>NC_081328.1:19115023-20567523 GCF_026419965.1 Kogia breviceps
TATACACTGGCTTACACAAGCTGCTTGTAGGTAAGGTTTGAACCTTGTACTTTGACTATGTCACCCTTAGACCTGATTATTGTGCTTTCCATATGTGCGCAGAGAACTCGACGACTGGTAAGTGGGAAAAATTACAACTAATTGGGCCAGATAGGCAATTCTCACTGGCCCCAAGGTCTTCAGAACCATGGACAGATCCTGCCCGCAAGGGGAAGTTGGTCGAGAAGACTCACAAGGGGGGAAAAAACCAAAAGCAAAAACAAGAATGTCAGGGGCTAGAAGAGACCAGAGAGATTTTCTAAATTGAATTATTCATTTTAGAGATGGGAAAACTGAGGCCCAGAGAGGAGGAAGGACTCTTCTGAAGTCATACAGTGACCAAGTATGTTCTTATGACTCCCAGACCTTTTTTGCATAACTCAACAAAGAATACAAAGTCCAACAACTTCAACTTGGTAAAGGGAGATGATGTTTCTATGTTTGTTCCCAATTTGAGCTTTTCTGCTCCAAATGACAAGGAAAAGGACAAGAGAATCCTTCTCTCAAGGTTTCTTTGTGATAGTCTCTGTCAAACAAATTTAGAAAGTAAGAGTTCCAGTCCTGATCATGAAATTGTACACACACACACACACACACACACACACACACACACACACACAAATCAATATTATTGGGTTCCCTGAGGGTGACTCATCTCCCCCTTCAAGAGAAAGGCTACCTGAGGGCAGAGACCTTCCTCTTCCCCCCCAGCATTAAGTTGAATACTCTTCTTCAATCATCTTTCTGCATTTGAAGTTTATATTTTCCCCTTTCAGCCCCCTTAACTTCTTCAGACCAGCCCCTGCTAAGACAAGCATACTATCTTCCTCACCAGCCCAAGAATTCCCTATGGGAGGCAGCCACGGTGTCTCTTTGGGGTGAGTACTCCTTCCCATTGGGAGCTATGCCTCCCTCACTGGGCTCATATTCCCACAGGACAGGGACTGGTCTACCCCAGTAGGCAGAGCCTGGTCTTTTCCTCTTGCTCCTCAATACTTAGGATGATAGTATAAGCCCAGAGGAACGGGGGTAATTATAAGAAAATTATACTCGGGCCAGGAGTCCTTTCAGGAACCAGACACCTTCCTAAAAGTGTGAAGAAAAGTGCAACAACCAGGAGTCTGAAATCTCTCTCACTACATTTTTACAGGTTCACATCCTACCTCCCATTCTCCTCATTCCAGCCCCAGAAACATCTTCATTAATCAGTGCATCCAATAGCAGGAAAGCATCTGGGAACTCTGGTGCTAAGCTGCTAATTGGGGTCTGTGGCTTGGAGGGAGGGGTCAAAGAAGGAAGAGTTATTGTGCTACAGAGAAATCGTTCAGGTTTCCTTACGCACTGGAGCCCTGAGACTGGGCTGTCTCTTTGCCCCCTTCCTGGCGGCAGTCACATGTCTGCCGAACTAGAATCAATAGCCAGAGGACTCGGTGTCTGAAGGTGCTGATGATGAGGTCCTGAGAGGCAAGAAGACTCCACTCTACTTCACTAATGACAAAGGTCAGCCCAGGCTTGGCTACCCCCCCAAGCTATTCATCGTTCTCAACTTTGGGTTGGGGAGGGAGCCCCAAAACTCTCACCTCTTCAGTGCAGAAAGACAGCACTAAAAGGGACTTTGGACATCATCTAATCAAATCTTCTCATTTTACAGATGGGTAAATAAAGGCCCAGAGAGATTCACATGGCAATTTAGCATCAACATACATCTCCAAAAATCAGAACTGCCAACTCCTGAGCCACAGAGAGGCACCATGGTAAAGTAGGAAAGCCTCTGGATTCAGACAGGACTGGTATCTAAATCCTGAGTCTGCCACCTGACATGCTGTGTTCTTGGGCAAATCACTTAACCTCTCTGAGCTTGTTTCCTTGGTGATGATGGGAACTGGAGATTTAATGAGATGGCATGTGTGGAAGAGCTTCATACATAACAGACAATCAAAGAAGGGAATTCTCTTTCCCTAGTCTGGATTTCCTCCACAGCTCCTTCTCAACCCCATCAGCAAATCTGTTCTCCCCACCGGCCTATAGGGCCTCTGCCCTCACCTTTCCTGCCACCGTCTAAGTGCCCCCAACTCCCTCCCCCCAGAGTAAGTTGGGGAAGGAGGGTTCTTGAGTCCCTTCTGAGCTCTCTCCCTCCCTGCTTCACTCTTTTTTGTCTTTCCACCCATCTCTGAGGGGTAGCAGAGGTTCTGATACAACCAAGGGGAGGGAGGGAGCAGAACAAGGTGGGAAGAAACGGGCAAGGTCAGCAAGCTGGCCTCTTTGTTCCTGGAAAATGAGTGCAATTTCCATTCCTTTCCATGGGAAGCTGAGTTCAGTGAGACAGCGGCAGCTAAGGTGTTGCCGTGGTGAGTAATGGCCCCAGCAATGGCTCTGCCCTCCGCTGGTACCTCATACTCCAAAGATGAACTTGGGGCCAATGAGTCAGGGGGAGCGACAGCTTCAACTCAGCCCCAGCACGCACACCAGCCCCTCAACCCTCTGCCGTATTTCTCTTCTCCCAGGAGTCCCCCAAACCTGGTCTCGGGAGAAGCAGCCAGAGCTCATTTGATCCAGTGCACCAGGGGGAGACGGAGGCCCAGAGAGGGGCAGGGTCTCACCTGAAGGCACACAGCTGCTCAGAATGCTTAGGCAGTCCCTCCCACAGAGGCTGCGAGACTTTCTGACACTCCCCGGGGCCCTGCCGCTATAGCCGGTGCGCTTATCTACAAAGGAAAGAATGAAAACCCAGACAGACCTAAATTGAATGTTAGCTTACTAGCTATGTGACCTTGGGAAAATTACCTAACCTCAACGTTCCCATCTGTAAAAGGTGACAATGATGGTATCTCTGCGGCCGTTAAAGGATTGATGGGTCAGCATATTTAAAGTGTTGTACACAGTGCTTGGCAGGCACTTAATAATGCATGAGTTCCCTCTCAGCCCCATTCTCAGACCCTGTGCAGGTTTCCACTCTCTATTTCTTCCCCAGACATTGCCAGGGGAGCAAGAATACCCAAGTGAGGCTCACAGCCAGTGTGTCCTCCTGCCCCATGTTGAATGGCCTCTAGAGGGAATTAAAGTCCAGAAGTGGGAAATCGTGTTTCCAGAGAGGCCCAGGGGTCCCTCAGGCCTGGGTTCCTACGCAAGGTAAGAGAAGCTTGTTCTGGGTCATGTCCCAGCCTTGAGTCTGAGCACATTTGATCTGGGTGGGATAAGCTAACTTTCTGCATCTGCCCTGCTCCCAACCACCACTGGGCCCTCGGAGGGGCCCCCGAGCACATGTGGTCTGCTTGGGCACGGCTGAAATGATGCCCATTTGCAGAATCAGAGGAGGACTTGATTGAGAAGAGCACAGAGGAGCCCCTGAGGGGCACAGGGGGAGCTTACTGAAGATCCTCCCCACCCTACGCCCTCCCCCATCACATTCACAGGCAGGTGTACACACCTGCTTGGAGACATGCTACAAGCTGCATCCTGCTGAGCATGTTGATGGGGGCTGCCTGCAGGTGAGTCGGTGAGTGGGAGAAGACCCCCCCCTCCTGACTCATGGCCAATGCTTCCCATCACTCTGTGTGTCCCCTCTGGGACTCCTCCCACCCAGGGAGGGACATCCAGAGCCGCGGTTCTCATCTCTGAGCCTCTTGGCAGATGGCAAACCCAAAAAGCGTCAACCAACATCACCCAGGCTGGAAGTGGCAGATGTACGGCTCGAAGCCATGACTTCTGAGTCCAGACCCAGTGCCGTTCCCAATGAAGTGCAGCGCGCCCTCACCAGCACACAGGAGCGTGTGGCCAACGTTAAGGGCTGACTCTTGCCAGGCCCCATTCTAAAGGGTCATTAAGTCAAGTTGAACCCTTTCAACAACACCCATAGGCGGTAGGTACCCATTGTCCCCATTTTTCAGGTAAGGAAACTGAGGCACAGAGACGTTAAGTAACTATTCAAGGACAGAGTTAGAGCCTAAAGATGGATCTTGAGAAGTCTGGCTTCAGAACCAACCTCTTAATTGCTCTGCTATCTCTGCTGTACTGGCCCTTTGCACAAATGGACGCACTCTCTCTCTCTCTCTCTCTCTCTCTCTCTCTCTCTCTCTCTCACACACACACACACACACACACACACACACACTGGGAGCCACTGGGAGAGAGGCTGGTTTGGGCCCTAGAGTTGACCCCCTTCCTGGGAAAAATGCAGAAATAACTCTCCCCATGATCTCTCTCTCCTGCCCAGCCCACTCAATGAGGAAAAAGCCACCCACCACTCCCCTCCCTTGCCCCACCACCATCTCCCTAAGGCCCCGTCTCCTTGGTCCCCCAAGGGCCTCGATTACATTGCAAAGATGTCCTGGCAGTCAGGAGGCAAGAACAGAATGAAATATATGTAATATCTTATTAGTAAAGGACATGTGAGCCTCTAATTAAAATTTGCCTAATGACCCAACTTCTCCGTCATTTTCGCTCTCAGAGACGTTAATTTAAGGTGACAGGTACTTAGGCAAAGGGAAAATTAATTTTTCCTTTAAAAAATTAAAGGGGAAAAGAGTGGCCTGCTCCCTTATTTATTGATTTCTCATTAAAATGTTTATTTTTCAAACTTCCTCCCACTCTTTCCCAATAAAACCTGATGTGGAGAATAACTCAGTGAAGGGAAGAGGGGTGGAAGGAAAGTGCCACGGAGGTGGACAACCGGAGGGCAGCCACATGCCCTGGGGGGGAGCGGGCAAGCTGCTGCGCTGAGCAGGGCTGGGTGGTCCCGCAGCCTAGGACCCTGGATGGCCACTGAGAAGCGGGCTATTGGTGCTGGGATTCAGGGGGAACCTGTTCTTATCCAAGCTGTTTGACTTGGCTGAGCCAATGGGGCCTGTTTCTTCACAGAAAGGACGGTGGGCACCTCTCCCTCAACACCAGGCTGCACTCTAGCTTTCTGCCTGGGCATAATTCTCCGGGCAACGGGCTGCAGCCTAGAATACGCTCTGCGGGAGCAGGGCCCCAGTGTGAGATGCCCAGGGAGGCGGCCGTGGTCTGTCTACAGGACCCCTGTTCCGGTTCTCGGCCTCCGGACTCCCCAGGTCTCTAAGGACCCAGGAGGGCTATGAGCCAGGGCTGGGGCCGTCCAGGCAGGGAAACGGGGCACGTCTTGGATGATATTCCAACCTCAGAATATAGAGTCTGCACAAACCCACTGGGGATGGTCTAAAGAACACAGAAACATTTCCCTCCCCTTATGTATTAACTTGTGTCCGATAGTCTCCTCTTCAGGCGCCCTGGTGCTTTCGGCCTCTGTCCCGGGGCCGGGGGTGGGGCTTTTCCCATCTTCCTCTGCATTTCCATATCCTCCTCAGGAGCTCTCTGCTCCACCCCAGTCCCCCAATCACTCTGATGCTCTGTCCTCATTCTTCAGGATGTTAGCTTTCAACCAGGGTTCCTGGTAGACTAAGGAAGAGAGGGGCAGGAGAAAGAGAGGCGAGGAGGAAAGAGGGTCCTCCTTTCTAGAGACCAGAAGTCTTGTTACTACGTTACTAACTTCTGTCTCCGTCTCTGTCTGTCTCTCTCTCTGCCTCTCTTCTCTTTGTCATCCTCTCTCTATTTCTGCCTCTAGCAACATGACTGCTGCTGGGAAATCTGTCAGGTTTTGCTTCCTGGGGAGCTGAGGAAGGCTTTTCTAGCAATTAGGCCAAGGCCTCTGATCCGAGAGATCGCTGAACACCTGGCCAGCAATAACTCGCTCCACTGAGCTCCGCGGGGAGGCAGGGGGAGGGAGAGGGTCGTAATGGGGGCCTCCCTCTATCTCCTGGTCGACGGAAGGCCAACCACAGCAAGGGCTGGGGAAGGTCGTGGATGCTACTGTGGGCATATGGGCCTCAAAAGTCCTTCCCCACAGGCCACCTTCCCAAGGGCCACTGGCCCCGCTCGGCCCCCACCAGCCCCCCTGAGCGGCAGTTCTCCTGTCACACAAGGGCCAGGAAAGAAGTCAGTGGTGAGGCCATGGGCAGGAGGAGGCACATGTGCAGGGCAGAGTAAAGAAAATGGGATTTGGAAACAAAAGACCCAAGGCCCAACTTCACCCTTTCCTTCCTATGTGATCTTGAGCACATCACTTCACGCCTTTGGGCCTCACTGGCCTCGGAAGTAAAATGGGAATGTTAATAACACCCACCCCGAGGGCCCCTGGGAGGGGCAGAGGAGCAAGTGGACAAGAACTTGTTTGGGAAAGTGACACAGCACCCCCTCCGCCGCTTTCCACCCGCAGACTGGGGAGAGCTGCAATTCCACTAATGCAAGGAGGAAAAAAATGTGTCAGGGTTTTAAAGATGTCTGTTCATCTTGCTTTGCATACATTTGCATACTGAGTTCAAGAGGCTCGTCCTAATTCTGAGGATGGCAAATAAAATAAATTAACGAACGCAAGATTAACAAATGCGACTCCTGCAGAAATTGTCTCCAGGGCTGTTCGGGCTGGACACCTGGGAGACAAAGAATGTTCTCAAGGCAATCAACCTTTGATTCTCTCTGGACCCTGCCTCTCTGACCCCACCCAGAGGTCAGTGCTGGGGGAGCTGGAGGTGGGGAGCTCAGAAAGTAGGGGGCCAGGCCCAGACCCCAGCGCAAGCAGTGCCGCACCCTCAGTTTGCTCTACTGTGAACTTGGAGTGCAGGATGTAGTGGACAAGAGCATGCGCTCTGGACTACACTGCCCAGGTCTGGATGCCGGCTCTGCCACATGCAGCTCTGTGGCCTTGGGAAAGTCACGGAACCGCTCTGTTCTTCGGTGCCCTTGAGAGTCAAGCGGGAAAAACTGTGACACCGACCCTACAGGGTTAGTGTGAGGACAGAATGAGTTAATGTATATAAAGTACTTAGAACTGAGCCCTGAATAGGAAACTGCTTGGTAAGTGTTCATTGGTGTTACTATTTTTATCATCACCCTCACCCCCATCATCACCATCATCACCATGTGGTAGAGGCCTTCATCCACTGTGTGGCTTTGGGAAAATCCCCTAGCCCTTTTGGTCTTTGCTCCCCGAAGGGACTGGCCCAGGCCCCCTTCAAACTGTGACGCAGCAGATCAGACTGAGTAGCTCCCAGCTTGCTCCAAGGCTGCCTGAGAACTAACTCCAAGGCGTCTTGTCATATGCAAAGCACATGTAAAACACATGCAAATTACCACCTCCCTTGTACTCCTCAGCTCCTACAAATGGGAAGGGCCCTTGGGGCCATCCCTGTGCGGGCCAGGGAGCTGGGACACTGCCCAGCCACCTGGGAAGAGTTTGGTCTTCCTGCTTCCACCCCTGCCCACACTGCCCTCACCCTGCCACCCTGGCCCCCTCACCCTCTGCTTGGACTGGCCTGAGAATCCCTCACCACCTGGGAGAAGGCACTGAGCAGCAGACCGCATATCACCAAGGTGTACATTTGCCTTGCGCTGGGCCCTTCACCCATTTTTTCACATTTCTCCCTCACTGCTGGGAGGGTGGTATCAGGATGCCCACTTTACAGATGGGAAGACTGAGGCTTGGAATGAAGCAACTTGTAAGAAGTCACCCTGCTGGAGGGCTTCCCTGGTGGCGCAGTGGTTGAGAGCCCGCCTGCCAATGCAAGGGACACGGGTTCGTGCCCCGGCCCGGGAAGATCCCACATGCCGCGGAGCGGCTGGGCCCGTGAGCCATGACCACTGAGCCTGCACGTCCGGAGCCTGTGCTCCGCAACGGAAGAGGCCATTAACAGTGAGAGGTCCGTGTACTGCAATAAAAAAAAAAAAAAAGAAGTCACCCTGCTGGAAAGGTGAACCGGGAGTCCAGAGACTCACTATACTGGGATTCCTTCCCATGGGCTATAGCTCCAGGGTGGAGAAAGGAGATAGAGGTGGAGAGAACCTTGTCAGCCCATTTCTCCCCCCACTCCCACCCCAGCCTTAGTGTCCCTGAGGCAGCGAGGCTTCCCTGCTCAGGACGCTGGCACTGGTAATCGAAGCTGAGGATCGATGCAGCTGTCTGCCAGGAGGTTTCTGGAGCCCCAATGATGGATGGTGTCTGAGAGTCACCACTGAGGGCCACCCCCGTGACCATGATCCCTGACCCACTTAGAGTGGGCTCCCCCACCTTCTCTGGATCCAGCCCAGCACCTGGATTGCAGAGGCTGCTAAGCTGGGTCAGGGGTTGGAAATCAGATGCCTATGGTCAGGTGCTCCCAATTCCCAGGAAGAATTCTCTCCCTTCCCAAATCCCAGAGGGGCCAGGCCATGGGCTGGGGAGAAGGTTGGGAGGGAAATGATGACACTCTCGACCACCAGTCCAGTGTCCAGGCTTCCCCTGGGCCCCTCCTCAGGCCCCCCTTGGTCAGCAGCAGCCCTGCTCTGCTGGCCCCCTGCCCACATGCCACAGTTGCAGCCCCAGCCACCATCTCCATCTTCTCCTACCCTCTAAGGCCTCTGTTCAGCCAGAGGCCCATTAAGTTGATTAAGAGGCACATTCCAGAATGAAGGAATGCATTTCAGTCCCTAGAGGACCCTCCTCCTTCCCTCTCCCTCCTGTTCCCCTCCTCCTCCTCATCCTCTGTGAAGCCCCTCCCCTGCCCACCCTGGCCCTGTCACTCACTCTCTAGAGATTCTAGGGACAGAGACGTTGGTCACAGGGTAAGCCAAGACTGGACCAGGCTGACATTTGAGATGCGTGATTGGAGAGGGAAATAGGGATCTTTCTGCGCTGATCATGTAATTTACTCCTCTCAATGGCCCTTCCAGGGAATAAGTACCCCCATTTTTTATAGATGAGGAAACTAAAACTCAGAGAGGTGAAGTGCCGTGCCCAAGGTCACCTAGCTAGGAGACAAAACCTCAGTTGTTCTGAAGCCAAGCCCTGCCCTTCTGGGAAGCTGGTTCAACACAGAGACTCCTGAGCCCTCTCCCAGAGATGCTAGGCCTGGCTGGGGTGGGGCCCAGGGATCTGTATTTAACAACCACCTTTAGAAGTTCAGATTTGTATATAGGTTTAGAAATGACTTTATTAACCCAAATTCTTCATTTTACAAATGTGAAAACTGAGACCCAGAGAGGGTATGTGATTGATCCAAGGTCACACAGCAAAAGGCCAAAGTAGGTAAAACCTAAGTCCCAGCTCACTTTCCACTTGGAGGACCATTAGCAGCCACAGGTCTCCTCTGGCACCACCCGCCCCTCATCTCTACCTCCACTTCCCATGGAGTAACCAAATGTGGAAAGTCAGGGCAGGGCCTTTCACAGGAAAGGGGTAGCTGATGACTCCATATCCCTTCCTTCTGGGCCTGGCATGGATGTGCTGTGTGGAAGTTCTCTGCCCTCTCTGGGCCTCATTTCTTCCATCTGCAACTTGAGATGTGCCCTTCTGCCTCCTGGAGAGGAGAAGGAAACCCCCTGGATGGCAAGGAAGCTGCCTGACTTGGACAAATCATCCCACCTTCCTTGTGGCTATTATCCCCTATGGATGGAGGAAACAGGTCAGGGCCCAGAGACGACAGCAGGGTGACCAACCACCCCGGGGTTTGCCGGGACTTTCCCCACTTTAGCAATGAAGGTCCCACATCCTCGGTTTTGGGAAAAAACCAGACTGTTGGCCACTCTAGACAATAAGCTACACATTCAGGGTCACACAGCATGAGGCCCCACAGCCTCCTTTTCCTCCCTCTTCCAGGAGTTCTTTTACTTTTTAAGGTGAGGAATAGGTAGTGGCATCCAGGTCTTCAAACTACTAATGGCAATATATAACAACAATAATAAGGTAACGTTTCTTCAATTCTAAGATGCCATTGACTTTAAGTTAAAGTCAAGTTAACAGCTTTTCAGGGGCAGAAGGAGATCTACATTATAATACCTTATATTACATTACATTATGTGTAGAATGCCTCTTGATAGCAAAACTAAAATGTTGGAAAGATAACGGGGAGCCTTTCAATTGAGGAAATAGGTCATGGTAATAACCCTAATAGATGCACAGCCCGACACACCTAGCCCTTGTCCATTGACAGAGCACCACGAGGTATGGCAGATGTTACCGTTCTCTCCACTGCAGTGATGAGGAAACTGAGGCTTAGGGAGGGCATACACCCTGCCAGGGAACCCCCAGCTAAACCCAGGCAAAAGTCTGTCTGTCTTGTGGAAGGACAGACCACTCACTCCTTGAGGCTCCCAGGAGCAGACACTCAGCCAAGGAGGGTGGAGTCGGGGGAGGCTCCCTATTACCCTTCTGGGGACAAACAGCATTAGCTCCAGCCCCATATAACACCCATGGCCTCGTAATTTATATTGTGGTTTTCATTACTTCCCTTCTCCAAAGGCTTGTTCAATTAATTACCATTTTTATGAATTCCAAAGTGCTCTGTGGAGGGCAGAGCTCCACCTGGCTCTGACCGCCGTGGAGAGGACACAGGGGCTGGAGAAAGGCTGGGGGGAGTGGGTCTCCCAGGTCCTGCATGCCAGGGGCTGGACAGCTTGCCTACCGTGAGGTGGAGGAAACCCAACTGGCTTGACAGATACCAGCCCGGTATCAAGTCACAGTTTCTCCCCACATCCTGTCATTGGCAGCTTGGGCCTCACTTCTGCATCTGTAAACGTGGGAAGGGTCAGATGTCTTTTGTGGATGGTGTGAGAAGTAAATGAGGTGATGGGAGTAACATGCCTGGCACCTTGTAGTTATAACAAATGCTGTTTTCCTGCCTTGCTTGTAACCACCTCCCTGCTCCTCTCAGGTAAGTCAGTGAGTCTCCCCCTCCTCTAAGGAGCCTCTCAGGAGGCCACAACAGTGAGAGGCCCACGTACCGCAAAAAAAAAAAAGCAAGATGTAAACCAATTTTTAGAGTATGATTCCAATACAATATATTGTTATATGTATGAGTATATAGAGATATATCTGTATACACATAGAAAAATCAGTAAGTAGATTTCACAAATGGTTCATAGCTTGTGAAACTCTGAGTGATAAGACAATGTTGGGGGCAGCAACTTTATTTTTGTGCAATTTTATGGAGTGGGACAGAGGTAATTTTTACCTTGCAGTAGATATTTTTAATATATTTTTCAAGTTAAAAAGGAAAAGAAAAGATGCAGAATACATCCTCCCCTGAAGAATACAAAATCTCCATCTCCTCTTTGCTCTAGGAAGATGCAGCCAGAGGTTAGATGTTGATGCTCCGGTGCCATGGATTCTGAAGCCAGAAATTTCAAGGCGAATGCTTTGCTCTCAAGTGAACCGGAGTCTGGACCCTGTTCCCTCCTACCCTTCTTCTGTCTCTGCCCCTCAGCCCCACCCCCACCAGAAGCCTAACCCTGTCCTCCCCGGAGACATGCCTAGTGAGCGTTTCGTGTCAGAGGACCTGTCTGCACACCCTTGGGTCTCTCTTGGAGGGGGACTGAAAGCCAGTTAGGAACTGGAGCTGTTTCCTTCACCGTTTTGAAGATGCACCTGTACCCACTGCAGTCACCATGGCAACACAACTGCACCAGGGGGCACTGCCCAGGAAACAGGCTGCCTGGAAACAGTGCTGAGGGTGGGCAGGGTCCGATCAGAAACAGCCCCTTCCCCTCCTTCTGAGGGGGAAGTGAGGAGAGGAGAAGCCAGGCAAGAGAGATGGCCCTCCAGCGGGAATGGGGAAGCCCAGCAAGCATCTCCTCGGCCGCTATGTAACGAGACAACAGCAGAGGGTCATCAGGACCACTTGGGGTCTTGCAGTCACTGCTCTGTCTGGAGAAGGGTAGCCCAGAGCCAGGTTAAGAGCTTGGGCACTGGAGCAGACAACTTCAGCTGGTCAATGAGCTCTGTCACAAACGTTGGCATCTCCCTGTACCTCAGTTTCCTCATCTGTGTAAAAGAGGGATAATAGAAGTACCTGCCTCTCCTGGTTCTTGTGAGGAATAAATACAAGTCTGCTTGTAGAGTATAAACACAATACACGTCAGCTCTTGTTATTAAAGTGCCTGGCACATAGTAAACACTCAATAAGCATGCTAATTATTAATTCCTCCTCATCCTGGTAGATTCCAGACAGCCTGCACAAACTCCAATTGACCCTCAACAATTATTTGTTGACACACACTCTGCCAAGCTTTGTTCTTGGCCCTGGGGATACAAGATTTAATAAAAATAATAATTCTTCTTTGTGGACCTCACAGACTAGGGGCTTGTGGAAACCCATAGAGAGACGATGTGAACTCTGTGACCTGTGCTGGATGGAAGCAAGAGCAGACTGGGGGGAAGCTTGTCCTGAGGCAGTAACACCTGAGCTCAAGTTTGATTAAGACACTGGCCAGGGAGAGAAAGGCATTCCACGCAGGGAACAGCATATGCAAAGGCACAGAGGTAAGCAGGAAACAGCAAGTTGCACTTGCAGAATGGCAAGGAGGGTGGCATAGTTGGAGTGGGAACTGGAAAAGGGGGAGTAGAGAGCCCAAGGCTGGACAAGTGGGCACAGGGCAGGTGGTAAATGGCCTTGAATACCAAGTGAGAGTTCGGATGTCACCCTGAGGATGGGGAAGAGCCCTGGAGAGTCTCTAGCAGGGGAGGACAGAAGGACACCTGGAGATGGAGTGGGTGGAGGTAAGGGGGGTATCAGGAGGGTCACCAGATCAGGGCAGAAGCCACGGAAAGAGTGGGAGGGGCAGGAAAGCCTCGTGCCCTCTTCCCATGGCACCATGTGGGGCTCATAGCCCCAGTGGCTGCTCTCTGCAGCCTCATCCCAAGGGGATGCAGGATGCGATCTGAAGAACTGGGCGAGTCTTAGTGCCTGGAGCACTTTGTCAGTTCCTCCTAGGTCTCCTGGGGTAGCTCTAATGACCTTGCCCAAAGGGGACCTCCCAGACAGTCCGAGCAAGCACAGTGTCACCAGAACAAGTGCTGTACCTCCCGAGAGAATGCCAGCACGGTGGACAGAGCTCAGGTCACATACGCCCTCTCGTCTTTCTGTTCCAAGAAAATACAGGCACTCGGCGACATAGTCACACCTTGGATTTGGGGTCAGAGCTCAGATGTGCAGGAGCCTTGGAGACCCTGCTCTCTGGTTCTTGGACACCCCACAACCCCTCCATGAGGGAGTCACCCCAGTTTCCCCAGCCCCTTTCTTGGGAGCCAGAAGGACCCTGAGTTCCTTGGCGGAGCTGGAGCTGCTGTGAACAGGAAATGGGGGTGGCAAATGTTCCAGCCGGTGGGAGCCCAGTACATTCTCCTCTGAGTTTTACAGGTGAGGAAACAGAAGACCAGTGAGGACTGACTTGCTCAAGGCTGCGAGAGGCTCTGGGTCATTTTGTCTGCCAAGCCCCTCCCCCAGCTTTCCAAAGGACCAGACGACGGGCGGTGCCTGCCACCGCTGCCAGTGTGGAATCTCAGCTCCAACCTGACTCAGTCTGCCTGGGCAGCCTGACCTGCTCCTGCCCTTTTGTAAAACCTTTTTTCTTTTAACCTGACCTTGAGCTCTGCTCGGTTGAGGAAATAAAGTGAGCTTTCCGAATGGCAGAAGAGAAGGCGATGAAACTCAGTGCGAGGAGCGAGGTTCAGCCGTTTCAAGTTCCTCATAAGCCCCGGATTTTACCCATTGCCAGCGGGGCTCAAAACAGAAGGGGTTTGGAACACAGCCCTAGAAAGAGACATCACTCAACTGAGAAATTAAGAGAAGACAAGGACAGGGGATTAGGGACACAGGGACCACCAGCTTATAAAGCCTGGACCTGGGAACATCCTCTTTTAAGCAGCAGCCTCTTTTAACTTGAGCCCTCCCGAGTTTCCACAGGTCTTCCCCAGCCCCACTGGAAGTGAATTAATGAAGCAAGAAGGGAGGGAGGAAGGAAGGAGGAAGGGGAGGGAGGAGAGGCCGCTCGCACTAGACTGTGAGGTCCTGAAGAGGAGGAGCTGGATCTTATTCCTTGTCGAGTCCTCAGTATCAAACACAATAAATCGCCTTTAACTGAAGTTCAATAAATATGTGTCACAGTAGAAGAAAGAAGCAAGTATTTATATTAAGCACTCACTGTGAATCAGGCTCTCTGCTAGGAGAATTCACATATCTTGCCTCATGTTAGCAACACTTCAATATGCTCAGAGAGCTGTGGCTGTCCCCACCTTGCAGCTGAGGACGCTGAGGTTCAGAGAGGTTAACTTCATCTCCTAAAGCCACACAGCTTGTGAGGGGCAGCCTGGCTCTGAGGGCTGGGTTTGCTCCTCCTCACCTGTTACCCGCAGAGTGGAGGAGCTGTGGGGTGCGGAGAGGACACCCAGCTCTGGCAGGCAGACCTCCCGGAGCAGCCCCTGGGTCTGGAATCCATGTCCTCACGCAGTTCAGCATCTACAGAGCCAGCTTCCACCTCAGCCCGATTCCTGGAACCCGGCTCCCTGTCAATGCCTCGGTTCAGTGTTCCTGAATAAATGTTTACCAGGAAATGGAAATTTCCCAGAATGACTTTTTTCACCAAATCTGACCTTTGGGGCTTGCTTCAAAAGGGCACTGTGAGTGCGGTGTGTACTGGTGGCTGGAGCACCGCACTGGAGAGACAGGGTGGGAAGGCACGGGGCCTGGGAACACGAGCAGTTTGAGTCCCAAGCAGCCACCTCCTACCCCTGCCACCCTGAGACCTGGCTGTGGACCCTAAGTGAGACCGGCTGGGGAGAGGGCAGGGAATTAACGCCTATTGAGAAGCAAACAGAGCCCCCCCTTGTGGGGGGCAAGGGGGGCATCCCTTCACACCCTGGGCTGCATTTAATCCTCCAATAGCCCTGTGAGGAAGGCACTTTTGTCTCCACCGTATAGACTGCAAATTGAGCCCCAGAGAGGAGAAGGGACTTAGCCAAAGAGACTCAGCTTGGAAGCAGCAGAACTAGGATTTGAACCCAGATCTCTCTGGCCCAAGACCTGTATTTTTTCTGCGGCATTACACTGCCTGAGTGGAAAACTTGGGCTAAATGTCCCTTGTTGGATGTGCCAGCTGCCACATGGACCATGTCTGATGGGGAGGGGGACATGGCCTCCTGGCAACTACCCAGCAGATTAAACCCATAGAGGTGGCCACCAGCAGCAGTCAACCCCTACCACCTCCTGAATCCCTCCTTCCTGACCCTTGGGGGTCAAGGGTTCCTCTCCTCTGTCACCTCAGGGATCCTCAGGAAAGGCTCAAAGAGCCCACAAGGTCTACATCTGGATGACCACTAGGGACACTCTCTGCCAACCCTCCCTGCATTTGGCAGGTGGAGAAGCTGGGGTGCAGAGGACTGCAGGGACATAGCCAAGCCCACCAGGCCATGGGGGGGCTGAGACAAAGGCACTCATCCCCTGCCACCCTCCCCTTGTGGGAGCTCCTCCTCCCACAGGCTCGGGGGCCGTTTGAGAAGCCTGGACCCTGAGGCAGTACCAACGGGTGGGTGCTGGGGAGGCCGAAATGACTGGATTAATGTCGCCTTGGTCCAGTGGATAACGATTTCTTATGGTTTGGGTGGGGGTGAGATGACACAGCGGATGGAGAGGATGGAGCTGCAGGGACATAGTAGGTTCATCCTCGTGATCAAGAGCTTAGCTTGTGCCAGGCTTTCCACAGGCCGTCTCACGCAACCCTCTGTTAAATGAGAGCATCACTGTCATGTTTGCAATGAGGGCCCCGAGGCCCAGGTCACACGGCCAGTGAGTGGCTCGGCCAGGATCTGAGGTTCCCATGTCGGTGACCCCAACCCCCCCCCCATCTCTTGGGGCTCCCTCCTCCTCCCCCATCTAGGTCAGAGTTGGTAAGGATGAAGCATAGCCCCTTCACCAAACCAGGTGCCTCCAAGCACCTGGAAACAGGCCGCGCTGGGAGCGACAGCGCTGGGAGCAGGCTGGGAGACGCGCTGTCAGCTCCCATCTGCGTGGGTTTGACGCCTGCTTCAAGTTCCCATTCAGGGGTGGTGATTGAAGGCACCGGAGGGGAACCGCACGCCTTCCAGGATGATGCTGATGATTTGCTGGATAATGACTGTATGTCTATTCTTAAGCAGGGGGCTGGTGCCAGATGCCCCCTCCTACGGCGACCTCGGCTCTTGACTAAGGCCTGCTGTCCATGGGCCGCCCTTCCAAGTCACAGGAAACCTCCGCTGAGACCCACTGGGAACATGTAGCTGGAGATCCGGGCTCGGCCTCCCTGATGTACAGCTGGAACTCTCAGCCTGCCCTGGGTGGGTGAGCTACCAGACAGCTCTCTCTCAGCCAACTCTGAGATTCCTCTGTGTTTCTGTCAACTGTCAGGGGCAGGGAGTTTTTTCTCAAGTTCAACTTGTGATGGGAAGGGCTAAGACACTAGCCTAAAAGGAACCCAAGTTCCAGTCCTGAATCTGCCACTAACACGCTGGATGCCCTCCTCTGCGTCAAAGGTGCTTGACTGGGGATTCGTTTTTTTTTTTTTTTGAATTTTTATTGGAGTATAGTTGATTTACAATGTTGTGTTAGTTTCAGGTGTACAGTAGAGCGAATCAGTCATACATACACATCTATCCACTCATTTTTAGATTCTTTTCCCATATAGGCCATTACAGAGTATTGAGTAGAGTTCCCTGTGCTATACAGTAGGTCCTTATTAAGTATCTATTTTATATGTAGTAGTGTGTATATGTCCGTCCCAATCTCCCAACTTATCCCTCCCCCCACCCTTAACTGGAGACTCTTGAAGTTCTGCCAGCTTATGGTTCAAACCCGAGACATCCTGCAGGTCATTCTCATCTGTTGCTCAGGCCCCAGAAGAGCCACGTAGCCCCTTCATCGGCCTGCCCTACCCATCTCAGTCACCATAAGACAATGAAGAGGGGGAACAGTTTCTACTCCACAGCTCTTGGGGCCAAGGTCCAGCTGTTCCTGTTAATGACACCGTGGTGTAGCTGAGGATGCCCCCTCCTCCCCCATAAAGAGCTGGGCCTTCCCTATCGGGATGGGGCCTCCTCCAGGCCCACAGTGGGTCTCCCACCACACACAAGGGACCCGTTTCCATGGAAATGCTGCTTCCCTCCATCCTCAGATCCCTCAGGACCCCTTTCACTAGGCTCAGACTCCACCTCCCCCCAGACTCCGAAGCACCAAGCTGGGTTGGGGTCTCGTAGAGCTGTACCCCCACTGGTCATGGAGATGTCTGATCAGGGGAGCAGTGCAGAGAGATGCCCCAGACCCCACTGAAGCTCTGAAAGCCATCAAGCCCTCAGAAGAGCCCCCCTGAATCTCAGTGTCCATAGGCCGGGCTGGTAAGCAGGGCAAGAGGTCTGCACCTCCCCCTCCCATCAAGACACCAATGCTCCAGTCAGAGCAATGGCAGCAGCTAATGCCCACCTCCCCGCAGGTCAGGGCCAAAAGTGGGACATCTCCCTCCAGAGGTTCAAGAGGAGTAGGGAAAGGGATGGGGTGAGATTGGGGCCTGGCAGCAGAGGCAGCGGGCCTGGAAAGAAGGGGTCAAGGTGTTTTCCCGTGTCTCTTGCAAATTTTTTCTATACAGAGGGCTCCAGGGTCCAAATCTCTTCCAAAGGAGCTTCCAAAACTCCTCAACATGGGCTCCCTTTGCACAATGAGACTGCTATTGCTCTGTAGATTATTTCAGATCAATGAAAACAGTCAAGCTTCTAAAGGTGCCTTATTCATACTTCCCATGAGATTAAGAAATCATCAATTGCCTATATTGAGAATAATCCCACGACTTTAAAGGGTGACTTTAGAGGTAGGTGGGGAGATAGGCAGGCTGATGAAATCCCGGGGAAGCAAAAGCCACTCCAGAAGCCTTGGCAGGAGGCAACCCCCCTTGCCTGGCTTCTTAGGAGGATGAGCCTGCTGAGTCCCATTCTGAAATCTACCAGGTTTCTCCCCATCCCCAGTTTTCCAGAAGTTTTCACATAGTTAAGTCCTGAATGAAAAAGTGGGGACCCCAGCCCACAGGGCCCTCAGGAGCCAGGTCTCCAAAGACTGAGGCACCAGAGGGTACGCAAGTCTGTTTACTCCTTGGCAGAAACACAAGTCTCCCTGGCTTCAAAGAAAAGAGGCTTGAAAAGGTTTGGGCACCAAGATGCAGACGTCAAAAGCCTCCTGCCCACGGCCAACCAGATGTGTTAACTGCAAATGCAGCTGAAATGTGCAGATTCAATTTCCCTTGAAATGTTCCTGTCAGCCCAGAAGGGAAAGATTAGAGAGTCGAGGGCTCTTTTTGGCCTACTGCACCTGCCCTCGTCCCTGGCCCCCAGCCCCCCAGCTCCCTCTCCACACAGCTACTGAAATCTCTTCTTCGCTGGGTTGACTGTTCATTCTCAGGGTTGACTGTTCATTCTCAGGGTGTTTCAGGAAGGGAGGAGAAAGCTCCTCTGGAGACATGTCAGGATTGAAGACAGAGGGATCCTTACAAGGCTCTCAGATACAGAAAGTGAATTAAGGATGCTTTGCCTCTTTCATCAGAACAAAGGGACATCTATCTAAGGATTGAAAATGATACAACCCCTACCCCATCCCAGGGATGCCCAAGTCTGGTAGGAAAGACCCAGTCCTTGCACCAGAGCGTTCAGTCTGATGGGAAAGACATGGCCCAACTGGAGAAGCAGGGTTCCCCTAGTCTGATGGGGCAGAGACAAGAGACAACTCATGTTTCCCAGAGCCCCAGCCTGATAGAGGAGACATAGCCTTACCTCAGACGTACTCCTACACTGATGGAGGGGACAGCTCTGCCCAAGATCCCCCAGTCTGATGGTCGGTCAGCTTTTCCAATATCTAATAAACCATCAAACAACCAGAGATTCCCCAGCCCTGAAAATTCCCTGGATGAGCCTTTACCAGCTTTGCCATAAGCACAGACAGCTGCTGGGTGTCTGGGCACCAGATGCTCTCCTCATCTGCTTCCCGCCCAACCCTGGGATACAGGACCTCTCCCCTACTCACACTTAGAGCCTGAGCAGGGCCCAGCCTGGGCTGCACTGCCCACTCTCACCCATTACCCCTCCATCCACATTCCCCACCAAACATTCTGGAAAGCCTGGATTCCTAAGGCAGAAATAGTAGTGTCCACTCAGCCTGGCAACAGTCCCTGAAAGTCAGCAACAAAAACAGTGAACATTATCGAGTGCTTATCACGTGCCAAGCACGGGCAATGTGCTGGGGAGGAAACAGCCAATAAGACACGGCCCTGCCCCTGGGGGATTCCCTGTCTCAAACACAGAGTTGTCACACAATCTGGTGGCTGCATATTGAGTGTGCCTGTATGAATCCTGAGGAAACGCAGAGGAGGGAGTGATTAATTCTGTCTGGGGTCAGGGTGGGGTGGAGAGGCTTCCAGGAGGAGGGGACATGCGGCTCAAGCCTTGAAAAACAAACAGGAAGTTGCCAAGTGAGGGAGGAAGGAGAGAGAAACATTCCGGCAGGGAGAGAAGATAAAGGCTCCAGGAAGGAATGTAGCTTGTGGCACTCAGGAATAAAGAAAGGGGCAGCCTGGTTGTACACCTGTGGCTCTCAAACTAGAGCCTGCATCACCCCCAGAGTTTCTGCTTCAGTAGGTCTGGGGTGGGGTTCAGGTGAGGCTGATGATACTTACTAGTCCAGGGACTGACTATACCTTCATGAACCACAGCTGTAAAGGACTGTGGCAAACTGCACTATTATTCCCAGTTCTTCAGTTCCTCCTTGTAATAGAATCACATATCTGTTCCTTTGGCCATGGAGCCTGCCCTCTCCTATTAGAGGAAGTGGAGTATATTTGTCTGCCCCATTGGGCTTGGCCACGCGACTTGCTTTGGCCAATGAAGTGTTAGTGGACTTGCCGTGAGCAGAGACTTTAATCTCGCTTATGTGGGTCAGCTTGGCGCCTTGTGCTTGTGCCATCTGGCATGGGAAGAGCATGCTTTGGGTAGCTGCTGGTCCCAGAACAAGAGCCATGTGTCACATTCCTGAACCCAGCCTGCAGCTTGAAACAGAGCTGCCCTAGCCGACCTAAAGACTCAGGAGTGAGAAAAATAAGTGCTTGGGTTTGTGAGCCACTGAAGTCTGGGGGACTGTTCGTTATACAGCATCATCACAGCAGAAGCCTGATGAATACAAAGGCTTTGAATGACACACCAAGTAATTTGGGATCAGTACAGGGAGGAGAATAAAAGCTGAGTGTGGAGTAGGTCTAACTGGGCAAAATTGGAGGCAGGGAGGCCAGGTAGGAGGCTGTTGCCATGTTTCAGATGAGATACAGGATGAATGTCCCAATGAGCAGAGGGGAGAGGGTAGGGTATGGACTGGAGAGGCACAGAGATGCTAGAACCAAACCCACAGGACCTGATGAGTAACTGGCTAAAGAGAGGAGGAAGGCAGGAGAAGCTCACAATAACAGCCACCCTCCTGGCAGCAGGGAGGAGATGGAGCAGTTCACCAAGAACACAGACACCTTCTGTTCCACGCTGCCCCAGGGAGGCCCATCACACCTTGAAAGCCAGTACACACAGAGCTTCCCCCAGGAACCCTACCACCCACCTAAGCAGTGTCCTAGCCAGTGTGCTCACCTGGGTGAGCTGCAAATCCTCCAACCCCACCAGAGCAGCATCTAAGAGCTGCGGGGGAACTTGCCTGGCTGAGGAACTGGAGCCTCAGCAAATTATATTGTTTTTCTTCGATCCATTTGGTTCTAAGTCAGCTGTAGAAGAGCTTCGCCCACAAGCGCTGGGCTTTTAATTTAATTGTGTGGTGCTGGGGTGTTTTTCCCTCTGGCAAATACATCATAATTGTCACATTGTAAATAAACAGCCTTCTTCCCCCACTCAGCACCCACCATCCACCATCATGCCCCCCCACCATGCACAGCTGCAACAATGAGAAGGGAAGGAGGCCCACCAGGGGTGTGGATCCCCGAGCAAAGCAGGGACGCTCCCCTAGAAGGAAGTGAGACCTGCCTTCTGAGCTGAAGGACCTCAGGGATAGATTCTCCTGAAACCCTCAGCCGACTATAGACCACATGGAGCCCTGGAGAGGCTCGGACGCAAGCTGGGCCGTTGGGGAGCACACATGCTTGTCTGAGCCTCGGTCTTCTTATCTGGAAAATGAGTTTCATTGCAAATCAAAATACATCATAGCTACAATCAGAACTTGTCAACTGTACACAATTATAGTGTCACAGTCACTGGTGCATGCTTGGCATTTATCCCAGCTCCACCACTTGCTGTGTGGTCTTTGGCAGATTATTTAACCTCCCTGTGCCTCAGTTTCCTTGTCTGCAAAATAGAACTAATAAAGGTGCCCGAATCAAAGGACTGGGTGAGAAGTAAATGTGGTATATTTAAAGCATCTAGAACAGAGCCAGTACACAGTAAGGGACTGATGAATGTTAGCTATTAATGTTGTATCCAGGAAGAAACTGATTCAAGAGGCACAGCCTCCCTCCGATTACTCAGCCTCTAACTCCCAAGCTGTGTTCCATGAAGAGTGAGACGCAGATACGGTTTGAGGGCCGGGAAACCACACAGCAAGAATTCTTTTGGGCCGAGTTCTCGCTCTTGAAAATCAGACTCACTGTGCAATGCCACCACACACACACACACACACACACACACGCATGTGCACACACACACACACACACACAGCAAGGAAACCAAAGTTGTAGTGGTGGATACCCCCAATGGGAGGGAATAAGTAACGAAATGGAGACCCCACCGGCACATTCCCATAGGGCAAGAAAAAACGGAAGTCCCTCCTCTTGGGTTGAGGTGCCAACAGAAAGAAAAGAACAGAAATTCACTCATTCCAGAAATATTACTAATTCGCCCTCTACTGTTATAAGTGCTGGGAATAAAGCTGTGAGGAAAACTGACAATGCCCTTCCTTTCTTGGAATATCCCTTCCGTGGGATGTGATGGGAAAGTCCTGGGCTCTGACCTCAGGGGCCATCACTGTGGACCCCAACTTGTCACTTCTAAGTGACAAGTGCAAAAACTTGTCACTTTTTGCAATCTTGAGCGAATCATTCAATGACCCCTCCTCACCCCAGTTTCCTCCTCAGTGAAGAGGAGATGATCCCAGCTGCCGGCAGTGTTCCCGCAAAGTGCAAATGAGAGCGCATGCCTGGTAGGGGCTCAATAAATGCCTGGTTTTAGTGTCTGTTATTTTAGTCCCTTAAGTCTTTGCAGTGGAGATGGCTGGCTGTCTCTCCCTCTTCCCTAAGTGATGGATGGTGCTCCAGGTTTTAGCTGGGCACACAGCCTTCCAGGATCAACTACTTTTCCCAGCCCCCCCCTTGCAGCTCAATCTACGCTGCTTGTGAGAAGGGGCTTGTGCACCTCGGGCTGTGCTCTTGGGAAAGGTGGCTGGGGGCCTCTAGTTCCCCCCCTCCTTTCTAACTGGCTGGAAGGCAGACCCAGTGGACATGCTGGTAAGTCATCTTGCCCGTGTCAAGGAGGGCATCACCCTGAGGAAGGTGGAACAGTCAGATAGAAGGGATCCCCAACACCAAGAGACCAGCCTGTAAACATGAGAAAGGAAAGAAAGGGAGGGAGAGGGAGGGAGAGGGAGAGACAGAGACAGAGACAGAGACAGAGGAGAGAGGGAGGGAGGGAGGGAGAGAGGGAGAGAGAGAGAGAGAGAGAGAGAGAGAGAAAGGAAGAGAGAGAAAGAAAGAAAGAAAGAAAGAAAGAAAGAAAGAAAGAAAGAAAGAAAGAAAGAAAGAAAGAAAGAAAGAAAGAAAGAAAGAAAGAAAGAAAGAAAGAAAGAAAAAAAGAGAAAATTTGATCTTGTTCAAGCCACTATTGTCTTAGGCTTATGGTACAGCAACTGAAGCTGTATCTCAGTTGAAATAAGACTATTTTTCCTGAGTCTCCACAGCTACCACTGCAGTTTAATTGTGAGGAGTGAAAAAAACACGAGGAGAAAGGTTTTTGCATACAGTAAAGTGATGTGCACATGCAAGCTGCTCCAGTAAAACCTGAGGGTGGAGGTAAGAATGGACCAATGGGACATTGAGGATGAAGAGACTGCGTTAGTGAGGAGGGTGATGAAGATGGAGAAGTGTGTGATGACTCCAAGATGTCTTGTTTGGAAGATGAGAAGAATGATGACAGAGCTGGTTACAGGGTGTGATGGGGAGATGAGGCCACCTGGGAGGGGAGGGGAGGGGATGAGCCCAGTCTGGGACCCATGGAGTTGAGGGGTATGCACGACCTCCAGGGTGCAGGGGAGTTTGGGGGGCTGGAGGTGGAGACTTAGGGGCCATCTCTCTAAGGAGCTGAAGCCCAGGTCTAGGCACAGGGGTGACCAAAACCTTTGGAGAGGAGATGGACAAACGCTCAAACACAATGTGATAAGTACGAAGAAGGAAAAGAGTCAGGTGCTGTCTGAGCTTATAGGGAGGCTGTGTGAGGATGGGCAGGGCAAACCTCCAGGAGGTGATGGTGTTTAAATGGAGACCTGGACTCTGTGGAAGGGCTTACCAGTCAATGGTAGGTGGGGAATGGGGTAGAAGAAACAGCATAAGCAAAGGCACTGTGGTTAGGGAGACTCTGGTGTGATTGAAGGCAGGAGCAATGGAAATATGTCATTCCTTTTGGCTGTCCAACATTAGAACCCCCTTTCTATGTTTGAGGAGTCCCCTACTTTTCTAGCAAGAGCAGCTTCCCACCCTGGGCACTAAAAATGTCACATAATCACATTGCCAGTCTTCCTTGCAGCTAGGCTGCAGGCACGTGACCTGGGCTGGGTCACCCGAGGCATGCCATGCCTCACTCTGTCACCCAGGACCCTGTCTGCTGCACAGAGATCACAGGAAGGGCTGCTTTGTCATTTAGGGTTGCTATCTGTTAGAAGAACCCTATTCAGCCTTTACACAGGGCGCCTCTTTGCCAAATGCAAATCTGCTTTCTGACCCCCAAACACATAACCACGCACTTGCCACAGAGACTTCTTCATGGACCCAGACGCCTGCCCTCACACACAGAATTCCACTTGATGCTACAGAACTCCACGCGGCTTCACAGAACTCGGCTCTCAGCTTTTTAAAAAACAGGTTCCTTAAAAACTAAAAATAGAACTACATACAAACCAGCAATCCCACTACCGGGCATATACCCTGAGAAAACCATAATTCAAAAAGAGTCATATACCACAATGTTCATTGCAGCACTATTTACAATAGCCAGGACATGGAAGCAACCTAAGTGTCCATCGACAGATGAATGGATAAAGAAGATGTGGCACATATATACAATGGAATATTACTCAGCCATAAAAAGAAATGAAACTGAGTTATTTGTAGTGAGGTGGATGGACCTAGAGTGTGTCATACAGAGTGAAGTGAATCAGAAAGAGAAAAACAAATACCGTATGCTAACACATATATATGGAATCTAAAAAAAAAATTGGTTATGAAGAACTTAGGGGTAGGACAGGAATAAAGATGCAGACATTGAGAGTGGACTTGAGGACACGGGGAGGGGAAAGGGTAAGCTGGGACGAAGTGAGAGAGTGGCATGGACTTACATACACTACCAAATGTAAAATAGATAGCTAGTGGGAAGCAGCCGCATAGCACAGGGAGATCAGCTGGGTGCTTTGTGACCACCTAGAGGGGTGGGATAGGGAGGGTGGGAGGGAGACGCAAGAGGGAGGAGATACGGGGGTATATGTATATGTAGAGCTGATTCACTTTGTTATAAAGCAGAAACTAACACACCATTGTAAAGCAATTATACTCCAATAAAGATGTTTTTGAAAAAAACAGATTTCAATATTGATATACAGGGGCCACCTTTATTCTAACTCACCGTGCTTGGTTATACAGAAACTCACCCGGCTACACAGAATCCTGCCTTCTTCTTCAGAACCATTCTTGGTTGTGCTACACCCTTGGCAATTTTGCAGAAATCCGAATTCACAGAATCCTGCTTTGTTACAGAGAAACCTGCTGTGCTCTGCACAGCCCCGCCCCATGAGAGAGAACTCAGCGTCATGACACCAGCATAGTTGACTCAGACACCTGCTCTGGGGCTCAGGACCCTGCTGTCCGCCTGGCCCCTGCCTGCCAACCTCACTGTGCCATAGAACCCACTTTGGCTGCAAAAAGCCCTCCCGGGAGGTTCAGAATCCTGATTTTTAAAATAGATCCCAGAATTGGTACATAGAAACCTAGTGGGTTACACTGAATTCATCTGTTTCGTAGGACCCCGGCCTGGCACACGTTCCCCCACAAAGCCCAGCATCACCCCTGTGGCTTCCCTAAGGATGCTGCACTGTACCTGCCTTTGTGAGGGGAGTGGTGGGAAGAACAGCAGAGGGCCCTCCCAATATCACCCTTGCTTTAGGGGAGGCTGGGAGGACTCGCACCCCCTCCCCCAATTCAGGGTCCAGGCCCCCTTCGCTCCTTCCACCCCTGCCCGGGAGGGCTTAAGCTTGAGCTCTGCAGAGCAAGGGACCAGCAGGTACTCTGGTCAAGGCCTCGGGGGAGGGACCCAAGAACCCACCTAGCTTCCCCTCAGCCCTAGCCACCTGGGCACAAATCTACCTGGACAGAAATAACCAGCCGAATTAATTTAGCTTTAAATAGCAACACTGAGAATGTTTCTACAAAATTTTCTCCAAGGAGACCTAAGCAGAATTAACGATGGCACAATATCAGAGAGAAATGTTATTTATTAAGGCCTAATCTTTCCAAGGAGGGGGGAGTCATCAAAACATAATAAAGTAGAGATCAGCCTGCCCTGCCCAGCCTGGCCCTGCTCAGCCCAGGAGCCAAGGAGGAGCCCCGGGAGGCCGGCCGGGATTAGGGAAGCCTCGAAAAGAAGCTTCCTGCAAAATAAGCAGCTTCTGCAGGGGTCTCCCTGGTATGGGAGGGCTAGGCGAGGCTCCCCGGTCCCAGCCACGTTTCCTATGGGCTGTGTCCACTCCAGCTCATTTGCTTCTTTGCTGAGCGCCCCAAAGGGGAACAGCCTTGACAATCAATCGCCAAGACGCCGTTAAGGAATGGGGCTCCTCAAAAGAAGACCCTGTCCTGCCCCATCCCACTTTCTGCTGCCCTCACCTTAAAGCAGCCTTCATCCACTTCTTCTTTCAACTGTTATGTATTGAGCACCTAAAACTGAGAGCCCAGCACTGTCCTAGATGCTGGGAAATAGAACAGTGGGAAGATGGGTAAACAAGTGTTGATAAATAAACAAGATGACGTCTGGCAGTAACCGTGTTATGGAGGCAATAAAGTGATGGGGGTGATGGGAGAGGGTGAATGATTTGGGCGTCATGATCAGGAAGGGGCGCTAAGAGAAGGCAGCGTTGGAGCTGAGACTCCAAGAACAAGGAGGAGTTGGTCCTGTGAAGATCTGGGGGGTGTGAAGGACTCCCAGGCAGAGGGCACAGCATGGGCAAAAGGCCTGGAAGAGGAGAGAAGCTTGGCTTTCTGAAGGAAGCGTGAGATGGCCAGAGTGGCTGGGGCCTGGAGGGTGGAGGGGAGAGTGACAGGGCCTATATTTGTCATTGTGTTACCAACAGTGCAGGGATGGGTCAAAGTCACCAAGGGAGAGATGAGATTCAGAGGAGAAAGAGTGAGGGACCACTGATTCTACAGCCACTGCCCACCCTGAGATCTTCCTCCCATTATACTGTGACCTCCGATGTGCCTGAAACTGACGTGAAGCTTGGTCGTTCCCCACCTACATGGGTTACAGGCTACCGGACAAGATATCTGTCCACTCAGGAGACATTTATCAAGCAGCTGTTGTGTGCCGGCTGACACTTTCCTTAAGGACAATCAACAGAGTAGGAAAGGTCTGGAGAAGGCTGTCTCCCATCTGTTGAGGACATGCTCTCTGGGTAGTTTTCTGGGTCTGTGGTCCAAAATGCAGCTTCTAGGGTCAGCAAGACATTTCATGCCTAAACTTCAGCTCTTCAATTACAAAATGGGATGATTGTTCCTACCCTGTGGAACTCTTTAGGCAATTAAGTGGGTGCAAGTAGGCTGCTGTTTGGCTGATCTGGGGCGGGCTCAGCAGGGCCAGTCTGTTGCAGGCAGTGGTGGCTGGGTGGCTCAGCTTTACGTGGCTCTCATCCTCCTTGGGCCAGAAGTCTAGCTCGTTCTTCTCATAAGAATGGCAAAGGGGCAAGAGAGTAAGGAGAAATATTCAATCTCTTCAAGACTAGACTCAGAACTCTCACTTCTGCCCCATTCCATTGGCCAAAGTAAGTCACACAGCCCAGCCCAGAGTCCAAAGGAACTGAAATCCACTCTGTCCCTTAAGTGGAAGGAACTGTAGAGTCCCATTACCAAGGGAGTGGACACAAAGAGGGGTTAAGATTTGGGGCCAGGAATGCAATCTACCACGGGTGGTATCATTTGAGCCCCTAGATCCAGCTGAACCTGAGCCACGTTCACCACTTCAGTCCAACTGATCTTTCTGCCCTGTTCATACCTTGACAGAGTCCATGTTTTGCTTAACATCAGAGGCAATTTCCTTCTAAGAGAGACAGGAGGAGCCTTATTACATATTGAGTCCCACCATGTGACAAGCACTGTGCTAGAAGCTATACACCCGCTCTCACACTTGACCCTTAAATCGTAGCTCTGTGAAGTGGCTGGGGACATGCCCATTTTGCAAGTAGGAAATAGGGTCAGCTGGGTTGCATGACCTGTCCACGGTCTCGTGGTGAGGAAGTAGCTGAGTGGTGAGGGTTGAAAGTGCCCGGTGGTCGGCTTGAGAATGAAACACGTGCTTTCCCCGCTTTGTAATTGTGACCCTTCACCCTGGAAGTGGGTGGCACAGATCTTATGCACCATGCTCCCCTCAGCCAGCCAAACTAACAAACATAACAACTAATTCTCCTGAGCCCTTCCTGTGTGCCAGGTAACTGCTAAGCACTTCAAATGAGTTAGCTCAGGTAATCTTTGCAAGGCCCTGGATGTAAGTGTTAGCATTATCTCTGTTTTACTGATGAGGAAACTGAGCCTCAGAAAGGTTAGAGAACCTACCCAGGTACTAAGTGGTAGGGCCAGTATCCCAATCTCTCCTGTCTGGCAGCAGAGCCTGGCCTCAGAGACTCCGTTTAGGCCAAAGGGAGGGTCCTTAAAACACCAGGGAGGGACAGAGGCTTCAAACCTAGATCACCTGGCTTCTTCCCAAGGGACCATCCCCCCAGGCTCCCCCAGTCTCACAAATTCTCAACTCACCCCTCAGTGCCTGGTCACCAGCCTCTGTGCCCATGAACCAACCCTTTCTCTAGCTGCAGACATGATAAATGGCTCCAATTATCCCCTCCGAACTCCGATGTAATGCAATGTTTTATTAATGGCAACTATCAGAGGACAGCATCAGCCCACTGCGTGCGGGCTGCCTGCCTTCATTCTGAAGCCTGAGCTCCGTGCAGAAATGAAAGGGTGAGAGGGGAAAGGCACTGCCCTCCTCTCCAGGTCCACGGGCAGGGAAATTACTCCATGCCCCTTCCCACCAAGCCCCAGGCCGAAGGAAAGCCACGTTTTAGCCTGGCACATTCCACACATTGCTAATGCTTTGTTGCTTCCTTGACTGACAAATTAGGGGTTTGAAGAAAACGCTGGTGAGGGAGGGGGGAAGATGGCAGCGGCCCACCCTGCAATTAAGAGGGACTGACAGGGGGCTTCCCTGGTGGCGCAGTGGTTGAGAGTCCGCCTGCCGATGCAGGGGACACGGGTTCGTGCCCCGGTCCGGGAAGATCCCACGTGCCGCGGAGCGGCTGGACCCGTGAGCCATGGCCGCTGCGCCTGCGCGTCCGGAGCCTGTGCTCCGCGACGGGAGAGGCCACAACAGTGAGAGGCCCACGTACCGCAAAAAAAAAAAAAAAAGAGGGGGTGACAGAAAATGGGGGCGGGGAGAGTTTGCCATCCCGTAAACATTCCTTCGTCTTGTCCGGCTTTGGCTGAGCATTTTGAGAGTGACTGTAGGCAACCCTCCGTTTACCACCGATGAATTTTCCACGCAGAGCCTGCCCTCTGGCTCATCCCACTGATCCAGGCTGAAAGTTCCCACCCAGCTTTCAGACCTGCCGTCCCAGGCCGTCTGAGACTCAGGCTGGGCAGGTTTCACTGGTCCCATTGGACAGATGGAAAACTGAGGCCTGGAGAGAGCCAGTGTTCTATTCCAGGTCACGGTGGGAGCCGGTGGGAGAGCCAGCTCTCGCACCCCAGGCTTCTGACCCAGCCCAGAATCCTCCTACACGGCCACAGATGGTTTGCAGTGAGGAAGGGGCGTGGGTATCTTCTCCCCACTTCCCTGGTAGACTCTTGAGTCATCAGTCACCAGCAAATTCTAGACGGTGTGTGTATGTATGTGCATATATGCAATGGATGCTCACCTGAAACTCACCTGATACTGTGAAATGCCCCTCTTCCCAGGATTAACATAGAAAGAGGCCTGATGTTACTCATTCAGTCAACAAACAGGTACTGAGTGCCTGCAACAGGCATGTGCTGTGGAAAGAATGGGAGACCAGACGAGACTCTGCTCCCAAAGCATCTTCAAATGTTAACAGACTACTTCAATACCCTCTAAAAACGAGGTAAAGGAGGCAGGTACAGAGGGCCCAGGGGCCCCAGATAGAGGTACTGTTTTGTCCATTCCAGCCTATAGATGGGGTGCTCTCAGCTAGGATGCCTGAGGCCTTCCCCTGGCCCATATTACTCCTAGCAAGCCCCACAGACGCTTCCCCCACCAGGGCCAATGTCGTGGCTGGACCAGCCCTTGTGGTTCTAATTGTCACCCCAGGGCACTCACTTCAGTAAAAACCACCAGGGAACTTTGAAGGTGTATCACTCACAGGTCTTAGAAGGTACACAGCACGCTGGAGGGCCATACAGTGATGTCGTGGGGAGATAGAGAGTACAGACCTGGGACCCTGTTTACTAGGGTCTAAATGTGGAGTATCTAGGGTTTTCTGGGTTGGCTCCTTATGGGTAATTTAAAGCATAAGAGCAGGAATTAGTATGTGGGAAGGGATAAACAAGGCCTTTCAAGCAGTGTATTATCTAGCTACCCAGGGCTTTCTGAAAAAGAGCCCTTCCTGGGTGGGGCAACTTAATTCCTTATATTCCTTATCCGGTTGTTGTGTTAGTAGCTGCGTCATAAGCTGGCACTATGTTTATTCAAGACGGACGTCTTGTGAAATGGATACCTTGGCCATCAAAAGCTTAATATCAGGCACTTACTGGGCTATAGGATGAAGTCAAGGAAAACTTCCAGGAGGAAAAAATATCCAAGGTGGGACTGAAAAAAGAGTGGGAACTAACCAAGTAGAGGGGGTGGGAGGTAATTCCAAGCAAAGGGAACAGTGCAAGAGGAGAATGCGTGGGGCTCAAACTCCCAGGAGAAGGCATTGGTTAGAGAGCCTGAAATGAAACTGAGGTTGGAAGGGGACAGACCCCCCAGGGCCATAACCCCCAGGGCCAGGCTAGAGAAGTTGTGCTTCCCCACCCAGGACCTATGTGGCTCTAAGCAGGGAGGTGAGGAAGTGATGCTTCAGAAAGAGCACTCTGGCTACAGGGTGGAGAAGGGATGGAAGCCGCAGGACTGTAGTGGGAAGGGCAGTGAGAGGCTGTCACCATGGTCCAGAGCAGGGAAGGCAGGGATTGTGGCCTGAATTGGGGAAGATGGCAATGGAGATTCAAAACAGATTAAGGGATTTCTAATTGACTTACAGAGGTCGGGTGAGGAAGGAAGCATCATAATATCACCCTGTTTGGTTTTTTTTGACTGCGTTGGGTCTTTGTTGCTGTGTCCGGGCTTTCTCCAGTTGCAGAGAGCAGGGGCTACTCTTTGTTGCGGTGCACAGTCTTCTCACTGCAGTGGCTTCTTTCGTTGTGGAGCACGGGCTCTAGGCGCAAGAGCTTCAGTAGTTGTGGCTTGTGGGCTCTACAGCGCAGGCTCAGTAGTTGTGGCGCACGGGCTTGATTGCTCTATGGCATGTGGGATCTTCCCAGACCAGGGCTTGAACCTGTGTCCCCTGCATTGGCAGGCGGGCTTGAACCTGTGTCCCCTGCATTGGCAGGTGGATTCTTAACCACTGCGCCACCAGGGAAGCCCCACCCTGTTTTCTAACATGGGCAATTGTGGCTGTAACAGCAGGAGAAGATTCCCTGAGAGGAAGTTGAGATAGAGGAGACAAATATCCATGATTTTTTAATGGATATTTTTAATGTGTGAAATCAGATAATGTTGGGTTTCCCAGGGCCCCCAAGCTGGACCAGATGGATGGTGATAATGGGAAGTGGTAATCAGAAAGGAAATTGTTTTCCTTATGACAATAAAACCTAGTACCTCCAAGGCTTGGCCCTGGAATGGGACCTCCTGATGGGGAGGGTGGCTGGACCTGTGATTTCACATCCCTCTGCAACTCTGTTTCTCCCATCCCTAGAGACTCCAGCATGCTGGCCTGCCAGGGTACTGCTACCCTTTTAACTTCTTTTCTCTTTCCTTTTTTAAAAAAATTTGTTAACATAGAATAAAATTAGCTTTTGTTTGATTACAGTTCTTTGAATTTTAACTCATGTATAGATTCATGTTCCCACGGCTACAGAGCAATTCCATCATCCCAGAAAATCCTCATGCTGCACCTTTGTATTTAAGTATTTTTCCCACTCCTATCCCTTGGCAACCACTAATCTGTTCTCTTTCACTATAATTTTGCCCTTTCCAGAATGTCATATAAATAGAATCACATATTATATGACCTTGTGAGACTGGTTTTTTTCACTCAGCATAATGCCTTCAAGACTCATATAAAGTGTTATATGTATCAATAGTTCTTACTGCTGAGGAGTATCTCATTCTATGGATGTACTACATTCATTAACCCATCGAAGGACAATTGGACTGTTTCCAGTTTTTGGGTGATTATGAGTACAGCGGCTATAAACTCTCAAATACAGGTTTTTGTGTGAACGTAAGTTTCCATTTCTCTAGGGTAAATACCTAGGAGTGGGAATGCTGGGTTGTATGATGTGTATGTTTTATAACAAACTGCCAAACTGTTTTCTAGGGTGACTGTACCATTTGCATACACCAGCAATGTATGAGAGTTTCAGTTTCTCCCCATCTTCACCAGCGCTTATTTTTTGTCAGTATTTTTTATTTTAGCCATTCTAATAGGTATGTAATAGTATCTCAATGTGGTTTTAATTTGCAGTTCCATAGTGGCTAGGAAGTCAAACATCTTTTCATGTGCTTGCTTGCCATCTATATATTCTCTTTGATGAGATGTCTTTTGCCCATTTTTTAATCAAGTTGTTTGTTTATTATTGAGTTTTGAGACATATATATATACACATATTACAAATCCTTCATCAGATATGTGATTTGCAAATATTTTCTCCCAGTCTAGTATCTTGTCTTAGTAGTGTCTTTCACTTAGCAAGAATTTTTCTTTTTTTTTTTTTTTTTTTTTTTTTTTTTGCGGTACGCGGGCCTCTCACTGTTGTGGCCTCTCCCATTGCGGAGCACAGGCTCCGGACGTGCAGGCTCAGAGGCCATGGCTCACGGGCCCAGCCGCTCCGCGGCATGTGGAATCTTCCCGGACCGGGGCACGAACCCGTGTCCCCTGCATCGGCAGGCAGATTCTCAACCACTGCGCCACCAGGGAAGCCCAGAATTTTTCATTTTGATGAAGTCTGATTTATCAAATTTTTATTTTATAGACAATGCTTTTTGTGTCATATCAAAGAATTCTTTGCCTAGCCCCAAATCACTAAAGTTTCCTCCTTTGAGTTCTTCTAGAGGTATTATAGTTTTATGTTTTACATTTAGATCTATGCTCCATTTTTACTGAATTTTTGTAAAAGGTATGAAGCTTAGGTTAAGGATCACTTTTGTACATATGGATGCCCAACTATTACAATACCATTTATGAAGGGGAAAAAAAAACAACTATCGTTTCTCCATTGAATTGCCTTTGCATTTTTGTCAAAAATCAAATGATCTTATTTGTATAGGTCAGTTTCTGGACTTTCTATGCTGCTCCATTAATCTATGTTTTTTTTCTTGCATGTGTATCTTTATTTTTACCATTACCACACTGCCTTGATTACTGTATAAGCTTTATATTAAGTCTTAAAATTGGGTACTGTGAGTCCTCCAACTTTCTTCTTCTTTTTCTAAATTCTTTTGGCTCTTCTACTTCCTTTGCGTTTCCATAAAAATGGTAGAATCAGCTCATCTATATTCACTGTTGACTTAAAAGAATGCACAACGTGAGTGTTGTGAGTTAAGTTTTATTTGGGGCAAACTAAGGACTGCAGCCCGGGAGACAGTGTTTCAGATAACTCTGAGAGGAGGCAGGGGGAGAAGCCAGGATATATAGGAGTTTTGCAACAAAAGGGTAGGTAGTCAGAATGTCAAAAGATTATTGTTAATGAAAGAAAACCAGATATCTCAAGGTACGGAATTTAGCGCTTTTCAATGAATGGGAAGATTCAAGAGTCTGGGCTCACTGAAATCATTCCTTTGACATGCACCTCAGCTATCTGAGGCCAGTATCCAGTATTTTCACATCCTGAGTTTCCTCAGGGCTCACCGCAGGAAGTGGCTGCAGTCTGATGGTTGCTTGATGGCAGGTATTCTATTCAGCCCTGATTTTCCGGGGCTCACCGGCTCACGTTAGAGGGTTGCAATCATTGATGACTGGCATCCTTTCTTTGTTTATTGATATGGCAGGAAATATTCCATTTATAAATATTCCGTTCCATTTATAAATATTCCATTTATCACCACAAGAAAAATTCTGCTGGATTTTCATTGGAATTGCCTTAAATCAATATAGACAAATATATTTGGAGAAAATTGACTTCTTTATTATTTTGAATCTTCCAATACATCCACATTATATGTCTCTCCATTTATTTAGGCCTTCTTTGATTTCTTTCATCAGCATTTCGTAATTTTCAGCAAGCTAAACCTCTGCACATTTTGTTAAATTTATACATAAGTATTTCATATTTTTGAAGCTATTATTACAAATGACACTGTTTTTAAATTTTGGTGTCCAATTATTTGTTTCTCGTTTTTAGAAATATGTTTGATTCTCTGAGTTGATTTTGTGTCCTGCAACCTTGCTAAACGGCCACTTAGTTGTAGGAGTTTTTGTTTTTGTAGATTCCTTAGAATTTTCTACATAGACATACATTTGGTCCTTCAGTAGGGACAGTTATCTTTATTACTTTTCAATCTGCATGCCTTTGTTTCTTTTTCTTTCCTGATTTCATTGGCTAGAACTTCCAGTGGTGAGTGAACATCCTTGACTTGTTGCTGACCTTAGGGGGAAAACATTGTATTTTCACCATCAAGTATGATGTTAGTTGTAGGGGTTTTTTTATAGAGATCCTTTATCAGGTTGAGGAAGTTCCCTTATATTCCTAGTTTCCCGAAAGTTTGTATCATAAATCAATATTCTATTTTGTTAAATGTGTTTTTGCATTGGTTTATATGATCATGTGATTTTTCTTCTTTAGACTGTTAATATGGTGCTGACATTTATTAATTTTCAAATATCTAACCAGCTTGACATTCTTGTAATTAACTGCACTTAGTCACAGTGTATTACCCTTTTTATGTATTGTTAGAATCAATGTGCTAATATTTTGTTAGGAAATTTTGTATCTGTATTCATGAAGAAAATCAATCTATAGTTTTCTTTTTTTATGCTTTGTATGTCTGGTTTTAGTATCAGGATAATCCTGGCCTCATAAAATGAGTTGGGTAGTATTTTCCAGAAGAGATTGGGTAGAATTTGTTATTTCTTCTTTAAATGTTTGGGAGAATTTGACAGAGAAATCATCTTGACTGGGAGATGTATTTTTTGAAAGATTTTCTATGTAAAAATTCAAATTCTTTAATAACTATAGGACTGCTTAGGTTATCTATTTTGTCATGGGTGAGTTTTGATAGCTTGTGATTTTTGAAGAATTGATCCATTTCATCTAAGTTGTCAAATTTATGTGACTGGAGTTGTTCATATATTCCCTTAATATCCTTTTAATGTCTGTGGTGATATCCCTTCTCTGATTCCTGATATTAGTAATTTTGTCTTCTCTTTCTTTCCCTCCCTCTCTCTCTCTTTTTTCCTGTTTCAGTCTTGCTAGAGGTTTATCAATTTTATTGATATTTTTAAGAGCCAGCTTCTGATTTCACTGATTTTTCTCCATTGTTTTGTTTTCAATATCATTGAGTGGGGTTCAGATTGATTGATTTGTGCTTTGTCTTCCTTCTTCTGCTTGCTTTCAATTTATTTGCTCTTCCCTTTCTAGTTTCTTTAGAACCTAACATTCTAGATTTAAAACCTTTCTTCTTTCCCAATATGTGTTGAATGCTATAAATATTCCTCTTACTATTGCTTTAACTGCATGCCACAAATTTTGATATGTTGTGTTTTCATTTTCATTCCGTTCAAAATATTTTCTAATTTCCTTTGAGGATTCTGATTTGACTCATGAATTATTTAAATGATGTATGTTGTTTAATTCAAAGTATCTGGAGATTTTCCTGTTATCTTTTCATTATTGATATCTAGTTTAGTTCCATTATGGTCAGAGAACATATTTTGTAAAACTTCTACTTAATGTTGATAAGATATGTTTTACGACCCAGTATGTCCCCTATCTTGCTGAATGTTCCTTGTGCGCTTGCAAGGAATGTACATTCTACTTTAGTTGGGTTGAATGTTATGCAAATAACTATTAGATCCAGTTGATTGATTGTGTTGTCCATTTCTACTGATTTTTTTTTTCGTCTGTTAGTTCTTTCAATAACTGAGAAAGGAGTTTTAATGTTTCCAGTTATAATTACAGGTTTGTCTATTTCTCCTTCTGGTTCTGTCAGTTTTTGCTCTGATGTTAAATGAATGCACATTTAGACTTTTTTTTGGTCTTCTTTGTGAATTAATGCTTTTATCATTATGTAAAAACTCATTTTATCCCTGGTAATCTTCTTTGCTCTGAAGTCTACTTCATCTGTTATTAACAAAGCAACCCAGCTTTCTTTTGATTAGTATTTGCACGGTATATATTTTTCCATACTTTTACTTTTAACCCATTTACCATCAATATATTTGATGTGAGTGTCTTGAAGATAGCATATACTTGGGCCAGGGTTTTTTTAAAATCCATTCTGATGATCTCTACATTTAAATGGGTATGTTCAGATCATTTACATTTAATATAATTATTGATATGTTTGGCTTTAGACGTACCATTTTATCAGTTTCCTGTTTAATCCCTCTATTCTTTTGGCATTTGTTTCTCTATTTCCTCCTTTTCTGACGTATTTTGGGTTAGGTAAACATTTTTTGTATTTAACTTAAATTTATCTATTGTACATTTTACAGTAATCTCTTTTTATAGCTTTTTTTAGTGTTGCTCTAGGAATTAAAGTATATATATATTATAACTAACTTCTACAAGGTCACTCAGTAAGTAAGTGGCAGAGCCAGAATCCACACCCACCCCCGCAACCCAGGGGGCCTGAGACCAAAAGCAGGAACATAATTACACCCCCTGGTTCCAATCTGGCCCAGTAGAAAGCCCCATGAGCTGGAATCAGCAAAGAGCCCAGCGCCGGTTATAAAATGCCTTGACTCCAAGAGATGAAAAGGGTATCCCAAGTCACCCCATCAGACCAGGACCCTGCAGGGCTTCAGCTACCAAGTTTTTAGCTGCTTTAAAAGAAGAAACAGCAAAGGTGGAGTCCTAAGAATGATGCCCCAGGATATAGGGCACCTTCTGTCACTTGCTCCCTCATCAATAACCCATGGAGCAGGAGTCACTGAGAGCTCATGGCCTTGACCTCCAGGTCAGGATTGTGAACAACAACCTAGGCTTGCTGATGAATGTGGCTCATCAGGAGCTCAGGCAGTGACCTCAGGATCAGAGGCAGGGATCCCAAACTTCCCACCACCTCAGGCCTGTCAGGCCTCCAAGCTCCTCAGCCTCCAGCCCTGCCCTGCTCCCTCCCTCTGAACCTTCTCAGCCTCACTCTCCATCTCTCCAGCCCTGCCCCTGCCCTTCAGTTGGATCTCCTCTTTGCTCATCTTTTGCATGTTCTCCCTAGTTCCTCATTACACTTTCCCCTTCTTCCCTCCTTCTCAACACTTCTTCCTCCTTCACTCTCCCTCATCTCTCCCTATTCCTCCCCTCTTGTCCATCCCAGATTCATTCATTCATTCATTCAACAATCATTAAGTGCCCAGTACTGGGATAAACATGGACAATTCCAAAAAAAAAAAAAAAAAATGAGGATACTGCTTTGCCCTGGAGGAGCTCATAGTTCTAGTAAGAGAGACAAATGAGAATGCAATATGACAAGTTTCTAAAACATCCACGGTCCCGGGTTGATTTGAAGAAGTTTTCCCTCCCTCCCCATACTCTGAGTCCAAGCAGACTTACTCCCAATGTAAGAAGCTTCTCAGCCTCATCCAAGGGTAAGGATACCTCTTCCTCTGGGAAAACATGTTAGAAAACAGCTCTCACTTGCCCTCTTGGCTAGGAGTCTTTGTGCTGTGTACAACCTGCCCAACAGTTCATGGCAGCCCTGCCCTGGGGTTCACACCTCAGCCAGTGAATAGCTCTGCTTCTCTGGACCTTCCTGGGCCTTTTGGCAGAACCAGAAAGGTCCTCGCAAATTGAGCAAGGCTCCCCAGCCAGATGAGGGAAAATCACAGTGTCTACCAAGTGCTGCCCAACACCTCTATCATCTGGGTTGGCGGGGGCCTCCCTCTTGCTACTTTGGCTGAACTCCCCCCTTCTCTTCTTCTCCCTCATCCTCCAAGGCTCAGGAAGACAGTGAATCTCTTGCCTGTCATCTTTCTGCAAAGTTGGAATTGACAGGACCTCGGGTGGAAGGACTGGTCCCTCCTCTGACAGCAAACTAGTTCTAGATAAATGAGTATTGGTTTTGTTCTGTTTGGTTTTCATTTGTAGCTATCCTTTGATTTTTTTTCCCCCTGCAAAACTGGTTAAGCAATGATACTGTGGCCTGGATCTGCAGTTGCACCGATTGAGAGGCTCCAGGAGACTGGATCTTTCAATAAGCTTTCTGCTTTGTTTAGCTTTCCACCCCATGCCCAACTCAACTGCCTCTTCTAGATTTGTGAGAAAAGTAGAAAGGGAGGGAACTAACATATACAGAACATCTATTAGTGCCAGGCACTGTGCAGGTGATTTATGCCAGTTGTCTCATTCTAGCTTCAAAAGACAAAGCACAACAAGCCAATGTGGTGGACATTATTCTTCCTATTTTTCAGATGAAGAAAATGGGGTTCAGAGAGGTTCAGAAACCTGTTCAAGATTGCACAGCCAGAAATCAGCAGAGCCAGCTGGGGAGCCCAATGCTTCCCCTGACAGACACGTGCATTTTATTCTTGGCCAGCTCACTATGTGGCCCTCAGCAAGTGGTCCTCTCTAGACTTCAGGCTTCCCCTCTGTGAAATGGTGACAGCCCGGGAGGGAGCATGGCAGGGTGTGGGAGCTGGGAGGAGTAGACAGTAGTCAGTGGGGGCAGTGGAGTGAGCTGGCTCACAGGTCTGCTTGCTGGGCGGGCAGGTTCCCAGGAGCAGTCAGTCCTGGTATTCAAAGCAGACACCCAGAGGTCTGACTCTTTCCCTCCCTCTCTCTCCTCCATGGGGTCATGCAGTTACCAGGCACCGCAGAACTCGCCTTTAGTGCAGACCTCAAGAACTCAAGGGAGAAGGTTCCTGTGAACTTTGTGATACCTGGGGCTTGGGACTTAGCATGCCTTCAAGTCCTAGGGTATGTATGGTAGGAGGATCCTCTGTGGATTGGCCAAGCCCTCTGTGATGCCGCCAGGGCTTGAGACTGGCTTAGCCACACCCAAATGCCAGGAAAGGAGAGGGAGAGGGAAGGGGCTTCCAGGGGAGCAGCAACGAGGAGAAATGGAAAGGCCACTGGTTGAAGAGTCAGGAGACCTGGGTGCGAGCCCCCCCATTTGCACACCTCTTAGCCATGTGACCTTGGATGAGTCATTTCACCCCTCGAGGGCCTTAAAAATCACAAAAAGTTGATATTGGAGGGCTTACCGTCTTCCAAGCACTGATCTAAGCACTTTCCAAATATTAACTCACTTAATCCTCAAGATAGCTCAAAAAAGAGCATCATCCTCACTTTACATTCATCAAAATCAAGGGAAGTTGTGAAGATCAAACGACATAAAGCAGTAAAGCTGTTTTTACAGTGTGTGTGGAAGCGGGGGAGAACTCTGTGTGTGTGTGTGTGTGTATACGTGCGTGTATGAGTGTAAGGGGAGGACGTCATTGCAGAACTCAGCTCTGCCAGAGCCCATCAGGAAGGAGCAGCCTCCTGCGGCCTGGCCACCCCCAGAGATGCTGACAACCTCCGTGGTCCCCTGGGAGACCTCCTTGCCCTGACCTTGCCCTGACCACAATCCGTCACTCAATCCACAAATATTTGAGGGTGGGTCATAGGCCAGGTATGTTCTAGGTGCTGGGACCAAGAGACACAGAGAGAGCATTCCTGCCTCTGCGAGGCCTACGTGCGGCTAGGGTAACAGACGACTGTTTAACATATGCATCATCCATAATAAAATCTCATGTGGAGGAGATAAGTGTTTTGGAGAAAAAGAAAGCAAAGTGAGAGATTCGGAAAGGACGGTTGGGGAGGCCCGCTTGAAAAGATGACCTCTGAGCAGATTCCTGAATGAAGGGAAGCAGAGGGCCTGCAAGGACCAAGACTCTGTGGTGGGGACAGGCTCGGCGGGTCCAAGCAGCCACAGCCCAGCCTGATGGAGAAGAGCAAGCAAGCAGGGCCAGGTCTCCCTCGGCCCTGTGGACCGCATGAGGACACAGGGTTTGTTGTAAGCATGGCGGTGCGCCTTGGAAGATTCTGAGCAAAAGAAGGCGACATCACCTGATACGCAGCAGGAGGTGGCTACGCACCCGGCAGAGTGATCTTTCTAAGACACCTGTCGGAACCTCTCCCAATCCCCATCCTCTTCTACAGCTCTTCAGGGGACCCCACGGCCCTCAGGATACAGGCCAGGCTCCCCAGTGTGGCCCCACTCCTGTGGCCTCCCAGTCAAGTACCTCCCTTCCCAAGTACCAACCAACCTCCAGGCTCGCTGACCCCCACTCTTCTCCTATTGTCCCTAAACCTTTATCCTCGAAATGTGCCGACTCTGCCTGGAGTACCTGTCTCTCCACCAGAACTGGACACCCTGACCCTCACCTCTATCTTAGCCCGTCATCTCCCACAGGAAATCTCTCCCGGCTGCCATGTCCCACAGCAGGTGAGGGCACTGCGCTCGGCTCTCAGGGCCCGTGCTGACGGCTGTTTCTTGCAGAGATCGTCACCGCCTGCCCCCTCGTGAGTCTCTGCCAGACGCAGCAAGCTCCTTCAGGCTGACACCGGAAATTACTCAGCCCCCAGTGCCGTGCCTGACAGATGTTCAGTAGGTGCTTAGCAAACACTGAATGAATTAATAATAATAATTGAGTTAATAATATCCAAGCAAGACTGCCCCCCTCTCCCCACCCCTACTGCACAAGGCTTCCAGGTTTCCAGGGTCGGGGGCCTGAGGGGAGAACCCCCTTTTGCTTCTCCAGGGAGAGGCAGCAGAGGCTGGGCCAGGCTGGCTCTGAGGGGGCCGGGAGCCAACTGCGAAGCTGACTTAGCACTCATAAACAGCCCAGTTACATTTATAGCCATGTTCTTATTAAGCACCAGGAGAGAAGAGATGAATCATACCCCCTCCTCCTGCCCACAGCCTGGGGAGGTGGAGCCCACCAGCCAGCCCGGCCTTAAATCTCAGGAAACGTAAAAGTCACAAGTGCTCAGGGCCAGCCCTGTATCACCAGGGACAACAGAGAGTAATGCAGCTTCTCAGGCAGAGCACGGACCTAGGCCCTACAAGGGTTCAGGCTGAAGGCAAAAGAGGGAAGGGGTAGGAGGGAGGAGGTGCTCCTCCCCAAGAAGTCTAGGAACAGTATCCTCAATTCAGACTGTACTAAATGCTGTGTGACCTTGGGAAGGTCAGATGACCTCTCTGAGCCTTTGGGTGACACACTTCCCCTTGGTGAACAGAATCTAGGTGTTTTAGGAAACACTCCCCAAAGATACATTTTGCTTCCCCTTAATCCTCCCATTTTACAGAACGGGAAAGTAGAACCCAGAGGGTACCCTGGCTACCTGACTCCCAGTAACCACTGCCCCGAAGTTTAGAAGTACAGTGAGTTCATAGACTGGACATGGCCTTGAAGGTGAGTCCAGAGACAGCATTTACAACCTCATCCTCATGGCATCCTCACCCCAACCCTAATCCAGAAGCCACAAAACCCATTACCCTCCTAGAACAGAATAGGGGTCCTTAGTAAATGTTCTGCTCTCGCTACCCCAGGCTCACTTCCCTGGGTGGGTGAGGGGTGAGGATGGTTGTACCCATTTCCCAGGGGGCACAGACCACCTGCCAGGACCGGGAACTTGGATGGGGGTTTCCTCAGACCTGAGGCCTCTTTAGCTTTCTTTTGTATGTGTAATTGATTTCAGCAAGATTTATTAGGGTTTTTAAACCCTTTTTCATTGTGAAACATAACACAAATACCAAAAAGTGAATAATCCATAACTGTAGAGCTTAGTGAGGTATATAAAGTGAACACCCAGGAAAACACCTCCCAGGGCCCAGGAACCGGGACGGTGCCAGAAGTCACCCATCCCCATGCCAGCTCCTCCCTCCCCACTCAGGGAAATCACAACCTGACCTTTATGGGAGTTCTTTTTTCTGCCCTGTACTGAGCCCACTCACCTGGGAATTCAAGGGAACGAAGGCACTGAACGGGAAGGCAAGAGGCATGGTTCCAGATCCCCTCCCCTCTGGGGGCCTCAATTTCCTCATTGGAAAGTAGAGGATTGAAGCCACGCAGCCAGAACAATCGAGAATCCTAACCTAGCAGGAACAAGTTCCGCTGGGGAAACGTGTGTGTGCAGGGGTGGGGGGCGGAAGGCACCTGGACACACCCTGGCAGCCTGCTGTTTCCTTCCTCCCCGTTCCAGGTAAGCAGTGGCACTGGGATGCTGAGACTCAGGGGGGGCCTCTTTCTGCCTCCCCTGGAGATGGAGTTTGGGGGTTTCCTGCATGGAGATCTATGGGGGGAGCCCTGGGGTCCTCCAGGCTTATGCCTCGCCCCTGCCCTCCTGGTGGGCCTTTTGCTCAGTTCTGAGTTTTTCCTGTTTAAAAAAAAAAAAAAAAAGTAACAACACAGAAGCCAAGCAGAGTTTCTTCCTTCCTGCTGTCATGAGCTCTAATGTGACTTCAGATCCCCTGCCTGCACAGACCTGGTGTCCCAGGGCTCTGCAGCCTGAGGGTCCAGACATGCATGACAACGGAGGAAAGGGAGAAAGAAGGGGGAAGGTGGGAAGGTGAAGCCAGCATCCCCTGAGCCCCTACTGTGTGCCAAGCGCTGCACTTGGCATTCACTTTCAGGTTGAACCAGCCTCTCACACATTCAGAAGCAATATTAACACCTCCATTTTCCAAAGGAAGACACTGAGGCGTGCAGTTTCAGCAGCTTGCCCAAAGCCACACTGCGAGGAAGTGGCAGAGGCCGGCTCAGAACCAACCCGACTCCACGGTCCTTATTCTCACTCTATGCCCAGTCCTGGCATGGAATCAAGACAAAGTCAATCTCTTCCCAAGGTCTGGCTTCCCTCTGCCCCGACTGGGAAGGAATGGTGCTGATGAATGAAGAGGTGGATAAGTTATCAAATGAAGTTAGCGGTGATGGAAGGTGAAATGAATTAAAAGGGAAAATGAGAGTTGGGTGAGGGCGCCGAGGCAGGCAAGGTTTCAGAGAACAGGCTGCAGTTTCCAGCTGGAGAAACTCAGTGGATGGTAGAGCCAAATCCAAGATAGGAAAGAGCAGTTTTGACAGGGGAGGAGCTTAGCTTTGAAGACTTTAACATCTTATTTTTTACTTTTTTTTTCTTTGCAAAGAGCCAGCTGTGAAGGGTGAACCCTATAAATGGCGGGCTGGCCGATGGGTGGATGGATGGATGGTTGGTTGGGAGAAGGGAGGGGTGAGCACATTTACGTCTGATGATCCTCTAGGTCACCACTGCATTCCTGGTGGGGATGGAGAGATACACACACATTTGGAGTAAATACACTACGAGCAAGTCACATAGCTCATGTGACACAGGCTCGCATCCACAGCATTCCTGGCTCTCTTCCCGCATCCCTACTCCCTCCCCCTCTTCCTGCTCTCCCACCCTTGACCCTCTCTTCCTCCTCTATCTCCCTTCCCCATTGCCCTCCAGACTCCAGAAGGGAAAATGCTTCTCTGAGCCCAGAAACAATGGCTGTGAGCTCCATACTCCTTTGCACATACCAGCAATTCCAGCTGGCAAAGCTGGGGCCCTGCTCAAAGCCACCTACAAGGCCTGGTGCAGACATGGGACCAGACTGCCTGGTCACTGGACTCCTGGGACTCACTGCTGACCACATGCTGGAGGAGAGGTGCCCGGGGGCGGGGTGGGGGGGGGCGCTGCATTCCCTGTCTTGGGAAAACGCTGAAACCAGCCAGACTCTCAGCCTGGCTGGGCTCCTGCTTCCCAGCCTAGGTTAGGGCCAGGGCTTCTCAGCAGTAAACCTTGATTACTCAGTTGCCTTTCCTGCTGAATGATTTTAGCTGAATAATTTTGCGTGATCTCTGCACAGTGTGAGAGAGCCCCAAGCTGAGGATGAGGAGCTTACACAGTGCAGGGAAGGGTCAAATTGGAATGTAAAGAGCTCCCTACAAACCGGCCTCTGCTGGGGACGAGGGTTTCCTACACCAGTGGCTGCTGGTCACCACTAACTACAGCAGCCCCTCCCTCTGTTCTTTGCTCCGAGGAGCCCCCCAAAGGAAAGGGCCCATGGGTGGCTCCCAGCCTTGTGTGGTCATGGGTGGGTCCCATGTGAATCAATGTACCAGGCACTGCACTAGTGTTACCTCACTGCATCTCCACCACATCTAGCCCCACGCACGCACGCCCTGGAAACAGGCATCGTCATCCCTAACGTGCAATGAGGAAACAGGTGCAGACTTGTGTGAGACCCCCCTACCCAGTTAGGACTAAGGGAGCCAAGGCCAAGCCCAAGATTGACAGACCTCAAAAGGGGGAGTGCTCAGGACTCCAAGAGAAGGCACTGGATCTGTGCTGGAAGTGGAGACTTCAAACCAGAAGACCTCCCTAGGTGCAGAGCAGAGTCCAATAGAGGAAACTAAGGAGTTTCCCTGAAGATGAAGGAGCTGGGAAAGCAGAGCAGTTAGAAGATCTGCAAGAAACTTAGAATCACAGTCTAGAGCTGCCAGGACCCCTAGAGGGCTTCGAATCATCCTCTTCATTTTACAGATGAATTTCACAATAATCCCAGAGAAGTCAAGTGGCTTAGCCAAGGTCACATGGTAGGGGAGCTGAGATCAGAGCCAAGTGCTCCCAATCCCCATAACCCCACACCGGGCTAAACCTCACCCTTTCCATAAGGCCAGCCCAGCTTTAGTTCCAGCAAGCCCCGGGTCAAGTCAGAGCAAGAGGAAGAGGGGGTGAGGGGGAGTGGTCCCAGGCCAGGCCCAGGCAGGGAGGGTACCTCTCCTGCTGTCCCACCCCTACTCATTACTATTCCCAGCATCACCCCCTCACTCTCCTTACTGTGGAAATCCAGTGATGCTGAGAGCTGGAATTTGGATGTTTTCCCAGCATTGGGGCTGTTAATTAAAACGAATAAATCTGCCACTTGGAGTTGGTTTGAAGAGGAGAAAGGGTGAGGTAGGAGAGGGAGAGGGGGACTCAGGCATAGGTTCCCCACGCACCCCCCTGCGAGGGTCTTTCCCTTTCAATCCTGCCTCCTGAATTATCTTCTCTACTGGCCACTTAACTCATTCCACACTTGAGTCTGCCAGCTGCCAGCTGCAGCCACTTCCTAGGCATGCTCTACTTCGTTCCAAGGAGGGAAGAAACAAGACTCGTTCCTAAGGCCAGGACTGGCCAGCCCTCCCCTGCCACTCCATGGGACTGAGCAAAAAGCATGCGATCCAGCTGGACAGACCTGGGTTCAAATCCCAGCATTCTAGCCCCATGACCTCTGGGAGTCATTTTTCCTCTCCAAGCTTCCCCTCCCTTACGTCTAAAATGCAGATTATATTTCCTACTTTGAAAGATTATTGCAAAGATGACATGAGAAAGTATATGCAAAAATAACCTGTCACAAACTAAGTGGTCTCTCTCTTTCTTGGCCTCTGTGATCCCCTATCCTGATCTCCACTTCCTTCTTTCCCATCTCCCCTGACTCTCAGACAGTCTCACCAACATTGTAAGTCATATATTAGTAAGAATAGAAATAGTGCCATCCTGTAACTCTAAAGCAGACTTTACAGAAGTTGCTCGTTAGACGAGGGGGTGCTCTGGGCAATGATAGTGTTTTATTCATCTTAATTTTCTCAGTGCCCACCCCAGTGCTAGACACACAGGAAGTGCTCAATTAACATGTCTTGGATGAATGAATGAAGTGTTTTCATGGCTGGAGGGGACATCCATTCCACTTGTCTGCCCAGTACCCTGTCCCCTTCATCTAGTAACGGCTTCTCCTTTACTTAGGGAACTGTGTTCCCCCACTGCAATCACTGAGTGCTCCTTCCCCTTCCTGCTACACAGTTGGTCATGTGACCAGGCTGGTCCAATCAGAGCCTTCCCCAGGATTTTTCTCCCTGGGACTGGGGGAGAACCCTCTTTCCTGTTCACTCTTGAGGCCAGAGGGTAGGTAGAACTGCCTGTGGGCAGAACACCAGCCTTTCTCACTGGCAAAGATGAAGTCATGTGCTCAAAAAGAGAGAAGAGAGATGAAAAGAGGGTGCCCAGATCCCCCGGTCCTGGCTTTCCTATGATTGGGTTATGTGAATAAATGAAATTCCCATTTCTTCATTGAACAGCCAAGCTGGGATTCTGCCATTCACAGACACTGACTCATAAAACATCTGTTATCTAATCTTCTAAATAACATCCCAAGCCAAGCCAGGAGGGATTGGTTATTCCCATTTTATGGATGAGAAAGTCAAGTCTTGAGAAAGTGAATTTATTTCCTGAGACCACATATCTGGTAATGATGTAATTAGATCTGATAACAAAGAGTGGAATTTTACCCAGAGTGGCAGGCAGTGTGATTAAGGACTCATGTGTGTTTACTTCCATACCATCAATAACCCAGTGACATCACAATATCTGCCCTCATATAGATGGGGAAACCGAAGAAGTAAATTACCCAAGGTCACCAAGCTAGTCAGTGGAGTTAGCCTAGGTCTGTCTGCCCAGAGCAGGCACCAACAGCCACCGCGCAGCATTGCCTCCAAGTTCAGGGACCTTTCAAGCCTCTGAGGCCGCCTTTCTGGAAGAGGATCACCTCTGGGCAGTGGAAGACTAAGAGCACTGGGAGATAATGAAGGACCTGTCATATGCACGGCTTTGTGCAAGGACTGTAGGGGTGCAGAAATGGCCAGGCCATGCTGCTTACCTCAAGGAGCTTCAAGACGTGTCCATGAATTCCATGCTGCAAAGTGTGAGGGCCCTAATGGAAACTCTGGTGAAGTGCTCTGTGGCCCAGAGGAGGGGGAGGTGATTCCAGCTGGGGGAGGCACGGGACTGGGAGAGAGTCATAGGGCAAGCAGGACTTAAACGTGTTCTTTAATATAGGTAAGATCTGTACCTGTGGACACGGCGTGGTCATCAAGCAGAGGGAGATGCGTAAGTAAGCAAAGCAGAGGGAGATGTGTAAGTAAACAAACTTCGCGATGGCAAGTCCAGTAGTGCAGCTGGATAGGAGGAAATGGACGAATTTCCGTGGTATGCGTAAATGGGAAAAGACAAAGACAAGACCAAGAAGTGAGTTAGAGGCAACAAGTCTTCCACGCCAGGATGAAAAGTCTGGGCTTCGTTCAGCCAATAGGGAGCAACTGAGGCCTTTTGAGAAGGACAGTGACACCACTGGACTGGAACATTAATATGGAGGACAGAAGAGGAGGGAGAGAGCAGTTAGGAGGAGGCCATCTGGAAAGGCAGTGAGGCCTGAAGTAGGCCAGGGGAGCGCAGGGGGTGGGGGATAGCAGATGACCCCAATGACGTTGCGGAGGCAGAACAGTCAGAGAAGAGCAGGTGTGGGAGAAAGAGCTCAGACTTAGGAAGCAGACCCGGCTCGAGCCTGAACTGCCTGCCTCTAACAGCTGCAATGCAGGTGCGGGTCACCGGGACCTTGAATGGACAGCAAGAGCACTTGATGGATTGATGCTGTCCCAGGAGCCAGATCTCAACCTGACGTCTAGTAGGTGTTTGACGAAAGCAGAAGTGATGATGGGAGGATGGATGGACAAGCGAGTGAATGATCCAGTGAATGAATAAACAAATGAATGAATGAGTAAAGGAAACAGGGGAGGGAGAAAGGGAGGCAAAACAGCTTCCAGTGTTCCCAGAGGAAACTTCCTGACCCTTTTCCCACCTCCATCAACTCAGTCCCGAGCCTGAACACAGCCCTGGGCTAAGCCAGGGTTTCCACAGCTGCAGAACCTTAGGTGGAGGAGGAGGAGGGAGGGGAGGGCGGGAAAGGTTGAAACATGATCAACTGCTTGCCATGCACCACTGGCATCCCTCCTCCTGAAAAAAACAGGAGTACTTAGAAGCAAATGTTACTTAAAACCCAGTTAGCGCTGCTGTGATTTAAGGCTCCTCTGTATTTGGTTCCCCACCAGCCCTGCCGGTATGGGGCAGGGATGGCAGCCACTGCTGGGACTGCGACCTCAGCCTAGCCAGGGACGAAGGGGGCCCAGCTGTTCGTCAGGGTGGGCCTGGCCCAGGGGCCAATGGTGTCTGAGCCCGTGTGGAGCCTGGGAGCTAGGAGGCTTCCAGGCAGCCTTCCTGTTGGGACCACTCCTTCCCTTTCACACACATCTCTCACCTGCCAGTCAATAATCACGCCGTAAATATTATTAATGGTGACTAATGTTGTATACTCATTCTCATTTGATGTCTACAGCAGCACTGTGAGGTTTCTCCCCAGATCACAGATGAAGAAACTGAGACTCGGAGAACGTGATTTTCCCCAGTTCACACAGTAAGGGGCAGAAGCTGGTCCAACATGAAGCACAAGGAGATGCCCTGTCGCTACCCACTGCCCCTCTCACACTTGCGCTAAACGGGGCTGAGAGGGGAGAACCGATGCAAATTAATCCCCCAGCCAGGAATAGAAAATGCCAACCAGGCAGGAGGGCAGGCAAAAAAGTCCTCACGATAATCATATTGATGAGTGTTAATATTACTGAGGTTTTCTCTTTGCCAGGTCCTCCTACACACTGGAAATGAATCAACTCATTTAACCCCACGGTAACAATGGTTACTATCTCCCCTGTACAGGTAAGTCTCCAGGGAGGTAAGTGACTGGCGCAGGGTCACACACGGCCAGGACACGGCAGAGCCTAGACTCAAACCCAGGTCATTCAACTCCACAGCCAGGGCCCTACACGTCCTCTAGTTCCAAAACTGCTCTGAGGGTTACTGCTGCCCCTAGGTTCTCCGGTTTGTTAAATGGAGACAATAACAGTACTTGCCATACACCATGGTTATAAAAAGCTAGTTGAGAATATGGCTACAGGGTCACCCCCAAACTGTCAGATGTCATACAGTGGATCTTATCATTGTCCCTGGGGCTTGCATGGCCTTGAGAGCCACTTTTTGTTCAAAAGACAGGAGAGGAGTTGGTGTAGGTGGATGGGAGGCCAAGCAGGTGTGTGGACAGGGAGGCGGAGACCGGGGTGGGGGGGCAACTGGGCAGAAGAGGCTGGGACAGTGCCGATGGAGACAGACAGAAGTCACATTGAGTGCAGACTAGGGTTCCTGGGGCCTGCTGTGTGATCTTGGGCAAGTCACTGCCCCTCTCTGGTCCTAGTTTCCTCTTCTGAAAAATAAAGGTAGGGGCAGTGAAGTAGGGGGTGAAGGTGTTCCCTGAGGCCACTTCCAGTCTCACTGCACTAATTCAATTTTCCCGAGAGCTGGCCTGCAGCACGGTGGAACACAGGAAACAGATTTTTGGGTGTGGGTATGGTACAAGACCCAGTTCTCCACAAGCTTTGCTACTGGAGACCCAGAACTATAAGCAAGTGTGAATGCCCCCAGCTTCCTGCCCTCCACCCCACCCATCCTGTACTCACCCTACCAACTCCCCAAAGATACTGAGAAAATGGAGCACTGGGGACATAGCAGAGAGTCACTGATCTACTCTGAGCTTCAGTTTCCTCATCTATAAAATGGGGGCGCGGCACTGTGGCAAGGAGGTAGCTTAGGTCCCTTCCAGCTCTGCCAGCCTAGGGTTCTGGCCTTCAAATGAAGCTTATTTTTTCACGAGGTTATCTGTTTCTCGTGGGATAGGAGTTGGGAGAGGGTGAGAGTAGTGCTAACTCAGTTCTTCCTGGGGTAGAACACCCTCCAGAGGGAGATGAGATGGGAGATGGGTGCCCTGCAGCTGAGGAGAGGAGAATAAAGGAGGGGCTTTAACATCTCTGTGCTAAATTCCGGATCAGCTTGGTGAAAGAATGTCACTTCCTCCGGGAAGCTTCTGGGACTTTTCTGGGTGCTGACTACCTGAATACATGGTGGTCGTCCCATCTGACCACCCCGCCATCTCCAGCCCGTTCCCGTCTGGGTGCCCCACACACACTCTCACACACCGACGCCCCTGCCCTACAAGTGCAGGTGTCCCACTGACTGACCACAAGTCCCCACCACCCTGACCTCTGACCCCTGCCCGAGGCCCACTACAGAGGTCAGGGCTTCTGTCTTATTTTCTCATTTCCTTCTGCTTTGATTTTGCAGGGTTTTTTTTGACAGCCTGTGGACTTCCAGGCTTGGCTGAAGGGCAGCTCTTTACAAGGAAAAAAATAGTTGAAGAGAAAGCTGGGAAATAAATACAGAGCCTGCCTCTTTCTCTGCCCAATGTTCTGACCAGGCTCTGGGAAAGATCCTGTGACCACGGGGCCCCTCAGAGGCCACTTCATTGTTTGAGGTTCCTAGTGTGTTCAAACAATGAGACTCTGCCAATTTCGGCTTACAAAAAGTATGGTGTATATTACAATTTAACATTTAACAATTTAAAGCTCTAACACAAAAATTACAATGTAATATAATTGCTCTATTAACAACATAATTACAGGTTTATTTTTAATTAATTCACAATATGCTGCAGATGGTGTGGTCTGGTAATAGGACCAAGTTTAAAGTTACAGGATGAACAGTTTCTTTTGAACCTGTCAGGGTAGCTCTGAGACAGGAGAAATAAACTCATTTGAAAAAAAATGTCAAGAGTTAAATGTGAGAATGGGGGACCCAGCTGGAAAGTTTCTCCTGCCCCTTTCATGCCCCCCACTCCCTTCCCCCATAACAAGCTCTGCTCTTGAACATGTCACTCCCCCGAGATACCCTAAAACCTAGACCAGGGAGGAAATTTCTAGATTAACAGTCCAGACTCCTCCATTGACCAGATGGGAGGACCAAGGCCCCAGGCAGCAGAAAGAGCACTGGATTTGGAGTCAGGAGAGTCTGTTTTCAAACACACCTGTTTCACTTATATGGCCTCGGAAAAGTCAGTTCACCCCTCTGAGCCTCAGTCTCCTCATCTGTGAAATGGGCACAAATAAAGGACACCTTCTGGTGCTGCAGTGAGTTACCCCGCAATGGACACTGGTGACATGATTGCTGCCTGGGGGAGATGAGGGCGACGTCGACAGGGCTAGCAGCAGAACTGAGATTAAAACCCAGGCCAGGGCACCGTGCATCCCCTACGCTCACCTGGCCCTCCAAAGCTGAGCAGGAAGTGGGTTGGAGGATAGAGCCTTCCCTAATTCCGGGGTCAGCAGGTAGAAACTGTGTCACCTGGCACAAGTCATGCCCCACTATGAGTCAGGCTTTCACCCTCCAGCCATGAAAGTGGGGAGAGCTTGAGGTCAGGGAGGAACTGACCGTCCGAGAGGTGTAACCCTGGGGGGCAATCACCCCATGCCTGTCAGATCCAAAAGCAAAGCCATCTGCACCCAGAGGCCTCTGGCTATGCCGGAGAGAAATAGAGTCAGTCAAATTGGCTCCAGCCCTGGGGATTAAGGGACATTGGGAGGGGTTGAATCCTAGACAGAAGGTCCCCCTGGCAAGCCTTGTAGGGCCTTAACTATACTTACACCCCTACTTCCCTATCGATACTTTTGAGCTTTAAGCTTTTTCGGCTGGCAATAAGATACTGGAATGTCCCCCCTGGGCAGAAACCGTTCCGAGCAAACAAGTATGGCGGGGGATGAAACCTCGAGCAAACCAGTATGGCGGGTGATAAGAATGATTAAGCCAGAGTTTAAAGGTCGCCCTAGCCAACCATAACTCATGTGACTCAACCCCCCACCACAAAAACACGAAAATGTAAAGTAGGCATCCGACAGCTAACCAATCAAGGAACTAGAGCCAAGACCCCACTCCGGTAAATGTAAAGTAGGCATCCGACAGCCAACCAATCAAGGAAGTAGAGCCAAGTCCCCACTCCGGTCCGGAACAAACAAACCAATGAGAAAAAAACCCTTGATATATCCACACTTTGCATAATGAAAAATGAAAGCTATAAAATGTATGTGATTCCGCTTGGGCGGGGTTCCTCTTCGGCCTCCTGCGTGAGGACCAAGGAACCCCGGTGCACCGGCTCCTAATAAACCTCTTGCGTGTTGCAGCGACTCTCGACTCTTGGCGGTTCTTGGGCGAGCTGGGATCCCTCGGAGACCGTTCAGGTCTAACAGATTGGGGGCTCGTCCGGGATCCCCACTCGCAGAGACAAATTTTGTCTCCCCTTCACCGGTCCTGGCAGGATATACAAACTGCCATCTGAATCTGAGTTGGTTGCAGTTTTAAAACGAGCTCGCGGCGGCAATATTAAGGCGTGTCTTCTGAAATTTTATTGTTCTCCTGTGCTCTATCTTTCTCCTGACGGACGATAATGGGACAAACTATGACGACGCCTCTCTCTCTCACTCTAAGTCACTGGACCGAAGTTAAGTCTAGGGCCCACAACCTTTCGGTAGAAGTAAGGAAAGGGAGATGGCAAACGCTGTGTACCTCTGAGTGGCCTACATTTCAGACAGGGTGGCCACCCGAGGGATCCTTTATGTTAGATCAGATCAGGCTAGTCAAGTCTAGGGTCTTTAACACAGGACCCCACGGACACCCAGACCAGATACCATATATCCTGGTCTGGGAAGATCTAGTTCTCTCCCCGCCTCCGTGGGTCCGGCCCTTTGTTCCCTCAACAGGCATGTCTGCATGCGCACCAGCACGGTCGGAAGTACTGGCCCTGAAAAAAGCCCACCCAGGGACGCCGAGAAGTCATCTGCAGCCCCGGACCCACGGAAGACGATATATCCAGACTTGCAGTCCGATCTGCTTCTCCTCGATCCCCCCACCACCACCTTACCCTCCAGCCCTAGACCCCATACCGCCTCCCGATTCCCCAGCTCCACAACCCTCCGCACCAATAGGGCCACCTGTTGTGGCAGAGGGGGGGGTCCCTCGGCGGGCACCAGAAGCCAGAGGGCTATTTCCCCGGATTCTACCGCTCTACCCCTTAGAGAATATGGCCCCCCCGATAACCACGGGAATAGGCCCCTCCAATACTGGCCCTTTTCCTCTGCAGATCTTTATAACTGGAAGATGCATAACCCTACTTTCTCTGAAAATCCACAGGCTCTCACTGCTCTAATAGAGTCTCTTGTCTTCTCCCACCAACCCACCTGGGACGATTGTCAACAGCTCCTCCAGACTCTCCTCACAACTGAGGAGAGGCAACGGGTTCTCCTGGAGGCTAGAAAGAATGTGTTAGGCGCCAATGGGCAACCTACCCAGTTGCCTAACGAGATTGATGCCGGTTTTCCACTCGTCAGGCCGATTTGGGACTTCAATACCCCAGAAGGTAGGAGCACCTGAAGATGTATCGCCAGGCTCTGGTGGCGGGTCTCCATGGAGCAGCCAGGCGCCCCACGAATTTGGCCAAGGTAAGAGAGGTAACTCAGGGGCCCCAGGAGTCGCCAACCGTGTTCCTAGAATGCTTAATGGAGGCTTTTAGACGGTTCACTCCTTATGATCCAACTTCTGAGGAACATAAGGCCACCATAGCAATGGCCTTTATTGACCAGGCGGCCCCTGACATTAGAAAGAAGTTACAAAGGCTGGATGGCCTACAAGGTTTCTCACTTCAGGACTTAGTAAAAGAGGCAGATAAAGTATATAATAAGAGGGAAACAGAAGAGGAAAGGGAAGAAAGGAAGCAGAAGGAGCAAGAGGCCCGTGAATTAAGGCGGGACAAGCGGCAAGAGAGGAATCTGAGTAAGATACTGGCCACTGTAGTCAGAGGAGGAAATATTAGAGACAGGAATAGACAGGAAGGGCGGACAGGAAGGCGACCATTAGACAAGGATCAATGTGCTTACTGTAAAGAAAAAGGTCACTGGGTAAGAGAATGCCCTAAAAAGAAGAACGGGGGAAAACCAACCAGAGACAAAATTTTACCCCTGGAAGAAGAAGATTAGGGAAGTCAGGGCTCGGACCCTCTCCCCGAGCCCAGGGTAACTCTTAAAGTGGAGGGGGAACCCGTCCAGTTCTTGGTAGACACCGGCGCTCAGCACTCAGTCCTCCTCCACCCAAAAGGCCCCCTCTCAACTAAAAGGTCATGGGTCCAGGGGGCTACAGGAAATAAGCAGTACTCATGGACCACACGAAGGACAGTAGACCTTGGGATGGGACAAGTAACCCACTCATTCTTGGTCATACCTGAGTGCCCATACCCTCTGCTAGGCAGGGACTTACTCTCTAAGGTGGGGGCCCAGATCCACTTTCAACCAGAAGGGCCCACTATAACTGACAACCAAGGGAGATTACTCCAAATTTTGACTATGAAGCTGGAAGATGAACATAGGTTATATGAAGTGCCCTCGCCTCCACAAGTTGATATGCAAGATTGGGTGACCAGGTTTCCACAGGCTTGGGCAGAAACTGCCGGTATGGGAATGGCAAAATATCGCCCCCCCGTGGTGGTAGAACTCAAAGCAACCGCCACCCCGGTGACAGTCCGCCAGTACCCTATGAGCAAGGAAGCCCGGGATGGCATTCGTCCTCACATACAAAGGTTGCTGGAATTAGGGATCCTGGTAAGGTGCCAATCTGCATGGAATACCCCTCTTTTACCAGTTAAAAAGCCAGGAACTAATGATTACCGGCCGGTACAAGACCTACGTGAGGTGAATAAGCAAGTAGTGGACCTCCACCCCACGGTGCTCCTTCCTTTAGCCCTGTTCCGGGCTAGAAATACCCCCTCCCGCTATCATCTCACTCCATTTGAAATTCTATACGGGGCCCCACCTCCCCTTCTCACGCTCGGGGAAGGAATAAGTCCTGACTGCCAGAATAACACTGACTTATATGCTAGGCTGTTGGGACTCCAGTTGGTCCAAAAGGAGGTGTGGTCCCAGCTGGCAGAGGCTTACCGACCGGGAACACCAGCAGAGGCTCATCCCTTCCAAGTCGGAGATTCCGTGTACGTCCGTCGACACCGAACCCAGACACTAGAGCTTCGGTGGAAAGGACCATACATCGTCCTGCTCACCACCCCTACGGCTGTAAAGGTAGACGGCATCGCTGCTTGGATTCATGCCTCACACGTGAAAGCTGCGCCAGCGTCTGCATCATCATCAGAATGGCGGGCCCAAAAGACCAGCAACCCGCTCAAGCTCAAGCTCCTGCGCTCATCAGACTCATAACTCTGACTTTGTTACCCCTACTGGCTGTGAGTAACTTTAGTCCTCACCTACCCCAGCGCTTAACCTGGCAGGTAATTTCCCAAACTGGAGATATAATATGGTCTGTTCGCCATACCGCTGCCCCTTGGACCTGGTGGCCAGACCTCTTCCCCGATGTTTGTAAGTTGGCCCTGGGAGCCCCGCCTAACTGGGATGTAGGGGGATATCACGATCAACAAACTGCCCCGAATCAGCGGCCGGGGACAGCGCCCGGGGACTGGGGATTAGTCCCTGGGGGGGGAGGTTGTTCGACCAAGAATCGGAGAAGCATGCTCAGGGCCCTCTCCTTTTATGTATGCCCTGGATTCCATCGTCACCGGTCTTTGAATTATCAGTGCGGGGGAAGAGAACATTTCTATTGCAAGAGCTGGGGATGTGAAACCACTGGGGACACCTACTGGAAACCCACCTGGGAAGAAAAACAAAAATTGGATAGATGGCCATTCATGGGGTATAAGGTTTTACAAAGCAGAATATGATGATGGGCTCCTAATGACCATCAAATTAAAGATCGAGACCCCTACTCCCGTCCCTATGGGCCCCAATCCTGAGATTGGGCACCCTCTGCTACCCTTGGCCCCACCCACAATACTACCAGGGATAAGAAACCAGACTTCTGGACTAAAAGAAATAACAATCAAACCCAGAGCCCCCCGAGACCGAATGCTCTCATTGGTCCAGGCGGCTTTTGGGGTCCTAAATGCCACAAATCCAGAGGCCACCAAATCATGTTGGCTTTGCTATGCTGCTCCTCCCCCTTATTATGATGCTATAGGATATAGTTCTAATTTTAGTAATGTCAACTCTTCAGATCAATGTCGATGGAAACAAGAAGGAAATAGTAAATTGACCTTGTCTTCAGTATCAGGAAACGGTACATGTGTAGGAACGCCCCCCCCCGTCCCATCGACATCTCTGTACCAATTCAAGCCTCCCACAGGGCTCAGGATATCTCCTCCCTCCTCAGGATGGATGGTGGGCATGTAACACGGGATTGACCCCTTGCATTTCTCTAGAGGTCCTCAATGCTTCGGCCGACTTTTGTGTGTTAGTCCAGCTGGTCCCCAGACTCATCTATCATTCAGATTCATCTTTTCTAGACGAATATGAAGGCAGAAGGAGACTTAAGAGAGAGCCCATAACCCTCACCCTGGCTGTACTCCTAGGACTAGGAACGGCAGCCGGGGTAGGAACAGGTGCAACAGCCCTCATCCAACAACCTCACTACTATGCTAACTTAAGACAGGCTGTAGATGTCGATCTCTGGGCGTTAGAAAGTTCCATAACTCAGTTAAAAGAATCACTCACCTCGCTCTCAGAGGTAGTAATGCGGAACAGGAGGGGACTAGACCTGCTGTTCCTTAAGGAAGGTGGACTATGTGCCGCACTAAAAGAAGAGTGCTGTTTTTATATTGATCATTCTGGGGCTATCACCGAAACTATGGACAGGCTTAGGGAGCGCCTGGACAAAAGGCAACAAGAAAGGGAAAATCAAAAAGGATGGTTCCAATCATGGTTTGACAAATCACCCTGGCTTACTACTTTAATTTCCACCTTGTTAGGACCCCTCATTATTTTGTTGCTGCTCTTAACTTTTGGACCATGCATTTTAAATCGCTTGATAGCCTTTATCAGGCAACGTGTCAGCGCAGTACAAGTGTTAATGCTAAGACAACAATATCAAAGCTTGCAGAGAGAAGCTGAAATTCCATGATTGAAATTAATTGCAAAAAGAAAAGGGGGGAATGTAGGGCCTTAACTATACTTACACCCCTACTTCCCTATCGATACTTTTGAGCTTTAAGCTTTTTCGGCTGGCAATAAGATACTGGAATGTCCCCCCTGGGCAGAAACCGTTCCGAGCAAACAAGTATGGCGGGGGATGAAACCTCGAGCAAACCAGTATGGCGGGTGATAAGAATGATTAAGCCAGAGTTTAAAGGTCGCCCTAGCCAACCATAACTCATGTGACTCAACCCCCCACCACAAAAACACGAAAATGTAAAGTAGGCATCCGACAGCTAACCAATCAAGGAACTAGAGCCAAGACCCCACTCCGGTAAATGTAAAGTAGGCATCCGACAGCCAACCAATCAAGGAAGTAGAGCCAAGTCCCCACTCCGGTCCAGGAACAAACAAACCAATGAGAAAAAAACCCTTGATATATCCACACTTTGCATAATGAAAAATGAAAGCTATAAAATGTATGTGATTCCGCTTGGGCGGGGTTCCTCTTCGGCCTCCTGCGTGAGGACCAAGGAACCCCGGTGCTCTGGCTCCTAATAAACCTCTTGCGTGTTGCAGCGACTCTCGACTCTTGGCGGTTCTTGGGCGAGCTGGGATCCCTCGGAGACCGTTCAGGTCTAACAGCCTGACTCTAGATTCCAGGGCCCCAGAGACCTCCAACCTCCCCCTGTGAGTTATCTTTACCCACTCTTGCCAACTCTAGGACTTTGCCCTTATCGTGGTCCCCTTTCTCTCCTGCACCATCATCATTTCTCGCTCTGCTGGAACATTCCATCACCACACAAACATGCCTTAATACAGTGCATCTGAAAAATGCCCCCACGGTCCCCGCATCCCCTCCCGCTGTTGCCCTGTTTCCCTCACTTGTCTTCATAGAAAAACTCCTTCGAAGAGTTGTACATGTCCACCTTCCACCTCCTCATCCCCGTTCCTTCATTACCGCCAAGCAGATTTCGTCACCACCTGTCCACTGATCCAGCTGCAGTCAAGGTCACCAATCACCTACACCTAATAGATCAATGGTCACGTCTCTGTCCTCGCCTTGTTTCATCTCTCAGAAGTCTTCGTCTAGGTGACCACTGCCTCCTTTTGAAATGATCGCTCCTCTTGCTTTTTTGACAACACCTCACTTACCTTTCTTCCTCCTTCAGGGCCACTCCTCCTGCATCAACTTTCCAGGCTTCTCCTCTGCCTGGGCCCTAAATCGTGGGGTGCCCCAGCCCCCTTATGCTGTGTATGAACCTTCTCTCTTCAGGGGCTCTGGTCTCCTCACACTGCATACACCATCTGTGTGCTGACCGCCTTCAACTTGTATCTCCAGCTGTGACCCTTCCTTTGATCCGCAGACTCACTTCCCCAACTGCCTATTCAACATCTTCCCTTGAATATCTGAGGCATCTCCAACTCAGCCGGTCCAGGAAGAACCTTTGATCCCCCAACAAATCCACTCCTTTTCCCTATAAGGCTTCCATATCTCAGCAAGTAGCACCACCATCCACGAGGCTCAGATACCCAGAGTTACCTCTGATTCTTCTGTCCATCACACCCGACAGAGAGTCCTATTGGCTCCGCCTCCTAAACAAACATACCCAGGAACTGACCATTTATCACCATCTCCACTGCTCCAGCCCCACACTAGCCTCTCACCGGCACTATTACATCTGTCCCCCACTGGCCTTCTCACGGCCACCCCTGCTCTTTCACACAGCGGCCAGAGCAAACTTTCTAGAGTGTAATTCAGGTCACACGCTGCCCGTGTTTAAATGCCCCAACGGCTTTCTGTTGCAACCAGAATAAATAAACCAGTAACTGACCGTGATGTTGCAGATCAGGTTCCCTGGACAGCCTCTGAAGTGGAGAGCAGCGTGCAGGAGGTTGGTTGGGGCGTGCTCTCAGGGTCGGGCCCTGCTGGGGAAGGAAGGGAAACAGTGAGTTGCCATAAAGTTGTAACAGAGGCCTCAGCCGATCCCACGGGAGCCCTGGAGTAGGATGGTCCTTCCCGGGAGTCCCAGGAAGGGAGGTCAAGCCTTACACCCAGCATCGACCTGTCATGGCTGTGGGCTGTCTTCCCCAGGGCATGGTACCCTGAGGGGACCAGACAGCTCTCTTCAGCTGACCGCAATTCCTAGCAAAGGACTCAGCTGAGAGAGCTCAGCTGCCCACCCTCCCGGCCACAGGGGAGAAGGGGTGCAGTCTCCAGGGCACCCACGGCCTCCGAGACCCTGCATGCTCTGCCCTCTGTGGTCCCCAACGCATTCCCCACTACGCTCCCCTCTGTTTACTCTGCTCCAGCCACGCGGACCATCATTCGGCCCCTAAAACATGCCGAGCTGGAGAACTTTGCTCATGCGGCTTCCTCTGTGTCTCAGTTTCCCCATCTGTCAAATGGAGGGAATAATCACACCGACCTTATAGGCTGAGAGGAGTAAATGTGTCAATACATGTAAAGAGCAGTGCTTGGCATGTGGAGGTGTCATGTAATCAGAAGTGATGCTGATGATGATGACAATGACATGACCATGATGATAACAGAGGAGACTCTTCCCCATTCCCTGCTAAACATCCTAAAACGCACAGGGCAGCTTCCCCTCAACAAGGAATTATCTAGCCCACAATGTCAGTAGAGCCGAGGCTGAGAAATCCTGGTCTCCATGCTGATCTTCTGCACAACGAGAAGGTTTGTCTAACTCTCTCTTATAGCCCCAATACAGACACCCTGTAGATGTTCAGTAAATAGATGTCAGCTGGCAGGGCTTATATGCCCTCAATATGTAGTAGGTGGTCCAAAATGTTCGCTAGGTGAATATGTGATAAGCTCAGTTGACTTCAGAGCTTAGGATCTTGGGGAGTCGTTTAGCCTCTCCAAGCTTCAATTTGCAATTTGTTCATTTGTGAAACAACTTAAATATTCATCCATGCAACCGACATGTACTGAGAGCTCACTGAGTTTCTGCCCGTCCACCCTTCAGAACTGTTTAGGGGAGCTCTGTGAATTCATCCTTTGAGACCTGCTGACGTGTCACCTCCCCTGTGAAGCCTTCCCTGATCCTTGACCTCCCCAGGGGCCCACTCCCCACTGAAAGACTCTCCTCCTTCTGTTTCCCAAAGCCCCATATTTGCAGTGCTATCGGCTTGAAACACTCCTTTAGTTCTAGGCCCTATATCCCCTGCTTTCATAACAAATAGCTTGCAATGGCTCCTTTACGATCCTGAAACGAAATTCATAGACAGTATAACCTTCCTAGACACACCGTTTGAAAGTAAATCAACATAATGTCTTAACTATAATATAAAAGTAAAGTAAAGATCATTTCTAACAAAATATGTATTTCAATATGTAAATGCTCAGGTTCAAGCACACGAGAAGACATAACGAAGAAGTCAGAACCTTGCCCCCACACGCTGGATCAACGCGAGGGCCGCAGCCTCAAATGCAGCCTGACATTCAGGGGTTATGCGTGGGACTCAAATGCCACAAAGAGCATTGCCATCGGAAATGTGATTTTCCAAAAATGATGAATAACTCTGGGTAATGTTTCCAACAGAACAAAATACAATCTTCCTTCAATTTACGCGGTAGTTGTATTCCTGGAAAATTCAGGACACAAATGCTTTATGTTTCTATACAAAACAGAGTTAGGTTCCAGGCTCAAATAATTATAAGCAGGTTTTCACCTATTTAAATGTCAACCAGGATATGTGAAAGTCAGGCAGGATGTGGGGTAATTCTTTGTTATGCAGAACTATCCTGTGTGGTTTGTAAGACTTTAGGAATCACCGGCCCTTCCCACTCAATGCCAGCAACATCCTCTATAGTAATTGTGACCATCAAAACACCTTCACTTATTCCCAAAGCTCTCCCTAAGGGACAGCACTGTCCCCGTGGAGAATTTCTGTTCTCATTTCTTTGTCTCTTTCTCCAGACTATGAGCCACCAGAGAGCAGATGAACTTGTCCTGTCCGTCAGTGTGTTCCCAGAGCCTAGAAGGAGCTGGGTACATGATGGGTACTCAGTAAATACTGATTGCTCAAGTAGCTGGGGCCATGCCCACATCCCCTCAGCCAACCCCAGAGGTCACCTCCAGATGGACATGCCAGCTGCTTCCTAAGCCACAGCCTGTGGGAGGTCTCTGACCCCAGGGGGTGCCAGCCCTTGTGCAGGGCCGGCTCAAAATGCCAGGGAGTTAATAGCCTGGAGGCCACCCACCACAGATGGAGATAAACCCACCTTCCTCCCTGCTCTGTGGGACCGATCTGAGGGACACTGGGCACAGTGTCTCAGAGGGTCCCCTTGGGAGGCTGAGCCCCCAGCCACCCTGCATGAACACACCTGCCTGGCTTCCCCTCCCCCAGCTCACTTCCCCACTCCTCAGAGCTTCCTGTGATCACCTCCCAAATAGAGCACTTGTGCCAGACTCCGTTTCAGGTACTATTGCTACATTACAAACTACCCCAGAATGGCTGGCTGGAAACAGCAACGATTTCTTATTTCTCCCGATTCTGTGGGTGGCTGAGTGGATCCTCTGAGGTATGGCCAAGTCTCTCAGCTACATCCAGCTGGAAGGTCAAAGCTGGCCTCACCCACGTATCAGACAGGCTGGTGGTGCTGGCCCGTGGCCAGGGAGACTCTGTTCTCCCACTCAGGGCTTCCCATCCTGCGGTAGCTAGACTGGCTTCCATGCATGACACCTCAGGACAATACCCCATGATGGCAAAGGAGAAAGTTGCTCCTCTTAAGGCCTAGGCCTCAGATCACAAATACCCTTTGCTCTGCATCCTGTAGGTCATGGCAATCACAGGCCACCCAGGTTTGGAGAAACAGACTCCTCTATGAATGGGAGTTGCAGTGAATGGTGCGCGTGCAAGGATGGCAGGGGTTTGTGACCATTAAGCAATCTTCCACTTGGGGTCTGCTTTTTTTGGGGGTGGGGGGTCCCACATTGAGAGTGGAAGATGGAAGCCACGTGAGAAGCTTCTTGGAAACCAAGCCGAAGCACTCCCTGGGCCGCTGGTGCAGACTTGGGCGTGTAGCTCCTGGACACAGGCTGGGAGGCAGCCAAGACCTTCTCAACATCTCCCGTTCCACTGCCAGACTTGTATTTTTCCACAAGACTGCATAGTTCACCAAAGATACAATTACTGAAGGCAGAACATAAACAGTGTGTGCCACGCAACCGTGGGGGTCTGTAGTTCAGACATGTCTCCAGGGGTAATTAGAACCTCCTCCAGAAACACCAGGTCTTGAAATAGTGCCCCAGCGGTGAGCCCTGTGCCTGCTGAACCCGGGGGGTGGCCGGGGACTCCTGAGAGCAGAAAAGGAGCTGAAGGTGGGGAGGCGGAGGCAGCCAGAAATCCTGGGAGAACTCTCTCCAGGAGGCCTCGGCCAGGGGAAATGACACCCTGCTGCAGCGGCCAGAGGGAGTTCAATGTCAGGAAAAACTTCCCTTACCACCAGGGCCATTTTTCGACCCCAGCACAGGGTTGCCTCCTTTGCCTGTAGATGGGAGAGAAGAGAAGGGGGAAGCCTGGCTGGACAGAGGCAGGATAGGGGTACGACGGGCCTTCCAAGGGAGGCTGGGGATGGGGAGGAGGAGACTTCCTGGATAAGGGAGAGGAAGGGACCATGGAGCCTTGCAGACCTGCTCTGTGGCAGGCACTGTGCTACACACTTCACACCCAATCTCACTCAATCTGTCCCCATTTTATAGATCCGAAAGCTGAGTCTCAGAGACGTGAAATGCTGTGCCCAAGAGCACCACGTTGCTATGTGGCAGAGTAGGGACCAAGGGCTTTTGACTCCAAAGTCAATAGGAGCATCTAGAGGAGAGCAACAGGCAAGGTGAGGTGTCTAGACAGCAAAGAGAGGATGCTCTCCAGAAGGAAGGAAACACTTCTGCCTTAAAATTCTTGAAGGCCAGTCACAGAAAAGAGATTGCCTTAGTCTGCATGTCTCCAAAGGCCAGAAACAGGCCAGGGAGGAGATGTTATCGAAAGATAGATTCCAGTTTGATACAAGAAAGAACTTTTAATAGACAGACATGTCCCACTCTGGAACGAACTGGCTGTATGGATAGAAAGTGAGCTCCCCATTCCTGGAAGCATGTAAGCACAGCCTGGATGCTCACCATCAGAACTTCTGCAAAAAGTTCAGAGCCGGTTCCTGTGAGTCTCCTGACGCTTGAGGATCTCTGGGAGTGGCTGGGGTGCCCTAGCTGGGGTGCCCCTGGTGTACAGGAACCGAGTCAGGGCAGGGGAGACTTGGTAACTAATGGACAGGCTCTGGGCCCCACTTTCTCTCTTCCCTGAGCCTCCAGACACCCTCATCTCATTGCTGTTCTCCCGTCAGATCCATTGTCTGAGGAAGGAGAGGGATCAGGCCCTGCCCAGCCCCGCCTGCGGGCTGAATGGCAACCAGCTAACCCGCTGACCCTTAGTCAAAGTCTTGGAGCGCAGCGGCTGCTGGGTGGATGCAGGCGTTTCTCCAGCTCCAGTTACTCTACAGGAGGCTCATGTGGTGGCAAGAGGCAGAAGGAGTGGAAGGCAGAGACAGCAGAGATGGAACAGTCCTAGGGGAGCCCACAGCCATGGCCTCAGCCCGGCGCTGGGGGCAGAGAGGAGGAGGGTCTCCTTCTCCATCCCCGACCACTGGCGCCTTCCACTCCAGCCCGAGCTCACAGAGCTCAGCTACCAGGGAGGTCCCCTAGCTGGGCTAGGAGAGGCCTGGTGCTGGGCAAGGGATAGGGGGACTGAGGACCATGAGGCAGCCCAGGCCCTGGTGGTACCAGGGAGATGAGCCATCAAGACCATGAAAGTCTCTACCCCAGAAGCACACCCCCCATACTGGGGGCTGGAGGTTGCACACAGGGGCCAGCTTGAGGTTGTGGGAGGCATCTGTCCATCCTGCGGAGCCCTCCTCCACCCCATTCCACCCAGCAAATTCACCCTATGTTCCACCTGGGAGCGGTCAGCCCTAAAAGTGGAGAACGGGTGGTGTGGATAGAACACACTCACATCCAACCCCCAAGATCCTGCCCATCTAGAATTTCCAGAACAAAGTGGTTTAGGAGCCCTGCCAGTCCTTCTTCCTCTGCCCCCTCATCTTCCTCCCGATTCAGAAAAACTTGACAGGTGGGCAGGGGTTCTGGACCCCAAAGCTACCTGTTGCGGGGCGTGGGAGGCTCCCATCCAAGAAGTGCAATCTGATGGAGGAGACACAGACCCTACCCTGGAGGATCTCCCAGGCTGATGGGAGAGGCAGAGTTCTGAGGTCAAGAACCCGGTCTGAGGGAGGACAAACACGCAGATGTGGACTCACAAAGGCTCACACAATGTATTGATAGAAAACAAACTTAAAGTTACCAGGAGATAAGCGGGGGAGGGAGGGATAAATTGGAAGATAGGGATTGACATATGCACACTACTATATACAAAATAGATAACTAATAAGGACCTACTGTATAGCACAGGGAACTCTACTCAATACTCTGTAATGGCCTATATGGGAAAAGAATCTAAAAAAGAGTGGATAGGGCTTCCCTGGTGGCGCAGTGGTTGAGAATCCGCCTGACGATGCAGGGGACACGGGTTCGTGCCCCGGTCCGGGAAGATCCCACATGCCGCGGAGCGGCTGGGCCCGTGAGCCATGGCCGCTGAGCCTGTGCGTCCGGAGCCTGTGCTCCGCAACGAGAGAGGCCACAACAGTGAGAGGCCCGTGTACCACCAAAAAAAGATAAATAAAATAAATAAATAAATAAGAGTGGATAGATGCATATCTGATTCACTTTGCTGTACACCTGAAACTAACACAACATTGTAAATCAACTGTACTCCAATAAAACTTTTTTTTAAAAAGGCTCACAAGGTGAGAGGGTCCCCTGCCCTCTGTCACACTTGCACACGTCAGTGCTGGGAGAGCAGTGTATATGCAGAAGGAGGGACAGAGGTCAATCCTGGGGGCGCCCCGGAGGAGGAGGTAAGCTCGGAAGTGGCTTTACTTCCTCCAGACGCTGCCTCAGAAGGCGTTTCCCAGGGCACAGGAGCCCCAGTCTGTACAGCTGTGGAAGCCAAGAAAGAGCAGCTTATTAATTTAATCCTTAAGCAAATTTACAAAATTGTCAGTGGATTTGCAGGAAGCCGAAGGAAGTGGCTTCCGGGGGTGCAGGCAGGGAGGGAGGAGGCTGCCGCCTTGCAGCACCTCCAGGCAGGGCCCCTGCTTCTCTGCACCCCTGCTCTCAATCTCTTCTCTAGAAGCAGAACCTGAAAATGGGTCAGGGAGGACTTCAGCCACGTTGGCCGCTAAGAGGAATATTTCTAAGATACTGAGTAAGTGCTTTCAGCACTCTGGACACTGAACTTACATTAACTCATTTCATCCTTTCTTTCTTACACTTTCTTCCGCTTTATTGAGGTATAATTGACAAATAAAACTGAAATAAGGCAGGTGCTATTACTAGCCACATTTTACAAATGGGAAAACGGAGGCACAGAGCCCTTTAGTCACTTATGGTCCGAGGGCACACAGCTCGTGAGCGGTAGAGACAGGCTGTCCGCCACCAGAGGTCGGCATCCTTAACCTCGCTGCAAGTCTAAGTCCTCCTGGGTCTCTTGCCTCTCTCTTTCTTTCCCTTTTGGCTTCTGTGAAAAGGGGGAGAGACCGTCCTTGGTTCCTACTTCCCATTCCCATGGGGATTGTGGGCCTCTCATGCTGTCCCCAAGAGCAGCGCCAAGGGTCAGCCTGGCCATCCCCCAGCCTCGAAGCACCTCTGCCACACAGTGCCAGGGTAAATATCTCTCTCACACCCTCCCCTGTCCCCCTCCACCCACTCCTTCCATCTTCCATCTCCCCCCTCCATCCTTCAGCCCAAGTGACGGAACAGATGACAATCAGTGCGCCCCTTCAACCTGTGTTCTGAGCCTTCCCCTCAGTCCCTGAGGAAGGCACAGCCTCTCAGTGGCGCCTCAGGCCTTCAAGCCCTACAGAGACTTCCCTGTTTGCATAATAAGCCCTGCGCCCCCTTAGCCTTCTGGTTTGAACAGGCCTCTGTAAGCCAGCTGACCCAGCGCCGGCTGAGTCTCAGTCCCCATGGAAGCCGGAAGCCGAGGCCAGTTAACCTGTTTGGAGAGTTCACTGATTAAGCACCAATAAGAAATGACCAGCCTGCAACCCCACCCAGGCCACCGGGCCTGGTCCCTGGTCCAGCTCCAGCACCTCTGTCCAACAGATCCCTTATTAGCATCTTAATGTAACAAGCATATGCAATGAGGCATCAGAGAAAATCCCCAGCATTTAAATTCATTAAGAGTCTCTGGAAGTCTTCAGTGCGGAGGTGGAATTATCGCTAAACTGCTTTTAACTTACCAGCTGTGCACTAAACGGCAGAGGAGCCTGGCTCTAGCGTTTAGGGGGGCTGGATGGGTGTTGCCATCTGGGGGCCCAAACTCAAGCCCAGGGCTGCCGAGGCTTCTGGCTGGAGAGCTGTGTTTTCTAGATTCTGTTCCACATCCTAATGATGAGTGAAAAATTCAATCAACCAGCTGGCTTGTCCACTTAGGAACAAACAGCCGCCTCAACTGATACTGATGTGGCTGCATGTCTCAGGCTAAGGTTTGTGACCCTGCTTCTCTCTGCTCAGCGTCTGATGGATGATGGAGGAAATGTCTCTCCTCTCCCAGGCATGGCCCCCCTCTGCCCGGCCAGACCTCGCCCAGGCATCAGTCATCCCCTCCAGGAAGCATTTCCTGATGCTCGTTCCCTTCATCTCCATCATCCTGTGCATCCACTGTCCCAGCCCACAGCCCACAGTGCAGCCATGACCTTGCTAAGATCATGTGCCCAAGAGCCCCGGAGGGCAGCATTTAGCCTCTGTGTATCCCAGAGCCCAGCCAGCACCTGGCACAAAAGAGACACTTCACAAAGATTCACTGAATCAATTAATTGATCGATTAAATGTTCCTCCTTGCCTGCAGTGTCGATCACAGTGCCTGACTCATTGCAGTTTCTCAATAAATATTTGCTGAATAAATGCTGAATGACAAATAAGCCGGAGCTGCAGGGATAGGGTGGAGGTAAGGAGGTTAGGATTCAGAAATTCAATGCTTTATTCAACAAATATTAATTGAGTAACTAATCGAATGATGGTTAATATTTATATTGGGCTTCCTATCTGCAAAGCACCATTTAACTCATTTAATATTTATAACAACCCTGTGCAGAGGATTCTAATACCATCCTCATTTTACAGACGTGAAAACTGAGGCACAGAGGGCTTCCCTGGTGGCGCAGTGGTTGAGAATCCGCCTGCCGATGCAGGGGATACGGGTTCGTGCCCCGGTCCGGGAAGATCCCACATGCCGCGGAGCGGCTGGGCCCGTGAGCCGTGGCCGCTGAGCCTGCGCGTCCGGAGCCTGTGCTTCGCAACGGGAGAGGCCACAACAGTGAGAGGCCCGCATACCACAAAAAAAAAAAAAAAACTGAGGCACAGAACATCTAAACATCTCGCCCAAGGCTATATATGGCTAGTGAGTAATGGAGACTGGATTTGAACCTAGGGGTCTAGCTCAGGGCAGTGCTGTCCAGAGGAAGTATAACGTGAGCCGTGTGTGGAGTTTTACATTTTCTAAGAACCCCATTCTAAAGAGTAAAAAAATAAATAGGTGAAATTAATTTTAATAAGATATTTTACTTAACCCAATATATCCAAAATACTATTATTTCAACATATAATCAATATTAAAAAGTATTAATGAGATATTCAACATTCTTGTTTTCATACGAACTTGTGAAATCCAGTGTGAATTTTATGTGGGGTTTTTTTGCTTTGTTTTGTTTTGGGTTGTTTTGGGTTTTGTTTTTTTTTTTCCGAACAGCATGTGGGATCTTAGTTCCCCAACCAGGACTCAAACCAGCTCCCCCTGCATTAGAAGTGCAGAGTCGTAACCACTGGAGTGCCAGGGAAGCCCCCAGTGTGAATTTTAGACTCACAGCACTTCTCAGTGTAGACACTCAACATTGTAAGCATTCAGTGGCCACGTGCAGACGTGTATTGGACAGGGCTCAGCCAAAGTCTGGATTCCTAAATCCCCTGTGCTCTATTGCGTCTGCCTACCCTGTGTCTGGCACAGACACTGAGGGCACAAAGATGAATCAGGCACAGCCTCTTCAAGGAACCCACAATTTGCTGGGAAAGACACACAGGACGTGACAACACACTGTGGTGAGTGTCAGTAACAGGAGACATGATAAGATCATGGTAAGAGTACGGTGTTGTAGACTCGTACAGAAAGAAGGAGCACCTATTCAAGTCTTGAGGGTGGGAGTTGCAGGAAGTCAGGGAAATCTTCCAGAAATCAGAGACCTGAAGTTTGAATTGAGGTTAGCCAAGTAAAGAGGCAGGGAGCAGCACATGCAAAGGTCCAGAGGTGGGAAAGTGGACTGCAAATTCCCGACACTGCAGGCAGTTCATTCAGAACACTGGAGTCAGGAGTCTGAAGTGGGTGAAGACGTTGAAAGCTGAGGCTGGAGAGGTAGGCAGGGGCCAGAACACACCAGGTTGTCCATAAGCCCCAGTGCAAGGGTTTGGACTTGACCCTGAGAAACATAGGGAGACACTGAAGGATTCTAAATGATGAAGGGATGGAATCAGATGTACCTTTCAGAATGAGGCTGGAGGAGTTAATACTGCAGACAGGAGGCTGTGGCCAAGGTCTGGATGATGGAGCAGAGGCCACGGCGCAGGGGGAAAAAAGATGAGGAAGCGAAGTCAACAGGACTTGGCGACTGTGGGTGGTGGACACTGAGTGCACAATTTGACCCCTGGGTTTCTGACGGGGCAACTGGGTGGATGATGGGGTCATTCATTGAGAAGAAGGAACACAGAGTGGGTTTGGAGAAGAGGATGCAGAGTTTGGATTCTGTCATGTTGAATTTCTGGTAATGATGCACAGGCCTTAGAATAGCTTAGGAGAGAAGGCAGGGCTGGAGGTACAGATTGGGAACTTCAGTGGACAGGTGGTCATTGTGGATGGGTGGCAGAATCTCTGGACCCTGCCCTTTGTGGAAGACAAGGCACACACAAGATGTGGCCACAAGTCCTCCTGTGGTTACATGCAGTTAGGTGAAAGGAAGAAAACATCCTGAGGATTTAGGGCCAAAGAGACCACATTAATAAGGGAATAAATCACCTTTGTTATCTCATTTCATCTGTGTGAATAGCTTTAGGGAGTAGAAAACGGAGGCCCAGAGAGGTTAAGTGATTTGTTCCAAGCCACACAGCCAATTAGTGGTCAAGCTGAAGCCAGAATCCAGGTCTCCTGACTCTAACTCCAGTGTCCTTTCATCCATCCAGCCATCCATTCAGCAGCTGATTATTGAGCACCTACTGCATGCAACGCACTGGGCACTGGGGATGCGCGGTTGAGCTCTGACATGCTATGTCCAGGATTTAAAAATGAAAAAGGGCCTGGCAGAACAAAGGGGTATAGACAAGACCTGTGGTGGGAACTTGTCATGCGAGGTGGTGAGGAAGGGGCTCGCAAGCAAGAGCAGCGAATCCAGTCTGGGGAGAGGTGGGGCACCGTGAGATGAAGGGCTTGAGCTTTTGCACAGCTCTGGCCTCACAGACACAGACACCTCCATCTTTGCACACCACGAATGACTCCATCTGGGCCTAATGCCAGCAGCAGGACCTCGGATGGCATAAAGAAGTCCTGTTAAAACAACCAGGCCCTCTCGTATTCAGTTCCTCACAGCACCTCTCCCCGTGGCTCACCCTGGGGGTGAGGCAGCAGGACCAAGGTCCTGTAGGTCCAGCTTGGAAGCCATAGTTCACAGTGCAGCCTTGCCTCCCTGCCCTCCTTGGCGCAATGGAGACAGTGGGCTGGATCTGCCTTTCCCTGTCCCAGCTGAGGCTTGGAGTCACCTCACCACTTGTCAACCAGTCAGATGCCTGAGCCCAGCTTGACGAATCAATCCTTCCAGGAATGGGGCTCAGATGGGGCTTGAAAACCTATGTGACCCCTAAAGACCTCTTCAGCCCAGACCTTCTCAGAACTCATGGGATACACAAGGAGCAGAAGAGGAGGCTGGGAGGCTGTCAGACCCAAGCCTTACAATTCATGGTCTTCCTCACCATCCCACCTTGTCACCAGGGTACCCAGTTACAGATGAGAGCACTCAGGAGCACACCCCGCCACACCCAAGGGCAAAGCACAGTACCCTAGTCTGCCCATTTTCAGTGGACCAGGTGGCCTTCCAGGTTTGCCAGGTTTAGGAAATAAAACCACAGGATGCCCAGTTAAATTGGAATTTCAACCACAGATAATTTTTTAGTAGAAGCATGTGCCCTTCAACATGGGCCCAATAGTTAGATGAAACGATCCCCCAGCCTCTGGGCTTCAGAAAGCATCAAGGGCCTTCCTCTGGAATTCTTCTCTCCTGCTGCCTCTGAGGGGTGAGAGGCTATTTCAGATTGAAATACACGGAGATCATCTGTGAAGAGGATCAGGGCAGCAGCTCCACACAGCCTATAGCACCTGACTCAGGTGAGCCGGCCGCTGTCTCAATCACCTCAAACCACTGCATCACCCCAGACCACCAACCCCAGGCCCCACAGCGCACAGAAACAGAGCAGGACTCCCCATGCTTTGGAGAGGAAGGGGCTGATTTGGGGAGATCACTGACTAGGACAAGGCCTAATAGGTTATAGGCTGGAAGGTCCTGTAACTGACAGACCCAGGCCCAGGAGTCCCGGGCACAGGAGAAGGAGTCCCTCAGTGACTCTTGCCTGGGCTGGTCCAACCCCAAGTGATGGGCCACAAGACAGGGCCCTGACCCGGTCCAGGCGCAGGCCTGAGAAGGAGCTCAAGTTCATCATCCACAGGTAGCTGTGTAAATCCCTCATCCCATAGCCCGTCCCTAAACATAACACACATACAACCCCCTCCCCCCCCATACACACACGTACTAATATTCCCAGAACTTCCCAGCCCCACCCCGGTGCCCTGCTCTCCTAACTCCCAAAACAGACTCCTCACTATTCGGAGATTGCAAACTGATAAGCAGTGAGGCTGCCAGCCCCACCCTCATACCCCAAAGGCATCACCTCAGAGCCACCGGTTAATTAGCTGTGGGGTAACCTGCACTCCCAGAAGGCGGGCACTGCCATTCTGGGACATTAACTTCCTAAGTTAGGAGGCACCTTCCGCTGCAAACACCAGCCCAGCCTTGGAGATGGATTGGCAGGGTAGGAGCCGGCCTGGGGTGGGGGAAGAAGCCATATGCCTCTGGAAGCCCTTTATCAACTCTGTAGTTAATTCACTCCATACACTCCAGGGAGCCTGGCCAGGGAGCCCAAGAGAGGGGAGAAGGACATGGGAGGAAGACTTGAGACTGAACAAAGTGCTGTAGCCTAGAGAAACGTGAGACGGGAGGAGCACCTGGATGGTGCAGATGGGGAAACGAAGGCCCCTCGAGGGGAAAGGAGGTACCCGAGGGCCCGAGGTGGTAGAGGGGGGGTTCCTCCTGGTTAAGCTCAGCTTAAGCCAGGAGCCCTGATGACCCTTTTTCTGGCTAAAGGGCTGATCCTGAGCGGAGGTGGGGAGTGGAGGGGTGTGACGGGAACGAGGACCTGTCAGTCTCTGGCTCTACCAAGCGCCCCTGGAGCCCAGAGGATGTGTGAGGGGTCAGTGCGCACAGAGAGGAGGGAGGCTGGCAGGGGGGTGAGCGTGGTCAGCCCTGCTCGGGGCCCATGGTAAATAGATCCAGAAAAGGCCAGGGTTGGGCTACCCCCCGAGGAGGATAAGGCCCTTCCCAGGCACTTTTTAGGACCCTTCACAATTTATCCTCTCTAGAGAAGAGGAAGCAGCAATACCTTGCCTTGTGGACATCCAGCTTGAGAAGCATCACAACAGACTAGGGAGGGCACAGGGTCCTTGGAAAATATTACTCATATTGAGCGTTCCAGCAGGCCAGTCACTGTCATACTATGTTATGTGCATCATCTCATTTAACTCTCTGGAACAATGTTATACAGTGGGTATTTTTATTCCCATTTTACAGATGAAGAAACTGAGGTTCCAAGATATCATGTCATCTGCTCAAATTCCACAAAGCCAACAAGTATCAAGTTTGGATGACTCTCAAACATTTCCTCTGTGCCCAGGGATGAAATTCAAAACAGGTAATGAACAGCCTGGCATGGATGTCAACCCTTGATGCCCAGTGTAAACAGCTGGTTGCACCAGGCAACCACTGCAGGGGATCCTACCCCCACACATACTCACAACACAATCCATCTAAAATACAAACAGGGAGTCATCCCCTCATTGTCTTCACTGCTGAGGAAAGGATGTCAATCCCGATGAGTCTGAGACCCCGGCGTCAGCCAATCAAACCAGCCCACAGTCAAGGGGCCTGGTGTGTCCACCAACACAGATCATCCTGCCCAACTCCTTCATTTTACAGACAAGAACACCTAGGTCCAGAGAGAGGAACTGACTTACCCAAGGTCACACAGCAAGTTGGGGGCTGACCCTAGTCCCAAGAAACAGAAGCCCTTGTCCCCACTGCATGGTCCCATCCCTGCTCATGCTGGTGGCAGTGCTATAACTCGAGTCTGTTCTTGGGAAAAGCAATCTGCAGAGTGTTCCTGTCCTCTGACCTGGTCATTCTCCTTGTGCGAATCAACCCTTGGGAAATAATCTAAAGGGGAAGAAAAAAAGGGAGCTGAACGAAGATGTTCATGGCAACACTGTTTGCAAGATTGGAAATTTGGCCACCACCCAAATGCCCAACAATAGCAGTAAGCAAACAGTGGTCATATTAATGTGCTATGGTTATTAAAAATGACAGGGCTTCCCTGGTGGCGCAGTGGTTGAGAGTCCGCCTGCCGATGCGCGGGACGCGGGTTCGTGCCCCGGTCCGGGAGGATCCCACATGCCGTGGAGTGGCTGGGCCCGTGAGCCGTGGCCGGTGAGCCTGCGCTCCACAACGGGAGAGGTCACAACAGTGAGAGGCCCACGTACAGAAAAAAAAAAAAAAAAAAAAAAAGACAGCTCTGTAGACTAAGTGGATACAAAAGAAACATTCATATTAAATACCATTAAGTGGAAAAAGCAGAAAACGTCTTCGCACGTTGGTTACAACCAGGCAAAACAGGTGTGTGCATTAAGAGGCTGGAGGAGATGAGGAGAGATGAAAGTGGCTTATTGTTCAATTGGGGTGGGGTTTTTTCCCCAAGTGTTGTTTGGTGTCATAATTTTTCGTAAAGATTTTTAAGTTACCCAACAGCAATGGAGGAGAATTAACTATGGGAGAACAATACAGCATTCCAATCCACCAAGCGGAGTCCTAAATCCCACTTAGCTCCGCTTCCATGCCACACCCAGCAACCCTGGAGACCTGATCAGGACCTGCCTCCCTTTTAGAAGGATGGCTAACAAACTGCTTTGGAGACATGAGATGTCAGGAAGTTCTTCTTCACTGTCTACCCATCTCCTGGAGACTTTAGCAGAAGTGAGAATTGGCTCCATGGAGGCATCTTGGCCATGAGTCCTAATAGATACAGACCCAAAGCTGACAGAAGCAGAGAAAAACACCTGAGAAATGAAGACAGTGAGACAGAGAAACTGGGAAGGAAACGGTGAATATTAAGCCCCATAGGAGTGCATTTGGGGGAAATAAGAAGTGTAGTTGGTTCCAGGCCCAGGAGGAATTATGAAAATCCTTCCGTACAGAGGGAGCTGGTGTAAGCAGAGATATGCAGCCTGCAAAGCCAAGCAGAGGCATTTGCAGCGGAATGGGGGGAGTGGGTGACAGCCACTTGGTTGTGTTGAGTTTGGAACACAAAAGAACAGGAGGAAAATATAAGGAGGGCAGTGGGGGGGAGATAAATGCACCCTCTTCCCAGCCCCTCAACTCCTTCCCCCTCCTTAATCATTTCAAAATTCATGGCTGTGAGCCTGGGAGGATCCTAGCATCCAAGGGCTTTTGGTTACACTACCACCTCTACCGCCATTGCCTCTGTGTCAAACTGATGAGGACCCATGGCCTTAAGCAGAGGAGGGAACAGTAGTTAAGAGGACAACTCTGGGAGCCAGTCCCTCAGGAGTAAACTATGAGGTCAATACTCCCTTTTACAGATGGAGAAACTGAGACTTGAGAAGGCTGTCTGACTTGTGCAAGGTCACACTGGTAAAGGCTGGAGACGCTTCTTGATCCCAAAGGCTGTATTTTCCACCATACCGCACTCCAGGGAAGGAAAGAGCCCCACCAGGGATAAGCCGGGTCCTTGGAAAACTATGACATGGCCCACCTCTTCAGGCCTTCATTACAGTTGAATCATAGCTAAATGCGGCCAGGAGAACAATCCACAGTTTCAGCATCAGGAACAGCAGGAATTGGACACGTTGCAGGGGAATAAAAGCTTTCAGAGGGGGGCTGTCTGGACTTGCCTCTTCATGGTCACAACCTGGCTCGGCATCATTCTTGGAAAGTGAGGAAGGCACTTAGCACCAAGTGTGTGGTTGTAGGGTCCTGCTAGGCTACTTTGTGGCTGACTGTTTAGGAAGAAGGGTACACGTCTAAAACAAAAGGCCCCATATCTTGGACAAGGCAATGAAGCCCACCGTGCTAAGTCAGGCATATGCCACGTGACCAGGTCACAGCACACTGGAAAACCAAATGTGGGCTCCTCAGCCTGGGAACGCCCTCCCCTAAAAGGGCTGAACTGGGCTAGTCAGGTACTCTCTGCAGGATGTGAGTTGGAAAATACACAAAGTTTGTCAGGCCATGAGGCTGCCAGAGAGCAGGAGTAACTTAAAGTTACAAGTAAGTAGAAACTGTGAGGCATTCAGATGTTGAGAAAAGGAGAAGGAAGCTATTGAGAACAGAAGCAGACAGACCCAGAGAGAAGCCTCCACATGGGGCACAGCTGAGCCACGTTCATATGCTTAGTGGGGGGCCAAGCAACACTTGATGCTGCTAGGGAAACAAGAAAACAAGATCCTTGCACCCTGAATTTTTTCCCGGATCCAATTACTGTGATGCCTGAATCCTGTATATTGCACAGGATTCCTGTCAATACTGCTATTGTAGCTTTACAATAAGTTCCATTTGTTGAAGAAACTCAAGTGAATGTCTCTGTTCCTTGCAATCCAAATGTCTGAACACAGAGCATAGACCTGGGTTAGCTGCCCCTTTTTTTAAAAATTGGGGTATAGCTGTTTTACAATGTTGTGTTAGTTTCTACTGTACGGCGAAGTGGAGTTCCCTGTGCTATACAGCAGGTTCTCATTAGTTATCTACTTTATACATATTAGTATATATATGTTAATCCCAATCTCCCAATTCATCCCACCACCACCAACCCCTCCTCCCCCCACCACTTTCCCCCCTTGGTGTCCATACGTTTGTTCTCTACATCTGTGTCTGTTTCTGCCTTGCAAACCGGTCCATCTGTACCATTTTTCTAGATTCCACAAATGTGCATTAATATACAATATCTGTTTTTCTCTTTCTGAGTTACTTCACTCTGTATGACAGTCTCTAGGTCCACCCACGTCTCTACAAATGACCCAATTTTGTTCCTTTTTATGGCTGAGTAATATTCCATTGTATATATGTACCACATCTTCTTTATCCATTCGTCTGTCCATGGGCATTTAGGTTGCTTCCATGACCCGGCTATTGTAAATAGTGCTGCAGTGAACATTGGGATGCATGTGTCTTTTTGAATTATGGTTTTCTCTGGATATATGCCCAGTAGTGGGATTGCTGGGTCATACGGTAGCTCTATTTTTAGTTTCTTAAGGAACCTCCATACTGTTCTCCATAGTGGCTATATCAATTTACATTCCCACCAACAGTGCAAGAGGGTTCCCTTTCTCCACACCCTCTCCAGCTTTATTGTTGGTAGATTTTCTGATGATGCCCATTCTAACCAGTGTGAGGTGATACCTCATTGTAGTTTTGATTTGCATTTCTCTAATAATTAGTGATGTTGAGCATCTTTTCATGTGCCTCTTGGCCATCTGTATGTCTTCTTTGGAGGAATGTCTATTTAGGTCTTCTGTCCATTTTTTGATTGGGTTGTTGTGATGGTATTAAGCCACATGAGCTGTTTGTAAATTTTAGAGACTAATCCCTTATCGGTTACATCATTTGCAAATATTTTCTCCCATTCTGTGGGTTGTCTTTTCATTCTGTTTATGGCTTCCTTTGCTGTGCAAAAGCTTTTGAGTTTAATTAGGTTCCATTTGTTACAAAATTCAACACCCATTTATGATAAAAACTCTCCAGAAAGTGGGCATAGCGGGAACATACCTCAACATAATAAAGGCCATATACGACAAACCTACAGCTAACATCGTACTCAATGGTGAAAAGCTAGAAAGCATTTCCTCTAAGATCAGAATCAAGACAAGGATGTCCACTCTCGCCACTTTTATTCAACATAGTTTTGGAAGTCCTAGCTATGGCAATCAGAGAAGAAAAAGAAATAAAAGGAATCCAAATTGGAAAAGAAGCCAAACTACCACCATTTGCAGATGACATGATACTATACAAAGAAAATCCTAAAGATGCTACCAGAAAACTACTAGAGCTAATCAATAGATGCTCTTCTAAATTTTTCCACCCAGCACTTCCCCATCATAGCCCTTTTGTCTAGCTCTCCCTCTAGACTCTAAGCTCCATGAGATGGTGACTTGTGCACCATTTTATCCCCAGAATTTGACAGTATTGGGAAAAGAAAGAAAGAGAGAGAGAGAAAGAGAGAGAGAGAGAGAGAGAGAAAGGGAGGGAAGTTTGGTACGAAAGAAAAGTGACACGGTCAAGTTTGTGTTGCTAGACAGCCAGCCCAGCACATCACACATGCACAGAGGGCTGAAGCTGACCTCCATCCTCTCCAAGCCAACTGCACCCAGAGCCAGAGCTAGCCATCCAAGCTGCATTTCCCATAGAGGCACCACTGGCATAGTGGGGGAAAAGTGGTTCTTCATGGATTGGGATGTCCTGCATATTAAAAGATATTTATCACCCCAGCCCCTTCCTAGTAAACACCAGGAGTAGCTCCCAATCATTGGGAAAATCCAAAATACCCCATTTCTGTTTGCCCTTCTGGGACTGTCCCCAGTTCCTCTGACCACGTCTTTCCCCCCTCAGAAAATCTGTCAAGGGTGCCACAGAACACTTGTAATACTAATGGCTAACATCCGTAGACTACCTTCTCTATGACAGGCACTATTCTAAGTACTTTATATATATTAATTCATTTGCTACTCAGAGCAATTTTTATTGTAAGGTGGGTACTGATTTTACAGATGAGGAAGATGAGGCCCAGAGAAGTTAAGCAATATGACCAGAGCACAGTCTATAAGTGGCAGAGCCAGGACTCAAACCTATATGAGCCTGACTTGAGCCTACACTCTTAACCACCACTCCAGGCTCCAAGCTTGCAACAAGCTCACGCTCCAGAGCGCATGCAAACACATACGCCCACCCCAACTACGGTGGACCACTCACTGCTGTCACAGAATGCTCACGTTTGCTCTGCTGAAGCTCCTCCTGAAATGTGCTTCCCTCACTCACCACCAGTTAGGTCTTTCCCAGCCTCAGAATTCCTACTCAGATAGTGCTTTCTCCATGAGGCTTGCAAGCTTCTCCCAGGCAGAATAAACTATTCCATTCCCTCATCCCCCAGCGGCCCCAGAGTCATGTCCCAGTTAATGCAGGCTGCGTTGGAGCCCAGCTGCTTCGTTTAGTGGATGGCTGGGCCATCTCTCAGCACCTGGAGTCTGTTCACAGAATGTGCTGGTGGCCCAGACTTCTCCCAGCCCTCACCAGTTGTCTCGCTGGATCACTCCACCGCTCCAGCTGGCCAGGCCCTATGCAATCTTCCAATTTGCTATTTCTAGAGATAGCTTTGACCACCACCTCCCTCAGTCCCCAAGCCTGGCACGCAGGATCCCGGAGCCACCACCGGCGGTGTGTCATTTAGCCTCAAGCCTTCCTACTACCCAAGCTGGCGATGGGCAGCTACAACCCAGGGGCCATCATGCCCTCACTCCGCCCTCCCCATGGGCGGCCGGTCCTGTCCCCAGCATACATTCCCTCAACACAAGGCTAATGCCCCTTCTCCCTCAAACTCCGATCTAGGTCCACTCCCAGCCATTAATAATAGCAGCACCATCAAGCGGTTCGTTACTTAGCAATTTGCAATCATTAATTAGTGGAAATTGCCGATTGGGGCCATGAAGGAGGATAGCATGATTAAGCTCATTTGGAAATCGAGTTAATCGAGTGATGGAGAGGGAGGGCTGCCTAGTCCAGAGCAAGAGGCCCTCTTGTACCTGCTGAGCCAGCCTCAGCAGGTGGACCCTGGACCGGGGCGCAGCTTCCCCACGGGCGAAACAGGAAGGAGGTGCCTGGAGGTACCCTGGGCTGTGAAATAGGAGAGTCTAAAAAGTCCCTGGGATAGACATGAAGGACTAACATGGACACCACGGCCACTCTCTAAACTGCTGCTTGTTCCCAAGTTGCCAACTGCCCCCTTGAGCCTCTATGGTTCCCCCTCCTGTCCTCTTAGCCCCACCCAACCTCCTTGAAGGATTTCAAATTCCTTAGGAATGATTCACCTCTGGGAATTGATTTTGCAGAAAGCATTTAAGGGAAAAGAGTTAAACACTCTTCCCTACCCCACCTCGCTCTGGGGAAGGATGCTGAGTAGACATCTCTTCTCGCAAAGCTGAAAGAAAGATGCTGCTGCCTGCGCCCATATTTCTTCCTGAGGAGACACAATTATCTCCCGCACTTCCTTTTCCAGTGAGCAACAAGACGACACAGCCCCTGATATACGGGCGGCCGGCGAGCGCCCTGTGCTGGAGAAGGATGTATCTGAGGGCTGCCGCCCCTAAGTCACCCCTCCACCCCCTTGTCTCTGAGGAGGAATCTCAATGAGGAAGGCAAAATCTGAGCCGGCTGGCTCGCAGATGCTGGGCAGACTCCTAGTCTCTCCCACCCCTCCCAATCCAGGACCCAGAGCCTGGAGTTCCCTTCCCAGCATGTAGGATAAGGACCCAGAGGGCTGCAGCCCCCGCTGCACCCCACTTCCTAGGTCACTTCCCATTCCGGCACAGGGATCACGTGTTGTCCCTCCTCCCCTCCTATGCCCAGGCTGTGTTCGCTGCCTGGAATGTCACTTAGTAACTTCATCATCTGGTCATTCAACATGCGCTAAGTGTCTACTGTTGGCACTATTAATAAAACACTGACTAGGATGTGATTAACAAGCCCCTGCCTGGTGCAACAGAAGAAGACTGTCTCACCAAAAAGTAATCAAAATATAGTGTGGTGGGTGTGATGGTAGAGGGAGACCTACAAAGGGCACCTGCAGCGTAGGCTTGGGTCCCGGAAGATAAAGAGAAGTTTAGCAAGTGCATAAGTAGGCTGGGGGAAGGTTGTTTTAAGCAAAGGAAATAGTCTGTGCCGTGGCTCAGCCATAACGAACGCGCACATGTGGGGGACTCGGAGCAGGCTGTGACTGCTGGATCGCGAAGAGCCGAGTGGTGGTGAGACACGGAACCTCAGTGTCTCACCGTGCCGAGGGGTATGCAGCAGGGCCACTGCTGACTGAGCGAGCACTTGCCCTGGCAGCTGAGCAAAGCATGGCTCCAGGGGATGAGACAAGAGACGGAGTGACGGCAAGGGTTAAGGGGCCACCGCACTCGTCCATGTGAGACGGGCTGAGGCTGGAAGCAAGGCGGGGCCGTGAGCATGGTGAGGACAGGCAGACTCAGGAAACATCGTGCATCAATATAAGACAGGCAATATACCCACTGAAATCTTACCCAGGCTTCAAAGCCAAGTTCAAATACCCCCCTTCTCCATGCAGCTTCCCTGGTTTCTTTCACACACACAATAATGGTCTCCTTGTTGTGTCCCCAGAACATTGAGCTCTCTATCAAATTGGCAGTCACATTCTGCCCTGTGTTAGAGGGGTCTAACTTGCCCCATCTCCCCCGAATACGACCTGAAAGTAGGGGCAATGTCTTGTCTTCTCAGAGCCTAGCCCTGTGCCCTGATAGTGGCTGCTGAGTCAAATTGAATTGAAATACAGGGAGGCTGTAATTCGGCCTGTGACGGACAGAGCTCAGCACTGACAATGCTCAGGCAGAGACTGGCCTTCCCTCGTTGGGGGCCTGGCAGACGGGGCTCTTAAACGGAGTGTGAGGTTGGAAGGCACACACTCTGAGCCCACATATTTTAGAGGGGCCAGTACCCCTTTCCCCAGAGAAGGAGAATCACTTACCCTGGGCTGCACAGCAGTTCCGCACAGGGTGGAGATGGGTACATGGCCTAAGATTCCCCCAAAAGTGGACTGAGGCTGTGTTCAGGGGCTTAGAGTCCCTTTTCTGGAGGCAGCAGGATGCCTGCCCACTACCCTTCCTCTGCCAGATTCCCAAGTGATGTCGCCTGAGCAGGCACCAACCAGTGTGACATGGAAGTTTTGCTGGCTTCTAGATTTTAGCCCTTCTTCTCTGTGGCTACCATGAGGGGAAAAGTCTGGAGAGAAAGAGAGACGTGGCAGAGGCCAAAGTCCAGTGAACAGGGTGGATGCAAAAGAGCTCAGATGCAATGACCCCTTCTTGGATGCTTGTTGACAAGCATTTATTGAGTGCCTACTGAGTACTAGCCCCTGGGATCTGTCCCCATCTCCACTCCCTCACGCGGGCTACAGCACTTCTACACTGACACTAAAAACCAGAATGAGGGTGGGGAAGAAACAAAATGTATTGAGGCCCTCGGATTATCTTAGGTGCTTTGTAAATCAGCACCTCTCAAACTTTAGTGTGCACAACCAGTCACCTGGGATTTTGTTAAAAATCACATCCTGGTTTTTTAGGTCTGAGTTGGGGCCTGAGATTCTGCATTTCTAACAAGCTCCCAGGTGATGCCAATGCTGCTGGTGTGCAGACCATGCTTTGAAGAGCAAGGTTGAATCCCCTCCCCCCCAAAAAAAGACCTACAGAAGAATGTTGAGAGTCCATTTTATAGATGAGGAAGCTGAGGCTTAAAGAGGTAAAGAACCAAAGAATGGAGTCCTCACGTCCAGGGACTCTGGTGGGAAGACAGAACATATACTCAGAGAAATCACAGTCTGATGGAGGAGGAGGAGCCCCAAGTCTGACGAGGGAGATACAGCTTTATCCTGGGGGTGCCCCCCAGTAGAGTGACAGGTATAAAGCCTTACCCAGTGGGAATCTCCCAGTCTTGTGGGGAGACAAGCCCTTGTCTTGGGAGCCCTAGTCTGTTTGTAAGGGCACAGCCTCTGTCCTTTGGGAGCTTCCAGTTGGCTCAGAGACACAGGGAGAGGAGGAAGAAAGGACCAGCTCCTGATCCATGCTTCCAACACAAAGGTCTGCTTCCCAGATTGGAGAGGAGATGCAGGTGAGAAAGGGTTCAGGCGGAGTCCCTTCTAAAGCCACCCTCAAAACCCAGCCTAGATGCATTGAGCTCCTAGCCTGGAGGGTGGCCCCCAAGCCTGGGTGGGCCTGGCTATTTAACACTGTAAACACCATACTTTACTACAGCCATTAGGCCCATAACTGCAGCCCATCCATCCCTACCTTAGCCCTGCAACACCAGACGCTGATGGTGCAATTAGGCGGCCGAGAGTGGGCTGTAAATTGTGAGTGCAGCCATGCCCCTGCCAGGCACAACTGAGAAGCCCTTGCCTGCACTCTTGCCTCCCAGGCTCCAGTAATGAGTGGTGCTTGTCCTCAGTCTCATGACCCCCTGCCCGCACAGAGACTCCCCTCAGAGGCTGGGGCCCTGAACACCAGAAAGCCTTTTGCCTGTTAGGGCCACAGGAAACGGTAAAGCTCTTTGAATAGCTCCACCCCATTGGTATTTTTGTGCCAGAAAGCTCTGGGGTGCCTCTTCTGTGCTTTTTTTTGTGCCAACCACTAACAGCTATCACACTGTGTCCTGCAGGGGATAGGCCTGCTCCTCCTGAGACCATGAGCTCGCCCAGGGCTGGGACCATGCCTCCTGAACACACCTTTGTATCCCTGGGCCTAGCACACTGTGGACCAAGTTAGAGGATGTACATTCTAGTCCCTGGTAACATGCTTCTCCTGACATCCTGGGTAACTTGCATCCTTTCTCTAGACCTAGTTACCCATCTATCAGATGAGGGGAGAGGTTGCAAACTGGAAGCCCACTGACCCCACAGATGTGTTTTTTATGGCTCACAAGACTGGAGGGGGGGTAAATTCAATTATTTGGCAATACTTACACAACAGAGAATTTCATCTAAAAATCTACACTTCCAGTGTCTCTTTAAAAATTAGGAGATGAGACAACACTGGCCCCACTTCCATCCATGGCAACAAGCATGTGGTGCTGCATTCCCACTGTTCCTTTGGACAGGATGTGCACTTTCCAGTTTGCCCCAGACCTCACCTCTCCCTAGTCTATCCCTCAGTTTTCTTCTACCTGACTCACCTCACTCATTTCTGCTACCTTCCTGTGGGCCTTTAGAGTTGTCTCTCATAATCTAATCAGAGCCCCGCTATGTCCTGTGGTCCTGGATTCTGCACATGAGTAAGTAAATAGATGGAAAGAGGTGACTGGTTAATGGGTTCCAAGCCCCCCTCTCTCTTTCTTTATGAGAAAAATCACCAAGTTCTTCATTTCTCTGCCTTCATACAACAGGGAATATCCTTCTTGCCCCTAGTTGCCTCAGATGATGGTGAAGGGAGGTTAAGTTTATAAAATCAGAATAATGATGTGCTGGGACACTGAAGGGTCGCATTGCAGAAAGGTTAGGGGAAGAGTAATTTTGGAGGTTGTAGGGAGAGAGGCCCACTGCCTACCTACTCTGCAGCCACCACCATCCAAAAGCTTCCCTCTCACCATACCCCAGGTCTCGCTGGTTCCCTTGCACCCTTCCCCAATCAGCACCACGGACAGTTCCACCCCCCACATCACCCTTGATCCACTGCTGCCAACCAGGCCCAGCCACTCCCAGCGCCACCTACCTCCCCAGCCTCCTCCTCCTCAGTAGTGACCCCTCATTCCTTACGCTCCAAACACGTGGGCCTTGTGTCTATTCCTCAAACTAGACAAGCTTTTTCCCATCTCAGGGTGCTTCTTGCGCCATCCTCTGGAAGTTTTATCCTCCTACTTTTTGTAGGGTTAACCCCTCCTCACTCTTCAGATCTCAGCTTCAACATCGCTTTCTCAGGAAGGACTACCCAGAACTTATAGTCCAAATGAAATCTCCATAGAATGCCATCTCATAACACCTCACCCCTTTCCTTCACAGCACCAATTGTGGTTGTAATGACTTAGACATTTGTGTGATCACTAACTAATGTCTCCTTCCCCACTAGAATAGGGGCCCTAGGAGGCAGGGTTCAGATGAGTTTTGCTCACCACTGCATATCCACCCCTAGCATAAGGCCTGGTTACGCAGTTGTTGAATGAATAAATCACTGAGCCCCTTTTGCCTGCAGGAACTGTGCTAGAATGTAGTCCCTTTCCTACAGCAGCTCATGACTTTGTTGGCTAGTTAAACTCCAGTTTAGCTGGAGTTAAAAGTAATCCAATCCTCTCCACCCCCAATAAAAAAAAAAAGTTGAATGAAGATTCTAAGGCGTAAAATCACCCCGTGATTGGGGCAGACCCGGGACTAGAACCCAGCCCCTCTGCTTCCCAGTCCAGCCTCCTCTTCCCTCTGTGGTCTGTCATTTCATCTGCCTGTTAATGGCCATGCACATACCCACCTCCATTATCCCATCAGCCCTGCTTTGGCATCTCTGTTGCTCCATTTAACCCCCTAGGGTTTCTGTTTGCTCTGACTCTACCCCATTGCTGCTTTCCCAAAGACTGCTGTCTGGGCCTCCTTGCAACTCTGAGCGTCGATGAGCAGGAAGATTTAATGTTGCTGCTTTGGTATTTGTCTCTGCAAAGCAAACCCTTCCCCTGCTGGGAAACTCATCATCACCAAGCATCAAGCTCAAGCTGAGCTCCACTTAGCTGTTTGCAAATGGTGGTGAGGAGTAGGGGCATGTGGGTGTGTGAGTGAGAGGCTTGAAGCCCAGAGAGGGGGCCTGGGGGGCTTGTGAGAAGACACACGAAAGTATGGGGGCTGTGGGGAGGCAGCTGAGGTGTGTATAGGCATGTGAGGAAGATTGGCTGGCTGTGAGCAATGCATGCCCTGCCTACAATCACATCCCTAAATTTCCATCCTCTAATCACAAGCATAGACACTGGTCAGCACAGGCTCTGGCACAATTCCTGTCTTATATCCATCCAGGCAGCCCTCAGTCTTCTGTAGGTAGATTGATTATGTAACCAGCCGTGAGTCCCAGGGAATTCACCTAATCTCTAATCTCTATGGGCCTCGCTTTACTCATCTTGAAAATGGGAACCTTGTAAAGTTGCTGTTGGGATGCAATGCGATCACTCATAGACACACCTAGTGAGGGGTTCACACATCGTCAGACCCGTGACCAGCACGCTCTCCTCCCTGTAACAAGTATCCAGCCTCGCTTGCTCCCTACTCTGACTCATGCAACAGTGTGGCTCACCCATCACGACTGGCCCATGGCTACCAGGGAGGCCATCAAGGAGGTCAGAATGGGATGAGGTAGGTCGTGGCCATGCTAGCACCTCATGTCCTCATCCACCCCTGTACCTCCTCCAGCCTCACGTCTCCCGTCCTTGCTCCTTCCAGATGCCAATATTCTCTGATTCGCAGGCAAAGTAATTTATTCTGTGGTCTGAGTGTCTTCTGCTCACCCCCCTGCTGCTGTCTCTGTCTTAGTCCTCTTCCCCTTCACCCCATAAAGACAAAATACCCACAGATGAAATGAAAAGGGTGGAGAAAAGAGAAAGGACAGAAGGGGGACAAAAGAACGTCACCATCTCAGCCTCCCTAATTGAATGACTCTCCTACCTGACTCTCCTCGTCAGCTCCCATGTTCCTTCATTCTCCCTGACAGGCCTTAAAATTGCACCCCCCCATCTCATCAAATCCCTCCCCTTTCCTCCCCGCTTATTCTCTAAGCCGCAGATTACTTTTTCATAAAATTCAATTTCTAGCCATTCTCATTACCTACTCACTTAATGTGGCTGGCTGCGGGGAGGGGGAGCAAAGGAGGAGAACAAGGGGGAGATGGTGTTCTGTGCAGCACTTATCCAGCCTAGTTACCGAGGCCCCTCGCTGAGGTGTATTAGAGTCTGATATGAGCAGGGAGCAGATAATGGACTTCTGTCTCACAGAGGGAGCCGGCACTGGCATATTTGGAGATGGCAGCATCGCGTAGGAGGGCGGCAAGACTCACGATTGTCTTCTGCGGCTCCTCTCCCGCTGGGAAGAGGCCACTGGGGGAGCTATTTGTTCAACAAATATTTACTAAGAGCCTTTTTATAGACCAGGCACTCTATTCGGTGTTGGAAGTGTAGCTGTTGTAAGAGGGGTCCCTTACCCAGACCTCGTGGTTGGGGAAGAATCTGGGAGGAAGTGATACAGGTGAAAATCTGAATACGAATTATACAAGCTCAAAAGAGAAAATCAATGTCTTAATTTGGGTTCCTCTCAAAACGAGCCTGAAACAAGGTCCTGAGGGCAGGTGTTTCACTTGGGAGATAATCTCAGGAAACCAGAGCAAGGAAGTAGGGGAAGTGAGACAGGGAAAGAGAGAAAACCAATAAAGAGCAGATTATTGACCTAGTTACTTCTACAGAAGACTCAGGGCTCTCTGAATAACCATGCAGAATGAACCTCAGAATTATCCTCTTGAAGGAAGGAGGGTGGGGCATTCGCCTGACTCCTGTCCCTGTTGTTTGAGGGTGGCCCCCGGAGGTATTCGTTTTCCTGCACTTCCCATGCTGCACGTGTGTGGGCTGAGCAGCCTTCTCTGGATTCAGAGAAAGCCCTGAGTCAGAAAAGCAGAGGGATACTACATTTAATGCTTGAGAAAAGATGGTGGCAACAGGCTCAGATTTTTCTACCAGAGTTGCACTGAACTCAGGTCACCTGAGGGAACGGGGCATAGGGCACAGAAAGTGTCTGTTACAGTTCACCCATTATACTACTCAGATCTGCTCCTGACCCAAAATATGCGCACTTCGTCACTGAATTTTCAAGATGTAGCTGGCCTTAATCTCTAAAATAAAAAATAAAAATAAATAAAAGCCCTCGGGCAAGAAAGTTAGTGGGTCAAGGTACAATACCAGCTGCTACAACAGGTCCCGAGGCTACAATTGATAGTCATAAATTATATCCTTATACTACATGTCCTTCACCTTCAGCCACTACTTCAGCTGGCCTGGGTTGCTTTCTCCTTGAGGGGGGTAAGCCCTTGGTTGCCTTGCCTTCATCAGGCTATGGTTGCTGCAATTGCCCATTCACTTATCAGGCATGGAAAAATCAGCGTCTGTCCCAGCGAATCCCTGAGCTCCCGACTGAGTCCTCCTTGCCCTCATTAGAGAGCAGTAACCCCAGCTCTTTATGAAAATCATGGTCAGATACCGCACCCCCCTCCCCGTTTCTTTGCTTGCTATTCCACTGACATGAAGATCCCAAAGTGAACAGGCACTCACAGTGTCACTCACAGTGGAACCCTGCAGTGTCTCCTGGTAAGATATGTTCCCCACCGGAAGCAGAACTTTTACTGCACCAAAGCCTAGAGTTGTGACAACAGAAAGCACACATTCTCCACGAACACTACTAGAAATGGTGATGAGTGGACCCAATCCTATTTCCACCCCTTGTTTCCCAGAGGCGTGTATCCTAGCTTTGGGGAACAGAGCACCATACATTAGCCTTTGATTCAGTACATATACCACATCCTGGAGGGCACTACCACAACCCCACAAAGTGTCTTTCACAAACTGGCACCTTCCCTAAACCTTCATTAGGCTATTTCAGTATTCAATCAGACTAGCTGCTTCCAGACAGTGTGTTACAGAGTCGGCCAGTGAATTGAATTACGTCTCATGACCATGTTGACCCTTCACCATGAAATGAGTCTCTTGGTCTGAGATGATGTTTTTGTGGGATCCCAAGCTGACAAATCAGGCACACTTTAATCCCGCAAATAGCAATACTAAGAGAGGTACTGCAAACAGGATCAACAAATCAAATCCAATGAGGAGGCCAAATGGGTGAACTGAACAGGGATACGACAGAGACCACCACCCTGCATCTTTTAGCTCTTTGAGGGTGGCACTAATCTCTGCAATTCCATCTGGATACTTTTTTACTTTCTATCTTGGTTACAAAGGGCTAAAGTTAAGGAGGTTCCATCTGGCTCTCTTACCATAAAAACTCTTACCCATAGTGAGGGCACCAATGTGAGTGTTCTGCTAATGTCTAAGTATATCCATCCCAGTAATGCACACAAGGCTTAGAGAAACGACTGCAAGAAGAGTCTATGAACCTATTCGAGATACTGTAAAGTGAACAGAGGCAGGACTCCATTTATCACCTGGCCTTCACATACCCCCAAGTCTAACTGGGGAACTTTGAAGGCATCACAGGCCTCCTAGCATCAATGATAGTTCAGACCCTGTATCCAGTAGCCCTCAAAAGGGATCTCCTTCTTTGGTGAGTGGTTATGGGTCCCTTTGGGAAAGCATTAAGGAAATACTTACTGTACTGTATGTACTCGGGGTAGCATTACAGGTTCTTCCTCAAGAGGACCCAGGCTTTCCATCAGTTACGGGCTCTGGGTCTGAGAACTAGCTCAGATCTGGAAAGTGGGTGAGGAATCATGATTTTCTACTGCAGTGACCGATAACAGTCATCAGTTTTTTAATTTCTCTTGATCATACAATTCATGGAATCCTCTAGTTGGCCACCCATCTATCTAGTCGCTAGGAACAACGCAGTGTGTTGTCCGTCACCACAGTTCCCTGGGTGCCAAGGCACCCTGGTGGCCACTCTGGTCTTGCTTCTCACTATGATAATTATGTCCACCTGCAGACCTCAGCTAGTCCAGAACCTTCTCATCCCCCAACAATGCAAGGGAACTCAGTTCCATGGCTGCACCCCCTCCTGTCAGCTCTGGCCTACAGAGGACAGCCACCTGCTCAGTGATGCTAGAGGGCCCCCCCTCACTCGTGCATTCCCGATCGACTTAATGCTGAGTATGCTACTGGCCCTCCCAGGGCACAGAGATTTAGGTGGTGGGTTTCCTGGTTTCATGTAGTAAATCCATTGAAATACACCCACTTCTCTGAGCCTTCTGACCCCCTCCTCAGTGCTCTGCCAAGGCCATTCTGACATCCTCAAGGGGCCATTCCAGCAGCATCTTAGAACTGGCTCCAGAAGTCCCTGCCAGAACATTAAATCCTGAGTCATGGGAGGGCGTCCCCGTGTCAATATATCAGTTTCCGGCCTATATTCCACCCCACTCCAAGTCTTAGCCTCCAGATTCCACTTCCATACAGATTTCCCAGTTTCTACTGTCATATATCAGCCAGGTGCTCCTGCAACTCTTTCAGTGAGTAAGTATTTCCTCCTGTAACGGGAAATATGTGTCTTCCCTTGAGCTAGGCTAAGATCTGACTCCAGTTAACGATTTGGGTGGGAAGGGGGGTAGATCTTGAGGTGGGACAAGCACCATCTTACAAAGCTATCATCTAGGGAGAGGTTTCTGCATCATCTTCGCAAGAAGACACTGACCTACTCTAACAAGGGGGAGAGAACTGCTGCTGGCAGCCAAGAGAGCTCAGGGGAACCTGCGAGTTCAGTGTCCTCAGGTGCATCACCGAATAGCCCCATTTCATTCTCAGGCTCCCATTCCTTCTCTGTCAGACCTGACTCGAGCCTAGGAGACCTGTGGAGATTGCACATTCAGTCTCCTTTGCAATATCCTACTCCCTTACCATTAACTCCCGGGCCTGGGTTCTGGCATCGTCTGCCCTCTAACTGTACCTCACCCAATCCACTGAGTGATGACAGAGTCTCAGTAATTGAGATACTTCAGTACACCAGAGGTTATTACACCCCCCACTAGCCACCTGCAATGGTAAGGGATGTTCCAGAATCCCACACAAAGGATGTATTCTCTAGGGCCAATTGTAGTATCAACCGTCATGGTTAGGGTTCCCCTAAAGGCAGAACCTGAGACAAGGTCTTAGGTACAGGTAGTTTATTTGAGAGATGATCCCAAGAAACCAGAATAAGGAGGTAGGGACAATGAGACAAGAAGAAAAGTGAAAAAACAACAAAGGTACTTGGTTGAGCTAGTTTCAGTGTAGGCAACTGGGGCTCAGTCCTGCTGGGACCCCCAAAGAACTATGTGCAATATACTTTAGAGTTGTTTCTCTAGGCACGAAGGATGGGGACATCAGTTCACTGACTCCTAGCCCACACTGGTGCCCCCAAGGATAAAAACTACCCTACCCCACCCTTCCAGACTGTGTTTGTGCACAAGCTCAGTGATTTCCATGGCTTTAGAGAGAGGCCAGTGTCAGAAAACAGGAAAGCAATGCAGCCCGTGTTTGAGGTGGGGCAGTAAAGGAACGCATGGGGGACTTCCCTGGTGGCGCAGTGGTTAAGAATCCACCTGCCAATGCAGGGGACACAGGTTAGAGCCCTGGTCTGGGAAAATCCCACATGCGGTGGAGCAACTAAGCCTGTGCACCACTGAGCCTGTGCTCTAGAGCTGCGTGCCACAACTACTAAGCCCATGCGTCACAACTACTGAAGCCTGCACGCCCAGAGCCCATGCTCCGCAACACGAGAAGCCACTGCAGTGAGGAGCCCGCGCACCGCAACGAAGAGTAGCCCCCGCTCACCGCAACTAGAGAAAACCCGGGCGCAGCAACGAAGACCCAACGCAGCCAAAAATAAAAAATATAAATAAATAAATACATTTACTTTTTTATTAAGGAATGTATGGAAGAGTCCATGACAGCTACACTGAAATCAGCTGGTCTGAAGGGGTATGACATGAGACTAAAAAAAAAATTTTAAGCATCTGCAACAAAGAGTGTTTCTGACAGCAGGAATAGCATGTGCAAAAGCCCAAAGGTGAGAGGGAAGATGGTTAGAGTACCAAGGATTTGAGGGAAAAGGACTTGAGACAAAAGAGGTAATCTCTGGTTCAGGAAGTCTCTCATAGATTGTGTTTTTTTGTGAATTTTACCCTGAGAGAATCTGAACACAATTGTAGGGTTTTAAGCAGGGGAGTGAAATGATGATGAACTTGTTGTAGAGCTTTGTAGTAAAAGCCACGAATTGTTCCCCAATACCACCACTCACCTTCTTCCTCAGTGCCTCTGATTTGTCAACAGGCACATGACTCCAGCCCAAGTCTCTCTTGCATCTAGGTATGGCCATGTGACTCACTTTTGGCCAATGTGATGTGAGTGGAAATGGTGGGTGCACTGTCTAGGAAGTGTCCTTAAATGGAGTGTCCTCCTCCCTGCTGGCTGGACTGCAGATGTGATAGCTGGAGCTGGAGCAGCCATCTTGGTCCACCAGGTGACAAGGTTAAAATGGCAGAGCACTGAAATAAAAAGGAGCTTCAGTGCCTGACAATGCCATGGAGCAGAGCCACCATGCAAGCCACCTGAACTGCTCACCTACAGACTTTTCCATGTAATTTTGAGTCCCTGTTACTCACACTCCAACTTAATTCTAACTGATACAGGGCTATGGAGTGAATGCAAACACATCAGTTAGAAAGTTATTGCAAGAATCCATGCAAAGGGTAATGATAAGCTTGGATTGGGGTGGTGGCAGTAGAAGGGGAAAGAAGTTGATGAATTGGAGATATTTCGGAGGTTAAATCTATGGCTTGGTGTTTATGGGGGCATATATGGGGTAAGAGAGAAGGAGCAATCTAGGTGATGCCCAGGTTACAGGCTTGAGCAAAGGGGTGGTGGTGGGACCTAGATTAAGAATGACGATGAGGTGAGCAGATACCCTGTTCCTTTGTTCCTAAGTGGGGACTGAGATACCTGGTACCAGGCCCTCAAGGGCACCTGCTCCCATGAAGGAGACCTTGAACCAGCTTCCAAAACCAGCTCAAGACTCACCCTTTTGGTAAATCTTCTCAGATTATTCCTGCATCCCCACTCGCAACACCATTCAACTTGTTCCTTGTTCTTGACATACCCAACATCCATTCTCAGTATTTCATATGCAGCTCAGAGACTCTCATTGAGTCTATGCTCTATGTACGATGGAGAGATGGCTTGGCTGGAACCAGAGTTAACTCAGGCACTGTGTTAGACACTGGAGATAGAAATAAAACTGACGTCTCCATTCTCAAGTGGCTCGCAGTAAAGACGGTAGATTAGTAATGCAAATGCTCTCAATTCCAGAGAATCCATCCAATGTCAGTATGTTCTGGGTGCATGATTTCCCCCAAAGAAAGTGGTTGTCGCTGCGTGAAGGGTTAGAGAAATTGTCACAGATGAGGGGGCAACTGGACCAGATTGTGACAAGATGAGGACAGACATTCCTGGCAAAGATACTTGCTATACAAAGACATCTGAGAATGAGTCGGTGTCATAATTTCAGAGAATTGTTAGCAGTTGAGTATTCCTGGAGTGCAAAGTTTTCATGGTTTTTGGAAGAAGGAGGGATTGGGAACTCAAAATGCAGTCAGGACCCATGTCAGAGGGAACTCTGTGAGCCATGCTGTGTGGTCTGGACTGTAGTTATGGGCAACAGAGGGGGTGGAAATAAAGAAATTTAGGCAAGAGAGCGCTGAGATATACAGCAAAGCAGTCATCATAATTACATAAATTGCTAACATGTAATGAGTGCCTCCTATGTGTCAAGACTGGTGCTAAGCATCTTATCTAGATAACCTCATGTACTCGCCACCCAGTACAATGAGTATCATTAGCATCCCCATTTATACAGATGAGGAAACTGAGGTCTGCAGATTATGCAACTAACCCAAAGTTACACAGTTAATAAGTGGTAGAGCCAGGATTCCAACCAGAGAGGTCTGCCTCCAGAGCCCATGGCCTTAACCAAGATGCCAATGCTAACATCCCCTCTCATCGCTCATGTAATGAGATGTACAATGAGGTACATTTCATTGCAACGGTGCTTTAAGTCATTCCATGTATAGCGGTGGGGAGGAGGGAGAGGCGGGTGTTTGTACAAAAGGAGTTTTCAATAAATATCTCTGACCAAGGGAGAAATTGAGACATACTCATGGAATTCTAGATGGCTAAAACTCAATGCACTTTAGAGAAAATCCAGTCTAATTCTCTCACATTCCCAGAGATGAAACAGGCTCAGAGAAAGGGGTCACACAGACAGTTGGTGGCAGGATCTGATGCTGATATTTTTCTTACACCATCAGGAGAAATTAGCAGTGCCCCCATAGTCTATTCCTTACCACTCTGTATAACACTATCTTTCTGGAGGTACTAGCAAATTTTACTCACTCCCTGGAAGTAAAAGAACAGCTTTGTTCTTTTTCTTTTTAAACAGCAGAGGTCCCAGAAACAAAGCCAGAATCAGCCCTGAGAAACTCGATGTGCACACTGCAAAGTCTGGTCCAGCAGGGAGTCAGTTGAAGGAAAAGTAAAACTTTCCCCAAAGCCATCATGATAGGGAGGACTTTGACCATGAAAGAAGAAAAGATTAACAGGTCAAATAAAGAGCTCCAAATATGACCCAGCAAGCCCACTACTGGGCATATACTCTGAGAAAACAATAATTCAAAAAGACACGTGCACCCCAATGTTCACTGCAGCACTATTTATAAGAGCCAGGACATGGAAGCAACCTAAGTGTCCATCGACAGACGAATAGATAAAGAAGATGTGGCACATATATACAATGGAATATTACTCAGCCATAAAAAGAAATGAAATTGAGTTATTTGTAGTGAGGTGGATGGACCTAGAGTCTGTCATACAGAGTCAGAAAGAGAAAAATGAACACCATATGCTAACGCATATACATGGAATCTTAAAAGAAAATGGTACTGATGAACCTAGTGGCAGGACAGGAATAAAGACGTAGACATAGAGAATGGACTTGAGGACACAGGGTCGGGGGAAGCTGGGGCGAAGTGAGAGTTGCATGGACATATATACACTACCAAATGTAAAATAGTAGGCTAGTGGGAAGCAGCAGCATAGCACAGGGAGATGAGCTCGGTGCTTTGCAACAACCTAGAGCGGGGGATACGGAGGGGGGGAGGGGGGCTCAAGAGGGAGGGGATATGGGAATATACGTATGCATACGGCTGATTCACTTTGTTGTACAACAGAAACTAACACGGTATTGTGAAGCAATTATACTCCAATAAAGATCTATTAAAAAAGAAAACATGAAATGTAATTTTTTTTTTAAAAAAAAGAAAGAGCTCCAGCCAAGTCCCCAAATCCCAGATTGGGAGCAAGTGAGCCTGCCCTGGGCTCACTACCTTCCTCCATCCATGGTCAAGGTCAAAGCCAAGCAGACAGATGTGCAGGGTTATGGCAAACTGAGTCAGAACTCTGAGCCCAACCAAGTCATCAGTCCACCACACACACACACACACACACACACACACGCACGCACGCACGCACACACACACACACACGCACCACGCACACACACACAAACCCCATCCTCATCATCCCCCAGGGTGCCTAGGATCTTTCTAGTGTCTCCAAAAGGAAACTAAGATGCAAGACATTTCGAACGATGCAAATGCCAGAAAGGGCACCAAAGGTTGGGGGTTCTTTCTCCTTCCTTGACACACTGTGACTATGTTCGTTAAATTTGTACTCTATGCTCTGTCTCAAAGGGGAGCTGGTGGTATGGTGTAGAGGAAAGAGCACTGGACTGGGAGACAGAAGCATCTACAGTGTGAACTTGGGCTTCCTATTTACCCTTTCTGAGCCTCAGTTTCCTGACCTGAAAAAAAACTGAAGGCTCTTTCAAGTTCTAGGATCTTATTAAATACAATGAGTCAGTCTCTTTTCTTCCCCCTCCCAACAAACCCCTATTGCCCCCTGCCTTTGCTCTGGCTATTCCTCTTACCAAGAATGCCCTCCGAGACCCCTTCAATAATTCAAATCAGAGCCCAACTTTCTCCAAGAATCTTCTTCTAATTAATCCCACGACTCTGCGCTCCTTACTATGGAGCCCCTTAGAAAGTCTGTGCTATTTCTCAAGTAAGTTGCCTTACAATCCTTCATGCATGAGTGGATTAGCTCTCCAGCTGGACAGCGAGCTCCTCCAGGGCAAGGACCCCTAAACTCCAATTCTTCCCCCAAGGGTACTTGATAAATGTCAGGATCATGCTACTCTACCCTTCAACCACCTTCAGTTGGCTGAAGTTCAGGCTCCACATTGACTGCAGGCCAATGTCATTCATTTACTCAGCATATATTTACTGAACACCTACTCTGTGCTGGGCACTGTGCTAGGTAGTGGAGATGCAACAGTGGACGAGACACAGCCCCTGACATCCCAGGTCCTTCACAACTGGTCCAGTCTCACAACAGTGGACGAGACACAGCCCCTGACATCCCAGGTCCTTCACAACTGGTCCAGTCTCACCCTCCACCCTCCTCCAGCAAGGACGGTCCCTCACCTGCTCCCTCTCTTTGACTTTACTTATGCTAAATCCTTTGCTGGTATTTGCTCCTTCTCCACTCCTCACCATCTTTATAACTCCTAGAGAATGGAGAAGAGAAACAAAACGAAGGAAGAGAGAGAAGAGGAAGCATAAGAGGAGAAAGGATGACCAGAAAATATAAATCCGATCCAACCATCTAGGGCTTAGAAAAACTCTGCCAAATTCCATCCTGTTGGTTGGGATGTAGAAACCTGCTGCCCAGTGAGTAGGCCAGGGTAGAGTCATCTAGTGAAGGACAAAGTCAGGCCACCCCTCATTCATCCCAGAGATGCCCCTCTGACAGGCACCACTCACCCTCCTTCCTGATTCATCCATTAGCCCCACAGGCTGCTGGCTCACACCCTCGTGCCTATTGCTTCACTCGAGTGATACAGCTGAACCAGAATGTGTAGTTAAATGGTTGGAGGAGCCAGTGAGTACCAGACACACTAACCTGCCATCTCTGGTATTTTCCCTAATTGGATCAAGAACAAAACTCAATTTCCTTGCTTTTCCTCTTAATGCATGTTACAGATCAGTGCTCCTAGCAATTACACTCCAGCACCTGCTACGCAGGAGCACAGGGATGCCAGTGGGCAGCATCTGGAGGCCTAGAACCCCTCTTGCCTGGCATCCCTACCCTCTATGCCCACAACCCTCCCTGGCCCTGCATCCAGGACATGCACTCATGAGCCGGAAGAATGAAGGCTCAGTCTCCAGGGGACAGAAGGGAAACATCGGGCATCTCTTTTGTGGAACATTTACTTCCTCTGACTTGCCCCCACGTCCTTGGGCTCTTGGAGGAGAAGATATTGTGCGGGGACATACAGACTCAGGTAGCTCTTAGCTGCTGGGGAGGAGCATACCGTCAGCATCCCCTACAAATTAACAACTTTCTCTCCCCAGACTCCCAGCCAGACTTCCCCATAGCACCAGTACACAGTGATGAGGGCGCTGGATCTAAGTCCTTCCCCATCAGATTAGGAACTCCATGTGGGGAAGAAGTTAACCACATGACCGTGCGCTCCCAAAGGACAGAGGCCAAGACTCCTCTTGTCTTCAGATTGGGGTTTCTGTGAGTGGAGACCTTTTACCCCTTTCCAGATTGGGGTACCTCCCTGAGACAGGGCTTTCCCTCCTCCATCAGACTGGAGACTGTGTCAAGGAAAGGTCTATTCTCCCTCACAGACTGGAGGCTCCCCCAGGACAGGGCCTAGTAGATCCAGTTTATGTAACCTCCACTGTGTGCCAGGTGCTTTCCTGAACAAAGACTGAGACCTGGTCCCTGTGTGAGGGGCGGCCAATCCAAAGGAGGAGGCATGGCCAAGGCCAGCAGTTAAGATTGGGGCCATCTCTTCTGATCAAAACCACCACCTGAAGGAAGTAGGAAGAAACTGATGTATCCAGAACAGGGTGGTCCGTGTCTGCCCCTCTCTGCACAGCCTTTGAAGCAGAGCTGAGTCAGAATGCCAGCTTTGTTGTGTACGAGCTATGGCACTTGGGGCCAGTCCCATGACCCCAGTTTCATAAACTGTAAAATAGAAATAACAAAGTCTGCCTATAGGGATTTGGCGAGGCTCCTGCAGTATGACAGGTAAAGCCAGAATGTTGGGTGCTGACACCAGGCCGGGGGAAGGGGGAGCCTTCACTAACAGCTTACAGAAAAACCCGAACGAACTTTTTGGCCAGCTGAACAACATGTGCCCATTTCCTTGATTTCAACAATCCCATCACGGACCATTTCCAACTACCAATGTGGCATCACTGAGAACAGAGCTGGGAAGAGGTGTGCTGAACTGGCTTTCAGGAGCCAGTCTGAGCTGGTTCTAGCGCATCACCATTTAGAACACACTAGATGCTCATGCAATGGTGACCTCTCATTTGCTACCTGGTCAGGCTACACCCACACCATTTTTTTTTTCTTTCCTTTTCTTTTTTAATGTCTGAGTGTCACACTTAAGAGGGGCATGGGCAAGCTGGAGTATGTTTGTAGAGGGTGAGCTAAGGATGGTACGGTATGGACCAGCTAGTTCACCAAACCATCTCCCATCTCCTCTTGGACGCACAACCAGACTATATTTCCCAGCCTCTCTTGTGGTTAGGGGCAGTCATGTGACTGAGTTCTGGCCAACAGAGTGTGGTCAAGAGTGATGTGCATCACCTCCAGACATGACCCACTCACTGGCTAAATGGAGAGAACTTGAAGGTCCTACAAGAGGGCAGAGCCCAAGAAGCAAGGAAACAGGGATGTGGAATTACTGCACTGCAGGCCGCCTGCCGAATGCCTGCACTGGACAGTTAGTTACATGGGACAGAAGTCAACTCCTGTCATGTGAGGGAAGCCACTGACATTTGGACATGGTGGATCACAGCAGTTAGCCTATTCCGACTACCACAGGTGGACTCGCAACCCCACCACGGGAGGGATGGCTGAGGAACTGCTGCCCTGGAGAAGAAGAGATCCAGCGGAGGACATTATACATTACCCTCAAATACTTTATGACTGTCCGAGGGCAGGGTTGTCCTGTATGACCCCAGGGAACAGCTGTAGGACCAATGGGAGGGAAGTCACAGGGATCCAGATCCCAGCTCAACATGCAGGAAGATGCGGTCAGAGAGAAACCTTAGGAGGTAGTGAGCTCCAATCCCTGGGGCGGGGGGTGCAAACAGGCAAGAATCCTACGGAAGCTACTTGAACTTCAGCTAGCGGCTTGACATCAGCTTCATACTCTGAAGCGGTCTTAAGACCTTGGAGTCTGTGACTGTTGATCTATCATTCCCCACTAAGATGCTGCTTCCTCCATCAGTCCAGGATCTCCCAAAGGCCCGGGCTTGATTCCTGAGTGAGACAGAAAGCCCTCAGGGCAAAAGTTCTGATTCTCCTTCAGACTCCCCCCTGCTCATCCAAGCCCCAGCAACCAACAAAGGCCCCATGACCAAATGTGGGGAAGAGATTCTGTGTTTGGGGGAGATCTGGTTACTAGGGAAAGCTACATTCCTGAGCGGGAGAGGGTGGAGAATGAACAGACAAGACTGAGCAGGGAGTGAGGGCAAAAGCAGGAGACTGATCTGGAAAGCAATTTGAGCTGGAGGAAAGGAGGGCTGGCTGTTCCCAAGCATCCAGCAAAGGCAGTAATCTTCATCTCTGTCTGCTTCGTCCAAGGAGGAAGGCTCAGCGGGGACCTCAGTAGCGTGACCTCGAGAGAGAAGCTCTGGCGTGGCCCTCCAGAGGCTTCTTTTTAAAAAAAAAAAAATTATTTATTTTTGCTGTGTTGGGTCTTCGTTTCTGTGCGAGGGCTTTCTCTAGTTGCGGCAAGCAGGGGCCACTCTTCATCGCAGTGTGCAGGCCTCTCACTGTCGCGGCCTCTCTTGTTGCAGAGCACGGGCTCCAGACGTGCAGGTTCAGTAGCTGTGGCTCACGGGCCCGGTTGCTCCGCAGCATGTGGGATCTTCCCAGGCCAGGGCTCGAACCCGTGTCCCCTGCATTGGCAGGCAGATTCTCAACCACCGCGCCACCAGGGAAGCCCTCCAGAGGCTTCTTGACATGACAGCCTGGACTGTGTTCTCCTTCACATACACACGTTTGTGTGTACGTGCGCGCGCACGCACACACACACACACACACACACACACACACACCCCTTTCCATCTCTGCTCTGGCCTGCTATCTCCTCAAATATTTCCCAAAGCCAAGCTCCCAAAAGCACACTGAGATTTCTGGGAAATCCGGAGGCTGGGCCTGGGGGAGTGGCCGGGAAACAGGCAGAGAGAAAAGGCTTCGGGGTATTTTCCTGAAAGAGTCATTAAGATGTATTAAATCCTGAGGTCTCCTCCTCCTGCCCACACGTGGCCCACCTCTGCCAGGGCCTCCCATCACCACGTGCTCCGCATCAGGGCCAAGTTGAATTCGAATAATTAACTTTTGGTCACACTTTTAATTTGGTGCCAGAAATGAGAGCTAATGGAGATTAAACAAGGCTCTGACTCTGGAGACCAGCGTGGAAGCTGCACAGGGAGGCCCTGGGCTCTGGTGGGGAGGGGAACAAACAGCCAGAGGGAAGAGGCTGAGCCAGAGGTATGCGGTTTGTGAACCCCGGCCTGCGTGCACGTGTCTGTGTTCTGTGCCAGCGTGCACTCACTGCCTGTGGGAAGACGCCTGTGTGTCACACAGGCAAACGGGTACTCCTGTGTACGCGTACACAGGTATCTGGAGGTTTGCACACACGGATGGCTCTTTGTATGTGTGTGAACGCGCATGTGCACACATTGCTTTAAATCTTAGGCAGGCAAAGCTGCCTGACTTTTATGGAATCCTAGCGGCTCTGACCTGAAAGGGGCCTTCATAAATGTCTTCAAGTCCACCAACTGCTTGAGACTCTTCTAGCACATTTTCCCCAGGAGAGTACACAGCATCAGCCCACACTCCCTGACTGATGGGCTGCGCACCACCACCGAACGCGCCTGAGGAGCTCCTCCTGTAAGAAAACACTTCCTTCCTCCAACACTCACCTGTAGTCCTGGGTCTGCCTCCAGCGTCACACAGAACAAGGCCTATCCCTCTCCCTCAGCATCACCTGACGGGGTGACTGTTGCCTTCTAAGGAATCTCTAGGTGAGGCATCTGGTTCTCCCCTAGGGTCTCCCTCCCCAAAATGTGGGGCTTATTCTTCTGATTAAAAAAGAGCCGTGCCATTATTTTTTTTAAAAGAGAGAAAGAGGGGGACTTCCCTGGTGGTCCAGTAGTTAGGACTCCGCACTTCCACTGCAGGGGGCACAGGTTTGTTCCATCCCAGGTCAGGGAACTAAGATCCCGCATGCCTCATGGCGCAGACAAAAAAAGAGAGGGACAGAGAAAAACCTCCCTAGATCCTCCTACAGGACTTCACACGACATAACACTGGCACATGGCACCGAGCACTCAGTCACTTGCCAGGGCATGAGGACGACGAGCTGGGATACACTCCAGCCACAGGGCCCTCGGCTCATCTGCTCCAGCCAGGTCAGACTTCACATGCATCAGAATCACCTGCTGGAATTCATTAAAATACTGATTCCCAGGCCCTTACGCAGAAGTTTTGATGCTGAAAGCCTACAGAGGGCACTGGTCCTCCTCACCATTTTTTTTTTTTTTTTTTTTTTTTTTTGCGGTACGCGGGCCTCTCACTGCTGTGGCCTCTCCCGCTGCGGAGCACAGGCTCCGGACGCGCAGGCTCAGCGGCCATGGCTCACGGGCCCAGCCGCTCCGCGGCATGTGGGATCCTCCCGGACCGGGGCACGAACCCGCGTCCGCTGCATCGGCAGGTGGACTCTCAACCACTGCGCCACCAGGGAAGCCCCCTCCTCACTTTTAACAAGCAGCCGGGTGACTCTGATGCAGCTGCCCATGAACCATTATTTGAGAATATCGACGTCATCCAACCCGCTCATTTTACAGATGGACTGAGGCCCAGAGAGAGAGAGATTCTCAGAGTGAGAAACTAAGCCAATAATGGTGCCCTGTTTTCCAACCCCTGGTGCTCATTCCTACCACCAACCCAGGATGAATAAACACAGACTGCATCCCTCTCAGCCTGTTTCCCCCAAGGAAGCCCATCCGCCCCCCACCACCACCACCACTAAGGGATATCCAGGTCTAGGAGAGAAGCATCCTTCTTCAAATCTGCCACTTTCATCTGTTCCCACACTTATCCCTGGCCGGAGAGTCAGTAAGAGGGGAGCGTGGATCAGCAGCCTTATGTCTGGTAAAGGAAGTGTTTCCCAGCTCTGGAGGAGCTGAGATTTGTGGAGGCCACCGCTGCGTTGGAGGGAAGTTCCCATCAGGGAGTGAGAAACAGATGGGGGCCAAGGCCTCACTGAGGATGCCCAGGGGTGTGGGGAGATGAGCCAAGTGAGCGGAGGCCAGCCTGGAATTCACCAGCGTGAGAAGACAGCAGACACACAGGGCCTGGTAGCAGCCAGAGGCCTCGCCTCCCACAGAATCCAGAGTTACCTTCCAGAGGGTCTGGCTACATCCTCCTGCCACACGGACCTGCCACGTCTACCCAGGGGCCTGAGGTGCCCTGGTCAAACCTAGCCCTACAAACATAAGGACCAGAGAGGACAAGTGAGGACATAAGATCACATAGCTTTTCACGGCAAAGTCCACTCTCCCAGCTCCTAGCCTGTGTCCTTTCTGCTGTGCCACTCTCATGCTTGCTGCAAGAAGCCAGCACCAACTGGAACTATCTCAAGTGGCTAGATAATGAAGAAACATAAATAATAAGGAGAACGTTAGACCAGATCTTCTCCCAACCAAGTGAAAGCAAAACCAAAGTGCCTGAGACCAAGCCAGGAAGAACTGTCTTTCACCGACACTGACCTTCCTCATTACCTACAACCACTGTCTCCCTGCCCTGGTCTCCGAGACACCCTCACTTTCTAGGATTAAGTGAGAGCAAGCAGATGCCTTCAAAACTCAGAGTGCCCTGGACACTTGAAAGCAGGAGACTAAAAAAGAAGAAAAAGGAATCTGACTTCTTTCAAGCCTGCTCCCGGATTTCATTTGCCCTGAGGTCTTATTTGTCTTAAGCCATGGCACCAGGGTCACATTCCATTTCCAAGACGGTTTTGAAGGTGAGATTCCCTGGAGGAGGAGGAGGGGTTCATCCCCGAGTGCTTCGACGTCACTCACGGCCACCATCACCAGCTGTCTCCACCAGCGATGGCCCCACCAAGGCCCCAGCACCACTCAGCCTCTTCTCTCTGGATGTGACAGGTCTGCCAGGCCCCCAGGAGAGCTGGGAGCTGTGCGCCGCCGACGGAAGAGTGAGAGCAGGGGGAAACGAGGGAAGGGAACAGCCCAGTCCCCTTGCCACGGCAGCGGAGAGGCAACAGGGGACAGACCCCAGGCTGGGCAAGTCCCTCCTTTTCTCCAGCTGCTGGGAAGGGTGTGAGCAAGGAGGGAAAAGAGGGGTCCTTGGTGCCGGGCCCCTGTATGTGAGAAAGGGCTCGATGGGAGAGGGTCCAGCTGGAAGATGGGTGCTGGTGTTTCTGCCCAAGTCCAGGCCCCACTGTATGCTTGGGAACAAACATCTCACTTTCTCAGGACCCCATCTCCCTGGCTTTCTCCCCTGCCCTGCTTGTGAATGCAGAGGAGAAAGGTGAGAAGGGAACAAAAGGTATCAAGGACATCTTACTGTCTTAAGTCAGGGGGACAGAGTCCAGGCCCTGCCCACAGCTCACTGCACGTGTGCCCCTGGCAGGTCCATCTGTCCTTGGCCCCAGTCTTCCCCATCCTGCAGAAGCAGCCCATCCCTGACCCTTCCCAAACCCAGATGCCTCCCATCTCACTTCTCCCTCCGTGGGCATCTCTCCCTCCTTCTCCCTTTCCCATCTCTGCCCCAGGATGAACACTGAAGGAAAAATCATGAATGCTATATAAATAAGGCATGTGATCAGGGATCAGGGGAGGCCTCCCGAGAAAGTAACTTGGTATCTGAGACCTGATAGCTGAGTGGGGTTTGCCTACGAAAGAGGATTAGACAGGAGTGTTCTGGGTAGAGGGACAGCCTGTACAAGGCTCCAAAGTAGAAAAAAGGGGCTTCCCTAGTGGCGTAGTGGTTGAGAGTCCGCCTGCCGATGCAGGGGACATGGGTTCGAGCCCTGGTCCGGGAGGATCCCACATGCCGCGGAGCAACTGGGCCCGTGAGCCACAACTACTGAGCCTGCGCGTCTGAAGCCTGTGCTCCGCAACAAGAGAGGCCGCGATAGTGAGAGGCCCGCGCACCCCAATGAAGAGTGGCCCCCGCTTGCCGCAACTAGAGAAAGCCCTCGCACAGAAACGAAGACCCAACACAGCCAAAAATAATAAATAAATTAATTAATTAATTTTTTAAAAAACACACACAAAGTAGAAAAAAGCTCGACTCACTCATTCAGGGACTAAAGAGAGCCTCCTCTAAAGAGAGGAATGGAAGGAGCCAAGATACTTCAGAGGAATCAAGGGCCCTGGGGCTCCTCAGATGTGGGGAGGAGGGGGAGGCCCTCACCAGGGCTTCCAGGCAGGCCCACTCTGTCTGGGTACCGAGGCTCCCACCTTTCTGTGTAAGCTCAGTCAAGCTCCTTAAGTACTGTGAGCCGCAGGGGCCTTGTCTAGAAAAAGGGGAGAATACCTCATAAGCTGGTGTGATGATTTAAATTAAATAGCATTGGTATGAACAGTGCCAGCATCTAACATATCCTTAACAAAATTGCTTTTCTTGCCCTCCCTCCTATGTCCAACTCAGAAGCCTGGGTTGAAAGTTCAGCTTTTCTTTCCCCTGGGGTGCGCAGCGTGGAGGTGGAGGTCACCTTGTCCCTGTGACCCCCACACCTTCTGCTAAGTACAACGCACTCTGAGAGCAGGAACTGTGCCTTTTCATCTGGCACCTCGAGGAACCTCACTAATGCTGAAAACGGTCTCCCTGCTTTGGCTCCTGCCCTCTGCATACAAGGCTCAACCCAGCCATCAGAGCATCCTGTGAAAACTGAAGTCAGGTCCGGGCACTGCTCTGCTCTAAACCCTCCAATGGCTCCATCTCACTTGGGACAAAAGCCAAAGTCACAACAATGGTCTGCAAGGCCCTGCGTGCTCTGCTCCTCGCTGTCTCTCTGCCCTCATCGCCTTCCACTCTCCCTTGCATCCTTTCTGCTCCAGCCACACTGGCCTGCTTGCTCTTCCTCACCCCTGCCAGGCCTGCTCCTGCCTCAGGGCCTTTGCACATGCACAGGTATTCACACTCCCCACCCCTTTCAGATCTTTACTCAGATGTCCCCTGCCGGGTAAGGCCCTCCAGCCAACATCCATGAATTATACCACCAGCACCTCCAATCTCCCCTCATGCTTTACGTCTTCCTCCATAGCATGTACCATCATTAATAATGCTATCTTTTAAATTAATTTTGTTTGTTTTTGTCAACCCCTCTAAACTATAAATTCCTTGAGGACAGGGGTTGTTTTACTATTATTACTATTATTGGTTTTGTTCATTGCCATATTCCTTAGTACCTACAATAGTTGCCTGGTGCATACTGAATATTTGAAAAATGAATAAGAAAGAGGTGGGGAGGGAGTCGGGGAGGGAAGTTTCCTCTCCTCAAAGTCCCTGAGGCACTGGACATCTCATCTCAGACAAAAGCGGGTGTCGAATCGTGGCTGGGATTGTAGGCAGACGTGAAGCACACGGTTCATTCTGAGCACTCCACGCTCAAAACTACCCACAGTGAGAGTTCAGACTCACAAAAGGGAAGAGGCAAGTTTCCAGCCATGGACACCCCTGCTGTGAAGGGCTGGCATGAGCCGTGAATTCACCATGATTCCAGTGCCTTCCACCTCCACCCCGGGCCAGGATCCAGAACAGCTTCTGAACGCCCTCCTGGCTCCCAGGGTGAGCCTTCCCCAAACACTGCTGAGATCACCCGGGCAACAAGCAAGCTCTTCAGTGAGGCCCATCTCGGTGACTGGAGGCCTGGGGAAATCACTGACCCCTCCGCTCTTCTACCTTGAAAATGTGAGTGACAATGGTCCCTGCGTGTCCTGCCTCACAGGGGTTTTGCACAGCTCAAGTGTGTGGGAAAATGTAAACTTCCACACAATTTTTTCTGGTCCTTAAACTCTCCTCCACCCAAGCCGATTATTTCATGATTCACAGAATTAAACACCACATCTTCCCTTTCACTCCCAAACCAGTTTAAAACTCTACATCTTGGGAATTCCCTGGTGGTCCAGTGGTTAGGATTCGGTGCTTTCACTGCTGAGGGCCTGGGGTCAATCCCTGGTTGGGGAACTGAGATCCCACAAGCCGTGCGGTGCGGCCAAAAAGAAAACTTCTACATTTTGCAGAAAGAAAACTCATCTGTCTGGAGGCCCTGGTGTGCCTTATGTCTATCTTTGTGTCTCTTTTTCTTTCTTTTAACTCAATTCAATTTCTTTGTCTAACCCAGCCTCCCTTTGTGTCTCTATGAGTGTGTGTGGTGTGTGCGTGCATGTGTGGTGTGTGTGTGTCTCTGTCCACCCATGCTCTCCCTCTTCTCCATCTGTCACTTTGAGTATCTCTGTTTCCCTCCTTCTCTGCCTCACCCTGTTCATCTCTCCGTGTCCCTCTGTCTCACACTCGCTTTCCATGTTTCCTTCTCTGTCTTCTCTTCAGACTCTGTTGTTTCTCCGTCTGTTTTGCTGTCTGTCTCTGTATCTGAACATGTTTCTCCCTGTATCCTACCATCTCTCCCTCTCTTTCTCTCACTTTCTCTTTCCACCTCCCTCTGAATCTCTGCTCGTTCCCTCTCTCTCTCTCCTCCCTAATTGCTTCTTGTCTCTGTGAGGATTTATGTGACACACTGACAGCAGTGGCAGCGGCCAATCTGAAAGGCTGCTTGTAGGTATAAGAACTTAATGGGCGCCCAGCCTCAGGAAAACGAGCTGCCATCCTCCTGAGGGCTCCTTTTCTCAGGGAAGCCTGGGCCATCTCCCTTCTCCTGAAAAGAGAAAGGCAACTCTTTAGACAGCGCCCCTGTGCCCTCACTGTATTCAGGGACCTTTGCATCTCCTGCCTCCAAAGGAGTAAGTGTCACAATCAGCCTCCGCTTTTAACTAACACAGTGGAGACGGCACTGGACCAGAATCAGGGTACCTGGGTCTCACCCTACTTTGGTGGAGGCCTTGGGCAGATCATGGCCCCTCTCTGAGTCTGTTTTCCCATCTGGAAAACGGCCACAATACTCTAAGATTCCTGGAGCATTCTGCTGTAGGGGAATCAAGTGACCCCACACCATACCACATTCTGATGACAGCAGGGCTGTGGTCAGGGCTTTAACAGAGGAGGTGTTGGGACTGACAGAAACCCATAACAGAGGTGCCAAGAGAGTGGCTCAATGACCTGGGGGTGGAGAGTGAGCTCTGGAGCAGAGGCGACAGGGAAAGCCTTTTTCCATGTTCACCTGCCCTGCAGCTGGTGCCTGGCATCCCTCCCCAGGATATAACTAATTTCCCCCACACTCTTGGCCAATGCACACCCGGGACCCAGCAGATCGGGCTTGGCTGCAGCAGCCAAGGGCCAGAGAGGAAGTAGGAGAGAGGTGCGTGAGAGCAGGAGCACCTGATTCCCAGAGTTGGTGGGAGAGAAGGAAAGTAAAAGGCAGGGGGAGGAAATAAACACTTACTGCGCATCTGCTCTGTAACTTGCTTGGTGCAAAATGCAGGATCTGAGCCTTGCTCAGAGCGGTTAAGTCACCTGGCTGGGGTTGCCCAGCTCATAAATGACCACACATGAGTAGGAAAGCACATCCCAAAGCCTGTGCTTTTCCTATACCAATAGGGACTTTTAGAGGAGGAGAGAAGAAACTCAGATAAGGAGGGGAACCTTGAAGACACGTTTTTTCCTACCGTACATTTCCCCAGCGGTCATCCTTATTGGTGGGGAAAAAAAGGTGAGGGGAGGTGGGTTTGCTTGGTCTGCAAAACAGAATCTGGGAAGTATTTTCAGAGAGGCACTCAATTTCTATTATCAGGTACTTGAAGGGCTTACATCAGGAAGGCAAAAAGATGTGATCTATTTCCACAAAACAGAGACCATGGACCCAACCTGCAACAAGAGGGACTTGGAACAGACTGAAGGAAGGACTTCCTACCCATCAGAGCACTGGTACAAGCTTGAGTTCATCGCTGTAAGTTACATCAGTAAAGGAGGGGCTCCTCCCTGAAATGTGTCAGAAGGATGCTAATGTGCACGGACACAGAAAAATCCTCTGAGCCAGATGACCTGTTAGTGGCTCCTACAACTCTTGGGGTCAGAGGCATAGGTAAAGACACCACCAGGCACATTCAGACACAGATCTTGGAGGCCTGAACACGGGCTTTTCCCAAATGAGGCTCTGCAGCCCACCTGCAGCCCTCACCCTCAACTTCCTCTGCATGGTGGCACCGCAAGGACAGGGTTCCTCCAGAGGGCTGATGGGTACTGGTGCCCCTGCAGACAGGCAGGATGCCGGAGCCGACACTGCTATCTCCTCATCGCTCCAGGCAGCCACCTGAGCCCTCTCTCTTTCAGGAAGCCAAGCCAGGAAATTAACAGGGAGCCCAGACGCCTCCAGATACCTGCCCGGAAATTCAAACCCGGAGCAGGCGGGGGCTGGCTTAGGAGAGCAGAGTGTAATGGGAGGGGCTCTTTGCAGAGGACCGTGAGGACATGCAGCGGGTGTGCACCAGCCCTTTTTAAAGGGGGGCTGCTGTCACAGATCACCAACCTGGGCTCCCTGGGGATGAGACCAGGAGGGACACAGCCAGCTTGTTCTGGGGAGCATGCTTCACCCAACAGCAGGAGGTCTCAGAGCAGGAGAGCCCTGGCAGCAACTTGGTGGTTTACTCTGCAGCTGCCTCCACCTAAAATCCCCTAGGGGATGATGCAGAGAGAGGGGACAGAAGTGATGACGAGGCTGCTCCTTAGAGCCAGGAGCTGAAAAGAGGCCGCACTGATTCTGAAGCAAACACAGGTATCACAGCCAGGCGAACCTGGGCTCAAACCCACACTTTGTCACTTACAGGTTCTGTGACCTTGTGTCTCAGTTGCCTCTTCAGTGAACTGGGCCTAACAATAGCAAAGCAAGCCAACTGTTCTAAAAAAGAATCCCCCAAATCTCAGGTGATTTAAAGATATCTTTACTTCCAGTCTAATACCTTGGGGGCAAGGAGAGCTGTGTTCCACACAGTCATTCAGGAACCCAGCCCCTTCTTTCCAGATGATCCCAGGGCCTCAGGACTCTCTAGACCAGGGTTTCTCAATCTTAGCGCCATTGACCTTTGGGACGGCTAATTCTTTGTTGCAGGGGTTGTGCTGTGCTTCTTTAGCGGCATCCCTGGCCTCTATCCACTAGCATTCCTCCAAGTTGACAACCAAAAATGTCTCTGAATATTGCCAAACGTCCCCAGGGAGAGGGGGAACAAAATTGCTCCTCTTGAGAACCACTGCTTTACCACCGCCGCCCCCCCCCGCCCCCGCCCCCCCCCCAGCAGCTAACCAGCAGAAGAGGAAAAAGAGAATACATGGAGCCTCACAAAGGGGGTTTGAGGGGCCAGCCTGGAAGAGGCAGCATGCATTACATCGCTCACATTCCACTGGGCAGATTGAGGTTACCTGACCCCACTGCAGGGCAGGCTGTGCGTCCAGGAGGGAAAGGAAAAAGGGTCTTGGGAGCCTGTAGTCTTTTGCCTCTGCCACACCACCTCTTGGGGCTGTTGGGCTGATTTGATGAGCTGAAAATTTTATGTAAATACAATGCATGGCATATGGCAGGCTCTCAACAAACACTAATGACTAATATTCTTGGAGGGTTTGCATGAGCTCCATGCCATGCTCTGCACTTAGAATGCAGTAGCTCGTTGGATCCCCATTTGCTGATGAGGAAACAGAGGTGCAGGGAGGGCAAGTAACTCCTGCAAGGTCACAGAGTTGGTGGCTCTGAGATGCTGGCTCCAGCACCCACCTCTTGACCCATATGCTGTACTCTACTAAGTATCAGTCTCCTGCCCCAGGTCCCCTCATCCTGCTGTTACATGCAGTACGGTCACTCAATAAATCATGGATTCACAAAACACTTTCTCTGCACAAGGAAGGAAACAAGGGTCCCAGGAAGTGAATGCCCAGGGTCACTCAGCTAGAAAGTGGCAGAGCCAGAACTAGAACCCAGGGCCACTGGCTGAAGAGGCAGCACCCTCTCTGGGGAGGAGGCCACTTCTATCCTCGAGCCATGGTTTAGAGATACTGGCAGAAACCTCTGCCCAGGACAGACCCTGCTCTGGGTCTGCCACTAATTTGCTGGGTGGCCCTTAGTAATCTCTTTTGTGATGGTTAATTTTCTGTGTCAGCTTGACTAAGCCACGTGGTGCCCAGATATTTAGTTAAACATCATTCTGGGTGTGTCTGTGAGGGTGTTTCTGGAAGAGATTAAGAATTAAATTGATAGACTTCCCTCCCCAATGTTGTAGGGCCTCATGCAATCTGTTGGAGGCCTGAATAGAACAAAAAGGTAAGGGAGAATTTGCTCTCGCTCTCTCTCTCTGCCTGACTGTTGAGCTGGAACACTGGTCTGGAACTCACAACCATCAACTCTTCTGGGTCTCCAGTCTGCCACCGGCAGATCTTGGACTTCTCAGCCTCTGTAATTGTGGGAGCCAATTCCTTATAATAGGAGATAGGTAGGTAGATAGATAGATAGATAGATAGATAGATAGATAGATAGATAGATAGACAGATAGATAGATAGATAGATTTCTCAGCACTATTCATTCCTCACTTGTTCCCATCTGTGGTCCCGGTGCTGTGAGGGGTCAGCAATCCTGTGGGAAAGGTGAGGGCACAGCCTCTACCTTGCACAGGGCCCCATCCACACAGCCAGGAAGAAGCGGAGCCAGGGCTCAAACCCAGTCATATCTAGGGCCAGACTCAGGGCTTCTCAGGGCTCTCCCATTCCAGTATTCTAGAATTCTGCCATTCTGTGGCCCTAAGCCACTCCCAGCCAAGATCACCAACACTTGGCCCTCAGCCCAGGGAAAGGTTCTGGGGAGAGAGACAAACTTTGGGCACATGAGGGAAAAGATACGGCCCTTGCTCTCAAGTGGGGGTACCCTCAAATCCTCTCTCTCCCTCATCCCCATAGCCAATCACAGCCCAAGCACTATGGCCCAAGCTAGTTTGGAAGGATTCAGAGGTGAGTTGAAGTCATCCTCCAGTGAGGCAGCAGGACCAGGCCTGGCCCTAGTACTGAGTGCTGGCCATGCACCCCTGGCCATCCTCAGGATCAAGATCGATGTTTACAACTATCACCCACATTCAGCCTGACATTCCTACCTCAGGTCTGAGCCTTTCCTGGACCACTCTCTCTCCTTCCACATCTAGTTATCCCTAACTGAGTTGATGTTACAGCTTCAATGGCTCTGCAGCCAACTCTCCCACTTCATCCTCACTGAGACACCCCTTAGGTCAGGCCCCCTTCATCTCTTTCTGTAGTGGTCTTCTCATTGGTCCCCAGCCTCCACTTTTATCCCTCCAACCCATCCTCCACAATGCTGCCAGGATGATCTTTCTGACAAAACCGGCCATGTCACTCCCCTGCTTGAAACCCTCCATGGTTCCCTGATACCCTCAGGACAAAACCTGGACTTCTCAGTTGGACCCACAAGACGCTGCTTTGGATCCTGTCACCCTGCCACTCTTCCAACGTAACCTCAGTCATGCTCCTCCTTGCCCTCAATGCTACAAAAACACCAAATTACGCATGGTTGCCCTGAACACGTCATGGTTTCAAGCTTTCTTTGACTTTGCCAAAGCTGTTTCCTCTACCTGAATTGTGTTCCTTAGGTGGTACATGGCAAACTCCTATTCATCCTTCAAAATCCTGCTCAGATACCACCCTGAACCCTGAACCCTTTCCTTACCACCTCCTCCCCACAGCAGTACTAATTATAATAATACTTAACATTGATTTGGTGCTTACAGGCATTGTCCTAGACCCACTACATGTCTCATTTAGTTTTATGAGTAGAGTGACAGTTTTAAAACTGTCCCCTCACCTTAAACCTAGGTAGGTTGTGACTGCCTCAACTAATAGAATGCAGCAGCAGTGACGAGATGTGCCTTCCCAGGCTAGGTTATAAAAGACCATGCGGCTTCCACCTTGGTCTCTTGCTTTCCAGACATCTCCTCTCTCAAGATACTCCCTCTCCAAACCCACCAGGCCCTGAGAAGTCCAAGCCTGAAGCACAGGTCACTAGTGGCTCTGCTCTTATTGTCCAAGCTGAGCCTTGGAGCCACACGTGAGTGACAGATGATTCCGGCCCCAGACACTTTCGTCACCCCTAGACATTCAAGTCTTCCAGCTGAGGCACCAGATTGTGGAGCAGAGACAGGCCGTCCCCACTGTGCCCTGTCCCAATTCCTGACCATGGAACCTGTCGACACGTAATACAATGGTGGTTGTTTCATGCCACTGAGTTTGGGGAGTTTGTTACACAGCAATAATAGTCTCAACTCTGTTATGGACCACCCCATTTTACAGATGGGAAAACTGAGGCAATGAGAGGGCAAGTAAATTACACAAGGTCCTAAAGCTAGGAGGGAGTTGAGTCAAGATGGAAACTCAGGCCATCAAGTTCCAGAATTGGAACTTATCTTCTTTTCTTTTGGCCAATTTCACACGATGGTGTAATTGACCGCTTAGATGTCTGCCTCTATCTTCAGACCTTCTTGAGGGCAGGGATGCATCTTACGCCTGTCTCTATTCCTAGCACTAGCTCAGTTCCTGGCATAGAGCCGATGCTGAGGACAGTTTGCTGCACTGGCCTGAGTGCCACAGGAAAGCCCCTGCAGCGGGGTGGGGTGGGGTTTGGGTCACTGGAGCTGGGCCTGTCTGTGCCGTGGTCTCCCCTCTGGCTTCCTCCAATGCTGCCCTGCTGATCCCCAGGCCTTCACCCGACCCAAGGCTTTGACTCATTATCTATTTAAATTGATGATTTTCTGCCCAGTCTGCTCCCTGTGCCCCCGTGGCCCAGCTGACAGCTTCATTAAAAACGGTTGTGGGGTTTCCCTGGTGGCGCAGTGGTCGAGAATCCACCTGCCGATGCAGGGGACACGGGTTCGTGCCCCGGTCCGGGAAGATCCCACATGGCGCGGAGCGGCTGGGCCCGTGAGCCATGGCCGCTGAGCCTGCGCGTCCAGAGTGTCTGTGCTCCGGAACGGGAGAGGCCGCAACAGTGAGAGGTCCGCGTACCAAAAAAAACAAAAAACAAAAAACGGTTGTGGTTGGCGCCTCTCAGTCCAGCAGAGCCCACAGGCACGCGTCATCATGGACCTCACAGCCCCGGCCACCTCTCCGCTTCTGCCACCAACGACACGTGGGACAGCCCAGCTTAGAGTCAAGGGTTTGAATCTCCACTAGTTATGCCCAGGGACCCCTCCCCTCTGGGTCGGGGGACAAGGGGCAACCTCCTAAGTCTGAGGCTCCCAAAGAGATGGGTCCATGGTCGACAGCTTCCCCACAAAGAAGACGAAGTCCAGGACCAGAGTCAGTGGAGATAGCTGAGTGCAGCCCCTGGCTCCGTGCTGGGGCAACACTGGCTTTGGGGAAGCCACCCTCCTTCCGATCTGCCTTCCAGCTGCAAGAGGAAAACCTCAGAGTGACTCCTCAGGAGTAGTAGAACTTTCAGGGACTGCACAAGCCTCCTGGGGGCAGCTTTTTATAGAAGGGGTCTTTGCCCTCAGCGCCACTGACCCCTGCTCTCCCCCTGGGTGACCTCGGGCAGGCCACTCAACTTCCCCTTCCTCAAAGGCTCCAACAAGAGGCCGATACCCTTCATCTGAGTGAGAAAACAGGCACAGGCCAGGGCCAGCTCAGGTGATGAAAAGATGAAATAATAATAATAGTAGCTAAATTTTATTAACATTTTTCTATATCTCAGACACTCTTCTATGTGCTTTCCCTGCATGAACTTATTCATTCATCCCAACAATTCTAGTGGGTAGGCACTGTTGTGACCCCATTATGCAGATGAGGAGACTGAGGCACACAGGGGTCAGGTAACTTGGCCAAGGTCTCACAGGCAGCTAGCAGGTAGAGGAGAGAGGAGACAAAGTCAAGCAGACCAGATCCAGAGTCCTGACCACTCATCCCTCTTGCTGTGCTAAGCCAACGTGAAGCGCTGAGCACAGCGTGACACACACAGAGGAGGTGATGAAGGACCCTTAGGCCAAGGAGAGGGGCACACACGGGCCCCAGAGGCCACAGGGAGGGACGGCCACCCCCATCCAGAGCAGTGGGGGCAGACTGTCCCCACCTGCTTGTAGTTCAGCCGTGAAGACGCGGAAGGCAGAGGAGGCCATCTCCAGCTTGCCTTGTCCTTTTGTCCTTCTGCTGGCATGAGAAAGGGATTCAAGTTATTTACTGCAGAGTTTGCATTGCGATGTTCTCACCCTTACTGTACATCCTTTAAAGGTGAAATAAAAATATCTAAAGGGGAAACAAAAGCCTTTTTATTCAGCATCGTAAAAGTCATTGGCAGAGCTTCCTCTGGAAGGGGAAAAAACAGCATAAAATTCTGCAGTGACATTGTTCTGGGAGAACCCTCACAGCCAGCCTGAGTCTGGAGGGTGTGCCTAGGGGTTAGGCTGCTAACGGGGACCCCGCACAAGGCTTTGGGCTCCACCAGCTGGGCCTGCTGCTGCATCCCCAGAGCCTACAACTGGATTAGCAGAGCGGGAGCTTAACAAACGCTTGTTAAATTCAAGAGTGAAAACGTGAATGAGTACTGGAGTGAACACTCCCCCAGAGCTTGTCCAACTGTCCCCGGTGGGAGGGCCAGCAGTGGACCGGAGCATCATGGCACCCAGCACCTTGAGACTGGCTTCCCAGCAAATCACCAGATAGGTCACACTCTCTCACATCCACCTCACACTCTGTCCTTCTGCCGTAAGGGGGTTTAACGCAGGCTTCCTGCCTCAATTTGTCTGCTCAATATCCATTGCTCACGCCCCCCACTTCTCACCTTGAACTCTAAGGGGCCTCCTCCTCCTCTTGCTGGGGCCTGTGCCCTGCTCAGTGTCCTTCTAGGCTCTCTGCACAGGGTATCTAGGTGCCTGTGTCTTTGTTTCCCTCAGGAGGAAGTGTATTCCTCAGAACAGTGGACCTGTTAGGGAATGCTCAGTAAGTGTGTCTCAGGTGAATGAGTGAATGAATGAATGAATGACATGTGCATGATCCCTGACACTTTAAAAAGTATTTCCCCATATAGCGCTCCAAGAACTCTCACAACCCCGTCCTCAAATGTGGTATGCAGCTTTGACATCACGAACTTCATTTTACAGATAAGAAAACAGAGACTCAGAGAAAGCAAGAGAGTTGCCTAAGATGCAATGAGTATGGGTATCCTTGAATCCAGTTCTACATCCTTTGCTTTTCCACTGTACCAAGTTGCAATTCACAAACTGTCACTCTTGCCCAGCACACCCATAAATGCATGCACACACAGACACAGATGGATACACACTACACATATGCACACAGAGGTGTGCTCACACGCCTGGATGCAGGCATGCACACACACAGATGCATCCAAATACATACGTGTATGCACGTGCGCAGGCACGCACACACACACGCACACACACACACACACGCACATAGACATTCATGGCAACGAGCAGAAACGATAGGCCTGAAAAGAAAAACGGGAGTTGAGGAGAGAGGGGAGAAGTCCCAAAGGCCTCCTTCAGTGCCTCCCACCACCATCAGGCTTTGCCTCTGATTTTCAACTTTTAATTTTCACATCACCAGTGACTACATCAAAGCAATTTGACTGCAGGTGCGCTGGACCCAAGCTGTCTCTAGCAGCCCTGATTCCAAATTCCTCTTCCCGCTGGGCCCATGTTGCCAATGGCATTTCACTTCTCATTAAATTCCACGTGGGGAGCATGAGGAAGCAGGGGCGATGGCCGTGAAAGCACCTCTCACCTCTGTTTCCAACACTTGCTCACTTCTGTTTAAACACTGCTTAAGGAATTATGTTTGGGGTTCTGGTTAAACGGAACGGAAAAAACCTCCTTCGCTGCCCAGTCCACTGGGCTCTTGTGGAGATAAAATGAGAGGACGGATGTGGATGGGCTGTGTAAACTCTGAAATGCTGTGCATACACGATGAAGTCACCCTTCACCTCCATTCCTCCCAACACAGCACTGAAATGACTAAGGGCTTTTGTTAAGACTTAAACAAGACAAGAGCAAAGGAGAGAAGGCCACAACATTTGCAATGCTGAGGAGTCCGTGGGTGAGTAGTGACTGACTCCCTAGGCCAGAGAAGGGTGAAACCTGAGTGGGCAGGACCTGGCTGCTCCCTAGTGCAGAGGCCCAGAAAGTCTCCAGTACTGGGGATACCAGCTGTTTCTGAAAGTGGGGCTCAAAGGCTAAAATTGGAAGCATTGACTGAATGTCTGCATATGAAATAGTCAGAACCTCCAGATATAACCCTCACTCCCCGGCACAAGAGAGAAGAGCAGTGGGTCTGGACAGCTACAAATTCCAGAACACAAGGCCTCACCACGGGCAAGATGCTGATGGAAAACAGAGGTAATAAGTAAAGGTCTACACACCTCCTACTTCCCACTCAATTTCCTGAACTTTGGCAGCCCAGCTTCTACCACCCAGGCTGAAGCTCGGAGGATTCCTCTCTGATGGAACAGTGCAGCCCAAGAACAGACTGAGAGCTAGGTGTCCCCCAGACACCCTCCACAGTTTTGCCACACACCAGGCCCATGCGCATGAAACTTCCAGGCAGCCAGGGCATCCAATACAAAAGATGAGGACCCCAAAACAACAACAACAAAATCTGGGGGGGGCTTCCCTGGTGGCGCAGTGGTTGAGAATCCGCCTGCCGATGCAGGAGACACGGGTTCGTGCCCTGGTCCGGGAAGATCCCACATGCCGTGGAGCAACTAAGCCCGTGAGCCATGGCCGCTAGGCCTGCGCGTCCGGAGCCTGTGCTCCGCAACGGGAGAGGCCCGCATACTGCAAATAAATAAATAAATAAATAAATAAAAATTAAAAAATCTGGGGGAAAGGGGCTCAGGTGAAACAGAAGCAATTTAGGAAGGAGCAGGATATCTCAAAACCCTACAATTATCCCTGGAGAAGTAAGAGAAAATTCTGCATCTGTGAAAAAGAAACAGGATCCTATTAATTTTTTTAAAAAAAGAACATTCAGGAAATAAATAAAAAGAATTCTTGGAATTAAAAAGAGAGAGAGAAAATTCCACTGGGGGGATGGTGAATAACATTGAGGAAATCTCCTAGAAAGTAGAACAAAAAGAATAAGAATAAAAAACAGGTGAGGAACTTCCCTGGTGGTCCAGCGGTTAAGACACCGTGCTCCCAATGCAGGTGGCCTGGGTTCGATCCCTGGTCAGGGAACTAGATCCCGCATGCCGCAGCTAAAGATCCCACACAAGGCAACAAAGATCCCACGTGCCACAACTAAGACCAGGCACAGCCACCAAATAAATAAAATTTTTAAAAAACAGGTGAAAATGATAAAAAGTGTCAGACAATCAGTCCAGGAAATCCAACATCTAATTAATAGGTGATCCAGAAAGAGAAAGAAATTGGAAGTAAGACAATTATCACAGAATTAATATAAGCAAATGTTTTAGCACTGAAGGATATGAGTTTCCAGATTAATGGGTCCCCGATACCGAGGTGCTTCATGGGGAAATTTCAGAATACCGAGGATGAAGAAAAGATATTAAAGCCACCAGAGAGGAAAGAAAAAATCTGGTCACATACAAAAGATCGGGAAGCTGCATGGCATTAAATTTCTCCTAAGCAACCTCAGAAATTTTATCTCCCATGCACCACCAAAATAAAACCATAAACCAAGAAAAAATGAAGGTGCAGGATCCAGGAAACATGATACGCAGACAGGAGAGAAGCAAAGGAAGTTTTGAAGTGGTGATAAAGAAACCCCAGGATTGCAGCTATGCCAGTGCGTGTGAAAGGAGAAGGATGGAGGACTCCACAAGGGATGTCTCCAGAGAAAAAGTGAAGCCAAGGGACCACATGACGGATACCCTGAGAGGAGTGTGTGGGAACTCCAGGCTTGGAAGAAGGATGCTCCTTCTAAAGTGCTTTCTTTAGACCCTAAGATGCTAATTTCCTTCACCTACCACCCCTTAACCCAAAGCAGTTTGTGGCTCACCCTAAAGCACAGCTGGTTGCTATGGAGATGGTTTATATGTATAAGCAGAACGAAAATTCATTTCTCTCCAAAACTGGGCAGGGGAAGCATTGCTTACTTGGATAGATGTGGGAGACATTATATTAGGGTTCAGAGAAGATTTTACTTATTTATCCAGAATCATCAACATCAGTGCGAGGTTACCTGGTGGAGAGGGAGAAGCCTGCACAAGAAGCTTAGGTGGGAACCTCACCTCTAGTGAAAAAAATGGCCCAGAATTGATATTATAATGTTGGCTGCCTTTTATTTATTTATTTATTCATTCATTCATTCATTTTGGAAGGGAGAAAGAATTTCAACCATGAAAATTCAAAAAGTCCTCGACTTTGAAAACAGATAGAAAACAAGAGATTATGGAGTGTGAGCCTCTCACTGTACAGAGAAGTGCCTCAGGTTGTACACAGCAAGTTAGCTAGAGACCAGGACCAGAACCCAGGTCCCCTAACACTCCTAGCCACATGCTTCCAGAACCTTCTTCAAGGTCACCTATCTCTCATGTAAGCATTCTACAAAGATAGAATCAAGCATTTTATTCTGGGCCAGGCACCGAGTGTATTTAAACAAAGACACAACCTAGTGACAAAGAGAGCATGTAAACAGTAAACAGGCGCAGGTAAAATAATGGGATGTGTGGTATAATGCAGGTTTGTACCAGGTGACATGGAAAAGGAGTGCAAGTCAGCCTCTGGGGGTCAGGGAAGGCTTCCCTCCCAGGGCCTTAAAGGGGTGGGTTTTCTCCAGAGAGGTGTAGCAGGGCAGGGGTAGCATTCCAAATGGAGGACCAGCCTGTGCAAAAGCAGGACTGCTCCGATTTGCTGGAATATAAGGTCAAGGCTGTGAGTTGAGGATGGAAAGACAGGCTGGACTTCAGACTCACAGAGGTGTGTTTGGAGGATGGACTACTAAGGAGCAGCAAGTCAGCCTGTAGAACAGGTCTACCAGGACAGCCCAAAGTGGGAAATGGGAAGTGAGGGGGAGGAAGTTCATCTCAGAGGTCTGGGGATAATCAGGAGGGGGACAGGTAAGTGCTCGTTCACCCTTTCTCCCACCCTCAGGTCTTGGCTCCCTCCCTCTTAATTCCTCAACCTCCCACTCCACCCCCAACCAGAGGGGCCCAGCCTGCAAGGTAATTATAAAGAAGTTAAACCGAATTACACACGCAGGGTTTATTTTGTGTTTTTCTGCTGCTGCCGGCTGCCAATTATGGTGCAATTAGACTGCCTTCATTAGCAAATGAGAATAGAATTAACATTGTTAATTACTCGTTCTGTTAAATGGAGAAGAGGGTGTGGTGGGATGGAGGTGGGGGGAGTGGAGGGAGAGAGAGAGTGCCCGGCAGGGGGGAGGTTTGCAGACTCCCTGGGGCTCCAGGGCCCATGGGAGGTGAAGGAGGAAACCAAGATCTACCCAATGTCAAGACACAGGTGGGGTGAGACAGGCCAGAAAAAGGAGGCTTTGCTCCTTCTTGACACTCACTTCCATTCACTGTGTACTCAGTCTGGACAGCACCTCACACACAGTAACCACTTCATCCTTGCTACCCTGTGTGAAGTAGGTCTTAGCAACCCCACTTTGAGAGGAGAAAAGTGATGCTCAGAGAGGTTAAGTAACTTTCCCTAAGTCACACAACTCTAGTAAGTGGTAGAGTCAAGCACTTCTCCACTGCTGAGTGCCAGGACCTTTGGTTCTCCTAGGAAAGGGGGCCCACATGTAAATTATACTTTATGTAGTGACAGTTTTAAGTCAACTCATTGGATGCTTAGACTTGCCCCATGTTGAAAGAAGAGTTATTAGCCTCGTTTTCTCATGAGGAAGCTGAGACTCTGAGAGTCTAATCCAGGGTTGATTTACTATGGCCTGTGGGCCAAATCCGGCCTGCCACTTGTTTTGGTAAATAAAGTTTTACTGGAACACAGCCATGCTCATTTACTTGTATGTTATCCATGGCTTGCTTTCGAACTAAAACTACAGAGCTGAATAGTTGCGACAGTGACCACGTGGCCCACCAAGCCTGAAATAATTACTCTCTGGCCCTTTGCAAAAAAAGTTTGCCAATCCCTGGTTTAAATAATTAACATAAAGTCATAAAGTGCCTGCATAAAAGTACGGGATTTGAACCCAGGCCTTCTGGCCTCCAAAGCCAGACTCTTCAACAACTTTTACCCAGAGGGAAAAGGGGCAGTTCTAGATAAAATAGGCTTCAAGTGAGCTCAGAGAACCTTTAATTGCCCCCAAGGAGAGATTCATAGCAGACAACTAGAATTATTTCATCCTGACTTCCGAAATTTGATAAGGTTGGCTGCTTTCAGCAACAATCAATAGAAAAGTCAATTATGAGTGGTTTTGAAAAAAAAAAATAAGGAATTCATTATTTCTTATAACAGGAAAGCCAGAGATAAGGCAATTTCAAGTTTGGTTAATTCAGCTGGGTCCTTGGGATACCATCCAGGACCGAGGTTCTTTCTCACTTTCTGTTCTCCTTTCCTCAGCATCTTAACTACTTCCCTTGTGATCTCCATATGGCTGCTAAAGCTCCAGACATCACATCCTCACCCAACAAAACCCAAAGATGGTGGGCAGTTGCTTCTTCTGGCAAGTCAGTTTTTCAGATCTCAGAAGGCCTTGCCCAGAAGGCACCCCTGCTCCACCAACAACCTTCCCCTTAGTTGTCACTGTCCAGGATCACACAACATGCCTGTGCATGAACAATAACCAGCAAAGGAAATGGAACCATCATTTGGCTTAGATTAATCGCTTAGGATTCAATCCTAGGGCAGGGAGGGTCCCAGCCTCCCCTGAAAAAACATGGGTGCTAGTATCTTAGGTCTGATAGTAAAAAAAGAAGTGGGGGAGAGGGGTGGATGTTGGGAAGGCAATGGACGGAAACTCTAGAATTCTCATTCCACTGGTCACGCAAAAGTCCTTAACCCCTGAGTCTGGGCAGTAGACACAGTCCCTCTTCCTCATCTCTCTTTCTAAAGCCCTGTTGCCTCTTCTGGTGCAGGGGGGCAGGAAGAGCCAGGGGAAGGGTTCATCTCCCCAGCTTCCTGGCCTCTAATTAACTCATAGTGTAGGCACAGCCCTCCGGAGACTCTTTGGCCTTTGGTCCTCTCTTCCACATCCCAGCCCAGAAAGGCCAAGGTTTCCTGGCAACCCCCTGCGGTGCTGCCTCCCTCATTCTTATTCTCTAGTCTTCCGATTTGATGACCTCACAAGCCATGAGCTATGTACCAAGGAGTGGAGTCCTGAGTGGTCCCAGGCAGTGGGCTCAACCAACAGGTCACACTTTCTGAGAGGTGCTCAGAACTCTGCCCACCTAGGCTAAATGCCAGCACTGCAGTGCAGTACAGATGGCCAGGGCCAGGCTGGGCAGGGCATGTCCTGCTTCTCCAAGTCTCTCCCTCCCCTCCATCCCTGCCCAGGCTGGCACTTCATTTTCCTGCTTCCAGATTCCCAGCACACATTCTCTGTCTCTGTCTCTGTCTCTGTCTCTCTCCCTCCCTCCCTCCCTCCCTCCCTCCCTCTCCCTCTCCCTCTCCTTCTCTCTCTCTCTCTCTCTCTCCCCCTTCCCCTCCAACCCAGACACAATCTCTTCTCTTAGACTCTGGGCAACTGGGTTCATGCACCTTTGCCAGAACTTCCTTCCTGTCATCTGGGCAGGATTGGTGAGGCAGAGAGGTTACCCAGCCATTTAAAGAAAGTTTGGGGAGAAGGATGTCAGGCAAGGTGGGTCCCATCTGGGTGCCACCTGTCACACACAAAGGCTCAGAGGCAAGTTCCACAAGGCCACGTGGCCTTCGTTAAGAAAGAAGAGTTACAGGGAGCGGGGGTGGGGGGACTGTACATGAAGCCAGTGAGGGAAGGCCTGGGTCTATTTCCTCCCATCATCAATGACAGCGCACTGGAGCAGGGCCACCTCCTGATGGCCAGTGCAGGTTTGCATTTCAGGCAATGTTGCTGGCAGGCCCAGCCTTGGGGAAATCTTCATTGTGTAAAAGAGGGGAGGCATGTTCTCTCCTGTCTTAGGTCAGTCGGGCAATGTAGATGCCATGGAATTCATCCCAAACCTGGGGGCCTGTCAGGTGGTGACCCCAAAGGGAAAATCTAACTCAGCCCCAAGGGGCAATGGCCAACCCCATGGGTTAGACATATATGTGACAGAGCCCAAAGAACAGAAAAAGAAGAGGTTTAAATGACTTCTGTCCTGTCCTAGTCCAGATCTGGAAAGGCCGGTGCCCCTGGAGAAGAGGTGTACATCCTTGCTTGTCTGGAGCAGACATGAACGATGATGCAAGAACAGGACAGCTGGAAAGTGACCCTGCGTCCCTGGGAACATGGGTGGCTGCACTCAGGTCAGCTTCTCGAGCGGCTGTGGCTTCCCCCAGCCCACCTCTGACCTGCAACTTTCCACGGGCCCCAAGGCCCCATATGCTGAGCAGCCGTTTCACAGCCAACTCCTTTCAACAGCAGGCACCCATGTCCAGGCTGCCTGAAGCCAAGTCGTCTACGTTTTCTCCCCCGTAAACAGGTAGATGAGCCTGGGGTCAGGAGTCAATGTCTCCCTAAGGCATGCAAAGCCCCTCCAGTGTCCAGCACATGGCCGGGCCCAGACAGCCTAGGATGATGGAAAAAGCAGGGCACCGGGTCTTCCCTTCTCTTGTTCATCCTGGCTTTGTACATTTCCCCTTTCTCAAACAGAGATGCTTCCCAAATGCCATGGGGCATTTGGAATTCCCAAGTCCCAAGCCCTGGTACAGGACAAGTAGCCACCCTGAAGATGTGCTACCTGGCCTAGGTTGATAAGAAGGGAGAAAAGTGGGAGACAGGAATTTCCTGAGCACCCAGAGCATGCCAGGTGCTTTATGTAAGGGAGTCTGAGTGGTCAGGGGTCTGAGAGCCTGAGGATCAGTTTCCTCATCTATAAGATGGAAAGAATAACACAAGTATTGGAAGGATGAGATGTTGGGGTCTGGGGGTTCCCCAGGTCAAGGGGAATTGGGAAGGCCCAGTTCAGGGAGGCGCCAGCCCTCAGTATACACAGAGAGGAATGTGGTACCTGGAAAGGTGAATTAGGGCCAAATCCCAAAAGGCTTTGAATGCCAAGTCAGGGTTTCTGGACTTATCTGATAGGCCATAGGGAGCTATCAAAAGTTTATGAGCAAGGGAGTGACCTATCAGAGCCATGTTCCCAGCAGAACATTAGGACAAAAATTTGGAAATGTAAAAAAGAAATAAAAAATAAAAACCAACAGAAAATGGAGTTTGTTGTCTGTCATCTTGGTGAAGAGAATATTCCAGTCCCAGACAAATGAACTTAAATGACTAAAAACATTCCAAGGCGTGAGTGGGAGCTGGATCGCTAAGGCCAGATGGTGTGATACATCCAGACCACTGACAAATCCATCTCCCATACGTGGCCCCAAAACAATGTCAGCTCCAGGCCAGATCCCATCCACCTGCCATTCCTGTTAATAACAAAGCCTAATTAGCATGACTTTTAAGCATCCATTACCTTAATTTAACACAAAAATCTAATGGAGCTTTGTTGGAATTTTTTTTTCAGCAAAATTAACCCTGCGGGTTTCTTACACATGTTTTCATTAGGGGCTGTGAGCAGTAAAGATAGAGAATTAGAATTAGCCCTTGTGGTTTTTGCTCTAATCCAGTTCCTCTGTCCCCAAGCCCCCAGGTGTGTAGGTCTTTGTTTAGCAAAGCTCCAGCCCCTACACCAAATGGCCCCCATAAAGACCATTAGGATGGTAGGAGATTCAAGCCCCAAGGTTTGATCAGGTGTGCCTCTCTGATTCAAACATATCCCACCCCGCCCCAAAAGCTGCAATTCTGGGACCCTGAAGAATCTCAGGATACCAGGATAGGATCCCTAGATAGGCAGACTTTCACCATCCAGTGTTTTAACCCAAACCCATTCCCCGCTCCCTTCTCCTGGCTATCTTCCAGCTAGGGGTGGCCATGTAACCTGGTTCTGGCCTAAAACAAATAGGCAGAGGCTCAGGGGAGGGCATCCTTCCCTGAAAAAAAAGACAAAACTTAACTAGAAGAATGCCCTCTGCCCATTCATCCTTCCCTCTTCTCCCCACTGGGAACATGGATGTAAGGTGTGGAGAAGTACAACCATCTTCTGCCATGAAAATAAAAGCCCCAGGCTTGGGCTTCCCTGGTGGCTCAGTGGTTGAGAGTCCGCCTGCCGATGCAGAGGACACAGGTTCGTGCCCCAGTCTGGGAAGATCCCACATGCCACAGAGCGGCTGGGCCCGTGAGCCATGGCCGCTGAGCCTGTGAGTCCGGAGCCTGTGCTCTGCAACGGGAGAGGCCACAACAGTGAGAGGCCCGCAGGTACTGCAAAAAAAAAAAAAAAGCCCCAGGCTGGGGGTGGTGCTGTAAAGGGCTGTCTGAGGCAGGGAAGTGGAAAACAGGGAGAGCCCGGGCCATGGTACAGTCCTCAGCAGTCTATGCTTGAGCTTCTTGTTGCAAGAAACAAACTCTTTCCTTGCATAAGCCTCTGTGAGTTAACCTTGCTGCTACTTGCAGCTGAAAACAATCCTAAATGATAGAGCTGGATTCTGATCCCAGATTCTGTGTGATGTGGGGCAGGTCCCTGTATCTCTCTGAGTATCAGTTTCCTCACTTGAAAAACAAAAGAATGGAATAAAGCAGGCTTAAAAAATTTTTTTTACTCAGTAGACCCTAAAACTCCCACCCTACTCCACTGAAACTGTGTTCCATGAAAAGCTTATACACCTAATCCAAGGTGAGGTGTTTAAGCAAGGAAGGAAGCTGGAGTCCTGCCTGCACCAGAGAAGCCACAAAGACACCACTGGGAACCCCAGAGCTCCAAAGTGCACGGTTCACAAAACGCCCAGCCTTAAAGACGGCTGAGGGCTCTTCTGGCTCTGGTATCACGTGGTTCCACTTCCAGAAAGCACTCAGTAGCTCTGGAACCTGGAAGCCAATGTGGCAGGCAGAGTTCTAGAGCAGTGCTTCTCTGCCTCTAGTGTGCTCGCGGTCTCCTGGGGGTCCTGATCAAATGCAGATCCTGACTCAGGAGGGCTACAGTGTGGCCTGACTTCTAACAAGCTCCCAGTGATGTTCAAGCCCCTGGCCCATGGACCACACTTTGAACAGCGGTCTTAATCTCATCTTCATCACCATTATCATCATCTCTAGCCAGGCCACTGCTCCTGCCCTGTCACACATCCCCAATCAGGCAAACAGCCTAGGGCAGTGAGGAGAGCACGTCCCAGAGTCAGGCAGATTGGGGTCGAATGCAGACTCTGCCACTTCACTCTGGAATTTGTGGCATCTTGCTCAGCCTCCAAGCTTAACATGGATGCTACCAGGCTGAGTAATACTGTAAAGCAGGCAGGGGCTGCAGCGGAGGCCCAGCACGGTGCTCTCAGCCAACTCAGTCATCCTTCTGGAGCAAGGCAAGCCGGCAAGACAGGGCCAGGGCTGACATGGGGTGCACGGTGGAGGGATAGAAAGCAGCTGGTGAGACGAGGTGGGAGAGGGAGGGGAAGTCAGGGTTGGTATGTCAGAGAATTCTGACATTAAAGGAAAGTGCAAATTATATGCAAATGGCATCTGTGTCTAAGAATACTATGATTGGATAAAGATGCCTCTGCTTGGAGATATCCCCCATCTCTGCAGCCTGAGTCCAGAAGTGACCCTGACCTTAACTTCCCAAATACCCATTGTCAAGATGGAAAGAAGTCATCACAAAAACTTAGCAACCATCTGATCCTACTTGCATCCCCATTTTGCAGGTGGAGAAATTGAGACCCAGAGAGGTTAAGCAACTTGCTCAAGATCATCTAGTTGGTGGCTGGTCTCTTGTCTGTGGCTCTGCATGAAATGGTGACAGGGAATAGGGGGACCCCTATTTCATACAGGCCCTGAAAAGGAGGCAGGCTGAAGGAGGCCAGAAGGGCGTGACAAGATGCTGTCACTGAGCCAAGCAAAACAAAGCCCTTTGGTCGGGCCAAGCAGCCAAGACAGGAAATAAAGATGTCAGGGCTCCTGCTCCCCAGTTAGCGTCAGTGTTTCTCTTTAACCCAGCCCCCTGCTGGTGGCAAATCTGGCTGCCTTGGGGGCCCTACTTCTCACCAGCTCCTTGAGGATCTTAGCAAGACGGACAGCTGCAGAGCTTGGGAGTAAGGATCAGGACCCCGCCTTCTATGTGGTATAGGAAACGCACCTAGACTCTGGCATCGCCCAAGGCAAGCTTCCAAACCCATCTCTCACACTGGCTATGTGACCTTAGGCAAGTGCCTCCCATCTCTGGTCTTCAGGCCTTGGCTCTAAAATGGAGACAGAAATTCCACCACACCGGGAACATTCAAGTACACACAAAGGTGCAATGCCTGGCACAAACAGGTCCTTGACACGTGACTTCCTGCCCTCATCCTGCCATCTGGTGACACAGATGCAGCCCTGCCCTTGGGGAGTTTCTAGTCTGTGGAGAGAGAAATTTAGTCTTTGAATAATTCAGAAGTGATTTACTCTTGGGCACCTGGAACATTTTCCTAGCACTAGCAGATTTTTTTTTCATTGGGATTAAGGTTTACTCAAGCCAAGATCAAAATGAGTTTGCATTTTTGAGCTCACAGTGGAAGACAAATTTAGGAGAGAATAATGACCAAAAATGAAGACTCAGAAATTACTGAGTCAACTGACCAGAAGTGGATTTGTGCTGGCAGTGCGGGAAATAAAAGGACAAGAGGAAGACTCAGTGAGGCCACCCTGCAGGACCTCAGGAAGCATTGGCTGGAGGCCACAGGGCAGGTTGGTGGCCCAGGCCAGAGAGAACTGGGGCCTCCCACTTTGCTGTGAGCACAGAGGATGACAGCAGCAGGGTGGGAGAAGTGGCTAGCGGACCCCTGAGAAGCTCCATGCCTCCTGGTCCCTTGCTGGCTTGGTGCATTTCCGAGTTCTACAGGGTGGGAGCTCACCTCTCCCCTTCATAGAAGACCCTCAGACTTCAGCCAAACTTTGAGGTCCTCTCAGGCCCTCAGGTACATGGAGTCTAGGGTTGTTCTCCACTAGCTTTCTGATCACTTCCTGCTCTGTTCCTCCATGGAACATGAGTCTTTGAAGGTTTGGTCCACTGCGTATTCTTCTCTTGTAAATACCACCACCACAGTGCCAATGAAGCATGGGTCCGGCTGGTCCACTCTGATAGCACTCTCACTCCATGCCACCCTGGCACCTGCCCTGCCTCTCCCAGAGATGGGAGTGCCAAAGCCATAGTGGCCCGGGGCCCACCTGGAATAACCAGTCAGAGTAGCTCCTGGGCATGTCCAGCAGTGAGACCAGAAAGAGCCCTGCATGAGAGGTGAGAGACCTGGTTCTTGGCCCCAGTGTTGCTGCCCACTTGCTGTGTGATCTTGGGCTCTCACTGGCCCTCTCTGAGTTTTATCTATAAAATGTCCCCAACGTCCCTTCTGGCTCTGACATCCTCACCTTCTCCCCACCATGCCCTCACCCATCGCAAAGGGAAGCTGAGAAGGAGAGGAGAGGAGAGCTGGCCTGTCCTGAGCCCTGAGTGTCGGCCACCCAGAGCTCAGGGTAACGTGAGAGAGGAGAGCAGAGCTGACACAGGGCCCTGCCTCTGCTCCAAACAATCCAGGGAGCCACGTGGTCGTGGGGGGAAGGAAAGGGAAGCCCCACACTGCTTTAACTGCATGGAAGCCAGTCGGAGATTTAGAGCTGAGAGTTAGCTTAAAGAAAAAATGGTGCTTATTTGGGTAGCTATACAAACTGATTGCTGCAAAGACTACTGGGAAAACTGATTATCTGACTGTGTGAAGAAACGGGATTAGGATGAAAAGAGGGAAGACACCACGATCCACAATTCTCATCTATCCTTCAGAGACTGGATCCTCTGTGCTCTCCCAGCCCTGCAAAGTAGAGCAAGCTCTTCCCACATCACAGAGATGGCAATCAGAGGCCCAGGCAAACAGGGAGACTGCTCAGGGTCACAGAGCAAGTTGGAGGCAGAGCCGGTTGAGACCTGCCCTGTCCTAACAGCCTAGGAAGGCCCTCCCCTCCTTCTCTAGGGAAGCCCTGCTTTCTTAGCCCTGCTACAGGACTGCTGCTGGCTCTTCCCTGGAGGATGGTATGGTGTGTGGCCTCCAAGATGGACCCCAGTGATCCTCGCCTCCTGAGAGCCTCACCTCATGTGGTCCCCTCCCACACGGTGTGACGAAGCAGATATGACAAAAGGACCTGGTGTGGCTTCGAGGCTAGGTCACTGAAGACATCGCCACTTCCAGCTAGCCACCACGTTGTGAGGATGCTCAAGCAGCCCTGCTTCTCTAAGAAGTCCACGTGGTGAGCAATGGAGGCCTCCCAGCCAAGCCAGCATGAACTGGCCAGGCATGTGAATGAGCCATCTTGGAATGGGGCATCTGGGGGCAGACTCTCCAGCTCCAGTCAAGCCCTCAGATGGCTGCAGCCCTGGGCCAGCGTCTTAACTCTAACAAACTTGGCGCCAGAAGCTCTCAGCTAAGCTGTTGCCAAACATCTAACCCAGAGAAACTGTGAGACATCATAAAAAAAAATTTTTTTTTTTTTTTTGGCCGCACCCGTGTGGGATCTTAGTTCCCCGATTAAGGATCGAACCCATGCCCCTGCAGTGGAAGCATGGAATCTGAACCACTGGAGCGCCAGGGAAGTCCCAATGTTTGTTTGCTTTTGAAGCCACTGAGTTTTGGGATAATTGTTATGCATTGATATGTAACTGATACAATCAGGAACAGGACAGAACAGCAGGGACCCTCCACCCCACGGCCTGGCTTTCTATTCATGAGGCCCCAGAGCATTTGAAGGAGCTCAGGGGCCTGGGCTGGGAGGCTGGGTTGTTAGGGCTGGTTTCCAGCAAAGAGACAGCAGTAGTTGTGACCATCGAATGATCTGTGTCCTACCAGTACCTCCTCAGCCATGGCCTGAAGATCCCTAGGGTCCCTAGAGTCCCATGGCCTGAAGATCAAGTCCACATGTCCTAATGAGGCTTGCAGGCCCTCCACAATCTGGGGCCTGGCCCGTGGTCTCATCCCCCTCCCACCAAGCCCTCCAGCCACAACTCCCACCCCTGCCCCACCCCACGATCTCTACCGTCCTCTCACTTTGGGCCTCTCTCTATTCCCTGGACAAGAAGAGCCCTCGTGGGACTCCACACCTCTGCATATGCTGTTCCCTCAGGCACGCATACGCTCCTCCCTTTAGTCACCTGACAAACTCCTGCCTGAAACCTCACTGTAATGGCTGCCCCTCTGGGAAGCACCCAACTGTCTCAGGCAACTGCCCCTGGTACTCACAGCACCTCGTGATATATGGTTCACCTCTCCATCTCTCTCTCTCTCTCTCTCTCTGAGAGCAGGGCTGTGCCTTCCTTATCCACAGGCCTTTATCACATGGCACTGGGCTTGGCATGTTGTCTTTCTCCAATAAACTGCTTTGTTGAATTCATGAATGAATAAATAAACAAACGTGTCCTTGAGCACTTGACTCCCACTCTCTGGGGCTCAGTCACTCACCTCTAAAATAGGAATAATCATCATCTTCCCTTCCCTGCTTACTGCACAGCCTGTCGTGGGGATCCAGCGGGACTAAGGATTATAAACTGTGAAGTGCAATAGACCCATAAAGAGGGTTCCCCTTAACTCTGCTAAGACATCACCACCACTCTGCCTGGCTGCCCTCTCTCCTAGCTTCCTAGTTCAAGGAACTTCACAGGACCTTCTGAGAGAAAGGCAGAAAATTGTCCTCCTTTGTTCCCTGCCTCCCTCCCTCTCCCTGGAGCAACTGTGCTCACTGTGCCACCCCCATCTTCCCCCAGCAGCATGTAGAGGCCCCTCCAGCCATGACCTTCTCCCCCTCCTTTCTCTTCCCCCCTCTCTCTTTTCAATAAGCGAACGTGAGAAATGGTAACCGGTTTCCCATTATTCAAATGGCATGGAAATTACCTACTTGGCATTCCTCTTTGACAGGGAGCCTTTAATTAGCCACTGGCTCCCCAGTCCCCAGACCCCGGTGTTCCTCCTGCTCTGCAGCTCCCTCACTTCCTCAGCCCCTCCTCCATTAGCATCCTAATCAGAGATGTCCAGGCTTCCAGGGAAGAGAGAGAAGGAGCAGTGTTTCCGGAAAGAGCCCATCCATGGCTGGGGCGAGGAGCCTGGGCTGCAGGCTCTGCTCCTGTCACCAACACTCCAGCGATCTTGGACTTCCGTGAGGTCCCACACAAGTTGGGGGCAGAGCTGTACTCTGATCAGTGCTCTAGTCCCAGTACATATCTCCATCCTCAACTCCACAAAATATCATCGCCCCTGTTTCACATATGCCTTTCCCAGACTTGCCTGGCCTTGGCTCCTGCCCTATTCAGCCTTCCCTCTTTCAAGAGTTTAGACCTACAGCTCCCTTGCCTATTGCTTTGGGGTGCTCACACCCCGGGGACTCTAGAGACGTGGGAGAGCTGATCTGTGAGCTCAGTTCTCGGCATGGTAGGATACAGGCAAGGCGCCCAGTTCAAATCAACGCTCAGTTCAAATCAACACGTCTTTATTAGCAGGTGCCTGGTCCCTGCAGGTCACCCACGTGGGGTGGATGAGAGGCAACTGGTGCTGGGTGTCACGAGCCTGCAGGAGTGTGAGCCACTGTCCCGGCTCTCAAGGAATTGGCAAACTAATCGAAAAGACTAGACTGTCACACAGGATGCCACCAAGAATCAGGGAGGAGGCGTAGATGCTGGGCAAGTCACTCCACCTCTTGGGTGTGTTCGTTAAGATAACACTAACTGGGGACTCCCCTGGAGGCCCAGTGGTTAAGACTCCACGCTTCTCCTACCGGGGGCACGGATTCGATCCTTGGTCGGGAAACTAGGATCCCACGTGATGAGTGGCACAGCCAAAAAAAAAAAAAAAAAAAAAACCACCCTAGCTACCACAACAGGGAAAGCCTGAGATCTCAGAGAAGTGTTCCTCTTGTTCATGTCAAGTCCAAAGCAGCACTGGGAGTGGGGAGAGGGAGAGTGCACTGGCCGAGCTCCCACAGTCATTGACTGGGCCAGGCTGAGAGAGGCTGTGCCTTCCCCAACAGGCAGCCTCCAAGGTCACCCTGGGCCTGGGTGGGTGGCTGGCAGGTGGGAGAGAAAGGATGGATGCCTTAACCACGTGGGCCCAGAAGTGGCGCACATGCCTTCGGGTCACACTCTACCTGTGAGAAGCATACGAGGAAGTGCAATCCCGTGGGGACAGCTGCTTCCCCACACCCTGGAGGGGGAATACAGCAAGCTGTCTCTGCCACCTAAGCCTTGGTTTTATGATCTGTAAAATGAGGGCAAGGAGGACTGGATCGAATATCAGGACCGGAAAGAACCTCCCCCCGTGTTACATCTGAGTCCACTGAAGTCTGGAAAGCTAACATGACTTGCCCACGACCACAAAGGCACACACAAAAATCTAGGTCCCTGGGCCCTCAAACCAATGATAAAAATTCCAGCTACCGCTCACCTCCTCACACAGGCCCTTTACGAACATCATCTCTGATCCTCGAACAAGCTGTGAAGGAAGTACCATTGTCCTCGTTTTACAGACAAGAACATTGAGGTTCAGAGGAAAGAGCTTGCCCAAGGTCACCTGACTGGCAAGTAGCAAAGCCAAGGGTTGACCCTTCCCAAGCTGCCTCTCCTATTACTACACCGTCTTCTTCCCAAACAGCTAATGCTGAACTCTCCTTGGTACAAGGACCGAGGCCCCAGGCCTTCCCGTGCTCTGTCTCCTTGGAGCTGAAATCTCGTTTGCCTCCTCACCCTTGACCCCGTGCATGGGAGGTCACACCATGGGCAGCTATCACTATCAACAACCAGCAGAGGCCCAGAGAGGCTGAGCCACTGCCCCAGTCACACAGCAAAGGAGGGCCTACAAAAACAGGATTGGGTTTAGCTAAAACTTTCCAGGTGGGAGTCCAGGGTTGCTGTGGTGCTTTCAGTGTCAGGAACTCAAGTTCCATCTACCCTGTTGCTCCACAGCCTCTCTCCTAAGTCCACCTCAGGGCCTAGCGTGGCTGCCCCAGTGCTACATCTGCACTGCAGCCCACAAGAAAGGAGAAACAGGGGAAGAGAGGTCACCCGTCCCTTTAAGGACACGTCCTGGAAATTGCACATACCATTTCTGCTTCCATTCCCTTGTCCAGAACTTGCTAACATGGCTACACCTCATTGCAAGGGAATCTGGGAAATGCAGTCTTTGTTCTGGGTAGCCATGTGTTGGGTTCTTGTTGGGAAAGAAGAGAGAATGCCTGTAGGAGGCCGGCAGTCTCTTTCCCAGAAACCAGTCAGGCTCAGCTCCCAGTCCAAGCACTGGGCCTGTGACAACACTGCCAGGGTGATGAAGACAAGGGCTGCAGGCTTGGTGCAGTCCCGGGGTAAGAAATGATGGGTCCCCAGCTGACTCCTTCCTCTCCAGGAGCCTTGGCTCATATTTCTGGCTGTAAGGACTCAGCTCCAGGCAGGAGCCTAATGGGAACTAATGTCCATTGGGGTTTATTTGGCTTCCACCTGTGGGGTTGGTCTATCTGTCTTCTGGGAATGGGTAAGTGTCCTCCTCTGAAAGGGCAGAGAGAAGGGTGGAGCCCCCTTCTCTCTCACTGACTCACTCCCCCAAAATAAGTTCTCTGCAGAGAGGGAACGAAATGGGGTCCAAGACCTCCTCCCCTAACTTTCCCTGGAGCCACACCGTGATGGTAAATTTTGTGGGTCAACTTGACTGGGCCATGGCGCTCCCAGACCTTTGATCCAACATTACTCTGGGTATGTCTGTGAGGGTGTTTCTGGATGAGATTAACATTTGAATTGGTAGACTGAGTAAAGCAGATTGCCCTCCCTAATGTGGGTGGGTCTCATCCAATCAGTTGAAGGCTTGAATAGAACAAAAAGACTAAGTAAGAGGGAACTCCTCCTGCCTGACTACTCGAGCTGGGACATTGGTTTTTCCCAGCCTTCAGACTCAAAAACATTGGCTCTTTTTAGGTCTTGAGCCTGGCAGCTCCCAGACTGGAACTTACATCATCAGTTCTCCTGGCTCTCAGGCTTCTGGACTCCAACTTCAGCTGCACCAGTGGCTCTCCTGTCCCCGTCTTGCCATCTGCAGACCTCAGCCTCCATAATTATATAAGCCAATTCCTCAAAAAAGATAAACAAACAAACATATTATTTATTTATTTATTCACTTACTATACATAATAAATATATCTCCGCCCAACTGGTTCTCTTTCTCTGGAGAACCCTGACTAATACACATACCTGCTTGAGGACCAGGTAAATTGGGGTCACTGGGCCAGCCCTGAGCCCCACTTTTTGTCAGTTGTGGGCTTGCCCAGGTCACCTAACTTGCCCAAGCCTTGGTTTCCTCACCTATAATATGGGGTCATCATAGCTGACTCACAGGATTGGTACAAATACTAGATTAAATGAGATTACCTAAGTGAGAGGTCTGACACGTGGTAGATGGTCCCCTTCCCTTCCCCCATCCCCACCCGGGATAAAGCCCAATGAGCTGGCAAGGGCAGGCAGTGGCTGTATCCTTCTGGAGGTGAAAGTTATCTTGGATTCATATATCCACAGCAGGTAGCCCTACAAAGGGACAGAAAAATGCCTCCGAAAGCCCCTCCCACACCAAGGCAGGGTTTATCCATTTCTGAGATGCCTCCTCTTCATATATTTTTCCTTCGGGGCTTTCCTCCCATCTTAATTCTTGCTCACCGGGAAACGTGGCAGGGGTGGCCTTGGCTAGGGGCCACTGTGGCTGCATCCCCAGTCCCACATCCCAACCCCCACTCAGGTGTGACAGTGCCATCCACCATCCCCCACCCCAAGTGTTGACCAGGAGTCTGTCCCTGCACTTCCAGAGCTATCCCAGATACTACATCCTCTAGATTAAGAGAGAGCTGGGGTGAGACGGAGGGAGGGCCCATCAAGGCATATTGGCAGGAGGGCCTCTGACCCATCATGATAAAGACTGATGGTGCGTTGAAGGCCCTTTATAGTGTTAAAACATTTCTGCCCCCTCTCTGGGGAGAGCACCCAGGAGAGGAGGGTCTGGTCCTGATTCTGTCACTACCTGGAAGTGAGGCCAAGACCTCAATTCCCTCATCTATGACACAGGAGGGATTAGATGACCTTCACGGTCCCCTCCAGACTGATCATTTGGTGCTGCAAGTGGTGGACACATGTCTCCTTTGTGCACCGGCACCCATATCCCCTTTCCTTTAGCCCAACCTCCCTGTTAGGAAGCCCCCAACTGTGTGTATTGGGGGCAAGGGTGGAGGGTCCCGTCTGGTGGAGCATCTGACCCAGCTGGCCTGCAGTGGGCAGCTCTCTGTCCTCTTCCCACTCCATGGGAGCTCCTGGGTTCCTGCTGTCCCCAAGATTAGCCTGTCCACCTCCTTAGGATCCAGGGAGGCCCCATGAAACTTAAATAAAATCCCCTTTTTGTTAGCTGCCCAGAATTGGTTTCCACTGCTGCAGACACCCTGGCTGATACATGGGCCACACCCATGCCCTGAACATATAAGCCCGTTCTTTAGGATGGCGCACCTGCCCCTATTGCACATCCTTGAGTTTTTCCCCATCCCTGCCCCTTTTCATTATCAGTTACTGACGTCTCTTCCCCTTATTTATTTATTTGTTTATTTTTTAAATTTTTGCCCTTGCCGCACGGCTTGTGGGATCTTAGTTCCCCAATGAGGGATCGAACCCACGCCCTCAGCAATGAAAGCGAGGAGTCCTACCCACCGGACCACCAGGGAATTCCCTATTCCCCTTTTTTAAGGGAGAAAAAGAAGAAGGTGGTAAATCCAGGATGAACAAAACTATTAAAAAGTATAACCTTAAAGGTAGCTCCTCTCCAAAAATAGAAATCGTAACAAACAGAACTGCATTGCTTTAACTTAGACTGTGTTCATCCAGCAGCCCTCTGCTGAGTGCCTGCTGGGTGCCAAGCACTGTGCTAGGCATGGGGACATGCACAAATATGGACATGCCTTCCCTGGAGCAGCTCACAGCCCAGCCTCCCTCAACAGATTAGAACCGAAGTCCCTTGGCAGCATGGTGTCCCCGTGTTTTATGAGATTTTGCATTATGTGAATTTGACACCGTGATATAAAGAGATTAAGAAAGTCTCACTTAATATGCAAAATCTGAAATAATGTGTATCTCAAACATTTTTCTTAAGCATGAAGAATGTTGAAGCTGGCAGTGAATTGTAAACTACGCTTGCATGCTCACCACACGGCAATGCCACTTTAGTGGATAAACAGGAACACCTACCAACCTCTGTCAGGATTTGCCTTAAATTATGCAGCTTTCTGAATTACACAAGGCCTTCTGGACTGTGTGTCTCACGTATGAGGCGACAGGTCTGGTGTTCAGAGCTCTGGCGGTGGAATCAGAGCGCCAGGATTTTATTCCCGTCTCCACCACTGTGTGATCTTGCACGAGGCACTGAGCCTCTCTGTGCCTCAGTTTCCTCATATGCACAATCAAGATAACAGTGCTGCCTCTAGGGGGCTTAGGAGGATTAAATGCATTCTCCCATGCAACGTATTCAGGGGAGAGCCTGCAGTCATTGGAGCAGGGGGTGTTTGCAGCATCTCCCCAGGCTATGGGTTGGTAGGAAGAGGTCAACACCCACGTTATGAGGAACATGAACTGCTGCCCAGAGTAGAAGCAGTTGCCTCAGCACCTTGTATGACCTTGGCCCTTGAGGTCCCTGGGGTTGCACAGCTACTAGAGACCTTCTTTTTTTTTTTTGCGGTACGCGGGCCTCTCACCGTTGTGGCCTCTCCCGTTGCGGAGCACAGGCTCCGGATGCGCAGGCTCAGCGGCCATGGCTCACGGGCCCAGCCGCTTCGCGGCATGTGGGATCTTCCCAGACCGGGGCACGAACCCGTGTCCCCTGCATCGGCAGGCAGACTCTCAACCACTGCACCACCAGGGAAGCCCTAGAGACCTTCTTTACAGAGGTAGGGCCCTCAGATTCCAGCAACATCACTGCCCATTCATGCCCAGGGGGCTAGGGCACCATCCAGACCCTTGGCTATGACCATCTTTGGACTCATTTCAGGGCATTCACAAACACTCTATAGATTCTTTTTTTTTTTTTTTTTTTTTTTTTTTTTTTTTTTCTGCGGTACGCGGGCCTCTCACTGCCATGGCCTCTCCTGTTGCAGAGCAGAGGCTCCGGACGCGCAGGCTCAGCGGCCATGGCTCACGGGCCCAGCCACTCCGCGGCATGTGGGATCCTCCCGGACCGGGGCACGAACCCGTGTCCCCTGAATCGGCAGGCGGACTCTCAATCACTGCGCCCACCAGGGAAGCCCTCTATAGACTCTTTTTAAAGCTAACCCAGCACTAATAGAGCCACATCTTCATCCAGAGGAGAAAGCTGTGCAGGCGCCCATAGCTCCCAGAGCCAAGCCTCTAGCCAGCACCCTGTGTGCCAAAAGCCTGCCTCTCCAAAGTGCTCCATCATAGTTAATTTTTTTAAGCCAATCTAATGCGATAAATACTTATTGATATTTATCGCAAATACTTGCAATAAATACTACCCTTACTTACTCTGGGGAAGTAAGGGAGGCCACCTAAACTGGCCTGGAAGATTAGGGAGGCCTCCCCAGATGGGGGTGGAGGTACTGCTCTCCAGTATCTTGAATAAAACCAATGAGCCAGGTGATGGGGTGGGGTAGGGTTGCCACGGATCAGGCAGGGGCAACAAAGGTATGGAAGAGAAAGCACTGGCACATTCAAGGAATTGCCAGTAGCTCCACACACAGTGGGAAGAGCATCCACCAGGGTCTCACTCACTCACTTCAGTGAAACGGTTTCTGGAGCAAGTGAATGAGGTTCAGAGAGACCCTCTCAGAGGAGTCCATGGCCTTCTTTGCACTGTGGTTGCCTGCCTCTGGCAGTCTGGTGAAGCCCATGGGATCCCACCTTTAAAAGCATAAAACAAAGTATATAGAGTTGCAAAGGAAATCAATTATAGCAAAATAGTTGTTTTCAAAAGATTTTTAAAAATAAATGTGTACTTCTAGTAATATATGAGGCTCTTTATCAATGCATTAAGTGATAAGACCTAGTGGCAGGAAGTAGTGCTGAGCAAAAATTGTTTTTCAAGATATTAGAACAATGGTGATATGATACGAAAATGCTTATGATTTCTATTGATGACAAATCTCCAGTATTGTTAATTCTACTGTGGTTCATTGCCTACATTCTTTTTTTTTTTTTTTTTTTTTTTTTTTTTGCAGTACGCGGGCCTCTCACTGTTGTGGCCTCTCCCGTTGCGGAGCACAGGCTCCGGATGCGCAGGCTCAGCGGCCATGGCTCACGGGCCCAGCCGCTCCGCAGCATGTGGGATCTTCCCGGACCGGGGCACGAACCCACGTCCCCTGCATCGGCAGGCGGATTCTCAACCATTGCGCCACCAGGGAAGCCCCCCTACATTCTTAATAAAGGGAAATACTCAAATGCAGTTAAAGGTTAGAGAAAATAAAGATGTTACTTTTTCGCATCCAAGTTCACAGAGCCCCAGAATTCTCTCCACATTCCCCTGGGATCTCCAGGATGCCAGGAGCAAAACCCCCGCCTTACAGGAAGACCCAGCTTGGTTCTCAGAACACAGAGGTTAAGAGAATTGACCACTTGTTCCATTACTGCTGCAGGACCTTGGGCAAGAAACCCTGCCATTCGGTGCCTCAGTTTCTTGAGAATCAAATGAGTTGACACACATAAAGCAGTCAGAATCGTGCCTGGCACACAGTCGTTGATCAATAAATGAGGGTTCGCTCTTTTCATTCTTATTCTCAGCCACCAAAGACGATGGGGAGAGAAACTCGCCAAGAGGGGCTCATTATTTACTAACTGAAGTCATGTTAATAAGCACAGGAAGCACAATTAGCAGAGTTATTTCAATTCTGCTTGACTATAAAAGCCTCACATTTGTCCTTCCCCGATTTCTCTGCTAATTACAACTGCTGCTGTCGTCCATCGCAGCTGCCACATGACGCCCGTGTTGGCTGCATCTAAAGTAGTTGTTAAGGCCGCATTATGGCGCACACTAACTAATTGGCCATCATGCTGAGGATGAATGGAGTCAGACAACGGAGGCTGGCCAGGACTGGGCCCTAGGACCCCGAGCTGCACAGACCCAGTGAGCTCTCAGGCCTCCACCTGCCCTCCCAAGCTGCCCCTTGGGACCAGGCTATGAGAGGGTGTAGGGATAGGAGTGCTGAACGAGGTGGCCCTGGGGACCCTGACTGGGGCCAGCCCTGCAGCTACTGATAACTTGCTGTGCAACCATGACTTGGCCCCTGAATGTCTCTGGGCTGTACTTTAATCATCTATAAAATGAGGAAGAGGAGCAGGTAGATCTAGATGCTCTCTAGAGCCCACCCTACTGTATTTTGATTGTTCCATAGTAGTTTCTCTTTAGAGAGGCTGGCAGTTCTGCCCAGTCCCCTGGGGGCACCACAGGCTGCCTGAGGGTGAGGAAGTATGAAAGGAGATTGGCAGAGACAGTGGTGCTCACACGGAACATTCCATCTGGAGCCCCACACTTCCCAACTTTCATGCAGTTACAAGGCCAAGTTCTGGCCAAAGGACCGTGGGCAGAAGTAACAAAGGGGCAAAGCAAAGAAGAGCTGGCTTTGTGGGGAGACGGAGGAACTGAGCTGAGATGGGAGCAGCACAGATTGCCAAACTGCCCCTTGGAGGACACTCCCAGTGGACTTTGCAGAGGTTAGAAGTAAATCTTAGTTGTGTTACGCCATTAAGATTTGCAGGCTATTGTTACTATAGCATAACCTGGTCTCTCACCTCATATAGTTACTTTCCAAAAAGTATTCAAATGACGGGCTTTTTAAATAAAGGATTTAGGAGGTAACTGCTTCATAGTACTATTAAGAAAAGAGGTGTACTATAGCAAGAGGGAGTGGACTTTCTAACAGTGAGGCTGGCTCAGCGATGAGATGAGTGATCCTCCCTAAGCCCCCTCACCGTGCTCCCCATTACCCCTCAAGGGGAGGGGAACTTGAAACCAAATTTAATGCACCAGAAATCTATAAGCAGTCCCAACCGTGGGGACCAGGATAGAGAGTGAGAGACCAGACATTCTCAATTTTCACTTGGTGAGTTACAAAGAAAATAATGGGTCCCGTGATGGAAGAATCATGCGATGAATTTCAAAATTGAGAAGAAAGTGGGTGTGGGTTTTAGGGGTTCCCTCTCTCAAGAGGATATCGAAGAAGAATTAAGTACAGTTGGTTTTTCCCCCTTCCCAGCCACAGATTTGCACCCCAAGAGGTTTCCCTTTCCCTTCTCCTGGAGGGGACTCCAGAATGTGGGAAAGAAATGGATCCTTTCTCATCTCTACAGGGTGAAGGAATCCTACAGAACTTGTGATTCATTTTTTTTTTTTTAATCTCAAAGTTCTTGAGTTAGGAAATAATTCTGGATTGTCCCAATCCTAAATCAAAGACCCTAGCATTGATCATGATTCTACAGCAGCACAGAATTCCACAGTCAGAAGAATCTTAAAGCAACAGAACAGTCCTGGAAAAAAACAGGACAGCAGGGGTCACCCACCTGCTCCACCATCAAGGCCTAACCCACCAGGGGGGCCATTGGCTTCTTCTTCTTGGGGATGCCCAGGTGAGCCAGCCCCCAGCCTCCCTCTCTCCCCGTGCCCATGCTTCATGTCCCCACAGCCGAGCAAGCTGCAAGCAAGCTATCCCCGTGCAGCAAATAAAGAAATAAAGAAATAAAGAGTGTGAGTTTGTGTTTGAAGGACGAATGCCAAGTTTCCTCTCCGGGGCCCTCTCCCAAACCTCCGTATATCACCTCCACATGACCAAGCTGTCAGGCCTGCCACCCCAAGCTCTGCTTGGCTGTGATAAACACAAAACAACACATTTTCTACACCCTCAGGCCCTGCAATCAGGAAGAGTGGGGTGGAAAAAATCCATCCAAGCCATTCCAAGATTTATGTTTGAAACTCTTTTCCTTTGTCAGGGGAGAAAACGAGCAGATGTTCCTAAAGGTGAACCCTGTAAATCAGCGCAGATGTGTTGGTGCATCTTGCCCTTTTCGGCAACTCGGCTGGGTTCAGTTTTGCACCAACACCTGGCCATGCACACTGACACGCACCCATCCCACCACCTCCCTTTGACTTCCCTACCTCTTATCTCTCTTTGAATCAGCCTTGACCCCTTCTCCAGGAAGCCTGCCCAGATTATGCTCATCTCTTGCCCAGCCCTGCAACTTGGGCCCTTTGTCAGCCCCCAATGTGTTTAGGTCATTTCATAATCATTTACTTCTCTTCATCCCATGAACAGCCCAGGAACTCGTAGAGAGTGCTAATTGTCTCCCCCATCAGACAAGGAGCTCCCCCAGGGCAGGACATGTCTCCCCCATCAATCCAGGCACTCCTAAGGACAGAAAGCATGCTTCCCCAACTCTATCCCTTTGGCAGGTCAATCACCCTGTTTTAGAAAGCAGGGGAAGCAACATGAATATACCTTCTAACTCAAGGGTTCTAAACAAAGGGACATTGTGACGTCTGAAAGTACCTGCCAAATGTTTGTACATACTTGTAATTTTCTGGTAAGAGGATCCATAGCTGTCAAGTGATCCTCAGATGGATCTGTTCAGAGGCAGAGTGAGAGCCTTGGAAGAACCAACCACTGAATGGATTGCGATACCGGTGCCCTACCCTCACCCACCATATGTGATTCAAAATTAAAACAGCACTGACCTCTGAAACACAAAGCTTCCGCGATGCACAAGTTCATCAGAGCTAAACATTCTATTTCTTGCTAAGTCTCCTTAGAGGGTGATCCCTGCACTAGGCCTGCTACATAGGAAAGGTTAAGGCCGGTGGCTCCCAGGATGGAGGTGGTGAAATAGAACATGCCCCTCCCAGCCCCTGACACAGTCAGGGAGGTGCCGGATCTCGCTAAGTCTCTCCCCTGGGAACCTCTGCTTCCCCAGCCTGGGCAGGGGCAAAGGAGGTGGGGGCCATCTTCATGTTTTCTGAACTGGAATGAGACACGGAAGATGAAACTCTGCAGTATCAGCCGGGCTTCAGGGGACTTAGGAACCACTGAGCACCCTCCTCCCTAAACACCCGCCCCTCCCTGTGCCCCTGACAGGCTCCAGGAGATGAAGGATTTAAGAACTCCCAAGAAATCCCCCACCACCTTTGAAAAGCCATCAGCCCTGAATCTGGTGGGCCTCATGCAACCCAAGTCCACTTCAATACACAGCCTCACCAGCCACACTCTAAGCGCAGCCCTGGAAGTCAAATCCCCCAAAGCAAGGGGTCAAGGTTAAGGCTGAGACCCCACTTCCCAATCCTCCCAGGGTTTTGAGACCAACAGGAGACACACAGAGGATGCTGGATGAAGAAGCAACAGGGGCTCCAGACCGGGAGTCGGGAAAACTCGTTCCAGGTCACAGCTCAGCCACCACTGCGCTATTCAACCCTGGGCAAGTCACTGTGCCCTCCAGCCTCCACTTCCTCCATCTATAAAGGGAGGGGTTTGGCCACCTGAGTGCTGACCACATCTGTGTGTCTTGGTTGGGGGTCTACACCACAGAGAAGGGCTGGCTAGGAAGACTCATCTTGGAGCCTTTTTTCCACCTCAGGATGCTAGTCTGGTCTTCCCATGGCCCCCGAATGCCGGCCAACACTCCCCAAACTGGGCATTTGCCTTAGGGAGGAATCTTTAATTTTGTGGGAGAATGAACAGGAAGACAGCAGCCCGGCCCCTGGGGGAAGTGCCAGCAGAAAGTAGAAGCAAAGGGGCTTGAACTCTTGGACCATGGTCTGGCTCAGGGGAGAAGGTGGCAAGGCAGGGTGTAGACAGGGCCCTGAGAACCTAGCAGTTGTGATTTCCTTTGGGCCCTAAGGGCTCTTACTCTGTTGAGAAGGATGGAAAGTACCAAAAAGCAAAAAGGATATGGGAGAAAAGCAAGGTTTGCTGAGGTTTTGCTAGGTGCACGGATAACAGCATTTAATCCCCACAGACCTATGAAGTCATACTATTGTTACCCCCATTGTACAGATGAGAAAACTGGGGTACAGAGAGGTCAAATAACCTACCCAAGATCACACAGCAAGGAAATGACAGGACCAAGACACAAACTCCAAAGCACATGTTCTTTCCATGGGATTACTCCACTGACGGGGACCTCTGGCATCAGGCTCAGAGACCCCAGGATACAAGTTGGCTAGGGCTCTCCTTCAAGGAACTAGATGAGCAGTCCCTGCCCAAGGTGCTGTGACAGGTCACTGCTCCTCTCCCACTACACACCACCTGCCCTGCTCCCAGGAGGCTCTCAGAGCTCAGCCACCCCTTGGTCCCCTCAGCTCTGAGCCGGACACCTGGAAGGCCAGCAATGGGACACCTCAAGCCTCCTCCAGGAAGTTCAGTCACCCCTGGGCTAGGCAGCACAGTTTCTCCCTGCCACCCCAGCTCTGCCATGCCATGATGTGCCCACAGCCCGGCTGGGCTCCCGGCCCCCAGCTGCCTGGCTCATGACCACTGTGTGTAGTGAAGTGTGCAGTCTAATTGTGTTCCCTAATGATAGCCCTCAGCCGCCAGGAGACAGATGCAGAGACGGAGGGGAGGGCCTGGAGCTGGAGCCGGGGGAAGGGGCAAGGGCTCCATCCCATTCCCATACCTGCAGAGGACTCAGGGGAGGGGATCATGGAAATGGGGGGGATGCTGGGGTGGGAGGGGTGCCTGACCTCCTGGGACCACAGAGTCAGGCTCTTAGAAGGAGCTCTCCAGCCACCAGAACCTTCAGAAAGAATATTCTTAAATAACTCCTTACACAGCCAACCACTGTTAAAAGAAGATAGGATCTGTCAGTGCGGAGGCCAGCCAGGCAGAGAAGATTTAGTGGGAAGGGCAGTGGCCCAAAAGAAAGGACCCCTGGCTTCCCCCACCAACTTGCTGTGTGAACCTGGTAAGCCATGGCCCCTCTACAAGCCTCAGTTTCCTTGTCTGAAAATCAGGATTTGGGTTTGAACTCATGTATGCAACAAATGATTCATGCTAAGTAGGTTCCAGGCCCTGAATTAGGTCCTGGGGATGGAAAGCACAGGTGAGACCAAGAGATGACTGAGAAAGACACAGTCTCTGCTCTCAGGGAGCCTGCAGTCTAGGAGAGAAGCTAAGATTTATAATAATACTAACAGCTACCAGTGATGGAGTACCTACTGCTTACCAGGCAAAATCCTATGAGATAGATGCTAGCATTAACCCCATTTCACAGATGAAGAAACTGAGAGTCAGAGAGGTTCAGTAATTTTCCCAAGGTCACACAGCTAGTAAGTGGCAGGATAAGAGTAAAGACAAAATACTGTGGGTACTCAGGAGAGGGAAAGTTTCCTGGAGGAGGTGGCTTCTGACCTGAGCCTTTGAAAGATGGGGCAAGTTGGACAGGCAAACATTTAGGGAAGGGGGAGTAAGAAATTCTATTAACTGAAAATTGCAGTAGCACTTGGCCCCCAGTCTCTGCCAAAACACCAACCACGGTCCCAGGACAGCAGCAGAACCCAGGCCAGTCTCTGCACAGCAGCACTGATAGAGGATGGATGCAAGAAGGATGAGTGGCAAAGGGAGAGGGAGGAGGTGGGGAGAAGAACACTTCCCAAACCAAGTCCTGTCTGAGCTCCTAGAAATGGGGCAAGAGGGAAAGCCAGAGGGCAGCAGGGAATTTTCAACAGACCAGGGAGGAGGGCGCACTCCACACATGGAGGAGGGGAGGGCAGTTTCCCCAGCACCCTAAGGATTAAAACCCCAGTGGTGAGCCATGCACACTCCGAGCACTGTGCAGACAGACATAAACCACAGTGCTGGGGAGGATATTTATTGACGTGGGAAAATGTTCGTGTATATTTCAAGTGAAAAGGCAGGTTGCAAAATAACACGTATGGTATGATGCCATTCTTGGAAGGAGAAAAATATCTTTATATAAGTCTGGAAGGATATACACCCAAAATTTCAACAGTGGTTATCTCTGGGCAGTAGATTGTGGATGACTTTTATCTTCTTTACACTTACCTATATTTTCTAATTCTTCTAAAATAACAGGCATTATCTGCATAATTTTTTTTTTTTTTTGCGGTACGCGGGCCTCTCACTGTTGTGGCCTCTCCCGTTGTGGAGCGCAGGCTCAGTGGCCATGGCTCATGGGCCCAGCCGCTCTGCGGCATGTGTAATCTTCCCGGACCGGGGCACGAACCCGTGTCCCCTGCATCGGCAGGTGGACTCTCAACCCCTGCACCACCAGGGAAGCCCATCTGTGTAATTTTTAAAGTTTCTTTTTTTTAAAAATGCAGTAAACACATCAAGGATTTTGGCAGGGTGGTGTGGGCAGGAGAAGAGATGGGCCAGCCACCTGGGTGCAGTGGTGGCAGAGGATGGAGGGTGGCAGGGCTCCACCAGGATGGGGGTGGGGTGGGATGGGGAGGAAGACCATGCTTCCTTGACAGGACAAAGGACTTATTAAAAAGACTAGCTCATGGGGCCCAGCCTCCTGCATCTTCTGCCCCCCGGTGTCCTCAGAGCCCAGAGGTCTTTCCAGCCCCCAGAAGTGAAGGGTCTGGTCTGGAAGCCCATAGCTTTCTGATAGAGCACAGGGCGGAGGGGGTGGAGCAGCTGGGGGTCCCAGAAGAGATGGGAATTTGGAGGGCTAAGCTAGGGAGCTTTGAGAGGAAGCCAAGCCTCAGAGAGAGAAGTGGGCCTGGCACGGAGCAGGGGCCAGGGTGACGGGAGAAGCAGCCTGGAGGGTTAATCCGGGTTACCACCAAGTGCAGAGCTCTCTGGGGAGGGGAGCCCCGTGGAGCTCTTGATCTGATGGGAAGTTTACTGAGCTCCAGGCTGAGGAGGGAGTGGAAGGTGAACTGGCCTTCCTGGCCCTTCTCCGAGAAGAAGACAGGAAAGACTGAGCAGAAGCCACAGTAATACCGGACTGTGTCACGTGTTTGTTACTCACTTTGCCCCCTTCTGTTTCCCCTGTCATTAGCAGTAAAACCCTAAAAACAGTCAGGACTCTCCTTGATTGCATAATAATCAGAGCTTCTAAAACATCCATAGGCTAACTTGTAAGGTAGTGAGCTTCCTGTGCCTGGAGGTATTCAAATAGAAACCGGGCCATGTTCCTGGTCTGCTCTCAAAGGTTTTGCATCAGAAAAACAGTCAGACCTCTGAGGTCCCTCTCATTCCTGAGATCCTCTGAGTCAGTGAAAGTAGGGTTTTAGGCAGCAGTGGCCCAGAAGAAGGTGCCAGGAAAAAGAAACTGTGAAGGCACACACCCTGCCCCTCCCTTGTCCTCACAAATCTCAAGGACCTCACAGGGTCTGAGGGACGATCTGTCTGCACGCATGGTCCCCCTTCCCTGCTTCAGTCGAGATGGATGTCTGGTCTACCTTGTGCAAGTGCTGTTCAGGTTCAGGGCCAGAGGAGAAAACATGCCCGGTATAAATGGAAGCAGGAGTTCACACAAGGTCACAGGGAACTTTGCAAATTGAAACACAGCTTCATTCTAATTATTAGTCTTTCAGCGAGTGCACTGAGGTAACAGCACAGACCTCCAAGAGCCTTTGGCAGTACACAGAATTAGTGGAAGCATCAATATCATTGTTGGTTATAGATACAGGAGAATCAGCAAAGATAAAATGCTGTAAAAATGTGGTAGGTCATGCAAAGCAAACGGATACTAGTGCAGTCACACTGTTTACCATTTACGGCTCACACACAGCCAAGTTAACTACTGGCATTCATTGTTGAATGGGGAGGACTGATAGGGAGGCCGACTTGAGTTTGCTGGAAGGAAGAACTCCCCAGTAATTAGGGCAGCCCAACAGTGGGACCTCAGGGAGGCCGTGAGCTCCCTGTCCTGAAGGAAATATTCAAGCAGAGGCTGGCCACGATGGAGGGCTGGCTGGGTCCCTTCCGCTCCCCGCTCAGATCCACTCTCTATCCTCACCCTGCCCTCGTGCCAGCATGGACCCCATCACAGCCTGACTCCCCTTGCCTCCTGGTTGGGTCTGGACAATGGGAGCCCTGGCAGGACACAGGAGAGGGGACAAGTACTTGTTTCCCACACTCCCTCCCTGCAAGGCCACCTTGGGCCTCAGGATCTCAAGACAGAAGGTCACAGCTCCCCGTGGAGCAGCCTGCACCACGCACCCGGCTACCTCTGGCTTCTGATTTCTACTCCGTTCTGCCTGCTCTTGCAGCCCAAGGGAGGGGTATAGCCAGGGCAGAGCTGTTCCTAGCCCTGAGGCACTGCTCTATCCCTTGTGGCTTCCCTACACCCTGCCCACACCTTTGTAAATTGTGCCTTTATTAAAACCTTCCTGGAATTATCCTAATGTGAGGGTGCCATCTGTTTCCTGCTGCGATCCTGGTGGATACATGGGGGCTCCCAATCAGAGAAAAGGCTAAACTGTATGGGCTCTCGACACTGTACAATTAATTCAGCAGCTCCATGAAATGTGAGTCAGATTCACTTTGTCATAGGCTTTATTTCATTACAGTACTAAACTTTATGTTATCAGCCATTATCAGATATAGCTTGTGGCTTACAGCTTCCAAAACCATTGCTGCCCATGGCTGCTGTCTATAGATAGAGAAACTGAGGCCTCCCAGAACCTTACCCAAGGTCACAGCCAAACACAGGAAGCCAGGAACCCCGGGATCCCACCCCAGGGTGGCTTCTCTGAGCAGAGCAATCTGACTGGTCCGCCCAGGCAGGCTTCCCTATCCCCCTCCCACCACTGAAGCAGCTGCCCCTTCTCTCCTCAGTCCCCTTTCCTCCCCATTCCCTCGTGGGAGAGGCCGGTGGGGAAAATGATGAGGATTTTACAGCATTCCATGGTAAGCACTTAATAACTCTCCAGGCTATAGATCTGTGCCTCGCATGGGCTGGGGATCATTCACAGTAAAATATGACTTTTCATTTATCACACTGATGTGTAATAAATACTTCCCAGTGAAGGTTGGGCACAAAATCGGGTGGGGTGAACGACAATCAGATGAGGCTCCAGGACTGGGTGTTGGGGTTCAGGTCCGTGGCAGGTGGACTCCGGGAACCAGAACCCTGAAACTAGGGATGCTCACGACGGAAAGGGAAATTCCTCAGGGACCATCAGCCAATGCGGCACCACAGGTCCCCCCCCACCAGCCTCATCACCACTTCTGAAAAATCAGGAACATCCCTCCTGGAGCCAAACTCCCCCCAAAGACCTGTGGGGCCTGAAACCAACAGCCCAGGCAGCTCTCCTCCTCCTCCTCCACTCTCACATCTGGACCTGACTTGTCTCAAGAGCTTCCCACCCAGCCTCCCCTTCCACCACCCCCTTTCCGGCCCAACTGACACTGTGCTAATAACTGGACATCTAGATTGTTTTCCAATTTTTCACAATTAGATAATAATCATAATAGCTCCCATTTATTCTGCATCTTCCGTGGGTCAGGAGCACTCGATCGTTGAATTCTCAAAACCCCTCGTGGCATTATCACCACCCCCAGCTCTCAGGGGAGGGCACTGACGCTGAGGACTGAGCACCCTGCCCAAGGTGGCACTGTGATCTGTCTGACTACCAGTGCCACTGTCTCCGTGGCCCTGTGTCTTAGGTCAGGCTCCGCCGAAGCAGATCTTGGGACAAGGATTTGAGGGCAAGATGTTTATTTAGGAGCATCAGTAGGAGGGTGGGGCTGGGAAACAGGGGAGGAAGGAAGCCAATACAGAATGTGTTATGAGCAGGTTACCACGGTGGACCACTGGTGGTGGGGGGGACGGGTGTCTGGAGACAATGTAGAGCACACCTCAGGGTAATCCTGCCCAGTGAGTGAGGAGTTCACTCTGAGGGATTAGTAGAGAGTGTTTCTCTGGCCCTGCTGAGATGGCTGAGCAGTTCCAGGAGCCAGAGAAAGTCCTGGGGCAGAGTCCCAGGTTGCAAGCTGGAGTTGACAGCCATTGGATCCCCGCACATTGAAACGTGGAGCATAAGGGGCCCGGGCAGAGCTCCGGCAGCACCTGCCTCTCTGGACCCGTCACCGCTTGCCCGGACAAACACAGTAATCACCTAACTGCTCTCCCTGGCTCGGTCTTGCCCCATCTGACATATCCCCCAGCCCCAGACAGTAAGCACATTCCACCTTAGTCCACATAGCAAAGGATGGGTTGGAAAGTATCCCCTCCACCAGGAAGGATACCTTGCTGATGTCTCAGCGGGAGGGGGGCCTGACCACCCAAACGTAGAGACGACAGGGTCTGAATTATCTTTGAATCCTCACTCAGTGCCTAAGGCAGGGCGTGGTCTACAGTAGATACTCAGTAAATTTTGCTGCATTTTATTTTATTTTATTTTTTCAGAGGTATATAACATGTTTTAATTCTCTCAGAAGAATTTCTCAATGGCTTGTTTTTCTTTCCTTTTTTTTTTAACATCTTTATTGGAGTATAACTGTTTTACAATGGTGTGTTAGTTTCTGCTTTACAACAAAGTGAATCAGCTATACCTATACATATGTTCCCATATCTCTTCCCTCTTGCGTCACCCTCCCTCCCACCCTCCCTATCCCACCCCTCTAGGTGGTCACAAAGCACAGAGGTGATCTCCCGTGTGCTATGCGGCAGCTTCCCACTAGCTATCTAATTTATTTGGTGCATTTTAAATAAATTCCCCCCCAGGCAGGCTTTGCAGTGAGGGGAGGGCTGGCTTCTCTGATAACCCCTCTGCACCACTCTTACTGAAGAACTCATCATGCCTTCCTTGTTCTGTCCAGTTCAGGCCGCTACCCCAGCCCCTAGAGCAAGGCTGCCTCCCTGGGAGACTGAGCCTCTGGCATGTCTTAGTGTATGCATGTACACACACACACACACACACACACACACACACACACACACACATGCACACTGCCCAGAGCTGAGCCTAGAGCCTGACTTAGGCTTACTACATGCTGGTCAAACGTATGCCTAAGTGACTGAATTAATAATCGCTTAATGAGTGGTGCCATGACCCCAGCTTGAGAAATTCTTTGGACCAGCGGCCTCATGTGGCCAGGAGTCCACTGGCCTGGTGGAAGGAGACAGAGGGGTACAGTAGAGGTATCCATGATGGTGAGAGGCTGCATGGTGCCCACACACTACCACCACCAGGGGCGCTCTTTCCTCCTCTTAGAGTTCTGACTCCAAGACCAATGATCTGGCCCATGTCCAACTATAGAGACAAGGAACCAAGACAAGGATGACTGGCCAAGGACCAACAGCTGACTCTGACTGAGCTCCATCAGTGCAGACAGCCAGGGCTCTGGGATGCCATTCAAGTTATTTTCCACCTGGAAAGCCGACTTTCCTGACAATGCTCCACACTTTGACAGGAAAGGGAGCTAGGGGACACATGTACCTCAGATCAAATCCTTGCTCTGCTATTTGCCACTATGTGACCTAATGCAAGCGACAATTTTGCTAAGCCTCAGTCTTTTCATCTGTAAAATGGGCAAAATAATCCATGCCACACAAAGTGGCTGAAAGAGAATAGATAACTCAGGCAAAGTCCACAGCCCAGTGACCAACACATAGTAAGCACTTGGTTTTCTCCTCACTTTCTGTCTGGCCTGGAGAGTCAAAAGCAACATGCCTACCATCTTGACCCAAAGACCCCATACAAAGATGACGTAGAATCTCCCCAAGAGCCCATGCAAGAAGAAATCTCAGGAATCATAGGAGGGGTGGCTGAGCATCCTGCTTGTCTGAAAACTTCTGAAACAAGAGCATCTCTGTCCATTCTCCTGCAGCTTTCCTCCCTCCCACCCTGCCAAGCCCCAGGTCAGAAGAGGGACCAGATGAATCCCATCACTAACATTCTTTAACTCCTCGAATTCAGGAATTCTCTCAGGTCCTGAGTGATCTTCACAACCTCACTGCCCTTACAGGACAGAGTGTATGTGAACCCATTTTTCAGATGAGAAAACTGAAGCTCCAAGAGGATAATAGTTCTCCAAAAGCTCCTCAGCAGATTTATGGGGAGAATGGGGACCTGGGCCATGGGACTGCCTCCCCTGCCCTTGACCCATGGGCCACCCTGCCCCTAACACAACTGGATAACATAGGAGTGTGCATACCCAAAACTGAACATGAACTTGCCTCGGGCAGCCAGAGACGACTCCCAACCCCTGCTTCCCACTCCAGAATTGAAGCAAAGAGCAAGAAACAATTTGCGGCATTTCTTGCCTGTAGAAGTAGATTTCTTGCTTACAGAGGATATACGGGTTTCTGAATAATTAAGTACAACACTCAGCTTCCAGAGCCCAAGACTCCAAAGGCACAGTGAAGCTGAGGCAGAAGTCTTCCATCAGCAACCGAGCCAGAGACTTTGAGAAGTTTCCTCCTCCCATCTGAGGACCAGAAAGACCTGGGCTCCACCTGAGGACAAGAAGTCCAGGCTTGAAGGGGCTTCAGGGATGGTCTAGGCCCAGCACCTCACTTCCAGGCAAGAGAACTGAGGGCCAGAGAGGGGAACTCACCCAGGGTCACCAGCAGCCCTGGGAAAATGGTAAAGGCCCTAAATAGGGGCCTACACATCAGGATTAGAATTCAGCTCTACTTCTTTCTAGCTGTGTCACTCTGCGCAACCAACTTTACCTCTCTAAGTCATAGTTTTTCTCTTCTGTAAAGTGAAAATAAAACTTCACACATGCTGATAACCTCCATTCTATAGATGGGGGAAAAAAGGAGGTGATGAAAGTGAAAACTATTGAATTATAAAGAGATATGCAAAGATGGGCTTCAGAAGCCAGGCCTCCTGCCTCTGGGTTCCAGCATCATACTCTCTTCTCTCTCCCCCTCCTCCTCAGCCTCCCACCTCTGCTGCCTCCAAGACAAGACTGAAGGACCCATTCAAGAAGCAGCAGGAAAACAAGGTTAAATTAGAACCAAAGTGCCACCTTCAAAAGAGCAACAGAGGGCTTCCCTGGTGGCGCAGTGGTTGAGAGTCCGCCTGCCGATGCAGGGAACACGGGTTCGTGCCCGGTCCGGGAGGATCCCACATGCCGCGGAGCGGCTGGGCCCGTGAGCCATGGCTGCTGAGCCTGCGCGTCCGGAGCCTGTGCTCCACAACGGGAGAGGTCACAACAGTGAGAGGCCCACATACCGCAAAAAAAAAAAAAAAAAGAGCAACAGAACCTGACAGACAGGCAACTGACAGCTCCTGGAAGAATCAGAGTTCAAGGTCAGCAGACTTAAGGCTAGTGACATCTCAGGACTGTGAATAGACATCATCACTAGCATTTATTGCCTGCCTACTATGTGCCAGCACTATGCTGAGCCCTTTACATACTCTGTCACGTTCAGTACTAACAACAACTCTGTGAGATAAGGTACTATGGTCCTCATTTTACAGAACTGAGGTTCAGAGAGGTTAAGGAATTTCCCTGAGGTCACACAGCTAGTAAGTGGTGGAGCCAGGATTCAAACACAGTGGTCTGCCTCCAAGCCTACACTCTTAAGTCCTCTGCTTTTCTGCCTCCTTGGAGCATTAAAGGAGGTCTCTCTGAACCCAGGGACTCTATGCAGTTCAAAGAAAGCAGAGAAGGCTGTGTGAGTATCCACAGCTATAATTTTTGTTTTTAATGGATCTTTATTGGAGTATAATTGCTTCATAATACTGTGTTAGTTTCTGTTGTACAACAAAGCGAATCAGCCATATCATACACATGTTCCTATATCCCCTCCCTCTTTTTTTTTTTTTTTTTTGCGGTACACGGGCCTCTCACTGCTGTGGCCTCTCCCATTGCGGAGCACAGGATCTGGACACGCAGGCTCAGCGGCCATGGCTCACGGGCCCAGCCGCTCCGCGGCATGTGGGATCTTCCCAGACTGGGGCATGAACCCGCATCCCCTGCATCAGCAGGCGGACCCTCAACCACTGCGCCACCAGGGAAGCCCTCCCCTCCCTCTTGAGCCTCCCTCCCATCCTCCCTACCCCACCCCTCTAGGTCATCACAAAGCACTGAGCTGATTTCCCTGTGCTATGCTGCTGCTTCCCATCAGCCAACTATTTTACATTCAGTAGGGTATACATGTTGATGCTACTCTCACTTTGTCCCAGCTTCGCCCTCCCACCCCATGTCCTCAAGTCCATTTTCTATGTCTACCTCTTTATTCCTGCCCTGCAACTAGATTCATCAGTACCAATTTTTTTTTTTAGATTCCATATATATGCGTTAGCATATGGCATTTGTTTTTCTCTTTCTGACTTACTTCACTCTGTATGACACACTCTAGGTCCATCCACCTCACTACAAATAACTCAATTTCGTTTCTTTTTATGGCTGAGTAATACTCCATTGTATATATGTGCCACATCTTCTTTATCCATTCATCTGTCAATGGACATTTAGGTTGCTTCCATGTCTTGGCCATTGTAAATAGTGCTGCAGTGAACATTGTGGTACATGACTCTTTTTGAATTATGGTTTTCTCAGGGTATATGCCCAGTAGTGGGATTGCTGGGTCATACAGTAGTCCTATTTTTAGTTTTTTAAGGAACCTCCATACTGTTCTCCATAGTGGCTGTATCAATCTACATTCCCACCAACAGTGCAGGAGGGTTCCCTTTTCACCACATGCTTTCCAGCATTTATTGTTTCTAGATTTTTTGATAATGGCCATTCTGACCGGCCTGAGGTGATACCTCACTGTAGTTTTGATTTACATTTCTCTAATAATTAGTGATGTTGAGCATCTTTTCATGTCCACAGCTATAATTTATAGGAGAGGGTAAAAACCTCCTCTCACCCCTGCCCCTGCCTAGAAACGGAAAAGGGCAAGGGAAGAAGAGGAAGAAAGAAGTTGGATAACTTTTCTGTTTTAGCCTCGCAGGACAATAAATGCAGCTGCATAAATCACCCCAGGGCCAGGGAAACGAACTAAGACAGAGGGAGGATGGGCCCCCATTTATCACATACCCCTGCACATAATAAATGCCCCCTATTGAAGCCCAGTGAGTTCGCACCCTTCTCAACACACATTCACAGTCCCACTGACCCTGCCCTTTGCTCTGAGAACAAAGCCTCCACTCCGGTGGGCTTCCCCCAACCCAAAGGTGACTGAAAGACCTCCAGGAAATGGTGGTTAGATAGGAATTTCAGGGATCAAGGCAGGACCCCACCAGGGGCTCAAGCACAACTGCCCTCCCCAGAAACAAGCAGGGCAGCTTCCCACAACCTCTGTACAAATCTCAAGCCCCTCCAGGTGATGTCACACTCATCCTGGAGCTGGGGCTGCCTAGAAGGGCCTCCTGTAGCCTGAGGATCCAACTTTAACTCAGAAGAGCCAGTGGGAATGAACCTTAATGATGTTCTCATCCAACAACCTTGCTGACACAGAGAAATGGAGGCCTGAAGAGTCATAAGCCTCATTAGGCTAAAGCTCAGGGAAGCCCAGCATTATGTCTTTGACATTCACCCATGTTGTTCCATGTAGAGTTTATTGGTTCTTTTTCACCGCTGCATAATATTCCATTTGCGTATACCACAATTTATTTATACAAACGGCAATGGACTTTTGGAAACGTCCCCAGTTTTAAGCTACTATGAACAATGTTTCTGTAACATTCTTGTGTATTTTTTTTAGTGGAAATAAGTATTCACATCCCTTCAGTCTACATTTAGAAGTATAATTGTTGGATCACAGGGTAGGCATATAAAATTTAGCTTTTGTAGATGCTGCCAAACAGTTTTTCAAGGTGGCTGTACAAATTTAAACTACCAGCAGCAATGTCTGAGAGTTCCAGTTGCTCCACATTCTCATCAGTACTTTCAGACCTTTTATTTTTGCCATTCAAGTAGGGGTATAGTGGTATTTTATTGTGGTTTTAATTAGCATTTCCTGATGACAATAATATTGAGCACCTTTGAGTATGATTATTGACCATTTTGTACTTCTTTATTGACATTTTATTTTATTGACTTATTTTGTAAATCTTTTGCTCATTTTTACCGTTTCTTTATGAGTTTGTGGGATTTCTAGATTTCTATATACAGTCTAGATATACCTTCTGTGCTGGGTATATGTATTACAAATACTTCTCCAAGTCTTTGGCTTGTCTTTTCACTCTCTTAATGTCATCTCTACTAAAGAGAAATTCTTAATTTTAATAGGGCCTAAATTTAGTGATTTTTCTTTTATAATTAGTGGTTTTTATATTCTATTTAAGAAATCTTTGCCCATCCTAAAGACATGAAGCTATTCTTCTGAGGTTTTTGTTTATGTTTTTCTAGAAACTATACTGTTTTACCTTTCACATTTAGGTCTATGATCCATCCTGAATTAATTTTTGTATATGGTATGTGACCAGGATTAATGTTCATTTCTTTTTCATATGGCTATCCAACTGGTCTAGTATTCACAGGTCCTTTAAATATGTAGATTCAGGTCTTCCAGCTTTTGGATATTATCTTGCATTATTTCTTGATAATTTTCAGCCCTCTCTCTGTTTTGGAGCACCTATCACTTAGATGTTAGACCTCCTGGATTGCTACTCTTGGTCTCTTCTTTTTTTCTCTTATTTTTCTTGTCCTTTTCTTCATTTACTTTCTGAGAATTTTCAACTTTACATTTCAATCCTTATATTGAGTTTTATCTCAACAGTAATATTTTTCATTTCCAACTATCCTGTTTTCCCATTGTTCTTGGTCCACAGCTCTGCCCTGCTTCTAGTTGTTAATGGAGAACTGCCCTTTTATGTCACTTTAATGGGTCATTCTCACCCCCTGCAGAGCCTTCTGCACTGAAATGAGGGCTGAAACATCTTGCCTCAGTTGGAGTTCCAGAGAGGGACCCATATCTTCAGAGGGTCCATCCCCTTTCCTCCATTATTCCTGCTTCTCACATCTTTCTTCTCATTCTCTTTCTCATTGTCTAAGACTGGGTTCTCTGGGGAAATAAAAACAGAAATTTACACACAGGAAATTTATGGGAGTGCCTCCAGGTTCAATCCTGAGGAGAGGGTGAAGAAATGGGAAGAGGAGAGGAATTGCAATGCAGTTGCAACAAAGGCTTCACCTGATTCCCAAAGACAGCTCTGGAGTTGGAATGGCCCTCCACTCATCCCACTTTGAGGAGAGTGGGCCAGAATTTTATCCTCCCCAGACCATTGTCAGTTGCTCAATGAAGCCTATGTTGGGAAGGAGGTGTAATCTTGGCCTTAGTAGCTCTCTTCAGCTGAGGGAAATTGTTGGAGGACTCAGCTGAGAACTATCAGCTGCCAACACTCCCAGCAGCTGGGAGAATGAGTGCCTCCTATCCCTCCTGCACTATAAGGGATCCTGTACATATTCACTCACTCCTGCTGGAACACACTGTCTGGGTCCTGCAACAACTAGGGTATAAAGTCCCTTCCCTTTTATAGCAGACCCAGTACTTCCTCCAGCCAAGATTTGTGTTGACTTTACCCCAGTAATTTGCCTGACAACCAGAGGAGAGGCGGGGCTGGAGTCTAAGGGCAGTGTATGTTGTTCAAGGCCTCCACATCATCCTCCAGCAAGGGCAGAGCAGAGGAGGTGAGTGGCCTTTAATAGGGAAGATCAGGCCATCTGCAGGCCCAAAGGACCAGGCGGATCTGAAGATTGATGATATTCAGGTGCACTGACCCAGATGTTCCCATCACAAGTCCGGGGATCCCACTCCTTCCCAGTCATGGTTATGATTTTGGAGAAGCAAACTGGCCTTGACATTCAGTTTTTTCTACCCTTCAGTTCCAAGATCATTTTAGGTGCTGCCTCTTGGGCCACTCCTGGCACTAACTTTCTCAGGTGGATTTAGGTAGACTTTGAGACGGAGGTTCACGTTCAGAAAGTTTCCTAGGAGTTTCCTGGGGGTCGACACTCATGGAAGAGCATCAATGCCTCCAGCCAAAGACCCCAAGGAACACCTCTACAGGTGAGCAAGTTGGCGTTACTGCTTGCTGCAGTGAGGAACATCATGAGGACTTGTAGGACATCTCAGTAAGGGGATGTTAAAAAGGACTTACAGGATTTGGACTCATTTTAGGTGATTTAGGAGATGGTTCAATTCTGCTCTGAATTGGCTGCTATTACGAAACAAGGGTTCTTCTATGCTTCATACACATCTGTGATTATATTCTCTGTTCAGATGGCTTAATAAATCTAATCTAGATGGAGAGAGACCAAAGTGAGGCTAAAGCCGTAGCTGGTAAAGAAGCAGCATCACTCACATTAGTCAGTAAAGAAGGATGTTTGTTATTTTTGTGGTTTGCACAGTGATCATGCTTTTGTCTTTGCTTAGACGAGATTACAGAGTGGTCTTGTTTTGTGCCTCCTTTGATCATGGTCACTGAGTGGCCTCGTCCAGTGTTCTGTAAGAGGGTTTATGTCTAACGGGCCTAGGTTAAGTGCAAGGCCAGCTCCTGGATGTCAGAGGCTGCTTGTGTCTATCTCAGGAGTGAGGGAAGCAGGATTGGGTGGAGGGAGGAATTGAAGTGTGATATAGTCATAGCAAAGGCCTCAGCAGATCCCACAGGGAGTGATGGAGCTGAGATGGCCCTTCAGATTTGTCCCACTCTGAGGAAGGGGCTGAGCCCTTATACCTCCCTCCCAACAGTGAGCAGTCGTTGGATGCAGACCACCCCTGGGAGGGGTAAGGCTGTGGGTGAGGCAGCTCATTTGTGGCTGAAGCTGTCCCAGAGAACAACCAGCATCCACTAGACTCAATCTCTCTCCCTCTCCTTCACACATGTCCCATGTGAAACCAGGACCCTGAAACTCCCTGTGTGTACTAGACCTTACAGCGGGGAAATAAAGGAATCCACATGGTGTATTTCCCCCTCAGCCCCATAACTCCCTCTCACCACACCCACGTGGGGTGCGTGGGACAGAGGGGAGAGAGGCTGGAGAAGAAGGAGGGCGAATGACGGCTCTGTCCTGGACCAGAGGTGGGGGATAGAATTAAAATCACTAAAACTAGCACTTTTGTACCAAAGCCTCCTACACAACCCCCATATCAGCCCTGTCTTCCCCATCCCTCCTGGGAGCAAAATAATGTAAAATATCCTTCCAAGTAGCTAATCCGCATTACAAAGAGAAACTGGGGCGGGGAGACAAGGCTACAGGGAAGGATTCAAATTGAAAATGCTCAGGGAGTCCCATTAATAAAAACAATAATTCAGCTCCTTACTGAGTAATCCCAGAAAAAGAAAAGAAATTGCTGAGTCCCTACCTGAGTGAGGAATGGGGACAAGAGGAAGTGAAACAGGGACAGGTTGACAGACTGGTCCCTAGCCCACAAATGCCCCTTTGAGTTTCTCCAGAGAAACGTAAAGGTCTGTGGTTTTAATAACCCTGTAATGGGGCCCGAACCAGTCTTTCCCCTGGCTGCTTAACACAGGAGGTCTCCAAACTGGAGGTGTAAAGATCTAAAGGCATGTGCTGACCAGAGACCTGGATTCAGTGGGAGTCTCTCTGCACCTCTCAGATTTGCCTGTACAAAGAACAAGATGGGCACTACCACTGCAGCCACCAACTCTTTGTCGAGAACTGTGCTAGCTACTTTGTCCCTTATCTCCTATATAATTTTTCTTTTCTTGGCTGAGCCGTGTGGCTTGCGGGATCTTAGTTCCCCAACCAGGGAGCGAACCCGTGCCCCCTGCAGTGAAAGTGCAGAGCCCTAACCACTGGAATGCCAGGGAACTCCCTCCTCTATAATGTTAATAATAAAATAATTAGCATATTCTGGGAGCTCATTACATACCAGATGCTGTGCATGATCTCGCTGACCCTCACAACAAAACTGAGAGGTAGACCTATTAATAACTCCATTTTTCTTTGGTTAACAGCTTTGTTGAGATATAATTCACATACTTTACGATTGACCGGTTAAAGTACACAATTCAATGGTTTTTAGTATATTCTCAGAGTTGTGCAACCGTCACCACTACCAATTTTAGGATGTTTTCATTACCTCTCCCAAAAAACCCCACACCTTTTAGTTTTCACTCCACCCACCCTTCCATTCCCCCGGAGACAACCACTTATCTACTTCCTATCTCTATACGTTTGCCTATTCTGGATATTTCATATAAATGGACGTGTACAATATGTGATCTTTTGTGACTAGCTTCTTTAACCTAGCATAATGTTTTCAAGGTTCACCATGCTATAGCATGTGTCAGTACTTCATTCATTTTATTGCTGAATAATACTTCATTGCATGAACATACATTTTGTTTATCCAGTCATCAGTCGATGGCCATTTGGTTTGTTTCCACCTTTTGGCTATTAAGAATAATGCTGCTATGAACATCTGTGTATAAGCTTTTGTGTGGACACGTTTTCATTTCTCTTGTGTATATGTAAGAGTGGAATTGCAGAATCATATGGTAACTCATGTTTAACTTTTTAAGGAACTGCCAAACTGTTTTTCCAAAGTGGCTGCACAATTTTACATTCTCAATATCTGTGTATGAGGGCTCCAATTTCTCCACATCCTCACCAACACTTGTCTTTTTCGATTATGGTCATCCTACCGTTATAACGTGGTATATCATTGTGGTTTTGCTTGGCATTGCCCTAATAGCTAATGATGCTAAGCATCTTTTCACGTACTTATTGGCCATTTGTACATCTTCTTTGGAGAAATGTCTATTCAGATCCTTTGTGCATTTTTAACTGGGTTATTTGCCTTTTTATTATTGAGTTGTAAGAGTTCTTTATGTATTCTAAATACAAGTCCTTTATCAGATACATGATTTGAAAATATTTTCTCCCATTCTGTAGGCTGTCTTTTCACTTTCTTGATAGTATCCACAAAAGTTTTTAATTTTTATGAAGTCCAATTTATCTATTTTTTATTTTGTTGCTTATAATAATCCCACTTTACATATGAAAAAAACTGAGGCAGGTTTTTAGCAACGTGCCCGAGAACACATAATAGCAACGGACAGAGCCAAGATTCAATCCCAGGTCTACAGACTTCAAAGCTTCCTTTGAGGGCCTAAGGAAGTCACCCTGAGGAGGGACTGTGTCTGCTACAGTCCTGGCTGAACTGGGGCAGGCCCCCAAGCCCTAGGAGAATGCTTACTCCTACCCCTGCCCATGGGAGTCAGGAACGGCCCCACTATCAGGCCCTGGCAATGAAATGTGCCCCAGATGTGGATACCTGAACCACCCCTCTGCAAGTCTCAACAAGGCACAGAAGAGAAACTCTCCCACTTGGAAAGTTTCCATAAAGTGTGGCCTGTGGCAGGTGGATGGACAAAAGGAACCTCTCAATCTAGGACCCACCGATTCACCAGAGACCAGGAGTTCACCCACCAATATTCAGAGATTCTTACAAAAATCCTTCATGTTCTACTTTAATGTTTCCCATACGTCACCTCATTTTTCTCTATAAATATTAATTCCTTCAACAAATGTATATCAGGCACCTATTCGATGCAAAGCCAAGAAACTGGGAGATAAAGTGTTTTTCTCTTTGGATCACCCTGGGAAAATGGAGGAACTACTGACCCTGGTCTAGAGGTGAAGAAATAGAAGTATCAGAACTTTTCATAACTTGACCAAGGTGACAAAACCAGACAGTGGTGACCCAATAAAGCCCAGATCCCGGGGCCCTACATCCAGGCTCTGTCTACACCACAGTGAACACCATCAGTCAGCAGGGTCAAATTCAAGGTTATCTCTGCCTTCATTTCCCACCTAAGAATGGGACTCACCCATTAGAAAAATATCACTCAAATCCAAGAACACAAAGCCGGCTGTAAGTGGGTCTCACAGCAACCATTCCTTCGGCCCCTTCTGCAGAAACAACATGGTAGCTCCACTACTTCAGAAAGGATCTACTATGGTGCTGACTTGGCAATCTGGCTTCCAGGCTTCCATCTTTTGATTATTATTATTTTACGACTAATTTTCCAGTCAAATCCTTTATTTGTGCAAAAGCCCATCCAGCCTTGAGCACTTTCTTCTTGTCTTTGAATTTTATCTCTCTTTTTAATTAGAAAAAACACCACACACATAAGGCAGCACAAACTAGGTCACCATCAAAGACTTCCCTTCACAAAGAGTAGTTCTACAGAGATTAACCCTAGCACTGCCACTGACGCAGGGGGAGACTTTGTCCAGGTTACTTCACCTCTCGAGGCTCAGGATTTTCCTCTCAAATAAATGGTTTAGGCTCCACTCACCTGAAAGCCCCTTCCAGCTCTTAAAATTCTTGGGTCCTCATTTAGGCCTGAGGCACAAAAACTTAACTATATATTCCTAGGATGGGATGGTAGCCAAGTTGCACAATGACCTCAAATGCAAACCCAGGGTGCACTCCACCTCTTCTTGAGGATGACAGGCACATTTATTGAGCCCCTGTTGTGTGTCAGAAACCTCATGTTTCATCTTCCATCACCACTGTGAAGGAGCAGTCAGAGGAATTCATTTTAAATATAAGCCAGATCATATCATTTCTCTGTGCAAAACCCTCCAAGGGCTTCCTTCTCATGTAGAGTCGAAGCCAAAATCCTGACAATGACCTACAAGGTCCTTCATGACCCGCCATCTCTCCACCCCCTCTGCCCCCTCTCTCCCCAGGTCACTCCATTCCAGCCACACTGGTCTCCTCGCTGTTCCATGTACGTACCAAGCACGCCCTCACCTCTCGGCCTTTGCTCTTGTTGTTCCCTCTGCCTGGGATTCTTTCTCTAGACCAGTAGTCCTCAACCAAGGGACAATTTCACTTCCCAGGGGGACAATATCTGGAGACATTTTTGGTTGTTACAACAGGAGAGAGGGAACTACTGGCATCTAGTGGGTAGAGGCCAGGGATGCTGCAAAACATCAAACAATGCACAGGACAGAACCCACAACAAAGAATTATCCCATCCAAAATGTCAATAGTGCCGACGTTGAGAAACCTTGACCTAGATGGTGTCATGGCACCCTCCCTCATTTCTTTCAGGTTTCTGCTCTGCCTTCCATATATAAAATAGCGAACTACCCAACTCAGCAGTCTGTCTCCTTTCTGTCTTAGGTTTCTCCCCGGAACTTAGCACCCTCTAACTCTAGTCATCTCTCTTTCCAGCTAGAACGTAAGCTCCCTGAGGGTGGGGACTTTGTCTGTCTTGTTTGCTGCCATGTTTCCCAGCACCTGAAAGAGGTGCTGAACAAATAAATCAACAGTCTCTGTTTCACAACTGTGGAAACTGAGGCTCAGTTAAGCTACGCAGCTTACTCAGAATCCCTGTGATGGATGCTATCCCTCCAAGGCTGAGGCCCTCACTACCCCAGCTGCCAGCACTGTTAACTACTGGGGTTCACAGCTGAGTCCTGCTTCAGGCATCTGCCCTCAGCTGAAAGCTGCCACCCCTTCCCTGGGAGCCCACATCCAATGACTGGACAATGGGGGTACAAAGGTCTGGCTCCTTTGTCTCAATCTGGGACAACTCTCAAGGACCACTCCAGCCCCAGGACTCCCCACGGCACCAGCTGAGGCCTCTGTTGCAACTGCACCATGACGCGACTTCTCCGTCTGCCCCATCCTGCTTCTCTCACTCCCGTATAGGTATTCTTCCCGAGCACACACCCCTATAAACCTCCCGCACACAAATCTAGGTCCCAGAATATGTTACATGGGGAATCTGACCTCTGATGGTCACACAGCTCAAAGGTGGCAGAACTTGAATGCTAACTCAGACTTGATCAACCTGAACATCTCTATTCTTTCTGCTCTTCCATACTGCCTCGGCCTTGACTTTGATCAGCCACTGGTAGGCTAGGGGCTGGGGATACCCAGGTGAACATGACGGAGTCCTTGTCTTTGAGACACTGCAGTCCTCAAGGAGAAACAGCTCCCCCATCCAATTCACTGGTGGGAACAGAGTGCCAAGGGCAGAATGGACCCAGCACTGGAGGATCCCATGGGCAGCCTCACTAGGACATACTGCCTTAGGATCTAGACCACAAAAGACCTCCTGCCAAATTCAACAGAACAGGTCTCCTGCCCCAGACTCGGGACACAGACCCTGCAACTTCCAGAGAGGATCCCAGCCAGCAGGATCCACAGCAGCCCCTGCCTGGTTCCTTGAGTTCCTTGGGGGTAATCCTGGACAAAAGAACTCCGAGGTGTGGTTTCGATAGAAAAGGACACAGAATTCCCCACCCTGGCTGGGGGCTCTTCAGGCTTAGCCTGGTTCTCGGTACGTGAAGACCCGATATCCCCCTAAATTCCCCTCCTCTGGCCTCTCCTGGGGCTTGTCTCTGGTCTGATGGCCACCTTTATCTTTACTGCAGTTTCTTTTCCTTCTTTCCTATGCCTCCCCCAGTTCCTGAGAGTCTCAAGAAGTTCTCCAAACATACTCACCCTTTGCTACATAATTCCATTGCCCAGTCCCACCTCCCAGTACTTCCTTCTGCCACTTTTCCTGGCCATTCAGATGCTCAACAAATGTCATGAAAGGAAAAAGGAAGAAAGGAGGGAACGGAAGAGCAGGGAGAGTGGGGAGAAAAAAATCAAATGACCAACTCATGATAGGGATGCCCTATATTTATCTGATTTAACTTCTAGGCCCCCCCAAAACATCATTTAGGAATTTCTCCATCGCTCCTATCCTCCAAGGCAGATCCCTTGCCTCCATCTTACAGCTGGAAACACTGAGGCTCAAGAATAGAGGAGAAAGCTTTCCTGATGACATCTAGAGGCAGCTGCAAGAGATTCCAATCTTGGGCATCCTAAGGGCCTGGCTGTGCTGAGACCCTGGGTGTGAAATACTAATGGGCAGATTCCGCCCACACAGTGGTCAGAGAGCAGGCAACCAGATGCTCACAGACAGATCAGTGGTGCATCAGCAGGAGAAGGAACCACTGCAGCATTCTTCATCGTCTCACCCCTACTGGCTTCAGGTAAGGGCCACCAGGTCCGGGGAGCCGTGCAGTTTCTGAGGGGCTACAGCCCTGGTGCCCTCAGGCTGCGCCATTCTACACTCATCCTCCTCCACTCAGCTGAAGAACAGAGGCCAGGCGCCAGCTCTGCCTCCTACCTAAGGAGCCTTGGCCAAGGCCCTTTCCTGCTCTGGCCTCAGTCTTCCTGCTTGTAAAATGTGAAAGCTGGACCTGATGAGGTCTGGAGATGATGGAAGAAACCTAGACTCTAGAGGCACCAGCCTTGAGATTGACTCCTGACTCTGCCACTTGCCAATGGAGTAAACTTCAGCGAGTTATAACCTCAGTTTTCTTAACTGGAAATGAAAGGCCATCAACACCTACCTCATGGAGTTGTTACAAGAACTGAATGTGACAATGGATATGAAATACCTGGCACAGAACATGTGTTGGATAAATATAATACAACCTTCCAGCCCTGTTTCTCTTAGGCTTAAGGCCTGATTCTTTTTTAGATTTTAAGCCCTGAAAGCTGGCCATGGATACATTCCCCTTAGCAAAATGTCTCTAGCATAAAGACATACTCGAGAAAGTGGTTTGCTGCCCCTGCCCCTGTCCCTGCCCCACGGAGAAGGCACAGCACAGACAGCGGCCATGATGGCCATGACAACCACGACAGCCAAGAACACCACAGCGGCCTTTGCCCTCCTTCCCTCCAGCCTGGGTGCCTGCCATCTTCATGCATTCCGTTCAAGCTGAAAGTTGGCACTCAGGCGCCACAAGCCAGATGTTTGAGTTTTGTTAAGAGCGGCTTAAATAAAGCCTTTAAAACAATAAGTCTCAGCCATCAGAGGGACATTCTCTTTCTGGCTTCATCTCTCTAACACACAAGATTTTTTTAAGATGAAAAGGGAGAGAAAAACAACCCCTCTACAAAGAAGGAACATTTTTAAAAACACATGGGGGGCTTCCCTGGTGGCGCAGTGGTTGAGAATCTGCCTGCTAATGCAGGGGACGCGGGTTTGAGCTCTGGTCTGGGAGGATCCCACATGCCGCGGAGCAACTAGGCCCGTGAGCCACAACTACTGAGCCTGCGCGTCTGGAGCCTGTGCTCCGCAACAAGAGAGGCCGCGACAGAAAGAGGCCCGCGCACCGCGATGAAGAGTGGCCCCCACTCGCCGCAACTAGAGAAAGCCCTCGCACAGAAATGAAGACCCAACACAGCCAAAAATAAATAAATAAATAAAAATTTTTAAAAAAACAACACATGGATTTTGCCATGATGCTCTGGCCTTTCTGATATCGCCAAAAAAAGAGAAAAGGAATTTAGGGGAAGAGCCAATTTTCTCCAGCCCTTGGCACACACCTGCAGCTCCAGAAGGTGTCTGGAGGAGCCTGGACAGGTGGTGGCCATCTGACAAACTCCCTAAGGCAGAGTTTAAAGAGATACATACTTGGATGACATTGGTGAGTTGGAGAATCTGTCTCCTTCTCCCTCCTGACCCCTCTTCTCCTCCCAGTGGAGACTGCCAAAAGGGTGCTTCTGAGAAGGACAGAGCCTGCCTCTCCACCTCCCTGCATGATGGCACCTGGAAGGGAGACCTAAGGTTGGATGCCCTTTGCAGTCTAGAAGTGATCCTTCCCGAGAGAGGTGATATTGAAGGGAACACGCACGTGATGCAAAGCCACCCAGAAGTCTGTCATGAACACAGCTGCACGTTTCCAAAAGCCAGTGACAACACATAAATGCCTACTACTGTGAGTTAAATACAAGATTCCTAGAGACTGCTAGGCCTGGCATAGCTTTAAGAACAGACCCTGTCTAGTAAGAGCTGTAAGAGGAACCTTGTGCTCAAAAGGAGAACAAAACTTCCAGTGATGGTCAAGTGGCTCCAGTCAGACCTGTCCTCCCACACATAACAACTATAAACTCAGAGGACTTCCCTGGCGCTGCAACTGAGATTTTGCATGCCACAACTAAGGAGCCCTGGAGCTACAACTAAGAAGCCCACCTGCTGCAACTAAGACCCAGTGCATCCAAATAAATATTTTTTTAAAACCTATAAACTCTGGATAAAATATTTTAAAACTACCTAAAGACACTGGCAAAACAAAAAGCAGGCAGAAATCAGAAGTAATTGACACTTGGAAGAAGGACAATGGGTGTATTTCATGTTTTTAAAGGATCCCTCCTGAGGGAAGACCACGGTCAGTGTCCTACAGGATAGTTCAATTTTTAGGAAACCTGCAGCCTTAGTGGCTTGAAGAATCAGAGAAAGTGTGGATGAACACAGCAGCTGAAAGTGATGGCAGAAATTCCAGAAAGGAGAGCGCCATAGAGATTAAGCTCTAACGTCTGTGTATAAACTCTACCCAAATCTCTGGCTGATCCTTCAACATACATGCACAGGGAAGACTCCAAAAAGCCCTGCTAAGATTACCAGAACTGAACTGAGATTTCAGCTGCTGCCCACCAGAGATGAGATAAAAGTTTGAAGTTTGAGTTCAGCCAAATTAAAAACAAAAAATCAGCACTCTTTAGAGGAATATAGTAGAATCCAAAGTCTCTCCAATATATCATTCACAATGTCTAGGATATAATCCAAAAGCACTAGACATATAAAGAAACAGGAAAATATCACCATAATCAAAGAGAAATCAGTACAGACCAATGGTGAGATGACATTGTGGCTTTAATGGACATAAAAGTGACCCTAGGGCTTCTCTGGTGGCGCAGTGATTGAGAGTCCGCCTGCCGATGCAGGGGACACGGGTTCGTGCCCCAGTCCGGGAAGATCTCACATGCCGCGGAGCAGCTAGGCCCGTGAGCCATGGCCGCTGAGCCTGCGCGTCCGGAGCCTGTGCTCCGCAACAGAAGAGGCCATAACAGTGAGAGGCCCGCCTAACGGAAAAAAAAAAAAGTGACCCTGGAATAAGAAGTCACTTTTCAGGGGAAGCTCTGACTCTGAGATCAGATAGACCTGGACTTGTGTCCCAGCTCCACCACTCCCAGCTCTGTGACCTTGGACAGCTCCTCTACTTCTCTGAGCTTCAGCTTCCTCATCTACCAAAAGACAATAACAACAACAACAAAAAAGACAATAACACTGCCTTCCTCCCATGATTATTATGGAACCAAATAGAAAAATGAATATGAAAGCACCTGGAACGGCATTTGGTACACAGTATGAGCTCAATAACTATTTGTTGACCCTAAATAATGATTTCCAAGTCAACAGTACGTCTTCACCCTTACCTCAGGAGCCTTTAAGCCCCTTGACATTCCATGTCCTTTGGTTCTTAAAATGGGAATGTTCCGCATTGTACAACCTGAGTTCTGGGGAAATTTTTCTGATACATTCTAAGGGACAGTCCCACCCATCTAAGTCAGAAGAATGCACACATCTAGCCATATCTTCAGTAGGGCCCTGGAAGAGATTAAGAGAAAGCAGTAAGACCCCCTACCTAGAAATCATTTTATTAAGTGGTTGTTTGAACAAAACCCTGACTCCTCCAAGCTCTGGACCCTAAATCCCCACCCTCAACTAGGAATGTGTTGATCAGGAACTGAGATACCAAGATAGTTATAGGATTAGATGTTGTTCAAGTTGGAAAAGACTGAGAGTTGACTTGGTCTAATCTCTTCATTTCAGACACGGGGAATCTAAAGCCCAAGGAGAGGTGATTGAGGTTGATTCCCATGGAAAATTAAGAAAAGAGTCTACCACCTCGACACAACACCTTAGAGGATTACAAACACATATTCATCCACAATTTTATTACAGTTGTATCACAGTTTATGAGCTGTATGAGTAAGTATATGAGAGGGGTTGATGGAAGGGAAAGCCATTCCCATTTTTCAGACGAGGCAATTGAGCCCTAGCGGGTGATGTGAACTTTTTCCATGACACCCAGACAAGCAGTGTCTACTTGGGGCTCATCCCTACTCTCTCCATCCCTGATCCTCAGACATAAACCATTTTTATTAGACCTTGTACCCGTGAATGCAATGCTTGGAGTCCATCCCAAGCGGAGGAAACTGGACAGAAGGTGGAACTATCCAGGAGGAACCATGCTGGGGAGGTGACAGGGACAAGACACTGCTTGTCAGCCATGGGAGCAAAACCAGTCAGATTTCCACCCCGCCCCACCTCTACTGGGACCCATAAAATTTCAGGGGCTTTGACCTTGGGGTGGCCTTTGGGATGTCCTTCTGGGCTGTTAGGATTGGATTTATGTGAAGTATCTCACCACATTCAGACTGTGGGCCCCAACTGGAAGACTGGGAAAACCTCAAAAAGAAGCCTCTTGGACAAGTGAGGGTCTCTCTCTCTCTCTCTCTCTCTCTCTCTCTCTCTCTCTCTCTCTCTCTCTCTCTCTCTCTCTCCGGAAGGCCAGCTAAGCTTCTCCATTCTGGCTGTGTACCCCCCAAGGCTGGAGAATGTGCCCCTTCTCTGCCTTCACCTCCCTTCTCTTGGGTACCCAGCCAAGGCCAGGCCACAGGGAGACCAAATTAGGATTTGTGGGCTGGACCCTCCCTCTGATGCCTGAGGAGTCCCTGCCCCCTCACTGGACAACAGTTGTCCATTTGTCCGGGGCACAGACAACTTCCCACAAAGCTAGTGGTCTGGGTGCTAAGGCCCAGGCTCCCTATGCTCTCTCCAGCCCCACTAGCACCTCTGCCTCCCCCAACTGTGCCCCCAACCCTTCAGAGCAGTCCTCCAGCCTTCCCCTCCCCCCACCATGCTGCTATTCTGGGCTGCTCATAAATTGCCAAGTTTGACTCATTTTTCTTCGTAAATCCAGAGCTTCCAGCCTCCTGTTTGACTTGTGTTCCTGAATTATCCATGAAATTCTCAATGGCTCATAATAGCCAAACCGAGGTCCCCCTCAGCCTCTACGAAAAGCCAACAGAGGCTGAGACGAGTGATGCTGGGGGAACCAAAGACAGGGGGTGTCCAGGCTCTGGAGAGGGGGCAAACTTCAGAGACATGGCAGGAAACTTAAAGAGTGAGGGGAAGCAACTGGCCAGGTCTGGAGAAGCCATTCTGCCACCACCAAAGGAAGTGGAATCAGAGAGGGAAACGGACTTAGCTGAGGTCACACAGCCTGTTCTTGGAATAATGATAAGCCCTTTGGCATTTCTTTGAATCCAGGATCATCAATCTAGAGAACATTAAGACCAGAAGGAACCTACAGATTCACCCGATTTTTCTTTTAGAATTTGTGTGTGTGTTAAAATATATATAACATACATTCGCATTATTGTATAACTATCACCACCATCTATCTCCAAAGCTTCACCTGATTTTAAAGACTGAAAACCCAAGAGCAGAAAGACCAGAGGACCAGCTCAGGACTACATAGCACGTCTGTAGCAGAGGCCAGGATAGCATTTGTCCAACAAAGTGTCGCCCAGAGGCAGACACACCTGTGGGGACAGAGGCTGAGTACGTGCTGCAGAAGAGAAAGGGCTCCTCCACAACTCTTCCCCAACCCGCAGGGCCCTCACCTGACAGGCAGCCCCTCCTCCTGTGCACCTGCTCACCCCCTTCTTCCATGAACTTGAGAAATGGCCCCAGCTGCATCTGAGCCAGCAAACACGGCCGGGGTCTCAGCCCGCGGTGGGATTATGGAAGCCATCCATCCCCAGGTGAGAGCTTAAACACATCTACATGATCAGCTCCCCTCGACCCTGCTGCTCCCACCATTTCTCATGAAACCTCGCTGAGGCTCTGATTCTTTTTTTTTTTTCTTTAATCAAAAACATGAACCGACACCACCCCTCCTCCCCCAAGTCAGGGGAAGGGTGGTGCTATTTAGACCCAGGACTTTGGTACGACACAGGCTATATATTAGACCCCGGGAGGGGGACGGTGATAAAACACATCTCCCCAACACACACACACACACGTGTGAGCATTTAATTACCATGAGAAATTGCTTCCTGACAATAAATGCCACCCCACTCTCTCTCTTCTCCAGCCAGAAGGCTTTTGCTGGAATATTTGTCCCCATAATGAGTCCTCAGCTTCTCCCTGAATAATTCATACACAGGTAGGGCTGGGTCTTGTAGGGAGGTTTGGGATGAAGTGGAGGAGTCAGGGAAAGCCCCCAGGGCTGGCCGAGGTAGGGACTCAGGCCAGTCTACCAGGGGTGGGAAGGGAGAACATCTCTCTGAAAAGATGACATTTAAGCTGACAGCTGAAAGTTTTAAAAACCCAGTCATGAGAGGGCTTCCCTGGTGGCGCAGTGGTTGAGAGTCCACCTGCCAATGCAGGGGACACGGGTTCGTGCCCTGGTCCGGGAAGATCCCACATGCCGCGGAGAGGCTGGGCCCGTGAGCCATGGCCGCTGAGCCTGCGCGTCCGGAGCCTGTGCTCCGCAACGGGAGAGGCCACAACAGTGAGAGGCCCGTGTACCGCAAAAAAAAAAAACCAAAACAAACAAACAAAAAAAACCAGTCATGAGAAGAGGGGGTAGGGGAGGGCATTCCCAGCAGGGGGAAAAACAAGTGCTAAGGTCCCAAACCTGGGCCACAGGTCTCAGGCCACCTGCACCCCCTTGTCCAAATCTGTCTCTTCTCGGAAGGATTTCCCTCTGCCCTGCTCACCACTGCCTCCTATCCACGAACAGGTAAACAGTGCTTCATAGCTAGCAAGGAGTTACCCCACAATCACCTGTGAGATGGATCAGGAAATGTTCCTTTAGAGATGAGGAAGGTGCAGGTTAGAGGGTCAGAGGACCCTCCTGTCAGAGGACCCTGCATTCCCACGGCCCACTGGGCTCTTTGTGGGAAGTCAGGGTCTCTGAGAGACACTCTCCTGCAGAACAGCCCAGCAAGAAAGGTACAGGCTCTCGAATCATACTCCCTGACTTGACATCCTAGCTCCTTCCCTTACTAGCTGTACCTCCGGGGCAGTTCACTCCACCTGTCCCAGTCTCCCTTTCCTCACCAGTAAAATGAGGTTAGTATTTTTCCCCACTGGATAAAGTTGTTCTGTAGAGTAAACACATGGCACGGTGCCCAGCACATAGCAAGTACTCAAAAATGACATAAATAAGATTAGTACTATTCAGGTTCAGGCACAAGACAAGATTGGGTTTTTAATTTGTCTTAAAAATGAAATACACACCCTCCAATCCGCACATTCACAGTTTTTATATAAACCAAATCACTGTCTCCATCCTATTCCCCTTCCTCCCACCCTCTGTGAATGGCTGAAACTATTGGCCACTGCCCCATGGGAAGAAAGCCCCAGGTTGCTGTGATGACCCATTAAGATGACATACAGAGTGGCTCTGCACACTGGATGGGGCCACACAAATGGTCTTTGTTGATGAACACGCTCTTAAAGCACCAACCTCGTTATCTGATGCTCCTGGGCCCTACTGGTCCCTCTACCTCTATTTTTCAGTTGTAAGCAAGCAGCCATATAGCTGCAACCAAAGTCAGGGACAGACTTTCGTGTTGTAATCAAATGAAACTTGCAGCAAAGCTAATCAGCCACACGCGGGAGCTGTGGGTTATGATTATTCGGCTACTTGGAGATAAAAGCTCCTTGGTAAGCAACAGCTCAGAGAGGAAGTGCTTCTGTTTCTCTCCTTTGTCAGTTCTTCTGAATATCTGAATGAGGGTGGCATTAGACTGAATCCGTATCACGGACACATATGCTGACATTCATGCTCAAGAAATTCCAGACCCTGGATCCATCATCATCCAGGGCTCCCTGGTGCCCCTACCCCACCCAGCACACAGGCTGAGTCTCCTTGGGTCTGCAAGTGGGTCTCTTTCATCCCTCCCTTCATAAGGGTGTCTAGAATGTCAGCTCACCCATCAGTCTCAGTGAAGGTGGTAAAGAGGACATCGATTCTGAATTAGAATGTCTTGGATTCAAATCTTGGCTCAGGCTCTTTCCTCTGCTGTCGCGCACGCCGAGCCCTCCTCGTTGGTTGTTGTGTCCTTGGCTGGTGTGAAAATGGCCACAAACTTTCTAGTGCACGAGAAGATCTGGTTTGACAAGTTCAAATATTATGATGTAGAAAGGAAATTCTATGTGACATCACGAGAGCCAGAGAAAATACCCAGAAGTCCCTGGCTGGAAGCTCAGGCCCTGGGGCCTCCAGTGGGCCTGGTGGAGACCACAGTGAGCTTGTCATCCGGATTGCCAGCCTGGAAGTGGAGAACCCGAGCCTGCGAGGGGTGGTGCAGGATCTGCAGCAGGCTGTCTCCAAGCTGGAGGCCTGGCTGAGTGCACTAGAGAAAAGCTCGCCTGCCCACCCGGCCACAGCTCCGCAGACCCAGCACGTGTCTCCTGTGCGCCAAGTGGAGCCCCCCACCAGGAAGGCGTTCGCCGTCACAGAGGACGACGAGGATGGTGACATTGACCTGTTCGGCAGCGACGAGGAGGAGGAAAAGGAGGCTGCCCCGCTGTGGGAGGAGAGGCTGTGGCAGTACGCTGAGAAGAAGGTCAAGAAGCCTGCCCTGGTGGCCAAGTCCTCCATTCTCCTGGACGTCAAGCCTTGGGATGAAGAGACGGACATGGCCCAGCTGGAGGCCTGCGTGTGCTCCATCCAGCTGGATGGGCTGACCTGGGGTTGGGGAGGGCCCTCCAAGCTGGTGCCCGTGGGCTACGGCACCCACAAGCTGCAGATCTAGTGTGTGGTGGAGGACAACAAGGTGGGCACGGACCTGCTGGAAGAGGAGATCACAAGTTCGAGGAGCATGGGCAGAGCGTTGACACTGCTGCTTTCAACAAGATCTGAGCCCTGGCATTGGCCTGAGCGTGTGAAGCCTTGCAGCCAATAAAGACTGAGATTCAAAAAAAAAAACAAGAAAACAAACAAACCTTGGCTCAGCCACTCACTAGCTACATGACCTAGAATGAGTCACTTATCTTCTCAAGACCTTAGTTTCCCCATCTGTACGTGAGGTCAGTGTAAGGATAAATGAACTAGCATATGCTTTAACAGAGTGGTACATTGTTGGACTTTGGTATCAGATGCTTGGATTCATATCTCAGCTTGGCTACTTGAAGGCTGTGTGGCCTTGGGCAAGTCATTTGACCTCTGTGAGCTTCAGTCTTCTTGTCTGTTACACCAGGTTAGAAACAGTATCTATCAGCTAGGGTTGTTATGGGTGAGATAGGGATGTTACATTAAAAAGTGCTAAAAGGAGTGCCTGACACGCATGGCACACGCATCAAATGTTTGCTGTAGTGGTGAAGGGACAGCCTGGGAGTCCCGGGTAACAGGACCCTGGAGGCCACAGACACACCCGCACGGCAGGAGGTAGTAACACTGATACTGGGTTTCCTCTGGGGTAAGGTGGGGCAGGGAACTCTGGACAGGGAAAAGTCAGGGAGGAAATCAGACAGGTAGGAAGGGCAGGGATCAGGCAGGGCTGGCTCCAGATGTCAGGGCCAGGACTTGACAGAGCTGCTGGACCCAAACATGTGGGCCTTCACCCTTGGCAACTTTGAGACCAAGATGCCCAGCAGCCCTGACTTTGAAATGTGCTCCATTCAACTGTGAATGAATAATTTACAGTCTTTGATCTTATATTGCTGAGGAGAAGGCGAGAGAGAAGACCACGAGGGCACTGGGAACCAGAAGATGGGAAAGGAGGAGAGGAAATAACCCCTTGTGGCCTATCTGGACTGTCAAGTCTCCTCAGAGACAATTCCCATAGTCTGGATGCTGGCAGGCCCGCTGATCCTTCCTCACTGGGCGACCAGACAGCAAGAGCCACATGAACAGGTTTGGGCCAGTGCATCAGTAAGCTTAGAAGGAAAGAGAAAGGAAAAGTGAATAACCCTGTGAGCAGTGAAGGTGTGATGCTTTAGCAGCGGGGCCAAATGACTTCCATTTCCCCTGCTTAGATTCCATCTATCCCTCCAGTTGGCAAACCACTCTTCCTTCATCAGAAAACACTGAGAGAGCCCTTTCTTCACCAGCCTGTGGGTGTGCATGGCACTAACAATACCCAAATATCGCTAGCTCCAAGCTCCTAGCAATATCAGATTGGAATATCTGCCAACTCAGGGATTCAATCCTTTGCAAACTCTCTCCCGGCATCTGGGAGCCCCAGGAAGTAGCTCACCCATGAATAGATCTGTGTTTTCTCTCTCTTGATTGCTCCGTAAATTTGCTATGACAAAACCCTCCACTAAATGAGGTGGGGTTTTTTTCTTTTTTAATCTTATTATGACTTTAACCAAGTATTTTGGATCACCTACTTTGAAGCAGGCACTGTGCTAAGTACTCAGCATTCTCCTGCAGGGAGGGAAGAACTTTCCCTCAATCAGCCTTAGGTTCAGATGCAGCAGTGTTGCTTGGTTCCCAAAAGGGAAAATGAAATGACCCTTTCAGTCAACACACACACAGTTTTTTCCCTCTGGGGACACTGAGGCTACCAATGTCACTGGGTTCCAAGAGTTTTTTCTTTTTTAAAACATGTACTTTTTTTTTCCTTTGGCCACACTCCGTGGCTTGTGGGATCTTAATTCCCAGAACAGGGATTGAACCCGGGCCCTTGGCAGTGAAAGCAAGGAGTCCTAACCACCGGACCACCAGGGAATTCCCCCAAGGGGTTTGGTGACCAGCCACACGCCTGTTCTCAGAACCCCTACCCCTCCAGCCCTCAGGCATGCTACAGCAGCCAGACCTCAAGACCAGACCTCTTCAGCCCTTTGTGATGAATTCTCTCAGGGACCCTTCTGTCCCCCAGCATCCTGGCTTCTACTGCCCCTTCCACTGGTCCAACAGACACAACTCTGAATATATAACCCCAATTGTGGACAGAGTTAAAGAGCTGGGTCCCCCCCACCCAACAAAGTCTTTTTCTTCCATGCATCAATGGATGCAAATAGATGCTTGCGGTAAGAAGGGTCATTATCACACATGCCAGCTAGATGAGAGCCTCAGCCAGCCTGGAGGCTACTGTCTCCCTCCCCAGTCCTGGCTGGAAGCCCCCAAGGCCTCTCCCAGCACAGCCCCTCGTGAGAAAGGGATGAGCTTCACGTCACTGAAGCCGTAGGTGAACGAAAGTTCCACTTCTCTGACATCACCTCTCCCCGCAAGGCTGGGCCTGCTCCTTTCTGAGCCTGACCATGTGGGAACCCGGTGGGGAGGTGCCTGGGATGCAGGTGTTCCCAGCACGGCCACCTTAATCTGGCCTTTCTGGCTGGAACCCAAGGCGAGCAGGAAATGTGTTGGGAGAGTTCTGAAGGGGTGAGAGCAGGTTACAGTGAGCCACAGAGCAGTCCCCTACACACACACCCCAGACTTGACAACCTATCCAGGCCTTGGCGTGACCTAGAGGTTCCAACTTTCACCTAGACCCTGGTTTCTGTGGCCTTCTGCCTCCTTCTTGAGGCCAAGTCCCATTCTAGACCCCTGTTTTGATATCTGCAACCAAACCCTTGGGCTTGAGACTTTGCCTCAATAGCTAACTAACTGAATAACAAAAGCAGTAATAATGACTAATATTTATTAAGCACTACTTATTAATAGAGTCAAACACAGTTACTTATAATTCATTTAATCTTCACACAACCTTGTGAGGTAAGTACTATTATTAACCCCATTTTATGGATTTATAAGTAGAGGCATGATGAGATCATCCCCAAAGGCTGATGGATGGCCTCAACTAGTAACCCACCCACCTGCTAACAGACCTCACCAAGGCCGAACCCTCACCTGACACTTCTCTGAGACATCATCTAGGCCAGTGTGTGTCAAAGCTGAAGACTGGATCTGCCAGGCCTGTGCTAGGTTTCTCCTCTAGATCTTATTTCATCGTCAGAATGACTACGGATGGTGAGCAATACTGCCCCACTTTGGAGATACCAACACTGAGGCTTGGAGGCTTAAAGGACATGCTTTACCCCCCAGCTGGTAAGTGGCAGAACTAGCAAGCGTATGGCAGCCCTCCCTCATGCTTCTTGCCACCCAGCACCCCCACTACACAGACATCCAGCATCTGCAGTTGGCAGGCAGGCACTCCACCCCTTCCACAGCTCTGGTCCTGGGAAGACAAGAGGCAAGCAGGGCCCAGGCAAACGCTGCAGGCATAAGGATCTGGGGAAATTCTCTGGATGGTGGCACCCCTCTCCTCTTCCCTCCCCAGGGAATCTTGGTGAGGACAGACATGTGGAGATGGAGGCCTCTTGTAAAACTGATTAAGAAGCCCTCCAAGCTCAAAGTCTTTTACTCCCGTCAACACTGGGCTCTTGGGCCCCTCCGCCACGTGGGCTGAGTGTGTCTCTTCAGCATCGTGCACCCTCATCCCAGGGCTGCTGCCCCCACCAGAAGTGAGGGGCCGGGTACACCCCCTTAATCCTCACCCTCTGACCCAGCACAGGAGAGCAAGAGCACAGACTGGTCTTGCTTTCCTCCTCTACCCTCACCCTCCCCACCTCCCGAGCTCCCTGACCCTGTGGCCAGTCTTGTCAAAAGGTGCCTCCCACTGCCTCTTTGAAGAGAAGGGGCCTTCTCTGAACAGCCTGCCCAGCTCTGCGTCCCCCAGCCTGAAATGTGTCCCTCTGCTGGAGCTGGAGCTGTTCTGAGTGTTCGTGGAAAAGTGGAGGAGCTGCCTAAACTCTCTACCTCCAGGCCTTTGTGAACGCTATTTTGTCTTCAGGAAAACTACCACCCACCCTGCCCCAAATCTTTCTTGTGCTTTAATGCACAGTACAAATGAGGATGGTTTCACCCATCTGTGAAGCCACCCACAATCTCCCCGAGGTTCACTTTCCCCCACTCAGTGCCCTCTGCAACGCACCCCCTTTTACCATCCCCATCACCCTGTGACGTAACCATGGACCCAGGAACCTGAGCTCCTTGGCAGCAGGGTAGGGTCTTAGTGGCACGCACAGTGCCAGCACCTAGTAGGAACTCAGTAAAGGCTGGGTGGCAGAGCAGTTTGCCTTTTCCCTGGGGTGGGAGCCCTCAGGAAGTGTGGTCCTCAAGCCTCTGTAGATCTAGCACAGCAACGGGGACAAGGGCAGGATCCTCCTGGAGCCAGGCAGTGCGTGGGCACTCAGAGTATCACATTCATAGACTATGAGTAAAGACAGCATTTAACTGGGCACTTACAAGGGTGCTGGGTACTGCGCTAAGCACTTTACACCCATTATCCTATTTATTCCTCCTCACAATAACTATGTCACATGGATACCGTTAGGCCCATTTTCAGACGGGGAAATGGAAGATCAGAGGGGTTAATTAAACTGGCCAGGGAGACACAGCTGCTCAGCGGCAGAGCCGATACTCCAATCAGGTCTGACTCTGGAGTCGCCTGCTCCCCACCCCCACTGCACAGTGTTCCCCTTGTTGTTTGGGTTTGAGGCTCCGCGTGAGTCCATGACTAAAAGGACCAGAGGCTTGGCTGGGAGCAACAGTGCCACCCCAGCCCCCTGAGCCGGGACTCAGGCTGCCAGGGGACACCATCAAAGGTAAAACATCCTGGTCAATTGTAGAGTCCATTCTCCAGCTCTGGGAGATAAGCCTCACCTGTCAGATGAGGCACCCAGCCACCTGCAAATGATAATTCAAGGGAAGCCCAGGCCTCAGAGGCAGCTGAAATCCCTAACCGGGCCCCACAGGCGCACCTCGCCCTGCCTTCCCTCGGCTCCAGCCACCCAAACCCCCGTCCCAATCCCGAACCAGGAGCCTTGAACCTGCCTGCCTGTTGCACCAAACCCGCAGGCATTGATGGCCCCGGGCAACCCAGAGGAAGAGGAGCCATCCTCACTGGCCCAGGACTTGAGGCCTGCGTAGCTGGGGGTCCCAGGCTGCAGGTGAGCTGGAGGGTACTCAGGGCCACACACACACTAAAAAGAGCTTAAGGGTCACTTCTAAAAGAAGGGGATGGTGTGGGATCATGAGAAAGTCACTTCATCTTCTGAGCCTCTGTGTGCTCACCTATAGAATGGGTGGGACTCCTGGCAGGCCTGTCTCAGAGGCTGCTGTGGGGAATTCAAGCAGCACATTTGGGGGAAAGCTTTGCAAAAACCTGAGGGTCATGCAGATGTATGGGACTGTAACAGTTAATGGTGAAAATGGTACACACCCTTAGAGAGGGCTGACATGGGGCAGGTGCTATTCTAAGTGCCTTAGGCATATTAACTCATTTTATCCTCAGAGCAACCCTCTGAAGTGGGAATGATTATCCCATTTTACAGATGAGAAAAGCGAGACCCAGGGAAGTTAAATAAGTTACCCGAGGACCCCTAGCTAGCATGTGGCCGTGCGGGCTTGTGAAGCAGGACAGTCCAGCACTAGACTCTGCTCTAACCATGACACCCCACTGCCTCTCTAGAGCTGTGGTTTGAGGGGTAGAAAAAAGGAGGTCAGGGAGTCGGCCTGTCTGAACAAGATGGCCAGAGGGAGCTGCCCCTGGGTGAGCACCTGCTACGTGTCAAGCACTTTCCTCACCTCTCACTTAATTCAGCAGCCCGGGCGGCAGGGGATACGGGTGGGGGCCGGCATCCGTGGCCCCATCGGCGCACCAGGAGGCTGAGGGCCAGAAAGCCCAAGGTCTCTTGGTTGGTAGGGACTTGAACAGTGTCTTCTCATTTCCCTTCCCTGTTACTTCCAGCCCATACCAGCCGCGTCTTCCTGAGCCCAAAGTCTCTGCCACCCCCTGCATTTCTGGGTGATGGGGACTGAACACCCTGGGAGGTGGGCAGTGAGGTGACCAGAGGCTGGACACAGGCCACGCCCCGCCTGACACGCCCCGCCTGACACGCCCTGCCACAGGGCCATCTCTCCCGCCCACGGCCAGCTTGCCTGAATCCCACCTCCTCTCCCCATTGCCATATCCAAACTGCCTCTCCAGGGCACCCGTCAGGGTACTGCAGAGTGGGGTCTAGCATGGCCACAGCCTGGCCCTGGAGAGCTTTGGAGTTTAGGTGAGGACCTGCCCCCTGAACCAGCCTGGCCCCCAGGATCCCCAGGTGCCCCACCCCCATATCCAGCTGTACCCTGGCTACTCTCAGGCCATGATTTTCCCTCCTCTCCCCTCCACAGGAACAGGAAGAAGGAGCCCAGCTCTTCTGCCTCTTCCTCCAGGAGCCCTCACCTCGCCCTTAGAGCAGCTAGGCTCCACAGGGCTCTGCAGAGGGTGCGTGGGGTAAGGCTGCCCCCCACAGGCAGTCAGGGGAGGAGGCTGCTTTGCTCAGAAAACCTGAAATCTCTTTGTAAGCAAGGGGGTAGGGCCGGGAGGTGTCAGAATCTCTCGGTGGGATTGTCTCTGGGATCTTGAAACTCACCCCCAAACCCTGAAGCTGGGAGAAACCCATTTAAAGGATATTAGGAGCAGGTTCAGAGCGGGGATGTGGGCGGAGGGGTTCCAAGTCCAGCATATAACCCAAGTCAGAGCCCGACCCCCAGCACAGGGTCAGAGGTCATGGGTCATCCCTTACCCCCATCCCTTTCACTGTCCCTACTGCTGACTCTAGGTCTTAACAGCTCCCATCCTACATGCACCATCCCACAACACCTAATTGTCTGGAAGTGCTTCCTGGGATATAAGCAGAATCCCTCCTGCTGCAACTGAAGCCCAGGTCCAAATGCTCTGGTCCTGATTGGTCAGGGTAGGGGAGATGAGTGAGTGGGCACAGCGTCACACCCTCAGGGCTGCCTGGAGTGGAGAAGGGGGCATAGCAAGTTTTGGAAGGGAGCCAGTGGTGTGGGGGGAGCCCCAGGGGAAATCTTCAGACCAAGGGCAGCAAAGCAGAAAGCAGAGCATCTCCTTAAGATAAACGTCTCCACTGCCTTCAGCTCAAAGCTCCATTTGCATAAATAAATTATCCTCACTGCTCTTCTGCCTAATTGGCAGGGAGCACCTGCCCACGCCAACAGGAACCACTGCTAAGCAGCCCATAAAAGCTGGTGTGAGCAGTGGCTAGCCTGTGCCCACCCCGCTGGCCAGGACAGGGCCTTAGCGCAGCTGTTTCTTCCTGGCATGGCCTGGTCCCAATCCCAGATCTGCCACTTCCTCTGAGTCACAGTTTCTTCATCTGTTAAGGAGGAGGAATAATTCTTGCCTTATTTGGTGTTTGAAAGGATTCCAATGTGGTATCGCTTCGGAAGGTTTCAATGCAAAGCCGGGGACATGCTCAGTGTTCCACACACGTTCAAGAGCAAGTTCTTCTAGGGATGGCCCGACTGGGTTCCAAACCATCTCTGCCAACTAATCCAATGATTCTTGGGTAAATTACTTACCCTCTCTGTGCCTCACACTCCTCATCTGTATGTAAGAGCAGGGATTAACAATACCCACCACAAGGCTGCAATTACACTTAAATAAGGCAGCATGTGTAAGAGCCCCTGGCACATAGTAGGTCTGTGCTGAGTCAGGATTATTGGTTACCAGATGCCATCAACCAATCTTTCACCAGAGCAGGGAACCCTGCCTGACATTTCAGAGGGAATTCTGAAGCCAGCTGAGGGGTTTCCTGATGGTCCCTCCAATTTTGAGTTTCTCTCATCCAAACGGTCACATTCATCATGTTTCAGGGCCCTGGATTCCAGGGTCAGAACCCCTGACGCCTCATCAGGGAAGAAGCAAGATATGCCTGTGGACTGGTGATGGTTACCATTGGATCCCCCAGTGTCATGTAGACAAGTCAGCTCCCTGGCTACATCTCAGACCCCTCACACAGTGCTGGGCTCATCCCAAGCTCCAGCTCTGAGACCCCTTGCATCAACTGTACTCTACATCTGTCTGTTTCAGCCCAGGAACCACCAGGAGGACAGGAGGGGCGAGCTTCTGTCTGGCTCTGTTCAGGGGTCTATCCTAGGAATCCCACAGAGCTGGCCTGCTCTTGGGCTAAGGGGATCCTTTCTGAGCCCCGAGACCTACAGGAGTCAGGTCATGGCTGGGGACCGGACCACTTCCAAGGAGAGAGCCATGGGCACCAACTTGACAGGGCCACTCACAGGTTAGGACAATGAGTCATCAGTGACAAACTTGAGAGAAGACCTCAGGCCTGCTGAGTCCTGGGCCAGGGCACTGCCCCTGCACCGGCCTTTCTCCTGAGACTAGGAATGGCTTCACTGAGCTGGGGAGCCCTGTCTCTATGGAATGTCACTCAGTGCTGGAGCGCACAGGGAGATCTGAGTTCAAATCCTGGCTCTTCTACTTTCTGGTGGGAACAAACCCACTTAAGATCTCTGAGCCTCTGTTTTTTATCTATAAAATGAGGTCATAATTGCTTACTTCCCAGGATGGCTATGAGGATTCAGGGAGATGAGTTCGGTACAGGGATGTAGCAGGTGCCTGGTACATGATGAGAATACAATATATGGAAGCAGTTGCCACGGCCACCCCTCTGTAAACTGCCTTCTTATTGTCACACATACACATGTGCATATACACCCCACATGCACAAATATGCCCACTCAAACATATATACACACAGCATATACTGCAAATATTGATACTGGATAAAAGGGAAGAAAAGAAAAACCTCAAGCCAACTAACAGGGACTTTGTCCCATCCCTGCACATGTTTGCTTTTAATGGCACTAGATAGGGAGAGACAGGGGAGAAGAAGAGGAGGCAGGAGGACAGGACCTGAGAGGGGACAGGGATTCACCCAAAAGCTAACAGTAAAAGGGACAGGGGAGAGGCAGTCCTCCTTGCCTCTCCCCCCAGCCCCTGCTGGTCACCTAGCAACAAGCATCTCTTCAGAATCCTTCCTAAATTGCTGAGAGTCTTCTGCTCAGCAATGCCCTCCACAACTTCCCCTAACCCTTCCTCCAGGTATGAGCCGCCCTCACCTGTAAATCCACACCTCACATGTCCTCCAGGCCCACCTCCCAGGGCCAGGAGAACTGTAGGAAGGGACATCGATGGCAAGGTGCTAAGGGTGGGGCACAAATATCTGGGTGTTCCATGTGGAGGGGAGGGGCAACCAGTCTGAGATGATCAGGATCAGGGCCCAGGAGGGGGCCCACAGCCCTACCCTGAGAAAGGAGAAAGGACAGGACACAGAGCCACCTGATATCTCATTTCAGAAGGCACAGCTGTGAAAACCCAAAGCTATTTAATATCTGGGACCAATGTTTGGGGAAAGCCAGAGTGGAACAGGGAAAATAAGTGAGAGGAAGTATTTGAGCTTTTACTGAGCTTGTACTGTGTGCCAAGCATTTTACACATACACACACACGTGCGCGTGCAAAGTCTCAATCCAAAAACCCTGCAAGATTAGGACCTCGAACCTCACTTTACCAATAAAGCAGCCGAGGCCTCAAGGAGAGAGGTCCCCTGCCCTTGGTCAGAGAGCAGCAGATGTGCAGCAGCCCTGGGGTCAGAACTCACATCTGTCTGACCTCAAGGCACTGGAATTTCAGGGCTAGTGCCAGGAGTCTGAGAGATAGAACCTGATCAAAGACAGGGCTTCACAGAGTGCCCAGCATGCACAGGGCCACTGCCGCATGAAAACACCTGCCCAAACCAGGACATAAGTCAGTCAGTGAGCCCTTTCCCTCCTCCCCTCTCCAGGGGCCATGGCCTCCACTTCCCAGTGGCCCTGGGCTCTGGGCTGCCATGGTGGGTCATCGGCCCCCTCCAAGGGTTTCCCCAAGTCCCAGGGTCTCTAACAGGCAATGGCCATCCACCCCCTGAGACCTCCAAGCCCTCCCAGCAGTCCTGAGCTGCCTCTAAGAGCCCAGGGATCTTTATTACTGATCCAGCACTGTTCCTAGAGGTAGGCTCTGCACACAGCTGTCAGGATCGCTGGTGGCTTCATGGAGAGGCAGTGATAAAAACAGAAGTATTGGCTGAATGCCTGCCCCTCACCAAGGCAGCCAGCACCCTCAGGATGGGTACTGGGCATGGGGTGGGCTGGCAGCAGGGAGACTCCTGTCCAGGACCTGGGGTGTGTGCCCACTCTCCCCCATCTGCAGCCCTTACAGCTCTCCCTGCATTCATCCTTCTGTCCACTGCTTTGCAGCCCCCTGAACATGCCACCCTCTCTCCCACCTTCATGCCATCCCTATCTCACCCTGTTATCCCCTTCCCCATCAGCTCCTCCTTTCTTCCTGTAATTCAGTGGCTCTCACTGTTGGCTGTGCATTAGAATCACCAGGGGAGATTCTGATTCAATAGGTCTGGATAGGGTCTGGGCACCAGCATTTCTTAAAAGCTTGCCAGGGGATTCTACTGTGCCACCCTGAGGAAATGCTACTTTTTATCAGACCTCAGCTCAGAAGTCAACTCTTCTGGGAAGTTTTCCCTAACCATCCCTCCACCCCCAGCCTGGGCTGGATGCCCCTCCTCTGAGCTCCTAGGTCCCCTGATACCTCCAACTATCAACAGCCTTATCACGTAACACTATAATTGACTTTATTACAAGCCTGTCTTGCAAAGACTGCAATCAACTCCAGGGCCAGGACTAGGTCTTGTTCATTGTTATATCCCCAGCACAGGGCCTGCTATGAAGAAGAGGCTTCAGAAATGTTGGATGGATGGATGGATGGATGAACAAACACAGGCGCTAATGCTCTGCTCACTAATGTCTCTTCCCCTTCTTGTTCAGACAAGCCTCCCAGATTGCTAAGCTGCCTGAAGTCCCCTTTGCTTAATCATTGCATTCCAGCTGCCCAACCGTTGCCTACACAGGGTCACATGCCTAGGGTGTCCACCACACCAACCTGGGTAAACCTCTCAGATCATTCTGACTGCTCCAAAAATCTCTCCTGCTCCAGGAAGCCCCCATGGCTAACCAGATGGACCCCCAACAATCCTCCTTGATTTAGAATACCCTGGTTACTTTCCCACCACTTTCCCCCACACCTGGTCTTGGAGGGTCCGTGCTGGACTGACCTCACAGGTGACAGTGAGCAACAAGTCCAGGACTAGAGACAAGAGACCTGAGTTCGTGCCACCAACTTCCTGCGTGACCCTGGGCCATTTAACCTCTCTGGGTCTCACGTTTCCCATCTACACAATGAAGGAAATAATAGTACTCTCCTCATAGAGTTGCTGTGAGGATTAATGAGTTAACATATCTAAGGCCTTAGAGTAGGACCAGGCACAAAGTGCTATTATCAAAGTGTTTGTTAACTATTCTTATCTACCAATTGAGAGAACATTAACCACTAGACTTGAGGCCTTTCCAGCCTGATGCATTATTCTACTATATCATCTGCCCAAGCCCCCACCTGTGGACAAGACCACCAACGAGGGATGGCGAAAGCCCTGGATTTATGCCAGTTGGCCCCTGGCTGAGGTCTGGTGATGCTTCTGTAAACGCAGTGGAGGTGTGCCCAGGCTGCCACCCAGTCACTACCAGACTAGAGGATGGCCCACACAATGGATTTCAGCCCGAGTCCAGACCCACCTCGCCAGGATCAGGGAAGAGCCTTTTTCAAAACATCATGGCCACCACAGCCCCTCGGTTGTTTTTCCTGCTCACTTTTCAGCCTCCATTTCCCACTCACTGAGGCCCAGTTAGATTCCCTCCGCACGCCCTCCCCTTAAATAGACGGAGCATCAAAGTGCGAAAAACATTGAAATTACCAAACGCAATTTCTCTCCAGAGATGACAAATCTGCTGCAGTTTGTTATTTCCAAACAGGAGCTGCAGCTCTTGAGCAGCTCCAAGGCAGGTTCCCTGCCCCCACTCACCAACTCCTCATAGGCACAGCGCCCCCTCTCCCTCCACCCCTGTGGAGGAGGGGCACCCTGCATCTTCACTCTAGGGATAAGGATGCTGCAGGGGGGAAGGGTCAGAGCAAGGGAAGAAGGCAGAGGAGGGAAGCAGGCGACAGGTCCCTCTAGGTTCACTCAGCCACACCTGTCCCGCCAAGGCCAGACACAACACCCAACAATGATCCCTGAGATGGGCAGGCTTGTTAAAGCTCTGCCTCCAATAAACAATGACAGCAGACAGCAATAACAGAGCCCACCATGCACTGAGAGCTGGACCACCCACTTACTTCACTTACAAAATCTCATTTACTCCCCATTGCCCCATCCCCAGCCCCCAGCCCCGGAGAGTTGAGTGGTCTCCTTCCTTCCCATTTTACAGGCAAGGACTTTGTGGGCTGGCCCAAAGCCATGCAGTTAGTAGGATATGAGGTTGGACCTCTCACCTCCCTGACGCCAAAGCTGGCATTCTTCCCCACCACCAGCCCATGACCTTGGACACCTCTTTCAACTTAGTTTTTCTCTTCTGCAAATTAGTTTGAAGCAATGTTTCTTAAAATACTTTTTAAAATTATGTCTTTGTTTAAGCAACATCAAAATCTCATACCCTTTCTGTGATCTCTATTATGAGAAACATACAGGGTTTTTTGGTTTGTTTGTTTTCCAAAACAAAATTCTGTTTTCCCAAGAAAAGATTCATTTTCAAAGGTCATAACACTGAATTTGCTTTTTCATGTGTTAACTCCTCCCTGCTCCCAGGAGGTTCCGATGCGCACCTGCAGGAAGACGGGGGCCTCCATGGCTCACCCACTGCACCGGGTTGGGGAGCTCTGGGCTCCGTCTCTCGGGTGCTACCATTGCTCACACCCGAAGAGAGGCAGTGGAGCCTTAGGGGTGCCCCTCTGCAGTGGGACTCCAGGCAAGTCACTTCACCCCAAACCTGTCTGTAACATGGGAAGAACAATACTAGTTCCTAGTGGTGTTGTGAGGATTAAATGAGTAAATTTAAATTCCTGTAACACACCCAGAAGAGGGCCTGGCCCTCAGCACTCAGTTAAGTGTTAACTATGTTACATTCTAGGGGTGTTTAATCAGAATCATCACTTGCCTGCCCCCAGGAAAAATCCTGTAGCAAGTGCCTGTGCCTTCACTAGGTCCTGAGAGGTCATTTTGGGGACATGTTACATTACTGCAGCCTCTCAATTGTCAGAATGACCCAGGATTATTGTGGATGCTATGATCTGTGAGAATCCAAACAAATCACAACCTCTGATTGGTCTGGGTCCAACTCAGACAAATTCAAACAAATCACAGCCTCTGATTTGTTTGGGTTTGATTTCAAATATGAAGGACCTCTGTTTTTTTGGACTTGAGGAACTAGCCATCTGGGAAATTTTTAAAGTTAGATCTTTACCTCACTCCACACGCCAAAATAAATTCCAGATGGATCTCAGATCTCAGATTTAAACATAAACAATAAAACCATAAATGTACTAAAAAAAAAAAAGAATCTTAAAGTGGGCAAAACACCTTTATAAGTAGGACACAAAACCCAGAAACCATAAAAGAAAAGATGAATAAATTCAACTACATAAAATTGCTTATTTTACATGAAAAAAATTATTAACAAAATTAAAAGACAAATGATAAGGTCAAGGAAAACACACTTTAAAAGATATTTCAGAGAAAGGATTAATTTCTTAAAGAACTGGAAATGAATGAGAAAATACCAAAGATCTAGTTTAAAAAATGGATAAAGAACATGATGAGACAATCCACAGAAAAGAACAAAAATAGCTCTCAGACATATGATAAGATCCTCAACTACATTAACAAGAAAACACACAAAACCTGGAGCAGGATATCTATGGCTTTTCATCTGTCATTTTTAAAAAACAGTCAATCATACTTCAATAAAGCTGGAATTTTTTTTTTTTTTTTTTTTTTTTTTGCGGTACGCGGGCCTCTCACTGTTGTGGCCTCTCCCGTTGCAGAGCACAGGCTCTGGACCCGCAGGCTCAGTGGCCATGGCTCACAGGCCCAGCCACTCCGCAGCATGTGGGATCCTCCCAGACCGGGGCACGAACCCGTGGTCCCCTGCATTGGCAGGAGGACTCTCAACCACCGTGCCACAAGGGAAGCCCTGGAATTTTTTTTAATTTTAAAGTTTGATAATAGTCTTTTGGAGAAACAGGAAGTCTCACTTTGCTGGTGTGAATTGACAAAATGTATATGGAAGGCAATTTGGCAAAATTTGACCCAGCACTTCCATTTCGAGGAATTCACCCTAAAGATTTCTTTCCATGTATGCAAAATGACTTATGTATAAAGGTATCATTGTATAATAATCCACACCAGTGGGCATAACTAACCAAATGTGGGACCTTGGGCCAAGTTACTTAACCTCTCTGGGCCTTAGTTTCCTCATCGTAAAATGGGGATAATAACGGAAGTTGCCTCAGAGATTGTTTTCAAATATGTACATCAAGTCCCTCGAAGAACTGCCTGGGGTGTAGTAAGTGCTCAGCAAATATTACCGTTCATATCATTATTATAATTAATGTTGTCCCCAGTGGAACCCAACGTAGAGACTGGCTCTGATGGTAGGAGTGAGGAATTTGGGAGCCACCCACCATCTTCCTTTAAGGAGGAATCTCAGGGAGGCAAAGTGAGATTGCAACTGTGTCTGAGTAAGTAGAAACCCAGTCTTTGTATTATGGCCTTTGTATTACAGCAGCCTGGTCAGCAACATAAACAGGAAAAATGGCTTTCCTAGAAGCAAACCTTGACAATGCCCATCCCTGCTCTCGTCCTGGAAGAAAGCATTTTGGCTAAGCAGACTGAACCATTCCTCCTTTTGTGGAAAACCTACCCCAGTGATGGGTGAAAGACTTGCTTACTTAAGGCCAACTAATAATAACAGAAACAGCTAACATTTTGTGGTGTGTTTTCTAAATGCCACACAGAGCTAAGCATTTAACATATAATAATTCATTATTCCTCATACCACTCTATCTGGTAGGCTTTTATTCTTCTTCCCATTTTACAGATAAAGGAAACTAAGGCTGCAACTTGGAGAGATTCACACAGCAGGTAAGTGGCAGAGTCCACATTTGGGCCTGGATCTCTGTTGCATCAGCCTTGCCCAGGTGGGCATTTCATTGTATTTCTCTGTATAAACCACAGGGTAGCATCTTGGCTTGTGTGCATCTGCTTCTTCTATGTATCTGTCAGTATGAATCAGCCCCAAAGGCAGGACCTCTCTGAGCCCAAGAACAAAATTGGGGTTTAGAGCATAGGAGGCATGGGCCAGGTCATGGGACCCATCCAGCCCATGTGAGACATGCATTTCTGTCCTGATCCCTATTTTCAGACAGAGAAACGGTCTCAAGGTGGCACACCCAGCAATGCCAGAACCAGGTCGCCCTCGCTCCTACTTACTGCATCTCTCCGTGGCACCTCAATGCCTAAGAAGCGTAGGCAAAGGCTGTGCTGGCGGGCAGGGTGAAATGAACTCCCCCACATGCTCTTACAATGACAAGTGGTCCCTGAGCAGAACCAGAATTCCATTCAAAGCCACGGAGCCCCATTCCCTCACATATATGTGGCTGCCAGCTGTCCCGGCTAATTATTATACCTTCCCAATAAAGGAGGGGTCAACACTGGGGGAAGGTGTGCAGTAAGAACGCAACTTCCCGGAATCCTCATAGTGCCTTTAGCACAAGATAAACTGTTGTCTCTGATTCATTTTCTTCCTCCCTCACCCCCTAAAACAATAAGAGAACATATTTCTCATCACTGCATTTAATCCTTCAGGCAGGGAAAAGGAGCTATGCATCTAAGCAGGTAATAAGGAGGGAGGGAGAAGGCTGGGGAGGGGCAGTGTCAGGGCAGGCAGAGTCCAGGAAAAGACTCAGAGGGGAAGACGGCTCAAAATGAAATTCTTACAGGGATAGGATGCAGCTTGCTCTACTACACCCTTAGTGAGTTAATCATTCTTTCACTCAACTAGTATCCATTGACACAGGCCCTGTTGTATGTTGGACAGACAGAGAAGAGGAAGACACGGTCCAGGATTCACTGTGTAATGGGAGACACTGACCTATAAGCCACTAACTAGATTACAGTATTCCATGAACTCCGATAGGCTTTGAGGGAGCAAGGATAAGGGAAGGCTTCACTCTGGCTACAGGAGGTTTTGCAGTGGATGGGGTATTTGTGCTGCCTCTCAGAAATTCACCAGGCAGGTGACCTGGGGAGGGAAAATGTCATTTTAATAATGGCATTCTAGTACTGCAGTGGTCCTTACAGTGAACATGTGTACAGGGCTTTATAGTTTGCAAAGTGCTATTGCACCCATCATCTCATTTAATCTCATGCCATGCCTATGAAGCAGGGATTATCCTATCACACTCATTCTGCAGAGGAGAAAACAGGAGAAATGGCTTGCCTGGGTCTCCACCATCAGTCAGTAACAGAGCTGGAATTCAAGCTCAGGTTATCTGACTCTAAAACCCATGCTCTTTCGGGACCTCCCTGGTGGTCCAGTGGTTAAGAATCCACATTCCAACACAGGGGACGCAGGTTAAGTTCCCACATGCCACGGGGCAACTAAGCCTACATGCTCTTGAGCCCGTGTACTGCAACTACTGAGCCCATGCCTCACAACTAGAGAGACAAGCCCGTGCGCCACAATGAAGAGCCCGTGTGCCACAACAAAGAGCTCCACACACTGCAATGAAAGTTCCCGCGTGTTGCAACAAAGATCCCACGTGCCGCAACTAAGACCCGAAACAGCCAAATAAATTTTTTTAATATTTTTTTTTTTAAAAAAATAATAAAACCTGTGCTCTTTCTACAACTCTACTGATGCCAGTTTGCTCCCCAGGAGAAGGATGCTGCAGGGGAGGCAGCAAAAGTAGAGTGGGGTCAAGGTAGGGTTAAGGAGGGCTATAGACAAATAGCCATGGGCTCTCTGAAACCAGTCAGCTACATCCCCAGGCCAATCCACACACACTGCTAGGTCTGAGCTGAGAGAGCCCCTGCCCTCGGGGTGACATTCTCACTCAGCCAGGCAGCCACTGTGACAGTGGGTATGGTTAGTGTTTTGTAGAAAAGGATGTTTGGTCTGTTGGCTTAGATCTGCTCTTGCCTTGTAATTATGGCTCTCTCTATATAAATACATGGAATCAGCTGCTATTTTCAAAATGGACTGAAGGGCAAGGAACAAGGACATAACTTTTTGTAGCACTTACAATGTACCAGGTGCTATGTATGCTAAATTGTCCATCTCATTGGCTCCCCTGAAAACCCCATGAAGGGAAATACTACAATCCCCATTATATAGATGAGGAAACTGAGTCTCAGAGAAGTGAAGCTACTTGCCCAAGGCCTCTGACCCAACCCCTGAGCCACTCATTCCTTTGTACCATAAACGTCCAGAAAAGGAGCAACCAGGGGTCATCAGGACCCAAGTAACCGGAGCATCACTCTGCAGCATCCTCCTGAATGTTCCAGGGGTCCAGAAAGTCCCTTGTCTTCATTTTAAGACAATCAGCATCAATAATAATAATTTAGTGCTAACATTGATTTATCAGAGCATGACCCTGGCAGTTGTGACCACAAAGTTAAACCAAACCATGAGAGAGAACCAGAATTCCAAAGGATGCCATTTTAACATCAAGGAAAGTGTGACCCTAAAGAATAGAAATAATAAAAACAGAACTACAGAATCTCCTCAAGGTCAAAGGCTTCTGGAGCCTGGAGACAGGAGGAGATGTCAATATCTCAAGAGGCCAACAAATGCAAAGTCTGATCACATGCGGAGCTAGCCCAGAAGGAGGTTGCCCGCTTCTGCAGTGGACGGAAGAACTGAGTAATGAAGGGACTTGAAGCCTGCCTGAGGCGTGGAGTGCATGACCACCTTCTTTAATTCATGAAGTCTCTGACACAGCATCTAGACTGGAGCTTAGTGGGTTCCATCAATGCCACTGATAAGAATCCAGTCAGCATTGTGGCCAGTAACTATTATATAGCCTCAGTCGTCTGAGAAGGTGACCCCCAAAACTACTTGGGAATGCATAATTATCTCCTTAGTGCATAAAGATCTTTCAGTCTCAAAGACAGAAATGTTTGAGAAACTCAAACCCACAGGATGAATATTTTTAGATGTTAAAGGGTCTGTACATATTGGTACCACTAAGTATTTGTAATGTTGGAGAATTTGGCCTATTTGAGTAGCAAGTCAGTCTTTAATTCCAATCTAAAATGTAATTTAATAATTGAGTTAGATATGTGATTTTTAAGTTGAAAAAATCATTAAATTCATATACAGTGTTGGAACATTTAAGATCATTTAATATTCTCTTAGATTTATAAGAATTACTTAAAATTACTTGGGAAGGTTTATCAGTCAGGTAATAAAACATAGTACTTTAAATTTATCAAATAACATTTTACATATTTGAAGGTGTTTGATTAAGTTGGTAAATGAAACAAACATCATCCAAAAGCCCCTTAAAAAGACGGCTAAATTTTGATAGACTTATAAACAGAAAAAGAAAAATGATAAGCTAAATCTTAAAACTTAAGAACTAGATTTTTATGAAATTTATAACTTTAATAGATTAAATATTCCTTTCAAAAGCCGAAGTATCTTCTGGATATTTTTCCTGTGCATACAAACTGTCTTTGAGGAATGAAGGAAATCTCACATTGATATCAAGTACTTCCTACATGCTCAGAGCTTAACGCTTTAAATGAATGACCTCACTTAGTCCTTACAACAGCTCTATAAAGTAGCTACTATTGTTATCTCCATCTCTGGGCACTGAAGGTGGGAGCCAGGATTCTGAACTGGGGCAGTTGGAATTTCAGAGCCATCTGTCTTAATCCCTGTGTCACAAGTTCCTGTGTAAAGAAAGAACCCCCTCTTGGGGCTGACTTGGAAACACCACTGAACAGCCTGGTGGCTGGCCTCTTCTAGAGAAAGCCCGCGTGCAGCTTTCCTTCTCACTGTGTGTTCTAAGAACTAGCAGCCTGGGCATCACCTGGGAGCTTGTTAGAAATTCAGTGTCTCAGGCCCCACCCCAACCTTTCTGAATAACCTGCATTCACAGGATGTCCCGGTGAAGCCTAGATCTACAGTATTACGTCGGATCAGGCTCGCTCTACCTGGCAAAACAAGTTGCTGCCCCAATCTCCCTTTCCCCAGAAAACCCCTGTCTCCTGAGGGCAAGCACAGTGTTAACAGAAGGGATGCAAAGACACCTGGCCCAGCCCTTAGCGACTGTGAGGGTCTTCCACCACTCAAAGAAGTTCTGCCACCCTCTGCAGAGAAAGGTAAATTTTGTTGAACTGCCCAAGGCCACGCTAATCTTTAATTATGCCGTTAATGTGTGTCTCCCCCCAGGTAGCTGTTATGCCAGCAGTTACTGCGGTGCCCTGGCTTTAAACAGCTTGCAGATTTCCTGACAGTATTAATGAAGTTTTGCAAATTGATTTGGGGAGATTAGGTGGAGAGAGGCTGGCGTGACTTGACGTGAAGCCCATTCTAAGCAGCTCATATCCTCCTGTCCTTGATCCCTGCCCAGGACAAGGGGAAAGAGTAGGCATCAGGAAACCTGGGTTCCAGGCCTGGCTCTCCCACAGTGGAATTGTGGCCTAGGCCCTGTCACTTCCTGTCTGAACCTCTTCTTTAAAATGAGCACGTTGGTCTAGTCTAGGTTCACCGATGATTCTCCTGGCTTGAATGGCTCTGATTTCTGACTCACAGAAGCTAAGAGGGGCTGAGCTTCCTTCCCTCCTTCTTTCCCTCAACCATCATTCATACACTCACCTCTTCACTTAGTACAAATGACTGAGGACCATATGAGGCTCTGCTGTAGACACTGGGGACACAGGTATGAATTAGCTGCTTCAGGCTCACATAGTCACCCTCCAGAAAGCCAAAAGGCAAGTGGTGCTCATCATGGACTGGGTCAGCTTGGCCTCAGGTTCAGAGTACATTGGCCCTGTCTCCATCATCGCCTCTGCTCCAAGATTCAGAGGAGGGAGGTGACCAGAAGAGGAAGTGAGATGGGGCGGAAAGAGAATTGACCTTGGTGCCAGGGACCGGGGTTCTGGAACCAGTTCTGGCTCTAAATGCTGTGTGACCTTGGGCAAGTCACTTCCTATTTCTAAAGTTCCCTTCTCAGGACTTCCCTGGTGGCACAGTGGTTAAGAATCCACCTGCCAGTACAGGGGACATGGGTTCAATCCCTGGTCCGGGAAGATCCCACATGCCATGGAGCAACTGAGCCTTTGCGCCACAACTACTGAGTCTGCGCTCTAGAGCCCACGAGCCACAACTACTGAGCCCGTGTGCCACAACTACTGAAGCCTGTGCACCTAGAGCCCATGCTCCGCAACAAGAGAGCCCATTGCAATGGGAAGCCCGTGCACCGCAACAAAGAGTAGTCCCCGCTCGCGGCAACTAGAGAAAGCCTGCGCGCAGCAACGAAGACCCAACGCAGCCAATAAATAAATAAATAAATAATAAAATTTAAAAAAATAAAGTTTCCTTCTCTGGAACATGTGGAAACACAGATGATAATTCCTGTTCTCTCTTGCTAGGGGTTAGTTGGAAAGAATGTCACTAGTGAACCCAAGTGCCTTTTGTGTGTGGATGGGGGAGAAGGATTATTCAGTTGCCAGGGAGCTGCCCCGCCCATTTCCAAGAAATCCAGCGGTGGGGCAGAGTATCCAGGGGGCCAGGCCTTGGCTGAAATCTCTACCACCCCCTATCCCCATCTCATGAGTGACTGTGACTGCAAAGCTTTTAAGGAAGACACGCAGGGCAGGGACAATGGGAAAATGGAGCCGGGGTAGAGGGAAGCAGAGTCAGAACAAGGATGAAGACCAGGGATCTGCCCTAGTCCCTGTGGGTGGTCCCTAGTGGTGGAAATGGATCCTCAAGTGTACCCCCATCTCTAAACCACCCCACTGCAGAAAGCAAGGACCCATCCCAACTCCAGTATCCCAGCGAGGGGAAGTAATTGACTTGGGGAAGTGGCCCTGGCCCACACTCAGTCGGGGCAGTTAGGAGACAACTTGGGCCTCCTGGCTCTCCCCATGCCCAAGTGGTATTCCTCTAAGCTGGGCCTCCCCTGTATCTCTGCCCTTGTCCCTCTAGCTTCCAGCTTCCTTCTTAGCCCCTCACTTCCCTTATGTACCACAGCCTCAGTGTTTTTACCCTCTCTGACAAGCTGGCTAACGCCAAGTGTCCTAAATTCTGCCCAACACCAGCGCCCCTGACTCCAGAGCCTCTGGCACCTAAGGACTCTCCACACCCCCAGCCCCTCCATCATCACTGCCATCAGCAGCAAGAGGGGTTTATATGCCCGGGTTTATTCTAAAAATAAGTTTTCAATTAAAGTTGAGAGGTATGAGAGAATGCTGCCTTGGGCAAGCAGCCCCTCTCTGAGGCTTCCTCTCGAACAGATGGTTTGTAGCATTTTTAATTAATGAGAGATGTGTAGATGGAGACACTTAATAGCCTGCAGCAAAATGTAGAGGCTGGGGAGGGGTGGAGCAGAGCTGGCCCTGAGCAGCCTCTGAGCCAGGGGATGCTGTCCAGGTTGGAGAAGGGAGCCCTGCCCTTAGTCCTGTCTCTCTGTGGCCAGCCTGGCACGCAGCACCCGGGCCAGCCCTGGCCAGCCCTGAGGATGAGAAAGCCTTGCACTGTGGGTTCTATGCTCTGCACCAGCAGGTGGGAAAGGAAGGCATGTGGAAGGGCAAGCTGCTCTGTATAAATCAGATGGGCCTGAAGGGCCTCTGCACACCTTGCTTTAGGATATTTTATGCCTCTCTCATCTGAATGCCCCCTCTCCCCAGATCTACACCTTGAGCAAGGCTTTTAATGGCTCTGAGCCTTAATATTCTCATGGGGAAGGTAAGGATTGGAGAATCATAAAGCTGCAGGCTTGAAAGGATCATAAAGTCCATACTATTCCACCACCAGGGCCTGAATACCTACCAAATCTCTCCCACCAAGAGGTGGCCTGGTCTCCAAGGCTGAGGCCTCACTTCCTCCAAGAGCCATACAGAAGTCACTTTTCCCTGCAGTCAACTCTGACAGAAAAGTCTGCCTTAGAGTACAGTGGACCTGCCTCCCTGAGTTAAGCATGAGCGTTGTGGAAAATTAAGGAGACAAGGCATATGAAGTTGCTGGGTAAACTGACTGTAACTATCTCTAATTATGGGAACAGATGATCTAGGGCCAGAAGAGGAGAAAGTAGGGGTCAGCCAAGACAAGGTCCCAGAACAGCATCCCAAGCCTTGCTACTGAAGCCCACCAGGTGATAACTAGCCCCCCACCTATCCCACCCCAGAGACCCCTGCTTCTTGGGCTCAACAAGGGAAAAACGGTCAGATAAAATGTGCTTAGGTCAGCATTAACTAGCCATCACTAGATCAACAAAAGCTCCTGGAGCCACTACTATGTGCCAAGGACTGTTCTAGGCACTGAGGATTCAGCTGAGGACACAAAGCATCTTCCATTCTGGTGCAGGGGAAGTAAAAAATTAACCAATAAGCATTTTATTTAAATCTCAGGTGGTGAGTAGTAGTCTGAAGAAAAATAAAGCAGACAATACAGAACATGGCAGGAGGCAGGGTACTTCTTTAAAAAGCAAGTGTAATAATTAAGTGAGGGAGTAAGCCAGGCAAGGGTCTGGGGGAGGAGTGTTCTAGGCTGAAAAAAAGCAAACTCCCCAAGACAGAAACGAGCTTGACAGGAGGAGCAGCAAGGAGGCCAGTGTGGCTGGAAAGAAGTGAAGGGAGCGGGAAGGGTGAGAGATGAGGCAGGAGAGGGAGGTGGGGTGGTGTGATGTAAGGCCCCTTAGGCCACTGTGATGACTGGTGGGGGCTGGGCACTCAGGTGACCCTCCCGGACAGGAGCCTTCCTCCAATTCCCAACACGGCAGTCCGTCCCCCACAACACCGCCAGCTCCCAAGCTCACACTCTGCTGCTGCTTAGGGTTCTGCGAGGACAAGGAGGTGGCAAACTATTTGTCATCCACTGGGGCATTGCCAGAGAGAAGCGGGACGGTGAGGGAAGGCTGACTGGACAGCTACAAGGACTGAGGAAGAGGTGCTTCATCATTCATGAGAGACAGAGGATGTGAATTTCAGTGGGGAAGGAAAAAGAACATAAAATGTAGACAAAGTAGGCAGAGAGAAAGAGAATGCCAGATAATAACAGTAGCTAACGCCATGTGCCAGGAGTATGATGTAACGTGCCAAGTGCCACTGTGTTCTTAAAACTTCATAAAGGCTTTTCACCTTCCAGACAACCCTATTAGGTACTATTTTATGATTCCCATTTTAGAGATGAGGAAACTGAGGCATAGTGAAGTTAAGTAACTTACTGAGAGTCAACCAGTCAAGCGACAGAGCTGAGACTTAACCCAGGCATGCTGGCTTCAGAGTCCACGCTCATAGCTATGTAGGATGCTCCAGACAGGAACTGGACAAAGATGGCTTGAAGAGAAGCAGGCTGAGGAAGGGGGAGGGAAACTCAAGGGACAAATTTTGCCTCCCATACTACTTTTTCCCCATAAAATTCAATGCTATCCATTCAGTACTTGGGAAGTTTACAAAGTGCTTTCCTATTTGATCCAAAATGACTGTGAAGTAGGTTCTATCATCATCCCCAATTTATAGATAAGGACACTAAGACTCAAGAGGTTAAGTAACCTTACTAGGAAGTGGTAAAGACAAAATTCAAATACACGGTTTGCCTGACTCCAAATCCCACGCTCTTTCATTCATCCAAAAAGCACTTACGAGCATTATAAAGTGGTAGGCACTGAACCAAGTACTCAGACATGGGAAAGACACTGCCCTTGGAAGGACCCCTTGGTTAGTGACCCTGTCTCCTATACTCTATATTCAGCCCCATAAAGAACAATTCATCTTACTCCTGGCTAAAGCACTCGAGAGCCAGGGGGAAGAAGGGAAAGAACACATGAGCTCCTGCTCTGTGCTTGGTATTTTCAGGGATTACATCACTGAGCCCCTCCATCAGCTCAGCAGGGTAAGATGTGGCTGGGACCGCTTTGCCTATCCAGTGTCATGCTTCCCTACCTCCGCAGCATGAGAACCCTGGTCTTATCTAGAGTGACGATGTGCCTAACTAAATACTACATTTTAAAGCCTCTATTGCAACTAGGTGTAGCCAAAAGACTAAGCCGTGGCTAACAAAATATAGAGGAAATCACTGTGTGGGACTTCTGAAAAGGCTCCTTAAAACAAAGACAGACTCCTGAGATGGGCCCTTTGGACCCTTTCTCCTTTTCTCCTGTTTCCTGCCCGGAACTCAGTTATGATGGGTGAAGTTCCAACAGACATCATGGATCATAAAGGCAACTTTAAAAATGGAAATCACGCATGCACAATAGTGGAACAAAAAAGATTAGGGTCCTGGATCCCAGATGATACTGAGCAACCACTATACAAGCCCTGATCTCCCTGCTTCTGAGAAATAAACTTCGATATTGCTTAAGTTACTTATCTCAGTTGCTGGAAGTCAAGAGCATGTCTTTGTAACGGATACAGTAGTTACTACCATCATCCCTTCTAGAAACCGAGGTTGGCAGTTTGCCCCAAATCCCACAGCTAGGTAAGGGAAAGAAGCAAGTTTCAAACTTGAATTTGCCTGGTTCCAAAAGCCATACTCCCTTCCCTTTGGTGAGAGCCTCGTTCACTCTGAGTAATTCATGAGAAGGCACGGGCATGGCAGTAGAGTATTAAACAGCCAACAACCTCTACGTCCCCTGCTCTGGCCTTAAGGATGCACATCAGAGCACTGTCTTCCTCCCTACCTATGCACTCTAGTAGATCAATTAACTATATACCAGACAGCAGGCAGATCTTTTATTTCCCATCTAATGTCTCCTCTGCCTCCAAGACCGAAGTTGCCAGGCCTTTTCAGGACTCCCGGAAGAAAGTCCCCTAAACTCAACCTCGTGCAAACTTGACAATGCGCTCTACTCTAAGTACAACTTGTGTATATTAATTCCTTAGAATTTCCTAGATACCAGATAATGCTGTGAATAAACATAGTTCTACTTCCTTTCCAATCTGGATGCCTTTTATTTCCTTTTCTTGTCTACATGCACTAGCTAAACCTCTAGTACTATGTTGAATCAAAGAGGTGAAACTGGACATCCTTGCTTTGCTTTGTTCCTGATCTCAGGTGGAAAGCATTCAGGCTTTCAGCATCAAGTATGTTGTTTCCTGTGGGTTTTTTTAATAGATGCCCTTTATCAGGTTAAGGAGGTTTCCTTCTACTATAAGCTTACTGAATTGTATTGTGAATTTTGCAAATGATTTTTTGTGTGCATACTGAGATGACTGTGTGGGTTTTGTCCTTACATTAACTGATTTGGGGATATTAAAACAACCTTTCATTCCTGGGATAAATCCCACTTGGTCATGGTGTATAATCTTTTTTATATGATGTTGGATTTGGCTTGCTAATATTTTATTGAGGATTTTTGCTCAGATATGGCTCTGTAGTTTTCTTGGATATCAGGAATATTGTTGTGTTGGAGGTCACCAAGAGCATCCCCAGGCTCGATGATTCACTAGGAAAACTCAAAGGACTCAGCATAGTCATACTCATGGCTATAACTTATTACAGGAAGAGGATACAAAGCAAAATCAGCAAAGTAAAAGGTGCATAGGATTAAATCCAGAAGCCGCCAAGGGCAAGTTTTCAAGGACCCTCTCAGTGGAGTCAGACCGGAAGCTCTTAATTCCCCCAGCAAGAAATTGTGACAACATGTGTGAAATGTTGCCAACCAGGGAAGCTCATTAGGGACTCAGTACCCAGGGTTTTTCTTAGAGACTGGTCACACGGGCACCCTGTTCCTGACACGTACCCAAATTTCAGAATCCCAAAGGAAAGCCAATGTTCAGCATAAGCCATGTTGTTGACAGTTGAGGCACAGTGAGCCACTCTTGATGTTAGGGCAGTGGGAATACTCCTGAAATCCGAGTTACCAGATGCCAACCAAGGACCAACTGCAGAAGCAGGCCTTTCAAAGGACAGGAGTCAGACCTGCCATGTTAACCCTGTTTTGCACACTTGCATTTAAAACAAAAACCCCCAAAGCAGATATTGCTTAATACAAAGGAATTCAATGCTAATGTTGGCATTTTAGCCACAGGAGGTAGGGAGGATCGAGTATCAGGATGTTCTTAGTGCCTTGAAACAACTCTTTCAGCTTACCCACATGGATGTGGAAGGTCAAGCCTGTGTCTCTAGAAAGCTCCATCTGTACTGACAGACAAGGCCTCTCAGTTCACGCTGTGCAGTGCTCGGGCCCAGCACTGTAGAGAAAATGGCTTTACAGTCCTTCTGGCCTTTCAGCAACGTGAGCCCCCGACCCCGGCCAAAAACACCCAAGTTTCTTCAGTCACAGTCTAGGGTAGAGACTGAGGTAAGCCAAAGGGGAAACAGGAGAGTAAACACTCGTTTGGCATCCCTCTGGCACACCCATCCAACCTGCCTCCAGGCAGCAAAATCCTGTTCCTACAGACAAAGCAATGTTGACACTGAGTTCCACTGGCTACAGTCAGACACTTACAGGGTTATTCTACACTAGCTGATTTTACTCTGTGTCTGTCACAAACTGCACCCCTAACCCTTCTCTGATGCATACCACTGATGGTAATCAAAAAAAGTAGCTAATCACTTGTTAAGCACAAAGTATGAATCAAGTACTGTGTGAAGGAATCTGCACAAACTTATCCCCACAACAATCCTTAAGATAGGTAAAATATTATCCCCCTTACAAAGATGAGAAAACAGGTTAGGTAACTGGCCCCAGGTCACACAGCTGATAGACAGCAGAGACGGAATATGATCCCACGCACTCTGGCTCCCAAGCCAGCATTCTTAGCTGCCAGCACAACCCTGCTTCACCAAGACAACACCGTGACCCAGGGGGTTTCCAACACTGTCCTCCCCCAAGGATAGCCCATCAGATTCTCTGACATGGATTGGGGGTGAGGTAGAAAGAGTACTAACTAAGGCTGAAGTTTAGTGAAGACAAAGAATACAATGATACACAAGTGGGTGGATCATGAACAGTTAAAGTTTCCTTCAGTGGTACCACCTTCCAGAGGACATCTGGAAATGCAGGGGCATTCTTGGCTGTCACAAGGAATGGGGGTGTACCGGCCATTAGTGGCCAGGTGCTAGGAATGTGAAACATTCTACAGTGGATAGAACAGTCAACACAATAATCGGAGCCTCCCAGATGCAACAGCACTCCCGGTAACAAACATGGTGCAACCAACTGGCCCTTGTATACAGCTCCAGGGCGAAAGAAGAAACAGGCAATGGGAAAGATCCTTTGAAGCTCATTGCTTTTGAAGCCTTACCTTATGCATCTTGAGATTTGTGAAGCACCTGCCAGGCAAGCATATGGCCCAAACCTGTTCCTCAAACTCCACATCAAGATTTATCTCCAAGGTATGGACAGGAACCAGATTCAGGCCCACTGGCTGTTTGTCCAACAAGACATTTGGCTCCATCCTGGCCCAGGCGATGAGCAGACACAGGGCTATGCCAGCTGATTCTTGGACTAAGCAATTGAGAATGTTGAGAAAGTCTCAGAAGGAAGGGGACTGCAGTCATTGCTCATGTGACTGTCATCAGCTCTGTTCTGTACTGTCAAGGACTCTGCTGAGCATGGAGAAGGTGGCAAGTCAGGTCATGGGAAAACAATTCTTACCATCTGTGGGCTCTGGGAAAATACCAGCACCCTGGTACTTCCCTTCTCTCTGTCCTCAAACATAATGCCCCTCAGTAAAGGCTCCAACTCAGGTCCCAAAGTCTCCTTTATAAAGAAAGGCTAATATTCATGAAATAACTAAAGAGCAGCATAGTCAAGAATCCACAATCAAGTCCGTGTTGCAAGGCAACCTGTAAAGATAGCTTAGCAGTATATGTTTGTTTTTCACTAAAAGCACTAAATCAGTGATCTTCTAAATACTAAAACACTGATCTCCTAGTTTCCCATTTCTGTCCCTCTCCTATATAAGCCTAAACATCTGGCCAGGCAAAGTATGATTGAAGATTAAATCTAATTCATGAGGCCCTTGATTTCCTAGTTGATAAGCTTAAAGACCACAATTTAGCATAGGATAAGGAAAGCAAGGGATATCCTTAATGACTATACCCTTGTTCCCCTAGATCTAGTTGACAATTATATGGGCAGCTGTAAAGGAAGAGTGAATGGATTGTTACAAGGCCTTAATACTTAGTGATATTAAACTGAATTATGTTCAAGAGCAAGAACTCTGGAATGACAGTGGTATTGTGGGAGGCTGGGAAGGCAGTAATGTATGACTATCAGACAGGATCAAAACATAAAGCAATACTGATGGCACCAGTAAAGTGATCTCAAAGAAACAGTTATTGTCATAGAAAGGACTGTAAAAAAATATATGCGTAGGAAACAAACTGTTAGGAGGAGAAAGGCAGATGGGGGATAACAATTCTTGGCTCATGATTCTTTAAGTGAAACTGAGAGATTTATGAAACAAACTTACGATAAAGTCTTTTTTATTTTTAATGGAAGTGTCATGAATTTTTTATGTACTCAAAAGTTGGCTACTCTCCAAAAGAGAAAATTAGTTAAACAACTTGCATTAAAAATACGTAGGTCTGGCAGTTGTAGCAAATAGCAGATTTAGCCAATGTGGACGACCCTCCACCTCACCCTCAATTCACAAACACAGAAAATTGCCAGATAAAATGAAGCATATTTAAAACTACATATTCAATATGAGACACCACTTCATACTCATTAGGATGGCTATTATTTTAAAAACACAAACAAACAGAAAATGATAAGTGTTGGTGAAGATGTAGAAAAACTGAAACCATTGTACACTGCTGGTAGGTATGTAAAATTTATGGTAGTTCCTCAAAAAGTTAAACACAGATTACAATATTAACCAAAAATTTCACTTCTAGGTATACATCAAAAAAAAAATGATGGGCTTCCCTGGTGGTGCAGTGGTTGAGAGTCCGCCTGCCAATGCAGGGGACACGGGTTCGTGCCCTGGTCTAGGAGGATCCCACATGCTGCGGAATGGCTAGGCCCGTGAGCCATGGCTGCTGGGCCTGCGCATCCGGAGCCTGTACTCTGCAACGGAAGAGGCCACAACAGCGAGAGGCCCGCATACCGCAAAAAAAAAAAAGAAAAGGAGGGACACAAAGAGATACTTACATACACATGTTTATAGAAGCATTATTCACAATAATCTAAAGGTAGAAGCAACACAAGTGCCCATCAACAGATGACTAGATAAATGAAATGTGGTATACACATACAATGGAATATTATTTGGCTTTAAAAAATAAGGAAATTATAACACTTGCCACAAAATAAAGAAACTATAACATGATGAACCTTGAAGTCATTGTGCTAAGAGAAATAAGCCAGACACAAAAGGATAAATACTATATGGTTCTACTCATATGAGGTACTTAAGAGTAGTCAAACTCATAGAAATAGAAAGTAGGATGGTGGCTGCCAGAGGCTGGGGGGAGAGGAGAATGGGAAATCATTGTTTAATGGGTTAAAAGTTTCAGTTTTGAAAGAATAAAGTTCTGGAGATGAGTGGTGGTGATAGTTGCACAACAATGTGAATGTACTTAATGCCACAGAACTGTATACTTTAAATGGTTAAAATGATACATTTTATGTCATGAATATTTTACACAATTAAAATAAATAGAAAAAAAAAGAAGAAAAAAAAACTGTATGGCTGAACTTAAAAGAGAGACAGGGAGATTTTCCTCAAGAGGAAACCAAAACAGTGATAAACTCTGAAGATGAACTGCAGAAGCCTGGGAAAAACACAAGATCTGGTCTAGGTGTCAAGCTTTTTTTTTTTTTTTTTTTGCGGTATGCGGGCCTCTCACTGTTGTGGCCTCCCCCGTTGCGGAGCACAGGCTCCGGACGCGCAGGCCTAGCGGCCACGGCTCACGGGCTTAGTTGCTCCGCGGCATGTGGGATCTTCCCGGACCAGGGCACGAACCCGTGTCTCCTGCATCGGCAGGCGGACTCTCAACCACTGCGCCACCAGGGAAGCCCTATTATCATTATTTTTAAGCTGGTTTTTTTTTTTTTTAAACAGAGAACAGGAGTCTTTATTTATTTATTTTTAAATTTGTTTATTTATTTTGGGCTGTGTTAGGTCTTTGTTTCTGTGCGAGGGCTTTCTCTAATTGTGGCAAGTGGGGGCCCACTCTTCATCGCGGTGCGCGGGCCTCTCACTATCGCGGCTTCTCTTGTTGCGGCACACAGGCTCCAGACGGATGCGCAGGCTCAGTAGTTGTGGCTCATGGGCCGAGTTGCTCCGTGGCATGTGGGATCCTCCCAGACCAGGGCTCAAACCTGTGTCCCCTGCATTAGCAGGCAGATTCTCAACCACTGTGCCACCAGGGAAGCCCCTAGGTGTCAAGCTTTTAATGCCCACACAGAAACAGGGCCACACTTGAAGGAGGAGTTGACACTAGGCCCCTAAATGAAACAGGAGCCTTGATGCTAGACAAACTCTACCCACCTGCCAAGTGAAGCAGTAAAGAAACTTGCTCTGCTCAGCGCTCCTATAAGATATTAAAGCCCAAAGTCTGTACCATGCTCAGGAGCAAATGAAGAATTTATATTACCTAAGTGGGAAAAAAAAGGGTAAAAACGGATCCCGTGCTCTATAAATTGCTGGCAGTAGTGCAAATCAGTATAACTCCGAGGAGGGGTATTTGCCAATACTGTTTAAATTATAAAGCATATATAATGCACATACAAAGCATATAATAATAGGATAATATTTTCAAAATGCTGAGAGAAAATAGTGGTTAACTTAGATAAATGAAATGTGGTATATACACACAATGGAATATTATTCAGTATTAAAAAAGAGGGAAATTCTAACACTTCCCACAATAGGATGAATCTTGAAGTCATTATGCTAAGTGAAATAAGCCAGACACCAAAGGCTTATACTATATGTAAATTACCACTCAATAGCAGAGGGCAATAAAGACCTTTAGAGGGAAGCAAAACTGAGAGTATTACTACCAGACTTGCACTAGGACTAGGATATACAACAGAAGGAAAGAAAGCGAACCCAGTTGGAAGAGTACAGTTGCAAGAAAGAATGGTAAACAAAGCAATGAGTTAAAAATGAATGGAGTGGGACTTTGCTGGTGGCACAGTGGTTAAGACTCCGTGCTCCCAATGCAGGGGGCTCGGGTTCGAGCCCTGGTCAGGGAACTAGATCCCACATGCATGCTGCAACTAAGAGTTCACATGGCACAACTAAGGAGCCGGTGAGCAGCAACTAAGGAGCTTGCAACTAAGACCCAGGGCAACCAAAGACCCGGTGCAACCAAATAAATAAATAAAAATTATGTTTTTTTAAAAAACTGAATGGAGGGACTTCCCTGGTGGTCCATCAGTTAAGACTCTGCACTCCCAATGCAGGAGGCCCAGATTCAATCCCTGGTCAGGGAACTAGATCTGGCACGCCACAACGAAGATCCCACATGCCACAATGAAGATCCCACATGCTGCAGCTAAGACCTGGAACAGCCAAATAACTAACTAAATAAATATTTTTTAAAACAAAGAATGAGGGCTTCCCTGGTGGCACAGTGGTTGAGAGTCCGCCTGCCGATGCAGGGGACACGGGTTCGTGCCCCAGTCTGGGAAGATCCCACATGCCGCGGAGCGGCTAGGCCCATGAGCCATGGCTGCTGAGCCTGCGCGTCCGGAGCCTGTGCTCCACAATGCAAGAGGCCACAACAGTGAGAGGCCCACATACCACAAATAAATAAATAAATAAAATAAAATAAAATAAAACAAAGAATGAAAAACATAAACAGGAACTGTTTTATTGTTGTATAAAACAATAATAATTATTATTATTATTATGACTAATTTAAGGGATTTAAAAGACAATATGGAACTAAAATATTGAATAAGAACACATATAAAACAAGAGGCAGACTTCCCTGGTGGCTCAGCGGTTAAGAATCCGCCTGCCAATGCAGGAGACATGGGTTTGAGCCCCAGTCCGGGAAGATCCCACATGCCGTGGAACAACTAAGCCCATGCGCCACAACTACTGAGCCTGTATGCTAGAGCCTGCGAGCCACAACTGCTGAGCCCCTGTGCCACAACTACTGAAGCCCGCATGCCTAGAGCCCCTGCTCCCAACAAGAGAAGCCACCACACCACAATGAAGAGTAGCCCCTGCTTGCTGCAACCAGAGAAAACCCTGCGTGCAGCAATGAAGACCCAACGCAGCCAAAAATCAAAAATAAGTAAAATAAAATAAATTTTTAAAAAAAGAGGGGATAGGGCTTCCCTGGTGGCGCAGTGCTTGAGAGTCCGCCTGCCGATGCAGGAGACAGGGGTTCGTGCCCTGGTCCGGGAGGATCCCACGTGCCGCGGAGCAGCTGGGCCCGTAAGCCATGGCCGCTGGGCCTGCGTGTCCGGAGCCTGTGCTCCGCAACGGGAGAGGCCACAGCAGTGAGAGGCCCGCATACAGCAAAAAAAAAAAAAAAAAAAAAAAAAAGAGGGGATGACTATATTTAAAATGTTTTAAGGACTTTGCATTGTTGGGGGGGAGCAGAGAGTTATTAACTATATTAAGTAAGCAAGTTAAAAATTTTAAAGTAATAAATAAGATGTATCGTTTCCAAACTAGCAGAGGGAAAAGAGGGGTAATAAACTAAATTTAAAAATTGGGTCAATCCAATAGAAGGCAGTAAAGGAGAAAAAGCATAAAAAAGGATAAACAAAGTATCAAAATTATATGGTAGAAGTAAATCTAATATATCAGTAATCATAAAATATTAACTTGCCAAGTAAAAGAAATGTCAGACTGAATTTTTAAAAATAATAAAAATTTAGGGGCTTCCCTGGTGGCGCAGTGGTTGGGAGTCCGCCTGCCGATGCAGGAGACGCGGGTTCGTGCCCTGGTCCGGGAGGATCCCACATGCCGCGGAGCGACTAGGCCCGTGAGCCATGGCCGCTGGGCCTGTGCGTCCGGAGCCTGTGCCCCGCAGCGGGAGAGGCCACAGCGGTGAGAGGCCCGCATACCGCAAAAAAAAAAAAAAAAAAAAAAAAAAAAAAATAATAATAATAATAAAAATTTAGCTATAGGCTGTTTTTAGAGACATACTTCTCAAAACAAAGAAAGTACTACAATTAAAATAAATAAATAATTTTTTTAAAAAATCAACTATACGTTAATATATTCTTAATAAATATATTTTTAAATAAATAAAAGCAAAGAAAGTAAATGGATACTAGAAAAATATTATCCTCTCTCAACCCCCACCCACCCAGCCCCACCATACCAAAAAGAGACAGCATCTCTAGAATAATACACAACAAAATAAGGCTCTAAGGGTAAAAGCACCATTTTATAGAAGGTTTCCATAAAAATATAAATTATGAAAACAGACGCAAAATGAAATAGAAAACTCAAGACCTAAATCAATGAAGAAAATTTTATCAGTTGTCGAAAATCCATCCCTCCCATTTAAAAAACTACTAGGCCAAGACCAAGCTGTCAAGAAAGAGATAACCCTCCATCTTACTGACTCAAACTGTTCCAAAGAAAAGAAAAAGAAGAATAATTCCCCAACTCATTTTATGAGCCTAGTATGTCATTGATACCAAAATTGGATAGTGAACAAGTAAAATTATGGACCAATCCTGCTTATACTTACAAAAACCTAAATAAATATTAGCCTCAAGTCCAGCAAAAAGAGTTAATACAATGTTTCATCAAATCAAAAATGTCACTGATTGTAAGACACACCATTACTTTTATACTAAGAAACAAAAATCCTGTCATTTCAGCCATAGCATAATGCTTTCTTATCACTCACACATTTTATTTTATACTCACTGAAGGAATTTTCAGACTTAGTTATACTTATTTTTATCATTTATCATTCTTATACATTCAAAATGAGGAAAATATAAGCAAAATAAATAACGTTAAGATCTTCATATGGGAGTCCAACTCTTCTAAATCACCTTTCAATTCAGAGTCTTTGATATTTATTCTTGCCATCAAGAGGTGGTAGTATGTAACATATCAAAAAATAGTTTCTACCATTCTCTCTGGCATTTTCTTCTAAGCCACTGACACATATTCAGAAAGTTTTGCTGCTGAAATTTTCTTACTTTACCAGAAGCTAACAACAGAAAGTTTTCAGCAACAATCAAGACTACTATTCCTTCCTCAAATAGTCCTTAAATGGCTGTTAACTGAAACGCTAAGGAATCACAGGTAACCAAGTTCAAGCAAGAGCAATTAGAAGATGCCATTGACTGTAAAACATATTCTACTTACAGAAAGGTGAAAATGTAAAAAATCTGCATCTCAGAATCAACAAACATGGTATTTCACAATCAAAGAAAATTTATTTCAGGAATACAAGAATAGTTTAACATTAGAAAACTTATTAAAGTTGGTCACCACAGTAACACATTAAAGAAAAAACCTCAAAGCATGCAGAAAAGCATTTGATAAAATTCAACAATCATAACTTTTTTAAAAAACCTCTTAGCAAAACAGAAATACAAAGGAACAGACTTAACCTTATACAGCTGACTACCTGCCAAGATTCCACAGTAAAAACGAACAAAAAAATGGTAAAATGCTAGAAACATCCTCTTTAAAGGCAAGAACAGGAATAAACGTGACTGCCATCATTGCTTCTATCCAATATTCTACAAAAGGTCTTAGGCAGGGGCTTCCCTGGCAGTGCAGTGGTCTGGGAAGATCCCACATGCCACAGAGCAACTGGGCCCGTGCGCCACAACTGCTGAGACTGCGCTCTAGAGCCTGTGAGCCACAGCTACTGAAGCCCACACGCCTACAGCCCGTGCTCCACCAACAAGAGAAGACACTGCAATGAGAGGCTCGCACACCGCAACAAAGAGTAGACCCCGCTCGCTGCAACTAGAGAAAGCCCAAGCGCAGCAATGGAGATCCAACACAGCCATAAATTAATTAATTAATTAAAAAGGTCTTAGGCAGCTCAATAAAACAGGAAAATAGTAGAGACAGTACAAGGAGTGGAAAAGAAGAAAGAACTAATCTGTTATTATCAACCCAGATAATCCAAAATAAACTACAAACTATTGCACTAATAAGAGAGTTCAGCAAGGTTATGAAATATAAAAGCCAATATATTAAAGCCCATAGAGGGCCTATAGTACAGCAATGATTAAAAATATAATTTTTATAAAAGATGGTATTTATAATAGCTTCTAAAAAATACATAGGAATAAAGTTAATCAAACATGTAATGCATTTTTATAGGAAACACTTAAAACATCATTGAAAACACTTACTAAAAAAAAACACTGAAGCACTAAGATATCAATAAAGTGATATAAAATATTTATGCGTGGAAGGAATATATATATCTATTTCTACCAGAAAAAATCTATAAAGTCATTGAAATTCTAAAATTCTAACCAAAACATATAACTCAACAAGCTGATCCTAAAAGAGGGAAGAGAGATCTCAGAATAGCCAAAATAATTCTGATGAAAATAAAGAAGGGGTTGGGGAACTAAGCCTACCATGCATCAAGACATTTTATAAAGTTTTAAGAATTAAAACAATGTGTATTGATATAGTAACAATTGTCAGAGCAACGGAACAAAATATTTAAACCAGAAACAAACCCAAGTAAAGAAAATTCAGGGACTTCCCTGGTGGCACAGTGATTAAGAATCCACCTGCCAGTGCAGGGCACACGGGTTCAATCCCTGGTCCGGGAAGATCCCACGTGCCGCAGAGCCAACTGAGGCTATGCACCACAACTACTGAGCCTGCTCTCTAGAGCCCGTGAGCCACAACTACTGAGCCCACGTGCCACTACTACTGAAGCCCGCACGCCTAGAGCCCATGCTCTGCAATAAGAGAAGCCATTGCAATGAGAAGCCTGTGCACTGCAACGATGAGTAGTCCCCGCTTGCCGCAACTAGAGAAAGTGCACGAGCAGCAACAAAGACCCAACATAGCCAAAAATAATAAAATAAAATAGGCCAAATATATATTTCTTATTATATCATAATATCACACATACAATAAAGGGTAGGGAGTTAGAACTTCAAGGGAAAAATATTTTCATTACTATTATTTACTGTGAAAGTATTTTTTGTGTTCTTTATACCTTGATGAAATACTTTTGAGACTTATAAGACCACCAAATATAAACTGCATTTATTGTGTAAAAATTAAGAATGGCTCAGGCTCTATAATGGTAGTTGGATGTAAGATGTGCTAAGTCTCAGCTTCTAGAAGAGTTTATTTTGAACTCAATCACCCTTTGAGAGAAGACATACCAGCTCGCATAATTTCATCAACCAGGAGAACGTTGGTGGCAATCACTGTGCTGAGGGAAAAGATGACAGGGTGAGTAAAGCTTACCAATCCACTCTTATCTTTCCCCCCCAGAAATCTTCAGCTACTAATGACACTTTGTTCTGCAATGATGTTGGTGTGAGATAAGACAAAGCTATTATAAATACAAACATCACCCCTTGCATTATAATTTCAACTCATTTGCTGATAAAGCAGAAGCCTAATTTTATATTCCAGCAAAACTGAGCTCATTTTTAGCACAGCATTTGATCTTTTTCCCACTATGCATGTGGTACTATTTCAGTAAATGTCCTTCTTTCCCTTCTCCGTCAAATAAACAGTAAGATTAACATTTCCCATAACTTACACTGATAGAACTAAAATCTAAAAGGGACTGTAAAATGACAGAAGCTAGTCTTAATAACTGGATACCATGCCTTTTCATACAATTAGCCATTTTCCACTGTAGCAGGCAAAAATAATAGAAAAATCTTAATGTTATCAATTATGTCCTTAAAAGTCTTTCTTTTTATTAATACAAACTTACCAAGAGTGAAGAAGTTGTTTTTTCACACAATAATTATCCCAAACTCCTGCATCTGCTGCTACCATTGGCTCACCTGTAAAGGAAAAACAAACTATTTCAATACTACAATTTTGATATATTCTATTAATATTGGCTGTATATTCTAACAGTATTTAATATACCACCAAAATTACTATTATCAAGGTCACCAATGACCTCCATGGTGTCAAATCCAAAGGTCAATTCTCAGACCTCATCTATCAGCAGCACTTAACACAGCTGATCACACCCTCCCAACTGCTCTTTCTTCACTTGTCTTGTAAGACATCACACTTGCCTGGTTTTTTTCTTTTACACTAGTGGCTCCTTTTCTGTCTACTTTGCTGGTTCTTCCTCTTCCTCCTGAGCTCTTAGAGTACCCAAAGGCTCAGTCCTGGATTCTTCTCTCTCTACGCTCACTCCCTGGATGATCTCATCCGATCTTCCAGATTTAAAGCATATACACTCTGACGACTCTCAGGTTTTTATCTCCTAGCCAGACCACTTTCCTGAGCTTCAGACTTGTACATCCAACTGTCTATTTTAAAGTCTCCAGATACTTCAAACTTAACTTTGCCAAAACTCAATGCTGACCTCCGGCCACCACAACATGTTCTACCCACAGTCTTCTCCAATGCAGTTAATAGCAATTCCTTCCAGTTGTTCAGCTGACTCCTCTCCACAGAGTAGCAAAAGTGATCCTTTTAAACAGATTTAGACCATGTCACACCTCTGTTCAAAATTGCTCCCTATTACACCACAGAAAAAGTCAAACTCTATACACTGGCCCACACGCCCTTGTGTGATCTGACCTTCTATTACCTCTCTCATCTCCCTCCTCCTCAGAAACACCAGACAGTGGCTTTTCCACTAGCTGTTCCCTCTGCCTAGGACATTCTTTCCCTAGTTCCCAAGTGGAACTTGCTAACTTTCTTTGATTTTGTTCAACAGACATTCTCAGTGAGGCCTATCCTGACCACCCTCTTCCCATTGAAACCCCCTCCCCACACTCCTGTGCTAGCATTCACAATCATCCTTACACTGTTCCTTTATTTTTTTCACAGAATTTATTACCTTTAAAAATGTTAAAGGAACTTATTTATTAAGGTTATTATTTACTGCCTATCTTTCCCTGCTACAACATAAGCTCATAAGGGAAGGGTCTTTGTTTTGTTCTGCATGAATCCCGAGTCAAATAACAAGCATTCAATAACTATTTCTTAGTGAATGAATATTTGCTTTTAAGAAGTTCAAAAGTAAAACAAAGGCACCCAAAATTTAAATATAAAAGTCATCCAAACCTCCACCCCCTTACTTAAGTTCTGGGTCCCTGTAGTAGAACCTCTTTTTTTATTAAGCAGCTGATTTTTCTTTACTTTCTTACCTGTATTCAAATCTATTCCAACAGGTTGTTTTGATTCTGAATGCTCAACCTGAACTTTTACTAGTGTTTCCTGCAGGTCATAACCAGAATTCTGAGCAAGAACCTTTAGGAATAAAAAATAATAATAAATATATGTATGGAATTCCTTCATATATATTTTTGAATATCACATATAAAAAATAAGGCACTGCTCTCCAGTCTTGTGAAAACACATCCATAATAATCATCTCCTTTTGAAGAATTCCATTCTTAATCTAAATCAAATTATTTCATGTACCTAGTAACTTTTATATTTAAACATTTTCCCTATGTACATCACACTAAATTCTGACGAAGACTAGTTTCACCACCCCACCCTGCTACATTAATTTCCCTGTTAGGGAACTGCGGACTGAAACCACCATTTGCATAAGTTGTCTTACAACAGGAGGTCCCGATAAGGAACAGGGAACTGACAAGGTGCCTCCACAACCAACCAGAAGAATTTGGGAGAGGCCAAAAAGAGGGAGGAGACACTAGCCCATAATATGCCCTGACAACCTCCCAGAAATCCGCATGCTGGAAGCCATCTTGACTGAGAGATGTGCACGCCCACCAGGAAGGGCCTTGAGTCGGGCCAAATATGGCACAAGCAAGATGATTGGCCAGAGACAACCTGGAAAGCAACTCCAGCACCATAAAACCTGAGACTGCAAGCCACGAGGCAGAGCAGCTCTCCGGGGTTCCTTTACCCTGCTGTTCTCTGCTCGAGCGCCCAAGTCTTTTGCTTTATCAGTATGTGTGTCTCCTGGGACAATTCATTTCCAAGTGTTAGACAAGGGTCCCCGAAGGGGTCCCTCTCCGGTAATACCTCCTTGCAAAAGATTTTTTTAAAAATGGAAGGAAGTAGAATGGTATTCTTGTTTGCTTGGTCCCTCTAGCCACATGTTTTCTGGTTTTTCCTGGGTACTTGCTAAACCTACCTATCTGCATTGTATCTGTGCCCCTCATTCACATGAGGAGTTATGACCTGTGGCAACAGGGATGGAGATACCTGCACTCCAAGCGAGGTTTATTTCCAAGTGGTCCTAAACCAACAGCTGATGAGTGAAAAGGTACCACCAAATGTCTACCAGATTTACCAATATGTGTCAACCATAGGATCGTTACTGACTTTGCCTCTTCAGGGGAAGAAAAAAATGGATATCTAATTCACAAAGATTCAACATATTATTAATAATTTTAAAGCAATTATCACAGACTTTGCTAGCATTGTTAGTAATGTTTTAATTCATGGTAATAGTATATTTGAAAGAGTTCTCTGTGTTTCCAAGTAGTTCACAATCAGATTAAGGCAAAGGAAAAAAATGGTAGTTCTCTCCTTCTGTTGATACATGGAAAAAAACTGGTTTATCTCCTTTTCTAGGAATTATAATGACAATGACAAATGCAAGCCTGAAGTTCTCACTTCCCATAATTTAAAGTGCTAATACTTTGGATACCACCAACATAATAAAGGTCTACTCAAAATCTAATTAAATTTTATATTCTACACTTCTTCATTATGATTAATCATGAACCATTTTTGAAGGAAATTTTTGGAGTTACTTCAACTTTTGGAGCTCAGAGATGGAAGCAAAGTGGTAATTTAGCCATTTCATGAAACTCCTACAAGAATTCAGAGCTGTTATCCTAAAAACTTCCCTGCTTTAGCTATATAATATCTTAAACAAAACTGTGTAGGGAAATACAAATACCTATCTTTCTACTCTACTGTTATACATAATATGGGCAATTTAAAATTAATTAGACACTTTTGTCTAAACAGTTGTTCTTTGGCCATTAGGATAGTTCTACCTTAGGGATAATGAGTAAAGCATCAGCAAAAGCTTGGACTCCAAGACGAGCTCTTCCTTTTATACTGTGCCTGTATGTAACTAGAGCTTCAGCTATTGCCACTTCAACTGCACCCGCTCCTGGAACCACACAACCTATTGGAGGGAAAAAAATGATTGGCAAAACATACTGCACAGAAGAAACAGAGAAAAAAGCAACTAGCTATTCATGTTCTATTATCTTGTCTGCCTCTAAAATGTATTTAAATATATACAGAAATAAAATAAGTTGCACAGCTCAGCGATCACTCAGATGTTTTATGAAACATCCTGAAGTTATACACCATTAAACAATTAACATAGTACAGACAACAGCTGGCTACAAACAGTTTATTTCATTGTTTACAGAGTAGACATTTCCTCCACCTTCATCCTTCTTTATGACTGTATTTAAAAGGTAGTTATTTATAATTTATGGTGGCAGGTAACTAATTATAAGATCTGATTTGAAAAAAATGTTAGGCCAACATAATTTGGCCATAGTTTTTGGTATGGAATTCTCAGGACTCAAGGAAGTATTTGCTTTCTGTACTGAAGCAGAACCCAAACTTTCAGAGAAAAAAAAAAATTTCGGTATTCTTATTATTCTAAGGCAAAAGCTCTGGTTAAATACATCAATTTTCACATCAGGATATGACTCTTATACCTGCTGGTATGGCTCTATAAAGTTTTTGAATTTGTAAACTTTGAATCAGTAAACTTGGTTTGGAATCACCCATTTTTAAAACAAAACAACACAAAAAGAATCTCTCCTTTTATTCCACATCATTTTTAAATTACTACCCCCTTTCTCTGCTTCACTGTACAACATAACTGCTCAAGAGAGTTGTCTACCCACAAGGTAATTACATCCTCACCTCCCATTCACACTTTTTAAAAATTCCTTGTTAAATACTGAATACATACAATATTTACATGTATAAGAATAAATGCACAAATAAATGTACCCATGTACCTACCACCCAACTTAAGAAACAGAAAATTACCAGTAGCTTTGAAAACTTCCCTGACCCCATTCTCCTGTGAAAACAGAACATACCAAAATGTGTGGGATACTACTAAAGCAGTACCTGAAGAGAAATTTATATCACTAAACACCCATACTAGAAAAACAGAAAGGTCTCAAACCAATGACCTCAGCCTCCACCTTAATCAAACTAGGAAAGGAAGAGCAAATGAATTTTAACGTAAGCAGAATAAAGAAGACAGTTAAGATCGGAGTGGAAATCAATGAAATAAAAATAACCGATGTCAGAAATGAAAATGGTGTAGAATCTATCACTACAGATTCTACAGATATTAAAGGATAATAGGGGAATATTATGAACAATTTTATGCCAATAAATTTGAAAACTAAGATCAGGGATTGGCAAACTTTCTGCATAAGGCCAGAAAATAAATATTTTAGGCTCTGTGGACCACACCATCTCTTTTGCAACTATCCAATTATGCTAGCATAACACAAAGTCACAGACAATACATAACAAATGGGAGTAACTGTGTTCCAATATAACTTTATTTACCAAAAATAGGCAGCAAACCAGATTTAGCTCATGGGCAGTATGATCTTAACTTAGATGAAGTAGAAAAATTTCTTGAAAGACACAAAGTACTGAAGCTCACTCAAGAAAAATAGACAACCTGAATGATCCTGTATATAGATACAGAGATTGAATTTGTAGTTTAAAATCTTCCCATGAAGAAAACTCCAGGTATAGAAAGCTTTACTGGTGAATTCCACCAAACATTTAAGGAAAAACTAACACCATTTCTATATAAGAGTTCAACACTTTCAGAAAATTAAAGAGGAAAGAATACTTTCTGAGGCCAGCATTATTCTAAAAGCAAAAACGATAAAGGCATTACAAAAATATATATACACATGGGCTTCCCTGGTGGCGCAGTGGTTGAGAGTCAGCCTGCCAATGCAGGGGACACGGGTTCGTGCCCCGGTCCGGGAAGATCCCACGTGCCGTGGAGCAGCTGGGCCCGTGAGCCGTGGACGCTGAGCCTGCGCGTCCGGAGCCTGTGCTCCACGGTGGGAGAGGCCACAACAGTGAGAGGCTCGCGTACCACAAAAAAAAAAAAAAAAAAAAAAGAGCTTACCATCTTCAGTGGCACTTTTGATGGCATGAAGACCATCCCTTACCGCAACCTTGATTTGTGTGAGAGTATGCTTATTTGGTCCTTTAACCAACAAGGTGACAGAGAGAGGGTAAACACAGTCCTCAATAAAAGTGTATTTTTCCTCATCCTAAAGGATAATACAAGAAGATATAACTTTAATATGTAATGTCATTATGAAGTCAAGACCTAGTTTATAATATTAGAACCCAATCTTCACGTGAATTTCTCTTATCAAGCATAACTAAATATATGTGAAAAGCAGTTAAGATATATTTGAACTCGTAACAAACACTTAGGTAAGTAAATTGTAAAATCTATCCTATGGATTCTCAAAACACTTAGTATTAAAAAAAAAAAAAAGTTTACTGTTCACTTCATAACCACTACCCACAGAAATACTCACTGATGTATACTCATGTACAAGACCAGCATGTCCCAAGCAATCTATACTGAGGTCTTCAAGAGAATTCACAGCCATTCCACCACAAGCAAGACAGAGTCTGAAAGTACATATATGTCACCATAGCTTTGGTTATGGAAAACACGAAGACTAATTTCTTAAAGGTGAAAAGATAATCTAACACAGTAGACTGCATTTTCACTGTATTCTATTGTTTTTCAAATCTGTTTTAAGAAGATGAAAACCTTCTGAGGTTCTGATGAAAAAAAGTTCTGAGGGGGGTTAACAATCTTAATTTTTAATAGTTCCATTATTTACTGAAACTACAAAAAAAATTTGGAATTTGTATGGTACTATTTTGCTCCACAACACTTATGTAAAAGCTAAAGGGAATACACATGGGACAATTTCAATTTAATCCGTCAAAAAATTTAGGATTCATAACTATCTGCAAGCTTACCTTTCCATATTTCTTGTTTTTGCTCTACGAAGAGCTACTATGCCATGTTTTTTAAGAGCATCTAAGGAAAATGGATCAATTCCCTATAATCAAATTAGCATAAAAGTTACAAGCAGGTTTTAAGCCAGTAGTTCTCAAACTTTTTGGTCTCAGCACTGCATCACTACCTTAAAAATTATTAAGAACCCAAAGAGCTTTCATTTATGTGAGCTGTATCTATAATATTTATCATATTATAAAATAAAATGGACATTTTTGAAATATTTATTAATCCATTAAAAATAACCATAAACTCATTTATGTTAACATAAATAACATTTTTAATGAAAACTTATTATAAATCCCTAAACAAAAAAATACACCATTCCCTGGTGGCGCAGTGGTTAAGAATCCACCTGCCAATGCAGGGTATACGGGTTCGATCCCTGGTCCAGGAAGATCCCACATGCCATGGAGCAACTAAGCCCACGAGCCACAACTACTGAAGCCTGCGCACCACAACTACTGAAGCCCACATGCCTAGAGCCCATGCCCTGTAACAAGATAAGCCACCACAATGAGAAGCCCATGCACCACAACGAAGAGTAGTCCTCACTCGCCACAACTAGAGAAAGTCACACGAAGCAACAAAGACCCAACGCAGCCAAAACAATTTTTTTTAATGAAAAAAAAAAAAAAAAAACTGTGAGAGTAGTGGTGTTATTTTACATTTTTGCAATTTTTTAAAATTTCTATCAATAGAAAACAGCTGGATTCTGATAGCTGTTTCTGCATTCAGTTTGCTGTGATACGTTGTTTTGGTTAAAGTATATGAAGAAAACCTGGCCTCCACAGATATGTATTGGAAAAGGGAGGAATATCTTAATAGCATTTTCAGATAAATGTGGATATTCTTCTTTGACCAAAATTCAACAAGTGATAGTTTCTTCAAGGTTAGTTTCCAAGTGGAAGATGAAACCCCATCAATGAACTTTTCATACTCCCTCACATTAAAATCCATTTGTCTATCTTGCACTTTGAATGGATTACTGATTTTGTTAAATCATGCATTTTTTAGTCATATAGAAAATATTCACTAAGTTAAGGCAGAGTTTCCAAATGTTGACATATTTCATGGTTATACAATATAAAAAAATATCACATTTGTGGGACTTCCCTGGTAGTGCAGTGGCTATGACTCCCAATTGGTGGTGCTCCCAATGCAGGGGAACTAGATCCCACATGCATGCCACAACTAAGGAGACTGCATGCCACAACTAAGGAGCCTGCCTGATGCAACTAACACCCAGCACAACCAAGTAAATAAAATAAATAAATAGTTTTAAAAATATATCACGTTTGCTAATCATCACTAATATTATCAGAAAAGTCTTTTAAGTACTGGAAAGCTGTCAAGCCCATAGTGGCAGATACAAGTTTTCCAAAATTCTAATTTTTGTCTGAAAGCTCAAATGTTATCATTGCCAACACATACTGCCTGTTGTTTCCTTAAAGTGACAAGACTGTTTCATTCATTTCTGAGAAAAACCTATCAAATACCTATGCCTAAATAACCATTCTGTCAGTCATTCTTTCAAGTAAAAATGGCATTCCATGAAAAAAGTGGCTACTTTAGCTTGCAACTCAATTACATAAGAGCTTTCCTTCAAGACCCTTATTTTGAAATGTAGCAGAAGTATTTTGTGCATAATTCACATTTCGTGACACAGAATTATAAAAGGATGCATCCATTCCTGGGTGTATTTCCAGAAAAAACAAAAACACTAAGTCGAAAAGATACATGCACCCAATGTTCACAGCAACACTATTTACAACAGCCAAGATATGGAAGCAACCCAAGTGCCCATGAATAGATGAATGGATAAAGAAGATGTGGTATGTGTATACAATGGAATATGACTCAGCCATTAAAAAAAGAATGAAATACTGCCATTTGAAGTAACATGGATGAACCTAGAGAATATTATGCTTAGTGAAATAAGTCAGAGAAAGACAAATACTGTATGATATCACTTACATTGTAGAATCTAAAAAATTATACAAATGAATGTATATGAAAAACAGGGACAGACTCACAGATATAGAAAACAAACTTGTGGTTACCAAAGGGAAAAGGGAAGTTGAGGAGGGACAAATTAGGGTATGGGATTGACAGATATAAGCTACTACATATAAAATAGATAAACAAAAAGGATATACTGTATAGCACAGGGAATTATATCCATTATCTTGTAATAAACTATAATGGAGTATAATCTGCAAAAATCACTTCACCTGAAACTAACACAATATTGTAAACCAACTATCCTTCAATTTAAAAAACATAGGATGCAAATTTAAGGATCAAAATGTAATAAAATTATTAAGTTTTGCCACTTCATCAAGACATTTTTAAATGAAACTGCCCTTTTTGTGTGCAGGGTGATGTGGCAATAAAGAATACGATGACTAGCACAGTTTGGTGCTACTGCTTTGATTTGTGCTAAGGTGCCAGCAGTTTTACCTATCATTGCTTTTGCATCAGCATTGCAGATGTCAACGCAATGTAAAGCCTTTTTTTTTTTGCGGAACGCGGGCCTCTCACCGTTGTGGCCTCTCGCGTTGTGGAGCACAGGCTCCGGACGCGCAGGCTCACCGGCCATGGCTCACAGGCCCAGCCGCTCCGCAGCATGTGGGATCTTCCCGGACCAAGGCACGAACCCGTGTCCCCTGCATCGGCAGGCAGACTCTCAAACACTGCGCCACCAGGGAAGTCCCATTATTATTAATATTATGAAAATAGTTTTGACCTCACCGGCCCCCTGAAATGGGGTCCACAAACCACACTTGGCAAAACACTGAAGAACATTTATGAACAGTAAAAATCTAAACTTTCTGTCTCACCTTTTGATTAATGAAAAATCCTTTATTGGACTGAGCACAGACTTTGTCTTCCAGGTCTATTATTTTTTGTACTCTATCATCAATAAATTTTCTTTCAGCTTTTACCAATTTCTCTTTCTCTTCTGCAGTCTTATAAAGAAACCAGAGCTCACCTCTCTAAAAGATTAATAAAAACAAGCTAGTGAAGGCAAGGTAGGGGAAGAGGGAAAGGTAGAAAGAGTTTATACTAAACATTTGGGAGGTAAGAAAGGGATTAAAAAACACTTTTAGAAAAAAACAATTTCAAAGGATACAAAGGATAACTGACATATGTACGTTTTTTCATATTCTAGTGATACAAGTAAGGATAAATGCATCTTGTACTCGCTTCCTCATATCTAGATGACGGGCACCATGATCCAAAACTAATCCTCTGATCAACCTATTAAAAATATGTAATGTTTCTTACTTTGAATATCCACTCTAAAATTTGGTATAAAATTAAAACTATACTCTTGAAGTTGTAACATATCTGCCAGGGCAGTTGTTACACACTGTTTCCTTATACCAACTTTAAGCCTAACACATAATTAGTAAAATTAGGAAAGAGAACCTATTTTAACACAGTGTGACTGTGAAGTCACAATGAAAAGTCAACCCAGAATTATTCTTTAAATTATGTGGCTCAAACGTGTGACACAGCTGATCAAGTAATGAAAGGTAGGCACACAATGAGTTTCTTAGGAACATTTCTTCAAAATAATTACATGGAACAACTAAAAATTGTTAACCTAAATGTCCAACAATAGGGCATTGTTCAGCAGATAATGACTCAACTATGTGTTAGTCATGAAAACCATGTAATAACATGGAAAAATATTTACAGGGGTAGCTAATAAGCAGAGAATGACAAATTACATATAAAGCACGATTATAACTATTCTTTTAAAAAATAAGCACCTTGGGGGACTTCCCTGGTGGAGCAGTGGTTAAGAATATGCATGCCAATGCAGAGAACATGGGTTTGATCCCTGGCCCAGAAAGATCCCACGTACCGTGGAGCAACTAAGCCTGTGTGCCACAACTACTGAACCTGTGCTCTAGAGCCCAAGAGCCACAACTACTGAGCCTGCATGCCACAACTACTGAAGCCTGCACACCTAGAGCCTGTGTTCCGCAAAAAGAGAAGTCACCGCAATGAGAAGCCCGCCCACTGCAACGAAGAGTACTTGCCACAACTAGAGAAATCCTGCACACAGCAACGAAGACCCAATGCAGCCAAAAACTAATAATTAATTAATTATTTTTAAAATGCACCTTGGCATTGAAAAGGAAAAATGGAAGAAAACTAAGAGTAGGGTTATGCTTGGGTGGTAGGAATAGAGATAATTGGGCGGGGGCGGGGGCGCTCTTTTCCTATTTTCCAAGTGATCTTTCAAGAGAAAATATTTTTATAACTTTTAAAAATTAATTTATACCCAATTAGGAAATGCATTTCTACTTATGAATCTTTTATAACCAATATTTGTTACACATTCATGTAATGAAATAATTTTTAAAATAGTTAAGCATAGTTATAGGGAATTTTTCAAAATTTTCATCTAACTAGATTACTCCAACTCCTAACTGAATGTGAAGATACTTTATTTAGGAAGAAAAAACAAACTATATGTTCAATATTCTTCACTCTTCAAGTCTCCTTCACTCTTCCCCTTCTTCTCACTCTCAGCAAATGATCTTGTTTCTTTGAGAAAATAAAAACACTGTCCCATCACTACCTCTACCAATCCACCTGCACTTGAACCTGAACCTCCAATGACTAGGAATGAATTGCCCATGCTCTTCTCTAAGGTTAACCCCTCTGCTTGTGTACTGTATCCCATTTCCCCTCTCTGCTCCCGCAACTGTCCCCTCTTCCCTCACATCAACTGTTCCTGCCTACAGGAGCATCCTCATCAGGGAACAAACTTGTCATAGTAATTCCCATCTTTAAAACAAAAAATTCTCCTTCAACCCCATTCCCATATGCCCTTCTAGCTACTGCCCCACTTATCTGCTCCCTTTTAGAGCTAAACTTCTCTGAGTTGTCTACATTTGCATCCTCACTTCTTCCCTAACCATTCTCTCTTGAGCCCACCTTCAATCTGACTTTCACACTCACCCCTTTATTGAATCAACTTTCATTAAAGCCACTAAAAAACTAAACGTTCTCCAAATCTAATGGTCAATTCTCAGTTCACAACTTGTTCATCAAATTGTCAACCGCATGTGACATAGCAGATTATTCTCTCCTTCTTGAAACACTTTCTTCTCTTACCTTCTGGGACACTATTCTCCTTTGGCTTTCCTATCTCACTGACCACCCCTTTTCAGTCTTCTCTGCTCAGTCCTCCCTATGTTCTCAATTTCTAAACATTGGAGTTTTCAGAGCCAGTCTTTATACTTCCTCTTCTCTCTATCTACATCACTTCCCAGATGATCTTATTAACTCTCATAGGGACTTCCCTGGAAATCCAGCGGTTAAGACTCTGTGCTCCCAGTGCAGGGGGCATGGGTTCAATCCCTGGTCAGGGAAATAAGATCGCACATGCTGCACGGCAGAGCCAAAAAAATTTAAAACTCTCATAGTTTTAAGTCATCCACACACTGATGACTCCCAAATAAATATTTCCAGTCCAGACCTCGACCCTGAACTCCTGACACCTCTCTTCAAATCCTTATGCAACATCTCCACATGGACATCTAATAGGCATCGAAAACATAACATTCCCCAAGCTAAACTCTTGATTTATTTCCCCAAACCTGCTCTTCCCAGTCTTCTCCAACCCAAGAAATGGCATCTCTGCTTTTCCAGCTGCTCATGCAAAAACCCAAGAGACATCCTTGAAATCCTCTGTTTCTGTCACACTCTATGTGGAACATCAACAAATCCTATTGCTCCTTCTTTCGAAGTATACCAGGATCCAAATCTTTTTTCTTTTCTCACCTGTATTACAACAGATTCCTAACTGGTCTCCTGCTTCTGCCCTTGCACCTCCCACCCTTCTCCACAGTGTACTCCCCACACAACAACCACGGAGATGCTTCTGAAGTATAAACCAAGTACTTGTTGCCCTCAGCAATGGTAAGGCAATTTGGACCAACCCTACTACCAAAAGCAACTAAAAATGCTGGATTAAAAACAAGAGCCATAAAACAGTAAAGAGCTACAAAAGTTTTCTTTTCAAAACTGAAAACAAAACAGGAACTCCAAGAGGTTAAGTAGATAACTGCAACCACTCACCCTAAAGCCATCTGACAATTCAGGCGAATCTGAATTTTGACCTCATAATGAGAGGGGGACAGAATTTAAAAAGCTCAAGGCTCATCCAAAGTAGAGAGTATAACAGTAAGACCCTTTTCACATTAAACTAGAACCTCAAAGGCTACATCAGGGTACAAACCAGCAGCCCTCACATGGACTTGCAGTTAGAATTCACAACTGGTTAATCAAAAAAAAGCTCAAGCTGTGGATTTAGTTTAAAGTCATCCCTGGGCGAGGCTTCCCTGGTGGCGCAGTGGTTAAGAATCCACCTGGCAATGCAGGAGACACAGGTTTGAGCCCTGGTCCAGGAAGATCCCACATGCCGCGGAGCAACTAAGCCTGTGTGCCCCAACTACTGAGTCTGTGCTCTAGAGCCCATGAGGCACAACTACTGAATACGTGTGCCACAACAACTGAAGCCCGCGTGCCTAGAGCCCGTGCTCCACAACAGGAGAAGCCACAACAATGAGAAGCCCATGCACCGCAATGAAGAGTAGCCCCCGCTCGCCACAACTAGAGAAAGCCCGCACGCAGCAACAAAGATCCAACACTGTCAAAAATAAATAAATTAATTAATTTTAAAAATAAATAAATAAAATAAACACCAGAAGTAGACAAGACAAAACTTTAAATATTGTAATTATCAAACTGAACTATATGTTTAAAGAAATGAAAGTTAAGTTTGAAAAGATCTGCAGGGAACAGGAAACCATAAAAAGTGACAAGGCAGATTTAAGAACAAACCAAACAGAACTTCTATAAATAAAGACACATACACACACGTATATTAAAAATAAATAAAGTATTTACAGATGAAATATAACATCTGAATTGGCTTCAAAATAATCCAGGTTAGGGAAGGGGGAAGGAAAGAGGAGTATATACAGGAGATATAAGACTGGCCATATACTGAAAATTGATAAAGATGAGTGACAGGGGCTTCCCTGGTGGCGCAGTGGTTGAGAGTCTGCCTGCCAATGCAAGGGACACAGGTTCGTGCCCTGGTCTGGGAAGATCCCACATGCCGCGAAGCAGCTAGGCCTGTGACCCATGGCCACTGAGCCTGCGCGTCCAGAGCCGGTGCTCCGCAATGGGAGAGGCCACAACAGTGAGAGGCCCGCGTAGGCCTGTGACCCATGGCCACTGAGCCTGCACGTCCAGAGCCGGTGCTCCGCAATGGGAGAGGCCACAACAGTGAGAGGCCCGCGTATCGCAAAAAAAAAAAAAGATGAGTGACAGATACGTGGGAGTTCATTCACTATTCTATTCTACTCTTATATATGTTTAGAGTTTCCCATTATAGAATGTTTAAAATGAGTTAAGTCCGAAGTCAACAAGGTGCTACTCACTCTGAGTACATACATACTGAGACAATGTTATAATTGTCTTACCTCTCTGACCTCACCTTCTACTACTTTTTCCTCTTCCTCTGCTCCAGGCACACTGGAACACCCCAGCACACTTCTGCCTCGGGGTTTCTTCCACCATTATTCCCTCTGCTTAGAACACTCTTCTTCCAGATATGCACATGGCTAGCACTAGAGACCCCTTTAGCTCTCTAGTTTACTTTCTCATCACAATGATCTTCCCTTACTACCCTAAAATCATGCACATGCTCACATATACAGCTGCTCTAGCCTCTTCACAGCACTTATTAGCATTATTTGTCCACCATCTCTTTCAACTAGAAATGTAAGATTCTTAAAAAAAGGAAATTCTGTTTTGTTTACTCTTCATTCCTAGCACCTAAAACAGTGAATGGCTCCTGGTAAGTATCCAATTAACATATGCTGAATGAAGAGACTGATGATGAATAGAAGTAACTAATGAAATCAGTGAAAGAATATCTGAAGATAACCAAGTATTCTAGAATCTATGCACTGTTAAAATTTATATCATTTACTTTGTATCTGTTTCTGATTTATGCTTCATCTCCATGATCTCTACCATGAAGAGGTCAATAGGATAACCCAGTCTTCTAATAGCCAAAACAGAATCCACCACAGCCTGGAAGAGAAATAAATGAGAACAGTAAATATTTGGTCTACTAAAAGAAACCACTGGCCCTAGTAATCTATCACCAGACTAAGCAGATAAAGTGTTTCAGGCTCCAAAACACAAGGCAAGGTCAGAAAGTGTCACTTTGTCATGGATACGAATAACCAGTGCCAATGGATACTTCAGAGCCGACAGGAACTTCAGAGATTATCAAGTCCAAATCCCCTATTTTACAGAGAAGGAAACTAAGTTAAGACTTTAAGAAGTTATGGTCTTAAAACAAGGTCTAACAGGTAGTAGCAGAGTCAGGACTAGAAATCAAGTCTCTTTAACTGTCAAGCCTACTATACAAACACTACTCAAACTTTTCCACCAAAGGACATCTTAATGGAAAAGGAAATGAAATCTAAGGAAAGAGTTCAAAATTTCTGGCTCTAACGACATGAAATTTTTAAGTCTTATGTTTTACCATGAAACTTTTCCACATCATGCCATAATATATACATGTTTGTTTTTTGTTGTTTTTAAATTTTCATTAGGGTAAAGTTGATTTACAGTGTTCTGTTAGTTATACATTTGTTTCAATGTGAAAATAATGCTTTTCCTCCATCGTAAAGTAAAATTGACACTCCAGAAAGACATGTCTCATTTATTCTGCCAAATATCCCCAAGGATATGCAATTTGAGAAGCACAGCACCACACAGCCTATTGCTTAGCTCAGAAAGTAATATGAAAATGACTACAGAAATTAAGTGCTATAATATAACCATCCTCATAAAATAAAAGCAAAAAAAACCCTGTATCTTAGAAAAGTTTACTGAGGTAACTTGATTTTTGGTTTTGAAGACTAATGGGGAATAATGACAAACCATTGGAAAATGAGAGTATTAGTGTTTATATAACTCCAAAAGAGAATGGAGGCCCTAATCAGATAGCTTGAAGATTCTGGGCCACATGATATATGTACTTTAACAGCAGAAAACACAGCAGAGTCTTTATTCAGACTGCTCAGCAAGAAAATGTCTTAATTTCTTAATCTTAATCTGATTTCCCAAGTAGGTTTTTCCTATTGGTAAGAATTGACCAGAAACAACTCAGGTGTTTCAGTATTTATATTTCTCAAGGTAAAATAGTAAGATAGAATTCTGATTTCTATGTCAGTGTATTGTGAATTTGGTTGTTATGAACTCATCATTCCTGATAAACTAATATACTCAAGTTTCAAAAAATGCAAAGCTGAGGAACAATGATGATATTATCAAACTACAGCTACCTGATAAAAGCCTTCCCAAAATACCCAACTTTGTCCTGATATTATATATATATTCTACCTTTAGAAGTAAACACGTATACACTTCCCAGATGTGAATATCATCTATCAGATCAATCATGCTCATTAAAGTGGTAACCTTGACTACAAGGCACACTGCCAAAACAACGTCCCCAACCTCACATAATAAATATGGACCTCTAGGTTTAGAAGACCAGTGTGCATCACTCCAACAGCTTCCACAGGAGGTGATCCAAAAGCAACCAAGTCCCTCCCAACTTTCAAGTTAACTTAAAAGAAGGCTTGGGCTTCCCTGGTGGCGCAGTAGTTGAGAATCCATCTGCCAGTGCAGGGGACACGGGTTCGTGCCCCGGTCCGGGAAGATCCCACATGCCACGGAGCGGCTGAGCCCGTGAGCCATGGCCACTGACCCTGTGTGTCCAGAGCCTGTGCTCCGCAACGGGAGAGGCCACAACAGTGAGAGGCCCGCATACCACAAAAAAAAAAAAAAGAAAAGAAGGCTTAATATGACACTTTTGAAAAATTACACATACTGTTCTGACCAATCAAATCTACTCTATAAATAAGCCTATAAATGTCTGTCTTCTATATTTTGTTGTATGTTCAAAAGAACCACATGCCATAGCTAGCTGACTATCTTACAGGAAAAAGAAAAATACCACCATGTGTTAGGCTGTACTCATTCTGCAGAAGTTTAACCACATACCTCTGTTAACACATCAGCCAGTTGAGGATGAACTTTAGTTTGTAGAGATGTCCTAGCCACATCTAAGAGGATTTCTCTTTTCATCTCTTTTTTAATTTTAACTTGTTCCAAAACTTCAAGTGCCTTTATTTTTGCCAACTTCAAATCCTTCAGCTATTATTCTAGGGTGCAGGCTCTAATACATCAACATAAAACTGTAAGTTATCCAAAGTAAAAGTAACCATCCTTTCCTACTAATAGGTATGTCCAAAAAAGTTAATTACCTATATCAATGCCACTAAATATAAGTGTATGTATGTAATTTATAATCTTTCAGCACTTCATATTTCAAACAATCTCAAACTTACAGAAAAACTGTGTACAATTTACAACAGTACAAAAACACTACAAAAGTTCTTTTTATGTCTGAAAACTATAACATACTGTCGTGTAGTGCTCTTCTGAAAGAGCACATAAGAAAAGTCTCCCTGTAATGCAAAGGAAAAGAACCAGCATTGTCTGGAGAAAAACGACAGACAGGCAGCACCTTCACCAAATGTTCAAGGTTAACATCATAGAACGGGGGACAAACACACACCATGTGCCTCCAGATATGCTGTGTTAAGACCAATACAGCATTTCCATGGCACTCCTGCCAAAGGTTCATAACCTGAGTCTGATCATGAGGAAACAGACAAATCCAAACTGAGGGATTTTCTTTAAAAACAAAAAACAAAAAAAAAAAACCCAGCCTATTCTCTAAAAGTAGCAATGTCAGCAATGTCATGAAACACAAAAGATGGCTCGGAAACTATTCCAGCTTAAAGAAGACTAAAGGGGTATGACAACTGAATGGGACAAGTGATGAAATTTGAATAAAACCTGCAAATTAGATAAAAGTACTTATCAATGTGTTAATATTAATTTCCTGTTTTGATCACTATACTGCGGTTATATATGAGAATTCCCTGGTTGAAGAAACATACACTGAAATATTTCGATCATCATGTCTGCAACTTATTCTTATACCATTAGAAAAAAATATATTACTATATATATACACATTCCATATATATATATATATATATATTCGTGAAAGAGAGAGAAATGTTATTCTTTGGAATATTCTTGCAACTTTTCTGTAGGTCTGACATTGTAACAAAAATTTTTTTGAAAAAACGCTATTGTTTATTCTGAAAAATAATACATAAACTTATTGAAAGCTGGAACTAGTTCTAATTTATTCCCTTCCTCCATTCCTTTATGTCAGTCCTATAATAACTTTCAAAAGTTGACATTTATTGAGCATTTATGCCAGGCACTATTCTAAGGGATTTACATATATTATTTTAGTCCTCTCAACACTATGAAGTGGGTGTTTTTATCATTCCTGTTTCACAGATGAGGAAATTTAGGCTTAAAGGCTTAGATCACCAGGCTAGTAAGAGCCAGAGCCAGGATTTAAACCCAAAAGGCCTGACGCCAGAGCCTGTGTTATTAACCATCTTCAAAACATTTCCTCAGCCTAGGACTTCACAACTTCTCACCTAGACTACTAGGAAAACCTTCACTCTTGACTCCCTTAAAACTGTCCCCCAAATATTTAAAATGCCAATCTGACCATATCACTCATTCATATGTCAGTATGAACATTCTTCTTGGTTAGTATATTACATGCCTATTCACTACTGTCTGCATCACTTTAAACTCCACCAACACCAGACTGCCTGTAGGTCTGCACACACACCAGTTTGCTTCTTTTCTCTGTGCCTTTGCTCACATTGTTCCTTCTGCCTGGAATGCCATTCTCTGCACCCCTCATTCTTTCATCAGGTTCACTCTTCACCTCTCACTCTTTCATCAGGCTCACTCCGTCTAATCCTAAAGATTCAGCCCAGGCCTATTTCCTCCAGAAAATGCTTCCTGACTACCTCAGGCTAGTTTAGGATACCCCTCCCTCCTCAGTGTTTCTATCCCTTCCTGTGCCTAGCTCTGTCACTGCACTGTCACACAGTTTCATAACTATGTCAATGTCTGTCAGCATCTCCCCTTCCCTAATTTCTTCCTTCCTAGCCCAACCTTAATTTTGTTTAGGTATCTCTCTTCCTCAGCGCTTCAGAGGAAGCTGACCCTATCCCTAGCTCAAGGGGCGGATCCTAATTAGATTAAGTCAATTTCCCGAAAAACTGTCAATGGTTTGGGATGGACATAAGACCAATGTTGGTCCAATCATATAAAGAAAGGACTTTTATTCTATGGCTGGGTGAATGGTTTTCTCTTGCCCTCTCCTGCTGAGTGTTAGTAAGAAGAACAGGTAGCCTTGATTTCTTCTGACAGTCTTTCATCCAGGATGGGAATAAGTCCATGATGAAACAGCATTACAAGTAGAAAAGCTAAGAGACAGAAAGGATCTGGGTACTTGATGACTGAATGAATTTTTTAATCAACTAACCCTAGAAGCCTGCTTTATTGCTATATTTCCTGTTACGGGAGATAATTTTCTTATTGTTTAAGTGACTTTTAGTCAAGTTTCTACTGCTTACAGCTAAAAGCATCTTGAGATAAGTTGCAGGTACTGAACTAACAGACAGATCCCAATACTAAATGAAACACAAAGTGATCCTTTTAGCACTTTGAAAGGACAGGTTATGCTTTGCTAAAATGGTCCTTGAAAGAGCAAAAATTCAATTGCTTAATTAGAAAAGACAGATAAGTAATGCAAAGAAAACAATAAATTGAACAAAGGCATGGAGGTAGAAATGTATGTAATGATTTCAGAGGCCAGTGAATGAAGGAGTCTGGCTAGAGGAGACTGTTTAAAAGGGAAATAAAACTAGAAAAGTAGGTAAATTCACAATGTGGAAAACCTTTAATAATTCTTCTCTAGTTATTTTTTTAAAGGTGCATAATTTGGTTTCAACTTTCTCAGTGACGTTTTCTTTCTTAGGCCATTAGTCATGGGTACATGGCTGATTTTTTAACTTTTATATATATATATCAAATATTTCATTTTTTAAAAAGGTAAATAATTTCAATAAAAGGCATTATTTTGACTAAAAATTTCATTATTATTTCCATTTATAATTGTCTAAAAATATCTTGATAAAAATTAACTTTGGCCCTCTAAAATTAAACCATTTTACTAGCAAAAAAAAAAATAACTTTTTATTCAAAATAAAGTACCACATGAATGTGCATTCTATGAAATTCTAATACCTCAGAAATGTAAAGATCAGCTTGTTTTAGTAACTCTCCGATATTTAGAACATTTGAAGTAGTACCATCTCCTGTAATGTCATCCTGGGCTGTTGCTACTTTTACTATCAAGGAAGCTGTTGGGTGTTGAATTTGCTGAAAAAAGCAAGAGAGAATGAGATAAATAGTCCACCAAAAACAAGATAACCTAAGGGTCAACAGTAAAATTAAGAAATGAAATAAGCTTCATTCTGTAAGTTCACAAGTTTTATATTATCATACATAATAAATGTCAAAACAAAAAGTTAAAAACTGAGAACTAATGAGGTTTGAACATTTTATAAAAGAGTCTCTGCTTCGAATGCAATGACATTTCCAAAATAAGATTAAATCCTTCAATCTTGAAGATGAATGTATGTACTAAACTTGCAAAGGATTTTTTTTCCATGATTACAAAGAACATAAAGCATTGCCTTTAAAAGATGTAACTAATTTGGAAGTATCCCTAAGCTATTATTTGCACTACACAAAGATTTGAAAACAGCCAATAGACTTTTTTTTCCCTAAGATTTAATCCAACAAGCATGTCTCATGACTGCAGTATTCAGCTGATGGCCTTCGTTTAAGGATATACAAATTGTACTATGTTCTCAGCTAAGACTAATTAAGGTTTATTAAGTCAGCAACAGCAGCTCACCATCTCATGAAGCAGTACGTTGCCATCTTTGGTGAGTTTGATGTCTCCTGCACCAGAAACAAGCCTGTTCAGAAAACAGTGGTTATAAACTTCACATAGCAAGAGCCAAACAAGACACTCCCAGTGTTAGCCACTCCACTATCCTTAATATAAGTAACTGGGTGTGGAAAACTTCCATTATACCATGGGGGATACCACAGTAACTACCACAGAATCACTTCTCCCCAGATAGACTGCTATGGTGATTTCATTCCAAACAGCACATTTACAAGTTTAAGGACAAGAGCAGTCCATGAGTTATGAACAGTGGTTTGGTACCTGGAAGAGTACTTGGAAGTCTACAAACCACAAATTTGTCAACTTTCTGCAGGTTGCTTTTTTTGTGAAATGTTACCATTCATTCACTCAACTAATTTTTTCCCTCACCCCTCAAGTTTATTAGATCAAGTTCTGTCAATTCTACAACCTAAATGTCTCTTGAATCTACCTCCTCCTCTCCATCTCCACTGTCATCATCATCTCTAGTCTGGACTACTTAGCATCTTGAATTTGAATTTACCCTCCACACTTCATTTATCTTTCTAAAAGGCAATGTGATTCAGTCAGTTCCCTCACCAAAAATCATTCCATGATTTCCATGTTCTCCATCACCTTCAAGATAAAATCCAAACTATACAGCAATGACATAGTTTACCTTTCCCAATCTGGGTAATGTCTATTTCTTCTACCTCTTCTACCAAATGAGATCTTGTGGGCAAACCTTGTGGTTCCCTTACTACATCGTGTTTGCTTTTGTTTCTGTTGGATTTACACCATTGAGCTTCTCTTGTTCCTGAAGTTACCCTATCTAGAAGGCCTTTACTCCCTTCTCCAACTGGAGAACTCTAATTCGTTTTTCAAGACTGATGAAAAATCCTCTGTTATTGAGAAGCTTTCCCTTCTCCCTTCTGCCATCAGTTATTAGTCCCTTTCCTCAGTATAATGGTGTATATATATAATTAGCACATTCATCTCTACCAGAACTCCTTAAGAATGGAAGCTGTATCTTGGTCATCTCTGTGTGCCCAGCATCCCAGTTAGTACATACTCAGTGCCCTCTTTTACTGTTAATATTAATTACCTTGCTCATTCCTCTGACGCTGTACCTCTCTCCTCTTACACCTCTTTGCCCTCACTAGTCTCTTTCCCTCTCTTCTAGAGAAAATAATGGTCCTAAGTAAATATATGCTGAAAGAGCGTTCAACTTGCCTAGGGACGCATAGCTAAAGCGGACCTTGGATTTGAACCCAAGCTTGCCAGGTTCCAAAGCCCGTGCTGTCTCTACAACACGCTGCCAAGCAAAACCCAAACTCTTAAACAGCAGGAGAGCTAGATGGCTTATGTTTCATATATGACACTAAATGAACTTTCTACGGGGGGCAGGGAGGGGGGAGGTCACAGCGGGCCCTTTCTTCGGGTAGCATTTCTCCTCCTCTCCCACCAGGCTAGAAATGAGCTCAGGGCAGGAATGAGAACGAGGGAAAGTAGGCCCAGAAGTGCGTCCACATCGCTCCCAAGTCTTTGTGGAACGTCTGCCTCACAGCGCGCCCCGACACCCAACAAACCCCAAACCCCTAACCGCCGCTCCAACCGCCGTCTCACATTTTCATGGTTCCTTTAGGACGCAAGTTGGTCCGCAGCACATCCTGCAGCCCTCGGGCGGCGCATATATTGACTGCCAAGGCCGCCTGGGCCCGCACCACCTCAGCCTTGGAGTTTATGGCTTTTACCGCAGCCACGGCCAGACAGTACGAAAAAACAGCCCGCGTAAAGCGGCCTCACCTGCTATTCTGAGGGAAATCCTGGCGCCACGGCTCACGTTCCTGAGCCTCAGCCAATCCGCGCCCGGACAGGAAGTAACGTCATCAGGCGTCGGCGGAACGGAAGCCCGAATCGCCTCGGGTCGGGTCGCAAAGATGGCGTCCTCCGCCTCCGGGAAGCGAGTGGTTAATCAGGACGAACTGCGGCGGTTGATGAAGGAGAAGCAGCGTCTGAGCACCAACCGTAAACGGATAGAATCTCCATTCGCGAAGTACAACCGCTTGGGGCAGCTGAGTTGTGCCCTGTGTAACACCTCGGTTAAGAGCGAGCTCCTGTGGCAGACTCACGTTCTGGGAAAGCAGCACCGAGAGAAAGTGGCCGAGCTGAAAGGCGCGAAGGAAGCCGCCCAGGGGCCGTCCGCCAGCGCAGTGCCTCAATCCGCCAGCGCAGTACCTCAGTCCGCCAAGAGGAAGGCGCCGGACGCAGAGAGCCAAGATGCCAAAAGAGCGAAGGCCTCCTTGGTGTCTCAAGTACAGCCCTCCACTTCCGCTTTGCCCACCAACTTTGACAAAGCTGGAAAGGAGTCCACTAGGGCGACCCTCAGTAAGGCTTCGGGACTCGGTTTACTCCCTGATTATGAAGATGAGGAAGAGGAGGAGGAGAAAGAGGAGGGAGGAGGAGGAGAAGGGAAAAGAGGGGATGTCTGTAAGCATCCGGCCAACGCACAGGGCAAGGAACACTCACTTTCTTCCGCGCGGGAGGCAACCGGTAGTAGGCTGCCAAGCGATTTCTCGGACACAAATCCTCCCAAGGCCCCTTTAATTCCTCATTCAGGGTCAATTGAGAAAGCAGAAATACATGAAAAAGTGGTGGAAAGGAGAGAAAACACAGCGGAAGCATTACCGGAAGGGTTTTTTGACGACCCTGAGATAGATGCGAGGGTACGAAAGGTTGATGCCCCAAAGGATCAGATGGACAAAGAATGGGACGAATTTCAAAAAGCCATGAGACAGGTCAACACTATTTCCGAAGCCATAGTTGCCGAAGAGGATGAGGAGGGACGGTTGGACCGGCAGATTGGGGAGATCGATGAGCAGATAGAGTGTTACCGTCGGGTGGAAAAGCTGCGGAATCGCCAGGATGAGATAAAAAATAAGCTTAAAGAGGTTCTGACCATAAAAGAACTGCAGAAAAAGGAAGAGGAGAACGTTGACAGCGATGATGAGGTAGAACTACAGGATTTGTTGTCTCAGGATTGGAGGGTGAAAGGGACGTTGTTATAGGGTTTCAAAGACCCAAGAGTTCTACATCCTTTACCACTGTATATAAAGTGCCACCTCTCAATACGATGTCGGTTACTCCATGCCTAGAGATTTGGTAACTTGACTGGGTTGTCGAGATACAATGAGCCTGTGAAGATACCGCTTTGGAAAATTGGTGTAAAATATTTTTGAGGTAAAGGTGTTTTTGAAGTTTTCGAAGTATTACACTCAAATGCCCACTTTTTCACACACTTACAGATCTAAAGTTTGAGTTGTAAAAGCTGTAAGCTGTAAATATTGTAAATATTAAATATATATTTACTTAAGAATGTTTTGAAATTTATAAGTTAATAGAAGTCAGACCAACAGACAAGCTTTTAGATGAAAACCAAGTGTGGCATTTAGAATGTATATGGCTTTTTCTTTTCCAACTCCCTAAATCAAACTCAAGAGGGTTGTGGCCTGGCGGGGGGGTGTTTTGTTGTTGTTTTTAAGAACACTACTCATATAAGTCATTCAGGGCTAATCAGGTCTCTGTTTCAAAACCGTGTTCCAGGAGAATATGGTGAAAAATATATGCCAAGTATGGCCAACCTCCTTAATCCAAAGTTTCTCTCGATTAAACCAGTGATTCTCGGATGTAGGTGCACAGGAAGATCTCATACAAAGATTTTTTTAAGTGTATGTGGATCATCTAGGAAGCTTTTTAAAAAATTCATGTGCTCGTGCCCTACCGTTGGAGAGATTCAGTAAATCTGGAGTGGGGCTCAGACACCTGTATTAGTTTTGATGGCTTCCCAGGTTATCCTGTGGGAATGCCCTGGTGGTCCAGTGGTTGGGACTCCGCGCTTCCACTGCAGGTGGCGCGGGTTCTACCCCTGGTCGAACTAACATTCCCGCAAGCCGCGAGGCGCAGCCAATAAAAAGAAAGCTTCCCAGGTTATTCTAGTAAGGCCAAAATTGGAGCACCACTGCCCTAAATCCAGAACCTATTTATATTTTTCCAGGCTTTGTTTTTTTCTTTAAATGACACATTCCGTAAGTTTACTGTCTGTTGCATAAAAGAAATGCTACCTTTTATTTATATCCCATCTAATCTTAAATTTTATTGTTACATATTATAAATTAGGGGTCAGAGTTAACAGGTTCTATCAATTGTAGGAAGGAGGTATAAGTTGTTTCTCCAGCGGTAACAATTAGCCTGTGCTGACCATCAATAGTTTAAATCAGTCCTTCTCCCTTTGGAGATAGAGGTATTCAAATAGGAAAAAGGAATTAGCAATGTTCCGGAGATAGAAATGCATACAGCACATTCAAATAAAAGTGAGTAGTAATAATAATAGCTAAGACTTTCTTATAAGCCAGGCAGAGTTCTAAGTGCTTTACATAAGCTTAGTCTAGTTTCCCTAAAGCCCAGGTTCTAAGCCCAGGGATAAGGTATAAAAAAGCCTTGAGTGTTGAACAAAAGAATTCTTCCTGTAGGCAATGTGGGCAAAATGGAAGTTTTTGAGCAGAGAGTCATATCTGCAAGAAATATAATGGAAGATTACTTCAGTTGCAGTATATAGAACGGAATGAACATGGGTAGTGGGTAGGAAGCTGGGAGACTACTTGGAAACTAGATTTTAAAAGCAAGGCAACAGGGCTTCCCTGGTGGCGCAGTGGTTGAGAATCCGCCTGCCGATGCAGGGGACACGGGTTCGTGCCCCGGTCCGGGAGGATCCCACGTGCCGCGGAGCGGCTGGGCCCGTGAGCCATGGCCACTGAGCCTGTGCGACCGGAGCCTGTGCGACCGGAGCCTGTGCTCCGCAACGGGAGAGGCCACAACAGTGAGAGGCCCGCATACCACAAAAAATAAATTAAAAAAATAAAAGCAAGGCAACTAAGACTGTAATTAGGTATGTATTGAGAGAAAAGTAATAGTATTGAAAGAATTTCACAGGAAGGGCTAACACTGACAAGAAGTGAAGAAAAACAGATATATAGATGGAATTCAGGGGTTTGGGGTTTTTCTAGTGTGGGTGCCTAAAAGAAGTTATCTAACACTTATGGAGCATATTAATTGTCCTGCAGCCTTTGGCAGAAAGAGTTTGCTTTCCTGAGCTGTTCAGTGGATCTGTGATAGCAACTTCAGTTTGATAATGTAAAAGGTATGTCTGCATCAAATGTATGAACCCACACACTTAGAGTTTTCTGTCATTTATCATATTATTTCAGGATGTGAGAAAGTACAAGAGGGGTCTTGAATGGTGGGCCAACATGGGCCTAAGAGGCTAGGCTAATGATCTAGAGGAGCACTGAATATTAAAAATATAATTCAAGCCACATACATATATTAAATTTTCTAGTAGCCATATGGAAAAGTAAAAAGAATGTAAAATTAGTTTTATTTTATTTAATCCAATATATCCAAAATACTCCGTTAAATTTCAATATGTAATCAATATTTAAGTATTATTAATGAAATATTTTACATTTTGGGGATTCCTGCAGAAATGTGTTTTGAAATCTGGGTGTATCTAATAGCACATCTCAATTTGGACTGGCTGTATTTCAAGTACTCACTAGCCATATGTGACTAACGGCTACCATAAAGGACAGCTCAGGTTTAAAGAGAAAGGTATTGGGACTTCCCTGGTGGTCCAATGGTTAGACTCAATGCTCCCAATGCAGGGGGCGTGGGTTCGATCCCTGGTCAAGGAAATAAAATCCCGCATGCTGCACGACACAGCCAAAAAAATAAAGAGAAAGGTATCCAGGTGGAAAAATACAACATGATCAGGAGGTAGTGAGCAGCCCAGTTTAACTGGAGCAGAGTGTTTATTCCTGACAACAGTAGGAGTTATCACTGAAAAGGCAGGTTACGAACCGTTGTGGAGGGCCTTGAATGCCATGCTCTAAAGAGTTGGAACTTTCACTAAGTTAAGAGTTGAGGGCTTCCCTGGTGGGGCAGTGGTTGAGGGTCCACCTGCCAATGCAGGGGACACAGGTTCGTGCCCTGGTCCGGGAGGTGCCCCAGTCCAGGAGGGTCCCACATGCGGCGGAGTGGCTGGGCCCGTGAACCATGGCCGCTGAGCCTGCACGTCTGGAGCCTGCGCGCACAGTGAGAGGCCCGCGTACTGCAGGGAAGAAAAAAGAAAAAAAAGTATCCTTGAGGTTGTTGAGTCCTTTAAAGGATGAGCTTAAAGGAATGCCAGGCATATAAACCCCAGTGGGTTTTTAGGAGGACCCAAAAGCTCTCAAAATTTCCCAATGCTCTGTATCCCAGAGCATGAGTGACGGGTCCCTGATCAAAGTCAAGTGAATCCTTGTTGTATCTGAGATTGATGTAGATAGCTACACGGGCTGTTGAATCCTTCTTGTTCCTCCATGCCTTAGAGAGCTCCTTTGTACCTCTTAGAGCTGTGGGAAATAGGTTTCGGCATTACACTGCAAGTTACCACCAATGTTTCCAAATTGTAAGAATTGGTCCCAGGGATTTCTTCCTGTCACTTGTTCTGTTTTTAGAGAACCCCCGCCCCCAATTCAGCCAACATTTACAGGCATCCCTCAAAGATATTGCAGGTGCCATTCCAGACCACCACAATAAAGTGAATATCGCAATAAAGCAAGCCATACAAATTTTTTGGTTGCCCAGTGCATAAAAAACTTACGTTTACACTATATTGTAGTCTATTAAGTGTGTAATAGCATTATGTCTTGAAAAAAGTGCATACCTTAATTTAAAAATTCTTGTATAGAAAATGCTAACCATCATCTGAGCCTTCAGTGATCATAGTAGTAACATCAAAGATCACTGTTCATAGATGACCATAACAAATATAATAGGGAAAAAGTTTGAAATATTGTGAGAATTGTCAAAATGTGACAGACATGAAGTGAGCAAATGCTGTTGGAAAAATGGCACCAATAGACTAGCTCAACGCAGAGTTGCCACAAACCTTCAGTTTGTAAAAACAAATGTAGCACTATGAAGTGCAATAAAATGAGGTATGCCTATGTGTTAGAATTATTGTAAATACTACAAAAAAATTATTGTAAATACTACCTCTCACCCAATTGAATACCGTTCCCCTAACTTGGAGGAAAAAAAAAAAAATGCTGATCTCATAACTAGCCTTCAGATGTTCATTTGTCCAGTGCCTTACAATTTACAAAATGCTTTCACATAGATCTCATTTAATGATGGAAGTAATGACTACTTTTTACACACCAGGGAACAAAATAAGATGCTATAGAATTAAAATTGCAGGGAAAAGAGTGTAACTTACTTAGACCTAACACTTTTAATGTAACACTCACTAGATTAGTATGGAGTAATGGAAATAACAAGGGAATTGGTACGAGAAAAGACAGGTTCAAGTTCCCACTCTACTTTTTTTTTTAATGAAGTATAGTTGATTTACAATATTGTGTTAATTTCTGCTGTACAGCAAAGTGATTCAGTTATATATATTCTTTTTCATATTATTTTCCATTATGGTTTATCACAGGATATTTAATATAGTTCCCCCTACTCTACTTTTTAATGTCTAGTGATCTTGGGCAAGTCACCTCTCTGAAACTTAAGTTTGCTCTACTATAAAATGATGATGACACCCCACAGGGTGTAGTGAGAGTCTAATAATACATGCATGTGAAAGGGGTTTATAAACTGAAGTCTATAAATAAAGTAATAAAAGTGTTTCTACTAGCAGAATCTGGTCTAACTCTGCCCCATGCTACTACTAACTCGCTAGCTTGATCTTAGGCTAATAATTTAATGTCCCTTAATTCCCTCTTTAGAATGAGGGAACTCGAGCAGATGATTTTTCTTTTTTTTTTTTTTTGAGATTTCTTTAAACTCCAAATAATTTTGCCATGAGACAAGTGGCGTGTCACCCTTTAAAGATTTTAAGTCATTCAGTTGACTATCTGGAGACAGAGATGGCCAAAGTATTGTTACTTTTACTTGCAAGATTTGCCCAGGATAGTCCCAGTTGTCTTGGTGTAATTATGAATGGTGTCCCCTTTCACTCTCAACACTGTTCCTTTTTGGAGATACAGATATAGGTATATACTCACCTACCTAAAAGTTTGATATGGGGAAAAACCACTTTCTAATGAATGCAAGGTCTTAATGGAAATAGTATGTTTCCTGTTAATGATGCACCCATCGGCTAGCTACTTAGCTGGATGTTAGGGGATTTGAGTAAATACATATGTGGGTAGGAATTGTGGCTAGATAGATGACAGGTTTTGTGGGGTTTTTTTTGCTGTGTTGGGTCTTCGTTGCTGCGCGCGGGCTTCTCACTGCTGTGGCTTCTCTTGTTGCGGAGCACGGGCTCTCGGTGAGCGGGCTCAGTACTTGTGGCTCACGGGCTCTAGAGCACAGGTTCAGTAGTTGTGGAGCACAGGCTTGGATGCTCCGCAGCATGTGGGATCTTCCCAGACCGGGGCTCGAACCCGTGTCCCCTGCACTGGCAGGCAGATTCTTAACCTCTGCACCACCAGGGAAGTCCCCCCTTAGGTTGCTTTTTAATACTGAGAGTCTAGTACCCTGTATGATACCAGGAATTTAGATGCTTTAAATTTGAACAACAAAAAAAATTCCTGTAACTCTGTGTTCTATTTTCTATCTGCATTTCCTTCCTCAGTGACCTCATTCATTCCCATGGGTTTAAATATCACCCATACTGCAGCAAATGAATGGACCTAGAGATTATTATATTAAGTGAAGTAAGTCAGACAGAGAAAGACAAATATCATATTATCATACTAAGTGAAATAAGTCAGATAGAAAGACAAATATCATGATATTGCTTATATGTGGAATCTTAAAAAATAATACAAATGAACTTATTTACAAAACAGAGTCACAGATGTAGAAAACAAACTCATGGTTACGGGGGGAAAGCAGGGGGGAAGGGATAAATTGGGAGATTGGGATTGACAAAGACACACTATCATATATAAATTAGATAACTGATAAGTTATCTAACTGTATAGCACAGGGAACTCTACTCAATACTCTGCAATGACCTATATGGAAAAAGAATCTAAAAAAGAGTGGATAGATGTATATGTATAACTGAGTCACTTTGCTGTACAGCAGAAACTAACACAACATTGTGAATCAACTATACTCCAATAAGGGACTTCCCTAGTGATCTAGTGGGTAAGACTTCACACTCCCAATGCAGGGGGCCTGGGTTCGTTCCCTGGTCAGCGAACTAGATCCTGCATGCATGCCGCAACTAGGAGTCCGCATGCCTCAACGAAGATCCCATGTGCCACAACTAAGACCCAGTGCAGCATAAATAAATAATAAATATTTAAAAAACTATACTCCAATAAAAATTTTTTTAAATAAAATAAATATCGCCCATATACTGATAACTCCTGATTTATATCCCCAGCTTTAACCTTTCTCCCGGGAGGCATCCTTTATTCCCTTTTCTTATCCAAATCTAATGCATTAGTTAAGTCCTGGCAACTCTACCTCTAAAATATGCCCAGAATCCGTCTACTTCTTTCTGTCTCTGCTGGTCCTAACCACCAACATCTCCTGCAGTAATTGTTGCCTGTCTCCATCCCAGCCACAAAGTAATCACAGTTGTTTGCTTGTTGTCCTGTCAAATGTGGTTATAAGAGAGTATCAAACCAGGTTGTCAGGTTATTATTAATAGTAGTTACCATTCACTGGATTCCTACCATGTGTCTGGCATTTTGCTAGGGCTTGACATACACCATCTCTAATCCTTCCAACAACTCTGTAAGGTATATAATATCTTCATTTTACAGATGTGAAACTGATGCTCAGAAGTGAAGGAACTTTCCCACAACGTCCCTACTATTACCCTGCATCATTATTATTTAACATTGCTTTATATTTGCATAGTGAGAGTATTATTTACTCACCAACCTTCAGATCAGTTTTCTTCAAGTCTCAACACCCCCCAACTATTGTCACTGCCATTTTAGATGTAAAATGATTTGTCCAAGGTCACTCAGCAAGTTAATTGCTGAAGTAAGAGTAGGTGTAACTTGATTCCCAGTCCAGTGTTCTCTATTTAATAATGAAATATGGGAAATGGGAGAGGATCCCCGAAAATAGCAAGAATTGAGATTAGGGAAGTTTACTGTCGAGGTTAAGGGAACTTGGTGCTGTTCAAAGACCTTGGCTGGGCTAGGAAACCAAATTTTTTTTTGGTTTTTTGTTGTTTTTTTTGGCAGTACGCGGGCCTCTCACTGTTGTGGCCTCTCCCGTTGCGGAGCACAGGCTCCGGACGCGCAGGCTCAGCGGCCATGGCTCACGGGCCCAGCCGCTCTGCGGCATGTGGGATCCTCCCAGACCAGGGCACGAACCCGTATCCCCTGCATCAGCAGGCGGACTCTCAACCACTGCGCCACCAGGGAAGCCCCCGAAACCAAATATTTTGAAGTTTGTTATCACATTCTCTCCACACCGCCCTGCCTTAACCCCATTTCACCAGCAATAAATTTTACTCCTTAGTGGTCTCTAGTCAGAGCAAGAATGACTTCAGTTTCCCAGATATTCCAACTAGGAAACAACAGATACACCATTCCCAGTGGTCCCCCACTTTTTAACCAAGTGACCTTGGGTTAAGTTACTTCACCCTTACTTCCCTCAACTACAAAACAGGGGGAATAACAGTTTCTATTTTCTGGGACTACTGAGAGGATTCGTTGAATAAATGAATGAAGACATGGCCCTTACCTTCAAGAAAACTGCAATCTGGTTTTAGTGTAAACAGTATAAGAAATCTGGCAGTTATTGTGGAATCTAAAAAAAATGTACATGGGACTTCCCTGGTGGTGCAGTGGTTAAGAATCTGCCTGCCAATGCAGGAGACACAGGTTCAAGCACTGGTCCAGGAAGATCCCATATGCTGCAGACAATTAAGCCCATGTGCCACAACTACTGAGCCCACATGCCTAGAGCCCATGCTTTGCAACAAGAGAAGCCCCCACAATGAGAAGCCCACGCACCACAACGAAGAGTAGCCCCCACTCACTGCAACTAGAGAAAGGCCGCGCACAGCAACGAAGATGCAACGTAGCCAAAAATAAATGAATTAATAAATTGTAAAAATAAATAAATGGTACAAATGACAAATGTAAAAAACAAACTTATGCATTTGTAGTGATGTGGAAACCTAGACTCTGTCATACAAAGTGAAGTAAGTCAGAAAGAAAAATATTATATATTAATGCAAATATATGGCATCTAGGATAATGGTACAGATGAACCTATTTGCAGGGCTGGAAAAGAGACATAGACATAGAGAACGGACTTGTGGACACGGTGGGGGGGGGAAGGGGAGGGTGGGACAAATTGAGAGAGTAGCATTGACATATATACACTACCACGTGTAAAATAGATACCTAGTGGGAAGATGCTGTGTATAGCACAGGGAGATCAGCTCAGTGCTCTGTGATGACCTAGGGGGTGGGGTAGAGAGGGGAGGGAGGCTCAACAGCGAGGGGATATGTGTATACATAGAACTGATTCTCTGTTCTACAGCAGAAACTAACACAGCATTTTAAAGGAATTATACTCCAATTAAAAAACAACTTATGGTTACCAATGGGGGAGGGGAGAGGGATAAATTGGGAGATTGGGATTGACATATACACACTACTATATATATAAAATAGATAACTAATAAGGAACTACTGTATAGCACAGGGAGCTCTACTCAATATTCTGTAATGGCCTATACGGGAAAAGAATCTAAAAAAGAGTGGATATATGTATAATATATGTATGACTCGTTCACTTTGCTATACAGCAGAAACTAACACAACATTTTAAATCAACTATACTCCAATAAAAAATTTTTTAAAAAAGAAAAATTCAGTAGGACCTTGATCAAAAGTCTAGGGTCAAATTTCTTCCACTCACTAGCTATCTGGTATCTACCTAGTCAGTTTACTCCTCCAGCCTTCTCTGGGTATTGTGTTGTCTGGGTATTCCCTAAGAACCCTCTCACCTCTATCACAATATTGTGATTTATAATAAGAAATATATATTTTGGCCTTTGTCCCCATTTCTGGCACAGAGCTCCTAAAACCCTTGGAATTTACTAAGTGATTAGAGAGAGGAGTGATAATGGCGACATTTGTTATTCAAGCCCCTTTCAACCACACCTGAGTTTATGTTAATGAGGTGATTTTCGGAAAGCCCCTAAGAATGGGTGCTGTTTACATGGGGAACCAACCACTGATTAGAGGGTTAGACCTTTCAGTCTCACCCCCAGACCTCCAGGGAGGGGAGGGAACTGGAGACTGAGTTCGATCACCAATGGACCATGATTTAATCGATCATGCCTATGTGATGAAGCCTCTATCAAAACCAAAAAGGATGGCATTAGAGAGCTTCCAGGCTGGGGAACACAGGGAGGTGCTTGGAAGGTGGTGTGTCCAGAGGGCATGGGAGCTCTGCGCCCCTTCCCACATACCTGGCCCTATGCATCTCTTCTGTCTGCTCCTGAGTTATATCCTTTCATGATAAACCAGGAATCCAGTAAGTCAATTGAGTTCTGTCGGCTGCTCTAGCAAATTAATCGAAACCTGAGGACGGGGTGGTGGGAAATTCTGATCTACAGTCAGTCAGAAGTGCAGATAACAACCTGGATTTGTGACTGGCATCCGAAGTGGTGGCAGGGGGCAGTCTCATTGGACTGAGCACTTAACCGATGGGGTCTGACACTAGCTCCAGGTAGATAGCGTCAGAATTGAATTAAACGGCAGGACACCCAGCTGGTGTCACAGAACCGCTTGATGTTTGGAAAACCCGTATGTCTGGTGTCAGGGTTAAGTAATATTCAGAGAGTACTGTGTATAATGCAAACGGAAAAAATAGTTTTTTCCTTTACAATCACCAAGACCAAGACAGGAGCTGAAGGCAGGAGAGGGAAACCATAGTGGGCTGCTGGTCGGAAGGCTTCAGTCGGAAGTGGAACCTCCCAGAAAAGGAGAGAAGAGGGCTTGGGGCTCTCCTGGTATAAAGGCAATGGCACGAGGAACACGAGAGGGAGCGTTCAACCCCGTCTTCAACCTTTGCTGCACACCAGAGCTGGAAAACCAGCGGTCATCAGTCCCATGGAGGACACAAAACTCGAGTTTAAGGACACAAAAGTTAAGTGTGCTTCCCAAATAGGCTCTCTTGGTAAAATTAATTTTCCCTTTGAAAATGATTAACTTACCTCCTAAAAAACATGACCACCAGGACTTCACACTAGAAAACCCAACCGGAAGTTCCAGGAGGATGATAGTAACTTTGAGTCTCCCTCACTCTGTATCTGTGAACTCAACCCTGCCCCAGAAGCCCCATCTCTGTGCCATGGATTAACTACTCCCAAAAGCACACGTGACTCCTCTCAGCTGTCCTACTTCAACCTGGCAGCTGCAGCACAAAGATGTTCAAAGGAGAGGCAAAAAAAAAATAAAATAAAATAAAACAACCCTCTGGTTAAGAACCAACCTCCAGGGACTTCCATAGTGGTTCACTGGTTAAGACTCCACCCTTCCACTGCAGGGGGCATGGGTTTGATCCCTGGTCGGGGAACTGAGATCCCCCATGCCACACAGCACAGCCAAAAAAAAAAAAAGCCAACCTCCATAGCCTTTATTGAGAATCAAGAGCCATGGGCTGATATGAACTATTACATCTTCCTACAGCTGTTCCCTTTTAAATATTTATCCTGGCAAACACCACCACTGTTTTTTACAACTTACTTTAATTGTGTGACTATTAAGCAAACCAAACCATAAAATCAGCTCTCAGTGCTGAAAGTTATGTGATTCATAGACCAGAGCTTATTAAAAAGAAATCCACCGAGTGCAAATTAGCCTCATGAGTGCCCCACACCATCTCTAGGCAGGTGTGAAGGCTTTTCACTATTACTGCCTGTGGCTTCCAAGCTTCCACAGTGTGTAGCGTAAAGAATCTACCCATTTCCCTGTGATTTTTTTTTTTTCTTAACAATCTTGATGAGTGAAAACCGGATGTCAGGGATGCTACAGTCCTAAAGGGCGTGGCAGAAGCTCTGAGAGACTCTCAAACAGGATCGGTGCCCTGGAAGATTTAGGATCAAGGTCTGAGGGAAGGACTTAATCATGGGACTTCGAAGAGCCAGGAGGTATCCTGCATATTTGCTACCAAGGTCTCTCTTGATTTGGATCATGGAACTGCTTTGAGACTCCAGTAGAAGCCCTCCCTCCAAAAATGCACTTACACACAAATATTTATATAAAATTTCAGAGGGTTCAAGGACACCCCTGAGCCTATCCACAGATCTCCTAGGGGTCCATGAGCCTTCAGTTATTACTACTTTCACTGTTACCACTCAAGCTGCCCTCATTTCTCCCCTCTTTACAGTAGCCAACTAACTCATCTCCCACTCTCTCTACACAGCAGGCAGAGTGACAGCAATCCTGTTAAAACCTAATCAAATCATGTGACTTCTCTGCTCAATATAACCCACTAGCTTCCCATTTCACCTGCAATAAAACCCAACATCTTGGGCTTCCCTGGTGGCCCAGTGGTTGAGAGTCTGCCTGCTGATGCAGGGGACGCGGGTTTGTGCCCTGGTCCGGGAGGATCCCACGTGCCACGGAGCGGCTGGGCCCGTGAGCCATGGCCGCTGAGCCTGCGCGTCCGGAGCCTGTGCTCCGCAACGGGAGAGACCACAGCAGTGAGAGGCCCGTGTATCGCAAAAAAAAAAAAAACCCACCACCACCACAACAACAAAAAACATCTTTACAGTGGTTTACAAGACATGATCTATCTCCAGATCCCCTGCTGAGCTCATCTCCAGTTCTTCTCAGCCTTAACTCCCGCTGCTCTAGACACACACATCTCCTTGTCATCCCTCAACAGGATAGACACCTGCTGCTCTGTCCTGTGCGGCCTTTTCTTGCTGCTCCCTCTCCACCTGGCTCTCTCCTTCATTCCTTCAAGTGTACTCGCTCAACTGTCACTTTGTCAGTGAGGCCTTCCTGACCACTGTATTTAAAACTGCAACCCCCATTCTGCCCTCCCTGACACCTCCTGTCCTCCTCTTCTTTCTTTTTCTCCATAACACCCATCATCATTTCACACAGTATGCATTTTCCTTACTGTTTATTATCTTTCTCCCATGCTAACCTGTTAGCTGCAGGAGGGCAGGGATTTCCATCTGTTTTGCCTCACTGCTGTACTCCAGTTCCTGGAATAGTGTCTAACCCAGAGTAGGCACTCAATAAACACTTGACTGATTGATGACTAGCTTAAACTCTGCAGTGCCATGAATGTGTCCAGACCGGGAGCAGGCGGGAATGTACATTTCCTGAAATACCTCCAAGTGACAAGCGGTTTGCAAGTTAATATATGTCATCTCATTTAACTGTCACACACAATCCTAAGAGGCATTTTTATCCCCATTTCACCATGCAAACTGAGCCCCAGAGAAATTAAGAAAATAAAGAGAGGTTACACAGTCAGTGATGGAACATAATTCAAACCTAAGTCTGTGTGATTCCAAAGCCCTGCTATTCCCACCACATATCACCTCCTTCCTCTTGGTGGCAGTTCCCACTTCCCTAAGGAAATGCAACTGCCACCTTTCACACCTCCTTCCACTTTACAGCTGGGGTCTGTCAAAGATCATTAGGGGTTCCTTGGAGCTCTAATCAAGCAAAACACTTAGAGCCTGAGTCTTTTTGCACATTTACATCCAATATTGTCAAAGATACAATGTAATGAACATCCTTCTGAGGGAAGTGTATTACTTTTAGAGATTCATTCATTCATCCATTCCATTCACTCATAGGTTTCATTCATGTATTCATAAATACTTGCCTAGTGCCTACTAGGCACCTCCTACTGTTCTAGGCACTGAGGATAAAAAGATGCACGAGGCACAGATGTCACCCTTCACAAACAGGTTTGAAGTCTCAGGTGGTGCTGTCCAACAGAAGTATAACATGGGCCATTTGCAGTTGTATGTTCTCCTGTCACCACATTTTCAAAAAAATAAACAGTTAAAATTTATTTGAATAATATATTTTTATTGAACCCAGCATATCCAAAATATCACTTCAACATGCAATCAACATAAAAGTATTATTAAAGAGATATCTTACAGTCTTTTTTTGCTTGATAACATCTTCAAAATGTTTGTATTTTACACTTACAGCACATCTTAATTTGGATTTTTTTTTAATTGAAGTGTAGTTGATTTACAACGTTGTGATGGTTTTAGGTGTACAGAAAAGTGATTCACTTATACATGAGCATATATCCTTTTTTTCATGTTCTTTTCCATTATAAGTTATTACGAGATATTGAATATAGTTCCCTGTGCTATACAGTAGGTCCTTCTTGCTTATCTATTTTATATATAGTAGTGTGTATATGTTAACCCCAAACTCCTAATTTATCCCTCCCCCTAGCACATCTCAATTTGGACTGGCCACATTTCAAGAGCTCAATAGCCACATGTGGCTAAATGACAGCAACTGACAGCACAGGGCTGGGGAAAAGGACAGATGCAGTCAAGGGGACTTTCAAAACACCACAGTAAATGCAGTGACAGAGATTATGTTCAGGACCACTCAACTGAGGGAGCTCGGATTTGAGCCTCCAGTGACCTTCCAACCCCAGACCTGTTCATGCTGATGCACATAAAAGACTTTGCCCAATTCAAACAGTGGCCTCATTGCTTGCCTCGACCAACCAAACTTAATATATCCAAAATAAAATTCATCCTCTTACCTCAAATACCTCCTCCTGCTCCCTCATTTTCTAGTTCAGCTGATGGCACCATTATCTATCTGTTCACTCAGGTTGTCTTCATTACATCTTTAGACAAAAGATTACTTTCTCTAGAAGATAATTTAAAATCTAAATGCTGGGACTTCCCTGGTGGCGTAGTGGTTAAGAATACACCTGCCAGTGCAGGGGACACGGGTTCGAGCCCTGGTCCGGGAAGATCCCACATGCCGCGGAGCAACTAAGCCCATGTGCCACAACTACTGAGCCTGGGCATCTAAAGCCCGTGCTCTGCAACAAGAAGTCACCCGCTCACTGCAACTAGAGAAAGCCCGCGCGCAGCAACAAAGACCCAAAGCAGCCAAAAATAAATAAATAAATAAATTTATAAAATAAAATAAGCTTATAAAAAAATCTAAATGCTTATCCAAAAATGCACCTTCCTCTCCACCCCAACTAACCGAGCTTGCTCAGGCTACTTTCATCTCTCACATGGGTTGTCACAAGAACCTTTTTCTTACCCAGTTTTTCAAGATATAATTGACATTCAGCACTGTGTAAGTTTAAGGTGTATGGCATAATGGTTTGATACAGATACAATAAAAAGCAAAAAAGAAAAAATTTCCTTAAAAACATGAACCTCTTCACGAATTTGTATGTCATTCTTGTGCAGGTGAGCCATGCTAATCTCTGTATGGGTCCATTTTAGTTAAAGTTCTGCCCAAGCCAGCACTGAAAACCTTTTAATTGGTTCCCTTACTATTTCATAAGGTCCTTCAAGGCTCTCCATCCCCTACATAACACAGCCCATGATCTTTTTCACATAGCACAGAATTCCCTCCAGAGTGTGAGCTTTGCTTCTCTCTCTAACAATGCCCAGCTGTTTACCTTTCCTAAACCCTGAACAAGTTCTCTCACCTCCTCTGAGCCTGCTATTCTTTTGTACTTTGGTTGGTTGGTTTTATTGGCCGGGCCCCAAGGCTTGAGGGATCTTAATTCCCCCATCAGGGACTGAACCGGCCCCACCACTGAAAGCGCCCAGTCCTAACCACTGGATCGCCAGGTGTAAAAACAGCCATCCTAATCTCTCAAAAAGTTGACCTGAGGTTTAAAAGAAATATAATTGAAACAATACACAATTAAGGGTTTTCTGTACCTATTACTCCTTTATATATCTCTAGTGCCCCTTCCAATTAAATAACATTTATTGAATACTTACTATGTGCTAGGCACTTTGCGGGACACAAGACAATGGAAATACAGAAAAATAGATTGAATAATGCGACCTTTGCCTTCCCCAAGCTCATCACAATATAGTTTCTCAACCAGTACCTTTAATGACTAGATAATCTCTAAAGTTAAGAGCAAATCACGGGGGCACTTCCCTGGCGGCGCAGTGGTCAAGAATCCGCCTGCCAATGCAGGGGACACGGGTTCAAGCCCTCATCCAGGAAGATCCCACATGCCGGGGAGCAACTAAGCCTGTGCACCACAACTACTGAACCTGCGCTCTAGTTCCTGTGAGCCACAACTGAGCCCGCGTGCCACAACTACTGAAGCCCACGCGCCTGGAACCCATGCTCCGAGAAGCCACCGCAATGAGAAGCCCGAGCACGGCAACTAAGAGTAGCCCCCACTCACCGCCAACTAGAGAACGCCCACGTGCAGCAACAACCCAACACGGCCAAAAATAATAAATTAAAAAAATAAAGTTTTTAAAAAAGAGCAAATCAGAGGGTCCCCGGCGTTCCTTCAGGCGCCGCCTCACTCCAGCATCTGGGCTTTCTCCTGATAGGTAAACACCTCCGCCACGCCCCAATACAGAGTCCTAGGCCTCTCCCGGGGAACCTGACCACCGCCCACGTGGCAGCCGCGGGGCGGGGACTTGAGGCGCCGCTGGGGCCTGGACGCCTGCGCCTGCGCGCTGCGGCCAGCGCAAGGACCCGGATTTAAAGAGACAGGCGTTACAACGTTGCTGGCTGCGTGCGGCCTGTGGGTTCCTGGTCGTAGGCCTGAGGTGGAGCCGGAGCCGGGAAGGCAGGTGAGGGACGGCGCGGCCGGGCTGGGCATGAGGGAGAGAGGCAGCCCGGGTTCCGAGCCTGGGGCGGCTGGAAGCCAGCCTCCTGACCTCCTCCTCCGCCCGCCCGCGGACCTCCAGGGCACACCCTCTGTGACGTGGCGGCCCCCGGGGAGCCCCACCGGCCTGCGCCGAGGCAGGGTGCCCCCGGCGTCCGCGGGGCTGCTCTGGCCGGATCAGCCTACCCGCCGCGCTGAAGTCGATGGGCTTCGGAGTGACCTCGGGAGCCATTCTCTTCCCGCCGCGTCCCCTTCAGCCCAGCCCCGGGTTGTGTCCTGGAGGCCCCTCCTGCCCGAATCGAGGGACTCGCTTCCCCGCCCCCTCCGGGTGTCCCCGCTGTCCGCCCCAGGCAGTAGTAGCCCGTGCCCACTCCCGAAAGCGTCGCGGGGAGGCCCTCCGGGAAAAGCGGTAGCGGAGCTTTCACTTCCCGGCCCGGCTGCGTTCAGGCCTCAGTGGTTTCCTTTTCGGCTCCCTTTGATGAAATGCTGAGCGGCGGCTCTGGGGGCTGTGAGCCAGGCGGGATTCCTCACACCGGCTTTGTGCCTCCACGTGGCCTAGCGCCTCCTGGGCCCTGCGGAGGGTCGGGCACTGCGAGGTTCTCTCCTGTCGGCTCCTGTGGTCCCGGCGGAGGGGGGAGGGCTTCGTTACTCGCCCTCCAAGGAAGGTGGTGAACCTTGTTCTAAGCGCCTCTTACGGGCCTACCGTGCTTTCCCGTACCTCTCCTCTGTGGTTCCTCAACTTCTGGGAGTTATAGAGACCTTTGCGAGTTTCCTGAAAATCATGACCGTCTCTCCCCCCCAAAATGTACAATGCTGAATGTGCACCTTTTTGTATCCATTTTCAGAGAGTTCAGAGCCTCCCCCGACAAGGACTTATTTTAATTTTCCCAGCCATCCCGTGAGGTAGGTATTATTTTCTCTGTCTTAGAAATAAGAAAACAGACTCAGGGGAGTTAAAGGAAATTCTCAAAGATAACATAGTCCTTGAACTGTATGGTCACACTTGTGCTCCCGTCTCAGATTCCCAGTTACCTGCTGTCCTCTGCATCATGTTGCACTACAGTAAGTAAAGCCTGCTTTCCATTATCACCCAATAACAATTTCACTACAAAGGTGGGTGCAGGCTGAAAATAACGTCCAGTCTGTTTAAAGTTGGAACCGCGAGGATACTTCAGAAAATATGGATATAAGAAGGTGGGGGATGCCATGTGGATATGACACCTGTTTCCATTTGGGTTGATTGATCAGTTCCTTTGATTCTTGCTGTTCCAGCTACTTCAGCATTTCCCAATTCAAGCTGCTGAATTATAACCAGGCTAGTTTCACACAGGGAGCTTCAGCTTAAAGGATAACCGCTTCATTGATTTTGAGGGCTTTATTCTTAGAGTGACAACCTTTTGAGTTAGGTACTATTATTAGCCACATTTTACAGTTGAGGAAATTGAGGAACTGAGAGGTTAAGTAACCTACCAAGGTCATACAGCCAATGAGCTAGGATTTGAAACCAGACAGTCTGGTTTAAGGCTCCATTTAATTGCCTCTCAAAATAGGGCTTCTGATTAAATCACACATCTATATAGTGGCTTAATTATTTTCTGAGGACGGCATATATTTTATATTTCACATTAAAAACCTTATGGGGCTTCCCTGGTGGCGCAGTGGTTGAGAGTTCGCCTGCCAATGCAGGGGACGCGGGTTCGTGCCCTGGTCAGGGAAGATCCCACATGCTGCGTAGGGGCTGGGCCTGTGAGCCATGGCCGCTGGGCCTGCGTGTCCAGAGCCTGTCCTCCGCAACGCAAGAGGCCACAACAGTGAGAGGCCCGCGTACCGCCAAAAAAAAAAAAAGAAAAAGAAAAAAAAAAGAAACTTTAGGATCTTATTATTCTTAAGGCTCACCATCCATTTTAAGGATTAGGGGCCTGAGAGAAGGTTTTATGTTATTTGTTGTCTCTTGATTGTGATTTACTAGATACACATGTATACATTAGATAATTGAACATCCTTTTGCAAACTGAATTTTCTTGTATTGGAACTCTTTATCCTGTAGGCAATAAATTTTTCATACCTGGTCTTCCCTGGTGGTCCAGTGATTAAGACTCTGAGCTTCCACTTCAGGGGGTGCAGGTCCGATCCTGGATGGGGGAACTAAGATCCCACGTGCTGTGCTACACAGCCGGAAAAAAAAAAAAAAAAACTTTAATACTTTGGGAAATGTTTGATTGGTCAGCATGGATTGTGTTAGGATGTCTGCCTTTGACGAAATTAGAAGCCTACCTCCTTGTTTATAACTCACTTTTCTGCCTCTCACCCTTTCATGCAGCTGTATGACTTTGGCTTTTAAGATCCTCTTACCACCAACTCTCCGTGCGCTCAGCCAAAAAGAACTGTGCCTATTCCGAGAACATCACTGGCCTGACATAAGACAGTTCAGCCAGTGGTCAGAAACAGTTCTTCGTGGACACCGCCTCTTCCAGAGAAGAAAGCCTGTTGTGTCATTCCAGGAAAGCAATCTAAGACCACGTGCCACCTGCCTTGTTTTCTTGCCAGGGTCGCATGTGGGACTCTGCAGTGGCCCCTGTGAGATGGCAGAGCAACGGTTCTGTGTGGACTATGCCAAGCGTGGCACAGCCGGCTGCAAAAAATGCAAGGAAAAGATTGTAAAGGGCGTGTGCCGAATCGGCAAGGTGGTGCCCAATCCCTTTTCAGAGTCAGGGGGCGATATGAAAGAGTGGTACCACATTAAATGCATGTTTGAGAAACTGGAGCGGGCCCGGGCCACCACAAAAAAAATTGAGGACCTCACAGAGCTGGAAGGTTGGGAAGAGCTGGAAGATAATGAGAAAGAACAGATAAGCCAGCACATTGCAGGTGGGATGGAGAATACTGCTTTCTCATCTTATTGGTGCTGAGAAGAAAAGGGATGAGAGTAGAGCCCAATTTCTTTCTTCCTGTTTGTCTTTCTGTCTTTGTTTTAAGTTTTGGTTCAGAAATAACTTCAAACTCACACAAGAGTTGCAAGAATAAAAATAATACAAAGAATGCTCATATTCACCTTTTTTTTTTTTTTTTTTTTGCTACACCACGTGGCATCTTAGTTCCCCAACCACAGATTGAACCCCGGTCCTCAGCAGTTAGAGCACAGAATCCTAACCACTGGACCGCTGGGGAATTCCCTCAGATTTACCTGTTGTTAACATTTTGCTCTCTTTGCTTTATCATTTGTGTTCACGTGTGTGCGCTCGCGCACTCTTTCTGTCTCTTACTCTCTCCTTCTACACACAGTTTTTTTTTCCTGAACCATTTAAGCATACATTATGGCTATTTGCCTTTAAATACTTCAACGTGTATATCTTAAGAATAAGGATATCTTGACCATAATACACCTATCAACCGGTAAATTTATCATGATATAATACTTTAATCCACCATCTGTATTCTAGTTTTGTCAGTTGACCAGATAATTTACAGCTTTTCTCTCCTTTCAGTATGGAATCCTAATCTAAGATCGGCTATTTCATTTAGTTGTCATTTCTGGCCTCCTTTAATCTGGAACATTGCCATGGTCTTTCTTTTTCTTTTATGACATTGACATTTTTGAAGAATGGAGTACCTACCACTACACCCTTTTATCTATCAATTTATTATCTGTATGAACTCATAGATTACTACTTTTTCCTGGTGGTTTATAATTGTACTGTATTAATTTGGTACTAAATTTTCCCATATTTGGCCAGTTGGGAGCCCCTTTGAGCTAGTTTCTGTCCTTAATGCCCAAATCACATTTTTTAAATGTTTTAAAGTACTTCCTTATTCTCTGGCATAACAGTATGTTTGCTCTTAGGCTTACCTTGTATGTATCCTATCTTATCCCTGGAATCAGCCATTTCTCTGGAGTCCTTATTCCTGTTAGTGGGGAAATGGCATAAGAGACCAAAATCTAGATGTTCCATGTCCTGGGTGCCATGAGGTGTCCTTGCTTTTAAGCCCTTTTAGCAGATAGAACTAGAAAATATATGTTTGTATGTATGCACAAACATATACATACACAGATACATATATAGGTGCATATTCACATGTATGCATATTTTAGAAATCTTATACTTACAAATCCAGTTAGTACGTTCTGACCTTCAGTGTCTTCATCTATAAAGTAATATTCATATCTTCAATTAAGTTTAGTTCTGGTCACTGTAGGAATACTCTAAAATGGGCATCTATCTTTGTTCTTTGAGAGGAAAAGAGATTTCTGGGAGAGAAAACTACTCATACATTTTTTTCTCAAGCTCCCCTCCTGCCCTGCCTGGCCTTAGCCATTGGCCTCAGCCTTTGTTACTTCTTGACCCATCTCATTCAGAGGAAGAAGAACATGAGGTAGAAGTAAACTGTCAGATAGCTCAAATAACTCAGCAGCTGAAAGTTTTTTCCTACTTATACCAAATCAGCATGCTCTGTTTATCCATCTTCATTTTGCTTTCTTGGTTATCTATAAATTGGGGCTAATTCCATAAGCTGAGGTCACCACATTTTATCTGTTGAGACATGATTTCTGATTTCCTCCAAATAATCTGGAGATGATTATATGTGGGATAAGGGGTGGAGAGTATTGATGAAAATTTAAGTTACTAATGAAAATGAAGAGTAACTGAGTCTTTTGTCCCCAGGACACCCTCTCCCTAATAACCTATCACTCACTACCTCCACTCAAGAAGACCAGCCAGCCAGTAGTCAGCATTGGGTTAATACCATGGCAGTAACTTACCTAGCCAGGCTGTAAGAGCAGTTGATAGATTCTTTAGAAGCTTTCTCAGGGATCTTTCACTGAAAGATATTTTCCCTTCTTTTGGGGTCCTACAGATCTGTCTTCCAAGGCAGGAAACACACCAAAGAAGAAAGCTGTTGTCCAGGCTAAGTTGACAGCCACGGGCCAGGTGACATCTCCAGTGAAAGGTGCCTCATTTGTCACCAATACCAATCCCCGGAAATTTTCTGGCTTTTCAGGTAAGATAGGTCAGGGTTACCTGAGCTGTTACAGTCCTTTTAATTTGGTATCCTATTTGGGACTCTGGTTAAGAGTGAACATTCTGTGCTCTCTAGCCTCCTTAATACGGTGACCCTTGAACAACATGGGCATTCGGGGCTCCAAACCCTCTGCACAGTTGAAAGTTTATAGTCTACCCTCCTTATCCCATGTTTCTCCATATCCATGGTTCTACCATACCCTCAGTTTGCATCCATGGATTCAATCAACTGCAGATTGTATAGTACTTACTTGCTATGGAAAAAAAAAAATCTGTGTGTAAGTGGACCCATGCAGTTCAAACCTGTGTTGTTGAAGGGTCAACTTTAATTTGCTTCCATCTGGGCAGAGAGGTAATGGCTAATTCCCATTGCCCCACTTGGATAGCATTTCTTTGTATATTTTATTCTCTGTTGCAGCAAAAAGATGTTTGTTCTGTCAAGACTTTTTCCCCTCGAAGTAGTTTACCTGGATCAGACATAACCTGCCCTTTACTTCCTTGTTTTTTGATAATGGAAGAATCTTGAGAAATTGCACGCCTAAACTTGCCCAAACTGATGATGAAAGTAGAGAAGAAGGGAGATGTCCTGCATGACCTTGTGTAGCAGATAACGGGCTGGGGGCTTTTACATACATGGTTTCATTTGTTCTTCGTTAAACGTTGGGAAGTACTTGTATTAGGCCCATCTTATGAATGAGAAAGCCAATGCTCCACATCATTATGGAGTTAGTTTTTACACTGAAGTCTGTTTAACTCCAGCACCTGTGGTCTTTTACCCTACAACCTGTTACTTCTTTTATATGGAGACATTCTTGTGACTGCCTCAGCTAAAGAAAATAAAGTCAAAACACATGGGCTCAGAAGTTGTTTGAGGAAGTTGCTTCTATAATGAGCGAAAGAAGCCCGGACTTGAGGTCAGAAGACCTGGGTCCTGGTCTGAGCCTCTGTGGTGTCATCTGTGAAGTGGGAATAGCAACACCTGCCTTGTTGATCCCACAGTGTCTTACAAGGAATAAAGGAGATGAAGTTGCAAAAACAGTGCCTGACTCTCTGGGATTTTTTATTTTTTTAAAACTCTGAGGTTTGCTTGGTTTTTATCTAATGATAGGCCAAAGATAGAAATATGGAAGAGTCCAGGTGACAGTAAGGGCAGTGTGTCTCTGGAAGGGCCCTGGTTCTAGGGAGCGAATTTGGGAGAAACGGGGTGTTCTAGTTCTTACAAGCTGCTGAACAGTGACATTTTGGAGATTTTGTCCCCTAAAATCCTCTTTAGACTCCGGGTTAGAGATGAGGATAGATTTATAATTTACAGAGCCCAGAGCAAAAAGACAGCTTGCTAATGGCTTTTGCTGCAAGCTTGCAGAATGAAATTTACTTTGTAAATGGTCACAAGGAGGTAAAAGAGGAACAACTCAAAAGAGTTGTACAGTTATTTGGGGTGTCTGGAGGAAAGACCTACTTGTTGCTTACTTTTTGTTTTTACGATAAGAAAGTGGTGATGGGGGTGGGTGGGAGTGGCAAGGAGCTGGGAATGTCCTCTCTCCTCTGGCCTTGGTCTCCTCATCAATAAGAAGAGATTGAACTAGATAATTTTTAAGGCTTCTTCCAGTTCCGACAATCTGCAGTAGCAATGGTTTCAGATTGACTAACGAGTCCCCTGATTTCTTCCCCCTTCCTGATCCCAACTTTTCTGGGTTCAGCTTTGCAAGTGCTCTGAGATCGTCCTGATGACTCTTGGCATGAAAACGGCCCTTATTCTTCTGTGAAGCAGTCATATAAAGGGATGCACATCACGGGTCTTCTGCTTCAGTGTGAGGCCTTCGTTTCTTTACTGTTAACAGCTGTGAGATTTGGGGAGATCACTTGACCTCCTTTTTTTACCCATAAAATGGGTATACTATCTACCCCCAAAGGGCTCGTTTTGGGGGATTAAGTGAAGCTACATATGTAAGGAGCACCAGCAGAGTGTCTATTAGTTTCCCTTTCTTCCTTCTCAGCAAAGCAAAATGAATCATCTATGCTGTCTCTCTCTCTTTTTCTCTTCCCAACAGCGAAGCCCAACAACTCTGGGGAAGCCCACTCAAGCCCTACCCCTAAGACAAGTCTGTCCTCAAGCAAATGTGACCCTAAGCACAAGGATTGTCTGCTACGCGAGTTTCGGAAGTTGTGTGCCATGGTGGCTGAAAATCCTAGCTACAACACAAAGACCCAGATCATCCAGGACTTCCTTCAGAAAGGCTCAGCAGGAGGTGGGGCCTCGAGCATCCTGGATGGGCTTCTCCTCTAAAGAGCTCAGAGTCGTGGCCGCTTCACGGACATGTGAACTGTACAGTTGCATGGGGCCTCATACTTGGTTTAATGCTCTGCTATTGCCATCTTGAAATTCTTAACACTTTTGAACAAAGAGCCCACATTTTCATTTTGTAGTGGGCCCCACGAAGTGTGTAGCCAGTGCTGCTCAAAACATGTTGGCATCTTTGTCTCCCTTACTGTGCTCCCCAGGACGCCAGAAGAACCTATCCCATTTGACCAAGAGGAAAATTCGCTATCCTGCATGTTTGAATAGGTTTTTGTGAACCACTTGCACAGCTTGGAAATAGAATCTTCCAACTGTGTTTCTTTCATTCATCTAACAAATGATCATTGAGCATCTGTAATGTGCTCATCACTGGGGACACTACAGTGAAAGTCATGGCTCTGCCATGCACGAGTTCATCCAGGGGCTAGAAGGGAGGCACACCACCAGCCACCCAACGCCACGGCGTTTGCTGCTGTAGTGAAATGCACACCCTACCCTGTGGTCCCGTCACGGCAAGGGCAGCAACGTAGACATCTCTTTTGGTTCCTTGAGGTTATGTATTTATTTGTTTAAGCTCCATTTGTCAAGTAGGGTTTCTTTATTCTGTCTCCTCCAGATGGTTTCCACGGTGACGTGTACCTAACAGTGAAGCTGCTGCTGCCGGGTGTTATTAAGAGTGTTTACAACTTGAATGATAAGCAGATTGTGAAGCTTTTCAGCCGCATTTTTAACTGCAACTCAGATGATATGGCACGAGACCTAGAGCAGGTCAGAGGAAGGGGAGGGTAGGTGTATTCCATGTGGGGTTCTGCCTAGCCAAGCACCTGTACCCTCTTTTTTGTGGCGGAGCACATACTGTTTTAGGAAACTGAAACCCATTTGAGCAAGCTTTCATTATGAGAGGAACTGAATGGGAGGCTACAGCTGTTAGTTTCTCAAGGTTCTGAGGACTGAACTTGTACTACTGCTGCACCCGAGAGGCCTAGACCTCAAGGGGCTGGATCTGAGACTTCCCACTGTCTCTCCAGGGGCTCTTATTCTAGACCCTGGCTTTTTCTGGCTTTTCTCCCCCCCATAACTTGGGCTTACCATTCAGTTTTGGTTTGTTCATGACTCCAGCCTTGGCACAGTGGAAAGTTTCTATCCAAACATCCCCATTATCTGATGACCCTGTCTGTCTCTTAGTTCAGATTCTAACAGGCCTCCAGTTGGCTTGGCCCTGGATTAGTTCTTGCATCACTTCTCAGCTAAGGCAGGTGGCCAGATCCTGTGGTGGATGGAGGTACCCTTTCCATGAGCTGTGGGTGGGACAGATTCTTAAGAAGTGAGGTCAATATGTGTGAGTTGGGGATAGGAGCGTTGATTGAAATCTCTGATTCCCCCTTTAGTCCTGGGGACTCAGGGGTTACACTTGCCCACTCTGGGGTTGCTGCAGTGGCATTTTGGTTTTGGAGACAGGGTGACGTGTCAGAGACAATCAGAGTCTTCTTTGAGCAGAGCAAGTCCTTCCCCCCAGCAGCCAAGAGCCTTCTTACCATCCAGGAGGTGGATGAATTCCTCCTGCATCTCTCCAAGCTCACCAAGGAGGACGAGCAGCAGCAGGCCCTGCGGGACATCGCCTCCAGGTGGGGACGGGCCTGGGCCTGGGGTCATGCTTGGGAGTGCAGAGCTTTGCAAAGATGAAGTTGAATGTGCCTCATCCCTCTAGGTGTACAGCCAATGACCTGAAGTGCATCATCAGGTTGATCAAACATGATCTGAAGATGAACTCGGGTGCAAAACATGTGTAAGTAACGGGTGCTCTGATAGTTGAAGCTGCCCACTTTCTTTGTTGTCAGCTGGTGTCAGGACTTTGGAGCCCTGATTTGGTTTTAAATCCTGGTTCTCCCTTCTTCCTTCCTGTGGGAACCATCACTTGACCTAGCTCAGCCTCCATTTTCTCATATGTTAAATGGAGATAACAGTACCTTTTCACAGAGTTATTACAATCAAACATATGGAATATGTTCAATAATTATGGTATGAGTTGCTTGCCCATTCCAGCCCCCTCTTTGCTGGGGCAGCATCCATGTAGCACAGTATCTCAAAAGAGCTGAGTTTTCCAAGAGCTTTTTCTCCTGTGAAAATCTTTAGACCATAGAACATAACCCCTTCCCCATATATTGGGAGCCCTCCTCTCTCTGAGGACAGACTGCTATCCAAAGCATTAAGCTCAAAGGCAGTGGTTTTTGTTTCCTTGCTCCTGTTGGCCTTGGCAGGTTAGATGCCCTAGACCCCAATGCCTATGAAGCCTTCAAAGCCTCGCGCAACCTGCACGATGTGGTGGAGCGGGTCCTCCGCAACGAGCAGGAGGTGAAGAAGGAGCCAGGCCGGAAACGAGCTCTGAGTGTCCAGGCCTCACTGATGACCCCGGTGCAGCCCATGCTGGTAAGGCCGCTGCTCTGGCCCTGCTTTCTACTCCTGTCCAAGGTTACTATCCTTCCCCGTGAGATCTGATAGGGTACGATGTTGACAGCCTGTGCAAGTTGGCTGGAGGAGTTTGGGGAAGGAAAAGTAGAGATGCAGAGGTTGTTTCTCATGGAGGAGTAAAGGCAGAGGAGGAGACGGAGTGACCTGGTGGAAAGGCCTGAGATCTAGGCCCGGCTCGGCCATCAGCAAGCTGTAGAGTCTTAGGTGAGTTCCTTAGCCTCTCTTGGTCCTTAGTTTTCTTATGGGAATGAAGTCTGAAGCGTCTACCTAGTGCAGTTCACCTGTCATCTTTCCTGAAGTCAGGTGGATGTATGAAGTAACTCCTCTTTCTGTGACCTGCCCCAGAGTAGCTCTGAGAGTTGGTGACAGAGCCAGGCTTCCTATGACAGAGTGACTTGGGTCTCCTTTTTTTCTGGAAGAGAGGAAGCTTGAGGAATGAAGACCAGATCTTCTTGGGCCTCTGCTCATTTCATGAGGAATGAGATTTCCTTTCTGGCGTGGGTTTTCTTGTGCAAGAGGACTGCCCACATCTGCTGCCATGCCTGCTGTGAGAGACTTTGCATTGTTTCAGTGGGGTGCGCTGCTCTGTATGAAATGGTCTTGTGTGTTTTACTGAAGTCTTGGTCTAGGGTTCTCTGTTTGGGACAAGGAAGTATTCTGTGGGACAGCCAGCACCAAAATAGTGAAATCTCCACTTGAGGGACTGGTCCCCTCCATTAGTGGCCTTTCTGACCTTTATAAGAATTCTTTCTGGAGTCTGTTCTACAGCCTGTCATTTGAAGAGTGGCATGGGTTTTACAGCTTACTGGTTAACCACCCAGGCTTTGAAGTTGGGCTTAGGCTCACATCTCATTTCTGCCCTTTACTAGCTATGTAACTGAAAATGGGCATTTAACCTCTGTGAACTTCAGCTTTCTCATTCATAAAGCGAAAACAACAATATTTGTGGCATAAGATACGACATTGAGGATGAAATGAAATTTTGTGTATGATCTGACACATAGAAATACCTCCAAGGTGATAGTCATTGTTGTTTGAGTCAGGACAGCACAGGTATGTGAATGAGCACTCCTGTATCATGTCCTGTCCTAGGGATTCCTGATCACTGCCATCCTGCCAGCCTCACTGTCACCTGCACGCTTTAATCTTACCTCTGCGTACCCCCTGTGCTGAGATAACTGTGTGTTCAATAATAAGCCAGAGGCCCTGCAAGACCCTAAATTATTATTATTATTTTTTTTTTTTTTTTTCTTGTGGTACGCAGGCCTCTCACTGCTGTGGCCTCTCCCGTTGCGGAGCACAGGCTCCGGACGCGCAGGCTCAGCGGCCATGGCTCACGGGCCCAGCCGCTCCGCGGCATGTGGGATCCTTCGGACCGGGGCATGAACCCGTGTCCCCTGCATCGGCAGGCAGACTCTCAACCACTGCGCCACCAGGGAAGCCTGACCCTAAATTATTATTGAGAAAAAAATCAAATGCTGTTTCAGTGGAATTGTATTTGCTCTACAATGAATTGCATTCATATATTCCTCAAAATGTAAGCGCCTGTGTCGATTTAGGTGGTGCTTTTATTGTTGGAATATGACAGTGCCCAGCCTTTTCCATTCCCATCACCTCTTCGGCAGCCTGCCCTGGGGGTATGCTCTGGCTGTTGGTCCCTGGGACCTGGGCTCTGGGCTGTCCTTGCTGAGCAGCCCCTCTTGGAAGAGCACCTGTAAGTCTCCAGGCTTTTCTTTCCCTACCTCAAGGCCGAGGCCTGCAAGTCCATCGAGTACGCAATGAAGAAATGTCCGAATGGTATGTTCTCTGAGATCAAGTATGATGGGGAGCGGGTCCAGGTGCATAAGAACGGGGACCACTTCAGCTACTTCAGCCGCAGTCTCAAGCCAGTCCTGCCGCACAAGGTATAGATCCCTTCCTTTCCGCTGGGACTCTTTCACTTCTTGCCTCTAAGAATCTCAAAGCCAATGTTCCATAGCCATTCCAGCTCTGGTGTAAAATAGGATCTATTTTGTATTTGTTGAATGAAAGAATGAATTCATTTATTCAGTTTTGGAGTCTTCCAATAATGAGGGGCTGCTCAGTAGGGACAGCCCAAGAGCGCAGACAGGGGTCAGTCAGCACAGAGCCTGGAGGCAGTGATGCCAGCTGTGATGCCGGGACAGCGAGCTCAGCTGGTGAGCCACATGCAGTGCTTGTCCTCTGCGTTTCCGGGTCCTGTGTGCTCCCCCCTAGCTAAGTCATGGCTCAGGTACAAAGGGCCAGTGGGCTGTCATTCATTAATTTGTTCAACAGGTATTTATCAAGTGTTTAGTATATTCTGGGTGCTGTTTAGGTAGTGGGCATCCAGCATTTAAAAAAAAAAAAAAAGGGTGGAAGTTCTGCCCCTCCAGAAGTTTACATTCAGATGTAAACATAATCCCACAAGGATTTCTGGGAGCCCAGAATCCTGCCCTCAATCAGAGGGCATTGAGAACCTCGCCCCTCAGCCCTTCTTAGCTCCTGGGGCCTCTGGGAGCTTTTGGGGGTGTGTCCAGGGAAAGAGGCAGCGGGAACATCTGGCTCCAGTAGCTGGAGGGTAGGTAGGCCTCTTGTTCTTGTTCCCCCTTCTGTCTTAGCTCAGACTCCACTTCTCAGAGCCCCGGGAGAGGGGGCGTGGTATGGGGCTCACAGCCTTACCTCAGCCTCCCCTGCCTGCTAGAGCACTGGGCAGTCAGACCGTTTGGCCTGGGTGTTCTGCAGAGCTGAGCACAGCCTCCTCATGAGCATTAGTGTGGGCTCACTTGCTCCGTAGGAAGAGCTCACAGTCAAACTGCTGAGGAACAGCTCCTGGTGAGCTTGTTCTGGGGACACCTCCTGCTCCTTAGGAAGGCATTTGAGCACAGCTTTCCAGACTGAGAGCCGTTTCCCTGCCCTCCCTTACCAAAGTTTCATTATCCCTCTCTCCCCTTTGCTTTGGTTCATGAAGGGCTGGGTCCCGGATGGAAGCGGAGTGGGATGGATGTGCAGGCCTTTCCTGTACCCCCTCCAAGCTTCTGAGGCAGTGATGGCCTAAATGCCCTGCCCAAGGGAGGATTGGACCACAGTAATGCTCTCTGGACTGCCTTCGTGGCCTTACTCGGCAGGGGCCACCATGAGTTACAGTGGGACCTCTTCCTGTAGGACTATAAACACTAAGGCTCTGCCTTTCACAGGAAAAAAATCCAATTCCAAACATCCTTTTCTTCCTCATTCTGAAGATGGCTGTGGGTTCAGAGCTCCCACTCAGAGAAGAAGCTCCTCGGTTTCCTTGCTCCTCCTAAGGGGATTCATTTCTTCCCTTCCATCTTTTTTCCAACTGGTCTGTTCTCCTGCACAAATCTCTGCCTGCCCATCTTCCCTCCCTCCATTCCGTGTTTGTCTGCCCCCCCTCCTCCCCCTCATTTTCACTCTCAGTTTCTTCCTTTTTCCTGCAAATTCTCCTCTGCAGCCAATAGAAAATGACCTCAACATGGGCTGACCTCTTCCTGGGTCTGGGCAGAGGTCCCGAAACACAGCTGATTCTTCTTGTCTAGGTGGCTGCCGAGGCCTAGGTCTGTTCTGCGCATTAGCTTGGCTTGCACATGTTGGTGTTCTGTGTTCCTCTGGGGCCTGACTCCCTCCCCTGAGTGACCCTTCTGCCTCCAGGTGGCCCACTTTAAGGACTACATCCCCCAGGCTTTCCCGGGGGGCCACAGCATGATCTTGGACTCTGAGGTGCTCCTGATCGACAGCAAGAAAGGCAAACCACTGCCCTTTGGGACTCTGGGAGTGCACAAGGTACTGGCTCAGGGCCAGATGTGCAAGAGTGAGTGTGTGCACGTGTGTGTGCTGTCAGTCTGAATGGAGAGGAATGTATCACTTACTTAGGGTCAAGCTTATCTTCATCTCTGAACTGGTTCTGAATTTAGCCCTGAGTTTAAATATGTTTTTGTGTTTTGCATAAAAAAAGAGCTAGTAGTGGCAACTAACTTATAATTGGGTCAGTCTCTATTCAGGACCATCTGTCAAGTGCCCTTATGGCCCAGGGACTTCACAGCACAAATAGGCCTTTTGTATCAGATGCTTCAGAGGGTCTCTGGAAGTGGATTGGTACTCCCCATTTTTCATGCCCTCTTATTTTTGTCCCTTATGTACCTACTACCTCATTTTCCCTTACAGAAAGCTGCCTTCCAGGATGCTAATGTCTGCCTGTTTGTTTTTGATTGTATCTACTTCAATGATGTCAGCTTGATGGATAGGTGAGGAATCTATTTTTGATTCCTGGGTGGGGAGGTGAGGGCTTCAGATTGGACAGGAGGGAGGAGAAGTGGCTGGAGCTGGTGCCTCTTTGTGCCCAGGAGCTGCAGCGGGAGGGTGCTGAGAGCCAGCACGGTTGCTACACAGCTCCCCGTTCAATGTTACGAAGAGCCGATGTGTTGACTAGATCTCGGCTCTGAGTGCTTAAGTCACAGAGGAAACAACCACCCACAGCAAAATGGATTGTTGACAAGATACAGACTATGAGCGCAGTAGTGTTTCATTTTATCTTCAGCAGCACCTACGGGTACGTGAGGCAGACAGTTTTCATCCCAGAGGTTTTGTTTTTGGAAGAGGCCGACAACAGGAAGCTTGTGATCGTCGGTGTTCTGTGGCTGGCGCCTTCTTAGGGATAACTAGCGGTCTTGACTTAGCTGCATCCAGTTCTTGAGCCTGAGAAACCGTTTTGGCCCCTTCCTCCCTTAGAGAGGCATCCCGGCCCCCACCCTCCACACCAGCCTTGAGTGTGGAAGGGGAAGGAGACAGAAGGGAGAAGGAACTGTGGGGGTAGGAGTTGGGGTTTGGGCTTCAGCTCCTGAGGCCTGTCAGCCTGCTCACCCAGGCACCAGCCCGCCTGGGGCCTGGGGTGAAGCAGGGTGCAGAAAATGAGAGTCGGAGTTATTTTTCAAATGGGACCAGGATTTATACAGTCTGTTTGGGCTGATGAGGTAGAGACAGGAACTACAGCAATGAAGTGGCTCTGTGCCATGGCTTATAACTGTCTGTCTTTGGTCCCAGTGGAGCCCTTGTCACGCTGGCAGGCAGAACTGTTAGACATGAGGGCCCTAAGCCATGGCAGAGCCTGAAGCCGAAGTTCACCGTTGTGCCCCTTCCCTCCTCGGAACTCCTCAAGGGGGTGGGAGGACCCTGGCCTGACCTCAGTTCTCCTGTCCCCCTCAGGCCTCTGTTTGAGCGGCGGAAGTTTCTTCACGATAACATGGTTGAAATTCCCAACCGGATCATGTTCTCAGAAATGAAGCAAGTCGCAGTGAGTGAATCCCACCCTAGGCAGTGTCCTAGTGGTTTGAAAGCAGGGCAGAGAGCCCCTTGGGTCAGATGTGGCTGGGAGAATGAGTCTTAATTATTTTCTTATGAGGGAAGCTGATGTGTATACAGGCAGACCTTGGAGATACTGTGGGTTTGGTTCTAGACCATAAAGCAATATCACAATAACATAAGTCATGAATTTTTTGGTTTCCCAATGCATAGAAAAGTTATGTTAATACTATACTGTAGTCTATTAAGTGTGTAATAATAGCATTATGTCTAAAAAAACAATGTGCATACCTTAATTAAAAATACTAAAAACTGCTCACCATCATCTGACAACACAGGGTTGCCACAACCTTCAGTTTGTAAAAAACACAGTATCTGCAGAGTGCAACAAAGCAAAGCAAGGAAGACAAGGTCTGCCTGTGTTCGTCTACCAGTCTCCACCTTGGGGGGCAGGGCATGAAGCATCCTTCCCAGGTGGGCTCCCAGTGGCTCTGAGCTGAAGGAGCTCTCTGTTTGGTCCCTGCTCTGCTAATGCTTTTGTTCCTTCTATTCAAGTCAGGGTGTTTCCAGCAGGCGCTTTGCTAGTGTGTGAAAAGAGACCCCCCTCTACCTCGCTCCCAGAGCCCTTCTCTGTTCTCATACCAACCTCAGTGTCTCTCCTGTTATCCCTCAGAAAGCTTCCGACTTGGCTGACATGATCAACCGGGTGATACAAGAGGGGTTGGAAGGGCTGGTGCTGAAGGACGTGAAGGTAAGATGGTCACATCCTTTGCTTTCTCCCGCAAAGCCCTCCCCTGAGCCTTTCCAGCCCTGTCCAGGAGGTGGCGGTGGTGGTCTGAGGTGTTTGGGGGTGAGTGCTGGGATGTGTCTTTCCAGAGTTCTGGATCCTAGAGGATGGGTTTGTGTATGTCTCCCGTAGTGCCTGGAGCAGAGCGGGCTGGGCACTGTGACAGATCCCGTATGTCATGTGAAGAGGTAAAAAGCCCACCCTCATAGAGTGTCCATTCTAGTTTGTGGTCTCTCTCTCGCTTCCCCTCAGGGCACATATGAGCCTGGAAAGCGTCATTGGCTGAAAGTGAAGAAGGACTATTTGAATGAGGGGGCCATGGCTGACACAGCTGACCTGGTGGTGCTTGGGGCCTTCTACGGGCAAGGGAGCAAAGGTCAGGGTGGCCTCTGGCCCCTGGGATGGTACTTCTTTGAAAGGTACCACTCAAGGAATAGGCAGGCTTTTTTCCTGGCTTGGTCTACTAGCATGGCCAGTCGTGACTTGCAAAGCTCTGGGATTAGGGGCCCCAACGTCACCCATGCTACGTCACGCAGGGACACGGAGAGCTGCGGACCTGGGAGGGGAGAGGTCAGGCAAGAGTGCCCTGTGCTAGCCTGGCACAAAGAAGCTCACCACCAGGGACTGGCAGCTTTCTCCTCAGGGAAAATCTCCATTTCCTGACTGCAGAGGAAGCTGGGGTCTGAGAAGCTAGTACTGGTGGGCATCTTTCTGTGTGCCAGGCTCTGTTCAATTCCTTTTGCTCCACCAGAGCCCAACGTCAGGTGCGATTATCCCTAATTCACTGAAGAGGAAATTGAGACTCAAAAAGGTTAAACTTACACAGCTAGCAAGGGGTAGATCCAGGAGGTGATCTCTGGCACTCTGATGCCAAGGCCTGGGCCCTTTCCTCCAGCAGGCTGCCCCTCACAGGGCACAAGGGGGTGGCAGAGATGCCCCCCCAAGTTTATTTAGCCCCTCCTCCCCCCAGGTGGCATGATGTCCATCTTCCTCATGGGCTGCTATGACCCGAGCAGCCAGAAGTGGTGCACAGTCACCAAGTGTGCAGGAGGCCACGACGACGCGACGCTCGCCCGCCTACAGAAGGAACTGGACATGGTGAAGATCAGCAAGGTGAGGAGGGGACCTGGGCGCCCTGGCCTCTGGACTGGCCGTCATTCCTGAGACAGTCAGTGTTATGGGGGCCGCAGGTATCGTTTATCTGTTTCCACAGAAAAGAGAACTGCTGCTTGGCCATAGGAGCAGTATTAGGCCCTCAAGTTCTCTGAGTACCTACCTTGTGGAAACTGGCCTGCATGCCCTCCAGGCCACACCCTCTCTGGGCAGGGAGGATCCCAAGGGGTGAGGGTCAGCCTTTTGTGATAAGTCACCTGTTCTCACAAGCCTGTGACCAAGAAGGGGTTTAAGTCTCATTTTGGCAACAGCCCAGGACTGCATCTTTTCTCCTCTAGGATCCCAGCAAGATACCCAGCTGGCTGAAAATCAATAAGATCTACTATCCTGACTTCATCGTTCCAGACCCAAAGGTATTAGCCCAGGGCCTGGGGTCCTCCAGCCCAAAAACTGAGCTTGTACATTCTCTAGTGCCACAGAGACATCACCTGGGCCTCACTGACAGTCCACCCAGGGTGGGGCTCTGGGCTGTTTAGCCAAGTGACAGGCACAGGGGTGACCAGTCAACACTGAGGAGTCATCCTCAGTAGAGAAAGGGACTGCCCGTCCTCTAGTCACAGAGGGTCTGCTCTAGAAGTGACCTGGGCCAATCCCTTCCTGCACTGACAGAGAAACTGAGGCCCAGAGAAGAAACGAGACTTCCCTAAGGTCACACAGCATCAGCAGCAACAGTGAGACTTGAGTTTGTCTCCTTCCTGTTAGCCACTGCTTTTTTGATTTTAACTTGTTCTGTATTGCTTTTAGCTGGTTGGGAGGTGTTTTCTACTTAACCAGGGAGTGACCTGACTTACTCCTGACAGAAAGCTGCCGTGTGGGAGATCACAGGGGCTGAATTCTCGAAATCTGAGGCTCACACAGCTGATGGGATCTCCATCCGTTTCCCTCGCTGCACCCGAATCCGTGATGATAAGGACTGGAAGTCTGCCACTAACCTCCCCCAACTCAAGGTGCCATTTCCTGGGCTGCGTGTGTGTCCTGTACCCACTGTCCCAGCTTGGGAACCGAGGGCACCTGGCCTCCTGCGTCCTCTGTCGTCTCCTTTCCCCGCTGCACTGAGATGGGCAAGGAGGGCAGTTATCAGATAGGGAGACCAAGCCTTGGCAGGGCCAGGAGCAGCAGCGCTGGGCCCCCACCCACATCTCCCGGTAGAGAGCCCTACCTTCACCGGGCCCCCGTGGGCAGCCCTGGGTCCTGGTGAGGGAGAGCTCCCGTCTCACGGCTTCCCTATGGAGGACCTGGCCCCAGGCTGCAGTCTCTACATTGCGGAAAAGACCTGGGGAACAGAACAGTGATCTGTGCTGATTACTCCAGAAACAGGGCCAGAGCTAGAAAAGTACCAAGGAAGCCAGCCACTTATCCCTGTTATGTGTCTCTTTCCCCTCATTGTTAAAACATACCACACAGACTGCCTGAGGCCCGTGGCTGGGAAGGGAGTGATACACCAACATTCTCCCCCCTCCTCAGGAACTGTACCAGCTCTCCAAGGAGCGGGCGGCTTTCACCATAGTGGCCGGAGATGAGGGGAGCTCCACTACAGGGGGCAGCAGCGGAGAGAACGAGGGCACCTCGGGGCCAGCTGTGTCTCACGAGGCCCTGAGAACCTCCCCCAAGCACCCCTCCACCAGTGCCAAGAAGGCAGGAGGGAAGCTGAGTAACTCCAACAGCAAAGGCGGTAAGGAGAAGGGTAGGGGCTGGGGTGATGAAGAATGGACATGAGGGCAGAGACCAAGGACAAGGACCCAGTCCCACACTCCAGCCCTGAGGTCATGTGATTCTCTGTCCACTGCAGCTGACGTTGGCTGCATTCCTGCTGTGTGTCCACCCATGGGCCAGAAGCTGTTCTGCTGGGCATCCTCCTGCTCTGTAAATCTGAATGACAGGACCCCGGGAGAGCCCCTTGGAGCCGGGGATAAGCCACCTCTGAGCTAAAGGCTCAGCGTACAGCCCTTACCTCCTGTCTCACCCACACTCACAGCAGAGGAAGGGCCCAGCCCTTCTCTGTACTCCCCTGACTCCAGGGACCATTATCCGCTCCCCTGCCCTCTTCTTAGTTCTCATCCTGAGCTCTCTCCTGCAGGCAACAAGCTGGCTGCAAAGCCTTCCCCTGTGAAAGTGGGAGAGAAGCGGAAGGCTCCTGATGAGACCCCATGCCAAGCAAAGGTGAGGGTAAGAAGAGCAGTGCCTTCCGGGGGGTGGGGGGGCCTCGTGTGCCCAACCCTCTGCACTTGGACTCTGAGAGACAAGCGAAGGTGTTGTCAGGACTAACTGCCAACCCCCTGCCCTCCTGCAGCTGCTCCTGGCCGCGGGCTGGGCTGGCAGTGCTGTGGCTCCACCCTGTGCCCTCTTGTTGCCTTGCAGAGGCGGCGGGCCAGCGAGCAGAGAGGAAGGAGCGCTGTGCCAGCAGGCAGGCGATAGAGCAGCCAGCCCAGCCGAGAGGCTGCAGGGACCCACCCGGTTGCCGGTCCCAAGTCACAATTGACATTAAAGGGGAGAAAGCGCAGTCTGGGTGTGGGAGTGCAGCAGTGTGAGTTTGTGAACAGGGCCAGCCAGCGAGGAGCGGGAGAGGGCACTGGCTTGGTGACCGTCTTTTTCCCTCTTGCACTCCCTTGTTAGTCTTTGGTTTGACAGCAGCTGTTGAGTGCCTGCTGAGGCCAGTGACTCGGTTCAGCCCTGGGGGAGCTGATGCCCCAAAGGGCAGATAAAGAACTCGACATCCGGTCACTACACAGTGACTGTGCCACTCCAGCCCAGGAATCAGCACAGGTCTGGGAACTCAGGCCCTGAACCCAGTCCCCAGAGCACCTATACGACCTTTCCGTCTTTTCCCTACCTGAAGCCTGGAATCCGCGCACAGTCACGAGCCGGGCTCCTGGCCCTGCCCACCAGCCCCTGGATGGTTCTTGGAGACATGTACTTTTCAAGTCCCCAGTGTAGGGACCCGTCTCCTCTCCCTTCTCTTCGTCTAGGCAAGGATGGAAGGGCGTGTCAGTCCTATGTAATCTGGAGTGGCTGGAGGATCGGGGTTTTGATGCCTTTACCTTTTCTCCAGTAAACTCTTTCCCCTCGTGTCCTGACCGCTAGGCTCCCTCTCTCTAGCCTTTGCTCTAACCTCCCTCCTCGCTGGTCTCGGCTCCCTGGGCGGAGAGCCATCTGCCCCAGCACAGTGCAGCCCTGCTCCAGGCCTGCCCTGACCACTGTGCATTTGCAGGTGCTGCTGGACATCTTCACCGGGGTGCGGCTCTACCTGCCGCCCTCCACGCCAGACTTCAGCCGTCTCCGACGTTACTTTGTGGCATTCGATGGGGACCTGGCGCAGGAATTTGACGTGGCCTCAGCCACGCATGTGCTGGGTAGCAGGGACAGGAACCCTGCGGCCCAGCAGGTCTCCCCAGAGTGGATCTGGGCCTGTATCCGGAAACGGAGACTGGTAGCTCCCTGCTAGGAGTGCTGCCTGCCCTCGCCCTCTGGCTGTGCTCTCCCCACTGCACTACTCCTGGACAGGGCAGGCAGGCACGGGACAGAACGCCGGGGGAACGGGCTTTCTCCTCCAAGCTGCGCATCTTCCGGAACCCACCAACCACGCGTGGTCTCTTCCAGACTGGAGTTAAGTTGCTGTGGGTACCACCAGTGAAATCAGTTTCTCCTGCCGGTTTACATAGGTCTTTCAGATCGGGGTGCTGGTTTTGACCTTTTTTTTCTTCTTTAAAAAGAAGCTTTTTAAAAAACCAAAACAAAAAAGCCAGGAACTATCTTGGAGTTATTTATGTCCTTCCCCTAGTGATTAAGCAGTGAAGGGAAGGCTGGCTGTTGAAGCGCTTGTCCACAGAGCCCATCCTGGCGGCAGTCTTTTCTCCCTTACCTGCCCCTTCTACTTCCAGGCTCATTTTAAAGTTGTATTTAAAAGAAAGACTGTCCCCAGAAATGCTTACATTTGGCAAAACTTGTATTCAGCCTGGCCGCCAGGAATGAAGTCTCACTTGAAACAAAATGGGTTTTATGTCTTTGTGCTCTCCTATTACAGCGTGAGGGTCCCTGTGTGAAGGGAGGGAACCATGATCAGGTAGGAAGGAAAGGGAGGTTGTTTGGGCTACTCCTTCGTGGGGGATAAAGGGCTCCAGGAGGATCTGCCTCCCCCAAATCTGGAAACAAGACTGCTCTTTAAAAACCCACCTGAGGACAAATCTACACAGCCTGCTTACAAAGAATGGCTCCTGCACCAGCTGATTTTATTTGAATAAAAGGAAAACAATCTAGCATGGACGAGTGCAGTTCAGTAGAACTTTTTGGAAGCACCCTGTAAATCTCCACTGGCCAACATGAACCAGCCATATTCTGAGCATGTGAAATGTGTTAACAAAACTGAGGAGGTGAACTTTTCTTTTTTGTTCAAGTAGTCAACGTGAGGCTCGTGCTAGTGATTACCACCTTACCTTGGGCAGTGCAGGTGTAGACAGAGTTTGAATCAAGCCCTGAAACTTAACAGCCCCAACTCTCCAGGAACGGGGACAGGAACTGCACCTACATCACAGGGTTGCTGTGAAGGGTAAGTGACCTCAGGAGGCCTTAGGTAAAGCACTTAGCACAGAGCCTGGCACGTAGTGATCTGGAGTTGGGAAGATCAGCACTGGTGTGCATGTCCAGACCGTGCCCAGGAGACTGGGGCCTGGCCTCTGACTTCAGAACCCCGGCAGACCACCTCCACGGCCTTGCACCTGTGCGGTACAGCGCGCTCTGGTCCGAGTGCAGGCTCCTCGTGTCACCATCTGGTTTTGAACTGACTTCCAACTAGTGCTGCTGACGTGAGGGTCCATTCTGTTTTTTCTTATCAACAGATTGGCAGGCTTGTTTGTCCAGCCCCTGTGAGCGAGGTGAATGTGACTCAATCTCTGGAGCATACCCGAGTATGAGCCCGAGTCTGGGCCACCGTCTTGCCCCGGCCCTCCTCAGCATGCTCAGCTAAGGTCACACTCTGCTGGGAGGCCAACTTCAACCTGATTGACCGGGGTTTCCAGCTGCTGCTGAAAATGTGTTGGGAGGAAGGGCAGGAGGGGGAGGTGCCCTGACTCTAGGCCAGGACGTTTGGTGTTTCTGAATAGGCACCATTCAGTCTGGCTTCACGGTTGAGAAGAAGACACTCTTTATTCTGTCCTCTGTGGAGACAAAAGCTGCTCCTCTGAGCACTGACCTACATAAATTTTCATCCCCCATCTCCAGCCTCCTCAGGCCAAGCAACTGGACAGAGCAGCAGAACAGGGCTCTCCCCTCGGGATTTTGCCAACGGACACAGACGCTGCCCTTTTGCCTGGCTGGTCTCTCACTTGCTGCGCTCGCACAGCAGAGGGGGGCGTCTCAGTCATGAGCTCAGCCCCTCGGCCCCTCCCTGCCTCGCTGGGTGTGTTGTCTGTACAAGGTGTTTATCTCCTTCCAGTCTTTCTGACACAATTTTTCTTTGCTACTGAGATTAGATGTGATTTTGTATCCATGTATTTCCACAGACCGTAAACAGCGTCGTGGTAGACCTCCCCAGCAGAGTGCTGGAGGCCTGCCCTCCTTTGAGCTTTTGTCTACTTGCTGCTAGTTGGCAGCAGGCCAGAGGTCATCCAGGGTGCTGAACAGGTCAGCTGCGCAGAACAATGAGGACAAAGTGCTGTGGCTCAGCCTCAAGCCTTTATGCCCTCTTGGCAAGATTTCTTCTGTCCTCAGTCACAGGGCAGTTCTGCACTAATCCAGCTCTCCCAAAGGCTGCCTACTCAGGAGCCCCCTCCCCTGGGCACCTGGTCAGGCAAGTGTACAGACCTGCACACACACGGTACTGCCCTCGAGGCTGGGCCAACCTCTGGGCCACACTCCAGCCACCACAGCTGTATCCACAAGTTACTGTCCATGTCCCAGGGTCGCCTGAAGACTTAACTAGGCACTCTGGCTGTCCTCAGATTCCTTTCTACCCACATCTTTAAGGTGTGCCTCTACCAGATCAGTGTCCCACGTCTGAACTCACTTGATGCTTTTTCCTATTTGGACTTAGGGTTGGTCCTTTTTCCTACCCAGGTCCCATCCTCTTCTAGGCTCTTCCATGACCAAGGCCACATGGCCCAAGCATCTCCAAAAATAATGCAGTCTCTCAAGAGCAAGCCTGTGTGCCTGGGATTAGCCTGTGGTTTGTCAACTCATGTCAGTCTTAACTGTCAGACCTCTGGTATCCTCACACCAGATCAGACAGGCATCTATATTGAAACTTTATTACAAAGTTATAAAGCAGAGCTCTGTAACAAAAAATACACATTTGGGTTTGCTCTTAACACCCAAGTAAGTCTGAGAAAATCTTAATATAAGCCACTTGAAATAACACATTCACATCCAAAAGACTTCAACAAATTTATACATTTTATATTGAGCACTAATTCCTGTACAGCTTATTCTTACTAGTTTGGATCCAGCTATTCCAATGTATTATGAACCAGTCAGCTGTCCATGTCTTCTAAAACAAGTCTCAACTGAAACCTCAGAACAGTCGTAGCAAAAGCCATGGAATAATGGAAGAATTAGATGTTTCCATGATAATTAAGACCAAGGACCTATGAGAAGCAGGAGAGAATATTCAAGGATAAAAGTCAAGTTTTCTACCTAGGTTAGTAACTGAAATGGGATCTCAGAATTCCCAACTTTTACTTGGTGTAGGAATAAAGAAGATACAAAAAAGTTGGGGGAGGTGTTTGCCACCTTTTTTTCCTAAATGGATACCTTTACCAAAAGAGGTTAGAAGTCTTCAAGGCAAGCTCTTTCTCCAAAATGAGTAAATGACATCAGTTCTAATTCTTACTGAGGTTACAAACCAACCATCAGGATATTATTAACTCATGTCTAAGAGGGAAGTTGGGAGGTAGGGAGAGGTAAGGCGTCAGCAGAGAAAGCAAGTTTTAAGTAGGGAGACAGCCAGCTTCTGCCCTGAAGTTACTGCTAGGTTGTAACTGAGCTGCAGACATGTAGACCTGTTTCACAGTGGAATTGAGGAGTAGCTGAATCCTTTGTTAAACTGGTAGGCACTGTAAACTATAGTATTTACTGTCTTGCAGAAAGGTGAAAGACGATGTCTTTATAGGGAAATTTCTTGACTCCCCCAGTTCCCACAAAGGCTGTAGCCCGGAACGAATCACCCAGGACTTGGTATAACGTCAAGGTAAGTGGTCCAGTGTTAGCTGACAACCACTTTAAAATTACTTAAAATTATTTCACTCCCCCAAAGAGATTAGTGGTTGACAGCATTAAACACGTCTGTACCAATAAACAGGTCGGCTTAGAGGTTTCCCACTGCTTTCAAAGTCATGACTGGTTCTTCCAGTCTGAGAGATCTTGGCTGCGTGGGGTGGGGGGGCTGCCAAAGCCTTCGGGTGTTCAAGGGTTTGCATAGCTCGCCGAGTGGTGACGGCAGCACACACCGCTTTTCTGATAGTACATAGTACGTACGTTTGTGCTTGGCTAAGCCTCTCCGGCAAACGTAAGCTCTTCCCGTGGTAAAAACGCCCTAAGAGGGCTCGAGAACATCACCTGTTCGTTGCACGGCCCTTCCTAAAGGGCCTAGAGAATGCTTCTTCCTGACCTGCCCCTCAATCAGCAGGCTGAGAAAGGAAATGGGATAGGGAGTCCCCACCAACCTGGGGAACTAAGACTTCCAGCTGTCTGCTCAAGGGCTGAACCCAGCCTCGTTCAGTCCCTTCTGATACCTCTTAGGTGCTCTGTCTTACATGCTCAGTCTCCGGGAGCTTCATGAGAAGTCTGGCTAGAGAAGCGTGAGGCTCTCTGCCTAAGTCTCTGTGCCTTCAGTGAGACCATGTTTAAAACCTCTGTGGGAAAGAGGGACCTCATGCTCAGGGGAAAGTGGTTTAAGGCCGTCTGTTGGAGAAGGCAGAGCCAAGCAGAAAGCCACTGCTTCCACCCAAAGCTTTCCCTTTTCTCATAAACTAAAATTAAGGATGGCACAAAGTCAGGCCCCAAGAGAAGCAGCAGAGATGATCCGTGCACCATCTCGCGCACAGACTGGAATTTCCCAGCAGTTTGAAAGCCAGATGCTTTGTTGACTGCCAAGGTCAGGTCAGGAGACTGATAGCTTCCAATCCCAGCACTTAAGGAAGCAACTCTTTAAGGACTTCAAATTTTTTCAATAGCATTTCTGTTTCATTTCTCACCAGAAATGAGTTTACTGGGCCGAATTCTGTCCTAAGGAGGATCACTATTGGTCTGGGAAGCTAACATCTTTTTGGTCTGAAGAAACACATGGATTTTAGGTAATGTAGCAAGAGACTTTAGCAAAGGTCGGTTAAAGCACAGAAAGCCAGAGGGACCAGAAATGAATCCAGATGTGCTGGGGAAAAAGAGAGCCATTTCTACCAGGACTTCCGATGGGTGGAGCAGAGGCACGCCGCTCGGGGATGGGTGGGCTACAGGAGGAAGGGTGAGACTGTTTAGGTTCTCAGAGGAAGGGAGGAAGGTACAGTCCAAATTCCAGAAAGTCCTCTCTTAACTACCATCATCACCCCAAGATCGCTGAAACAGGCACTTGGCTGTGCGATCTGTGCGTGCCCAGAGGTGACACAGCATCTTGCTTGCCCTGCTCTTGGGAACACTGCAGATTTTCTTGGTAGGCTGCCCCTCTGCAAGCTGGCCAACTGTGGGCCCAGATACCTCGAGCTATGTCCCCGCGTAAGGCACTGAAGAAGCCGGTACAAGCCCTCAGGATCGGAAGACGTGCACAGCTCGGATCACGTACTGCCGGCAGATGGGACACTCGTTCATGCGCTTGCCACACTTGGTACAGGTGACCATGTGGCCGCACTCCAGCAGAACACAGTCGATGGGCGAGTCCATGCAGATCCGACACAGGTTCTCCTCCAGGCTGGATGGCACTGCTCCCCCTGGACACACACAGCAGAAAGCGGGCAGAGGGGCAAGTAAGAAGACTGTCTAAGTGTATGGGGTTGGGGGGCCGGGGGAGAGCAGGCGCACTGGGAACAGCCCCCCCAAGTCCCCATGCTTCACTCAAACAGAAACTCCAAGACAACTTTTCCCCATAGTTAATTCCACTTGCATGTTTAATCTGCACCTCTATAGGTCAGGCTGTAGATCTGAAGAGTCAAGTACTTGTAGATCAAAGACGTCCCCAGCACATGAGAACTAAATAAGGCAAAGTCCTCAAAGCTTAGAAGAAATAATTTTCGGACAATTGAGGCTGTAATACAGCCAGTGAGTGGCACTTAGGGACTCAATATTCTCTGATGCAGAACATGATGAAAAGATAAAACTGGTTCAGAAAAGTTTAGATATAAATGGAGCTGTAATGAATGGCTCACTAAGGATCATGAGGCTTATATGTAAACATGTCCCCAATTTAATAAAGCCAAGGATCACGGGAGCCCCTGGGCCATGCCACAGACTACCCCCAGGCTTCCTGTGAGGAGACATCGTGGTGCAAGAACCCGGCAGAGATTATGGCTCCCTCTTCTCTGCTCCCCACACACAGCTCTACTCACGCCCTCATGACTACTGCTCATCACACTGCATGAGAGTTTTTGAGTTTGCCCACTTGTCTCCCCACTACACTATGGGCCCCCAAATTCAACAAATGCAATCAATTTCTATAATACTGTACTAAGCATCTGCTATGTGCTCTGAGGTCCGATATTCATCTTTGAATCCCTGCAACCAGTCACATGGTAGGTGCTCTCTAAATGTCTGACAAATGAACATCTCCCAAGGGAATGATAACAGCTCACATTTATTGCAAGCTTACAGGCACTAGCAGGGTCCTGAACGCTTTGCATGTTTTAACTCATTGGATCCTCACAAAAACTATGAAGCAGGGCTTCCCTGGTGGTGCAGTGGTTGGGAGTCCGCCTGCCGATGCAGGGGACGCGGGTTCGTGCCCCGGTCCGGGAAGATCCCACATGCCGCGGAGCAGCTGGGCCTGTGAGCCATGGCCGCTGAGCCTGTGCTCCGCAACGGGAGAGGCCGCGGCAGTGAGAGGCCTGCGCACCGCGATGAAGAGTGGCCCCCGCTCACCATAACTGGAGGAAGCCCTCGCACAGAAACGAAGACCCAACACAGCCAAAAATAAATATAAAATAAATAAATAAATATTAAAAAAAAAAAAAAAACTATGAAGCAGGTACTCTTGTTACTCATTTTATAGATGAGACAACTGAGACCAGAGGGTTAAGTGGCTTGCCCAAGAATTCAAATCCAGGCAGGCGGGCTTCTGGGCAAGGGGCCTGAGGGCAGGGACTGCCAAGATAGTATTAACTGCTCAGTGCACAGTTCACTCGACAAGGCTAACTGGCTTGTGCAAGTGGTAAGATACAGTGGGCATGACCAGCATCCTAGGTTAGCTGCAGGAACAGAAAAACCTTCACTTCCCCAAAGCCAACCATCCCCAGCATGTTTTAAATGGTAGCCTGAACCAGGTAGCTATAAACAGGCAATTGGCCTCGTACCAGCCACCTCTACGCTTCCACAGGGAACTCTCACACTCCATTGCTTCTGCACTTTCTTTTCCTGCTCCCTGGACTATTCAAAAAGTCAAGAATTACATTTGAGGAGGGCTGGCTGTAAGAGGTAGTGAAACCTACTTACCCCTTTGAGGAGCTGTTGGCCCTAACAGGGAAGGTTTGGAAACAACTGAACTATATAAATACCTAAGATGAGCTGGAGTAATTTATAGAATTTCATTACTGATTACTTCTATCAGGATTAACAAATTCATCAACTCAGTTGCCAGCATTCTTCCAGGGAATCAGAAAAAGAAAGACACCAAGTGGATTGGCCAGATCTTGGTATCAGATGAGGGAGTGGGTCTAGAACTCCAAATGATTTGGGGGAGTTCAACTCTTGAGAGTTTATCAGCCAGAAGACTGTGCCCCACTCTGAGCTATATGATTGTGAGCTCTTCCCCAAGAAAGGATGTTCTCAGAGTAGTGTAGGGACCTGCAAAGCACTTTAAAACTTTTTCAGAAGACTCTCCAAATTTGTTATTTAGTATAACAGCCATGTAGCCTTGTAGGCTTTCAAAAAGGTCCAGCATGTTTTAGAATGCTTTGGATCTGCAGTCAAGATTCCTGCAGTGTGTTCTCTGGAGGTGCCCAAAGGCCCAGTGGTGGTCTGTAACACACGGGTGAGTTTGTGGCAGCGGGACGCCACGAAGAGCAGTGTGTGTCACCTTTCCCGATCTATCCCCAGAGCAGTTCTAACCGCTACCCAGCCCCGTACAAACAAGGCTCTCAGGTCACCACCCTTTTCTTTTTTTTTTTTCGGGGGGTGGGGGGGTGGGGGCAGGGCGGCACACCACGAGGCATGTGAGATTTCATTCCCCGACCCGGGATCGAACCTGCACCCCCTGCAGTGGAAGTGCAGAGTCCTAACCACTGGACCACCAGGGAAGTCCCCACCACCCTTTCTTTTTAGTTGGTACCAGAAGCTGATAAACATCCCAAGTGATCTCCCTGAAGTACACAGAAACCCTTCCCACTCAGACCAAAATAGAGTGAAAACTATAGGGGAGAGAGTGCCTTAGCACCTCCCCTCTAGTTTTAGGGGTGTGGGAGTGTGAACACAGGAGTGTGGGAAATGCACCGGATGTGCCACGTGCCACCACTTACTTTGCTGAATATTTTACAGATGCTGGCTTCTGAGCTCTGACAACCCAGAGGCATGCACATCAGGCTGCCCCTAGGTGTCCTGCCACTCTTGTCTCTTCATTGGGGACGGGGATGAGAATTTCTAGAGATGCTGAGAAGCCTTGGTTCCCAGTGAATTCCCCCACACCCTCTCTGGATGCTGACATGCTCAGAGTTCTTAAGACTTAACAGGAAGCAGGGCTGAAGGAGGGGAAGGACAGAAGAGCTAAGAGCGTAAGCCTGTTCCCAAACAGGAACAACTACATACCGTTTTGGTCTTCAGCACCACACACTGGAAAGGAAAGAGAAAGAAGGCGTCTGAATATGTGACGGCACAAGGAAAGTCTCCAGCCACCCTGCCTTCGCTTCCGAACTCTGACTGCTCGCCTGCTGGGAACCAGGCCAGCCAAGAGCCCAGACAGAACACCCGCCCTCCTCACTCCCCCTACATGCGGAGGACTCACGCACAGCTCCTGCCAGGGTGTCTGGTCTAGTCTTAGAAAGAGAAATTCCACTGCTTTGCCATGAACAAAACTGCCAAGCAGGAAGGATACTGCATAAGCAGTGTCCTTTTCTGTTGCTTCTGAAGCCAGCACTAAAGTCAGGAAAAGAGCAACAGTCTGCTCCAGTCAGCCAGGGAGTCGGGGTGCAGCCCCCGGCGGAGCCATCTGGTCCCAGGTCCTCGCCACTCTAGGGAGGTTCTGGGGACGATCCCAAAGGGGAGAGTCTGTGATCAGGTGACCAGTCAGATGTCCCCTAACTCTGATGAATCTGAACTTCTGGGAGAGGAGAGCCCCAAATCCGACTTCAACCACTGTTAGCAGGCAAGGAGTCAAAACGACCTGCAGGACCAAATCAGCTGGGGAGGGGTTGTTGGGAGGTGGGGGGGCGGGGGTAGGTTCTGGGTGAAGTCACTTCAGGAAATGTGGAGTTCCACACAGCTCAACTCCTCTCTCTTCTGCAGGATTCTCTGCCTTTGCTGTTCCATTATTCATCCACCATGAATCAGCAGCAGGGACATAAAGTTTCTTTTTTTTTTTTTCTTCCCAAACTCATCTGAGCACAGACCTTGATATTTTACTGGGCATCGCTGAAAATGATACCATGCTTTGGGAAATGAACAGCCCAAGTGCAGGCAGGACACAGTGTTCTTGCACCGTGTGTGCAAAGAAGGAGTACTGGTGGAGGCAGTAGTCAGTATGGCAGGGGCGACGTGTGGGGGGAAAGGCCATGGACTTGGACCAGGAAATCCTCAGTTCAAATCTGGGCTCTACAATAAAAGGAAGACACTAATAACGCCTATTTCCCAGGCTGCCCTGAGGATTAAATACATGTACATGATGCCTAACCCAATCCCAGCCCTCAACTGCAAAGGACAGCTATTATTAGAGGCTGCAGATGTGTAAGGTGACTCCTTCCTGGGCTAAAAGCAGGGAAGTTTAGTCAGGTCGATGTCGACTCTCAAGCGAGACAGCAAGCACGCTGGAACTCGGTGCAGCTGTCACCCAGGCGGCCCCTCACCCAGGTGCTGGAGCCCCTTCTGATCCTTGTACAGCCGCGTCACCCTCTCCATCAGCTCCCACTTCTCACAGCAGCCCTTGTAGTTGACGAAGTTGCGAGCCAGGATCTCTTTGAGCTGCCGCACGGTTAGACCTTCAATGTCCTCCAGGTCGGTCAGGTCAGATAGAGAGGCCCTCCGGCCCGGGACGAAGCTGTCCTCTGAGTCAACAGACTGCAAAGGCAAAGATGAGATCGGTGGGCTCAGCTACCCCAACCCAGGCTCTCCCTCCCAGGAGCCCAGAGCACTCATCACCCCATGCTTTGGGTGGCTGGCCTCAAGAGGAGCAGGAACAGGAGTAGTAGCTGGCATGGTGCCCTGCATCGCAAGACAGACCACGGTCTAGGGGGCTTCCCTGGTGGCGCAGTAGTTGAGAGTCCGCCTGCCAATGCAGGGGACACGGGTTCGTGCCCCCGTCCGGGAGGATCCCATGTGCCGCGGAGCGGCTGGGCCCGTGAGCCATGGCCGCTGAGCCTGCGCGTCCGGAGCCTGTGCTCCGCAACGGGAGAGGCCAACAGCGGTGAGAGGCCCGTGTACCGCAAAAAAAAAAAAAAAAAGAGAGAGAGAGAGCACGGTCTCTTCCTGACCCGCCCAGCAGCATGACCCGGTAGAAGGAGCAGCAGTCTGAGGCAGGTGGCCCTGGCTTTGAATCCTGATTCCTCCGCTGATTAGTACTGAATAGTATCAGGCAAGTGGCTCACCTCTCGGAGCCCAACTGCCCCTCCATGAAGAAGAGGCAGCAGACCTGCCCCACAGGGTTGCTGTGACGAGTAAACGCAGCAGGTCCAGAAACTACCGAGAATGGTGTTGGTCCTTCTCCCCCGGAGACAGTTCTGCTTTCCCACGAAGGAGCTCACCTCCCGGGCAAGCATCCTCTCTACGCCCTCGCGACAACAGCTCCACGGCCCCGATGGCTGTGCCCCCCTGTGCACTAGGCCCGCCACGGCTGAACTCCCTCCCATCTTTCCTCCTGATTATCTGACCTCCTTCCCCTAACAATGGCTACTGTGTGCTAGAAGCAGAAGAGAAGAACACGATTTGCACAGTGGCACCGGGAGCCTGCCCTCTGGCAGCTCTTACAAAGTCAAGAGACTGGAAACTCATGGGCCGTGTGGCTCCCCAGTCTCCACTGTGACTCACAACTGCGCACAACACACCGCCCGCCACCAAGGTTAATCTGGAATGCGAACACTAAACTCCACCCCTGAAAACCGAACTTCGGAAGGACTCATCACACACTGACTCTCCTCTCTCCACTCTGAGTCTGCCAAGAGGTTCCTAATAGCAGCCTAAGAACGCCAGTGAAAGAGCAAAGGCAAAGGCACAGACCCAAGCAGGGGCCCCACCTGGGTCTCATCCTCAGCAGGTGCTCTGGCTGTGCTCTCCAGGTAGACGGGTTCCTCTTGGTCCTGAGACACATGGCCATTGGCCTGTGGGAAGAAAAAGGTGCCATCACATCCACAGAGATGCCCCAGGGATAGCATGGGCCTCTTGCCAGCACACACCACATCCAAAACGCATTCCCATCTCCCCCGGAAATCTGGAGTCTCACGTAACAGCATTACAACAGCCTGCTCTTTAACGCTGACTTTGTCAGGCAGGGAAGCAATAGAAAGAGATTTCAACTCTAGAACGAGAGGCATTAATTCTGCCCACCGCCAGGACGGCACTAACCGCCACTCACCGTCAATTTCGTCTCAGTTTGAAGACTCCAAGTGAGAGGAAGATCACACGTCCACTCCTGTGCTGGACCGCTGTCAAGTTTTTTGCTGATACTGACCCCAAACTACCCTCCCGACAACTTCTGCCCACCATCCCTGGTTCCGTCCCCAGACCAATGCCAACTATTTTCTTCCCAGCTGTTCATATCATACCTTCCCTTCCTCCACACAAAATCTCCCCCACTTCCTCATCTGGCCCGGATGAGACAAAGTTTCCAGACCCTCACCACCCGACCCCTCTCTTCTGGCTAGTTGCTGCTCTCACATTCTAGAGATATGCTCCAACCAGCAGGGCACACTATTACTGAGAGCTGTCTTGAAACCTGGTCAAAAATTATTATTAGCCTGAGACTATGTAAGACAAACGCCTGTGCTTAAGAAGTTTCTTTCTGCTTAGAATTCGAGCTTCTCAGAAGGTTCCTCCTATAGACACTCCTTCGGGTTTTGCCATAGAGTAGTCAGAACCGTGAGCCCCCTGATCCCACCACCACTGAAGCCACGAATCCCTTACGCAGATCCTCTTCACCCACTGCCCCCAACAGGCAGAGGGCCTGGTGTGAGCCCAGAGCAAAGGGGTGTCTGAGCTCACAGGCCTTTTCCACTGCTCTCAGTAAAGGAAACCAGTCACTCACTGCCTCTAGCTGCTCACCTCAGATTAGGATGCATAATATGGAGCTAATTAAGAACAGGCCAGCAACTACAGTGGCAATGAAGAGTAGAAATAACCACCACCACCAAAAATGCCAAGGGACAATACGCTCCCACATACAGCACACGTGTATGGAGATGCATCCAAAACAATGTCTAGTTTCCTCTTAGATTTACATCGGTGTGGTACACACCGGCCTCCTGGTGTCACCTTGGAGTTACAAAAAGTCTTTCAGAGCCTAACCTCGTCCTAAGTATACAGCTTCTTGTATGTCCTTTCTTTTCCAGGAAAGAGAAACTAGATCTCATGCTGCAAAGTATGCTCCTGTCTTTTCAGTTTGCCCACTGGCTAAACCAAAATCTACAATGAATGTGTGTCCACAGTTATGCTTATTCCACACACTTCCTTCACCAGCAACTACTGCCAGGACATTAAAGGTACAGGAAAGGGGGCTTCCCTGGTGGCGCAGTGGTTGAGAGCCCGCCTGCCGATGCAGGGGACACGGGTTCGTGCCCCAGTCCGGGAGGATCCCACATGCCGCAGAGCGGCTGGGCCCGTGAGCCGTGGCCGCTGAGCCTGCACGTCCGGAGCCTGTGCTCCGCAAAGGGAGAAGCCACAACGGTGAGAGGCCCGCGTACCGCAAGAAAAAAAAAAAAAAGGTACAGGAAAGGGCCCTGGTAGGGTGAGTGGTACAAGCAGATTTGCATCCTGGGTGCAGCTCGCTGTAGAATCGTCGGGCAGCCGCGCACAAATTACTTCGCTTCCCCTGTTTTTCTGGCTGACAAGATGCAGACCTCACCAGAACCGGGGATGTGAGCTGACCTGAAGGCCCTCTGAAAACATCAGAGAAGTACCCAATGAGATCCGGTACACAGTGTCACCTGTGGGTGCAGTCTAGAAACTTCTGATTAATGAAAGGAAGCTTAAAACTGACTCCATTCATTGGAAAAGCCACCTGAAGTTTCTTGAGGGAAAAAAAAAAAATCCTTCAAGGCACTCTCCTGGCTCCCCATAAACAGAGCGGAAGCACTTAACCAAGCAAAGGGAGGAAGTCAAAGCAGGAGCCCAAACCTGTCCAGCAGACAGAGCCAGAGCTGAGGGAAGAGTTAAACTCCAGAGCGTGCTGGGGAGAAAGCAGGCTCAAGCCAACAAGGGAGCTGCTGAGTTTCCTGAAGGTAAAGCATGCGATCACAGTGGCCTTTATGCCTCAGTGCTCATCAGAGCTGAATCAGGGGGCCCCATCCTGGCAAAGGAGGTGATCATAAACAAGAGGCAGCAGCCATCCACATCCTGTGTGGGAACTGACAACACTGGCACGTGCCTGCTCCAGGCGGCTCAACGCCCTTTAGACGTGAGATCACGCTACTCAGTCCTCCCGACATCCTGGCAAGAGCAAAAGTGGTCTGGATTACTAACCCCATTTCATTGTTATAGGCTCAAACCTCACCCAAACTGACCCAAGAGTCAGTGACAAACCGGATGTGGAAACCGGATTTCTTAGGTCCTAACCCTCCCACTATTGCCCAAGTCGTGTAAGTAAAATAGTGCGCCTACAGGACGCCATCATGCCTCACACAACGGTGAGGTCCGCCCGCATCACTCTAATCCAATAGCTGGTTGCTCCGTCTACCTTCCCCCTTGGAGGGGCTTTCTCAGCACAAAAGCAATGTGTTACTCATTTCTGTACTTTCCACGCCTGGTTCATATTTCCGTCGATGTGCTGCTCTGAGCTTACCATCCCCAGGCCCCACTAGGATGCTGGTAAGGCTGCTTACTGTTCAACAGCCCACCGACCACTGCCCCGCCCAGCCAGGCTGGCAGGAGAAGCCGCGCGCTTGTCTCAGTCACAGTGTTTCCCCACTCTCCCTTCCCTCTACATGTTCCTTTTCTTCCTTTCTTCCTTTGTGCCTTTGTGCCTGAGGAACGGAGTTCCCCATCCGGCCAAGGAAGACCATAACAAAGGTGAGTAAGTAGGAGGGCAATTTGAACAAACTAAATGCAAAGACTACCAGTGAGTTTTCTCAAAATATTTCTGGAAAAATGAATTTTTTAAAACTCTCTAACTGGGCTATGTACATATTAAAAACAAACAAAAGGGCTTCCCTGGTGGCGCAGTGGTTGAGAGTCCACCTGCCAGTGCAGGGCACACGGGTTCAAGCCCTGGCCCGGGAGGATCCCACATGCCACGGAGCAGCTGGGCCCGTGCACCACAACTACTGAGCCTGTGCTCTAGAGCCCGCGAACCACAGCTGCTGAGCCCACACGCCACAACTACTGAGGCCCACGCGTCTGGAGCCCGTGCTCTGCGACGGGAGAGGCCACTGCAGTGAGAGGCCCGCGCACTGTGGTGAAGAGTAGCCCCCGCTCGCCTCAGCTAGAGAAAGCCTGCACGCAGCAACGAAGACCCAACGCAGCCAAAAAAAATGAATAAATAAAATAAAATTAAATTAAAAATTAAAAAACAAACACAAACACCCAGTACCGTGTATCAATATCCCTGAAAAAAGCCACAACGTGAGTCAGATGTCCAGAAAACATCATCCCTCATCAGTAAGCAGAAAGGCGTCACATAATCCAGACACTTAACCTTGCCCCACTGCCACGGTGCAGGCGGGAGAGGCAAACGAGCCCTCCAACTGGCAGAGATGTTGTGGCTGCAAACGGGCCCATACCTGCTGCCGGTCCCGAGCCTGGGCTGGGGGTGAAGAGGGGAGGCCGGGTGAGGTAGGAGGTACCGTGCTGGTGTGAGGCTGGGTCAGGAAGGCCTGCTGCTCGGGTGAGTCCGGGGACAGGCTGGGGGCGTGAGTCCTGCCCTCCTGGGAGATTACAGGCTGCTGGCCAAGCACCAAGAACACCAGCTCCTCCTTCTCCCGGCACATTTCGGTAGAGATGTCATGGAGGCTGAGATAGTCCCTCAGGTCCTTCACCTTCATCTTCATCAGCTCCTCCCGCTGAAAGGCTGTAGCTCGGAAACGCTGGCAGAGAAGGCAGAGGCGGGGCCCACTCCCCACTTGGCTCGAACAGGCCATGCAGAAGTTCTTCTTACAGTCCAAGCAGGTCTGCTGCTTAGAGCAAGAGGCAGAGGAAACCACGTCAGACACTGAGAACAAGACAGTGCAATGGGAGCTGGGCGAGACCTCCCCCATCACTCTTACTTTTACTGAGCTCCTCCTCTCCCTGTGGGTGCAGGCTACCTCGCAGATTTCAGGGTAAAAGCCACTCAGAGGTGGTGCAGCCCCTGTAGGCATCATGTATCCACATACAGGACACTACGTGGAGTGTTCCGTCGGAAGTTTACTTTATTCATTTTACTGATAGAGAAATGGAGGCTATTAATTAAGACTACCAGCTTCAGGATAAAAAAAACCCCGCATTTCTATTGTGTCCCTCCTCCATTGCTTGTGGCGTCACCTCGGGGGTGTAACTTAGCCTCTCTGGCCCTCAGTTTCCTCATCTGTAAAGCAAGGCGATAACAACAACTACCTCATAGGATTGTTGTAAAGTTAAGAGATGATGGAGGCACTTAGTATACCTGACACGTGAGTCTTCAGTAAGTGTTCAGTCTTTTAATTATTCTTGCGAGGAAATACAGGCCAATGATAAGAGTCAAAATTCAAATCCTGAACTATGATTCTTTCTACTTTATTGCTGAGATAAGAAAGCAAATGCATAAAGGTTATGGTGGTGACTGTTGTTTCTATTAATGCTATTAATTAAATTTTTTTTTTTTTTTTTTGCGGTACGCAGGCCTCTCACTGTTGTGGCCTCTCCCATTGCGGAGCGTAGGCTCCGGACGCGCAGGCTCAGCGGCCATGGCTCACGGGCCCAGCCGCTCCGCGGCATGTGGGATCTTCCCGGACCGGGGCACGAACCCGCGTCCCCTGCAGGCGGACTCTCAACCACTGCGCCACCAGGGAAGCCCTAATTAAATTATTGAGGGGCCACTATGTGCTAGAGCTAGACTTGGCCTGTCATTTAATTCTCAAAGCAACCCCGCAAAGTAGGTATTCTCGTACCTCCCTGTTTTACAGACCAAGCATCTGAGGCCTAGAGAGATTAAGTCCCACCCTAACGGGCAGGCAGTAAAGAGTGGAGCTGGAATTCACACTCGAGGTCTGTCTGAGTTTGGTGGCCACAGTCAGGCTCACGTTGCCTAACTCAGCCCCAGGCGAGCCGACAGCTGGGCTGAGTCAAGGGCCTGGCTCTCCATCTCCCATCTGCCAACCCAGTGCCCCGTCTGCAGAGGCTGGGGCCCAGGCCCCACCCCAACCCCAGGAAGGCCCACTCAGAGTGCTGGGAACTCAGTGGTGCCTGAGAACCTACCCAGGACAAATATTTAGTCAGCCACAGGAGGCCCTCCGGACGTGATTAGGGAGCTCTCGTCTGTGAAAGTACAGGGTGTCTCAGACGGGCGACGAGAACGCCCGGCAGGCAAGCTGGTACCGCCTGGCAGCAGCTCCTCCGGGGATCGCAGGCCACACAGCTCATGAAGGCTTGCTCAGCTCACAGGAAGCAACATCCTCGGCCTCTCGCCCCGCAGGCTGACCGAGCACGGTGACATCTGACTGAGGCCTGTTCCAGCCACCAGCAGGCCACACGCCACCAGACGGGTAATCCCTGGGCCCGCGGGGCTGGTCCCGGAGGGCACCCTTACTCATCCTTTAGAGAAATTTAAAACTTTTCATCCTGTGGTGACTTAAGTATTAACCTTAAGAGTTCCACTCCCTCTCTTCTAAGTATAGAAAGCTGTTCAAGCTAACAAGAATGCCCAGGAGACTGAGATGCCCAGAGCTGAAATCACAGATACTCTTGTGTGGCACTGAAGTAAAAGTCTGCATAGCTGGTGTCGTTATAGTTCGTTTTCTCTAAGTGTCATTCGTGCAGTAAAGGAAAACAAGCATAATGCTTACCATCGTTTTGACTAGTGATACTTAGAAGCTGGGGAAGGACACACATCAAGCTCCCTTATTCTCTACACAGTTATAACCAGACAATAAAATGTTCAGCGACTGACTGGAAAGGACGCACGGCTGCACTCGCTTCATAAGGGTTCTGGGACCAGTAGCCACTCCGGTGGAAACTGGATGTTTTTGGGTATTGGGGGTTCAGTCATATCTAAAGCTTTTCTGTTGGGCAATGAGATGTGCTTAGGATGACAGAGTGAAATGACGAGGCTTCCGTGCAATAAAGCTGTAGGTCCTGACGTGCAACATGACTTAAGTCAATGCAGTTTGATAAGACCTAGCCTGACAGAATTAAAAAGCCCCGAGTTGCTCACTCAGCCAGATCTAAACAACTCTCTTCTTCAAAGGCGTGCAGCGCATTGGATGCAAGATCAGAATGCAAAGGCAGCAACGAACCCAGCTTCTCCGCACCCCCCAGCTCGCCAGGGACTCTCAAGTCCCGGCAGCGGCATCTGAAACACACCCTACAGGAAAGAGTAAGACAGTGCTCTCTTGAGGCTAAAACCTCAGGTCTGCAGAGGCAGAAGAGAACAAAGGAGAAGGAAAAAGCAGCTGTCAACAAATGTGGGCAGAACAAGCAAGGGAAACACATAGGTATAAATTCTAGCAAATGGTGCCAACTGACTCACGAGGTCGCATGAAGCGTGGCCTAGGGGAGCCGACGAGCCTGCCCAAATGCCAGGAACATGGGCAAACACCAGCATTGGGAGGCTGGCAGGGGCTCCCGCCTTTGCCGGTCCACCCTTCCTTGTTCTACCCTCTCCCCAGCCCCGTTCCCGGGCACAGGGCGGGCCCACTTTCTCAGCCCACCAGCCCCTCCCCTGCTAGCCATCCTGCCCATAAGCATCCCCTCCTGCAGCCCACCGGGAGGAAAGGGGCAGCCCGAGGCGTGACACACTAGGATTGAGTGCTAGCTGGTCACGTCCCAGCTAAGGGAACTGTGCAAAACAGATAACCTCCCAGAGCATCAGAGTCTCACCTGTAACGTCGGAAGCTCAGCCTACCTCAAAGGACTACTCAAGTACTACATGAGCTAAGGCACAGCAAACCTCAGCGTGCGGCGGGCGGCACAACGCACTTAAAGGTAACACCGTCACCTCCTTTTCCCCTTCCCCCGAGACCTGAGTATCTCTTCCACGTTCCCAAGTACAACCTCCCTGCCAGGCCACCTCCCAGCCTCCTACTCAACCTGGTCAGCTCAAGAGGCTGGGCGCCAACCTCCCTCCAAAATTGTCAGGGCTGCTGCTAGACCATATGTAGGTGTTACCAATACAGATGGGATAGGGGGCTTGTGGCAAATCCCAGCCTGCCATTTCTCTCTGAGACTGGAAACTCTGGGAAGGCAGGGCTCCATCCTTCTTACTACGTCCTCTCTACAAAGTCCTAAGTGCTCTCTGGACTTTGTACCCAATGAGCTCACGATGAAGAAAGGAAAAAGAGACGGGAGGATCCCTGTAATCACGTCAATTCAAACACTTCTAGAGAAGACATTTTAAAAGCTTGCAGCTGTTAAATGCCAAACCCTTAAGATAAGATGCTGATCCACTTAAGCATGAAATTACAAGTGCAAAGTTCTCATAGGAGAAAACATCCTTAATATTCACAAAATTCACTGTGAATTACACAGAATTAATCCATCCCTTTGTGGCAAGAAAATATTGTACCAATAACCATCTTTTACCTTCCAGACTGGAATTTTCTTCCCCCCCCCCCCAAAAGCTCTTCTTGCTACAGAAGCTTTCTTTTTGTCTCCTTGTGTGGCTACGTATTTGCCCCCATCTTCCTGTCAGACTACAGGCTCCCTACTAAGGAGGGAAGACTTTCTTCACCTCTGCCTGCCTAGCCCACGCAATGTGTGACACACAGTAGACGCTGAATAATATATTTTCCAGTGAACCACTGAATAGGAAAAAAAAACTCCTTATTTTAATCACTGTCAGGCTCCTAGGCACCCAGACCGATTCTCTGCCTTCTTTAGTTTGACCTCCTCCTCTGTTTCCTCCGTTTCCTCTGTCTTCATCAGCTGCGTGCCCTTGTTATCTTAGTAGCTAAAACACCTGTTGTATCTGAGTCTCCAATTTTTCATCTGTAAAATGGGTTAACAACCACTTCTTCACAAGGTCTGGCACAGAGAGTTGCTCACTAAACGGAAGCTCCCTCGATCAGTCTCAGCCTCCACCCTACACCAGGCTCTGGGAACTTCCCTCCAGGTGTGCAGGGGCTTCCTAAGTGCTACTCCTATGGCTCCATCAAATTACCCTCCTCATGAAGCCACGTCTGCTCCCTGAAATGGGATCGATCAGGCTGCTGCTTTGTTCAAAATCTTTCTGATGCTTCCTTGTTGTCTGGTGGTGACAGGCTCCTTACCATGGCAGTCATGGCCCTTTACCACCTGATCCCAAACTTGCTGCCCTAACTTCCCTGGGACCCTGCACTCTGGCCAAACAGGCCACTCACAGTTCCCAAATCCACCTTGAACTTGCTCCACATCTGGTGCTTTTACCTCAGCCACTGCTTTGCAAAGCAACAAACTTTCCTTCATTCTGCTACAATTATCAATTTACCAGCAATGCCTGACGCCCTAGTACTTAACTTATGCAACTGACTATTACTAGTTCTTTGTAAACGTGGGCCTCCTCGACCAGACAGTAAGCTCCCTAAGGGAGAGACCTATGTCTTAGTATTCTCTCCACAAAACTGTAACCTCCAGCTACTAGCATGCTGCTGGGACAGTACCGGCCCTCAGTGAAAATCTTCAGCATGGAAATGTCAGCCATAAACTGATGAAAACAGAAACTCTCTGGTCTACTTCCTCTTTTTCAAACTGCTCTCAACTCAGCAGTCCATTCGTTCATTCATTCATTCATTTTAAAAATATCATTGCCTACCTACCGCGTGTCAGTCACTGTTCTAGACACTGCAGAAAAGTTGTGAACAAAACTGACAAAATCCCTTAATCCTATGTACCATCTGAGAAGACAGGCAATCCACAAACACATGTATGTTGGGCGGTGATAACCACTATAAAGAAAATAAAGCATCTTCCCATCCTGACCCAACCATCATTCTCCTCTCTCTGGGGGCGGTTTCTTTGTTCATTCACGTTCTCTCTTCAGGCTGAGCAATGTCGAGAACTTGCTAAATCCCCTGGTTCTCTCAAGTTTCCAATGTGCTCGACATGCTTATCCTGGGCCTGGATCACCACCATCGTCCTCTCTGCGCTTTCTCTCCATTTTCCACTCCAGAGGATAACTGACTTTTTTTAAAAAAGGCGGCGGCGGGGGGTGGGGTGGTGGTGGTTTCAAACAAACCTATTGCAAATTCATGCTGCTTCCTTTATTTGTTTGTTTATTTTTTAAATTAATTTTTTGGGGGGGACCCGCTCCACACGGCTTGCGGGATCTTAGTTCCCCGACCAGGGATTGAACCCACGCCCTCGGCAGTGAAAGAGACAAGTCCTAACCACTGGACGGCCAGGGAATTCCCCATGCTGCCTCATTTAAAGGAGGGTTTTCCCTATTCCTTTCTTGCCAATTACTCTGCCACTTCAGCTGGTTGTTCCTAGCATTTCTCACAATGTAACGATGAAAACAGCACGAGCTTTGACGTCCAACAGACTCTTGATGTACTTGAGGAGTCCTTGAAACTACTACCTTAGATAAAGGGAACAATTTCTTCATCTGTAAAATGGGAACAAATGATAGTAGTACACACATCATAGGCTGTTGTAAGGTTTCAGTGAGACAACGCATCTGAAATGCCAGGTTCAGCGCCAGGCACGTGACCAGGATCCGAGAGCCCTCCTTCCATCTCATCTCAGACCCTCAACTCCACCCCACCGTCTCCACCACCGACAGCACTGAGGCCACGTGGCCCCGAGTTCCTCCTACTCGCCACTTCAGTCTCCATCATGGACTGAACCTTTCAGCCTACATACAAATGGAGAGGCACCCCTGCCCACCGAGCCACAGCCCCCTGGCCTGCAGGAGCCTCTCTGGTTGAGCTCTCAGCGACTGGGGAAGCCAAGCAAACCACAACAAAGCTTGGCTACGTGCCCACCTTCCCCGCACTGCAGTGAGGTGTAGGCAAAATACAACCTATAAGGCAAAATGCCAGTCCTCCATCATCTTAAGAGTTACAAAGGGGTGGCTGGTCAAGATTTTGAGCTGCAGAAATTCTGACATGCTGACTGTCTTCGGGGAGAAAGCTTGAGAGTCAAACACCTACGTTTGAATCCTGGCTCTGCCATTTAATAACCAGGTGATCTTGGGGCGCTACTTAAGTAGAGGGGAAAGAATGAGTATTTTAATGTCTCCAATGCTGTCAGGAACTTGACAGTTTCCTTTTTACCTGTTAAACTTTAAGCCTTAGTTTCTCATATGTAAAGTGGGAGGGTAGGGACCCTAAAACCTACATCATAGAGTTACTGTGAGGATTAAATGAAACAACAACTCTATACATTACTTTAAATAGTCCCTGGCATACAGCAGGTGGTTTAGAAAGTATTTTCCTCTCAAATTTCTCATTATCATCATTTTAACATCACATTCTAGGCTGCAAACCTCTCATTCTGCAGAAGAAGACAGATGCAGCAGTTCTCTTCTCCGGGTCAGGGCTCACCTTCGGCCCCAGGCGTGCTTAGCACAGACAGGGGGATGGCCCACACCTGTACACCATGGCCCAGCCAGTGATTTTACCTCCTGCTCACTAATCTGGAAAACACGGCTACCATGCATTTCAAATGAAATGGCAACAGTAAATAAGCTCTAGTCTTCATCTTGTTAGGGTCCTGACGTACCTGAGATGTCCTTGACACCGTTTTCAATAAAGAGAACAAGTTCACCTGCAGCCAGGCTTTATACGACGGCAGCTAATGAAGGAAATAACAGCAAGTGCCTGCTGCACCCCAAGCATCGCGCCGGGCACCCCTCGCAGCTTAGCGCATTTTATTCCCACAACACTGCGAGATGAGAAGATGAATCTCAAGACAGGTTAAGTCATACAGCTAGGAAGTGGCCGAGCTGCTATCAGAATTCAGATCTAGCTGGCTCTAAATCTATGCCAAGATGGGTTGCTTTTGCTTGCTTAGTTTTAATACTTTTGTGAAAGGACAGGTCTGGGTCGCCAGCTTTGTACAGGCAAAGGCCAGGGGCAGGCACCATGGAAGGGTCAGCAGACCTGCCTGAGGGCCTTAGGCTACAGCAGCCGAGCAGGCCAAGAGGTCGACACTCACCTTCCTGGCCATGCTTGCGAAGTGGGCCCCGCAGGCCTTGCAGTTTGGTTCCGAGCCCGTGGGGGAAGGGAAGGAGCTATACCCAGGGTTGGAATAGGCCTGCGTCCTGGCTCCCTGGGGCGGTGGGGCCTCCTCAGGCTGTCCATCCAGGCAGAACCAGTTGCAGCAGGTTGCCCACATGATAAAATCTGGCACGAGGGAGAAAGGGGGAAAGGTCAGAGTTAAGACACAGCTTGACGGCGTCCCCATTCCTGAGGGCACAGGTGAGCAGTGACATCGGTCCACACCTCCCATCACAGTCAAGGTGAGGATGGACTTTCGGGGGCCACCGACTTCCTACTGCCTCCTGCACCACGCCTGCTGCTGTTACAGGAAACGTGCGCACAGACGCCCGATCTGCAGGACAGGCCGGCACAGGCAGCAGAGCTGGCACGCTACCTTTGAAAGGTTGCTGATGCCTGTTTGGGTTTAATCTGAGAGCTTTGCTTCAAATAAAATCTTTTGTCTTAGCAATTACAAGTGGCCTAACAGCCATTTTATTCAGGAACGTGACTTTGCCCCTAGAGCTCAGACAGATACAGCTCTATCATACACACGTGTACAGTTCCACACTCACATTGACCACGAGGCGGGAGGATCATTACTTCATTTATTTAGATGAGGCAACCCAGGCTCAAAGGAATCAAGGTCACACAACGAATATATAGAGAACGGAGATTCCGAAAACCCAGCTCTTCTGACTCTAAACCTAACGTCCTCTTCCTTATACTACGTTGCCCCCTGGTTTCCCCTCCCACCAGTCGGCAGAACTTACGTATGTCTGACCCTACATCAACGTCTACCATGGCACCTGTAATAGTTAAGCTTTTTTTCTACCACTAAACCATACATTCCTTGAGGGCAGGGACCACTTCTTATTCATGTCTGTTCTGTACTCAGCAGTGTCGTGCACACAGCAGACGCTCCACAAATGTTTGCTTCCTTGCTGAATCAGTGCCTCTGCGGGCTTTTTAAGAAGTTTTGGGTTATTACTTCCATTTTACATATCAAATACAGGAATTAGGGGCTGGAGGGGTTGATGATTTTTTGAGATCACAGAACAAAGAGGATCCAATCTCTCAAATGTCGGAATACACTAAACATTGAAAGGGGGCCCACTAAAATGCCAAGCACTGCTGTAATAAAGTAAAACGTGCTTTTCTCAGTAGACCAAGGTCGTCAGGATGGACACTGTGAGCCTGAACTCTGCTAACAGAGATAATGAATGAAACATGTCGTTTATTAGCAATCAGTTCACACAAAAGAATGGTTACTTTCTGCTCCGCCTCCTGACTCGCTGAAAGTGCCTTTGTTAGATCAGAGTTCAAAGACGTAGTGAGCTGGAAGGAACTAGGACGCCAACGGGTTCCACCTTGGTTATTTTTTAGAGGAAAAGAAAGAGGCCCAGCAGGAGGAAGGAACTTCCTGGTTCACCCAGCTATAACCTTCCGCCTCGTGACCACTCCAGGGCCTTTCCAGCTTCCCAACACCGCCTCCAATAATACATGCATTCACTTCTGCAGGCATGTCTGATTAATACCTGTCCCACCCAGTGGCCTATGACCCCCATGAGAGCAGGGACCATGACAGTCATACAGTGCCCAGCAGATGGGTGGCTCAGCAAGTACTACTGAATGAATGAATCACATACCATATTTAAAGATTAACTAACCACACATTTGTTCCATTTCCTTCACATCAGAAACATTTCTCTCTGACTCACTATGACTTGTCTGAAGACTCTCAATTCCCAGAAAACAGGGACTTAATCTGCCTTAAGAATTCGCAAGGAATAATGAAGTCCAGAGCAGTTAAATAACTGAGTTATTCGTTGGCAAGAGACTGCAGGCAACAGCAGAGTAGTAGCGCTCCCAAAGAGGAAGTCTGTAACTCTTTAAATCACCTGTTGATGGAAGCATCTGAAACAGTGTGTAATAATACAAAGATCAGAGGATCTGGAATCTGAAGACCTGGGCTGTTACCCACCTCTAACAAGTCAGAGCCTTTCTGTACTTCATTTTTCTCATCTGACATTCTCCAGGCTGTAAAGCACTAAATAAACCTTAGTTGTTGCTACTAGCATTATAACAAGGCTTTCACTGCAATGTCTCTGAGACAGCACAGGTAAAGAGTAAACCTAGAGATTTCACAATTGCCACTTGGCTTTCTGGGCTTGTCCCAAACGTGGACAGATAGATCTTTGAAAGAATCAGCAGGATGCCTCAATTAACTGAATGAGGTCAGGGGAAGGGGAATAGCAGAGCAGCCTTGAGACAAAGCTGTGGGTGGTTCACTAACTTGTCAAATCCTCCACTCATTCATGCATGCAGCCCTGAGAGGAGCCAATGCCTTGCTGTCTCCAGTGCTAGGTGAGTATGGTCAATTACCTAAGTTCATGGTCTAGTAGGGGAACTAGAAATGTAAAACCAAAAATTGAAATTTCAGGGTGATCAGTGCTTTAACGGAGGTTTGTGCAGCGTAAGGGGGTCACGAAGATGGGAACAATGATCAGCTCCTCAGGGGTGGAGGACTGACCAGGGAAGACATATCCTATTGCGACAGGCTGGGACCCCGGGACCCTTTGCTGCAATGCCTCACCTGGACAAACGTCTCCTGGAGCAACAAAATACAAATAAACTATAAGGTAGTAAAAATAACTAGGCATGCACTGGGGCAAATTATGGACAACAAGATACAAAAAGACCAAAAACCCAACTGCCACTTCTAAAGAGTCAGGAGCAAAGGCAGGGAGCAAAAGCAGGGCACTGCGCATGACCCCTGCACACACCACCACCAGAGGGGGGGGCAGAACACCCCAGCCAGCCCTCCAGTCCGACCCCTGCACCTGCTCCTACCCTCATCCCACAAAAGGAAACAGCTTGCACCCTTGCTCAGCAAGGGAGCAAGCAAGGCAACCCCCTGCTTGTTTTTGCTCCCTCCTGCTGCAGCAGGGGCCCCAGTAAAGCCTTGCCTGAATTTCTCATCCGGCCTCTTATCAATTTCTATTGATAAAGGAGGCCGAGAACCCTGGTCGGTAACACTATTATGGACCAGAAAGTCAAGAGCAAAAAGACTTTTCAAGAAAAAAACTAAGAGCATGCACCAGGGCATTAAAGAAACTACAAAATGCCTGGTTGGGTCAAAGGTAAGGGTAAGGGTGGCTGAGAGCACAGCAAGTAAACAAGAAGCCATTAAAAAAAAAAAACCTTGTATTCCATGGTATGGAGTCTGGACTTTATCCTATAGGTAGTGGGACACAATGAAGGGTTCAGGCAACCAGGTTGTGCAATCTTATTTGCATTTTACAGTGGCCACTTACAGCAGTAAGCAGTGTGGAGGACAAATCTGAGAGGGGCAGGTTGGAAGAAAGATATGAGGATATGGGCCAAAGAGAAAGGGACAGCTAGATCTGTGACAAATTTAGCAGGATGTGGCAATGAAGGGGGGAGGGGAGAGCAGACGCTGGCTCTCTGAGTTACAGAACAGGAGAGAGAGTGGAATGGTTGACTGGGATAAAGCCCTCGGGAAGAACATGTGTCTGTGTGTGAAATGGGGAGCCGGGGCAGGTTAAGATTCTGAGTTGAGTCTTGTACCTGTGGGACCTGCTGATGTATGCACAGCACCGTGTGGGCTGAAGATAAAGGTGTGCGGATCCTCACCTACTGGAAAGTATGCACAGTCAGAGAGGGCCAGAAGGCTGGTTAGACAGTCTGGGGCAGAAGAGAAAAGCCAGCCTGGGAGAGCCCTCGGGAACGTGTGATCTGAAGAGCAACCAACCAGCACAGAGGAAGGAACGAAGCATGCTCAGAGGTGGGAGGACAGGAACAGCGTCTTGAATTTCAAAAAGAAATTGTCAACGTTGTCTAACGACCCAGAGAGGAGAACGCGCGGGAGAACGCGATGGACCTAGTTTTAGGAAACTGTGAGTGGGCTCCACGCCCGAGCAGTTTAGGAAGAGACAAGCTGACCCGTAGCCACAGGGTGGGAAGTGAACGAGAAGTGAGGACTCGCCAGACTTTAAGGATAAATTACTCCCCTGGAAACGTTTGACAGCGAAGGGAAGAGAGAAGGCAGCAGAGGTCACGGGATAAGAGAAATGTAGACGTATTCACAGACCGCAGAGGAAACCCCCCAAGGCTAAGAGCTGAAGGAAGAAGGGAAGCTGGCGGTGAACGACGGGAGCGACAACCAGGAGTGGGGAGAACAGTGACCAAGCGATGGGACGTGGGGATGGGCTACAACCCCCTTCACCAGCGGGTGGAACAGAGGTGAAGACAGATGGAACCAAAGACAGGCTGATGGCATTAGCAGAGAGAGAGATGGAAGAATGAAATATTTAACCACGAGAAGAAAACAGACTTCTCCCTCCACACAAGGGGAATCCACGTGTTGCAATTTTTTTTTCCTTAAGAGGTAAGGACTTCGTCACGGAATGGGGAGACCCACTTGGTAAGGCACCATCAGTCGGGAACTCTGGAAAGCCGGCCAGCTGTACCTTGTTTCATTTCACGTGCTTTTTACAAGCGCGTGGGAAGCACCAGATGTGCTGGGCACCGGGGAAACCAAAAGTGATTCCACAAGGTCCCTGCCCCCGGGGACTCTGGGCCCAGTCAGGCACGAAGGATATACAGCTCAACTCGGCCCTCCTGGTACAGAAGCTAAGAAAGCTTTTCCTTAGCTGGGAATCAAGAGGGCCTGTCTTCCTCAGCACTATTTCCATCCTCTAACTTTGGCTCTAAACTTAACTGCCTGCCTCCTCGGAACAGCTCTGAAAGAAACACTGTCAGCCTGTTGGGGTGTTTGGCTACTCTTACAAGGACCTGGCTGTGTGGGAAGACTTGCAATTTGCCCCTTGGTTATCCCACCGGCCCCACGTATGGGTGGAGAATGCAGCCTCATCCTGGGGTTGTGGGTGTGTGGGCAGGGGTCACTGGGAAAGAGTCTCCAGTGCTAAAAATACCTTAGACCTGCTCACCCTAACAGAACAGGCCCACCGAAGTCAGCAAACTAGGCTTCTACTCTTTGTGACATATATTTAACTACCAAAACACACATTTCTTGATGTGGTCTTGCCAAACTGGAAAGCCCTAAGCCTAAATAAGAACTATATTCAGGGTTATTTCAGGGTGTGAACTCAAAGAGCTTGTCATTTGAACGCTGCCGTACAAATAACACTCTTCTTTGGGGAGTACGTTGCATCCATAGCCCTAAACAGAGACACACGTGTGTGGCATCTATTACTTAAGGACTGAAAGCGGAACCAATTGTGGGATGTACGAAGAATCCTCCTTAGGCTGACAACTGTGAAAAACTTCCCTCTCTGACCTGCAAACCTCTTGCTGATCTGCAAAGAAAATTATCATCAAATCTTCACCGAGGGCTTGAAAATTCCTTCGCCAATTCCCCTCCCCCTCTTCAGAAAAGATGGGACTTGGCGATCTAATTTTCAAATACGGTCTGACTGCTCTCCTGCTGTGTTTGTTTGAAACCTGCCAGGCTCTCCTCTTCCAATTTGCCTAAAGGGTAAAGAAGACGGGAGATGTAGGGCTGGGGTGAACAAGAAAATGTATTATTCCCTGCGGAAGGACCCAGTGGTATGAGGCAAGGACGGCTAGCTCGCACGTGGGGTTCTGTCAGCTTGATAAGTCAGCTGGTATTTCTTGGGAGACAGAACGCTGTTGAACAGGAAAATTACAGTGCTAAGAACAGGATAAGATAAGTGACCTATTCCAGGTAGGCTGAGTACAGCCATAGTTAGAGGCAAGAGGGCAGATACTGTGATTTCTACCTATTAAGTCCTAGAATACTAAGTAATTTTAAAACAATCACTTCTCTACTTGTCCACCTGCTCGAGACAAATGATTTTAAGTGGATCAGTGGCTGTCATGGACTTTCCCATGGAAGAGAGAAGAAGGATCAGAATGGACCCACGGAGTAAAAAGGTCAGAACATCAGCATCTTAGTAAAATCTCTGAGTTTGCAATGCAACTCCAAAACCACCTCGCTAACCACCAAAGTCTAAGGCACTAAAGTTGAGGCCTCCGAGATTCTCATCCAATCTGTTCTGAGTTTAGTTAACTGCTCTGTGTCCCAAGCTACAGGCTTTACCCGGATGCAGAGACAGCAACATCTTGGAATTAACATACTTATGGTGAGCCCACCGTATAAGACATTACAAAAATCCTTTGGAAAAAAACTAATTAAAATGCCCCCAATCCTCAAAGAAGTACCTTTATGACATGACAAATCAGAAAATGGCTAGTTGCAAGCCTTAAAGAATCATCTCCAGTTTATTGAGGGTGGTTTGCCTACTGTCACTACTGTATTGCTGGAATTATCAAAGGCATCTATGCTGTTACGTGCAGAAAGGAAAGTGTCCCACGTTCTGGAACATTAATACAGAATGGTCTTTGCTTCATCTTGTATATCATCCTTAAAAAGCAACTAAAGGATGACTTTGAAAGGAACTGCAATGCAATGGCTTTGAAAGGAAATGCTATGAAAAACCTATCAATATGGCTTAGCCATGCCTCTCTGAAATAATTGTACAAGTAATTACATATTCTGAGAAGTAAAGAAGAAAGTAGCCATACTCTGCTGGAAGAATGCTTCTTACCTGCCAGGCACTGAGCTAGGTAGTACTACCTAGTGTTATCTCATGTGATTCTCACAATGATCTGGCAAGGCAGATTAGTTCTTCCCATTTTCAGGTAAGAAAACCAAGGTTCAGAGAAGTTAAGTAACTCACTAAAGGTAATAGCTAAAGGGCAGTAAAGCCAGAATTTGAACCTAAGTCACTAAGACCCTGAAGCCTACACTCCGTAGGCCACAAGAGAAGTGTTCCCGATTCCACCAAAAAAATATATCTATATCAGTCTGTCTGCCCTGCAGCCTATTACCCTCTGAGCGTCTGCTTTCCACCTCTACTGGAGCTTTCCCATCAGCACACAGACACTTTCCAGGACCTCCCAGACTTAAAAAACTCTTCCTTGTCATAATGCAAGTACAAATTACAATCACAATGTGTTGCCACCAAACACCCACTGGAATGGCTAAAATGGAAAAGACTGACACTAGCAAGTGTTGACAAGGATTTTTTGCTGGCAAAAAATATGACCTGGCACAACCACTTTATAAACACACACACACACACACCCCAGAGCTTTGCAATTCCACTTCCAGGTACATACCCAACAGAAACATGTTTACCAAAAGAAGCATACAAGAATGTTTGCAGCAGTTCTATTGTAATAGCCCCAAGATGGAAAAGATCCAAAAGATCCACAGTAGAATGGAGAAATAAAGGTATATTCATACAGCAATGAGAATAAACAAACTACTGATCCATGCAATGGTAAAGATGAATCTTATAATACTGAGTGAAAGAAGACAGGCACAAAAGAATACATACTAAATGATTCCATTTATATAAAATTCCAACACAGGAAGATTACTATATGGTGCTAGAAATCGCAGAGGGGTTATCCTCCGACAGTAGATGGAAGGGGGCACAAGGGGGCTTCTGGTAATGTTCTGTTGCTTAATCTGAGTGCTGGTTATACAGATGTTTACTTTGTGAATATTCATCAAACTGTACACTTAGAATCTGTACACTTCTCTAGCTATATATATATATGTATATATATATATATGTTGTGGGGGTTTTTTTTTGGGCAGCATTGGTCTTCGTTGCTGCACGCGGGCTTTCTCTAGTTGCAGCGAGCGTGGGCTACTCTTCATTGAGGTGTGCGGGCTTCTCATTGCAGTGGCTTCTCTTGTTGCGGAGCACGGGCTCTAGGCGCGTGGGCTTCAGTAGTGGTGCCTCACGGGCTTAGTTGCTCTGCAGCATGTGGGATCTTCCCAGACAGGGTCTCGAACCCGCATCCCCTGCATTGGCAGGCGGATTCTTAACCACTGCACCACCAGGAAAGTCCCTCTCTAGTTATATTTTAAAGCTTATAAGAAGAGTTTTTAAAGCATCTAATAAAATATTTGTAATTTGTAAAAAAAAATAAAAATAAAAAAAAAAATAAAAAAACCCCACAACATGTTGACTCCACACCCTCCACTCCTCAGTAAAGGTCCTGCTCTCTACATCAAAATTTCTCCAAATATTCGACTGCACTTCCTCAACCTCTAATTCACTCTTCAACCTTCTCCAGTCTAGCCTGACTCAATCACTCTGCCTAATCTTTTCTTTGTAAGGTCACCAGGACTTCCAAGTGGCCAGGTCCAAGTGACACCCTCTAGCTTCATCTTCCTCAACCTCCCAGCAGGGCTGGACACAGGCAACCCATCCTTTCTCCTGGAAAAGATCTCCCCTCTAGGCATCTCTTAGCTTCCAGAATTCTGCACCCTTGGTTTTCCTCCTGCCTCGAAGCCTCTGTGCTGCCCCCTCCCTCTGTTCTTACGTTGTGCCAGTGCCTAGGTTGTCTTCCATGTCCTCTCCATCCACACTCTCTCTCCCAAGGAGACCCCAGTCAGGTGGCTTTAAACACCATTCTCAAGCTGAGGATTCACCAGTGCCCATCTCCATCTCCCTTGCCCCCGACAGTGGTCTAGGTCGCATCTCCCATCTATTACTCACATTTCCCTCCTTAGGCCCTTTGAATTTGCTGTTTGCTCCTTCCGCCTGGACTCGTCTCCCCAGAATATCACGTGCTTGGCTCCTTCCTGTCATTCACCTTCAGTTTAAATGTCACTTCCTAACCTCATGCCTAACACTTAGTACTAGTTGGTGTTACTTGCTTACTTGTTAACTGCCTTCCCTACCTAGAATTTAAAAATCCACAAGGGCAGGGACTTTGTATACTATTGCATTTCCAGGTCTCTCATAGCTTCTTGGACAAGAGAACTGCTTCCTATCTAGTTTCCCAGCTTCAGTTCTTGCCTCTCTCCAGTTCTTTCTCCACAATTCTTTCTTCCTTCCCTGACAAAAACACTTAAAGTTCTTTCATGGACTCCCATTACATTTGAGAATTTAAAATTCCCACTCCTTGGGGAGGGGGAAGGGTAAGCTGGCACAAAGTGAGAGAGTGCCATGGACATATACACAACCAAATGTAAAACAGATGCTAGTGGGAAGCAGCCACATAGCACAGGGAGATCAGCTTGGTGCTCTGTGACCCCTTAGAGGGGTGGGATAGGGAGGGTGGGAGGGACACGCACAAGGGAGGGGATACGGGGATATATGTATATGTATAGCTGATTCACTTTGTTATACAGCAGAAACTAACACACCATTGTAAAGCAATTATGCTCCAATAAAGATGTTTTAAAAAAAAAATTCCCCCTCCTTACACGGTTAAAAGACCCCAGGTATGCGGCCAGCCCCCACCCACTTCCGCAATTCATGTTGTGCTACTTTCCTGACCACTTGCTAAGCTTCACGCCTTGTGCCCTTTCAGCTCTTCAAGGACACCAGGCTCCCCCCTGCCCCGCCCCCCACCGCGGGGTCCCTGCACTTGCTCCCCGGCCGCTACTGACCCTTCTCAGCCTCAGGTCTCTGCTCAGGTGTCACCTGTTTAGAGGAATCCTCCCCAGTCACACAATCGCTCATCACCCTTTCAGTTTCCTTTGGGAAAATGATCATAATCTGTAATTATATCTATCTGCTTACAGTATAAACTCCAAGGGCAGGAACCTCATCTGTCTCCACTTTTCTATCCGCATCATCTAGCACAGGGCCACTTCACAGCAGGCACCCCAATAATGTGTGGAATGAACAAGCCGAGGTCAGAGAAACAGTCCATATTTTATGAATACAGCCCATGAGGCAAGTACTAGTTATCTCTGCTTAGGGCCCAAAAGCATTTTGCCAATATTTACAGTGACACAAAGTGACTATGAAGAAGTTCTTTATCTAAAACAAAGGTAGTGGGACTTCCCTCGTGGTCCAGTGGTTAAGAATCCTCCTGCCAGTGCAGGGGACACAGGTTCAAGCCCTGGTCTGGGAAGATCCCACATGCCGCGGAGCAACTAAGCCCGTGAGCCACAACTACTGAGCCCGCGCGCCACAAACACTGAAGCCAGAGCACCTAAAGCCCGTGCTCCGCAACAAGAGAAGCCACCGCAATGAGAAGCCCTCGCACCACAACGAAGAATAGACCCCCGCTCGCCGGAACTAGAGAAAGCCCACGCGCAGCAACGAAGACCCAACGCTGCCATATATAAACAAATTTATTTTGAAAACAAAGGTAGCTAACCTTGGGCAGGCTACTTAAGCTTTCTGAGTCCTTTTCCTCACCTGCATAAGAGGATAACACCTCCCCTATTGGAAGGTAACTGTAGGGTTGAGAAATAACAAAGTGCCTAACCTACAGTAAGTGCTCCATAGATAGCAAATCAAAATAAATTATCGTTAAACTATACGTTACAAGTCTAAAATGGCAAGAGCTCAGCTGTTCAACAGCAACTATTGACTGGTAAGCCCGATGTCCCTCTCTCCCTCTGGTCGCGCGAAGCCCGAGTTTCCTGCCACCCAAGGGACTGGGTTCAATGGGGACTATGACACAGCGGATCACATCACCCACACAAGAAAGACACGATCATCACCTGAAGTTTAAAATCCGCTCTCAACTTGGAAGGTTGCTTATTTTTTAAAAGAAGTTAGTCTGGAATGAAACTCAAACTCCCCCAAAACTCTTTAATGTAAAACAGAATCTCAGAGTCACAACTGGAATTTTCCAGGCAAGCTGCCTGAGGGGTCCACCTCAGAGGGGGAAGATTTAAAATGCTGGTGACAACACAATGAGCATAAAAGAGGGTGACTGTGGCATTTGTAAGTAAGGCAACTGGCAGAGTCAACCATACTACAGACGGGTCTCCCTTGCCAGGTGTGGGACAAGGAAGCATGTTCTCTGTGGTACTGAGATTATTTCTGAGATATTTATTTTAGAATGAAGAACTCAGAACACCTAAATCAGAGAGGAGACAAGTATATTGTGGAACTTTAGAACCCCAAGGCCTGAATTAGAACAGCAGCCCTGCTGGGGTAGTGTATAGGATGGACATAAACAGGGGAGCTTTCTCAAGGCTGGAGCATTCCCAAAGGCTTTAAAGCCTAATGGATGTTTTCCATCCTCCAAGGCAGTCCTTTAGATGTGGGTAATGGATAATGTGTCATTCCTAGATAAGAATTTTCTTTTAGGGCTAAATTTTTAGAAAACGGAACAGTAAAAATATATATATTAAAAAAATTAAGTTCCCAAATATTTTTATTTTGGTTTTCGATTCCGTCAGACTTGACCTTAAATCCTGGCCCTAACAGTGAGTCACTGAAGGAGCTTGAGAAAGTTGCCTCTCTGAGCTTCACTGTAACAGGAAGACACTTACCTGCGTCCCCCAGGCTGGACACAGAGTAGGTGCTCAGTATGGAGGAAGCAGGCCTTACTGGGCTTTCCAGTTTTACATAAGGGGTGGAAGGCAGTGCTAGACGTTCAGTAAACAGCCGGCACTAGACTAAGGCACTGGATCAATGAGGATCGAGTGCTTCCCTCTCCCCAGAGCCCCATTCACACTGAGACGTGTGGGAAGACTTCAGAGACACCGGGGCCTGGCTCCACTCTCCTCCCATCCCTGCGTTACACTTCTGTACAAATGATCAAAGCTTCGGGTGAGAGAGAGGATCTCCTGTGCTGGTATTTCAGGCACAGGCAAGGGGAAAACTGGGGGAGTTATTCAGACTCCAGGGTCCTGAAGCCCTTTCTCAGATGATCCTAGAAATTTTTGTTTTTTTAAGGAAAAAGCAAAAACACTACAAAACACCTAACGTGTGCCAAGTCAGTTGTTACATGTCCATCTACTGTCTCATTTAATACAGTAATGCTGCCCCAAAACTCAGAATTTAAATGGTTATTTTGTAAATGAAGAGGCTGGACCTCAAGAAGGTTGGGTAGCTGGAGCAGGGTCACACAACTAGAGGGCGATGGGATGTTAAGTCCAGGTTCTTCGAGTCATTTGCGGTCCTCCAGAAAGAGGTGGCTGCTTTCAGCATCCACATGCCCCACCCTCAGCACCAGTGCTTCAAGGGCCTCTGCGCTGGGAGAGCGAGGTTAAGGGACCGACTGGGAGAAGACCAGGGAAAGCGCCTGAAGCGGCTTCGCACCGGTTCCTGCTCCCTTCTAGGGACACCCAAAGGGGTACCTACCCGCAAGCCAACCTTCAACACTTGAGGACCTTGTGAAAGGCACCATGGACAGAAAAGCCATTCCTGGGAATCCAGAGTTTTAGTTTACACATCCAGAAAGGCATCTTCATTTCCTACTTCCTACAACCTCAGGGCACCAGTGCTCCAGACAGATGCTCAGTTCCTAAAGGTAAAGCCCTTCCTCGATATTTGGGATCCATTTCAGTTTCTATTCTTGCCCACCTGTGCTGGTCCAGTGGAGGAGAGAGGGGTTTCTGACTTAAGTGTCTCAAGTACAACTAATGCTCTATTAGCCCCCTTTTAAGAAGTGTTTTCACTGGTAACCATTAAATAATAATGAAAGTCCTAAATGTCCATCGACAGATGAATGGATAAAGAAGATGTGGCACGGGCTTCCCTGGTGGCGCAGTGGTTGAGAGTCCGCCTGCCGATGCAGGGGATGAGGGTTCGTGCCCTGGTCCGGGAAGATCCCACGTGCCGCGGAGCGGCTGGGTCCGTGAGCCATGGCCTCTGAGCCTGTGCGTCCAGAGCCTGTGCTCCACAACGGGAGAGGCCCCAACAGTGAGAGGCCCGCGTACCACCAAAAAAAAAAAAAAAAAGATGTGGCACATATATACAATGGAATGTTACTCAGCCATAAAAAGGAACGAAATTGAGTTATTTGTAATGAGGTGGATGGCCCTAGAGTCTGTCATACAGAGTGAAGTAAGTCAGAAAAACAAATACTGTACGCTAACGCACATATATGGAATCTAAAAAAAGTGGTACTGACGAACCTAGTGGCAGGACAGGAATAAAGATGCAAATGTAGAGAAGGGACTTGAGGATATGGGTAGGGGGAAGGGTAAGCTGGGACGAAGTGAGAGAGTGGCATGGACATATATACACTACCAAATGTAAAACAGATAGCTAGTGGGAAACAGCTGCATAGCACAGGGAGATCAGCTCGGTGGTTTGTGACCACCTAGAGGGGTGGGACAGGGAGGGTGGGAGGGAGACGTAAGAGGGAGGGGATATGGGGATAGATGTATGCGTATAGCTGATTCGCTTTGTTGTGCACAGAAACTAACACACTGTAAAGCAATTATATTCCAATAAAGATATAAAAATAGTAATAATGAAAGTCAATCATCAGAGCTCAGGGCCCCACCCTCCTTGCTCTCGGCTCCAGCTACCCTGCTATGCTTTCAGTCCCCAAATGCCGAGCTTACTGTGGCCTCAGGAACCTCCCTCCAGTTCCTCTCTCAGCCTCGAGCCCTGCTCCCACCCCACCTCCCTCATGTGGCACTTACTTCCTCAGCAAAACCTTCTGGGCCCCGTCTGTGCTCTCACAGCATCTTGAACACCTCCAGACAACTGTCATTCATTCATCTGCTCAGCCCTCTTCCAGCCACTGGCGATTCCAAAAGGAACAAAATCAGGCAAGGTCCCCACGTGGCGTGGCACGGCTGCATTCTAAGGGGATGAGCGTTCTGGCAGGACCGCATTTAAGCAACCATTTAACAATTCGTATGATTCTTTCTAAAGTATTCTTCGCCAGTGATTAGGGAGCAGAAGGTGAAACAGAAAACAAGAGCAAGTCACTTTACAGCTTTATTTCCAACCTCAGTGCCAGGCAAACGTGATCACCAAGTATTTGTTGAAACCTTACTAATTATAACGGCATTAGAGCTTTAAAAACTGGGGGGGAGGGACAGACATTCATTCTTGAAAACTCCACAACTGTGATTCCAGGGTGATGAGCAAATTACGGGTTTTAAACCCACAGAGCCACAGCAATCCTTTTAAGGAAAGACGTCATAGTAACGCTGCCTACCTCACACACGCTGAAAATAATTTAAGCGTCTGCTAGGATTGCTTGAAAAAGAAGGAAGGAACAGGAACAGACTGACCTTCTAAAAGTAATAGAAAAATGTTACGATGGTCGGTTCTTACAGCATTAAAAAGCCAGACAGGGAGAGCCTCAAAGATGTACAAGATCGTCAGTCACTTCCATCCCTCCCCTGCATCAAAAGGCACAGAAGGCATCAGGGCCCTCCCGGAGGCTGTGGTTTGAAATGGTGCTGCGATGAAACTGCAAAGAATACAAATAAAGATGAAAACAGCAAATGGAGAAGCAAGAGAACAGAGAAAAGAAATGCTGGAAATCAAAGAGACAGACCTCAGCCAGCCAGCCAGGTCCAAGCAGAGCTTTGCCTGTGGCTACTGAGAGCACAGCCCCAAGCCAGGTGGGAGAGAAACAGGACAAAGGCTGCGAGAACCAGAACAGCAGAGGGTCTCAGGCCATAGAGTGTTACAAAGACAACATGAAGAAGGGGAAAAGGAGAGAGATTTCTACTTTGCACCAGTAACAAATGAGCTCTTTTTTTCTGCAGTGGTAACTGTTGTAAAAAACTGAAAAACATACTTAATAATCACGAATTATAAATGTTCCTGGAAACTCCCTGGTTCCAACTAGTCCATGACAAGTATCTGCAGAGGGACCTCAGCATCTGCTCTGAAGTTCAGGGGAAAGTAATTCTAACCAATGGGGGTGTGCCAAAGTATCACCCTCGGGGTCTGACCAATTAAATGGCTGCTTCTTTGTGTGGCGTTTAGGAGAGATGATAGATTGAACAGTGCCGCAGAGAGACCTACACATTTAATTGCAGCCCAGGCATTCTGCCCCAAAGGGCGAGTCAATCGGGGAAGAAAGCAGTGCAGAGTGAAGTCTTCTAACAATGCTGAAAACAGAATAAACGGACCTGCAGTTTAATTACCCCGGGATCCTTCTTCCATCAAAACTGATGACAAAGCCCATCAAGAATAAAAAGACTCTGATCCTCCTTGTACTCTTCTGCAGGGAACAGGATTTACCAGATAAGCTTGTCTGGACCTTCTGATTGAAGAAGCTGCTTTCACTAGACACTATGACAGTGACTGACTAATGGGTAACCATGATAAAAAAAAAACATTCAAGGACACAGGAACTAGGTCAGAGGGTTTGTGGTACTCCTTGCCCTAGGAAAAGGCAGTGCTTCAGGACGGGATTCTGCCTAGGATCAAAATGATGTTCTTTACGTAGCCACGTACTGGGTGTGGAAGGAACAAAGACTCTAGATTTTGGTGCTATTTAATCCCTTTAAACCGTGATTTCCTCAAAAACAATAGAACCTGTCTGCTTCACTGAAACTGGTAATTGAAAGAATGAAAACAACAAGCATTTCTACAGCTTAGCACATAATGGGTGCTCAATAAAAGTTGGTTATAAATAATTTTCAGAAAATCTTTTTTAAGGTTCTTTAATGTGACAATTTATCTGCTCTATCCTCTACTTAAAAAAACAAAACAAAAAACAAACAAAAAACGCTGATACCTTTAACCAGGCTCCATCTAGTTTTCCAAAGATCCTCCAAGGACTGAAAGACTCCAGGCCCCTCCCATCAGCTCTTGATTTTATAATGCCTGAAGAACTTTTCTCTGAGGTGGTCAGAAGTGGTTTCTCCACAATGCAGCCCTAGGCTGTTTCTTTCCAATTCTACTCCATTGCTAATAAATTTGTCACTTTTCCTGCAGCCCAGACAACTTAGACTGTCCCTTAGCTCCTCAACCCCTCTTGTTCACCAAATTCAGAGAATGGAACATTCTAGGTCCTACCTGGTGCTCCGTAACTATTTGCACTGCACTGAAGTCAGATGGGATTTGGGGATAAATCCAGGATGAATCCAGACTAACCCCTTCCTCCCAAAGACCTTTGGGCTTGGCTTGAGGTTTGACCTCAATCTGAAAATTATGCTGACTTTCTGAAATGTTTTCTTCTCCTGCCAGGATATGATATGCCCAGTATCTATCCCAAGAAGCAGAAATGGAAATTTCTAGTTCACCCAGTACCACAAAGAAAACCTTTGTATTCGCACCATATTATCTCCTCGTGAAGAATACCTGTGCTTACTAGGTCTTCAGGTTTTCTTCTTTGCCTCTATATCCCACAACACAGTGCAAACCGCCTCATATTCACCACTCCTTGACAGATCCAAGAACAAAAGCCACCTGTGCTGATACCCGGAAGAACTGCTGTTTTCAGGGATGTTGTGATGTGCTGCTACTTCACCCATTTGCTCCTGGAATTATAAAGTGGCAGGATAGTCTTCTCTGCAATGGGGCCTCAGGGACAAGAGATGCACAAAAGAAACCACCCAAACCTTTACCTGCCCTGTACTCATTAGTTTACGGCTGGAGACCATCATTGCTCTGAAATAACTCAAGCAGTTATAATAATCCACAAAGACCCCAAGATTACTCCCTAATAGACATAATAAAGCAGATTTCACAGTGGCAAGCAAGAAGGAATGGCGGGGGGTAGGCGTGGGGTTCAGAAAACAGGGGTTCTGAAGATCGTTTACCGGCTGGGTACCACCCCACCCCAAGCAAATTACTTAATCTCTTCTCCAGAGACTCATCTAGGTACAAAACAGTTCAGCAGTTGCCATTAGATCCAGCCTCCACAACAGAAAAAACTTTCAAAGGCTAAAAAGACCCCACGGTCACTTGTGAACTACCTTGCTCAGGAAACACTCAAAAGGTGGGCTAGAAATCCTGGAATTCAATAAAAGGAAATTGTAATTTAAAAGGCTAGTGAATCAGAGGCTGAGATTTCCGATCGTTATTAAAAAAGAAATAAGCAAGCACAGCTTGAATCCCTCATCTACCAAAGGTAACAGATTAGCAGTCAATTCAGGGGTTTCATTTCATAAAATATACAGATGCAATACGGTGTAAATTAGGAAAAACCACCGTGCACCAGGAAGAAAGAATGACCTGATCCCCAGAAGAAAGCTCTGCACCTGTATAAAGGCAAGGGCAGCAAAGGTCTTGTTGCCTTATCTCCTTTTCAAACCAGAAGTAGACACTTCTTCAGCCAAGCTCAAGCCTTAAAAACCTTGACTTATTAACCACACCAAGTTTGAAAACACAGGCATACAAGTTACAGTAAAGACAAGCACATCCTGTTTGCACTTGACTTCCTGTTCTGGGCTGTCTGATCTCTTTAGAGGGCTGCTCCCTAGCCACAAATAGGTAACCTTTCACATCTGCCAACCACTGGTTCGCTGGACAGTATTTCAGTGACAGCAAAATACATAGTTCCATGAGTCAGGTAAAAGATGCACCTTAAAAGGACCAAAAACCAATCATGAGCCTCTAAGACACTTTCTGGATTTCCCATGCTTCATACTGACATCTGACCTAGAGTAAACAATAAAAACTTAACACAAATAGTGCTGAGATAAGAAAATTAAGCCTGGAACAAAATTTGGAATATGAGGGCTGGGAAAAAAGAGCAAGAAAAATTGGAAATGTTTTTATTATTAAGTGTTGGCCTCCTTTCAAATGTAGAAGGAACAGATCTCTGTCAGCCAGTCCCCAGTGAGCAGATCCCCAGAAGGGAACCACACAGAGCGATCACAGCAGTTAACAGGGCCCTTCTGGTGAACACTGTCCCCAATCCAACCTGCTACCAACCTCAGTCTACTTTTCAGTACTGCAAAAGCCTTCAGTTTAGAGACCTGAAGCCTCCACTTCAAGCCAAACTTCCATTGTTTTCAAAGAGCTAGTGGTTCTTCCAAGCCACATTCAGTGTTGGGAATAAACGCTGGGCAACAAATATCCCAGTTTTTATGGACAAGTTATTTAGCCTCTTTGGGTCTGCTTTCTCATCTGGAAAATAGGAGGGTTGCACTACCCTAATCTCTAATGTTTCTTCCAGCTGTAGAAGAAATGCAGGGATCCAACAATAACAGTTAGCAGAAGATGCTATGGCTTCCTGCTTTCCTTCGCTCAAATAAGATGCCTCTAACATCCCACATCCCGCAGTGTGAATCTACCTTGATCTGCTTCCCAAGCACCCAAGGATTTTTTTTTCCCCTTTCCCTTGGAACGTGGATCAGAAAGTTTCCCACTTGAAAGCAATATACTAACAAACCTTGAAGACTCTTCTTTACACATGTCCTTTTTATTAAGATGGTAATGTAATCCACCACTTGGTTCCCATGCTGGTCCTATGATTCCTGCAGAGAACAGAGTCAAAAAGGATGGAGAAAACTGACCAGCAACATGTGGTACTGCCTCCCACACAGTGACTGCTAATGGGGAAAGAATGAGGCAAATCTGTAAGATAAGGGAGTGGCGAAGACAAGTTCCATGAGTCAGTGCAAAAAAAGAAATAAGAAAAGGAAATGGAAAAGGATGAAGAGAAGCAAACAAGAGGGAAAAATATCTAAACCAGTGAGTAGAAACGTAAAACTGAAATTCCCTTATCCATTCATCCAATAGCTATCCAATGTCTACTATGTGCAGGGAATGGAACTAGACTCTAGAGGAGATACAAAGGTCAACCAGATAGCTCTGCTCAATGAGTTTATGGTCTAGCAGGAAAGATAAAGGCATGTACACAAACAGCTGAAATATATGGCAGAAAGTGTGCAGTGCCATAAAGGAGACATAAAAGAATCCTCCATTGTGAAACTCAGAGGAGGAAATGATTACTCCCAGTGAGGGATCAGAGAAGGCTTCATAGGAAGAATGACATTTCAAGCCAAAAACACAACAGAAGCAAGGGCACACAGGTAGGAAATCAAGGACATATCGTTTCAGTAAGTAACCAGATTTAATTTGAGACATAAGTGGGCATGAAGGGAGAGATGGTAATAACAATAGCTAACGATCCAGAGAGCCATGGCTAAATTGGATAGCTGGATTGGAGCCAGACTGAGTATTCCAAAATCAGACTCAGAATTTGAACTTAAATCCAGTAGGGAAAGAAGGGGAACGGGGCGTTGGGGAGGGAGGTTGACAAGTTAGGAGCTGGAGGAATCTCATAACTTAACCCATAAAATTAAGGTAATAAAATCAACACAAAATCAATGTGTGAAGATACACAAAGTCCCTCCAAAGAGATACAATGTCTTCCAAACCAAAAGCAAGAAGAGAAGAGGACAAAAAGGCTTGGATGATGGCATTAATATATTTAAACAAAGAATGTGACCACATCAAAGTGTGGTCAACAAAGAAACTTAGAAAAATGTAGAAAAAATAGAGGGGGCCACATGGACTCCAGGATCACCCAAGGCAGAGAAACACTGCAGCGAGGCGACACGCCATCTTCTCTGTGATGGGACAAGGTTTCTTTATGAAGCTTAAATGGGAAGAGCATATAGTAGCAGTTAGGGGTATAAGGGTTCTTGGAGTCAGAGGGACTTGGTTCCAATCTCAGTTCAGCCTCCTACCAGCTTGGACAGAGCCTTGGTTTCCTCATTTGAAAACTGAGGATAATTGTGCCTACTTCGCAGGAGGACCACTGGGAGAATTAAATATCCTACTGTATGCAAAGCACTTAGTGCAATACCTGGCACACAGCGAGCAATCAATAAGCTTAGCCTTTTTGTAACTGTGTTCTCTCCTACCGACTATCCTGTCACATTATTCCACGCTCACGAAAGCAAGCTTGATGTTATTAAATTTCATTTTTCAGATCTCTTGATATTTAACAGCAATGTCCTAGCAAAATCCAGGATCCAGTCAACAGGAAAGGAATTTACTCTAAAATAAAAATTGGCATTCCATTCTGAGCACAGTCACTCAAGTCTGAACACAATTCTGTCTCCAAAAGACTGATCATTTCCAGGTACAAAGCAAAATCCATTTACAAGAACCAGACCTGACACATAGTGACCAAAATCCTCAGAGGTCTTCCTGAGAAGCTAGATGGCACCCAGCAGACCAGTCCTACCTAATGTCACCCTCAATCTACAATGAGCCAACCTGGATGATACTTTTCCATACTTCTCCTTACCTTCCACCTCTCTCATACCCTCCAATCATGCACTGTGGTGAAACACTTTATCTCCCTCTCTAACCTTCTAGAGGTCAAAGATCCCACCTTGTCCATCTTTGCATTCTTTTTTTTTGCCACATCCCAAAATACCTTGCATCAAACAGAACCACAATAAATATTTATCGTTAAGAATGAATTTCAAACACGACTTTTCTTAACAACACAATCCATTGTGATCTGCCATTGCTGCACCCTGAGGCCCTCTTCTGATTTACTGAATTCTTATTCTACACTTTTCTTCCCCTCCTTTCCTCAATCGCTCCATACCTGAGCTACCAAGTATTACAGAAAAGTCAGAAGTCTTTCTTTACTGGGTTCCCAACAAATTCATACAACTGGGGCCAAGCCATCAATGGGCTCAGAAATCTTTTATTCATCTCTAGTTGATGTCTCATAGCAACTTTCCAAAGAGCAGTGTTGTGCAGGATTTAGGACATAGGCCTGGAGTTAGACAGAACTCAAAGTCTTCCTGTGTGATCTCAGTCGAGGTACTTGAGGTACTTAACTTCCTTAAACTTCTTCTTCCAAATCTGTAAAATGCAGTACCTAAATCAGGTAATTAACAAGAGAGTAAGAGCTCAAAAAAATGGGAACTGTTACTCTTAAGTAATCATCCAAACCCTATCCCCTCTTCCACTCCTTCTTTGTCAGATAACTAGAAACCTCCTCTCCCACTTTACCAAAACAATTCAACTGGGTCCTGTCCACTTGAGAGGCAATGGTGGTACAGTGGGGAACACTGGGGTCAGGAGTCCAGCTGCTGCCACAGACCAGATGTGTGACCATGCGCTGATTGTTTCATTTGTGCCTCAGAGTCCTCAACTGCAAAACAGGTATTTTAATCTGTTCCTTGTAGAATCACTGTGAGAATTAAATGGAAAACTATGAAAGCACAGTAAGCAGAAGAAGAGGGGGAAGAATAAGCTAGGTGATAAGGCTTTCAAGTAAAACAGACCCAGTTTCAAATTCCAGTTCCATCACTTAACTGGTTGTGTGACCTCGGACAAGTTAATTTCACCAGACCTCAGTTTCTTATCTGTAAAATGGGGGAAAGTAACTTCACAGGGTTCTTAAGAGGTTTAAAACGTGTAGAATGGGCTTCCCTGGTGACGCAGTGGTTGAGAGTCCGCCTGCCGATGCAGGGGACGCGAGTTCGTGCCCCGGTCCGGGAAGATCCCACATGCCTCGGAGCGGCTGGGCCCGTGAGCCATGGCCGCTGCGCCTGCGCGTCCGGAGCCTGTGCTCCGCAACGGGAGAGGCCACAGCAGTGAGAGGCCTGTGTACCGCAAAAAAAAAAAAAAAAAACCTATACTCTGCCTGAGGTCCCTGACGGTCCAGTGGTTAGGATTCCAGGCTTTCACTGCTGTGGCCTGGGTTCAATACTTGGTGGGGGAACTGAGATCACGCAAGCCACGTGGCATGGCAAAAAAAAATACACACACACACACGCATACCTGTTACTCTCCTGCTTTAAAGTCTTCAGTGGTTTCCCACCATGCCCTTTTGTAAAGCCGAGACTCACTACATGGCCCACAAAGGCCCCCTGTGATGTGGGCCCTGCCTTCCTCTTCTACTTTACCTCATGCCACACACATCCCCATCACCCTCCACCCCCCATTCACCTCACTCGAGGCCCTTGGTGGTCTTTTGTTTTGACTTCTTAAAAAAAAAAAAAAAAATCATTTATTGCCCCCAAGGCCTGCACACTTGTGGTTCCTTTCCTGCCAGGAACATCCTCCACAGCTCTTCACAAAGCCAGCTCCTTACGCATCAGACTTCGGCTCACCTTCCCTACAGTGCAGCTGCCTGGCATACAGTGGAAGCTCGGTAAGTATCCGCTGAACGAATAGATTCCTCGGTCTTTGGAATCAATCTCAGGCTTCAGTTTTAGTAGTCATTTCCAAATTCCTGCTAGATATCCAGACTTCAAATCTAGCATACCAAAGACACTCAAAACCAAACCCTTCATCTTTCCCCAAACTAGTTTCCTCCAATCTTCTGAAATTATATGAGCAATATAACCCACACTTTCTGCTTCAGAAGTATGAATTTCCCACTCGTTTGCTCCACCTGCCAAAATTCTAATCATCCATTAAAACCGAATTCAGGGCTTCCCTGGTGGCACAGTGGTTAAGAGTCCACCTGCCAATGCAGGGGACACAGGTTCGAGTCCTGGTCCGGGAAGATTCCACATGCCACGGAGCAACTAAGTCCATGCGCCACAACTACTGAGCCCACGCACCACAACTGCTGAAGCCCACGCGCCTAGAGCCCATGCTCCACAACAAGAGAACCCACTGCAATAAGAAGCCTGCACACCACAACAAAGAGTAGCCCCTCCTCGCCGCAACTAGAGAAAGCCTGTGCACAGCAATGAAGACCCAATGCAGCCAAAAATAAATAAATTAATTAGTTTTTAAAATGTTTTTAAAAAACCTGAATTCATATATCACTTCATTCATTCATGTTTTCAATCAACCACTTATTCACTCAACAGTTACTGAGTACCTTTTATGAGGCAGGCACTATGTAAAGCAGACATATTTCTGTCTATTATATATCAGTCAAATGATCACACAAATATTTAATTATAAACTAAAAATTGCTATGAAGGAAAAAGTGCTAGAAACTTTGAGAAGACATAAGCGAGGAATCAAGAAACACTCCTTTGGTGACGTGCTGACTGGATGAGATGTAACTTACACTAGGCAGCCTGGAAGGTGGAGCACGCCAGGCAGAGGCTTCGCCAAGTCCTGGAAGCAGGAGGAGACCAGCAGGCCTATCATTTTTTTTTTTTGGCCATGCCATGTGGCATGTGGGATCTTAATTCCCCCACCAGGGATTGAACCCGTGCCCTCTGCATTGGGAGTGCAGTCTTAACCACTGGACCACCAGGGAAGACCCCCAGCAGGTCTATCTTAAGGCACCTACCATTCTGTCTCATATATACCAGCTGGATCTGTCTTGTTCTGCCTCTCACCCCAGCCTCAGTTTACTGATAGTTACCGAAAGGACAAACAATGTGTCAACATCCCCAGGAGATACTGATTCACAGGTCTAGTTACCTAAGGAGTCTATGCTTGTAAAAAGCTCCCAGATGACTCTGATATGCAGCCAAGTTTGTAAACTATATGCCCAAACTATCTACTCAATAAATATATATTGATTATTATCTCATTTAAAATCTCTAAGGTCAGTGTGGTAAATTGTTTCCAAAATTGGCCACAATAATCCCAACCATGCTGCATGTCCTTTTGCAGTGTGACTTTGACACTCTACCCTGTAAGAGGTGAAGTCCATATCCCCACCCCTTGGATGTAGGCTACACTCATGACTTACTTTAATCAAAAGAATGGGGCAGAAGTGTATGTATGACTTCGAGGCCTAGGCTTTAAGAGGCCCTGCAGCTGCTTTGCGGCCCCCTTGGAAGCCAACCACCATGTAAAGAAGCCCAGTCTAGATTAATGAGTGATGAGAGGCCATCTCTCCATGAGAGAGCTGGACCTCATGGAGGAGAACCAAAATGTCCCAGCCAACAGTTAGCACCAAGACCCCAGATACGTGAGTGAAGCCATGTTGGATCCTCCAATCCAATCGACATCACGTGGAACAAAGCAATATGGCCCTCACCCCTGAATTACTAATCCACTGAATCACAGCAATAAAATGACTATATTTGAAGCCAGGAAAAGTTTTAGGGTGATCTGTTACTGTGTAACAGATAATTGACACAGTCAGAAATTCAACACTCTTTTAGCAGTCATTCAAATGTTTCCCAACTTTGATGATCAAGAAACTCTTCCTTGGGACCTCCCTGGTGGTACAGTGGTTAAGAATCCACCTGCAATGCAGGGGACACGGGTTCATGCCCTGGTCTGGGAAGATCCCACATGCCACGGAGCAACTAAGCCCATGAGCCACAACTACTGAGCCTGCACTCTAGAGCCCGTGAGCCACATATACTGAACCCATGTGCTGCAACTACTGAAGCCCACACACCTAGAGCCTGTGCTCCGTGACAAGAGAAGCCACCGCAATGAGAAGCCCGCGCACCGCAATGAAGAGTAGCCCCCGCTTGCCACAACTAGAGAAAGTCCGCGCGCAGCAACGAAGACCCAACGCAGTCAAAAAAATTTTTAATTAAAAAAAAGAAACTCTTCCTCATATTCATTAAAATCACTCCTCTCTCAATTTAAGCCCATTTCCTCTTAAATCTTTGAAATATAGGAAGACCAATTAATCAAAATCCCCAAGCAAAAACTATTCTTATACTCAAAGATGGTAATCAAGCCATCCCTTAGCTTTTCCTTCTCTAGGCTAAAATCTTTTTTTTAAACATATAACGATAAGGATTTTTTTTTAATTTTTTAATCATTTTTATTCCTCTCTTAAGTATGGGGGGGACCAATATTGGATTCCACATGCCAGTATCTAACAGAGGATATTGCCCAGCCCTTATGGTTCATCTTTCTTATTTTACTTTTATTTAGTTACTTATTTATTTTTGGTCACACAGCACAGCATGCAGGATCTTAGTTCCCCAACCAGGAATCGAACCCATGCCCCCAGCAGTGGAAGCACGGAGTCCTAACCACTGGACCGCCAAGGGAATTCCCTGGATCACCTTTCTATAATCAAATTCCACAGTCCCCAATATGGCACGTTAGCCCCCCAAAAGTTGTGAATTACCCTACAAACTTAATCACTTACTAGAATTAATGTGAAACCCCTTCTGTTCTTAACACTCACCTTATTCCATTTTGTGATGACTCCCTTCACTCATCAACCTGGTTTGATGCTCCACTATTGAGGTAGATTTTAACAAATTCTAGGTATCTGAAGCACAAAAGAAAAGCTTGAGAGGCTGGAGTGGGCATACCATTCATGTCAATCAAGGTCTCCAACAGTGGTCAGGGCCTCTCCAAGGCCAAGCAGGCTCTGAGTACCTCCTCCTTCCACCTCGAAGATAAAGTGGCCTTGCAAAAGACAAGACCTTTAGCACTCAACTACTGAGCAAAGGCACCTTTTCTGCAGAACCCAACAAGGTGTATTTATCTACAAAGAGACAAACCAGGTGCTTACAGCAGTGTAAAAACATGTCTTCCCTCTGAGTCTTACCAGAATGTATGCTTCAATGTCAGAAGTAGCCTTACAATCACCGATAAAATAGGGATAGTAAAGCCTACCCAACACAGGGTACTGTAGGTATCAAATAAAATGATACAAGGGAATAATTTTGGAAGGTACTATACTACATTAGGTGATAGTCTAGAACTAGGTTTCAGGAAGTCCTATAAATCTTCAAATTAACTTTGGATGGTTACCTGATGGTTTCAGGTGACATATACAGAAGAGGCACCATGGGCTCAAGTTCATCAAACAAGAACCAAAAACATGCCATCTAACTAGAAAGCTTATGGATTTTCTAATACTGCCAAGACTAATAAAGATGTTTAGACTACTGGTTTGACCCCGGGGACCCACTTCAGCCACTGTCTGTCTGTCTAATGGTGCTGAGCTCTAGGTCAAGGACCAGGTCCAGTGAAGGAATTCAACAGTCTAGTGGAAGAGACAGACACTGCTGTGGAAGTCCAAATAAAGAAGAGTAACCACCAGAGGAAGTCAGGGAAGGATTCACATATGAACTAAGTCTCCTGGGGGTGAGCACTTTGCCTGTCAGAGAGGAGGGGGAACCACCAGGAAACGGCACAGTGTCCTAAGAGGACGTGGTATAACCAGGGACTGGAAAAATGAAGAGTTCAGTGATGTTGGACAGGAGAGAAATGGCTGGGAAAAGGAGAGGGAGATAAAATGTGTAACAGGTAGGATGGGGTCATATTGTGAAGGACTTTCCCTATCCAGCTAAGTAGGAAACGGAACAAATGGCACTCTGAAACACTGCGAATGAAAAGATTAGACTTGGCCTTTAGGAACATAACTTTGGCAACAAGAATGAGAGGTTGGAGCAGAGAAGGATCTATGGTACAGTGACAAGAGCACAGTCAAGATTTGATAAGGTTTTGAATCAGAAGTTACAAACTCAAATTCCTGGAGGCAACGTAGGTCGAATGTGACATCTTCGTTGTGTAACATCTGGGAGAATGGTGATTATCTGTGATCTTGGAAGAATGCAGGCCCCACCTGAAAGTCTTCACACAAAAAATTTTAAGCCATTGGGCTGGTTAAACAAAATATCTAGTTTTTGACCTACGATAAATTCCCAATACAGTGGGAATGAAGAAAAGACACACATCAAACAGTATGCCAATATAATCAAGAGGGTTTAGCAACCATAGATTTATCATATTTAGAGATGTGAGGCATAAAAAGAATGAAGAGGAAGATTTGGTAGATATAATTAACAGAGTTCAAACATACAGCAATACAAGCAGATAACAGATACTGGGTAGGGGAGATAATGACTTGTCATGTACGTGTTGAACTTAAGACAAACCTGGTAGGTTTGCGAAGTTGGACAAAGCTTGTCAAGATTTGTCAAGTTGGAAACAAGGATCTGAAGTTTGGGAGAGACAGCTGGGCTGGTAAGACATACTGAGGATGGCTGAATTCATGGACATATTTGAGATCCTTAGAGGAAGGGGCTGGAAAAAGAGTGAAAAGAAACCCAAGACAAAGCCCTGGAGCATCTCGACACTTATGGGATAATCAAAAGAAAATAAGAATAAATAATGGAAGGATACTCTGGAAACTCAGAAGAGACAAGGTGGCCACAAAGCCATAAGAAGAAGGCTGCTGGGAAAAAAAAAGAATGGTTCAGTAGTGCCAAATGCTAGGCAAAGATTAAGTAAGATGGAGGCTGAAATCAGGACCAGAATACTGGGTCTGGAAATCAGAAGTTTACTTGTAATCTTCAGGAAAACAGGAATAGGGTAATGGGGGTAGAAGCCTAAATAACAAAGAGCTGCTCAAAGGATCAGAGTTGAGGAAGTGCAATGGAGGCTCGTGCTCATTCTACCCTTACTAAGGACCTACTAGGTGCCAAGTACCATGGATATTATTCTAACAAAACAGGTGCTGCTTCTCAATATAGTCTATGGTCGAGGAGACACAGGATGCTCTTGAGTACTCATCCAGTCTTGGTGAGTAAGAAGAGATTTCATGGAAGAAGTCATTTTCAGGCTCCAGCCAGTTAAGCCAGTTGGCCAGGTTAAGCTGGGGCAGGGTGTCTCAGAGAAGGCTTGCCTGTGCAAAGGCCTGAAGTAAAGAGTGAACATGGACCACCTGGGGGTAATTGTAAGGAACAGGAGCAAACTTTAAGGAGGGTTACTGCCTGGTGCTGAGGCTGAAGATTTCAGAAGTTTAGAGGTGAAGAGCAGGAAGGAGATAGGGCAGCAGTCTGAACAGAATGAGGGATGTGGGGAGGGTCTTCATAATACCTCAGAAACTCACTGGTAAGACAGTGCTTTCTACAATTCAGGAGTCACAATTATTAAGCAGAAAAGCAAATAGGTTTGCCCCTCTCTCTTCCTTTAACAATGGTTTAGTATGACTAAACTATTTCTCACAAGACACAGAAAGAATAGAGAGTACAACAGCAAAAGATGCATAAAGCTGTAAACCTGTTTGATTTCTCTAAGGTTTATATAATAAACAGTCTTATTAGGTCCAAAACCACATCCAGATCCCAAAGGAAATGAAACTTTTCCCCTAACATCCCCTCCAAACAGTTGAAGGACTTTCAGATACCCAAACTGATAACACGTTGACTCACATTTCTAAAGACTAAGTCTCTTCCCAGTTTCTGCATCAGCTCAGTCTAGCTCAAGACACTAAGAGAAAACAGTCTGGGGTTACCTGATTTTGCCTGTTTCAAAACATGGCCAGGGCAGAAAGCAAGCTGCCTCCAGTTCCTGCTGCTGCTGAGGTCCTTGGAGCCGGGTTCAGATGAGATCATCTCAGGAACCAACAGCAGCGGCTTTCAGGCAGTGAATGGTGCTGCCTGGGGACGTATCTTTGGTAAGCAAGATTGCAACAGAGCAGGCGGTTTACCCAGGGCAGTGCTGACTCACGCCAGGCAAAACTCATTTCCCAAACAACTCAGCCTGAGCCAACCGCAATCGACTGCAACCTAGAAAAGAAGAGGCGCCCCACTGATTTTTCTTTTAAATCGAAAGCTGATTACTGGGAGGCAGGTGAACCTCATTCTCCGGCTGCTGGTCACCCAGAAAAGCTCCAGTGGTCAGTCACCTTCTGAAATATCACCTGCAAACAGCCTGGGGCTCAGGAAAGCACGATTACTGAAGGTAGCAGGTCCAGGAGCTCTGGAGATTTCCCCAAGAGGCTGATAAAGAAGTCACTTTGCATTTACAAATTAGAACATCTGGGTGAGAGGATGCCCAGTCATGGCTAGCTGGTCAAATCACTAGGGTGAATTCTGTCAGCTCTGACCAGGCTCACTGTTCTTTTTCCCCACCAGGCTTTCTCTGACCTTTCTGTTTCCTTAGACAACTCATGTTCTCTAATTAACACAGATACATAGGAGGGTTTTCTTTGTTTGTTTGTTTAATCAGCTGCCACATTCTCTATGCTAAAGCAAAGTTATCCACCATCACACCTACTAGATGTTTAAGGAACACAAGAGTCCGTGAAATCACATTAACACTTACTTTTGAAAAATCCTTAAATGTATGTCAACTCTCATTTATTGGCCAGCTTATTAAAAAATCGATTCTAGAATGACTGGCTCATCAACAGCTATTAATTATTATTGAATTTGCACTGACAGGCTAGAACTGACAATGGCGCTAGACAAAGAAAACAAAAGATTAAGTCCTTGCTTTCATTCGACAAGAATGAAACTAAAGTTCATATCAGATCCTTCTGTTCCCTGGTCAAAATTTCCCACGGTCCTCAGCTATTCCTTAGCGTGGGCATTCAAGGCCACCACACCTAGCCTTGTTCATCCTGTCAGGCAGGTCTCAAGGCATCAACTCTGGACGTAGCTGCCAATCCAGCCTGTCATTCAATAAATGTCAGGATTCGTTAAAATGTACATGGAGATTGTCAGAATTCGGATTTAAAAACTATGCTATTTAATTCTATTCCTTTTCACGGGGCTAGTTTAAAAAAAAAAAGTTATTTATCCAACTCAATGCCCCTTAATTACATTATTCCAACAGGGTAACCACACTGGCCTTTGAGAAGGTTTTATAAAATGTTCCCTCTTTTACTTCCTCCCCTTCAGGGTTTTCCTTTCCAGAAAATAGCTGTGCTTAAAGAGGTTTTCCCACAGTATGTGTTAATTAGTCTTTTTCCAATGATAAAAGCATCTTTAGAGCAGCTGACGACCATTATCTCACAGACCACACTTTAAAAATATTTCTGTAGTTGATGATAAGTCGCAAACGTCCTAATATGGAGTAACTCTCAAGGTACATACAGTAGAGACAAATATGGAAACAAAAATAGAATACTGTTAAAAGCTTCTGACTCATTCTATATTAGTAAACTTTAAATGAGGAAGAGAAAATCCAGATGGTACTGTGCCCAGGAAGTAAATGTAAATGATGCGAAGCAGAAGAACTTCCTAATTCTGCTAAGATAAGCACCACTCAGCAGGTGAGGAGGGCTGTCTCAGATTATCATTTCCCTCTGTGGGATTCTGTACAGTTCCGATCAGTTTCCCCTGAATATAACCATACTCCATCTGAGCTCCTTCTTTTAGCTGGGAAAGGCTGAGGATTACACATGTAGAGGTCTAAAAAGATGCTAAACTTGAACTAATGGCTTCAGGCACTTGAGCTTTTATAAGGTTATATGAAAACTCCAAGAATATGAGACTGTATGAGAAATAAACAAAATAATTGTGGCTTTGTGCTTAAGTTCCTTCGATATATATATATATATATATATATTTTATATTACTTTAAAACTCAGACAAAGTTAATTCACACCCAAAGCTATATAGACTTACTTTTTATGTGTGGTCACAAGAGATATTTAACATGTGTATGTGTGCATGTAGGCTTTTGCATACGAGTATGTATGTATGTATATATACACGCACACCTTGCAAACACCATATCTACTGTTTTACTTGAACAGAAATATGTAATGCCGTTTGTAGCCCAAATTTGGTTTGTTTTCTGCTATTTCTTAACATTTTAAACAACAAGCACGTGTCAAAAGAAATTAAAATAGTCTTTTCTTAGGATTCTGTAGTCTTCCAAATCCACAGAAAATTACCAAATACATAGAAAAAGATATGGGAGGGAAGTGCAATGGGAACAGATCAAGGAGGTATTTTAGCTTTACCAGTATTTGAATACATTTTACAACAAGCATATATTCAAATATTACTTGGTCATTTAAAATTCAGTTAAAGTTTTAAATGTTCTACTGTTTATAAACTACTTTAATCTTTTCCCCTTCTCACTGTTTCCTCTCAACAGCCTCCCTTTACCTGCCTCCCCATTCCTAGCATCCTAAATAATACTGCACATTTCCTCTTTTTAACAAAATTAATCTTGCTTATGTCCATATCCTTTTTCTTTCCCCCCACGTCCTGTTTATGACTGAGGAGATAGTGAATTGATAAACCCAAATTTCCAAGAACCAGTGGCTTTCTCACTTTGTTGATAATTAGAGACACTGTAAATTCTAATCTTGGATGTTCAGGGAATCTTATAACCTTTTTTTTTAAACTAGAGTACCTACTCTTCAAAAAAGACAATGAATGTCACCAAAGTAGCTATCATCTAATAAATCACAGAAATTAGGCATGAAAAATGAAGTAAACTTTAGGATACTCGAGAATCAACTCTAGAGGTACTTAAGAATCAACAGTGGTGCTTATTGAAAAGGATCACTTCCCAACCCAGTCTCTCAGACACTCTGAATTAGCAGAAGTGGAAGGAGCCCCTAGAATCGGAATTTTTAATAAGCATCTCCCTCTCCCAAGTGATTCTGATACAGAGAGGCCTTGGATCATGTTTTGGGAGACAGGTCATAGCTTTGTCCCCTAAGCACTGTAAAATGAAAAGTTTTTGTTTCTTTGTTTTTTGGCTGCGTTGGGTCTGCGTTGCTGCGCGTGGACTTTCTCTAGTTGTTGACTGGACCATTACTTTCTTCAAGCCTCCAGGGGCAATTATCTTAACTACTTATCTTAAGGATTTTCACTGTCACCCACAGTCCTGTTAGACTGAGACATTTTCACACCTGGGATGCAGTACAAGGGGCTTCGTGGAATTTTTATAACTGTGAAAATTAAAGTTCATTTGACTCAACAGAACAGTCAAATAGGACAAAGGAGAAAACCTCCACAAAGGCACGGCTTGAAAGTAGAGGCTTCTGACTTCCTGATGAGGCAGTTTTGCCCAGAAATTCAAACCATGGGATGCTATATAGCTCATATGTCGAGAGTACCTAAAGGGCAACTTATCACCACGGCATCATCCACCGCAGGCTTACTGTAACACTTGGAAGCACAACCGTGCTGGATAAGATGGCCTCTCCTGGGAGACAGTGGCTGTCGCCATAGCAGGGATCATTCCATCTTGGGGCCAGAAGAACCAGGCAGTCCCTTTAATCTTTAACGAGCCACTTTAGTGTTCAGATATAGGAACCGGCACCGACTGAGGCTCAACCTGCCTCACAGCACTTTGTGGCAAAACCACCCCCAAGCTGCAGGAGGGCACGCCAGCCAGCCAGGCCAGTGCCCGGGGCTGCAGTTACCAGAAGCTGTTCTATAATGTAATTTGGGTACTTTATTATCCACTGTGGCATAATACTTCATAGTGCAGAAAGGTATCCAATATCAGACTTCCCTGGTAGCACAGATGGTTAAGAATCCTCCTGCCAATGCAGGGGACTTGGGTTTGAGCCCGGGTCTGGGAAGATCCCACGTGCCGCGGAGCAACTAAGCCCGTGCGCCACAACTACTGAGCCTGCGCTCTAGAGCCCGCGTGCTGCAACTACTGAAGCCCACGCGCCTAGAGCCCACGTTCTGCAACAAGAGAAGCCACCGCACTGAGAAGCCCGCGTACCCGGCTTGCCGCAACCAGAGAAAGCCCGTGCGCAGCAATGAAGACCCAAAGCAGCCAAAAAATAAAATTAATTAAAAAAACAAAACAAAAAAAAAAAAAAAAAAAAAAAAGAAGAAGAAAGGTAGCCAACATCAAGGGTAAGGCAACTGCCTACCTCAGGCACAATGAAATACTAGATTAGTAAATGTCAGAAAGTGAAAGAGTAACAAGCCCAGTTTGAAGGAAAAGGAAGACTCCAAAGCTGACAGGACACAGCCTGATGACCTGATGACAAGACTGGGAGAAAGGAAGTCAGCGACGTGACTAAACTGCTATCTCGGGCAGTTCACTTTAGAAACCTGGCAATGGAAATCTTGGAACCATTCGACGGGGGTGATTTTCTATACAAAGCTATTTCTTCATTTTTTTCCCTGTGCTGCTAATACAGAAGAAGGGCAGGGAGAAGGCCCTTGTCATCAAACTCCATCACCGGAACAACTCCAAGAGCTTCATAATGAAGTAATTGGTAAGCTCATGTTCTATTCCCCAGTAGCCACCCTCTCAGAACAAAGATTCTGTAATTCAACTTTGAAGATTAGCTCAATTCATAATTCTTACTCTATAGCTCTGGATTTTTCTCTTCCCCAAATATACACATACATTCTCTCTCTCCCTCTCTCCCCCCTCCCCGCCCCCTTCTCTTTCACTGTCTCTCCACCCTCCTCATGCTCTGCCTCCAATAAGTCAAACTTCCTGAATTTTCACCCTGGTACCCACTAAAAATGCGACAAGATTAAGTTACCTTCCTTCAAGTCCCCAAGTCTAGGGGGCCTTTGTTGACATGCATTTCATCTTGATGGGTGACTTCTAGCCATGCAGATAAATTACCTGTTCACCTACAGTTAATCTTCAAACTGGCTTTTGTAGGCTATGGAAATAAAAGGGTAAGACTGCACAGCTTGAATGTCCCATCAAGGTAATCAAAGTAATGGAAGAGGCAGAGAAGACAGGAGAGATTTCAAAATAAAAACTGTGCTGTGCATTTCAGGAGCACTTAAGAAAACACTCCATCTGACTAAGCAGCCAATGAGTAGACAAATACCCAAAGGACTATACATTCTCTAAAGATTACTGTGCTCACAGTTCTTACTTCCCTCAAGGTCTGCAAGAGATCACATCATAAAGTTAGACTTGCATTATTCATAATAGACTGGATAGATAGATCCCAACACCCAGAATTCTAAGGATTTACCTGAAAATAAAGCCATAACCTTATTTCAACCCAAACCCATGTAACAAGGAATAAAATACATATTGTTTGGGTCTTTCAATGGTATCTCTCTCATCCCTTTTACAATAGAACAAAAAAGGATTAGAGACAGGAACCCAAAGTTTTGTCTCAGGCATTAAACACTTAAAAAAGAATCACAGATGGGCTTCCCTGGTGGTGCAGTGGTTGAGAGTCCACCTGCCGACACAGGGGACACGGGTTCATGCCCCGGTCCGGGAAGATCCCACATGCCGTGGAGCAGCTGGGCCCGTGAGCCATGGCCGCTGAGCCTGCGCGTCCGGAGCCTGTGCTCTACAACGGGAGAGGCCACAACAGCGAGCGGCCCACGTACCGCAAAAAAAAAATCTTTGCTCTTTGTCAGTCAAGTCAGTTTTACAAGTAGTCTGATGAACTTAAAAAACAGATATGCTACTTATTAGAAAAGTTAAAAAAGGGGGACAATACCAAATGCTGAAGAGGATGCAGAGAAACTGGATCTCATACACTGCTGGTGAGACAGACTGTAAAATGATACAGGGCTTGGGAAAATAGTTTGGTAGTTTCTTTAAGAGACTAAAGATACACTTACTGTAAGACTGAGCAATTGCATTCCTGGGCACCTAACCCAGAGAAATTAAAACTTGTATCTACACAAATACCTGCACATAAATGTTCATAATGGCTTTATCTGTAACGGCCCCAAACTGGAAACAACAAAAATGCCCTACAATAGGTAAATGGTTAAAAAACTGGATACAGGGACTTCTCTGGTGGCACAGTGGTTAAGACTCTGCACTACCAATGCAGGGGGCCTGGGTTAGATCCCTGGTCAGAGAACTAGATCCCACATGCATGCCACAACTAAGAGTTCGCATGCCACAACTAAGAGTGCGCATGCCACAACTAAGGAGCCCGTGAGCTGCAACTAAGGAGCCTGCCTGCCTCAAAGAAGACCCAGCACAACTTAATTAATTAATTAATTAAATTTTTAAAAACCTGTGATACATCCAAGGCATAGAAAACAAACTTATAGTTAAAGGGGAAAGGGGATGGGGGAGAGCTAAGTTAGGAGTTTGGGATTAGCAGATACAAACTACAATATATAAAACAGATAAACAGGGAGAAAAACAAATACCGTATGCTAACACATATATATGGACTCTAAGAAAAAAAAATGTCATGAAGAGATTAGTGGTAGGACGGGAATAAAACACAGACCTACTAGAGCATGGACTTGAGGATATGGGGAGGGGGAAGGGTAAGCTGTGACGAAGTGAGAGAGTGGCAGGGACATATATACACTACCAAATGTAAATTAGATAGCTAGTGGGAAGCTGCCGCATAGCACAGGGAGATCACCTCTGTGCTTTGTGACCACCTAGAGGGGTGGGATAGGGAGGGTGGGAGAGAGGGTGACGCAAGAGGGAAGAGATATGGGAACATATGTTTATGTATAACTGATTCACTTTGTTGTAAAGGAGAAACTAGCACACTATTGTAAAACAGTTATACTCCAATAAAGATGTTAAAAAAACAAACAAAAAAAACCCCAGATAAACAACAGGTCCTACTGTATAGTACAAGAAACTATATTCAAGACTTCCCTGGTGGCGCAGTGGTTAAGAATCCACCTGCCAATGCAGAGGACACAGGTTCAAGCCCTAGTCCGGGAAGATCCCACATGTCATGGAGCAACCAAGTGCATGTGGCACAACTACTGAGCCTGCGCTCTACAGCCCTCAAGCCACAATTACTGAGCCCACACACCTAGAGCCCATGCTCTGCAACAAGAGAAGCCACTGCAATGAGAAGCCTGCACACCGCAACGAAGAGTAGCCCCGCTCGCCGCAACTAGAGAAAGCCTGCCCGCAGCAACGAAGACCCAAGGCAGCCAAAAATTAATTAATTAATTAATTAATTATTTTTAAAAAAGAAACTATATTCAATATCTTGTCATGAACAATAATGGAAAAGACTATGAAAAAGTATATATACGAATCACTTTGCTGTACACTAGGAACTAGTACAACATTGTAAATCAACTATACTTCAATTAAAAAGAAACAACTGTGATACATCCATCCATACTATTCATGCTATTTAGCAATAAAAAGCATTATTAAATACATTACTAAATACAACTTGGATGGAGGGCATCATGCTAAGTAAAAAATGCCAACCTCATAAGGACACATGTTGTTATGATTCTATTTCCATAACATTTCAAAAAGGACAAAATTATAGAGATAGAGAACAGATTACTGGCTGCCAAGGATTGGTTGGAGGGAAAGGGATGTATGTGACAATAAACGTGCAGTTACAATTACTCATTCAACTGTCCAACCACTATGAAGAATTAAGGAAGGTGAATTGTTTGTAAGGCAAAGCACATTTCATATTATTCTGCCATCCCTACTATGCCAGAAAAAACAACAACAACAAAAGATTGTTTAAGCATGAGTCCGTTGCTGGCTCAACCACCTAAAATACATTTCGGGCATTACCTGTGCCCCATCTCTACCGGTGATTTTATCTGAGCTTCCCCAGGCCACAAGCAATGAGCCAGGAGGCAGCAGAAGGAACCCATGCAGAGTGAACTCTCACTGCAATTTAAGCTCAGCATTCAGCCCAAAGTGTCTTGCCTGAAATCAGAAGCATCTGAAAACTGCAGCGATCAGACACATAAATTGTGGAAGACATGGTTACCGGGGTGGGGCACCTCACATGTGACAGGCTTCCTACTACAAACAGTTTTTCCTACAAAAGTCTCAGTAGCAGCCTCCAAATGTGAGGGAAAGGTTAGTGGAAAAAATTTAAATGATGCTTCCTCTGTGATTCTCCCAGCCAGGGCTCACATGTACTGAAAGCAGGTCACATGTCTCAGGCACAAAGTTTTAGTTTCTATACTCATCCGGGCTTCTTACTGAAAGTGGTCTACCACCGTTTATTCCACTATCACTTACAACACAAGGACCCTCGGGCCACCAACATCTACAGTATCCTACACAGGGGTCAATTTATTGGGAAGGCCTATTGAAAATCAGAAAGACACTCCAAAAAAAAATTTTTTTTTTTAAAGAAAACCCACCAATAAATTCTCCTCTAATCCAATGCTTCAGCTGTTTAGCCAAATGTGCTTTTGAGGGTAACTGGCTGATATATCAAATACAATTACAATTTTAAAACAAGGAATAAACTATAAAACAATCCTTCAGGACTTCCCTGGTGGCGCAGTGGTTAAGAATCAGCCTGCCAAGGCAGGGGACACAGGTTCCATCCCTGGTCTGGGAAGATCCCATATGCTGCAAAGCAACTAGGCCGGTGTGCTGCAACTACTGAGCCCACGCGCCGTGCTCCGTAACAAGAGAAGCCACCGCAATGAGAAGCCCGTGCACCATAAGGAAGAGTAGCCCCCGCTTACCACAACTAGAGAAAGCCCTCGCACAGCAACAAAGACCCAAATCAGCCAAAAATTTAAAAAACAAAAGACAAAAAAAAAATCCTTCATTGCTAATGGAATTAAAACTAGTAAAGGAATAACAAATACTACTAATAACATTCTAAAATCACCTTCCACACAAGGAGGCCCATGTATAAAAGGATAATTTTAAGCCCACATGCTATGAAATAGAACCTATTTCTAAAGACTCAGTCTGATAAGTAATCATAATTAGATGAGCTGATGGAGTGAGAGGCAGCTGGGGCCTGGTGGTTGGGAGCGTGCCTTCCCAGCCAGACTACTTGGGTTCAAACACTGTGTGGCCTTAGGCACATTTTCAACTTCTCTGTGCCGCATTTCCTGATCTGCGGAACACAGATACTGGTGCCTAAACTTCGCAGAATTGTTGGGAGGAGTTAAATGAGTTCATATAGCAAAGTCCTTGGCACACAGAAAGCACACAATAACTACTGATAAATTTTTATACAGGTAAAATAGTGTATAAAGAGAAGTACCATAAGGTTATAGTGACCAAAGTCCTCTGTAGGCTGGCACACATGCTATTCTACTGAACAGTAACGAGGAAAGCAAGGCCCAGTCTCATCACACAGCCTCCCCACCCCTCCCTACCCCAGTTAGAAGGATGGAGTTTGGGGGCTTCCCTGGTGGCGCTGTGGAGTCCACCTGCCAATGCAGGAGACACGAGTTCGGGCCCTGGTCCAGGAGGATCCCGCATGCCCGCGGAGCAACTGGGCCTGTGCGCCACACTACTGAGCCTGCGCTCGAGAGCCGTGAGCCACAACTACTGAAGCCCGTGCTCCGCAGCTAGAGAGTCCACCGCAATGGGAAGCCCGCGCACCGCAACGAAGAGTAGCCCCTGCTCGCCTTAACTAGAGAGGGCCCACATGCAGCAACGAACATCCAATGCAGCCATAAATAAATAAATAATTTTTTTTTTAAAGAAAGATGGAGTTTGTTCTAGAGATGCTTAAAGAAAAAAGGCTTGACTTTACCTAGACACCTCTCTCCCATTTCTAGGTTTCCCAACTATTCAGCAACAACCATAGAAATTTTGGAATCAGAAACATAAATTGTGTCCAAAAGTGTTAAACAATGCTTGTCCAAAGTCCCCAATACGGCTAATAGTTTAGACAGCTGTGCTAGGAGCCACAGAAGCTGCATTTTCTAACTAGTATTGCTTCTGAACAATTGAAACTTTCTCCAGAGCAAAGTCCAGACACAGGGAGCAGTGTTCCGCGCAAACATCCAAACAGTTTCATTATTGTTTAACCACCAAAATAAAAATAACAGCTCAAATAATCTATCAAGTTTGACATTTCATCCAACCAAGCAATTAAACCAGGACACAACGCATGCATGGAGAGATTTTTTTCCCCTGCTCCAAATCAACACTCATTTTGACATTGTAGCCACACAAACTAATAATGGTTGTTCCTAGACTACTTACAAAAGGCTTCTAAAAACCAAACATGCTGAAGTGCCTCAAAGAAACGACACAGCGTCAAATTTTATTTTCTGTCTCCCACCTTGAAGCATCTTTATTAACTGTAAGTAAAGTTACAGGCCAAGAAGTTGGAAACTCCCTTCTAACATTTAGTCAAAGGAGGTAAATACCCTCCTGATACAGGCACAAAATGCCAAGGTCTATCAATATATTCTTAAATATATTAAAGGTAAGTATCCTCACCTCATCCTCAAGTATTAAAATCGTGGTTCTGATCTAGCAAATCACCAAGTGATAGAACTTCTCTCTCCAGGTAGGGAGTTCTCAGTTGGTCGCCTCAATTACAGGTAGTCTAAGGAAGAAAATCAAGGACCTCTGATATCAAGTTCCTAAGACGTCCTCAGAACCACCTATAACAGAAGAATGCTATTCAAAGCGTGCAGTCGCACACCCTCCATGGACATCCATGTCAAGGTAAACACAAAAAAATTCACAGTAGGTAGGAACTGCTGTGCATCCAAGTGCATGACTTCCTGGTAATTCATTTTTCTTGTACTTTACAAAAATATTAGTTGGCAACAGACTGAAAAAGCACTTTACAAAGCTGCTCCTTCACCAGTTTCAGAAGGACTAACTTTTCACACAGTTGAATGCCAATTGTGTCACTTATTGGTCTAAAGGAATCAAAGCACCCTTGCCCTATCCTACAGCTTCTGATGTGAGGGTAATCAGAGAAACCAATAAGGAGGTACACCACGGTGTAACCTCATGGAAAGAGTACCCAATTAGACTCAAAAGACCTCGCTGATAGTCTGCAAGATCCAACTAACTTGGAGACGCTGGCTGAATTGGAGACTTTTTACTTCCCTGTGCCTTGAATTCCTCCTCTGCAGAATAAAAGCAGCCCCCTAACATCAGCATTTCTCAATATTATCATTTTTTTTTTAATGTGTGGTTCCTTCTGACAGTATTACTTTCTCCAGGTGTGGTCTGCAGATATGCTACATCAGAGTCCCCAGCTTCCTTCCCAAACACCCAGATTCTATAGGTCTGGGCTAGCAACCAGGAAACGGCAGTTTTTTACAAGCACCCAGGAGACTCTGATACACGTGAAAATTTGAGATTTACTGCAATAATAATCTTAGTAATGCCTCTAGGGATTAAAAAAAGGTCACAATTTGTGTGTAAACCCCAATAAAGAAATTATTTTAGGTAAAAAGTATTTTTAAATCAGTATACGAAAACTTACAGAGAACATTTCAATATGCTTTTATAATATTAGTAATATATAATAACAAATTTCAATTTTTCCCCATTTAAAAAAATGTTTGGTTAAGAAGACCAAATGTGTATTAAAATACATGTAAACATTTACATGCTATGGCATCAAGAACTGCTTGCTTGCTTTTTTTTTTTTTTTTAATACTTTATTTAGTTATTTTTGGCTGCATTGGGTTTTCGTTGCTGCGCATGGGCTTTCTCTAGTTGCCGTGAGCAGGGGCTACTCTTCGTTGCAGTGCGCAGGCTTCTCATTGCGGTGGCTTCTCTTGTTGTGTAGCACTGGCTCTAGGCATGTGGGCTTCAGTAGTTGTGGCACACGGGCTCAGTAGTTGTGGCTCGTGGGCTCTAGATCCCAGGCCCAGTAGTTGTGGTGTGCGAGCTTTGTTGCTTTGCAGCATGTGGGGTCTTCCTGGAACAGGGCTTGAACCCATGTCCCCTGCATTGGCAGGAGTATTCTTAACCACTGTGCCACCAGGGAAGTCCAAGAACTGCTTTCTTGACATGATATTCAGAACTCTTGAATTTGGTACCAGTCGTCCCAAACAAAACTAGTAGCTTATTTTTATGTTTGTGCTGTTTCTGAAAAGAGTTGAGGAGAAAGATTTCAGGCGGCTATTTGTGAGCGTTTCCACAAATAACAGTGCAGGTGTGGATAGCCAGTATCTCAAAAACCAAATTATATGTAACTGTCAACATATTTTCACTTTTAATATTAGTTTTGGTAGTACAAGAGACATGGTGATATGCTATATAAAAAAGTTTAATTAAATAAATAAAATTTAGGAATCTGATGAAGATCATCTGGAGGTGAAACTGTAAAACTATCATATTTATGTCCCCCATTAATTGGTTGGTTCACTGTCACTATTCCTCAAGCAGCCGGTCTGCAACTATGTCAACAGTCCAAACAGTTGGGAAACATTGAACTAGATCAATGGGCATGTGGGTGATGACTCAGAATCACCTGGAGTGCTGGGTCCAACCATATGGTAAGGGTGGTAGAGAAGGTGGAGTGCCCTCTGTCAAGCTCTCTGGGAACATTTGACCCCTTTCCCCACCAGCTCTGCAGCAAACACTGGCTAAGGTAAACTTCAGCTCTGACACAGAATGACTATGCAGGTACTTCCATCAGCATATGACAAATGACCAAGAATGGCACCTGAGTCTAGTCATGCCTGCCCAAAAGGTAAAAAGAGAGGTAGACAGAAGTGAGAGAACCGGAAGGCCTAAGAATTTTCCACTGCAGACTGGGCAAGTCCTAGGCCCTGCAGCTATTCCTTCCTATCCCACACCCTAGCACAAAACTTTAACACCAAACTGTTCCTCTTCACCTCCATAAAATCCAAATTGCCCAAACCATGGCTACTGGTCTGCAAAATCAATTCCAAGACAATTCCGCCCTCTTCCTGAGAACCATCCTTGACTAAGGATTCCTCAAACCGGCTGAACTTCGGCTGACTCCACTCCCTCTAAAGTCCTGGAAAACACTCCACCCTCTTTCCCCAAATCAGAACGCTCCTTTTGTCCAGATTTTGGAATAAAGCCTCATGCTCTAGTGGATCTTCTTCCACACCATGAAGATAATAATTGAGCATGGTCAAGAGGAGGTATAATTCATTGGCTATGGACCCACTGACTCAAGACCCAGGAAAAGGTTGTAAGTCAACAGAAGATGAGGCATGGTTATTTCTCAAGCAGATATCTTAATCATTATGAAAGTTGAAAGGGGGTGGAGGGAATTCACAGAAATTGCTGGAGGGAAACCAAGCTTTTATAGCATAAAATATATTGATTCCATCACATTCCATGCATGTGATCAGAACTAAGAGTGGAAAGATTTTTCAAAGCAAATGAAAAGGGTAAAACAAGAAGGGGCCGGGTGGGAGAGGGGGCTGCTCTATTTACTTAAGAAAAGCTTTTTTTCCAAGTCTTTTAACATAACCCAGCAGTTGCAAATAAACAATGGTGCTGATTACTAACGAATTACATTTAACCACTCAGAGGCCAGCAGAGGCTCCTGTTGGCCTAACTTCCTGTAAATTTCAGGATGACTAGGCAGCATTTCTTCAAAGTGGATCAAGACCCGTTAAAATGTTTCAGCAAATCAGATTCTGGCTCCAAGTAGACTGATTGGATCGGGTGTCCCTAGGAGACCTGACCACTCCACAACCCAGAGATAATGAAACATTAAAATTGCATATAATAATTATAATATAATTGCATATAATAATTATATGCAATTCTAGAAAAGGCATGTGAATGTTAAACTAGGAGATGCAGGCTAAACCTATAGCATTGGAGGGGGCAGCTTTCAAGAGTCAAGTGATACTAGCTCAACAAAAATTGTATAAAGTTCAAATTCAGCACATGGGTGGTAGCTGCTGAAAAAGGCTGCTGAGAGAGCCAGAAGGTTTTGCTTATCTTTTTACAGGAGAGGACAATGGAGAAATTACCAGACCAAGGTCACTTTCCCTTAAAAAAAAAAAAAAAGGTTAGCAGGCTTAACAGAGATTAAAAAAAGGTCTTAACATAGGTTGAAACTCCATGAAATCAGCACCCTGGTGAGAATCTCTCCAAGAATCCTGTAGGAAATTGCGGATTAGAGTAATTAAATGTAAAAGTCTCCTTGAGAGTGACTTCTGTTCTGAAGACTAGAGCCATTTCTGTGAAACGCATCATAGAAAAATTGTGAAGAGGATTTGCCAGGCATCACAGCCTTTCCACTTTCACATTAAGGTCTGCAAGCGCTATGATCTAAAAAAGAACACAGCAGTGATTTGGGGAGGGAATTAAATAATACAGCTTATCTCAGAAAACCACTCCATTCTCTAGCCTTTGAAAAAGTTCTCATGCTCTCATAATGGTAATATACTTAGGAGTTTCCAAAAATTACACACATTTCCTCAAGAGATATAGGAAAAAATATAATCACGGGGTAAAGGCCAAACATTGTCTCTTCTGAATGCTTAAATAGCCAATTATACATTAATTCTATAGAGAGAAAGAGACTATTACAGGAATGTTATAAAATGTACCCTCGGGCCTAAGTCTGTTCAACTGACAGTAAAATCACCCCCTCAAAAGAGCAGTTTTATGCAAAATCTAGTATTTTAATTTCCCAGCATCCAAGAGAAATATATAAGGAGCAGAAATTAAACTAATTATGTCAGCAGCACAGTGAACAAAACTTTAATTGTATTACACACTAGTTAGACATTTGCAGAATACGAAGGCCCTTAAGGGTAGAAACTTCTTTAGAATATAAATGATTCCCAATCAATATGACAAAAATTAGTACATTTGGGCAATAAACAGATTCACGGTTTACATGGAAAAATTCAGCCAACATCCTAATTCAATATAAAAAATTAACGTAGAGTATAAGAAACAAATCTCTAAAATGGCTTTAAATCACTCCATGATTTACATTATGTTGGATCATTAATAGGTCCTTTAAGCCAGTATTGTACTAATCAGCTTTTTTAGCATCCTGCCCACAAAAGAGCCTATTCATTTAGCTGGGAGACAGGTGTTAGCAACCAGCAACCTCTTTTAGCCTCGAGTTCCAGGGGCCTGGCCTGCGATTACTATGGCCGTGATTGGCAAGTCGAAAGGAAGGGCAGTTTAAAAGAGGGAAAGGGAGGAGAGAGAGAAAGAGAAACGAAAGAGCCCCAGAGCGGGGAAAGGAAGATGAGGAAAGAAAGAGCCGTCAGGTGCTACTTAGTGGGGCCACCCTCCAAGCCTGGTAGCCTGAGCTGAGCTCCCAGGCTACAGCACAGATACATGAGGCAGAATTTGGATAACGTCATTATTCCCGCAGACAGCAGTTCTGGATATATGCCTGCACTCCACTCGTTCTAAAAATTTTTTTTCAAGTGTCTGTGACTCATTCCCCTTTCCCATATTCTCTAGTTCTTAACTTCAGTCCTCACTCTTTCATACATTTTCTAAAAGAGCTGACTGAGTAGATATTCCTGGAAAGAGATAAGAGAGAAGGCCAGATTTAGAAAGACATCTTAAACCTACGGAATACAAATCCTATGAGAAAGTGGGAGAAGAGAACGTTCACAGAGCTCCGTACAGTGTACAAAGAAGAGATTTCCGCCCACAGAACAATGCTACCAGGTATGATTTTCATCTTGCAGATGAAGGTAAGTAACATGTCTAAAGTAGCACAGCCAGGGGGTGGAGGAGCTGGGACTCAAAACCAGGTTTGTCTATTTCCTAAATTGTTAACGCTTTTCCCAAGTTTAATTCGTTAACTAACATATTTAATGCCCTGTTTCTGCTTTAACTCAGAGGGTTCTGTATTTCGGCAATTTTTCTTCCATCCATGAACTCAGCAAAAGACCTGTGACTAAATTTTATTGCCTATTAAGCATCCATTATTTCCAATAAGCGTTTCAGCTATGTAGAAATGAAACATCTGGCAAGTTGGCTTTATTTTAAAATCCTACATACAGAGAATTCCCAGGCAGCTCTCCTATCCAACACTGATCAGAACTAGACTTGACTACCCATTCAGACCTCCAGTGGTTTCCACATTATCATTCATTTGTCCACTCAGGAAATAAAGGAAGCTACTTTCGCCAACCCTCCCTCCTCATGACTCCTGACAGATAAAACAGCAGAGGGGGGCCTCTCTATAAAGTAATTTACATAAAAGTTATAAAAGCTCTTTGTTATCTGTCATGACTAGGAAATGGGCTATTCTAGCAAATCAAACATCCTGAATAACATAATGATGCTTTTAAAGGGACTAACAATTTATTAAAAATTTCAAAGCAATGCAACAGTGGCCCAGAGTGGTTTTAAAAATGTAGATTCTCGGCACTTCCCTGGTGGCCAAGTGGTTAAGAATCTGCCTGCCCATGCATGGGACATGGGTTCGATCCCTGGTCCGGGAAGATCCCACATGCCATGCAGCAACTAAGCCCGTACGCCGCAACTACTGAGCCTGTGCTCTAGAGCCCCCAAGCCACAACTACTGCACCCACACGCCTAGAGCCCGTGCTCGGCAACGAGGAGCCACCGAAATGAGAAGCCCGCGCACCGCAACGAAGAGTAGTCCCCGCTGGCCGCAACAAAGACCCAATGCAGCCAAAAATAAATTAATTAACTAAAATAAAATAAAATGCGGATTCTCAGTCATCACTTATCCACTCAAAAAAAAAAAGAAAAAATCTCCAGGAGGTGGAACTGCAAAATCTGTATTTTTAAAGAACCCCTCAATGACTCAGTTGGAAACTGCTAGGTACCTTATCTTTTAAGGAGTAGCTGGCTTTGGAGAACTCCTTGCAATAAAACTCACTAAAACCACTAAAGCTGCACTGAATACAATGTGACCTTTTTATGATTCAGGAGACTTCAGGATCTCCCAATGCCTCTGGTTCATCATTCACTACTAGTCATTAATCACTATACTGGCAAAACCAGAAAGGAAGGAAAGGTTAAGAAGACTTCATATTGGTAAAAAGCTGGAAAAAACAGCTTTTGTTTTCCTATCAGATTTTTAAAGAGCTGGTTTCCCCCAGAGGAAACTCAGATTTTATGCTTGCCTCGAAAAAGGAAAATGTTTAAAAACAGGCAGATTCTCTTAACTGCTCCAATTCAGAACGTTAACAGGCCCAAATGTGTTAAAAATGTGGAATATTCAACCTGAACTACAGAAAGCAGAGAAACTTCATGACAGTCTTAACAAAGATAAATGAGGATAATGAGTTTAAGCTAAGAATGGCATCATAGGATTAGATAAAACCACTGTCCTGCCCATGGCAACTGATAAATCCTGGAAACTGGGAGAGCTGAGGTCTTTCAACACATAAGGCCAATGATTCCTACCTATCTAGGATGGCTTTCATGTGAGCTATATATCCTGTTAAGAGCCCAACTAGTTTTAGGATTTTAAAACTCCAAATAATATAGTCACAAAACAAGAAAGTGACCACACCACCTCCCTATTGAAGCAAAGACTGCCCTTCAAATAGCCAGAATCTTTCTTACAGAAACACCAGTCACTACTACCAATAAACAGTAACCAAACAAAAATAATAACCAGTAACATTACCAAACAATAATGATGAGGCAGCTCGCCCTGTGAGACTTCAGCAACAGCAATTTAAACTATGCATTCTCATTAAACTCTAAATTATAACTCAGCTCTGTATTGCAGGGGTTATGAGATTCAAGGTGCAGACATTGAATCTTTCCTCCCCAAACATAAACACTATAGCCAGTACAAGTTTAATATAAAAGTCTCTAATCTACCTTTAAAACAACAGTAGTAGTAAAGAATAAAAAACTATTTTAAGAATAAAAAATTAAGGCGGAATTAGTCCTGTTAACACTCCTTAGGTTTATGTAGGTGTTTGCAGAAAGTTCTAGGCACAACACTCTTACAGATGGGTGTCACTGTATTAAACATTACAATGGACATGTAATTAGGGAAGAAACTGTGCCCTTTTTTGTTATTGTTGCCGTCTGTTTTGTCTTTTTAAATGCTGGTTACTGAATATGCTTTTCCCCCTGCTATTTTAAGAGGCCTTAAAGAGGCATTCCTATTAGACGGTGCTAAGCAGAGTTATTATCAACTGGCTTGGCCGTGAGAAAGTTTTGAAAAATTAATTTCTAACCTCTTTGAGAACAGCTCTCTTTTTCTGCAGGTTATTTTAGCAATTGGTTAAATTAAGTCAATTTAGAAGATTTACAATCCCCGATCCCAATGTAAACAGTTGGGATAACAGGTGTCTTCCTGATCAATATGAAAGTTTTTAGTGGGCTGATCTTCCAAACTAAACAGACATTAAAATGTGTGTGTGTGTCTTAGATTACATGGAAATTTGCTTCATGCACAATCAAGTTATCAGTTAGCCCTGCCACATCAAGCTGCAACTGTCATATACAATTTTCAAACTTAAGAAAATAACACTTCTAGGGCTTCCCTGGTGGCGCAGTGGTTGAGAGTCCTCCTGCCGATGCAGGGGACACGGGTTCGTGCCCCGGTCCGGGAAGATCCCACATGCCGCGGAGCGGCTGGGCCCGTGAGCCATGGCCGCTGAGCCTGTGCGTCCGGAGCCTGTGCTCCGCAACGGGAGAGGACACAACAGTGAGAGGCCCCCGTACCGCAAAAAAAGAAAGAAAAGAAAAGAAAAGAACACTTCTAAATAAACTGTAATTTATGACTTGTACTCTGAAGTCCAGAATTACTAGGAAATATGCCATGACGTTTCAGAAATGCTTGCCATCATCTATTTCCTTGAACGTGGAAAAGAATGCAATCAGGAAAAAACGATAAAGACGTTGTCAAACCTGAAATCCCGTGAACTAGCTCCCAACCCTAGAATTCTGTACACAAACTCAGCCCAGCACCATGTCCCCTGCCTACTCCCATTCCCAGAAAAAAGGTTCCAATAAGTGACAGCCTTGGCCACACTTCAGTAACTTGAACTGTCACCGGGAAAACCACAACTGCTCCCCAAACAGTTGCACCAACAGGGGTGACAGGAAGTCTCTGTCCCCCAAACCACCTGTAACAGGGATGGGCAAGGAACTTACTTTCTTAGAAGGCCACATGCACCTGGGGATGTTTATTATGTTAACAGTGGCCTTTAGCCAGGGTGCAAAGTGGCAGCTGTGAGTAAAGCCCTATCTCCAAGCTAACAACAATTCTTCCCTGGGGTAGACTGGGAGAAGCATGGTACACTCTTCCTTGATTACACACGCAGCTTTTTCTCCTAGAACAAATGACAGACCAACAAAAAAGGAGAAAATATGCTGCTGTTTCTATCTTCTGCCAGCCTGAAATCAAGCTCTGAGCAGACAGACGTCTGCGACGTTCTGGTTCCCCAGGTCTAGCATACTTCCCCAAGCCTGGTCAAATGTTTCATGGGCAGCCAGCTGCACAAAGGCCCCATGTCCCTCTCCGTCTTTGCCACTGGCGACCTCACACACATCACCTCAAAATAACAGAGGACAACTCCCAAAAGAGAGAACAGTGGACCCTGGGCGGGGCGGGGTGGGGGGAGTGGAGAACCACATCCCCAAACTTCTCCATCGAGCCTCCAAACTCCAGCCTTCACCTTCCTCCAACACGCCCGCAGGGCTCCTGCACTAGGAAGCTGGGTCAGGCTAGTTCCTTAAAATGCAGACGCAGGCCGCCGCGTACCTGACTCGGTTTCCTATGCTGTAAAGCGGCATCTTTCCCCAACGAGCCAACTGAACGTGCCGATCCGTAGGGCGTTTGGAAATATTTGAGAACACACGTCTCCCGTTACTGCCCCCACCGGTGAAATGCTTCCTTTGAGGGGACTTTTAATGGGACAGGTGCGGGCTACCTTGAATGCGCAGACTTCCAGCGAGGCAGGGCGTCCCCCATCCCCTGTAGGCAGGGAGAGTCTCAGGCCGCGCCCCGCACAGAGGAGGCGCCCCCGGACCACAGCCTGGCGAGACCCGAGGCCGAGCAGCGCCCCTGACTCCGGCCTCCCCCGGGACCCCACCCCAGGCCCGGAGCCCCGCGCAACCCAGCGCCGCCGCCGCCGCCTCCTCACCTGCCGCGGCCTCCTGCCCGGCCCGCACCTGGGAGGGGAGGGGTGGGGAGGGGCCGGATCCGGGACGCGGTCGGCTCAGGCAGGGGGGCTGCGGGCTGAGCCGCGGCAGCGTCTCCGGGGCTGAGGGGCACCCGGGGGCGGTCGCGACATCCTCACAGCCGGCCCCAGGAAGTTGCCCCCCCACACCCATCCCCGGCCTCCCGGCCCGGTCGCTCCCGCCCCTCGCGCGGCCCCGCTCCCGGCGCTGCCCCGCCCCCCTCGGGAGCGCGCCCCCGCTCCTGCCGCTCCCGAGCCACCATAGAGACGGGAGAGCCGCGCGGCGGGCTAGAGCGCGGCCACCGCGCGCGCCCCCTGGCGAAGCCCAGCCGCGGGAGGCGGAGCCCGCCGAGCCTGAGACCGGGCTAGGCGTCGGTACCCCTGTGTGAGGGCGTCCGCTGCTCCTCGTTGCCTTGGTTACCGAACTCTGCACGAGGTAAGAGCTTAAGGGTCCGGATCCGTGGTGCAGATTGGTGACACTGAGCGAGTCCCATAACATCTCAGAACTCGTTTCAAAATAAAAGTTTCAAAGTTGCCTCACTTTCATATCCCATTGTTCCTCACAACAATGGCTATCAGCAGGTGATGGTCCCCAAAATTACCATGAAAGAAGCCCAGGCCCACCAGAGTTCACTAGCTTATTCAAGATCCCATAGTTGGAAAGTATTAGAAGCCAGATCTGGAGGACGTCAAAACCCACGTTTGTCCCATTCACTCAATGGCACCTCCCTCTCCAGCATTTCCCAGTCTAAGCCCCCAGAGTTAGCTAGTTTCACCTTAAGAAAGTGAGGAAACTGCTAAGAGGAAGGCCCTGGTAGAATGAAGATGACTGTGTGGAGGAGCCCACCCAGCCATTCATCAGCTAGCTGTGTACCTTTCAGCAGGTAATTAACATTTCTGAACTCCGGTTTCCTCATCCCTGAAGAAATTGGTATGGCTGGTGTGAGGCAGGTTGGTATGAGGATTAAATAAGCTAATACGTATAGAAGTGTTTAGTAAATTATAAAGCACTAGGGTTGCATGGGGGATCATTAGGCAGCATGGACTAAGAAAATGCCTAGTCACGACAATAATATAGTAAATTCAAATCCTTCTTCTGATGGCGTCTAGTGACACCTAATTTTCTTATGCCTTAGCTTCCTATTGAGACCTCCCAGAGTTGCTCAAGCAATTTGTATTTTAATATAAGGAATATCACAAGGAAAAGTGAAGTAAAAATAATATCATTTATACATGCTCACTCCGTCACTTTACAAGTATTATTTCTAGTCTTCACAACCCAGAAAACTGAGTACTATTATTCCTACGTTATTAATGAAGAGCTGCCTATTCAGAAATTTACCCAAAGCCACATAGTTAGGAAAAGGCCGAACCGGAATTTTAAACTAGGTCTTTCCACGACTAGGAATGCATGGAAGGACTGACCTGCTAGATGCCTCCTGTACCTGAGTTAACTGTGCCCATCTTTTTCCTATCTGGCTATTTTGGTAGCTTTCCTTGATGCAATGCCCTGTCCTCTCTGCTTCTCTCCAGGGGTTTATTTTCCCCCATGAAGGCATTTATTATCTCCTCTTTTCCCCTCTCTGACTCCTTTTCTCTTGAGATGTCAGGACCTTGTTCATCTTATTTCTGAAAGGTCTTTGTGACCTGTGATTAAGGCACATCATTCCCCACCCAGTCTCTCCTTCTCTTGATGTTAAGTATTATCATAGAAAGTAAATAGGTCCAGAGCAAGGGATGGGGTGAGGCCCAGAGATGTCTTTTTGTAAGCTTAGTTCTTAAGCTGAGTGCTCAGTTCCGAAAGGGAGTGCACTTAAGCCACTGATTGGCCTAATAATTGGTGTCAGAATTCATGATATCCTTGTGGATTTTTTCTGGGCCCTCTGGTCCATATTACAGCTAAATCATTGGAACGCTGCTAAATAATGTGCATGTCGCTAAAGCGAGGAGGGCTCAGAGCTGCATTTACCCACACTCCTCCTTTCTCCACCTTTAGTATTATCACCATCACTATTTTTCATCTTTATCGTGCCCTTCCGCAGAGGCACTCAATAATGTACCCATTGTGCAAGTAATCTGAAATCCTTTTCAGCAAGCAATAGTATTTAGTACTAATAAAACACTAGTTTGTCTACCAAGTGACATATTTATAGGAGCTGTTTACGTTGATGTATTTTTATTATTTCTACTCATTTGCTAAGTACTTTCCAATACATATTTATGAAGCACATGCCTTTCCCCAAACGGCAGTGAAAAAATAAATCATATTATTTTATTAGTAGCAGCGTGGCTTGTAAGTCCTAGAGCCCTGATTTCTGTTACTTTGGGCAAGAGCATGAAAAATTAATGGTGACTGAGCACCTACTATGTGTCAGACTCTGTGAAAGGCACTTTACATAAATTATGTTTAATCCCCCTGAGGCATGTATTTTACCAATAAGGAAAATGTAATTCCCCTGCAACATACATTTTACCAACAAGACAAAGACATTACCTTGTCCAAGTAATTCAGCCAGAAAGGACCCAGCAAGGTTTTGAGCCTAGATTTTCCCGTTTCCAAAATCCCAAATCATCATTCTACTTCACCAGCTCTTAAATTCTCCGGACCTAATAAATTTTGCAAAATATAAAGTATTTCTTTCTGAGAGAGGTTGTGTAGGTTATCCCAGAACGGAACAGGAAGTGATAAATGGACACAGGATGCTAACCCCAATTGTTCTTTTGGAGGTTATTCTCCGAGGGAATTATTCCCTAAGAAATCAGTGGTAGGATGTTTCCCGTACAGGAGTTCAACTCATACCTGGAGACAGGACTGGCTACAAAGTTTTCAGGGCACAGTGCAAATGTGGGACCCTTGTTCAAAAAGTATTAAGAATTTCAGGATGGCAACCGGGGAGCATTAAACTAAGCACCAGGCTCTGGGCAACTGCACTGGTCACACTTGAAGCCAGCCTTGCCTGAACAGGATGCTGTCACTAGTTTCTCGAAGGCATCCTAAGCTTTTCAATGATGTGAAAATAGAGTGCCTATTATTAATATTGGATGCTATCCCACAAGATAGTATGGAAAAACCCAAAAGAACTTTTTGGCCAACCCAATATATGCCTGGGGAAGTATTTGGTGTTTTACATAAGCTATATGACCCTAAAGCAATTCTATGCAATAGGTATTATTTTCCCCATTTCCCAGTGGCTGAAACTAGGGCTTAAAGAAGCTAATTCATCCAATGACATACAGTAAGTGTCAGAGCTAAGGCCAAGTTAGATGAGATGGAAAATCTTGCTCGACTTTGTATACTTTTCAGCATATGCCCATTGTCTTCTGGCAAAACCCAGGCTTACAATTGAGACTATTACAGCCAGAAACTAAAGAGGCAGCAAAGAGCTAGGATTCAAAGGCTCCTCATGGATTCAAGCTTGTGCAGCAGCTGAAGTGCACTTGTACAGCTCTGGGATGCATGGACCTTCCACTGGCTGGGAGAGAGAATTCTACCCGTCAAATGGAATGGCCAGTACCTGGCCTCCCTCTCCAGGATAGATAGGAAACACACTGAGGTCCTTACCTTCATAAAAGGTAACTAAAGGGAACCCACAGCATCTTACATAATGATAAAATAATGGAAACAGCTCACTAAAATCAGGAACAAGACAAGGAGGAAGGCTGTTGTTGCTTCTATTCAACTTAGCACCGGAAGTTAGTCTAGCCAGTGAAATAAGATAGGAAAACACGAGAGAAACATCTTTTTGAGGGTAAGCTTGGATGAATAATCTACCTAGCTCTAATTTAAGCTCCAAGCATCACAGAGCCTTCTCCAATGCCCATCCCCAGCAACTGGACAATTTTAATGCTCCCCAGTACAACTCCATGCCAGAGCATAGCAAAACCTAGTTGGGATGTGCACCTAAATCCCTTACCTCCTGGGACATCCCCCGCGGTCCAGTGGTTAAGACTCCACGCTTCCACTGCAGGGGGACGCGGGTTTGATCCCTGGTCGGGGAACTAAGATGCCACATGTCGTGCCAAAAAATAAAATAAAATAAATCCCTTACCTCCTGCTGGCTCACATCTCAGGCACACACAGACGCTGTTGTCTTTCACTCAGCTTTATTTCCCCCCAAACCTCCGGTTCACCTTAATACCAACAATATCTCCCTTCTTTGAGTGTTTGTCATTCTCTCATAACTTCCCTATGGGAAATCGGAAAGAGCTGAGAAAGTAGATATCTGATCCAGCTTTTACGGTGAACAAAGATAAAAAGAGGTTGGGATGAGTGGCCTTGGTTACTATTGGGACAAAATACAAAGAATTTAATTGAAACATTCACACAGTCACAGCCGAAGGCAGCATGAGGATGGAAAGAAGTAGGGTTTGGAATCAGACAGATTCAAGTTTGGACTCTGGTGCTGCCCACTTATTAGCTTTATGTCCATAACCTCACTGGACTCCCATTTACTGTCTGGAAGATGGAAGGCTCTCTGAAGCTCTAAATGAGATGGGGACAAAGGGCCTAAGCACATGTGAGCCTTGATACACTTGCCTCCTGGACTTTGGCAGATACTAGTAGTTGCCCACCTAGCGTCCAACTCCTCCACGCACACTCCCTCCTTTCTAGTAGCATCCCCATTTTCTTTTATTTTTTTTAAATAAATTTATTCATTTTTATTTTTGGCTGCGTTGGGTCTTCATTGCTATGTGCAGGTTTTCTCTAGTTGTGGCGAGCAGGGGCTACTCTTTGTTGCGGTGCACAGGCTTCTCATTGCGGTGGCTTCTCTTGTTGCAGAGCACGGACTCCAGGCGCACAGGCTCAGTAGTTGTGGCGCACAGGCTCAATAGTTTTGGCACACAGGCTCAGTAGTTGTGGGTCGCGGGCTCTAGAGCACAGGCTCAGTTGTTGTGGCTCACAGACTTTGTTGCCCCGTGGCATGTGGGATCTTCCCGGACCAGGGCTTGAACCCGTGTCCCCTACATTGGCAGGCGGATTCTTAACCACTGCATCACCAGGGAAGCCCAGAATGACTGCTTTAATGAGAACGAGCTTAAAGACGAAACCAACACAAAAGAAGAGCAGAGCAGAAAGATGGAAAGGCCCTACGCCACTTGATGAGCCGCCAAATGAGCCAACCTTGGACATCATGTTACTAGAGATAACAAATGTTATTGTTTAAGCCTTTCAGCCAGGTTTCATTACTTGCAGTGGAGAGCAGCTACAATGATACATGGACCTTGAGGCTGAGAGTCTTTGGGAGTTCAAGTGCCTAACAAAAGCCATCAAGTGCTAGCACATACATAGTAGGAACTCAACATTAACGTTGTGTAGTATCAGACCAAGGACATATAACAGTCCTCTGTAGAAGAAATGTGTAAAAAGACACTCTGGGGGGACCTCAATGACTAGATCATGTGAAAAACATTCCTGTGTTTCTCCTTTGCCATCTTTAAAATGCCTTAAAAGCCACCCATTGGTATATCTAACAATTACCGAGCTCCCATACTGTGGAAAGAGCAAAAGAAAAATTAGAGCTTCCCTGGTGGCGCAGTGGTTGAGAGTCCGCCTGCCGATGCAGGGGACACGGGTTCGTGCCCTGGCCCAGAAAGATCCCACATGCCGCGGAGCGGCTGGGTCCGTGAGCCATGGCCGCTGCGCCTGTGCGTCCGGAGCCTGTGCTCCGCAACGGGAGAGGCCACAGCAGTGAAAGGCCCACATACCGAAAAAAAATTTTTTTAATAAAATTAAAAAAAAATTGTGGTCAGTGAACAATCCTGATCATTTCTCTCCTTTGTCGTTTATTTCCCCTTCCCTGGTGTCCTCCTCCCCGCCCAGCCAGAGTTATAGCTTGCAGAGGGATGGCCACAGTGCCCGTTACAGACAGGGGGGTTATTTCATACACTAGGGCACCAGGCTGTGGTACAGCTGGCAGGAAGAGAGGGGTAATTATATTGCATGTTGGAGCCACCGGCAATGAACTTCTACATAAAGCACTAGATTTACCATGTATTATTTACACCAGCATCAATTTTCCCAGCTGGCTCTATTTACTGTGCAAATTCTCCTCTGTCTGTTTATGGGCAAGGCCATGGTTCTGCACCTCTGGTTACTCGACACTGTGGAGGGGCCCCACAGGGCACCACGCACGTTAAACAAGTGGCTGGATTCAAGGGGACCAGGTCACATCTTCCTTTCCTGTTAAATTATATTCCTGGGACTGCAGTGAGCTCCCAGTCTCACCTGGTCATGGTGATGCAGGCAGGTTTGTGAAACCAAACGGGCAAGAGGGAAAGAGGAATAACCATTCTTTGGGGCCTCACTAGGGAAAACTGAAAACCCACCTTCTGGGGGGAAAATGGATGGCTCTGGGGCTCAGAGAATTTCCTTTGTATGTTTTTAAGATCAGGACCTAGATAAAGAAGAGTTCTGCACTTACAAGGTTACTTCCATCCGGTAACTCCAAGAGAGAGTTAAGAGAAAGGGAGGCCCATCTTACAGATGGAAAAACAGAGGCAAAAAAAAAAAAAAAGAAGAAGAAGGGGAGAAGCAAAGGCAAGCTAGAGGCCTCAGACTCGGTCACCGTGCTAGGATGGAGTGCAGGACGGCGATGCACGGGGTCACCTGTCCAGCCACCAGCATCCCTTTTCAGAGATGCCCAAGACACTGAACTCGGCGCCTGCTGAAAACATATGTGGTAGACACAAGGGAGGAAAACCTGGTACCAGCAGGAATTTCTGGGTCCTTCCACGGTAGCATCCTCTCTAGCCAGAAACACTGTATTTCCAGAGAGAGGAGCTAAGGACTAAGATGTCTGCCCAGCCCAAGAGCTTGTCTGCAGCCCCACCGGCTGGCAGTGAATGGCAGGCGTTACTGTGCAGGAGGGTTTGTCTCAATCAACAGCAAGTCACGTGTGACCTCCCTGTAATGCTGGGCTCTGCACTGGAGTCCCCCAGGTCCTAGGGTCCACCATCTCCTGCAAACCTGTTGGCTGGAAGAAGACAGGAGGGGAAGGTGAGTTTTTGAGTTGAGCAGCCCAAGTGGGTAGCCTCTTTGGCTGCAGGGTCTCAGAATCCAGAAGTTCCTTGATGAGACATCTGTGGGCACAGAAGCCACCCTCAAGGGCCCAGATTCCTGGCTTTCCCCCGGGGCTGGCTCACCAGACGGGGAGATTTGGTCAGACACGCCATGCGCCAGCTGCCTGATGCTCCTGCATCTTGGCCGGTGTCCAGGAGAAGCCGGGTGCTGGGAACAAAGCTCCAGGAGCGTCCCAGGGCAGGTCTGAGCTGCCCGCTGTCCCTGTCTCGGGTCATGTGATTGGTCACCTGCGGCAGAAAGAATCAAAGGCTTATAGATCCGTAATGCTGGTACAGAGAACATCTGCTCCTATGGCTTCATTTTATAGATGGGAAAGCTGAGGCCTAGTACAGGGAAACGACTTCCCCAAGCTTCCATAATTTATCAACGGTCTGGAATCAGAATCCTGGACTCCTGACTTGCGCAGAGCTCTTGCCACTAAACCACAACATCTCAGACTTGATTCCAACAAAAGGTAACAGGGCATGTGTCTGGGAAAAGCAGTGCTGTCCGCTTAGGCTCACTACAACCCCAACGCAACAATCGGGCATCCTGAGACCACGTGCACCCACCCCTCTGTGTCAGGGTGTGCATCTGTGTGTATACGTGGGAGGGGTTTTGGAAAGGGGGATCCTAATCTGGCCGGTCAGCTCTACTCTGCCCAGGCTACTCTCAGGTAAACAATGCCAACCTCACTGCATCCTCTTGAGGTTACCCCCTGCTCCCCATCCCACCCCTGGGCAGAGGTGTGGCTTGTTCATCATTGAATACCTGCTGCCTAGGCCAGAGCCTGGCACACAGCAGGTGCTCACATACATCCTACAGTCTGGAGAGGGAGGCCTTGGGACCCAGTATAAGAACAAAAGAAGGGACTTCCCTGGCGGCGCAGTGGTTAGGAATCCGCCTGCCAATGCAGGGGGACATGGGTTCGCTCCCTGGCCCGGGAAGATCCCACATGCCGCGGAGCAAGTAAGCCCAAGCGCCACAACTACTGAGCCTGTGCTCTAGGGCCCATAGGCCACAACTACTGAGCCCGCATGCTGCAACTACTGAAGCCTGCGTGCCTAGAGCCCGTGCTCCACAGCAAGAGAAGCCCACACACCACAAAAGAGCAGCCCCTGCTTGCTGCAACTAGAGAAAGCAACGAAGACCCAACGCAGCCAAAAAAAAAAAGAACAAAATAGAAGAACAAATCCCCTTATGCTGCTGGTGGGTGTGCACAGAAACTATAACCTTCCCGGCAATTTGGCAATGTCATATCTAGACATTTAAAAATATGTGTGTCCCTGACTCACTGATTATACTTTTAGGAGTTTGAGGAAATATGAGATATGTAAAGAGATTTAGGTATAAGGATGTTCACTGTAGTGTTTTTTTGGTTTTTTTTTTTTTAGATTTCAAAATTTCAACTGAATTTAATCTGCCTAACTCATAGCAAGGTGGCTACTTTAGGAGGAGTGATGATCATTTCAAGGATATTTCTCTCCATTCCAGGTTCACTGTAGTTTTATTTAAAATAGAGAAGGGACTTCTTGGTGGTCCAGTGGTTAAGACTCTGCCCTTCCACTACAGGGGGCACAGGTTCGATTCCTGGTCAAGGAACTAAGATCCCACATGCCTCGCAGCACAGCCCAAGAAATAAATAAAATAAAATAAAATAAGATGGTGTAGTATAGTTGGCCCTTCATATCTACGGGTTCTGCATCCAGATTCAACCAACTACAGCTCATATCCACAGCTGGTTGAACCCACGGATAGGGAAGGCAAACCGTATTTACTACCTGGTCCTTTAGAGGAAAGGTTTCCTGACCCCTGTAACATAGGTATTAAACAAAATAATATGTAGCTGCTAAAACTGGCATTCTTAAAGAATCTATTAAAAGATATAGGAAATGGTGGTGTGTTTTTTTTTTTAACAAGATTACAGTTTAGTTGGAAAGTTGGTTAAAAGTATATGTATATATGCAGAGAAAAAAGAGTCTACGGAGATATATAAAAATATTAATATGGTTTCTGTGGATGTGGAGATCGATTACAAATTTGACTCTTATATTTAACTATTTTTTACCCTCTTTTATGAGAAGCATGCAGACTTTTAAAAAACTACTCCATAAGCAGAAAAAGTTACTTTAAAAGCCAAAAGATCCCTTTCTATGAAGCTCTGGAAAAGGCAAAACTATTGGGACAGAAACCAGATCAGTGGTTGTCTGGGGCCGGAGGATCTTTCTGGGGTGACAGAAATGTTCTGTATCTTGATTGTGGTGGGGTAACAAGGCTGGAGATGACTGTATCAAACTTCAAACAAGGAGGTTATTCTGTATGAATTATACCTCAATAAAACTGACTTAAAGAAAGTAAAAAGAAAAACAAGACTGTCCCTGATCCCTTGGCTATTTAAGGTCCGATCCCCTCCCAGTCTGGTGCTCTAGATGACCCAGGGAAGTTGGGCTATGGTCCTTTCCCAAAGGGCCACTTTAGGGGTTCAGAAGCTGCTCTTTAAGGGAAGTAAAGAACTGTAACTAGAAAGAACATCTCCCCACTTGGTGAAGCCCAGGGACCAGAGATAAGGCAAGGATGGCTGGCCAAGACCACTTCCTCACCACCAGTGCCACGCTGAGGTCCCGGGCCAGAGTCTTCAGCTCTCGGGCCAGCTGCATCATCAAGGCCAAGCCTGGGGAAGAAAAAGCAGAGAGGGTGGGAAGCAGGGCATTGGGGACCAGGCTGGCTGGAGACAGGACTCCAGAGCTGGGAGGCAAGATCAAGACCCCAACCCTGGGCTCTGCCACACCACTCACCTTCCCTCTGCTGACCTCCCAGAAGTGGGGCGACCACCGCAGTGACCGAGTCCACAACCACCACCTTCAGAGTCCCTGAAGAACTGCTCACCTGTGGGGTTGATGGGAAGCAGGCGCCATGAACCAGGTGGCCTCTAGGGGGCGACCATTACCAGACAAGCCTGCTCTTCTTTCAGAAACTGGTAAGAAATAACCTCCCCCACCCCAAATACAGCTGGGCCCGTATGATGGAATTTCAGCAATGTCTTTTTTTTCCCACCTCCATTTGTATGTATAACAGATTTTACTGAAGAATTGGGTGGAAAGAGAGAGTTTAAATCACAGGACATCACAGATATCCTAAAACAATTAAATTTGAGAAATCCCTGCTCAGATCCTGTGGTCCCCTGGTTAGGAATTTTCTTAGTAGAATCTTTCTCCTTGTGGCCAGTCCCCCAGCATCTTGTCAGGCTCTCTTCTCCCTCTCCTGCTTACGCCCCAAGTTCCTAACTTCCTTTGCTGAAGAGGTCAGCCTTCTCTTTACTTCAGTCTTTTTCCAGATTGTGCCTCTAGGGCCTAATCTTCCATATCTAAAAAGGTTCCAGGGGCTTCCCTGGTGGCGCAGGGGTTAGGAATCTGCCTGCCAGTGCAGGGGACATGGGTTTGAGCCCTGGTCCGGGAAGATCCCACATGCTGCAGAGCAACTAAGCCCGTGTGCCACAACTACTGAGCCTGTGAGCCACAACTACTGAGCCCACATGCCACAACTACTGAAGCCCGCGTGCCTAGAGCCCGTGCTCCATAACAAGAGAAGCCACCGCAACAAGAAGCCTGTGCACCGCAATGACGAGTAGCCCCCGCTCGTCTCAACTAGAGAGAGCCCATGCACAGCAACAAAGACCCAACACAGCCAAAAAAAAAAAAAAAGCTCCAAATATAGACTATATAGACAGCCACCTGATAAAACCAGGAAACTAGGAAACATCCTCCTAGTTTCTTGGACCTAAAATGTCTCTTGTCCTTGAAGCTTCCCTTCTCTTCTCCCTTATTCCTTATATCGAACCCATTTGCCAATTCTGTTTCCATAACTGTTTTTTTTCATCTCATGTTGGCCAAGTCCTGGATATTCAGCTTATCTTGTCTGTCTTTTGCATGTCTCCCCCTTCACATCCCAGTTATTGACTCTTGGCCAGCCACTGGCTGTCTAAGAGACACTGGCAGAAAAGAGAGAGAACAGCTTCGCCTTTCTTTACTCTCTGGGAGAGCAGGTTGAAATCTCTGGCCAAAATGGGACAAGCCTTTTGCCGCTTGTAACGATGGGGCTATCAGGTATCTGTGGCAGACAGACCCCACGATCCCCACCTCTAGGTGTCTGAGTCCTCTGTGATCCCTTCCCCTTGACCCTGGGGGAGTCCTGTGACTTGCTTTCTAACTAGTCAAATGTCAAAGGTGTTAGGATGTCACTCTCTTTTTTTGGTCGCACTGCGTGGCTTGTGGGATCTTAGTTCCCCGACCAGGGATTGAACCCAGGCCCCTGCAAGTGAAAGTGCAGAGTCCTAACCACTGGATGGCCAGGGAATTCCCTGGATGTCACTCTCTTGATTAGGCTATATTATATGGCAAAGGGAATGGGCTGCCACCCCGTGATTACATTGTTATGTAAGATGGCGTGTTGCGTTTTGCTCTTACACTTGTGCTGTCTTGAAAAAGCAAGTGGCTGTTCTGTAAACTGCCTATGCAAAGGGCCACATGTCAGGAACAGTGGGCAGCCTCAAAGAATTGAAGGTGGCCTCTGCCAGTAACCAGCTGCCAGCAAGGAACTGAAGCCTCTAGGAAATGAATTCTGCCAAAAACTTGAATGAACTTGTAAGTGGTTCTTCCCCAGTTGAGCCTCCAGATAAGAACACAGCCCAGCTGCCACCTTGATCACGGCCTAATGAGACCCTAAGTAGGGGACCAGGCTAAGCTGTGCCCAGACTCCTGACCTACAGAAACTGTGAGGTAATAAATATGTGTTGTTTTAATTCACTAAGTTTGTAGTAACTTGCTATGTAGTAACAGAAATATATACCATCTAATGGCCCTACAGTAAAAAATATCATCTTTTGACCTGGGAATTGAGAGATCTGGGTTATAAGCTTTGTTCTTATCCTAAATATGTGGTGACTTTGGCCAACTGACTGCATGTCTCTGGCCCTCACTCTCCTCATCTCTAGAACTCAGAGGGTTGGATTAGGTCAGGACTACTTGACTTCATGTCTCAGCACATGCAGGTGTCATAGCCTGCTACGATTCCTATGGCAAGCACTTGTTCAACTATTATATGTTCTAAAGTTTGTAAAAATGCTTTACTTTATATACAACCCTGGGTATGCCCATGGGAACATGTTATGCTTTGGGGTGAGAGATAAAGTTTAAGATGAATTAAACTATCCTCTGAGTGTATAAATCAGTGCACCAAATCCTGTCTAAGCCCCTATCAGGTGCAGGGTTACCAACCCAAATGCCATTCCAAACTCCTCTTCCTTGTTAACAGGACTCTGAATGTGTTCAAGTACTGGGCAGAAATCTCCTGACATCAGGGAAGGTGGGCCCAACCCCTGGTCTAGGACAAACACATAGCTCAGTTTTGGTCAATTAGATGTAATGGGAACAGGGAAGCATATTGGGGGGTTCCAGAGGAAGATTTCTCTTCTCTTATAAAAGGGAAGAGGTACAGAAAAGAGGCATCTATCTCTCACTGACCTGAATATGGATGTAATATGGATGTGGGAAGACATGATGCTTTGAGCCACAGCAGCCACTTTGCAATCATGAAGGGGAAGAGCAAGAGAACCAGGCACACCAACCTATAGCCCTGACATTATGGACTTGCCAACCTCCAGACTCATGTGAGATAATTAAAAGTCCTCAAGGTTCAAGTGTCTGTCAGATAGACTCTATTACTTGCAGCTGAAAGTAATCTTAATGGATCCAGTGTTGGAATGCAGAGATGAATATGGCATGATCCTTGCACTCGAGCGGCAGACACAGCTGCCACACAGTCACCAGATTGCACATCTGCGTCTCCAAGCAGAGTCTGTAGTAGGACACCTGCCCACATGCAGACAGCACCAGCCAGCTGGGGGGAGCAGGGAGGGGCGGAAGAACAGGCTCACCTGCTGGGACACAGCACCTCGCAGGTCCTGCAGCACATCCAACATCTGGAAGATGTCAAACGCACGCACCACCTGGATCCTCTGGAGAGCTCCCGCCTGAAGAGGTAGGAGATAGAAGGGAGAGCTCTGGAGAAGAGGAGCAGGGGGTCGCGCAAGACGAAGAGGGAATTTTGAGGCTGAGCAGGAAGAGGCACTTAGACAGAGGGACTCAGGTCCAGGATGGCAAATGGGCTTTGTCTGATGGGCCAGTGCTCACCAAGGTGGCTGCCTGGGTGCTGAGCTGCAAAGCCAAGTCAGAGCTCTGTGGGAAGGAGGGATAGGACTGATTAGTGTGTCTTCCATGGGCAAGAAACGGGAGAGAAACACAGATGCTGGGTGTATGGCAGCCCTGAATTAGGGTATGGCAGGGGTGGGATGATGTCATAATGGGGAGGCTTGAAGAACAGAACAGAAAGTATTAGTAGAACAGCAAGTTTCAAAGCCAGAAATGTCTATTCACACAAATGGCCAAAATTCTTGCCACATTAGATAATGGGGTCTTACTTATGGTGTCAGAACCTCAAAGGAACCCAACCCTCCTGCTCTTTACCTGCTCCTCCTCATCTGGGGTTCTGGCCTGAAGTAGCTGGAGAATGCGGGAAGCTGTGAGCCCTCCATTGGAATCGATGTATAGGACGTTCTGTTGCAGGCCATGGGCCACGTTTGCAGCCACACAAAGACATACCTGAGTAGAGATGGGGCACTGGGTGAACTTGAGCCCTCAAGGAGTGCCCAGAATGGGTGCTCCCACCAAATCTTGTCCAGATCCCAGAGACACGAATGGGCCAAGTCCAAGCCCCACTCCTCACCACCCATCTTCTCTCTTCCGATCTCTGAATCACAAGCACACTGGCAGAAGCTTCCCCAGGGATCCAGGGCTATGCACCCACCTCCCCCAACCCTCCTGGCTGCTGGACGCACGTGTACCTGGGTTTTGCCGCTACCTGGGCCTCCTACGATTTCAGTCACTTCTCCAGTATAGAGACCAGCATCCAGCAGTTTGTCCAGGCTGATGGCAGAAGAGGAGGCAAGAGAATCAACTGAGGGGATTCGAGGGAAGGGAGGGGAGTAGGAACCAGGAAAAAAAGCAAGACATCCCTTCCAAGCACTGTTCTGTCCAGAGACATTCTAACATCTCTGGCCAGGAGGCTTCTCCTGGTAGAGTTTCCTTTGGGGAAAGCCAGCACGGCTAAACGTTCCTCCTCTGGCCCCTCATCCTTTCACTCTCAGCTTACAGATCACTCTAGGTGATCACTTCTCCACAGAGGTCTCTTTGCCACCCCATCCAATGGTCCTCTCATTCTCCATCTCAGCCCCTTCTGGGTTTCCTTGATAGCATTTCCCATAATTTGTCATTTTCTAAAACTTTGAAATAATTATAGATTTACAGGAAGTTGCAAAAAACAATGTACAGGGAGGTCCCATGTACCCTTTACCTAGTTTCCCCTAACGGTAGCATCTTTCACTATAAGATGTATTGTACTACACTATAACATCGCAAATTGACACTGGTGCAATCCACAGAGCTTATTCAGATTCACCACCATTATTTCCGTGTGTGTCTGTGTATAACTCTATGCCATTTCATCACATGCATGGGTTTATGTAACCACCTCAATCAAGATACAGAACATTTCCATTGCTGCAAGGCTCCCTTGTGCCACCCTTTTATAGCCACTCTCCTTCCATCCATCCACCCCTAATCCCTAGCCCCTGGCAACTGCTTAATCTGTTCTCCATCTCTATTGTTATGTTATTTCAAGAATATTATGTACACAGAATCACACAATATGTATAACCTTTGTGATTGGCTTTTCTCACTCAGCATCATTCCCTCGAGATCCAAGTTGTCACATGTATCAACAGTTTGTTCTTTTTTACTGCCGAGTAGTATTCCATGGTATGGATGGACCAAGTTTGTGTTTTTTCTTTTTTAAAAAAAATAAATTTATTTTTTATTTATTTTTATTTTTAGCTGCATTGGATCTTCCCTGTGGTACATGGGCTTTCTCTAGTTACAGTGAGTGGGGGCCATTCTTCAATGAAGTGCGCAGGTGGTGGCTTCTCTTGTTGGGAAGCACGGGCTCTAGGCCCGCGGGCTTCAGTAGTTGTGGCACACGGGCTCAGCAGTTGTGGTTCGCAGGCTCAGTAGTTGTAGCACATGGGCTCAGGCGCTCCACGGCATGTGGGATCTTCCTGGACCTTGGCTCGAACCCGTGTCCCCTGTATTGGCAGGCGGATTCTTAAGCACTGGGCCACCAGGGAAGCCCCCAAGTTTGTTTAACCATTCAACCATTGAAGGACATTTTAGCTGTTTCCAGTTGGAGGAAATTATGACTAAAACGGCTATGAACATTTGCATAGAGGTTTTTCTGTAAACCTAAGTTTTTATTTCTCTGGAATAGATGCCCCAGAATACAACTGTTGGGTTGTATGGTAAGTGCATATTAATTTCACAAGAAACTACTAACTTGTTTTCCAGAGTGCCTATGCTATTTTACTTTCCCACCAGCAATGTATGAGGTAATCCAGTTTCTCCACACCCTTACTAGCATTTGGAGTTATCACCATTCTTTATTTGAGCCATGCTAGGAGGTATGTAGTAATATCTCGTTGTGGTTTTAATTTGTATTTCCCTAATAACCAGTGATGTTGAACCTCGTTGGTGAAATGTCTGGTCGTGTCTTTTGCCCATTTTCTAATTGCATTGTTTGTTCTACTGCTGAGTTTTAAGAATCCTTTATATATTCCAGATGCAAGTCCTTTGTTGAATACATGGATTGCAAGTATTTTCCCCATTCTATCGCTTGTCTTTTCATCCTCTTGCAGAGCAAAAGTTTTTGGCCCAGAGGACCCTGGGGCAAGGACTGGGCCTTGTTCACCCCAGAACTGGCACAGTGGATGAAACACAGACACTCCAGACAAACGAGTGATAGAAGGTACCTATGTTATCAACACTCTGGCTGTGGAAGTCTTGAGATAAATTCAAGTCATGGCCAATCCTAATCCAGTTTCTGTCCCTAAACCACCAGGAAACAGGTCACTACCCACACCCCATATCCTGCCCAACCGAGAGGGCAGAGAGCAGAAGCAAGAAGAACTACAATCCTGCAGCCTGTGGAACAACAACCACATTCACAGAAAGACAGACAAGATGAGAAGGCAGAGGGTTATGTACCAGATGAAGGAACAAGATAAAACCCCAGTAAAACACCTAAATGAAGTGGAGATAGGCAACCTTCCAGAAAAAGAATTCAGAATAATGATAATGAAGATGATCCAGGACCTCGGAAAAAGAATGGAGGCAAAGATCGGAAGATGCAAGAAATGTTTAACAAAGACCTAGAAGAATTAAAGAACAAACAGACAGAGATGAACGATACAAAAACTGAAATGAAAACTACACTAGAAGGAATCAATAGCAGAATAACTGAGGCAGAAGAACAGGTAAGTGACCTGGAAGACAGAATGGTGGAATTCACTGCCGCGGAACAGACTAAAGAAAAAAGAATGAGAAGAAACGAAGACAGCCTAAGACACCTCTGGGACAACATTAAACACAACAACATTCGCATTATAGGGGTCCCAGAAGGAGAAGAGAGAGGAAGAAAGGACCCGAGAAAATATTTGAAGAGATTATAGTTGAAAACTTCCCTAACACGGGAAAGGAAATAGCCACCCAAGTCCAGGAAGCGCAGAGAGTCCCATACAGGATAAATCCAAGGAGGAACACGCCGAGACACACAGTAATCAAACTGGCAAAAATTAAAGACAAAGAAAAACTATTGAAAGCAGCAAGGTAAAAACGACATATCCTGCCCAACCTGTGGGCTGAAATTTCACCTCCTCCTCATCACAGCCTATACTAACCTCTATGTCCTGGCCACGTGCATCCCTGTCCCAACCCTGTAATCACCTCCATGGGCTCCAGTCCTTTGTGACGGTCCTTGAAGACCTCCCATGACCCCTCTGCATACGCCAAGCAGCACTTAAGTAAGCACCCCACCTCTTTCAATTCCAGGGCCCCCATGATTATAACCACAGGGCCCTGCTGGTCAAAACGCTCTGGTTACCACTCTGGCCCTGTGGCTTTTTGGATAACTGTGCTCACGTTGTCTCTGTGTAATAAGCACCTTTTTTTTTTTTTTTTTTTTTTTTTTTTGCGGGGGGTGGGGGGGTGGGTACGCGGGCCTCTCACTGTTATGGTCTCTCCCGTTGCGGAGCACAGGCTCCGGACGCGCAGGCTCAGCGGCCGTGGCTCACGGACCCAGCCGCTCCGCGGCATATGGAATCCTCCCGGACCGGGGCACGAACCGGCGTCCCCTGCATCGGCTGGCGGACTCTCAACCACTGCGCCACCAGGGAAGCCCTAAGTCAGAATTTCTAAAGGTGAGACCCAGGCATGAATATTTCTTAAGCTTCCCAAATGATTCTAACATGCAGCCTGAGTGAAACCACTGGTCTTAACTCTCCAGTCAAGAATCAACCTTGGGACTTCTCTGGCGGCGCAGTGGTTAACAATCCGCCTGCCAATGCAGGGAACACAGGTTCGAGTCCTGGTCTGGGGAGATCCCATATGCCGTGGAGCAACTAAGCCCATGCGCCACAACTACTGAGCCTGCGCTCTACAGCCCGCGAGCCACAACTACTGAGCCCACGTGCCACAATTACTGAAGCCCGCGCGCCTAGAGCCCGTGCTATGCAACAAGAGAAGCCACCTTAATGAGAAGCCCGCGCACTGCAACAAAGAGTAGCGCCCACTCCCCACAACTAGAGAAAGCTCGTGCCCAGCAACGAAGACCCAACACAGCCAAAAATAAATAAATTTTTAAAAAAGAAAAAGAAAAAAAAAATCACTAACTCACAGGGTCACTGAAGAGATTATACAACCTATTATATAACCTACTATGTGTCAGTGGCTGGTATGTAGCAGGCACTCAGTCAGTGTTAGTCCTGCCATAATCTCTCTTGCCCCATCCTTAAGGGAAAGATGGGGTAGGGGCAGAGAAGAGTTGCTCTGATCTGCTGAATAATAATGAAATACTGACATCTTGTGTTATAGGACAGTGGTTCTCAACCAGCGGCAATTTTGCCACCCTGGGATGGGGTGGGGGTCATTTGGTCACAGCTGGAGACATTTTTGATTGTCAGACATGGGAAGGGAGGTGCTACCTGGCTTCTAGTGGCTAGAGGCCAGGGATGCTGCCAAACATCCTACTATAAGTGCAGGACAGCCCCCCCCAAATAATTCTGCATCCCCAAAAGTTAGGAGTTGGAGAAACCCTGTTATAGCTTAAGAGAACTCAAAGTCCTCAACATCCTCACCACTGTTTGAAAAAGCCTGCTCTCCCTAGACTCAAGTATCAAAAGCCCGCCTCTCACCTTTTCCCCCAAGTACCCACACAAACCTTGCAATGCCGGTGGACAGGATGGCAGTGGAGGTCTTCAGCTCCTCGTAGAGATCAGCGCCATTGAAGGGGAAAGCCGAGAACTGAGCCAGCAGCACCCGCCTCAGGGCGACCAGGGCCTGCGGAAGGGGCGGGGAAACTCAGGAGAGGGCCGGGGCGCTCCGACCCGAAGCAGCCCAGAGTACTCGGCAGTGACCCAACAACGGAGGAGGCCCCCAGCGTCTCATACGGCCCCCTTATCAATCTCTGGGAACCCTCTGCTCAGGGATGGGCATTTAGAGACATCCAAGTTTGGAGCGGAGATTGTCAGCTCACCTTATAAGACAAGCCACATTTCTGGGCTACTTCCTCCAGGTCTGCTGAAACCAGGTCCACCACTGAAAACAAAACACGTGGGGTTGGTGGGCAGGAAGGGAGGCTCGGGGGCCTCCCTCACTTGACTTTTCCGCGCCTACGTCGACTAGCTGAGCCGCAGGAGCTGGCGCACGCCTGCCATCACCTGTCTTGATCCCGCGGCTCCGCAGAAGCTGGACCATGTCCTGGGTGAGACCCGGGCACAGTCCGGCCCGAAGCACACCCATGTTCCCTGGGGGCCCGGGGCCGCTCGTCCCGGGGACATGCGCGAAGCCCTTTCTGGACCAGCGCGGGAGACGGGAGGGAGGCGGGAGGCGGGAGACGGGAGGGAGGCGGGAGACGGGAGGGAGGCGGGAGGCGGGAGGCGGAGGCGGAGGCGGCGCGGAGGGTGCGGAGCCTGCGGAGACGCCGGCACCCAGAATCCTCCCTCCCGCACCGCGCCGCGCCGCAGCTTCCGGCTTCCAGGCTCCCTGCAGGGGCCGGCCTGCGGCGCCACCTGCTGGCCACGGGCCGGATGCGCGAGCCGGGCGATTGGGGCGGAGACTGCGCGGGCGGCACGGAGTTCCCCAGCGCCGAGGCCACCGCGCCCAGATCTGCCACCCTGCGCCCGCATGCGTCTCTGCTTTCTCCCCGATCTCGCCTCCCTGCAGGCCTCCCAGTTGCAGCCTTCTGTTCTGAACACTGGGCCAGAATGTTCGATCGGACGGACCATCCCTACGCTCAGGGCCGTACTTGTTAGTGAGGGAAGACAGGAAAGAGGAAATCAAATAAATCAGATAATTACCGATCGTTTGATGGGTGCTAAAAAGCAGCAGAGCACAGAGAGGGCATCTGCTTCTGTATTTTCCAAATAAAAGAATTTGTAAATGAAAGACAAAACCCCTGAGTATATAGAACACACACACACACACAAAATAATTTGGTATTTTTAAATGTCCTTTGCTTGACTTCATCCTCTGGAAGAAAGAAAACAACTTTACAGGGTTATCTCCTCACAATCCAGTAAGGTAGGTGCTATGTTTATTCCTATTTTACAGATGAGGAAACTGAGGTGCAAAGAGGTGAAGTCATTTGCCAAAGCTTTCACAGCCTGTAAGGGCAGAGCTGGACTTAGAGTGGACAAAGCCACATGTAGGTGCAAAGCTAGTGCTGTTTTAACAGCGCCCCCGTCCCCACCCCCCAAGTATGTTTTCTACTATGACACTTTTTTAAAAAAATATTTATTTATTTATTTTTTATTTAGGCTGCACCGGGCCTTAGTTGCAGCACGCGGGATCTTTGTTGAGGCATGTGGGATCTAGTTCCCTGACCAGGGATTGAACCTGGGTCCCCGTGCATGGGGAGCATAGAATCTTAGCCACTGAACCACCAGGGAAGTCCCCCTACTGTGACATGGTTTCCTTGAGAAAAAGAAACAACACAACATCTGGCCCATTTCTGTATGCCTCTGCAGCACCCACCATTGTCACTCAACACATGAAGACACTTGGGGTGAGGGTGTGGCAGAATTTAGAATTCCAGCAGTAAAACCTGGGTATATGCGAGCTATGAACCTCATGAACCATCCGGGCTTTCCCTGTGCCTACACAACTGGACGAAGGGGGTTTGCTGCCTAGGATTTCTGGATATAGAGTCTCAGGATTCTATAGACAAAGTCCCCCACTCCCAGAGGCCCAGTCCAGTACTGCCTGCCTCCCTCCATGCCCAGGTGCCTTTGTATCACCATCAATCTCCTCCTTCCTAGGGCAGGTCCGAAGGGCACCGGTGCTGAGTATTCTGAGATTTTCAGAGAAGGGCAGGGCTGCTGTAACCACAGAGCCTTAGCCCAAGGGGTGTTATAGTCTCTTCCTTGACCCTACCCACTGCTGACATTGGCCCTGGGCAGCAGCAGCCTCAGGTCAAGGGGGAGGCTGGCCCCTAATTGTTACACTCTGATTATGAAGTCAGCTCATTGTACCCCCATCCCACCCAAACTAAGGGTGTGTCCTCTGCCTCCAGTTTCTCTCTGCTTCCTGTCAGCTTGTCCTGCATGGTGACGGCAGTTGTCCCAAACAAGGTAGATGGCATCAGAGACACTCTACAAAGCGGGAGATGGGGAGGAGACCGTGCTGAAGAAGGAAACCCTCAACGTTTTGAACGCACTCAATCAAATGTCGAAGCCCTTTCCAAACCCCAAGTCTATGAACAGGACCGTCACTACCGAAGGACTCCCACTTTCCTCAAGGGGCAATTTGGTTAACTTCTTGGAGGAAGACGCCATCAATCTACCGTAAGACACAAGTCTGGTCCTTTTCTCCCTTCTAAAACCAGATCTGGGGGGGTGGGGGTGGGAAGAGGGGCTTGAAGAGGCAGTACTTCCTTGACTTATCACAGTCAAAACTCCCAGGGAAGAGCATGTGTGTAGGTTGCCTATGGAGTCCTGACCTCAGATCAGTTCTTGGAGGCATGCTGGCCTCCGCCTCCGGGAGGCCTTCCAGGATTAGTCAGAGATTTCCTGGCGGTGCCTGTCATCCTGCTTTGTCCTCATCACCCCCACACAGACCCCCTGCCCCCTCCACTCCCCGTGGCTCCTTTGCCTCACCCTCCCTATTGTACCTTCACCTGCCTGGTTATATGCCCCTAGTAGCCTGCCTGCCTTCAGACTGAGGTTTGCTGTTCCTCCTCAGTGATTCTGGGTTTCCTTTACTTCATTTCACAAAACTCTTTGAGCACTTACAAAGTATCTGGCCCAAGGTTAAGTTCTGAGAATGCAGAGCCAGAAAGCACAGTCTCTGCCTTCAAGGAGCTCCCAGCCTGGGGTGTGTGTGTGTGTGTGTGTGTGTGTGTGTGTGTGTGCTGGGGAGCTATCAGGCAAGAACTGAGAATATTACAGTGTTACAGCATGGTCTGTGCTATGACGGGACAACTGGAGGAACCAGAGGAGGCTTAGTGTAGCTTGGGAGGGGGTGAAGTTAAGGGAGGCTTCATGGAGGAGGTGACTCTCATAGGAAGGGAAGGAATTAGCCAGTGGAGGGATGGTGGTGTGGGTTGATGTGGACTGAGGGAACTGTCTGCCGGGAAGTTTCATGGATGTGTGACCTGGGCAGTCACACAGAGCCCGACACTTAGAAGTGCCCTGTGCTTAGTTTAATGCTCAGATGTCACTGTCCTGAAATTCTTAATAATTTCTGAAGAAGGGGTCCTGATTATATGAAAGGGATATGGTGTCCACTCCCTAAGGGACCTGTAAGTAAGCAGGTATGGCTAAAGTGATGGATGCTTGTAGGAAACTTCCTGGTATGGGGCGAAAGTCTTGGGCTAGGAGCCCAAGTTTAAATCCAAGTTCTACCACTTAGATATAGGGCCACAGACAAGTTAAATAAGATCAGGGACCCTCGGTCCCTCATTTGTAAAATGGGGCCAACACCATCCAGGAGGGCTGCTGTGAAGACCACTAAGGCTGCCTTCCATGCCCTTCAAGCACTGGTGTTTCCAGTCAGTAAGTCTAAAAATAGAGATTCGTTAGGACAATCTATAGTAAAACTGACATCCATACCCAGACTCTGCAGCCTATAAAGGGCCTTGGTGGGGGAATCATCTATTCCAAGCATCCGCCAAGGGCTAACATAAGAGGTTTGGACTGATCAGGATTTCTCAGGGGGAGGTTGATGGGGCTGGAACTCAAGGAGGAAATCTTTGGCCTTGACCAACCAGCCATGAAGCTGGAGGCTGTCCTGGCATAAGGGATGCAAGGGTGTGTGTAGGTTGCTGGATCTGGCTAGAGCAGCCCGGGGAGAAGAGGGACGAAGCAGTGCAGGGGAGCCAGAAAGCACCAGGGGCAGATGGGAGCTGTGTAGCATGGGGCCAAGGAGATCTGGGTTCTGGTTCCAACTCTGCCATGGACTCACCCTGTGACCTCGGTCAGGGTGCTTGGTCCCCAAAGGCCTTTGTGACCACTCTCTCTAGACAGGGTTCTTCAGTCTGGGAGTGGTGACCCATGAGTGGGTCAGGAACTCATTCTGGTTGGTGGAGACCAGTATTAGAAAAATGAAATAAAATAGAATTGAAAATTTCAAAGCACATCACACACAGAATAAGGATTGGTTTGTGAAACATTTTAGTTACATGTGTATGTATGAGTATACTAGCTTGCTAAGAAATATGTGTTTCTTACTTTGGCTTAAGAGAAAAAAAAAGATTTGAAAGCCAAATGTTTTGGATTCTGTACTTGATCAGCAAAACCTTTTAAAGAGCGGGGAAATATGTACAAGGTTTTTCTTTGTAATAGCAAAGAATTGGTAAGAATACAAATATCCATGTAATAGAAAACATACAGCGGTTGAAATGATTGAACCAGAGCAGATTAATCTAAAATATACAATGTTTTAAGTAAAAAACAGCAAGCTGCAAATGGGTATGTACTGAATGATACCATTTATTTAGATGAAGTTTAAAAATATGCAAACTAATAACATATGAATGTAACAACCTATAAAGACACATGGGGAATAATAAATACAAAATTTTAAATTTTCTGCCTCTGAGTGGGAGGATGAGGGGAGAGGTGGGGGAGTGAGGTATACAGGGGCCTTTAACTACACTGATAAAGGTTTAGTTCTGAGCTGGATGGTGGCTAAATGGAAGCTTAATATATTATAGTACGTTCATTTCCAGTTTTATTGAGACACAATTGAATTTTAACAATGTATTAGTTTAAGGTGCACAACATGATTTGATAATTGTATATATTGTTAAATCATTACCCTAATAAGCGTAGTTAACATCCATCACCACAGAGGTACACATTTTGTGTGTGTGTGTGATGAGAACTTTTTTTTTTTCCTTTAATTTATTTATTTTATTTTTGGCTGCCTTGGGTCTTTGTTGCTGCACGTGGGCTTTGTCTAGTTGCCGCGAGCGGGTGCTTCTCTTCGCTGCGATGCACGGGCTTCTCATTGCGGTGGCTTTTTCTTGTTGTGGAGCACGGGCTCTAGAGCACAGGCTCAGCAGTTGTGGCGCACGGGCTTAGTTGCTCCGCGGCATGTGAGATCTTCCCGGACCAGGGCTCAAACCCGTGTTCCCTGCATTGGCAGGCGGATTCTTAACCACTGCGCCACCAGGGAAGCCCGAGAACTCTTAAGATCTAATCTCTTAGCAACTTTAGAATATACAATACAATATTGTTAATTATAGCCACCATTTTGTACATTACATCCCCATTAATATATTACTCTCGATATCTTGGAGTGTGTCTATAAGCTTTCATAATTTAAAAAATTTAGAAAAGGGGTTCCCTGCTGGCGCAGTGGTTGAGAGCCCGCCTGCCGATGCAGGGGACGCGGGTTCGTGCCCCGGTCCGGGAAGATCCCACATGCCGCGGAGCGGCTGGGCCCGTGAGCCGTGGCCGCTGAGCCTGCGCGTCCGGAGCCTGTGCTCCGCAACGGGAGAGGCCACAACAGTGAGAGGCCCGCATACCGCAAAAAAAAAAAAAAAAAAAAAATTTAGAATGGAAGAAAAAAGTTTTTGAGCATACATGCTATATATTAATAAATATTGTTAAATGTTATAAAACCTAAGTAAATAAATTAGTAATTACATAATAAACAATAGTAAATAAATATTAATAAAACTTAATTTATTATTTTTCTTTTAGATACTTTTAGATATTTTTCCATATCCCGGTAGATCACTGTGGTCATCCCCTGGGGTGTTTGCACCCCACTTTGGAGGAAGGACTTAAAGTTTCAGCAGTGTTTCTAAAAATGTGGTTCTCAGAACGCTTGCATCAGAATCATCTGAGGATCTTATTAAAGATGCTTTAGCAGCTTCCCCAGTCCCATTCCATCTGGGGACCAGGGACCAGAAATATGCATTTTTCACTAGTAAGTGCCCTTGTGAGTTTGATGCACTGCTGCAGAGCAAGAATGTTCGGAGCTGCTCAGAAGCAGCTGGGGGCGCTGGGTAAGTTGTGCCCAAGGCCTGCCCGCCAGGAGCTTCTAGGCAGCAGGGGCCGGGGTGGCCTCCTTCGTCTGTCTCACCTGTCTCCCCTCCCACTCCAGGAAGCAGATGCCAATGGAGGATTCTGAAAGCAGCTCCGATGACACCAGCATCTCCCCCATATCATCCACTTTGTTGAATCCTATCAAATTGGCCGTGACCCAGTCCAACAGCAGCTTCTTTGCAGGGATGCTGGAGGGTGAGCTGAGCAAACTCAGCTTCTCCTCGATGGTCAAGAGTACAGAAAAGGGGGACCTGGCCCTCTGCCCCCAATCTAAGTCCCAAATAGCCCCCGGTGGCCTGCTGGACCTTGACAACCCTGAGGTGGACACAGACGCCTCCTCAACGCCCTCAGAGTCCTCTGTGGTCCTGGATGTGCCGGAGGTGCCCTTCATCTGTGAACACACGGTCAGCGATTCCACGGCTGTGGTGCGTTTTCCCCTCCTTGTGCATTTGGCAAAGGCTTAATGGCTGCCCCCGACGTGCCAGGCACTGAGCTGAGCTCACTGGGGCGTGTGAAGATGCCTGCATCCCAACCTCAAGAACCCCAGCACAAGCTAGAGAGGGCTCAATGCTGTAGGAAAAGTTCAGATCAAGTGCCAATAGGGATTCAGAGGGAAAGAAATATTACTTCCAGGTGCAGAAATAAGCTTTGGTGGCATTTAGTAACATTTGAGCTGGGACACAGAGGTCGGATTTAAACATCTAGAGATGGGGAAAGGCATTCCGTGGAGGGCTGACACTAGCAGAGGCTCACGGGTGGGAAAGTATGGAAGGAAACACCTTGGTCTAATCCAGGGCTTCTCATAATTTCCTGTGCCTGCGGATCTGATCATCTAGTTACCGATAAGATTCCTGGGCTTCATCCCTAGAGGTTCTGATTCAGTAGGTCTAGGGTGGGGCCTGAGACTCTGCACTGCTAACAATTTCCCAGGTGGTGCTGATGGCCCATGGACCACATGTCGAGTAGCACTGTTCTAGATACAGGGAGGGAAGAGAGCAGAGTTAGTCTGGGGTCACTTTCCAGAGGTCCTTTAACGTTACGCTACGTTATAGATTTTTCAGTAAGCGGTAACGATTGGCTTTTTGCAAAGCTTTATATGAGGTGTTAGATGCAATTTGAGCTATATTTTGGAAGATAAATCTGGAAGTCCCGTTGTTGGATGGCCTCGAGCAGTGTTTCTCAGTGTGGTCCCTAGACTTCCAGTAGCATCAGCATCATATGGCAACTTATTAGAAATTTAAATTCTCGCTTTCCCTACCCTCCTGAATCGGAAACTGTGGGCAGGGGCCAGCGGTCTGTTTTTGTTTCTTTTTTTAATAAATTTATTTATTTATTTATTTTATTTTTGGCTGCATTGGGTCTTCGTTGCTGTGCGCAGGCTTTCTCTAGTTGCAGCGAGTGGGGGCTACTCTTCATTGCAGTGCACAGGCTCCTCATTGCGGTGGCTTCTCTTGTTTCAGAGCACGGTCTCTAGGCACACGAGCTTCAGTAGTTGTGGCTCACGGGCTCTAGAGCACAGGCTCAGTAGTTGTGGCGCACGGGCTCAGTTGCTCTGCAGCATGTGGGATCTTCCCAGATCAGGGATCGAACCCCTGTCCCCTGCATTGGCAGGCGGATTCTTAACCACTGTGCCACCAGGGGAGTCCCCAGCGGTCTTTGTTTTAACAAGTCCTCTGGGGTATTGTGATGCACACCGGAGTTTGAGAATCACTAGCCTAGTTAGAGGAGAAACTGGAAATGGGAGACAAGACAGGTGACAGCGGGGCCAGGAATCTGCAGTGTTATAAAAACTCTCTGAGATCCTGGCTTGGCAACCACTGTTGTAGTACAAAGTGTATGGACTCTGGAGCTATTGGTTTGAACCTTGGCTCTGCCACTTAACTGCTGTGTGACCATGGGCCAGCTACTTGCTCTCTCTGAACCTGTAACCCCATCTGCAATGAGTGAGGTGGACGAGATGTTGGCTAAGGTCCCCTTCAACTGACACACAGTCTAGAATATGGAGTGAGGGTACACTCTGAGGTTGGTGAGGTTGCCCAGGGAGAGTTGCTCATGCTTTGGGCTGGTGGGGCCATATTTAGCGTTGCGAGTGCCTAACACTTTCCATTAGCTCTACCTCAGCTCCAGCAGGAGCAGGGATGGGAGTGGGGTCTTCTGACCCACGTTGTGAGGGATGGCGGGGTGGTGAGGGGAGGCCAGGCCAGGCCAGGTCTGAGGAAGCCTTGTGGGTTCTCTTCCCCTAGATTTCCTGGACCTACGCCCCAGGCAAGCAGCAGGTCAGTTTCTACCAGGTCCTGTTGCAGGAGGTGGTCAGGAAAAATGATAGTGAGATGCCCAAGGCAAAGAATCACCCATGGATCTTCAGTAAGATCTTCGGCACCACCGTCAAGCTGATGGAGCTGAAGCCTAACACGAGTTACTGCCTGACTGTCCGCGCAGCCAACACCGCTGGGTTGGGGAAGTGGTGCAATCCCTACAAAGTGAGCCCTGGGAGAAGGCAGGCCCGAGGGGTGTGGACCAGGGGGTTTGGAGGTTGGGAACACCCCTATACCCGCATGACTCGTCCTCCTGCTGGCTTTCCTTCTCCGTGGGCAAATAAACCTCAATTCCAGGCCACTCTCCTCTGGGAGGGTTCAGGGTTCACCCACTTTGGGGCCCACTGGGAATGCAAATTGATCTTTTTTTCATTCATCTCTAACGAAAGTCTCCCAAAGCCATTGGCTTCTGGATTCTTCAACTTAGTATCAATAATTGTGAGTGGGTCAGGAAGTCAAGGGCACTGAGGGTAAGAGAGGGAAGAGGCTAAAGCGGGACAAAGAAGGGAACAGCCTGGGGGTGGGCAGGAGAGGCCCCAGTAAAGACAGTACACAACTGTGGACGCATAGATTTGAATCATGCCTCTTTGTTCCTGTTCCTGGTGTCAATGAATAGGTTGGTAAGGCTGTCGGAGACCCCATCCAGCAGACAAACGAGGGGGTGGCAGAGTCCAAGAGGTGAGCTCAGGGTCAGGAGTTCTGAGGACTTCGGTTTATTTCAGTTTGCAACCGTTGCTACAGACTTGAACAGCTTCCCTGAGAACAATCCCATCCAGATCACTGTGCAGCGCAAGGAACTCCAGCGGAAAACCATGTCCATCAGGTTGGAGGACATGCGGAGGTTAGAAGATCTGGAATACCTCTTTCCCTACTAACCGGGAGGGCCCCAGGAAGCTCCTCAACTACTTCCAGCTCCAGCCCAGGGCCCTTAGGAACCCAGAACCATGAAATGTACCAGCAGCCTCAAGCCAGGGAACCGCTGACCACCTTGCTGGGCCTGGGCCTGGGCCGAGGCCAGATGGGAGCTCCATTCACCTGGAGACACCGCAGGCCAGGCCAGGTCAGATCAGCCTCCACTGCCCATAGCTGCTAGGCTTCCTTCCCCAGATCTGGGCTGGTCCAGCTCCCTCATTAAAACCTGCAGGTCACCCAGAGCCTTGGAATTCTGTTTCATGCCGCTGACAGCCTCAGCTGGGCTGCTGCCACCCACCCTCCTGGCTTCTGCCAGGACCAAGAGTCCACGTGCGTCAGGGGATGGGGCGATGGAGATGACAGCATCACACTTTCCCCGTGGGAGGAGGAGATGGTCCTCAAAGATTAAAACACACACACCAGGAAAAAGAGCAATGTTGGACAGAGGTAGCGACAGCCCGCACACTGTCAGCCTGAGACTTGAGCTCTGGGGGACATGATGCAAAGTGCACAAGCTTTGGGGAGAGGGTCTGACTTAATTCTGTCTCTTCCTGGATGTGAGGGTACAGGCAAACCATGCAAGCCTCTCGGGCTCAATTTCCTCATCAAAAACATGGGGACGCGGTCTGACCCTTCCAGGTTTCGGCTGCAGGATTACTGTGAGGGTCACAAGAGAGCACAGTAGAACGGTGCCTGGCACCGAGTGGGACCTCAGCCCCCGCTGCCTCCCTCGGCCCCTCTCGCAGCCCCGCTGCAGAGACGAGCAGGTGGAAGCCAAGAACCACGGCCAGGCGACGATTTAACAGCACAGATGGGGCGGGGGAGGGTGAGAAGGAACAAGATGTCGGAAGTGCTGTGGCCCCGAGCGGTCCATACTAGGATGGTTTGGAAGTCAACCTGAGTAGATGCACCGTGGTATTGGAAGAGAAAGTGGACGCAAGACGCACGGAGGGCAAGATCTCAGCCAGAGCTCTGAGGATGTTCTAGTGGGGATTCCCTTCACTATGCGAGTCTTCACGGGGCAGAGAACCACCCTCCCCATTACACCACCCCCGCTTCCTCCAGAGCTCCCACCACTGCACGGCCCATTAGAGGGAACCCTCCGGGACAGCCGCCTCCTTCCTCTCTGTGCTGCGAGAGCCCAGCGGGGCTGCCTGAGGCCGAGGAAAGCAACCCAGAGCAGCACTGACCAGCACAAGTCCTTGTGATGGTCAAAGTGTCCTCTATCTGTGCTGTCCAAATCAGTAAGTAGCCCTGAGCTAGTGTCACAACTGCATTTCTAACTGGACCGAATTCTAGTTAATGCAAACATCTTCATGTGGCTGGTGCCAGCAGAATGGATAAACACAGCCTTACATCATCCTCCGGCCACTAACATACGGGCTTCAGCCCACCTCCCCAGCCTCGGCTGGCCTCTCCCTCGTAGGCCCGGTGGGAAGAGAGGAAAGGCAACTTCCTGATCAGCATGGTTTTGGTGTAGCCCAGAGGGAGGGGCTAGACAAGCTGACTTAGCACAGTCCTCAGTAAAGCCCTGAGAACCTGGAACAAGAAATCATAACCCAAACACACAAAATATAATTTATTTGGTCACAGAATCTGGGGTCTGACCTAAATAGACGGCATTTAGGAAAGGAGGCAGGGGCAGCAGTAAGGGCCAGTCATTGCTCGGCCTCCCCCGTGCTGGCACCAGCGAGCTACCAAGTGATGGCTAAGGGCTGAGCTCAGTGATAACGTCCCGTGACCTTCGACCTCCTGCTCTGGGGAGGGACGCCCCTGGGGTCTGTCCGAGAACGGCAGGCCACGCTCATTCTCAAGGTCATCACCCCGGCCTTTGGTCTCCATCAGGCCAGGCAGCTGGCAGAGGCTGAGTCTAGGTAGGGATCCTTGGGATTTCTCATCTCCTCCATCTGTGGAGAGAGGGAGGTAGCAGGATGGGGATGCCACCTCGGGAAAGGGAGGCACCATACAACCCCAGGAGCCCACGAAGGGGAGAGCTTGCGGTTCCCCTCGGTCTACTCCCCCCGCCCCGGCTACGGTCCCTGCTCTAGCCACCCGAACTTAGGCCACGCGCCCACCACTGCCTCGGCCAGGACCTCATCCAGGGGCCTGGCCCCTGCGATGCCCACCAAGGCTGTCCAATGACAAACAGGGTCAGTCCTTTACAAGCACACAACCCTCAGGTTCCAAAGTGTATGCACCTATCTTTTATCCTCCTGTCTCCTGGCAAGGCCCAGGAGACAGGTGAACCAAGCTCTCCACGACTGCACACTGCAAGGCAGAACAAGGTCACAGGACTCCAAAATCCAGCGTGCTAAGGACTACTGCCTCACGCTGGAGGCTACCGTCTCGGGACAGTGTGGGCACCTGGAGAGCCCTTGGAACTCTACACCACAGGGGACGGTCACAAAGGGCAGGAGAGCCGCCACCTCCCCCAAACTCACATCCGGAGGCATTTGTCCTTTCCACCACTTGCCACTCTCTGGCCGTCTGGACTCCAGTCGACAGCGTATACCTGAAGGGAGGAGGGGGAGGGGGACGGTGGCACAGTGAGGAGGGTGGGGGAGGAGGGCCAGGCTTCAATTCCCCCTCGACCACTTGCCCACGAGGGTCGGCCGTACCTCATCCGCGTGGCCTGGCAGGTCTGTGGCCAGCTTCTGGGCCTTCACATCCCACACCTTCAGCGTGCTGTCACTGCTGCCACTGACCAAGAGCCGGCTGTCGGCCGACCACGCAATCTGGTACACGGCAGCCACATGGCCACGCAGGGAGGCCAGGTATCTGGGCCAGGGGAAGGAAGATGAGGCTGGATATGAGATCTTCAAACACGCTGGAAGGGTCCTCTATGCCCACAGCGGTGGTTCTCAACCTTGGCTGCGTGTCAGGCTTACCTGGGAACTTTTACAAAAATCTCACTGTCTGGTCCCCACCCCAGACCAATTTAATCTTTACCGGTCATTACAATGCTGTAAAACTTCTCCAAATGAGTTCTTTCTAGAATGCTTCTTGCCAGGCCTCCATACCTGCTCAACTTTGCAAGCCTCGGAATCCAATGCAGCCGTCTGCTTAGCCCATCTGCATGACACCACCCTCCCCCAACCACCACGACAGGTGCCTGCTGACAGGTGGCATGGAGAAACCGTGGGCCAGGCCCACCTGGAACCTGGTCAGGACAGACTGGCTGTGTCTGCTGGTGCAAGTCGTTGGGCCTCTCTGAGACTCAGTTTCCCTATCTTAAAAAGAAATCAGGGCTTCCCTGGCGGCGCAGTGGTTAAGAATCCGCCTGCCAATGCAGGGGACACGGGTTTGAGCCCTGATCCGGGAAGATCCCACATGCCATGGAGCAGCTAAGCCCGTGCGCCACAACTACCGAGCCTGCGAGCCACAACTACTGAGCCCACACACCACAACTACTGAAGCCCACACGCCTAGAGCCTGTGCTCCGCAACACAAGAAGCCACTGCAATGAGAAGCCCACGCACCGCAACCAAAAGTAGCCCCCGCTCGCCGCAACTAGAGAAAGCCCGCGCGCAGCAATGAAGCCCCAACACAGCCAAAAAAAAAAAAAAAAAATGGAGACTGACACATAGGTTCCCCTTCAGCCTCAACAAGGGTTTCCTTGCTCCTTTTCTCGCCCACGCCTCTGCCTCGCCTCCTAAATGACTGCAAGGGCACTGTGCCTCGTCATAGCAGTGCTTCTCAGACTTGAAAGGTGACCTTAAAATGCAGGTCATCTGATCCCCAAGGTCTGGGATGGGGCCCAAGGATTGGGCAATGCAATCCTACAGGATTGCATTTCCATCAAGCTCCCAGGTGACACACTGCCTCACTTTGAGGAGGGCCAGATAAAGACTGTACTACAAACCTACACTTGCGCTGCATCCCCGGCCCTTGGCCAGCTTTTTTTTTTTTTTTTTTTTTTCTTTTGGCCATGCCGTACGGCTTCTAGGATATTAGCTCCCCGACCAGGGATTGCATCCCTGGCAATGAGAGCACAGAATCCTAACCACTGGACCTCCAGGCAATTCCCTTGGCCAGCTTTAACATCATTTCTCTCCCTAGATATGAAAGAACTAATATTTTCAGCACCCACTTAGTGATGGCGCTAAACAGACCACCTCATTTAATCCTTGTAACAAAGCAGAGAGGTAGGGGGTCTGCACATTCAGAAGAGGAAACAAGAGGCTCAGAAAATCCAAACACTTGCCAGGGCCACACAGCTAGGAAGTGGCAGAGCCAAGCTCCTTCCGGAGGAAGAGCGTCGCTCCTCCCCTCCCCCCGCCCGCCACTCACTTGCCCGTCCTGCCATCCCACAGCTTGATGGACTTGTCAAAGGAGGCACTGGCGATGACGCGCGAGTCCGCGGAGAAGAGCACCTGGTTGATGAGGGCCTGGTGCCCCGTCATCCGTGCCAGGGGCTTCTTGTCCTCCGCCGGGGACCACAGGAACAGGGTGAAGTCGTCTGAGCCAGACACCAGCCTCTCTGGGCCCCGGCCCTGGGGAGGCACAAAGCGCACATGGTCTCAGAGACGAGAGTCCGACCTCGGCAGTGAACACACCACTGACTGCTCAACACCAGCACGGAGTCCAGGACTGGAGAAAGGAGGCTGGTTACTTCCCCCAAAGGGAAACTTCATGCACACGGGACAGGACCATTTCCATGATGTATAATTACATGAAGAAGCAAGGTACAGAGTGGTGTGTTAAAAAGGGGAAGGGCTTCCCTGGTGGCGCAGTGGTTGGGAGTCCGCCTGCCGACGCAGGGGACACGGGTTTGTGCCCCGGTCCGGGAGGATCCCACATGCCGCGGAGCGGCTGGGCCCGTGAGCCGTGGCCGCTGAGCCTGCGCGTCCGGAGCCTGTGCTCCGCAGCGGGAGAGGCCACAACAGTGAGAGGCCCAAGTACTGCTAAAGAAAAAAAAGGGAAGAATTTTACATGTGGGCTTGTATACGCGTATGTATCTGTACTGTGTGTAGTGTACATGTACACGTGTATGTGTATATATGATGTCTCTGGAAGGAGACGCGAGACACTGGTAGCACTGGATGCTTCCAGAAGGCACGGATGAAGGTGCAACAGAGATGAGAGACTTTCCACCATCTAAAACGGCCCCTACTGCTTTGTGTTCTCTGCATTAAAAAAATTTTTTTAAATTTTTTTGGCCATGCCGTGCAGCATGCAGGATCTTAGTTCCCTGACCAGGAATCGAACCCTGGGCCCTTGGCAGTGGAAGCACAGAGTCCTAACCACTGGACCACCAGGGAATTCCCCTTTTTGTTTTCTTTGAACCTTAGACCATGTGAATGTGTTACTGAAATTAAATAAAATTAAAAAAAGAGAGGTACCCGAGGATTGCAGATAAACAGATAAGCAAACAAAACAAAACAAAATAAAATGATCCCCAGCACATTATGGTTTTTAGGATTGTAAACTGGGATTATCAGGAACAACTTTCCAGAAAAGGTATGTTCTGAGCTGGAGCTAGAAGGGAGAAGGGCCTGAGCGTCTGTATGCAGTGTTTTGGGGACGAGGAGAAGAAGCGCACAGAGCTGGCGGTGCTGGCAGATACCCACCCGCACGAGGCTGTAGCGGCTCAGAGCTCTCTCCTTTAACTCCTGCACTGTGTCCAGGTATCGAAGGAGAGAAAGAACAAGGCTGATGAGAAAATCCAACACAAAGAGCAAGTTCCCCCCGCCCCCCCGAGCCTAGGTCCGCCTCTCGCATGTTAAGCTTGAGAACTGGCTCCTTCCCCTCCTCCTCCCGCTCACTCACAGGACCCTCGGAGGTCCTGGGCGTTAACTGAGGCCTCGGCTGGGTCAAAGGCCCCCGTGCGCAGGGCGTAGTCGGTGCTGAGGGCCATGGTGTTCACCCAGTGGCCATGGCCTTGCAGAGTCCGGCACAGCACGCCCTAGGGCGAAGGGAGACAGGTCAGACACACACAGAGCACTCTCCAGCCCTGGGAACGTGCATCCCCAGATCAGCCCCGGAAGATGGGCGCTGTGGGCCTCAGAAGCAGGGCCCCCACTCACCGTGATCTGAACCAAATCACCCCTCTGGGCTCAAGTCTCTCCTCATTTGTAAAATAAGGGTACCAGCCCAGAGCACTGTTTCTGGAAATATGTTTCACAGAAGGGAAATGTCACAAGAAAGGGCTCTAGTCACGTAAGTTTGGGATACGGCAGGTTCAATAAACCTAAATAGGCTTCCTACGGCAGGAAATTTCCAGAGCCTGACCATGCTAAGGGGTCCTGGAACCTCCGCTATAATGCAGCACCAAACCATAGGACCCCCGTTCCCGAAGCACTTCTCCAACCACCCAGGAAACACTGGTCAACCTCCCTGGCCCAAGATTTCCCCAGGCTGGTTCCGGGCCTCTCCCAGCTCGTACATCATGGGCCCTCCAGACTTTGATGGTGCGGTCCTGGGAGGCGGAGTAGAGAAGCCCGTCCCCTCCCCACCGGAGACAGGTGACTGACTGCGTGTGCCCAGTGAGGATGCGCTCACAGCGGCCCGCAGTCGTGTCCCAGACCCGCACGCTGCCGTCCTTGGAGCTGCTGGCCACGTAGCGGCACTCGGGGTTGCTGGAAAGAAAGGGAGACGTGCCCTCACTTCTGACCTGGCAACGCCTGTCTTCCAACACTGCCTCCCGATCCCCAGCACGAAGACCAGGGATAATGTCTTGACAGCTTCCTGACCCCAAGATCTGGCTGCGCTGCAAGGTGGCTCTCAGGCCCCGTGATGAACCACGGCCCTCCCCCCAACCCGGCCCGCGCAACACAGGTGCAGAAGGCCTTCCCCGCTGCCTGCCACGCTGTCACTGCTGGTCAGACTGCCTACCCTGTCCCCTCACGTAACACTCCTCTGCACCAAGCAGGGGACGGCTACGGCTTTGAAGCCCTGGCTCCTCATGCACCCAGCTGTCAGTGTCACTCACGCATGGAGGGGCTCCCAGCTCAGGGCTGTGATCCACTTGCTGTGGCCGGCAAGGGTCCTGCCCACTTGCTTCCCTGTGCTTGGGTCCCACAGGAGAATCTGAAGGACAGCAGCTCATCGAAAATAACCCTCCCCACCCTTCCCCTGGTCCCATCAAGGGTCCCCCGCCCATTGCCCCCGCTCACCCCTCCCCGAAGACCCCAGAGCCTGATTCTGACCCATCTCGCAGGAAGGGAGCCCCAGAATCCCTGCCTCATTACCCTGACCCCCATCTACCTGGCCATTCTTGCAGCCTGAAGCCAGCTTCTTGCCGTCTGGGGACCAGGATATGCTAAGGACCCAGTGTCTGTGTCCTAAGAAAGCAGTGGGAGAGAAAGGGGGACCACACCTGCCTTTACACCCATTGCCTAGCAATGCCTGGCACGCTGCAGAAACTCCTTAGCTAACTGCTGAATAAATGAACGATCGAGCAGAAGAGATGAGGCTTCCTAGGCAAAGGGAGAATCCTTCCCAAGCGCTAGGGCCGTGCATCTCGCCGCATAGATAACACTGCCACTTTCTAGTAGTTCCTTATGGGCTACGTGATATAAAGGTCTTTCACACACATCAGTCCTACAGTTCTCATGACAGCGCTAGAGTATGGGGCAAAGCAAGAAGTATCATCTCCATTCTCCAGATGAGAAAACCAAAGCTTAGAAAGGAAGCAAGGCCTACCTACAAGGTCACCCAGCTAGTGTGAGGTCCCCAGGCCAGCAGCATCAGCAATGCCTGGGAACTTGAAACGCAAATTTCAGGTCACACCCCAGACCTAAGGAGACAAAATTCTGGGGGTGGGACCCAGAAATCTGTATTTTAACAAGCCCTCCAGGTGATTCTGATGCACGTTCAAGGTTGAGAACCACTATGGCAGAGGCTGGATTTAAGCCTGGTTCTCCTTGCTACCAGGCAGTTAGCCCCTGCCCACAACCCCACGCTGACTCTTCCGTCCAGTCTCTGCTTGTTTGTTAGTGGCTGGCGGGGCTCAAGGGTAAGGTCTCTACCTAGGAACAGGCAGCCACTAACTGGATGTCAAGGGGCTGGAATGTGCTCTGGGCCTCCTCTCCTCCTCAGGAACTAAAGAGCTGAGTGAATCAGCCACCCGCCACTGTGTTAAAACCCCCTAAGTGGGTAAGTGGGGTGGATACTGACCCTGGCATGTGAAATGTGGTGTCTCAGTGCTGAGATCCCAGAAGCGCACAGTAGTGTCTCCAGAGCCACTGGCCAGGTACCTGGGGAAGAAGAGAGGCCACCTGACCTCTGCCATGAGGACAAGGGGTGGGGCGCACCAGAAACACTGCACATGTACATTCCTGCTGCCTAGTCAATAACCTTCTGTGAACAGAATCTGGGACTGGAATTTTCTCTTCTGAGAAGGAGAAATATAACACCGATGCCATCTGGGAGAAGACCCCAGGAGGCCATTTCTCTCCTTGTCCTTCCTAAAAGGAATGGCCACAGTCATAACCAGATTTAAAGCTTCTTATTAGCCTCAGAGGATTGCAAGAAGCAAATAAACCCTATTTCTCAGGTGAACAACTAACTCAGAGAGAGGTTAAATGACTTGCCCAGGTCACATAGTTAGAAGGGGACAGAGGTGAGCTTGCAGCTCAGATCTCCTGAGGTCAAGTCCAGGAAGGGCTCTTCCAAGGCAGGTATCCTTGACCTTTGGGGACCAAACTCTACCGGGGAAGTCCCTTACTTGCAACCTGAGCCCAGAGCTTGGGTCTATGGTGGGCAGCTGGAGGCCCCATTGAGCATAACTTGGAGGTCCCCCCACCCCCGCCAGCAGCTGCACCCACTCTCTCCTCCATGACTCTGCAGCTGTCCTTACTTTCCTGTAGGGCTGAAGGCCACAGAAATGACTGCCTCGCTGTGACCCTCCAAGGAGCTGGTGCAGCGGGTCACAGCACGAACCCTGAAGATAGCCTGTGGCTGGTAGACAATGTCAAGGACCTTCTCTGTCTCCACTGCCTGTGACTCCAGCGTCCTCCCCAGGGAGGAGATGATCTCAGCATCATGGACATAGAAAGCCAGTGGCAGGGGATCCTCCTGGAGGACAACAGAAAAGAGAACCCCCCCCCATCAAAGGATGGGCAAGGCCGCCTCCACCAGGGACCCCCACCCTCCGTGAGCTGTGGGCAGGCAACGCTTCCTACTTTTCAAGCTACCCTGCTTGGGTTACCCCATCATTCCCCATTCAGCAAGACCTTTTTAATCCTTGAAGAGCGACTGCAAGACACTTACACACCACTTCAAAATCCTGTATCTGAATCTCACAACCACCCTGGGAAGGAGGCATTAATATTGATAGATGAAAAAAACTGAGGCTCAGAGCAACTAAGTGATTAGCACAACGTCCTATTGCTAATGCCTAATTCAGGTTCTTCAGAAAGAAAACTAAAGTCCGGGATTAGGGTTAGTATATAGCATTATGCAGCGTTTTCTAAACCACCAGACCATGCTGCATAATGCGTAAGAAGCATCCAAAAAGCTGACTGAAAAAGGCAGACTCTCTGCTTCACCCCAGGGTCTGGTGTAGTAAGTTTTGAGTGGGGTCCAGGTATTGCATTTTTAAACAGCCTCCCACCCCTCAACAGAGGGCAGCATTTTGATAAACACCGGCTTAGGAGAGCATGAGTTTTGAATCTGACACTTGGCTTCCAACTCCCAATCTACCACCTACTGCGCAGCGCCATACAAATAACTGAATGATCCCAGGCAGCACTGTAAAATGGGGATATTAATGACAATGGGAATATAATGAGGAGCTGTGACAAGGAATCACTGTTAACGATGCACCCAACGCGTTCAAAACGCGGTCTCTCTCCGCGGGTGAACTCCCGATGGTGGGCGCGAAAAGCGCTCTCACACTGATCACATCTTCCGACCCTCCCCAAGTCAGACGGCACCGCCGGGTTGTTATCACCCCTGTGGGAGAGCGGTGGGGATGTACCCGAGACCTTCGGTCTCCTGATCCTCTGCGTCCCCGACCAGGGCAGCGCCGCCCGCTCTCCGCCCGGCGGAGAAGACGCGGGGCCGCCGGGCCCGCCGCTCACCTGGGCCAGCAGCGCGTTGCACACGAGCTGCAGCTTGTCCGGGGTGATGTCCACGGGCACGTCGAACGGGGAGCCCAGCAGCTGCCCGCCCTCATCCTGGAACTGCACTAGCAGTCGCTGCACGTCGCGCGTCGCCGCCTCATCCTGTACGGACAAGCGCGGCGGGCGTCATGCACGCCGCCCGGATCGAAGGGCCCCCACTTCCGCCTCCCTCCGGCCTCGGGGACCCCGGCCCGAGCGACCAGCCGCGGCGCCCCCAACCCCACTCAGGCCCACCCACCGCCACCACCGCCGCCGCCGCCATCCTGCGTCCCCACGTGGAGGGGAAAACTCCGGCGGGACGGAGCGCCGCCCCCGTGGTCCGACGGTGCTGAAATCCGCCACATCGCCCTCTGGTGTTGCGGAGGGGAAGTGTCGTGCCGCGCCTGGCCTCAAATAAACGGATCAAATAAATTAATAATACTTGATGCATACAGAAGCAAAAAATCCCTACAGTTTTCAACAGTGTCGAGCAATAATAATAACGATAATGATAACGATAGCAATGTATCAGGCACTGTTCTAAGTGCTTTACATATGTAACTCACAACTCTTTTCACCCCGTGTTACAGATGAGGAACTAAAGCAGAGTCGGACCGGGAGCGCTCTTACCGGAAACCTGGGATCTTCCTGTCAGCTCCTCTCTCTCTTTCTCTTTCTCTCTCTCTCTCTCTTGCTCTCTCTCCTCCCTTCATCCAGGTAGTCTCAGGGTCGGCCAGTGCTGCCTCATGAACCTATCTAGAATCTGTTCTCTCCATCTCCACTGCCACACCCTGCTCTGAGTCACCGTGGTCCCTACAATAGCCTCTTCACTTGCCTCCCTGTCTCTACCCTGCCTCCTCCTGTGCGTTCTCCAACAGCAACCAGAGTGACATTTCAAACCAAAAATCTGGTCTGTTACTTTCTGTCCTAAAACCCTACAATGGCTCCCATTACAGGCAGGAAAAAATCAGACTCCTTATAATGGTCCACTCAGCCTTGCCTCTCCAGCCACTCCTCTCACTTTAAGATCAAATCTTTCTGGCTGTTTCTTAGTTCTTCCAAGTGCTTTTGCCCATGCTGTTTTCTGGAACTGGTATAGACTTGTGCACACACACACACCCCAATTCATATGTTGAAGCCCGAACCCCCAGTGTGACTGTATTTGGAGATAGACTCTTTAAGGAGGTAATAAAGGTTACGTGAGGTCATAAAGATGGCAACCAAATTTCATAGGACTGGGGTCCTTATAAGAAGAAGAGGAGAAACAACAGCTCTCGTGTGCTCTCCCCCTGCCACCCCACACCTCTCTTTGCTCTCACACAGAGAGGAGGCTGTGTGAATACACCGCAGAAGGTGGCTGTCTACAAGCCAGGAAGTGAAGTTTCACCAGAAGCCAACCCTAATGATGGCACCTTGATCTTAGGCTTCTAGCCTCCAGCATTGTGAGAATAAAAATTTTTTTTTGTTTAAGCCACCCAGTTGTGGTATTTTGCTATGGCAGCCTGAGCTGATGAATACATACAGGAACAGTTCCTCATTCTTCAGGTCTTGCCTTAAATATCCATTCAATCATTTAACAAAGTTCTCTGTCAGACACTGTTCTAGGAGCTCTATGTACATTAACTCATTCAATCATTTACTCAGGGAAACCTTCTCTGAAACAATGTCATGTTTCCTGATTTCAAAACACCTTGGTATTCTTCAGAAATCACAGATCCATGGAAGTCTTTCATCCATTCATTCAACAAGTATTATTGAGCACCTACTACATACCACGCACTGTTGCAGATATTTGGGATATGTAAGTGAACAAAATAGACACCAATCTTTACCCCCATGAATGTTCTCTGCTTCCATAATCATTCACAATTTCTGGCACATAGCAAATGCTTAAGAAATGCTTGTGGAATGAATTACTGAATCAGGATTTGAATCTAGGGTCCTTTGGATCTCTCTCTGCCAATGGCAGGATCCTTTACCATATTATGTCACTGCTACAGAGAGCCGCCCACAAAGGGGCCTGGGGGTTGGGGACACCATGAGGGCAGGGAATTCACCCATCCATTCATTCATTTATTCAGTCAACAAACATATATCAGGGCTGGATCTTGTGTCCAGCAGAGCAGTAGAACTTGTCCAAAGTCACAGAGCTGTGTTTTCAAGGTCACAGAGCTAAGAGCAGAATCTAGTGTGAGTGATCCCACCTATGCTTTTTTTCCTGCAGTATCTTTCTCAGTTTGAAGATATAGGGGAGGGGATGACAGAATGGTAGTAAGCGAAGCAAAGCATCAGCACAAAGACTTCATTCATTCATTCATTTAGGAACATGCATTGGTCACTGATCCTTCCAGGCTCTGTGCCAGGGGAAATCAAACTGCATGAGATGCTATCCTTGCCCTCTGGGAGGGTGCCCACTGCCCAGGCTCAGAGACACAGAAATGCGGGAGAATTCTGAATCCAAGTAGGGACCTCATAAATTTCTCTTGGGAACTCGCAGTCGGAAGAGGAGAAACAATTCCTGCCCCAGGGGAGACCCTCTCTGGTGACAAATACATAGTTGTTCTTTTTTTTAATTAAAAAATTTTAACTTAATTAAAATTTTAACATTGAGTTATAGTTGATTTACAATATTACATAAGTTTCAGGTGCACAAATAGTGATTCACAGTTTGGGGGTTTTGTTTTTGTTTTGTGGCCGCGTGGAGCAGCTTGCAGGATCTTAGTTCCCCGAACAGGGATCAAACCCGCGCCCCCTGTAGTGGGAGCACGGAGTCTTAACCACTGGACCGCCAGGGAAGTCCCCGATTCACAGTTTTTAGTGAATACATAGCTCTTGTCCCAGGAAGACCCCCTTCTGATGAGGGGGACTCCGCAAGTCCCAGTCAGTTAGGGGGCACGGTGCTTGGTCTCAGGGAATTCCCAGGTTGCCCCCAGCTCTTGCTGCGGGAGATTTCAGTCTGGTGGGCGATGAACAGAGCCCGTCCTCTGGGCGCTCCCAGTCGGATGGGAGAGAGAGGCTGAATATAGCCACTCCGTACAGACGGGGAGGAACCACAGAAGATGTGCAGAGTGGAACAGACAAACAACCCACTTCCACTAAAGTGAGACAGCAGGTCCATGGGTCTTTCTGAAAAGCAAGGACATTTTCAACAGGTGGAAGGGGTAGGGGAGTTGTGGCCAAAGGGAAGGGGGGAAGGAACATTCCTCCTTCTTCTTCCCTCCTCCCTCCAGAAGGGCATTCCTGGATGTCTCCAGTTGGTCTGGGACCTGGGCAGCTGCTCTGTGTGTCCAGGCCTGCCAGCCCCTCAGCTGTCACTCCACTCCCAAAATAGCAGTGGTGGGGGGGGAGGGGAGAGGAGGTTGTTTATCTGAGATGGAGGTGGACAAGTGGCATTAGAGCCGCGCCGAGGGAGGGGGTGTGTGTGCTGGGGGGCTCCCGTCGCTCTGGATCTTTCTCTCACTCTTTGGGGGTATGAGTGTCGGAGCCCCCAGGACCACCCCTGAGTGGGGTGCCGGGGCAGAGGTTAGTCAGAACCTCCACGTGGTAATGACTGTCTAGTGTGGGGAGGGGGAGGGCCCTGAGGATCAGTGACAGACTCCAGGGGCACCTGCCCCTGTGGCCAAATATGGTCTGGAGCCACTAGCAGGGCTGATAAAGTCTCCTGGGTAGGGGCTAGGAGGGGCGGACTGACGCTGGCTGGCCGGGGGTTCACACGCACGGGAGCAGCACCCCGGGTAGGACAGACCGAGAACACTGTCCTTGTGAGCAAGTGAGCTGGCCTGGAGAGTTCCTTGGACTGGGGAGGGAGGAGGGGGACCCAGAAATTTTAAGGCCTGCAGTGAGAATTCAGGCCCTTGGTGTGTCTAGCTGGGAGGGAGAGAGAGGGAGGAACGGGGATTTTTTTTTTTAATTTTATATTAAATTGAGTAGAGTTGGTTAACAATGTTGCCTTAGCTTCAGATGTACAGCAAAGTGATTCAGTTCGTTTTTTTTTTTTTTTTTTTTTAATTGGTACGCGGGCCTCTCACTGCCGTGGGCTCTCCCGTTGCGGAGCTCAGGCTCCGGATCAGTTCTGCATATACACGTATCTATTCTTTTTCAGATTCTTTTCCCATTTAGGTTGTTACATAATATTGAGCAGAGTTCCCTAGGAACAGGGTCTCTCAACACGGGCCACGCTCTGAGCGTGATGTCCTTCTGGGCGAAGGATTCGCGGGTGCTCGGGAGTGGGTCCGTGGCGGGCAGCATCCTCCCCTCCCATCCTGGTTGGTGGGGCACCTGACCTCAGGCCAGGAACCCAGCCCCGGGTCTGGAGGGAGGGGCTGGCCACACGGAGCTCCTCCTGTCCCCGCAGATGGCCGAGGCAGAAGCAGTGCAGCTGAAGGAGGAGGGGAACCGGCATTTCCAACTCCAGGACTACAAGGCCGCAGCAAAGAGCTATAGCCAAGCCCTGAAGCTGACCGAGGATAAGGCCCTCCTGGCCACGCTCTATCGGAACCGCGCAGCCTGTGGCCTGAGAACGGTCTGGGATGAAGAGGGACAGGGAGCTGAGGGCCAGGGCTATAAGACGCAGGGGTGTGGAGGCAGTCCCCTCATCCCGGCAGGCACGCCTATCATCCCAGCCCTCTCACTGGGCCCCTCAGGTTGGAGAAGGGCGCCTCCCACTGCTTTCTGGTACCCATTGCCGGACCCACTCCTCTGGGAGACAGAAATTCACCCGTGGAGATAGTTCTCATCCCACGGGAAGTGGCATCGTGACAGGGGCTTTTCATAGGTTGTTTCGTGGGATTTTAACCACAGACCGTGAGGTCGCTGCTGCTTCCACGCCCATATCGCAGAAAACAAACTCAAGGCTCAAAGGAGGGGTCAGTAAGTTCCCCAAGATCTCCAGGTAGTTAGTGGCAGAGCTGGGCTCAAACCCGAGTTTGCCTGATGCCAAAGCTCGTCCACTCTTCCATGCCCAGTGGGGGGCGCTCCCCTGGCCTCTGACAGTGGCAGCTGCCAGCGAGCCCTCTCTCCTCGCCTCGGGGACTCTCTCTGGCTGTCACTGTGTCGGGCCCACATTAACCAAGTTTCCTCCTTCCCCGTTTCTCAGGAGAGCTACGCTCAGGCGGCTTCGGATGCCTCGAGAGGTGAGCCCCCCTCACTCGGACCTGGCCCCCCTTCCCTCCCCTTCTGCACCCGTTTAGTCTAAGAGGCTCTCTGGACACTCGCAGGAATGACCGATTGTATAAATGCCATCCTGGGCATTGTAGGTGGGGCTTCAGATGTACCACCCTTATGTGAAAGGAGAGCTCCAGAAAAGCCATCCCTAAGTCACGTTTTTACGTGTTAAATATGCTGGGGCAGCCTCTTTGCTTAGAAGGTTGCTTCCAGAAATCCTTTTGTCACGGTAAGAATACAGCCAGTTTGTTGGAAGTTTGGATACGTTCATATGGGAGAGGGGGGAGAGGGCTGGTTCCCATAGCCAGGGCATCAGCCTGGTCCACTCTGTGGGGACCGGGCTTCCTGAGGGGAAGACGGCGGCACTATTTCATTCCACAGACACTAGGAGGAATAAACATACGTCAACGCTGGCCATGGAGTGCCTCAAGTTCTGAGAGAACTTAGGCTTAAGAGCACGATCAAAATGGGAACACCTCTCCTGGCTGCATTTTTTGGGGGGGCACGCGGGCCTCTCGCTGTTGTGGCCTCTCCCATTGCGGAGCACAGGCTCCGGACGCGCAGGCTCAGCGGCCATGGCTCACGGGCCCAGCTGCTCCGCAGCACGTGGGATCCTCCCGGACCGGGGCATGAACCCGTGTCCGCTGCATCGGCAGGCGGACTCTCAACCACTGCGCCACCAGGGAAGCCCATCTCCTGGCTGCATTTTTAGTGCTATAATATTCAGAATGAAGGGGGTTCTCCTCTGCATAGGTCTGTGTTGGGGTTTGATTTGGTCACTTTTTTTTAGGAGAAACAGAGATAGTCTGGAGTGAGTTCAGAGGGAGGGACCCAGCTGGAAAGGGGACTGGAAACACATCCTGTGAAGAGCAGGGAAGTGGCAATATTTAGCTCAGAGAAGGAACTCCCCCAGGTGGGACAGGGAGCTGCCTTCAAATACCTAAAAGGCTGTCATGAGGAAGAAGGATTGTATTTCACCTCACATGTTCCAGGGCTAGACTCAAGACAAAAGGGCAAAGTTACAGGAAGATATGTTTCAAGTGGGAGGAGGGCAGGGCTCTCCGAAGGAGCTGTCTGCCTTGAGAAGGAAGGAGCTCTCGGACTGCTAGAGGTATGCAAGCACCATCTGGATGAGCCTTTGGCAGGGATCACTGAGCCGAGACTGGAGAGTCAGGAATTAGACAAGATGACCCTTAGGCTCCCTTCCAACCCTGAGACTGTAGTTCTTACCGCCTCCCTAACAAAGGGGAGCCCTGGACCGGATAGTCTACATGGATGCATACTCTCCAAGGAAGGCACAGAAGCCCTGCAGTTGGGGGCAGCGGTGGGGGAGGGGAGGGTGGTCTGTAGCCCGACGCCCTGAGGCCTTGCCTGTCCCCCTTGCTAGCCATCGACATCAACTCCTCAGACATCAAGGCTCTGTATCGGCGATGCCAGGCACTGGAGCACCTGGGGAAGTTGGCCCAGGCCTTCAAGGATGTGCAACGCTGTGCCACCCTGGAGCCACGGAACCAGAACTTCCAGGAGACGCTGAGGAGGCTCAACACCAGCATCCAGGAGAAGGTGAGCCGGACCCCTGCGCATAAGCCTTGGCTGCCTCTCCCCATTCCTAGTAGGGACCAGTTAGGGGAGCGGGACATCAGGCAGGGCTGGCCTACCTCCACACCCTTGGATGGAGTGGTCACGTAACACAGAACAGCCGGGCAGGTGCACCTATCTGTGAGTGATCAGAGATGCCGTGATGCTTGTTCGAGGGTGTGAGCCAGCCAGGACTAGAACACCAGTCTTTTAAATGCCAGATGGAGGCTTTTTAAAAAATTGCAACTCAGTATGTCTGCACCATGATCTTCCTCTCTGGGAGGGCAAAGGCAGCAGGAGAAACCTAGGAACTGGGGGAAGGGTATTGCTGGGGAATGGAGGACAGCCAGGAACCAGTAGGAACAGGGAATCTTTTCTAGGAAAATGGAGTGGGGTCGGGAGAAAGTGGACCAGAGATGAGGAATCCTGCACCCTAGTACTGGCTTAGCTACCAATTTTCTGAGGGACCCCTTGGGGTTTTGCTTTCCCCACTGTAAGAGCGGGAAGGTAACTGATCATGCAGCTCCTTGCTCCAAGACACAGTAACTTCTCTGTGCCTGGGGCAGCCCCATGGTGGGACCACATCATACTGTCCAGAGTGCAGACTCAAGGGCTGACAAAATACAGGCTAAGGAGTGATGGAAATAGGTGGCACCGTAGACCAGCAGAAAAAAGCAGTGGGAGGTACAGAAGGAGCTGGCAGGATGGGGGATGATGGATTGGTTAGGTCACTTTATGAAAGCTTCAGAGCACTGGGGTTGGAGAGTGAGGGATGAGACATTCAAAAATAACGGTTTTAATTTGCTTGAAAAGGTACTTAGAAACTGCTTCAGGTTTCTGATCCTGGAGATATGTTTCTGTTTTAGCCCATATATATTTTTTAAAATTTATTTTATTTATTTATTTTTGGCCACGTTGGGTCTTCGTTGCTGCACGTGGGCTTTCTCTAGTTGCGGCGAGCAGGGGCTACTCTTCATTGCAGTGCGCAGGCTTCTCACTGCGGTGGCTTCTCCTTGTGGAGCATGGGCTCTAGGCGCACGGGCTTCAGTAGTTGTGGCGCGCGGGCTTCAGTAGTTGTGGTGCGCGGGCTCCTTTTGTTGCGGAACACAGGCTCTAGGCATGCAGGCTTCAGAAGCTGCAGCACACGGGTTCAGTAGTTGTGGCTCACGGGTTCTAGAGCGCAGGCTCAGTAGTTGTGGCACACGGGCTTAGTTGTTCCACGGCATGTGGGACCTTCCCGGACCAGGGCTTGACCCCGTGTCCCCTCCATTGGCAGGCGGATTCTTAACCACTGCGCCACCAGGGAAGCCCTGTAGCCCATATTAAAATGTCTAATAGCTAATTGTTTACTAGACTTCAAAACTGGGGTGATGATCCTTTGCCTTGCAAGACTTGTGAAGACCAAATGGGACGGTGAAAGTAACTAGACTGTCAGCTTTGTGGGGCAAGGACTTGACTTTGTTCTCCATTCTATACAGTGTCTGACTCGTAGTAGTTGTTCAGTAAATGTCTGTTGAATGAATGAATGATGGAGGGAGACAGGAAGCTATTAATTGAGATGAATTTTATGTGGAGCCGACTGGAATGACGGGGACCCCTGCCTGCCTTCTTCCCCACTCCCTCCTCTCTCCTCAGCTCCGTGTGCAGTTCTCCACAGACTCGAGGGTACAGAAAATGTTTGAGGTTCTCCTGGACGGAAACAGTGAAGCTGATAAGCTGGAGAAGGTGGGTGCCAGGCCGGCAGCGGGTGCTCTTGGGACCTGCCAGGTAACTGTACTTCCGCAGTTGGGATGACAGACTCTGCTCCTGTGTCTGGGCGGTAACGCCGCTGACAGGTTGCAGGCCAAGGAGGAGGCTCCTTGGAGAAAGTAAACAAAATTGATTTTGATATTTTAAAACATTGCATTAAATACAAATTTATTAAATGCATTGCATTTACAAATTTATTAAACTTATTTACATATTACATACAAATTTATTAAATGCATTGCATTTATCTTGATTACAGAGGTTTCTGGTGCCCCATAAATTTTGCACCCAAGGTGTCTTTCTTGCCTCATCCTACTTTTGGCCCTGAGAAACAATGACACATTAAAATAATGTTTTCTTCCATTTCAAAACATTGCAACAAGTCATTCTGAAATATGAAAATCTTTATTCAGAATACCATCCTCTTAGCCAAATTTGCTGCATTTAAAAAATGTTTCTAGGGACTTCCCTTGTGGTCCAGTGGTTAAGACTGCGCTCCCAATGCAGGGTGCCCGGGTTCAATCCCTGGTCAGGGAACTAGATCCCACATGCGTGCCACAACTAAAAGAGTTCGCATGCCACAATTAAGGAACCCCCCTGCCGCAACTAAGACGCAGTGCAACCAAATAAATAAATTAATTAATTAATTAAATTTTAAAAAATAAAACGTTTCTAGTCCTTCAGAGGAAAAAAAAAAGAATATCTGAATATTTATAAGAACTTGGCAGACAATGCCTGGGGAATTTTTGTTAGTTTAATGGTCAATAAGTCCATATAATATGCAGCTATCTTTTATAGCAAACTCTTATGAGGACTTGAGTCGTTATAGATAAAAGTGGTTGGAGAAGTACAAAGCCCTTGACTGACAGAGCGATGACGGTTCAGCTCATGCTTGCCTGGAATTCTCTAATCAGCCTCCCTACCTATTTGTCTACCTCCTCCTTTTCCTGCCTCATGAGTTCCTTGCCCAACCCCAGGGTCTGAGGTCCTGTTCAAGGCCTCCTCTCCAGATCTGGGGCCTTTTAAGGAATTTTGATCCCCAGTTGGTTGCCTGTGGTTAAGGAGGGCTGACTGTACTACGCCATTTTATACAAGGGACTTGAGCATCCGTGGATTTTGTTATCGGCGGGGGTCCTGGAAAAAAATCCCCTGCGGATACTGAGGGATGACTGTATATATATCCTCAAGGTGGAAGGCTTTAGGGTTGGGAAGACACTTGAAAACCCAGCTCAATTGTCCATTTTTACAGACAGGAATCTGGGGCCCAGAGAGGTGCTATGACTTGCCCAAGGTCACACAGCTAGCATGTGGCAGAATCAGCACTCAAACCCAGGGCTTTCAAATCCCATCTTGTGCTCTCTGCTCACAACCTTCAACCTTCCTGAGAACCCCCTGCAACTTCAGATTTCCCTAAACAGATGAACAAACAATGCCAAAACCATATTCGAAGAACATTTTTAATGGAAAAATAATTTCCCATGTGAAATCACTTCACTTCTGTTAGAAGATAAACTGAGACATATAAAAATTCTAAGAATTTATTTGAGCAAAATCTGTTTGAACTGAGCAGCGTGAAAACAGAAGTGGTCAGGGGTACTCCACCGACAGGAGCTAGGAAAAAGACCTTTTTTTTTTTTTTTTTTTTTTTGCGGTATGCGGGCCTCTCACTGCTGTGGCCTCTCCCGTTGTGGAGCACAGGCTCCGGACGCGCAGGCTCAGCGGTCATGGCTCACGGGCCCAGCCGCTCCACGGCATGTGGGATCCTCCCGGACCGGGGCACGAACGCGTGTCCCCTGCATTGGCAGGCGGACTCTCAACCACTGCGCCACCAAGGAAGCCCTGTTTTGTGTTTTTTTAAATTGAAGTATAGTTGATTTGCAATGTTGTATTAATTTCTGCTGTACAGCCAAGTGTGGTTTGGGTTTGCTTACTTAGTCGCTTAGGCATTGAAGCCACCTCCTTGTTTAATTAATTTATTTCCCTATCTTTTTAAAGTCCTTATCCACAAGCATATATACACAGGTTTATTTTACCATAAGTGCAATCAGAGTGAACCTGTGATTCTGTTTCTGCTTACCAATGTTTTTTCCAAGCTTCTTCTGAGTCTTTTCATTTATTACTTTAATGGCTGCAATATATTTCATCCAGTTGGTCTTTATTGCAAGTTACTCTGTTTCTTGTTTTGAATTATATTCTTGGGCTATGTTCCCACAGTAGGATTATAGGGCAAAAGAATATAAAGATGTTTTGAAGACCTAGTCCTTGCACCAGCCCCTGCCCTTGGCTTATGGCCAAGGCCTCTGCAGCCAGACTTCCCTCATGACCTTCATTGTTTCCTCCCTCCTTCAGGCGGCCAACAACCTCATTGTCCTCAGCCGTGAGGAAGCAGGGGCCGAGAGGATCTTCCAGAACAACGGTGTGGCCCTGTTGCTGCAGCTTTTGGACACTAAGAGGCCTGAGCTGATGTTGGCTGCAGTACGGACCCTGTCGGGCATGTGTAGCGGCCACCGAGCTAGGGTGAGGGCAGGGGCAGGGTTCGTGGCACGGAGGGCTGCCGGTCTGAGGACCTGGTGTTGACCTGTGGGCCGGGCGTGTCTGGCATGGATAGACCCTGATACAACGTCTAAGGTGTCTCCCCTCAACCTTGGCTGTATGGCCCCAGATTCAACAGAGATTGATCCTCTTAATTTTTCTTTGAGCTGGGAATGGGTCTGACTAAACAAAGATAAGTTTCTTGAAAGTGGTTTATGTGGAAGAGCTGAATGCAAAGGTTATGCCAGTTTACAGTTTTTCATACTACCTCTTCAAAACCCAGTGTGCGTTTTACCTCTCAGCACATCTCAATGTGAACTCGCTGCATTACACGTGTCCAATGCCTCCCCTGTGGCGAGTGGCTACTGTATTGGATGGAGCAGCTCTATACCTCTGGAAAGGGGCATGGCTTGTGTCAAGGACCTTCCCAGGCCACGGGTCCCATGAGGCACTGGCTGCCTGGTCTTCTGTCCCTACTGCACGGGGCAGCTGTCACCCACTCCCTAACCTGCATGGCAGCTGCAAGGGAAGGGCAGCCAGCTGACTGTTCTCCTTGCTGGGGGCCTCTAGGCCACAGCGATTCTCCACGCAGTCCGGATAGACCGAATCTGCAGCCTCATGGCCGTGGGGAATGAGGAGCTGCCTCTGACCGTCTGCAACCTGCTCCAGGCCATCATCGACGCTCTGTCTGGGGAGGACAAGCCAGAGCATCGAGGGAAGGAAGAGGCCCTGGTTCTGGGTAGGAGACAGTTTTCAGCCTTGGTTCAAGGGGGTGGAGGCAAGGAAGGGTCAGTTACCACCTCAGACTGGGCATTCCGTGCATGTGGAGGTGGCCTGGTTATATTTTTACATTTATTTTCTGATGATAAAAGTAACAGAGGCACAGCCGCATAATTTACAACAGCTAAAAGGTGGAAGCATCCCAAGTGTCCGTCGACGGATGAATGGAGAAACAAAATGTGGTGTCCATCTATACAGTGGAGTATTGTTCGGCCTTAAAAAGGCAGGAAATTCTGACACATGCTACAACATGGAGAAACCTCGAGGACATTATGTTAAGTGAAATAAGCCAGTCACAACAAGACAAATACTGTGTGATTCCATGTATATGTGATTTCTAAAACAGTCAAACTCATAGAAACAGAAAGTAGAATGATGGTTGCCAGGGGGTGGGGAGGAGGAAATAAGGAATTGTTTGACGGGATAGAGTTTCAGTTTTGCGAGGTGAACAAAGTTCTGCGGATGGATTCTGGTGCTGGTTGCACAACGGTGTTTATGTGCTTAATGCCACTGAACTGCATACTTTAAAATGGTAAATTTTATTTTATGCATGTTTTACAACAAGTTTTGAAAGTAACAGGGGCTTATAGAGAAATGCGGAAAATTTTAAATATTTAAAGATGAAAAAAATCCCAACATCCTGTAATCACCCCTCCAGATAACCACTACTATCACTGCCATGTGTGTCCTTCCAGTCTTTTTTCTTTTTTCTATAAAGTATTTAATTAATTAATTAATTAATTAATTATTTTCTGGGCCTGCGTTGGGTCTTCACTGCTGCGCGAGGGCTTTCTCTAGTTGCTGAGAGCGGGGGCTACTCTTCATTGCGGTGCGCGGGCTTCTCATTGCAGTGGCTTCTCTTGTTGCGGAGCACTTGCTCTAGGCGCGCGGGCTTCAGTAGTTCTGGCTCGCGGGCTCTAGAGTGCAGGCTCAGTAGTTGTGGAGCATGGGCTTAGTTGCTCTGTGGCACATGGGATCTTCCCAGACCAGCGATCAAACCCGCGTCCCCTGCATTGGCAGGCGGATTCTTAACCACTGTGCCACCAGGGAAGTCCCCCTTCCAGTCTTTCTTCTATCCATCCATATAAATATCTATTTAACAAAGTTGGGATTCAGCTATGGATATTTTTGTGTTTTTCTCCTTTCTGAGCATTATATTACTATTGCATACTGTTTAATATTCTTAAAGAGGATTCCTTTTTACTTGAATAATTATTAATTTAACATTTGTCTCATTCCTGCATATATGCACATACAAACTCAAGCTTCTTCCTGTATATCCAGGTCCTAGACATCATTTTAGAACTTTCTGCTCTGGCTGGGAAGGTCACAGAGGCAGGTTCACTCATAGAAAGCTTCATCTTAAATAATTTCATTACATGCCATTGTATGGATATATCATAACTCATCAATCAGCTCTATATTGTTGGAGATTTAGATTGCCTTTAATTTCATACTTATAAAAAACACTTCAGTAGCCATTCTTAATATAAACCTATGTTTGCATTTGTAATTATTTTCTTGGAACAAATTCCTAGAAATGGGAGTACTAAGTCAAATGCTATGAACGTAACTAAAGCTCTTTCATTACCTTACTTTCGAACTCCTTTTGAGAGGGTGTATCAGTTTTTACTCTCACCAAGTGATGATAAGAGTTCCAGCCTCAAATCATTCTCACCAGATTCAAATACTATCACTCTTAAAGATATTTTCCTATTCAGTAGGTAATAATTATCTGTTTGATTTTTTAAAATTTACGAATTAGACATTATTTTTCCTTATCCTTATTAGCCATTTGGATTTCTTTGTCTTCAAATGGTTTGTTCATGTTGTTATCTATTTCCTCTGCTGGAGTATCAGTGTTTTTCTTATTGATTCCTAAGAGCTCTTTGTGTGTTAGTAATTAACCCGCTTGGAGTCTTGAATTCTTGATGTGGTTCTGACTTACTATGGTAAGGATCCTTTTCTGCACTAAAATTATTGGAGGGTCCAACATGGCTTCACTCGGATGGCTGGTGGTTAACTGGAGATGCTGGCCAGGGTATCTTGGTTTTACTCCTTGCAGCCTCTCTGGTGGGCAGCTTGGGTTTCTATGTAACATGGTGGCTGCATTTTGAATGGACAAGCCCCAATGTGTAAGTGCTTTTTAAGCCTCTGAGTGTGCCGTAAGGTCACATGAGCAATCCAGGGCCAGTGTGGGAGGGGACTCCGCAAGAGAATGAATACTGAGAGGTGTGGTTCATTGGGGGCCACAACTTCCTCCAGAGGGAGTGAGCTGTTGGACATCTCTGCTAAAGAATTCTTGCATATATTGATTTCAAATCTGTGTCCTTGTCCCACTCACTTCTGGTCCCAGTTCTGCCCTGTGGAGCTTCACAGAATAAGTCTGTTTTCTCACGCTCATGACATACTTTTATCTGAAGACAAGCTATCTTTCCCCCTTCGGTTTTTTTTTTTTTTTTTGGTACGCGGGCCTCTCACTGCTGTGGCCTCTCCCGTTGCGGAGCACAGGCTCCGGACGCGCAGGCTCAGCGGCCATGGCTCACGGGCCCGGTCGTTCCACGGCATGTGGGATCTTCCCAGACCAGGGCACGAACCCGTGTCCCCTGCATCGGCAGGCGGACTCTCAACCACTGCGCCACCAGGGAAGCCCCTCCTTGAAGAAAAGCTATCATGTACATTTGTGTCTTTCCTTCACCAGTTAGATAGCCCCATTCCTTCATCATTTATTTATATAACATGGCTTGGAGATATTTCCTTTTCTACCTGCCTGTCTGCTTGCCGTTGGGCTACAATCTAGAACAAGGACAAAAATCTCCAAGTTCCAGAGAGTTCAGACGGCAAAAGCAGGAGAAGGCATTTGCCTTTAAGATCCCCAGTGGGTAGGGAAGACCTGGCATCCCAGGCAAAGGCTTGAATTTCAGGCTCCCAGCTTGTCTGAATCTGTGCGGAGTAAAACATCTATAAAGGAGTGTAAATTTCCTTTCTGGAAAACATTTTATTAAATCAGTGTATTAAAAACTGCACGAAGCACCTTTGGATCCCTGCCCATCGTTGCCTGGGAGTGAAGAACTTTCTAAGTACCAGACCTGTTCAAGAATGGAATGGGCTGCCATAGAAGTCAGTGTTCAGAGCGGATGGAGGACCCCTTGGGGGTGCTGTCTAGAGATCTCCCTCCCTTTTTTGGAGTGAGACACTATACTCTCCTGGGAAATTCCAAAATCTGGGAAGCAGTGGATTCAATATTTCCAGAGTCCTTCCAGAAGCCTCTGCCATCCCTGGTCCTATATACCTGAGATGCCCTGGTCCTCTGTATTTACCCCTGTCCTCTCCTTCCTCAGACACCAAGAAGGACCTGAAGCAGATCACTAACCACCTGCTTGACATGCTGGTCAGTAAGAAGGTGTCTGGCCAGGGCAGGGATCAGGCCCTGAACCTGCTCAGTAAGAACGTCCCCAGGAAGGACCTCGCCATTCACGACAACTCGCGCACCATCTACGTGGTGGATAACGGTGAGGAGGTGGGAGGGTCTGGGGCTCATGCCAGCCTTGTCAGTGGGCACCAGGGTACTAGGCAACCAGCAGAAGGTGGAAGGGGTGCAGCTCTTGTCTGGGAGAAGTCTTCATTTCCAACTGAAAAGCCAGCAAAAGTCACTAGCATATTAGGATCCACCAGTGGGCTGGTGAAGGCATAGGTCCAGGCTCTGAATTCAGGGCCTGAACACACCCAGAATACACTCAAAAACATCTGGGCAGAGTTTCCTGACAAGTGAGGTAAGTGCCAAAAAAAAAAAAACAAACAAGACTCCACCAACACGGGCTAACGTTCCTGAAGTCTCAGGATGGCAAAATAAAGGCCTTCCAGAGGGAGAAATGGCACCAGTGTGCATTATACAAAGTCCAGTAACAATGTGCCAGGAGATAGTCACTAAATTTGTCAGCTCCAGGGCATCACCCCTCTCCTAAATCACCTTGTTCAACTGCTCAAGAATCATACCTGTGGCTTTATGATCTGCTGTGATAAATTTTCCCACAGGTATAATGACATATAGACCAGACCTTGTTCTAAAAGGTTCAAGTCAGCTTAGCAGCTTTACCTTTATTCTCTTCTGATATAGCACTTCCCCTGTTCGGTTTTCACAGATCTTAGCAAAGTTCACGTGTTAGTGCTTAGACTTGAACAAATTACTCCAGTGTTTTAACCCTCCCCCTCTCAACACCCTCCCCCCCCATGTCCCAGTTCTGGTCTTCTCTGCATGTATTACAAAGGCTGGGCACTGACAATCGACTTCTCTCTGCGCTAGGATTTAGGCCCAACCACACGGTTTATAGGATGAGGGGTGGTGGGGAGCAATATCTGAAAACTGGGCTGAAGACTTGGGTAGGGGAGCCACCAGGATGTCAAGCCTGAAGTAAGTTTTTTGGTTCAGGGAGGAGCAGACATGGACAAGGAGGAGGTCCAGAGTGTTCTAGCAGAAGAGAAATGAGATGCTCAAGGCAAGGGTAGAGAGGAAGGGAAGGGTATGGGGTGAGGCTGGGGAGGTAGAGCAGTTGTATTTGATGAAGGTCTTTGAGAGCCAGGCTGGGGGCTTTGGGTTGGTTCATTAGGCCCCTTCCAATGACTCTCCAGCCCTCCCAGTGCTTTTGTGTGTGTGTTAAAATACACAGCACAAGGGCTTCCCTGGTGGCGCAGTGGTTGAGAATCCGCCTGCCGATGCAGGAGACACGGGTTCATGCCCTGGTCCGGGAAGATCCCACATGCCGCGGAGCAACTAAGCCCATGAGCCATGGCCGCTGAGCCTGTGCGTCCGGAGCCTGTGCTCCGCAACGGGAGAGGCCACAACAGTGAGAGGCCCGCATACCGCAAAAAAAAAAAAAAAAAAAAAAAAAAAAAAAAAAAATACACAGCACAAAATTTACTGCCAGGCACTTTTATTTTGGATTTTTTACATTTTTTTAATTAATTTTTATTGGAATATAGTTGCTTTACAATGTTGTGTTAGTTTCTGCTGTACAGCAAAGTGAATCGGCTATGCATATACTTGCCAGGCACTTTTAATTCCCTGCCACATCCAGAGTTTCATGCCTCCCAATGTTTACCTAGGATGTTCCCCCTCCTGTTTACCTGTCCCACCCAAGGTCTGACCAGCTCCTAGCCAACCTCTACAACCTGGCTCTGAAATCAAGCTATTGTCCCCGAAGCAGTGTAGTGTAACAGTTAACATCGTGGGCTTTGAAATCAGACATTGCTGGGAGAGGGTTGCTGCTATGTCACTTGTCAGTTATGCCACCCTGGGCAACTTACTTGGCTTCTCCATGTCTTGGTTTTCTGCTCTGATCGATGGCGATAATGATTCATACTAACCAGTAGGGTCAAGGTTAGGATTAAATGAGATAATGTATAGAAAGCTCTGGGCACATAGTAAGCGCTCCAAGTAACTTGAAACTCTTGCTTAGTTGGAGTGAATCATACCATTTGCAGTGTTACTGCTCTGTCCCTATTTACACCTTATTGTAATCTTTATACATCTGTCTTCCCTTCCCTGTACTGTGAGCTTTTCGATGTCAGGATTGTCTTTTATCTCGGTAGCCAGTACCTAAAAGGTGGTTGTTTATTCATTCACTTATTCATTCATTTATTCAACAAATACTTAATGGTTGAATTAGCCTGGTGGGTCATAGGAAGCCATTGAAGTCTCTTCAAGAGAAGAGAAGAGAAGGGATAATAACCATAAATAGTAAACGTTATATTTAATAAACAAATAGTAAATATTTATTGAGTGTCATGATGTGCCTGGAATGGCACGAGGCAGTTTCCATACATTATCTCACTGAATCCTCAAACTCTCTGAGGAAGGTAGTATTGTTCACATTTTACAAAAAAAGAAACTGAAGCCTGGGGAAAAGAGAGCATAAAATAGTATTTGAGGAAGATTATACATCAACCCACAGAATGTTAGCACTGGTAGAGTCCTCTGAGATCAACTAGTCCTGACTTTGTAAACCTTGAAAACAGAAGCCCATAGCGGGAGGCTAATTGCTCAGGTGGTGGCAGCGTCAGGGGTAGAACCTGGCTCTCCTGGCCCCATCCCAGTACGCTTCACGTTGCATAAGCTACATGCTGCCTAAAGGCGGGCCGCAGAGCTCTGGTGATAAAACAGGACTGAGCGAGAAGGAGCGTTTGTGAGGACACAGCCCGGCAAGCATCTTACACTTGCTGCTGTCTGCCCTGCAGGCCTGAGGAAGATCCTGAAGGTAGTGGGGCAGGTTCCAGATCTGCCGTCCTGCTTGCCCCTGACTGACAACACCCGAATGCTGGCCTCTATCCTCATCAACAAGCTCTATGACGACCTGCGCTGTGACCCGGAGCGTGACCACTTCCACAAGATCTGCGAGGAGTACATCACGTGAGTTTCCTGGAGGGTCGAGTAACCGAAAGTGTAGAACCGGTTGCTTTAAAGCCGGTAAAGAGGCAAGGCTGGTGGAAAGGAAAAGTTTGCTTTATTTTGGAGGCTGGAAACCTGGGGGTGGGAGGAGGGCAGACGCCTGTCCAAAAGCTGACTCCCCCCACCGCCCCACCAGACAATCAGGGGGCAAGAGCTTTCATAGACAGAGGGAGGGGGCTACAGGCAGAAACAGCACAGTCAGCTCTGACAGTCATCTTGAAATTAGTCATGCAGTGGTTGGATCAGCTTCATCTTGATTGTTTTAGGTACAGGTAGTCTTCCGTTCCAGGATCAGTTTGTTCCCATTTCTTTGAGGTCAGTTCTTGGAATTGTGGCAGCTTATGTCATGGCTACAGCCTGGTCATCATGTAGTTAACTTCTTCCACCTGGTGGAGGTTTCAGTATCTATAAGACAGCTCACAGGATACGGCTCAGAATATTATCTATAGCCCTTGAAGGGAACTAAAGCCCCTGGACTTTGCTTAATTACTATTTTTATTTGGTCTCTTTGACTGCTTTCCTCTGTTTCTGCCTTTTCTCACTTCTCTGATTAATCTTGTTTGGCGAAAGGTTTTCCACAGACTAAAGCCAGGCGGAGGACATGGTGGGGGAAGGACCATAGGGTCCTGCTCCGTTTCCGTCAGGCTCTGTATTAGTCATTGATGGCTGTGTAACACATTACCCCCAAATTTAGCAGCTTAAAACAAGAAGTATCATGTGTTATCTCACAATAGGACAGCGGTTTGGTCAAGAGTCGGCTGGGTAGTTCTGGCTTTGGGGCTTAAAAATGACAGTCACATGTTGGCCTGGGCTGCCGTCCTCCAAAGGCTGGACTGGGGCTGGAAGATCTGCTTCCAAGATGGCGTGCTCAAGTGGCTGGCATGCTGGTGCTGGCTCTTGGTGGGAGGCCACGGTTCCTCCCCATGTGGATCTCTCCTCGTGGTAGCTGGCTTTCCCTCTCCTTTATTCCAATGATCCTCATACTTGGAAACTCTTCAGATTTCTGGGCCCCCCACCCCCACCCCATGATCCAGTAGTCTGGGTTGTGGCTCAGGAAGCTGCATGTTTAAAAAGCACCAGGTGAGTCTTGGAAGGGTGAAGACCCTGCCTTCACTCTGCTTTCCTTTCTCTATTCCACGGGTTGGCAAACTTTTCCTGTAAAGGGCCAGAGAGTAAGTTTAGGTTTTGTGGGACACGTAGGTCTCTATCACAATTTTTTTTAAATTTAAAAAACCTTTAAAATGTAAAAACTGTTCTCAGCTTCCTGGATTGGGGTCCCAGCGAAGTTGGCTCCATCCTATAGCTTCTCCTGGTCCTGACTTTGTGTCACTTAAAGATCCTCAGGGCTTCTCCGGTCTTTTTTGACCTCAGCTTCAGCGTCCTGGTAACTTATCTCCCAGCCAGTCCCCGTTTGAACGAGGACCCCTCCTGGTCAGACTGTACATGCTGCCTCTGAGGTCACCTGACACCGAGTGGGTAGGGTCACCGCCTTCAACAAATCATGCCTGAGGCTGCCACCCCCCTCCCCCCTCCAGGGAGGTGCTTCATCAGGGGCCAGGGGCTGGGTGGAGGTTCAGGCACCAGCTGGCATAAGGAACCAGTTTAGAGGGCAGACCCCAACTAATTATGCAAGGCTGGTTCCCCGGCACCGAGTGGGAAGGAGATGAGGCACAGGACACGGATTGTCAGAGCTGGAGGGGCGCCCGGAGCTCCCAAGGCTGTTCCCCCTCCCCCAGAGGGACTTGTCCAGTTACCCAGCCAGAGGCAGATGTGGGACCGGAGCCCAGGTCTCTGACTCTTGCTCCATGCTCTCTTCTTTCTTTCTTTTTTTTTTTTTTCAAAAAAATTAATTAATTTTATTTTTGACTGCGTTGGCTCTTCATTGCTGCACGTGGGCTTTCTCTAGTTGCGGCGAGCGGAGGCTACTCTTCATTGCGGTGTGTGGGCTTCTCATTGCGGTGGCTTCTCTTGTTGTGGAGCACGGACTCTAGGCACACGGGCTTCAGTAGTTGTGGCACGCGGGCTCAGTAGCTGTGGCTCGCAGGCTCTGGAGCACAGGCTTAGCAGCTGTGATGCACGGGCTTAGTTGCTCTGAGGCATGTGGGATCTTCCCGGACCGGGGCTCGAACCCGTCCCCTGCACCTGCAGGCGGATTCTTTTGTTGTTGTTGTTGTTGTTGTTTTTGCGGTATGCGGGCCTCTCACTGTGGCCTCTCCTGTTGTGGAGCACAGGCTCCGGACGCACAGGCTCAGCGGCCATGGCTCACGGGCCCAGCCGCTCCGTGGCATGTGGGATCTTCCCGGACCGGGGCACGAACCCGCGTCCCCTGCATCGGCAGGCGGGCTCTCAACCACTGCGCCACCAGGGAAGCCCTGGCAGGCGGATTCTTAACCACTGCACCACCAGAGAAGCCCTGCTCTCTTCTTTCATTTATACACATCTGCATTTGCACTCTGCACATCTGCCCTGACTCCCCACATCAAATCAACCTGGGCAGATCACGGAAGGATCTGAAGGTGTGTCACCTTTGATGCCCTCATACAGAGATCCTTCCGTAGAGTAGATGATAGTAGATTTTGAAAGGAAGGCAGAAACTTCCGGCTCTTCTAGTCTACCCCTCACCCCCGACTCGTTAGGGCAAGGGACTGGACCAGACAGGGGATTGACTGGCTCAGGCTACATCGTGACTCAGCTACATGGCAGAGTCAGGTCGTGCGGCAGGCATCATGGTAGCCCTACTGTGCTGTGGTGTCTGCTGTCCTGTCTCACTAGACACCCCAGCTTCTGCGAAGCCTGTTGGCTGACAGCTCTCAACTGTCACCTCTCTTTGGGGACTTGCCTTGGCTGAGGACAGCTGTTCACCCTTCTCAGGGCAGCCAGCATCCAATGACATGTCCCTCACCCCAACTTGGAACAACTTTGAAGGGTGCCTCGGCTCTGGAACTCTTCGCAAGCTGAGGCTTTGTCATGACCGCATCTCAGTCCGGTGCCTCCCTCCATCCAGGCCTAATTTCTTCCCTTTCCCAACAGGTGTTGATCCCAAGAGCTCCCCCAAATAAACTTCCTGAGTGTCAGTCCCCATCTGAGTGTGCTTCTTGAGGAACACATCTATTACTTCATTTATCCCCATTGTAACTCTGAGAAGTAGTAGTACTATCCTCAGTTTCCAGATCAAGAAGCTGAGGCTCGGAGAGATTCAGTGAATTGCCCCAGGTTACACAGCACGTGAGTGGTGGATCTAGGATGCAAAAACAAATCTGTCTGTGCCCAAATGTCACACTGCTCCCACTCCCCTTGGCCAGTTCTCTTGACCACGCTGGCCCTCTGTTTTAGGGGCAAGTTTGACCCCCAGGACATGGACAAGAACGTGATTGCCATCCAGACGGTGTCAGGGATCCTACAGGGCCCCTTTGACCTGGGCAATCAGCTGCTGGGACTGAAAGGAGTGATGGAGATGATGGTGGCTCTGTGCGGCTCAGAGCGTGAGACGGACCAGCTGGTGGCCGTGGAGGCCCTCATCCATGCCTCCACCAAGCTCAGCCGCGCCACATTCATCATCACCAATGGTGTGTCACTGCTCAAAGAGATCTACAAGACCACCCAAAACGAGAAGATCAAGATCCGCACGCTGGTGGTGAGTGTGCTGGGTACCAGACACTGTGCCGGGCATCAGGGACACCAGAATGAATGAGACGGGGTCCCTGTCCTTGAGGAGACCACGCCCTAAGCGCCCAGATCCACCCACAGGTCCCTGCAGATCGGGGTGGGGGGGGATAAGCAGGAGGCTGTGAGAACATGGATTCAGGATGGGGGACCCTGCCATGTAACCCTAACAATGATCTCCTTGATGCTTTTGAACGACACAAACACTGATGAGCTTTTTTTTTTTCTTTTGCGGTACGCGGGCCTCCCACTGCTGTGGTCTCTCCCACTGCGGAGCACAGACTCCGGACGCACAGGCTCAGCGGCCATGGCCCATGGGCCCAGCCGCTCTGCGGCATGTGGGATCTTCCCGGACCGGGGCACGAACCCTTGTCCCCTGCATCGGCAGGCGGACTCTCAACCACTGCGCCACCAGGGAAGCCCCACTGATGAGCTTTTGTCCACCAAGTAGTTTCAGTGCAAACTCCAAAAACTCAGTTTGTTTCCTTAATCGGTTTCTATATAGCACAGTTAAACCTGCTGCATTGTTTCCATTTTCATTTTATAGAAGTAACTTCCTTTTTCTTGACAGCAATTACAGTGAAGATTTGAGTCACTGATCTGTTTGTTTGTGGGTTTTATTTGGTTCATATCAATTTAAAAAGACCTAATTTTAGCTTCTGCCATTGTGAGTTTTCTCTTATGGAAGACATTTTTTTTTCCTAGCAAGAGTCCAATTTTTCCTGGGTAAAAATCTGCACAGCTGAATCTGCCCCCCAACAAAAATATGATTTCACAGCCAGTTTTTGTGCCATAAGTTTTATCGTTGTGGTTACAGATATGGTTAGTATTATCCTGTGCTGATTTTTCAAAATGACAGACACAAAACATCTACGTGGGCAAAATGGTGGGGGAAAAGGGTAAGTTGAAAACCTCCAGCTTTGTGGGCATCTACCCTAACCTGGAAGCCTCAGGGAAGGCATCTCAGAAAGGTGACAACTGTCCTGAGTTCTGTAGGATGCAGAGAAGTTTATCCAGGCAAAGAAAAGGGGCAAAGTGTTCCAGCCGTAGGGACCCGTGTGAGCAAGTCCTTGTCCCCAGGCCTTGGTGTCTCTGATCCTACACATCTCCCCTCCTCCCCAGGGACTCTGTAAACTTGGCTCTGCGGGCGGCACAGACTATGGTCTCAGGCAGTTTGCAGAAGGGTCGACAGAGAAGCTGGCCAAACAGTGCCGCAAGTAAGGGGGTCCTATTTCCCCAAGCCCACCATCTCCTCTCAGGGATGTGTCCTAGTGGATGCCAGATCCTAAAAAGCCGCCCACCTGCTACCCTGAATTGCTTCACTCTTGCCCCAGTCCCAGCACCCTTGCCTCCCCGCCCCCAGGTGGCTGTGCAACACGTCCACAGACACCCGGACCCGGAGATGGGCAGCGGAGGGCCTGGCCTACCTCACGCTGGACGCCGACGTGAAGGATGACTTTGTTCAGGACATCCCTGCCCTGCAGGCCATGTTGGAGCTGGCCAAGGCAAGTGTGGCCCTGGCCTCTGGCCTCAGGATCTGCTGGATTCAGGCTCACGGGGCTGTCTGCTGAGCGTGGGAAATTACACCCCCCACCCCGTCCTCATCCTGACTCTACCCCCTACTCTTCCCGTAAACCTGGGTTGGTCATTTCCCTCTGTCTGGCCCTCATCTTTCCTGACTGTAAAATGGGCTCACAACTCTTTATGCCTTCCAGGCAGTGGGAGGATGAATAAGATGAGGGTATTTTTTTCCTGAGACGCCCACCTCCCCCACCCAGTGAGTTGAGGTTTTTGAGGGACCGAGGGGCAGTACCTGGCCTCTTCTGGGCCTCTCCCTCCTTCCCAGTCCTTCCCAGATGCCCTTCCTCCTCTGCTGGGCCACCTCCCCCCCCCACCCCCCACTCTTTGCCGCCACTAAAGGGTAGAAGTGTGGGAGGGAGTTTCCACCAAAGGATGTCCAGCTCCCACCCTATCCCACCGCAGTCTGATGGAAAGCCTACGGGACTGGGCTTTTGAAAGGGGCACAAAACACAGAGCGCACTGAGAGGACTCCCGTTCGTGCTCTGGGGTGCTCTTGAGGGGAGCAGAGCCTGTGTGAGCAGAGCCGGTTCCTCTCCCTCGGGGCCACGCCAGCCACGCTCCTCCCAAACCAGCCTGCCTGTGAGGGAGCCTCTTGGAGGCTGTGGTTTGTTCTCAGGTTTCCTTGCTGCCTGTCCCCTCCTATCCCCCACCTCCTGCCTCCAGACCCCGGACAAGACCATCCTGTACTCGGTGGCCACCACCCTGGTGAACTGTACCAACAGCTACGACGTCAAAGAGGTCATCCCTGAGCTGGTGCAGCTGGCCAAGTTCTCCAAGCAGCACGTGCCCGAGGAGCACCCCAAGGTGGGGAACGGGATGGCCGGGAGGGGAGCTGTACCACCGGACCGCCAGAGAGGTGGGAAGGACAGTTAATTATGTTCACCCTGCCTGTGTGTCTGGGAGGATTTGGTGGAAGACGCAGATAAATTGAAGAGGATCATGGTCAGTTTCCCCCACTAGGTGGCACTTGTGTATCTTCTTAATGTTAATGTTCTGTGGAGGGGGAGAAGGAATCGACAATTTATAGTCAGAGAAACCAAATGGAGCCAGGATGAACGTTTTCCAATTTATGTTGATTTCATGGACATCTGACAATTAGTTGTATTTCATGTTTTCCACATTTATACAAATTTTATTTTCTGGGATATCTGGATTTGGGGATATGGGTGTTAAGTACAAATAATGAGAAGCGGAGGACGGATGATCGGGGGCAGCCCAGGTGTCACAAATCCCCTTGGGACCCTCCCCACAATGATTCCCTGCACACAACGGCATACTTTGTATGTGGTTTGTATATGAATATATATGCATTGTATTTCCAGCCAATAAAACATTTAGATTTTTTAAAAACTGACTAAATATAACCATGTTGCAAAACAAACACAAATGTGACAGTAGAGAAAAGAAAATAGCTACTTGCAATTACATCATCTCCCTCTGAGCACTATTGTCATTTTGGTGTGTTATATCACCTACCAGAGACTCTTTATTTCTGTGCGTTTAAAAAAAAATAGTTATAATCAGGGGACCTCCCCGGTGGTCCAGTGGCTAAGACTGTGCTCCCAATGCAGGGGACCCGGGTCCGACCCCTGGTCTGGGAACTAGATCCCACATGCTGCAACTAAGAGTTCACATGCCGAAACTAGAGATCCTGCATGGCTCAACTAAGACCCGCGCAGCCAAATAAATAAATAAATAATTTTAAAAGAAAAAATAACAGAAAGTGACAATCAGAATGTAGTTATTGTTTTGTACCCAATTTGGGGAAAATATATGTTTTCCACACTGCTATGTCGTTCTCTGAATCATTTTTTAAAGCTGCATAGGATTTCACGCAGGTAAGGGTATATAGCTTGTTCTGCCACCATGAAGTTCTAATGTGGCTTCTAGAGATTGCCTCTTCCCAGCCACCCTGAGGATTCTCTGTAGAGACTATTCAAGCCTGGGGCTGACCCAATCCACTGTTAGGTCAGCTTTATCTGCTCTCTCTCTCCTCCCACCCCTGCTTACCCACCCTGCCCCCATGCATAGCCTAATGGAAAGCCAGCCTTCTGCAAGAAAGTAACATCTAGGTCATCTAGGGTTTTGGATGATCTTCCTTCTCTTTCGGGATTGATTTCCTTGCCATCTTTTCATCTCCCCAGGACAAGAAGGACTTTGTGGACGTGCGGGTGAAGAGGCTTCTGAAGGCCGGCGTCATCTCAGCGCTGGCCTGCATGGTGAAAGCAGACAATGCCATCCTCACTGACCAGACCAAGGAGTTGCTGGCCAGGTACGGCTGCAGCAGTTAAGGGCTGGGGTCTGAGGGCCTGGAGGCAGGAGGCTGGGTGGGGAGATAGAGATGGCGGGGGTGGGCAGTAAATGAGGGAATGAGCCATTAGGGGCCTGAAGAGGAGGCTGACGGGGATCAACACTGAAAAGTGACACGGCGGGCAGGTCATCACAGGGGCAACTTTGCACTGGGAGGAAAGAGGTCACTGTCCATTCTGGTGACCTGGTTCCCAGGCCCTGAAATGCCAAAGATGAAAGGCACAGTTTCTGTGCAGCCTGATGGGAGGCACACAGGCTCACAGTTACCACACAACGCGGCAGGTGCCATGATGGGGGACACACAGAGGGCCGGCTGGAGCGCGAGCGGTGGCACCCAACTGGCCAGACTGGAGGGTAGGTGGGTAGGCAGCTAGTAAGGCCTCCTGGAAGATGTAACAACTCAGGGGAGCCCTGGAGGAAAGAAAGGAGCCACTCACATGCAGCAGAAGGGTTCCAGGCAGAGGGAACAGCGTATGCAAAGACCCTGAGGATGGAGGGAGAATGAGTGAATGAGGATGGGGTTCTCCAGGGATATGTCTGGAGCATGGAGTGCACAGGAGAGAGTGGTGCTAGATAAGACCTGAGAGGACGGCAAGGGCCAGAACATGGTGGTCCCGGGGTGCTTCCACGTGGAAGAGTTTCTCCTGGGTGGTGGGCAGCAGGGAGCCATTTGGTATCTCCCTAAACAGGGATGGGGACGCTGTTTGCAGCTACATCTGGCCTCACTTCCTCCCCAGCCACTTATGTCCATGGCAGTATCTTCCCAAGGTTAGTTCTGGGGCACGTGCTCACTAGTAGCACTTCCCAGAGTTTCACTGGGCCTGCTGATGCCTGGGAAGAGTGTGCTCATGCACTGCATGTCCTTTATGCTTGCTCTCCAGGGTATTCCTGGCACTGTGTGACAACCCAAAGGACCGAGGTACCATTGTGGCTCAAGGTGGTGGCAAGGTACATTGGGTGGGCTAAGGGGTCCTTGCCATCCTAGAAGGTGCTTCACTGGGGAGAAGCACACTTGTGTATGTGTGTGTATGTCTGCATGAGTGTGTCTCTCTCTGTGTGTATGTGTCTCTGTGTGTGTCTCTGTGTGTATGTATGTGTCTCTTCATTTGTGTATGTGTGTGTCTCTTTGTGTGTGTGTGTGTGTGTGTGTGTGCACGTTCTTTGCCTGGCCCAAGAATAATGCATCCCCTGCCCCAACCCGACCTCTGGAATACAGTCATTAAGGTATCTGTGCTGTCGGTGCCTAAGTCTATGAAGTGTCATGGGATTTACTGTGGAATCCCATTTATCCTCCTTGTTACTGGAAGGAACCCTGGTGCAGATAGAGACCGTGGGCTTTGTTATAGAAGGCTTGTCATAGAGTCCTTGCTTGTCCCCTTTTTAGCTGCGCAACTTCGGGCAAATTAATCTCCCTGAGCCACAGTTTCCTCATCTGTAAAATAAGGGAGAACATCACACACTCACTTTGCAGAATGTCACAAGGATTAGAGAAAATACACTTAAGTGTTGGCTCATAGGAGGTGCTCAGTGAATGGCCGCTATTATGATTAGGTTTGACTTAGTCAGAAAGTAAAAAATGATTTATTTTTATTTTTCCAAAAGCCACATGAACGTATGGATGGGTGGGGAAGAGGGCGAGCGAAGATCTCCACGTGTGCTGGGAACCAAGGGGAGTGAATCCGTGATTAAGAATTTAACTGTTTTCCATGATGCTCAAGAGTTGACTCTATTACAGAGTCTTCCTGAACTTCTGATGGAACAGACAGCAGTTGGAGAGGGACGCTGGGGAGAGAGGCCTCTGTATATTTGTGACCGAGGACTGACTGTGCCCTTTCTTGCAGGCCCTGATTCCCCTGGCTTTGGAGGGCACAGACGTGGGCAAGGTGAAGGCAGCCCATGCTCTAGCGAAGATCGCTGCAGTCTCCAATCCGGACATTGCCTTCCCTGGGGAGCGGGTGGGTGATGGGGGTGGTAGGGTGGTAGTGATGGGAGGAGTCTGCTCCCAGGGGCCTTTCCCCTTGTCACCCTACCCCTGGCCTGGGAGGGGGCGTGGTGCTGTCACAAAGAGGGCCATGAATTGGAGGTGCGTGGATCCCAGGCCTGGCTCTACCTCTGACGAACAAGGCCGTCCCCTTGGAAACTCAGTTATCTGCGAAGTAAAGGAAATAATCCCGCCCCTCAGGATCATTGTGAAGATTGAATCAGACAATGGGTGGGCACGTGCGTACATGACCGGGGGGACATGGTCTCCACCTGACCACTCCTTGACGCCTCCCCCAACAGGTGTACGAGGTGGTGCGGCCCCTTGTGAGTCTCCTCGACACACAGAGGGATGGGCTCCAGAACTACGAGGCTCTCCTAGGCCTCACCAACCTGTCTGAGCGGAGTGACAAACTCCGGTGAGTGGGGCGTAGAGGGAGCAGGGGTGGAGAGAGGTGTCCCATGAAGTGTTGGTGGAAATGTCACAGGTACCGTGTGTGCTCTTCTCTGAGGACAGGCTCGAAGGCAGTGGGTAGAAACAACCGTGGAAGGGATCTGAGCTAGCACTTGGAAGGACCACAGTGAACGTGCAAAGCCAAAGGAGACTGGAAAGGCATTTCCTTCTGAAGTAGTAGAAAAGATATCAGGTGGATGCATGGGGATAAATGTCCCCACGCATCCCCGGAAGCAGGGGGATGGTGGGATTGGGTTGAAATTCTTTTGATTGCAAGTGGCAGAAAGCTCAACTCCAATTGGTTTAAGCACAAAGGGAATTTAATGACTCCGGTCATTAAATTCACTCATCTGGGATAAACCAGATTCAGGTGTGGCTTGATGCAGGGGTTACAAAGCTGTCCTAGGTCCTACACCTCTCCACGTCTTCTGTCTGTATTGTGTTAATTTTCAGACAGGCTCTTACCCTCTCTCATGATCACATGAGGGTTGCTGCAGACTTCACATCTTCTTGGCTTCATCTCCAGCAGGAGAGAGAAAGACATTCCCCAGCAATAATACAAAAGAATCTCCAGCTGGGTGACATGTTCATCCCAGACCCTGTTGCTATGGCCAGGATGCTGTGCTATGTCATTGGACGCCCCTCCTGGAGCTGGGGGTGGGATTACTGCCATCTAAACCATGCTGGCTGAGGATGTGGAATGGCCCTTGGGTGGCCAAAACCCCAAATGCTCATTACAGAGGACTCAGCAGCCTCTCTTCTTCCACCCCTCACACCCTAGGCAGAAGATCTTTAAGGAGAGGGCCTTGCCAGATATTGAGAACTACATGTTTGAGAACCATGACCAGCTGCGGCAGGCAGCCACAGAGTGCATGTGCAACATGGTGGTGAACAAGGAGGTGAGGGGGCTCAGGATGGGAGTGGTCAAGGCATGGAGAGTCGGGCCACAGGTCAGGGCCTGGCGCTAGATTGGGGGCTGTTACGGAGGTTATTAAGGCAACATTTTGTCAAAGAACCCAGGAATCCCTGAATCTTTCCTAGAGGAGAGCCTCCCTCCCTATAGGGACCCCGAGAGGAATATAATGCACAAAGGAGACAAAGGAAAATACACAAAGTAATATCATCCCTAGCTGTGGCTTTGACCCCAAAGCTTGGGCTGGATGGTGTAGAAGTCCCATTTCCCCAAGTTATTTACTAAATAATCTCATAGCAAAAAATATATGAGGCCAGGGCCTCTTAGACATCAAGAGAGGCTAGACCACTTGCACCTGTGGAAGCTCCACATATATAAAAAAATGAAGAAATGCAAAAACAGTTACAAACGATTATAGAATATGTTAAATGTTAACATTTAAGGAACGATCACTGTTTCCATAGAAACTGCAATGCACTGTAACTGTGTTCGTCACAGAATAATTATAGGATTTGTAAAAATGAAATGAATTCAGAGCACGTCAATGGCTTCATGGTCTGCTACTGGGATAAATTATCACCATATGATGAATGAATGTCTCCTTCTTTCCATCCTGGCAGAGCACTGCTGTGCCTGTAGGTAGAACCTCATCAGAGGTAACAACAGGGTTGAAATCTGAGGCCCTTTGTTAACATGACAACCAGGGCTAGTGGCCGAGTGTGAGACCCACTCTGTTGCCCCTCAGTTCTTAACTCAAGTCTTGGATGTTCTCACTGTTACTGGAGGAAAACCTGATCCATGAAAGCCTTTTAAAGTCAAAAGAAATAAAGCTACCACAGTCCACCAGGGAGCTGGCCTGAGGCTGGGCTGGGGGCCTGGCAGCCACGTGGGAGAAGAGAGTGTATCTAAAGACAGAGGAGGGGAGAGTGATGGGATCGGGGGCAGCCTCCCCAGCGGGGAGCCCCGGCTGCCACAACAACCCGAATCAAAATGAACAGTGGTCCCAACAGGAAAGAAGTTCATTTCTCGCTCACATCATTTCTTGCTCACATCGGGATCAGGTGGCTCGCTTCCAAGCAACGACTTAGGGATGCAGGCATCTTCAATCATTAACTATACCCCCCGCCTCCAAAAAAAGAACTGCCTCTCCCTCTGCCACCTTAAGAGTGGTCTCCATTCAGATGGGGAATGGGGAGACAGACCACAGGAGAGACCCCTGTAGTGCTCCACCATGGTGGCCTGGAAGTGACACACATTACATCCATTCATGTTCTGTAATGAGAATGAGGTCATGTCCATATTTAGTGCAAGAGATGGGGAATGCAGTCCGTTTGGGGCAGCTGCTTTCCAGTCACACCTGTGCCCCATGAAGGGACTGTGCTATCACTATACTCTTACCTCTGAGGGCCACTGCTCCAGCTTGAGGGAGTTGTAGGTAGAGGTTTATAACCTGGGCAGCTGTGACCTTTGACCCCTCTTGGCATTCCCCTTCTAGGACACCTCACCCAACAAAATGTCCTTAAATTTAACCAACCAGATTTTACTATAGAGCAGAGGGATGGGGTGGGGGTCAGTGTGCTTTCAGACATGTCAGGGCCCTGGGGCCCGGGAGGCTCTTCTCCTGGCTTTTGGGTGCTTGGGAAGCCTCATGCCTCACCTGGTGAATGGTACAGCAGCTCTTGAGTACCATGTAAACTACCCAACTGTCTGCTGCTCTTGCCAAGCCTCTGTGCCTTCAGGGACTGCAAAGTCATTTAATGGCAGACCCTGAAGGTCCATCTGTTGTGAGAGAAACAGTCCAGTCTTCCCCAAAGGGAAGAGAAACATGGCTCTTCAGGCAACATCTACCCTTCAGGAGTCTGTGCCTGCCCTTTCCCCAGGGGTGGAGAGCTGAATGCAGACAGAGGTGACAGTGAATGCTGTACAAGGAACCCCTTATTCTCTTTAACCTTTTAGCTGGAGGAGTCTGTAGTACTTTCATCTAGCTAGTCAGAGAAGACTTCCTGGAGGAGGAGGTGTCATGGGTGAGCTGCTCAAAGAAAAGCTCTGAGGGATCTTGGGTCAGAGAATATGGCTCCAGATGCATCTTTCCCTCTCCAGGCTGGGCAGGTGGTGGCATTTTTCTCTGAGCCATGTACCCGCCTCCCATAGGTACAGGAGAGGTTCCTGGCTGATGGGAATGACCGGCTGAAGCTGGTGGTGCTGCTCTGCGGGGAGGATGATGAGAAGGTGCAGAATGCGGCCGCAGGGGCCCTGGCCATGCTGACAGCAGCACATAAGAAGCTGTGCTTCAAGATGACTCAAGTGGTGAGAGTGGGCCCTAGGGACTCTGGGGAATCCCCCCACCCCCAGACCACACTGCCCTGTATGATCCTCTGGGGGGAGGCCAGACCCTGTATCTGTTCCTACCACCTAAAGAGAGGAGAATCATCTACATGCTTTGACCCCTTACACTCATTATTTGGGCTCCCTAAGTGTGCTAACTCACTTTGGTGGTGCTTACGAGTCATTACTTAAGAATAATGACAATAATAACAATAGCACTAACTACTGCTGTGGAGCCCCTGAGCTCCCCAAGAGAAGAATGGACGTGGTTGGGTTACCATCCACAGTTTGGCGAAGAGGCAGCAGATTCTCTTAAATTCACGTGATGACCAGACCCTTTGTGGGACCGTGGCCATCTCAGCAGGTGTAATGAGAGTGATATTGACATAGCCAGCCACAAACAAGGGGATGCAAAATGAAACTTTCCTTATTTCACCAAACTGAACTTAGTTTGTGGGCACCATATTCACTGATGGTGAAAAATGTAAACATCTCAAACAAAATGTAAACATCTCAATTCAAATATATTAAAGCAAGTCTGCTTTACAGGCAGGCTCTTTTAGATTGCCAGCTTAAGGCAGGTGTGTGTGTGTGTGTGTGTGTGTGTGTGTGTGTGTGTGTGTGTGTGTGTGTGTGTGTGTGTGTGTGTGTTCTCTACATTCCATGGGGGCTTATGCTGTCCTGGCACCAGGGGAGGGGTCTCTCTCCTAGATGTAGCTCATCCTGCTTGGTCCCTGGCCTTCATCACTTTCCCTAAGGCTAGTTTTTCAAAATTATAAGGTGTGTAAGAGTCACACGGAGGGCTGGTTAAAACACTTTCCCCAGATATTCTGACTGAGTAGATCGGAGGTGGGGTGCTTCCAGCCTGGGGACCACAGGCTGCTGACCTAGAGCAGCTTCTGCTGAAGTTACTGGTCACACAATCCTGTCACCAGGCCCCGCAGGGTGCTCTGTGACTCCTCCACTTACTGTGCTCCAGGAGCTGCTCTAAGTGCTTTGCACCTATTATGTCATTCCGTCCTGCCAACAACCCTGTGCAGTGGGCATGGTTATTAGCCTCGCTTACTGATGGTGAAACCGAGCTCAGAAAAGTAATAGCCCAACACCACAGAGCCAGTTAGATAGGAGGGGACTGGGATCCTTAAGGATTGCAACCCACTCGTGGCCACTTCTTCCATCTTCCCAAGGGGCTCAGAAATCCTGGCTGCATTCCTGTCCCAGGGAGTGGCAGGCACTAGACCCATGATCAATTACGCATCAGCATAAAATCTCTCCCTGAACCCTACCTACCACAGCTAGCTGAACTTTCCTTTCCTTTCCTGGTGGCAGGATACAGTGCAGAGTTTGCAAAAGTCTGCTTAGAGGCTCAGAAGCAATAATTTGCCTTTTCTTCCTCTCTGTATCTGTGTCCCCATCTGATAGCGGTGTATGTAGAAAGGTTATCTGTGCTAACTAGTGGAGGGTAATAGGTCTGAGGAGGCAAAGGGGAAATTGTTGGATTAGTTCCTAAAATCATCATTCCTGTCCACTTCTACTTGATGGGCTCTTACTATGCTCTAGCCATCATGCTAAGCTCTTTTCATGTGTCATATCATTAGATCATCACAATATTATGAGGTAAGGTAACAGATGAGGCTCCTGAAGCTTGGAGAGGTTAAATAATTTAGCTAAGGTCATACAGCTGGTTAAGTGGCTGAGTTGGGACCTGAACACTAGTCTCTCTGACTCCAAAACCCATACTGATAACTATTCTATTCTGTGTCTGTTGAATGTTGTAGGTGTCAAGCCTCCTGGTTCTATTCTCAGCTCCATTTCTGTCTCCTGGGGGTGATCAGAGTGGTCTAGAGTCCTGTCTCCCCCATGTACAGTAGCTGGGCTGCTTCACAACTGGGAATGGAGGAGAGAGATGGAGGAGGGGTGGAGGAGAGGATACACTCCAGACTCCAGTGTTAATTCCAGTTGAAGTCAGGGCTGGTGGAGTGCATGCCTAGGGCATGTCTCTAAGGGCACCTGGGTTGGCAGAAGCAGGTGTTGTGCATGTGTCCAGGGTTAGACTCCTCCTTTCTGAACACCCTCCATTCCCATTCCACTCAGGCATGCAGTGGGCCTGTCCCTTTGCTTCTCAGGATGCTTAAAAATTAAATGGATGTGTGGATGTTTATTCTCTACTATTTCCATATGTGTGACTATAGCTAAGTTACTTCCTCTCCCTGAACCCCAATTCCTCCACTTATAAAATGAAAAGGATTGGATTATTTCAAGTTCCTTCTAGTTCTTCAATTCCTGCCCTGGTCCTGGTAAGGAGATGGGCATCACCCAGCTAGTCCCAAGGGGCTCAAGTGGGCATATGCTGAGTCCCATATAGATAACCAGATGCATGCTTGTCCTTTCAGAGCTGAGGATCTGGGCCTGGCCAAGGCCTTCTGTTTATCTTGTCCAAAATCTCCTTTCTCCGTCCCCCCACTGATTCCTCCAATCCTTCCTTATCCTCCTCCCCACCTTCAGACAACTCAGTGGTTGGAGATCCTACAGCGGCTTTGCTTGCATGACCGGCTGTCAGTTCAACACCGGGGCCTGGTCATTGCCTACAACCTGCTGGCGGCTGATGCTGAGCTGGCCAAGAAGCTGGTGGAGAGTGAGTTGCTGGAGATCCTGACTGTGGTGGGCAAACAAGAGCCGGACGAGAAGAGGGCAGCAGTGGTTCAGACAGCTCGGGAATGTCTCATCAAATGCATGGATTATGGCTTCATTAAACCAGTGTCTTAGGCGCCCAGAGGGATGCTGGGGCTGCTCCTGTTCTGTGCAGAGTTCTGAGCTAAGAACTCCTGGGGTGTCAGTTCAGCTAGGGATCATAGCAGCGACAGGACTTGTTTGTCCCCTAAGTTGTCAATCTCCCCCTTTGCTCTAGGAAAGTTTGCATGTTTCATTAGCTCTCTTGTTCCTTATATCTGTCATGTTCCCAAAATTCCTAGAATAATTTTCATCTGTGATTAGGAAGACAGGTTGGATAATTCTCTCTGCACCCATTTCAAAGGCCAGGATAATGGGCTGAAGTTCTTTATATTTTGGAAAATGGATTGTGTGGTAAAGTAGGAACTAACAGGTGTGTGAATATAAACGTTAGTGCTGGTATATCTGGATGCTGATCTGTGCTGGTTTTTATATCCTCTCTCCCATGCTGTTTGAATAAGGCTGCCTAGAACTGCATGTTTCAGCTGTAGTGCCCTGTCCCAGCCCCATGTCCATTCCCATCACTCAACTATGATGGAAGTACAGTTTATGTTCAAGAGTATGACATGATTTTTGCAATTTGCTTGGGTAAATCTTCTAAGCAAGATGGATGTGATGAATATAAATAAGATCGACTCATAGTACTTTAAGCAAAAAAAATTTAAAAATTCATTGGTTCATATATCTTGTCAATGCAGGGAAAGGTCTGACATTGTTAGAACCAGGGCTCAAATGTTGTCATCGATATTCTTTTCTGTGTGAGGGCTTCTATCTCTCTGTCATCCCCTGTGTCATATCTTGGTTTTAATTTCCTGTGGGTTGGGCTTAATTTCTGGCACGCTCTTTTCATGTGGTGGGAAAGATAGTGCCCAGAAGCTCCAGACTTCCCCGTTTGTTTGTTTTTTTGCCCCGTGGTTTGTGGGATCTTAGTTCCCCGACCAGGGATTGAACCCTGGCCCTCAGCAGTGAAAGTAAGGTGCCCTAACCACTGGACTGCCAGGGAATTCCCACATAGTTGTTATAGCTCATAATAACAGAAGAGACGAGAGAGGACCATTCTTAATAACCCATCAAAATTCCCAGAGATAACTCTGATATGTGTAGCTTGTATCACATTTCCATATATCACATTAACAGCATGAAGAAGAAAAATAATATGATTTTTTCAATAGATGCAGGGAAAACATTTGATAAAATTAAACAACTCATGATAAAAAATTCCAGTAAACTAAAATTAGGAGACTTCATTAGTCTGATAAAGATTATCTACATAAAGGCTACAGCCTAAATCATATTTAATGATCCCCCTGAGATTAAGAATGAGACACGGGACGTCCCTGGTGGCGCAGTGGTTAAGAATCCTCCTGCCAACGCAGGGGACACAGGTTCAATCCCTGGTCTGGGAAGATCCCACATACCATGGAGCAACTAAGCCTGTGTGCTACAACAACTGAGCCTGTGCTCTAGAGCCCACGAGCCACAACTACTGAAGCCCACATGCCTAGAGTCCATGCTCCACAACAAGAGAAGCCACCACAATGAGAAGCCCGTGCACCACAACGAAGAGTAGCCCCTACTCGCTGCAACTAGAGAAAGCCTGCGTGCAGCAACAAAGACCCAGCACAGCCAAAAAAAAAAAAAAACCATAAAATAATACTTGCTATTACCAATTCTATTTGGCTTTGTACTAGAGGTTCAAGCTAGTACAATAAGGCAAGAAAAGGAAATGAAAAGCAGAAAGATTGAAAAGAAATAAAACTTTCAAATTATTCACACAACAGTACTGTACATGTATACATGTACATGTGTACAGAAAAAATTTACAGATAAACTCTTAGAAATAATAAGTGAATTTAGATACAAGGTCAATTTACAAAAGTTAATTTTATTTCTGTATACCTGTAACAATTAGGAAATTAAAATGTAAAAGATGCTGCCATTTACAATAACAAAAACTACATCAAATACTTAGGGACAAATCATGTGAAAGATGTTGAAGGATTCTACGTAGAAAACTATAAAATATTATCGAGAGAAATAAAAGAAAACCTACATAAATGAGAGATATTACCATGTCATGGATTGGATGACTCAACATTAAATTGGGGATGTACATTCTCTCCAAACTGCCATACAGGTTCCATGAAATGCTCATCAAACCTGAGCCTTTTGGGGGACAGACTGATAATTATTTCTAAAGTGTATATGAAAATGCAAATAATCCAGAATACTTGAGCAAACTACTTGAACAGGTATGTCATAAGAGAGGCCAATAAGTATATGAAAAGATGCTCAACCTCACTAGTCATCAGGAAAATGGAAAATTAAAGTATTATGAGATGCCACTATAGACATTAGAATGGCTAAATATTAAAAACACTGACAAAAATCAAATGTTGGTGAGAATGTGGAATAACTGGAACTCTTATACATTGCAGGTGGGAATGTAAATTACTACAACCACCTAAGAAAATGTATTTGGCAGTATCCCTAAAAGTGATAAGCAGTACCCACTAAAATAGCCAGCAACTCCTAGGTACAGAGTCAACAGAAATACATACTTATGTACGCCAAAACCCATGTACTATACAATGAAAGAAAACATTTTCAATCACAGCTCTCAAGTGCAAATAACTCCAATGTCCATAGAAAAGGATAAATTCTTCCATCCTCATACAGGAGAAGATGATACACCAATGAAAGTGAACAAACTACTGCTACATACAACAATATGGAGGTAACTTACATAACATTCAGTGAAAGAAGCTGCACCTAACACCATGTACTGTATAGTGAATGATTCCATTTGTATAGGTTCAAAACCAGGCAAACTAGCCTATGGTATTCAAAGTCAGGACACTGTTTACAGTACTTTTAGGGAGAAAGGAGTGGATAGTGATGAGGAGGGACCATAAGAGAGCATCTGATTTTTGGTCTGGATGTGTTCACTTTCATCAAACTTATGATTTATGCACTTTTCTGTATGTTGTTTCATTTTTAAAGACAATTTACAAAGTAAATATTTTTCTCTCAAGAGTGTGAGGATTGGGCTTCCCTGGTGGCGCAGTGGTTGAGAGTCCGCCTGCCGATGCAGGGGACACGGGTTCGTGCCCCGGTCCGGGAAGATTCCACATGCCGCGGAGCAGCTGGGCCCGTGAGCCACGGCCTCTGAGCCTGCGCCCCGCAACGGGTGAGGCCACAACAGTGAGAGGCCCGCATACCGCAAAAAAAAAAAGTGTGAGGATTACATAAAAGAATAGATCTTAAGCACCTGGTTCGTAGCATATGAATACTCAATCAGTTCCCTTCCTTTCATCTTATTAATATTCCCTGTCCCAACTGATGGATCTTTACTTCAACAGGTCACTTAGGGGAACAGGGGACTGGTGAGTAAGCCAGTTAACATTTGCAAATTCACCCAAGGAATGGCGGACACCTGGCCTCAGCGTGTTTGGAAACAAGGGTTCTTGGCCGGCGAGCTGGCAGTGGTGAAAAGCAATAACATCTGTTCTCCGAGATTCCAAGGCGGAGTGGCCGCAGGGCGCCAGGTGAGAGGCCAGGTTGGAGCTGGTATTGTACTAAACCACCCAGGAGCCCCCACGGTGCTGCTTACTCTCCCAGGAAGTGCGGGCTCCCATTACATCTCTCTTAGTTCCCCAAAGCAGGGATGGAATCCTCGTCCCCTGCATTGGAAGAGCAGAGTCTTAACGACTGGACCGCCAAGGAAGTCCCCCCATTACCTCTCTTTGCAGCCTGCTTCCCTCACCCTTCGCCTTCTTGGGCCTGTTCGAGTGTCTGGGCCGGGCCGTGGCGCGTGAGTCTGGCACATCGCCAACGCCCAGAAAATAGTGCTTGATTTTGTTTCCTCTGAACCGCAAAAACACCTGCACTCGTCACCATCTGCAGTCAAATTCCAGCGCCTTGGGGGAGCTAAGAAAGTTTGCCTTAGACAACACGTACGCTTTAAGAATTTCATCAATAAGGAAGGAGGGAAGGAAAGGAGGAAGGGAGGGAGGGAGGGAGGGAGGGAGGAAGGAAGGAAGGAAGGAATTAGGAAGGAAGGAATTAGGAAGGAAGGAAAGGGCGTGGTCTTTAAGAATCTGCCTGCTGATGCAGCGGACGCGGGTTCGATCCCTATTCCGGGAAAATCCCATACGCCAGGGAGCAACTAAGCTCCTGCGGCACCACTCCTGAGCCTGCGCTCTAGAACCCGCGAGCCACAACTAAGGAAGCCCGTGCGTCTAGAGCCCGTGCTCCGCAAGAAAAGAAGCCACCCCAATGAGAAGCCCGCGCCCTGAAACGACGAGTAGTCCCTGCTCGCCGCAACTAGAGAAAGCCCCTGGGCAGCAACAAAGACCAAATGCAGCCAAAAATAAATAAAATAAAAAATTTATTTTAAAAAAAGAGCGGAAAAGTGTACTTTTGCAGAAGTGGAGGCTCGATTTCCTACCTCCTTCTCGCCCCATCGCTCACACTCACCTCCTTCTCCCGGCGGGGAACCTGGGCGCATCTGGCAAATCAAACAGGCACCCACCGGCTGGAAGCACCCCGCCCCCCGGACAGCGCAGGGATTGAGGCGTCTTCCCGTGGGCGCAAGAGCCGGAGGTGGGAGGGTGCGGGGACGTGGGGAGGCACAGGGGTCCACCCGCGAGAACCATCGCTGTCGTCCTTCTGGGCGTGGATCCCCGGGCTAAGTAGTTGCTGTTGTCGCTCGGTGCCCCCACCTCCGTGGCGACGTGGCCGGGTGGCGTCCCCCAGCCGGACACAAGGAGCAGACACGGGCGGGAGGCTGGAGCGCGCTGGTGCCTCTACCAAGACACCCGCATGGAGGACGCGCGAGCTGGTAGGGAGGCTCTGCCACCTCCTAGGGCAGATCCTAAAAGACTCGCATCTCCCCAGACCTCCGGAGTCTCATCCACCCCGGATCTAGGAGGATGTGGACGGGGTGCGTCGGGCGCTGCCCCGCCCGCCCCTCTCCTGCCCCCCGCGTGGCCGCTTCCTAGCTCCAGACTCCGCAGAGACTTTCCCAGAAAGGCCAGCGTGGCGGCTCTAAGGGCGGGGCGACCCGGGCAGATGACGGGTTGGGACCCGACCGGAGGGATCCAGATCAATGTCACCACTTGCTTGCACCGAGAAGCACTGAATACTCAGAAAGGAGGGGGCATCTGAGTGATGGAGGTGGGGCTGCGGCAGCCTGGCGGGAGAAGCAAAAAGCACTTTGGACGGACAGGTCCAAGAGCCCTCAGTCAGGCGCAGATCTCCCGAGTTCCTGGACGTCCCTCCTGCTCCAGGTTCTGAGAGTAAGCACAGGCGGCTAATAGGAGCTGCAGAGGCACTTGATGCGCTATAGATGTACGGACAACTTACACCGTACCCTCACGTAGGATTTCATAATCTGTGAGGAGATAATGAAAACGACCTCAGTACAGTAAAATACCAAGTGCCACCGGCAGGGGGATACATTTGTCACCTCCTCCTATTTGGTTCTGCCAAAATGACACTTTGGCACTGACCTTTGAGGTTCTGAGGTCTGTGGGTTTCCCTCTTAGTGTTGAAGTTGAAAACCCAATCCATTGAAACACCAAGGTAACAGACTTCCTCGTGGTTCATAAAATCTTTCATAAAACATTTTATTAAAGATTTTCACAAAACATGAAAGATTTTCAAGGAAACAGCCACACCATGAGCCAAGGTTCTGGGACCCAAGCTAGGTAGGTGAGTTTTGGGTCTTGGGTATGACTAGGTCCCTGAGATCATTTTACCATGGGTTGTGTTCCAAGTGATTGCCTGTGAGTTGCTGTCTTTGAAGTCTTTGTAGATACCAGCTTTGGGTGGTGTGGGCAGGTGCAGATTTCTTCTCCCATCTGCTCATGGTGCGTTTGGGGGCTAGAAAACGAATCCTCTAAGGAAGTGGCCCCCAACCTTTTTGGCGCCAGGGACCGGTTTCTTGGAAGACAATTTTTCCAAAGATGGGGGGAGGGGGCAGGGGGGAATGGTTCAGGCGGTGATGCCAGCGATGGAGAGCAGCAGATGAATTCCTTTGCTGGCTAGCCCGCTGCTCACTTCCAGTCCTGCGGTCAGGTTCCTAACAGGCCCTGGACTGGGTTGGGGAGCCCTGCTCTAAGGCAGAGCCTGAGCCAAGGAGCAAGGGGGGTGCTGAAAGGTGGGCTGAGGATGTTCCCTGGGGTCTGGGAAGGGAAAGTGTTAGGACTCAGTTCAGGATTTATTGGACTGCTCCTACGGAGTTGTTTTTTTAAAAAGTGCCTGTGATACAAACCCCAGAACACCTACTACCCACCCAAAGAGCACAGTTCCCGTGACATTCTGCTTTCTTCCATTTAGTCCCTCTTGGAAATCCACCACCAAGCTTGGACACTTCACCCCAGCGAAACTGTAAGTGTTGTCAGGTTTTCATGCAAGAGTCTTGCTGTAGTGTGAATAGCTGTGACTGATGGATGACTCATAACTATCCGTGGTTACCAGTTACACTGCGGTTGTAACCCCATTCTGCTTTCTGCACAACAAAGAAGTTTTGTAAACATACTCTTTTAAAAAAAGGTAATAGAGGTCATGGGAAAGAATGAAGGAGCTACTGCTGTCACCTGAAGGTGGCAGTGCAGGGTGCATGCTGGCGGGCACAAGGGGAACTGAGTCCCCATAGTTTCTTGGGGATGGGTGAGTTCTGGGTGTCACACCAGTAGGGAAGGTCACCAGCGCTTCCTGGGTAAGAGATGTTCATTTAAATGAAACATAAACTCTCAAACTCTTAAGAAATTGAGCAGAAGCGTAAGTTTTATTATCTCCATGCATGTGGGAGACAGGAAAGAACTCTTCTTCCTTCTGGCTCGAAAAAGCAAATTTGTAAGTGTATATCCCTTCCAGGAAAAAGGTGTCTATTTATTTTTAATTTTAAAAATATTTATTTATTTATTTATTTATGGCTATGTTGGGTCTTTGTTGCTGGGTGCAGGCTTCCTCTAGTTGCAGTGAGTGGGGGCTACTCTTCATTGCAGTGCACAGCCTTCTCATTGTCGTGGCTTCTTTTGTTGTGGAGCACGGGCTCTATGTGTGCAGGCTTCAGTAGTTGTGGCTCGTGGGCTCAGTAGTTGTGGTGCACGGGCTTAGTTGCTCCACGGCATGTGGGATCTTCCCGGGCCAGGGCTCGAACCCGTGTCCCCTGCATTGGCAGGAGGATTCTTAACCACTGTGCCACCAGGGAAGCCCCCAAGGTGTCAATTTAAATGTTATCAGAGCTGTACATCATTTAGTTAACCAATCAGGATAACAGGCTTTTTAGCAGTTAGTGATCACTTTCATAGGACACACCAACAGTCTGAATTCCAGGTGTTCATACATTTCTCCTTTGCCAGAATAGCATTTAGAAAGACAGCTTTCCCAAGGTGAGTGTTATCTGCTTTTTTTGCAGCTCTTAAGGGACAGGAAGACATTATCTGCTTATCTTGCTGATTTTTTCTTCCCCCAACCCAGGTCTGTAATTTTCAGAGCCAAGCACTGCAGTTTCACTAGTTGCTTTGGAAAAAACGAATGCCAGATCCCCCAAACTCAAAAGTTAGAATGTGCAGGGAGAGGTCAGGACGGGATTTTGATTATTTGACTGTAGATCCTGCGGTGTTTTACATTCACAAGAGTGCCAAGAATCTGGGACTATAAAACACAGATTGTATCAGAGACTCAGGTTATATGGGGAAAAAAGCTCCGAAATAGGAGATACATACATTGTCTACTACTTTCCAGATTATTGTAAGAATTTTTATAAAATTAAAAAATAAAAGTTGCACAAGTACATGGTATTGAAAGTCAAATAGTTCTACAAGGCTTATTATAAAATCAGCAGTCTCCTGTCCCATCCCTCTTCCTGCTCCCCAGAAACAATCACTTTAATCTTTCTTTTGGATATACCTTTCTGTAGGTGCAGTTCTGGATTTCAAATGGGTATTATCTATTTACTTCCTGAAGATTTAGTTCAATTACACTCCCTTCCTATCCTCCCCTCCCCATATCCTGCCAATATGCTTATATCAGCATTTTGGGTTAGAACAATATTCAGTGTATACCTTATTATGACTCTTTTCACAACTGTGCTAGGTGATACACTATGTGTGCATTTCATTTCTTGTACAATTTTCTGCTTTGCTCAGGATTTATAATCATCTTACTTTAAAATTTTAAATTTATCTAATTTATCTCCAAATTCTCTGCCTCATACAAGGAATCTTTTTGTTGTTGCTGTTAATCTAATACATTAAGTATACTATCAATTAACATCAATTTTGTATCCTCAGGACATATGCCCACTGAGCCCTTTGCCCTGGGATCCTGACTGGGGCCTCTCTAGGCTCACTCCCAGAATCTCTCTTCATGTGTATCCAGGTTTTTTTGGCCTTTGTTTTGTTTTGTTTTTCATTTCCCTAGGGTTAGATACTTGTTTCCTGCATTGAGCTGCTTGCAGAAGTATAGTGTGGAAACAGGGCCAGGGCAATGCTTGGAGCACGGGAGTTACCCTGTATGTGCTTTAAAAATCTCTCCAATCCATTTAGTTTTTCAAATTTCTTGGTTTATACTTTGATGAAACAAAATCTCTCTTTATTTTTAGAAAAAATGTCACCTATCACCAAATTATTAATGTTTCTTTAAGCCTAAAGGGATAAGAGATGGTGATATGGTCTGCTGACAATCCTTTGACAAACAAGACTCAAGAGCTTTTATGCATGGAAGAGAGCTTCCAGTTTGAATATAGTTACTTTACCAATGAACTAACATGAAATCTGTTTAAATTAAAGGTTCCAATACATGGGAAAAGACTTTAATGCTTTGAAGGCTAGATGTTTCAAACGGGACTTTTTTTTCCCTAGTAGCTCCACTACACTTTTTTTATTTGGCCGCTCCAGACGGCTTGCGGGGTCCTAGTTCCCAATCAGGGATTGAACCCTGGCCTTCGGAAGTGAAAGTGCGCAGTCCCAACCACTGGACCGCCAGGGAATTCCCTATTATTATTATTTTTTTAATGGGACGTTTTCTAAATAATCTTCAAGCATCCTTTGTACACAAGATGGCCACAAATATAACTTTTCACAAAGGGGAATTCTGTTAGACAAGTGTATATGATTGTGAATGCTCTGGCCTTCATTTACCTACAGACTCTGAGAATTTACCCACCATGATATCCTGACACACACTACCTTCTTCTGAACCAGCCTCTTCAAGGTCACTGATGATGTACAGTTTTCTCTATACAGTTTACCAGTGTCATTACGTTGCTGTGCTCCTTACCAGGCACTTGACACCCCACCTTGAAACACCCACATCCCTGGGCTTCCTTGATATAACTCTCACAGTGTCTTGTTCATTTTTTAAACTGTGTTAAAAAAAACACATAAAATTTACTGTTTTAAACTGGACAGTTCAGTAGTGTTAAGTATATTCACATTGTTGTGAAACAGACCACAGCTTTTTCATTTTGAAGAACTGAAACTCTATACCCATTAAGCAACTACTCCTCATTCCTCTCTTCCCCAGCGCCTGGCAGCCACTATTCTATTTCTGTCTCTCTGAATTTGGCTACTCTAGGTACCTCATATAAGTGGAATCATACAGTATTTGTCTTTTTGTGATTGGCTTATTTCACTTAGCATAATGTCATCAAGGTTCATCATGTTGGAGCATGTGACAGGATTTTCTTCCTTTTTAAAGCTGAATAATATTCCATTGTATGTATTTACCACATTTTGTTTATTCATTCATCTGTTGATGGACACTTGGGTGTCCACTTCTACCTCCCAGCTATTGTAAACAGTGCTGCTATGAACATGAGTGTGTAAATACCTCTTCAAGATCTTGTTTTCAATTCTTTTGGGTATATACCCAGAAATGGGATTGCTGGATCACATGATGGTTTTAACTTTTTGAGGAACCTATGTACTCTTTTTCATAGGCCTGTACCATTTTATAATCTCACAAACAATGCAGAAGGGTTCCAATTTCTCTGCATCCTCATCAACACTAGTTATTTTGTTTTGGTTTTTTTCTGATAGTATCATCCTACTGGGTGTGAGAAAGTACCGCATTGTGGGTTTTTTTTGTTTTTTTTCTCGGTACGCGGGCCTCTCACTGTTGTGGCCTCTCCCGTTGCAGAACACAGGCTCCGCACGCGCAGGCTCAGCAGCCATGTCTCACGGGCCCAGCCGCTCCGCAGCATGTGGGATCTTCCCGGATTGGGGCACGAACCTGTATCCCCTGCATCGGCAGGCGGACTCTCAACCATTGCGCCACCAGGGAAGCCCCCGCATTGTGGTTTTGATTTGCATTTCTCTGATGCTCTGATGGTTAGTAATGTGGAACATCTTATAATATGCTTGGTGGCCATTTGTATATCATCTTTGGAGAAATGTCCATTCAAGTCCTTTGTCCATTTTGAATCAGGTTATCTGATTTTTTGGTTAAGTTCTTGAAGTTCTCTATATATTCTGGATATTAACCCCTTATCAGATATATGATTTGCAAACATTTTCTCCCAGTCTGTATGTTGTCTTTTCACTGTTGATTGTGTCCTTTGATACACAAAAGTTTTAAAGTTTGATATAGTCCCATTTGTCTATTTTTTGTTGTTGTTGCTGTCCTGTTCGTTTTATTCCCTAAATATCTCTCAGATGTGCTCAAGTGTCGTCTTCTCCACTGCCACTAGTCTAGTTTAGACCACCATCTCTCAACTGTATGGCTGCAATGACCCTCCTTTGCTTTTAGTTTTCCTTCCCCACATCTTCCCTCCACCATGTGTTAATAATAACTTTAAAGTGTAGATTGGAGCATGTCTCTTCCTTACCTAAAACCCTTCATAGAGGCATAACCTATGGCTTTGGGAACCTGTTGGTCTGAAAAACAATGAATCTTAAATCAAGGATAGAGAAATCCATCTTGAAGAAGTGAATCGTTTTTACATTTGTGTTCTCTGAATACTGTTAGGTCCTTGATGACAATCAGGCTTGGCATATAGTAGCTATTCAATAGATTGCTGTTGAATGAAGTGAGTGAATGAGAAAATGGTTGTTGAACATTTCTAAGATTATTGTCATTAAGTCAACGATTATTTACTAAATCATAATGTGCAGGGCTCTATGCTGTCTTCCTCAGAGGATACAAAGTTTCTCTTTTCATGAACCTTACAATTCGTTCATTTAGTCACTAAATATTTATTGAGAACCTACTATGTGGCAGATACTGTGGCAATGATGGGGATACAGTGTTGTACAATATAGACATAGTACCTGGCCTCATGGAGCTTTTGGTTTAGTAGGGAAAATACTCATGAAAACAATTACATAAATATTTATTTAATTAGTTTTTATAAGGGTTATTAATGAAAAGCACAGGAATCTATGATAATGTTTTATAGAGGGTCCTAATCTAGGGTTAGGGATGGTATTTGTGGAGAGGGGCAGGGTGGGGGAATAAGACGTATATACCGAGGGACTTCCCTGGTGGTCCAGTGGTAAAGAATCCGCCTTACAATGTAGGGGACGCGGGTTCGATAGCTGGTCTGGCAACTAAGCCCGCGCACCAAAACTACTGAGCTTGCGTGCCTCAACTAGAGAGCCTGCATGTCGCAAACTACAGAGCCCACATGCTCTGGAACCCATGCTCCACAGCTACAGAGCCCACGCACCCTGAAGCCCGCGCCACAAGGAAGAGCTCACATGCCGCAACAGAAGATCCCGCATGCCACAACTGGGACCTGATGCAGCCAAAAATAAATAAAATAAAGAAATAAATAATAAGTAAGTCTTAAAAAAAAAGACACATATACTGGTAAGTATAGCAAAAAAAAACGAGGTTAAGTTCCATCAGAACCTCAAGCAAAGCACTAATGAGACTTAGAGAAAGGAGAACCATACTGAACAGAGAAATGAGTTCAAGATCCATAACAACTCTTCTTTAATGGTGAATCTCTGGGCATGCAGCAAAAGCATGCAGCAAAGGCAGTAGTCTAGGCAAGGAAGAGGATGCATGTTTGCCCAATGTCCTCTAAATTCTCCAAGCCTCACTTGGGAGCTTGTCAGAAATGCACTCTTAGGCCCAATTCCAAAACTACTGAGTCAGAACCTGCAGGTCTAACAAGATTCCCAGGTGATTCATACAGACCTTAAAGATACCAGAATGAATGAAGATATCATGTCAGAAGACTGTAATACATTTTGCACCTCCGTCAACAAGAGGAAGTTTTGCCGTGGAACACTGTACCACCGAGGTGGTTTTTTGACCTTTACCGGGTATAGCACACAAAGGAAGTGCATTTGTTAGGTAAAGTCAGTTTCATTCAGTTTCATTATCATTAGTTTTTCATATGTGCCTCACTTTTATTTATTTTTAAATGAATACACCTTATTTTTTAGAGCAGTTTTAGATTCATAACAAAATTGAGCAGAAAATAAAGAGAGTATGTCCTGTCACCACACACACAAAACCTCTTCCCACTATGGATTTTCTGCACCACAGTGGTACATTTCTTACAATCGATGAACCTACACTGACACATTATCATCATCCAAGGTCCACAGTTTACATTAGGGTTCACTCTTGGAGTTGAACAGTCTATGGGGTCTGAACAAATGTACAATGACATGTGTCCACCATTATAGTATCATGCAGAGTGGTTTCACTGCCCTAAAAATCCTCTGAGATTATTTCTTCATCTTTAACAGGTACAACACATGCAGAAATCATCGGTTGGGTAAAGTCAGTTTTTGTTTCAGAGAGATTCAGAGCTTCTTTTAGCTGGTGATGAAACTGACCATGTTTTGTTGCAGAACCTCAGAACAGAAGGAAGCATGTGAGCTCAGAGGAAAGAGAGCGCCAAGGAAGGGAGAATGTATTTCAAACTGCTTGTGCTCCCTTATAAGCTTGGTCCTTTTTGTTCGACTTCCAACCACTGCTCTTTCAAATTTGGTATTACCTTGGAATTATTTTCTTCTTCCTGAAGTAGTTCAGAAGTTAAAGCCTCAATCACCTTCAATCCAGTTGTACCACAAATCAAGTTCATTTGCTTTGGCTTTTTGAAACTCATTTTTAAAATAAGTACTTCTTTTTAAAGTGAATTTCTGAGTGAATCTTTTCACACTTGACAGGGTGCAAGTGGAATCACCCTATAAAGTATTTTTTGTGCACATTCATCATGTATTATATATTTTAGCTGAGTTTTAATTTTCAGCTTATTAAAAAGAAGTTGTTCAAATTTAAGTCTGAATTCAAGGTACAAGGAGCGCTAACATCCACATGTCCCTACCACATGCCAGTGTGCTCACGGTCAGTTCATTCAATCTTCCCAGCAACTCGGACAGGTGGGTCTGTGTTGTCTATTGTAAAAACAGTGAAGCTCAAAGAAGTCAGATAACTTTCCCACAGCTTCCCAGGGCCAGAAACGGTCTGACTCCAAGGATCATGGTCTTTCCACAGCAGCCAACTGTCTAGTGCTTACAGACCCCATTTTAAAGAGATGCCGTAAACCTATAAGTTATGTATTTGCTGAAGACACTATCTGCTATAACATGTCTTTCTTTCTCTTGCAAAGGGAATCGTGTGGTAAACAACCAATCAGCCCCCAATGGTACCTAGCCATCCCAGGGCAAAACTATGATGGTTTGTAACAAAGTAGATTTAAGAAGAATACAAATGATAACCAACACAAGGACTCAAAAAGGAAACTGTAATATACATTGTTTATGTTAATTAATAGCATTCTGAACCAAATTTCCACTAAAGCCTCTACTGTAACAGAGCATTACAACTTATTTACAAAGTTTCCACTGCTGCTCAATCTAATTCCAACTCAACCGTTTTTATTTAAAGTTAACATGAGAAGGAAGAGCTCATAAAATGCCCTGAAGTCATCACATATATACTTTTATACTAGGTCACCTTAAACTCTGGGGAATATATACTTCACAGCTCTCTGGGACAACAGTAAATGATATTTTTTCCTCACTAAAAAAAGCCATAAAATTGATGTCATAGTCCTAACTTGAAGCATCTCTGTACTTACACAGAAAAACACAACAGATATAAAATAATGTTTTTATACAGAACTGTGGTGTGTGTGTGTGTGTGTGTGTGTGTGTTTGTATTTTCAGGAAATTAACTGATATATAACTATCTCTCCTAAAATGTGTGTTTTTATAATTTTGTGAGAGGTAGAGGAGTTTTCATCCTTCAGATTTCATCTAAGAATTTGATTTCCCAATTGTTTTGCTAGTAGGAAGTTACAACTACTTTAAAATTAGAGAATGACCTGAAAATTCACTAACTAGTAAGAACATACAGATAAAAAATAAAACAAAATGAAGATGTAAGAGTCCATTGAAATTGAAGAAGATGATGAAAATAACATTCCTCCTTAGTTTACAAGAAATGTGCTGTATTAATCACTTGTCACTGCACTGATGGGAAGATATTTCAGTAATTAATAATAACAATAATACAACCACCATGACAATTTTAATAATACAGCCACAGCTATCATCTATTGAGCACCTACTGTGTGCAAGGTTTTTAGACCCATTATCTCTTAAATTCTACCATAGCCCTATGAAGGAAGCATCTCTAGATAAGCAAACATGAGGGGTTTAAAGAGAGATTAGTTTGCCCATGTCCTGTCCATGTGGAACTCTAGCTTAGTCTGACTGAAGTATATACTCATAAGCACTGCTACCTTGTCTTTTTCATAGTTAGCCTTTAAAAAAATGCTTTTTCAAAAACTTTCAAAAAGAAAATGTGTGTTTTGTGGTAGTCCGTTTACATTAGTGACCCCCAATGGGCTATGTATTCATGGTTTTGGGCAGTTTCCTCCTCTTGAATATCTGGGCTGGAATCATGACTGGCCTTAATCAACATAATGAGGTAGAAATGATACTGTGTCAGGTCTGGGCCTCAGCCTTAAGAAGTCTGGCAACTTCTCCTTTGGTGCTCTTGAGAGATCTGAGCTGTCACATGGGAAGTACGGCTACCCACCTGGAGAGCCCACATGGAGAGAGAAAAAGGCCCAGCCAAACCAGCATCCCAGCTGCTTCCTGCTCCTATCCATGCCCTCCAAGGCACCAGCCTATTTAGATGAGATGCAGCAGGGAGATCTCTTTTTGATTTTTGTGAAATCATGGATGCCAGAGGCCTCTGGTATATGATTTGCTTACCTTGTGCTCCTCTTTTTTTTTTTTTTGGTATGCGGGCCTCTCACTGCTGTGGCCTCTCCCGTTGCGGAGCACAGGCTCCGGACGCGCAGGCCCAGCGGCCATGGCTCACGGGCCCAGCCGCTCCGCGGCATGTGGGATCCTCCCGGACCAGGGCACAAACCCGTGTCCCCCGCATCGGCAGGCGGACTCTCAACCACTGCGCCACCAGGGAAGCCCTTGTGCTCCTCTTTGTGCCACAGACATAGAACATGTACTAATGTCATTAATTCTCAGGAAGCACTGGCATTCCCCAAAGGTAGGATTCAGACTCTTACAAATATTAATGATTCTTATTCATTAAGTCCACAGAAATTTCAGGTTCATGTACAAAATGAAGGTAACATAAAGGCTTCAGCTGCTGCTTTATTTGATAGCACTCACCACCTTCAGTACCAGGAAAAGGTCAACTTTACTAGGTCCACACGCGTTGAATTTAAGATGTTCTCAATAGAGATGACACCATGCTTTACCCAGGTGTGTTTCTGCATTTGCAAACACTGAGGGAGGGTTTGTATTTTTTGGCCTGCATGATGAGACCCATCAAGTCACTGGATGTGAAAAAGAGAAAACAGATCTTGCCACCTTGAGGGCTTCTATTGATCGCTATATTAGGAAGTTACCAGTCCATCATTTATGTACACAGAGGCATGAGATAAAATATGCCACCAAATTCACTGCAGTACACAAGTAGGGTGCCTTCCATGGATATGTCTGTGCAGTCAGCGTGGAATGATTCTGCTGTGCAGTGTTTGCCAAAGTGCATCATTCCTGGCGGGTGAAGAACAATCGTGAGACAGCTGGCCACAAGGAATGGGAATAGAATCATCAATGATTTTAATGTTTGCTGAGGTGGGAGGAGGTGGGGAAGGAGGAAAGGGAGATATTATTTCAGAATCTGGGGAAAGAGAGGTACCCTCAGAGTTGCAGATGCCTGACATTAATTCCTAGAGATACAGTTGGTGGATCATTGCCCCTCTTTCCCTCTGCCCATCTTGAATATCCTGCATTCAACAAATAGATGCTCTGGCCTAGTAGACTAACTAGAGGTTGGTGCAGAAGGCTGTTTGACCTAGCAATTTGTTTTCATATCCTTTCTTGTGTTCATATTCAAGTCTCTTCTTTCCCTTTCTAATTATGAACTCACATTTACTTTTACAGGAAATTCCTTTTTCACGTGTACCTACGTGTCCTCTTTAATTTACTGTCACTTTTCCTTGCCTCTGCATTCTTGTATGGTTCCCTCATCAAATATTCTTTCTCATAGACTCACTTCCATTTTTGAACAAAAACACAATCAAACCCCTCTTTTCTCACTTTTCCTTTCAAAAGCCAACATGTGATGCTAATGACTGACAGGCCGAAGAGTAGTGTTGGTGATACGCATGCACCTTGGAAAAGGAAAGCCTGAGATAAAATCAGACAAAAGAAAATCAATTATAACTTAAAGAAAAGTCCAGAAAAACAAAGTCCATTTCCGGATCTTCTCAAAAATCTATATTCATTGACCTTCACATCTTCTGGTCTTATTTTTTTTTTAATATAAGCACTATATATATAGTGCTTATATTTATAATATATACATATATCCATATATATATTTAAAGATATGCCCACGAGTGCTCATATTTTCACTATCTGCAATGGCCCCAAACAGGAAAACAACCAAATTTCTACGGACACAACAATGGATAAATATATTATAGTATATTTGCATAATGGAGTATTATTCAGCAGTGAAAATGAAATAGGGATAGAGTAGGATAATTAAATAGTTTAGAAATCCCACTAGAGGATTAAAGACAAAGAGGAAATTTTAAGGGAGTTTGGGAGACTGCTGTAAGCTAATGAGCACTCAAGAAAAGAATCCAGGGCTTCCCTGGTGGCGCAGGGGTTAAGAATCCGCCTGCCAATGCAGGGGACAAGGGTTCATGCCCCGGTCCGGGAAGATCCCACATGCCGCGGAGCGGCTAGGCCCGTGAGCCACAACTACTGAGCCTGTGCATCTGGAGCCTCTGCTCCGCAACGGGAGAGGCCGCGACAGTGAGAGGCCCGCGCACCGCGATGAAGACTAGCCCCCACTCGCCGCAACTGGAGAAAGCCCTTGCACAGAAACGAAGACCCAACACAGCCAAAAAAATAAAATAAAATAAATTAATTAATAAAAAAAAGAATCCAGTAACTTAGCAACAATCTAAACTACCTTGAAGGAAGACCAGGTGCATCCAAGCACCAGGCACACTCAAGCTACAAGTTCTTGCAGTTAAAACACAAGACAATAGACATGGGGTTTGAATCTTGTTACATGAAGTCAGGGAGTTAATGATCCTTGAAGAGTAGCATTTCTGCATGTAGCCAAGACAGGAATAGGTGAAAGGAGAAAGAAACTAGGTGAAGGGGGACATTATACTGAAACCTGAGATGAATTACCACATTTTAGTATATGTTACCACACTTTTGCTAATATACATACGATTTGAATAGTGCCATGACAGTCCCAGTTAGATCATATAGGGTTCAAGGAGGAGCTAATGATGTAAGCCTGTAACAGGGGCGGGGCAGGCATGAAGTTGTTAGTGTGTGATCCATAGCATGGTGGTTAGAGGTCCCACACTGCTAACAGTCAGTCACAGAGGTCCTGGAGGCAGAGAGTATGGTGAGAGGCAGATCGTGGCCCTCTCCCCAGGGCCCTCCAGACCCTCCAGCCTCAGGACTGGCAGGTGAGCTGGGGTCCTGGGGACAGGCTGAGGGCTGTGTCCTGCAGAGCTCCAGAGCGCTCTCCATGGCCGCCCACTGGTCGGGCCTGGGCACTGGTGGGAAGACCCAGACCAGGTGCTGGACGAAGCTCCCATGCAGGGTAACTGGCCCGCCCAGGGACCCCCTCTTAGCCAGGGCCTGGGCCTCAGAGGGTGAAAGCTGAGCCTTGGGACCTTGCCCTTTCTTGTCAGAACAGAGAATAACTTTTGTTTTCCTGGAGGTTTACAGGAACATTGTGACCTGACCGTGACCTGACCTCAAGAACAAGGGATCTGGGGCTTCCCTGATGGCACAGTGGTTAAGAATCCACCTGCCAATGCAGGGGACACGGGGTTCGAGCCCTGGTCCGGGAAGATCCCACGTGCTGCGGAACAACTAAGCCCGTGCACCACAACTACTGAGCCTGCGCTCTAGAGCCCACGTGCCACAACTACTGAACCCCACGCGCCTAGAGCCCGTGCTCTGCAACGAGAAGCCTCCGCGATGAGAAGCCCATGCACCAAAACGATGAGTAGGCCCTCCTCGCCACAACTAGAGAAAGCCCGTGTGCGGCAAGGAAGACCCAACACAGCCAAAAATAAGATAAAACAAATTTTAAAAGAACAAAGGATCTGACACCAAGAAGTTTGCAACAACTAACCACACCCCTCTCTCACCTTTCCTATAAAAGGGCTTTGCTGAAAGCTTTTGGGGAGTTCAGGGTTTTTAAGGCATGAGCCACCAGTCTCCTTGCACGGCCCTGCTCCAAACTCCGACATTTTGGGATTGTTTGGCCTCACTGTGCGTCGGGCACATATGAAGAAGAAGGTGGTCTCCCCTCCCCACTCTTTCTTTGGTTACAAAAATGCAGCCCCTTTTGTTCTCAGGGTTGCGCTCCCGCTCCCGTGCCTGCCCGCTTGTATCTCCCACAAGCGTCCTGTGCTAATAAACTCAGCCTACCACTCTGCCTCACTCTGAATTCTTTCTGCAACGAGACAAAAGAACCTGAGCTTCAGTTTAAGTCCTGACACCAGGTGAACGGTTTTAATTAAAAGACAGTGGGTCTGAATCCCCTCCTAAATCAGGGATTCTGGGTTCAAGCTCCAGTCCCATCCGAGAAGGACTGTAGCTTCAGACAGAGCCTGCTCAGGACACTCGTAACTCTTCCAGACACAAATCTGAACCAGTAAATAAAATATACAATGTTAGAAACTAAATGGTTTGATAATAGGAGTGATTTTAAGGCAGTTTATAATACACTCCTTGGATCTTTTGTGAGAAAAAAACAGAGAAGATTCTTAATTCATTTCAAAAAAAATAGTCAATGTCGAAACTTAAGGAGAGATTACAGGATTTTTAAACTGTGATTGTGGTTTTACATACATATCATACAATGTATTTGACTAAGTCTTGTCTCGTAAAAATCTTGTTTTAAGGAATAAATTAGCAGCTCCCCAAATTCAGATAATATAAAGATTTTAAAAATCTTAACCTTAAAAATTCACTCTCAGAGTTTTAAACGATCCTCTCCAAAACGTACTTACGTGCTCCTACTGCCTACTGAACTTTTGCTTCAGAGAATACAAAGGCAGACCACCACGGGACCCTCCTCCATCTCGTGGGCCCTCGGGCTCCTCAACGGGGCAAAAGGAGCAAGGCCCAGGTGGCTGCCCCACGGAGGCCAGACCCAGGGGTGGGTCTCAAGGCCGCCACCCGAGCCCTGGCTTTCTGAAAGGGGACAGTGGTCTGGTCACTGACGACCAGCGGGCGCAGGGGGCCCACAAGTGTCTGCTCGGCAGCGCTGCACAGCGGTCACGGGGTCCTGGTATTTCAACCCGCAAGTCGACTTCGAGCTTTGCTTTGGAACGACCCTCCAGGGCAATGAACATGAACTTAAAGGAAAAGCTGGCCGCACCCCCATGCCGCGTTTTTAAAGCTATTCATCTTGCGCTGACTTGAGCCCGGAATCCCTGGGAGGCCCCGTCTTTCCAACAGTCACTCCGGACGGTGCCGCAAGCGGTTTACAACCTAAGTTCACAAATTCAACCCGCAAGTCTAGGCGTTTGCTCACCGGCACCTGCACCCACACCGGCACGGGGCCGCACTCGGAAGACGAGACACCGCGCGGGCTCCGAACGCCGTCCGCACCTCGGCCACCCGGAGCCGGAGACCGGGAGTCCCGGCGGAGACCCGACCGGCCGCCCGCGAGGAGGCCAGACCAGCCACGGCCCCGGCCGAACGCCGCCCTTTCCCCACCCCGCGGAGCCCAGCCTCCCGAGGGTCCCCCTGCAGGCGCCCCCCCTCGACAGGGCCCCCATTTTCCCCCCAGCTTACCGTGCAGGTTCTTTCTCCACCTGCAGCCCTGGGGTCTCGCTCTGTGAATGCGGTGAGGAGAAGGAGCTTCCGGCGGGCGGGGGGTAAACGTCGAGGTCGGCGTTAGCGTGAGGTCGGCGTCGGGGTCGGCGTCGGAGTCGACGTCGGGGTCGGGGTCAAAGTACGCGTCGGCGGGCGGGAGCTGGGGCTGGAGCTGGAGCGGGAACGCCGGGCCCAGCTGTTTGAGCGCTGCCTCCACTGACTTCCAATGTATTTTCTATACCCCTTCCTCTCCTCAGGTACTCCAGTTATGTGTGTATAAGGCCACTTGACTTTGTTCTACACCTCACTGATGTTCTATGCTTAAAATATGTTTTCTGTGCTGTTTCCGTTGCTAAGTCTTCAAGGTACTAATGTTTTCTTCTGCATGCATTGTCTAATATGCCATTAATCACATTCAGTATATTTTTCACCTCAGATAGTTTCATCTTCTAGTCTTTCTCCAGAAGCGTGATTTGGATTCTCTTTTAATATTTTCCGAGTTTGTGTAATATCGAAACTCTCTCTTCCTTAAACTTGTTTCTTAGAATCTGCTGTGATAGAGTTACTACGTTTTTCTGGATCTTTCCAATGTATACATGTCATTAAACTTTTGTTTGATGTTCTCCTGTGTAAAAAAAAAGAAAAACTTGTGATAATTGAGGGAAAGTATTTTATTAATAATTCATTATGTATAATGTTTATAGAATTTCTACTTTTATCGATGAGTTACTTTTAAATGTTTTTTAAAAAATTCCCAAACATATGAAGGTTTTTATAGTTACTATTTAACTACTAATTTCTAATATATTTGCATTGTGGAGCCAAAGAGTGTAGTTGGTATAATATCACTCCTTTGAACTCTCTTGAATAATTACTTTTTAATAGGAAAAATCCTAAATATTATGTTTTAAGAAGTAAAAACACCCCCACAAGATATTTATTAATTATAATTGGGAAAAATTGTACATTTACAGTGGAGAAACTGGCAGACATCACCTAATCCAAGTGATCAAAGTTAGCATCATCAGTAATGGGATAAATCAATATCATGGGTCTTCTGATATAATGCACTGAGAAGGACAAAAAGCACTTCTATAACCTTTGCATAACCTGAATTGAGAGACATTCTCCACAATAATAGGCCTAAACTCTTCAATAGTGGCAAGGTCATCAAAGGCAAAGACTGGGGAACTGTTCCAGACTAAAGGAGGTTAAGAAACATGAAAACTAGGGACCTCCCTGGTGGTCCACAGGTAAAGAATCCACTTTCCAATGCAGAGAACTAGGGTTTGATCCCTGGTCGGGGAACTAAGATCCCACATGCTGCGGGGCAACTAAGGCCGTGCGCCACAACGAAGAGCGTGTGCACTGAAGCGAAGATCCCACATGTCACAACTAAGACCTGACACAGCCAAAAATTAATTAATTAAAAGAATGGCTATTTAAAAAAAAAAGAAACATGAAAACTAAATGTAATGTGTGATCCTAGATTGAATCCTAGACCAGAATTTTTTTTCTTTTGCCATAAAGACATTTATGGCACAACTGATGAAAGTCAAATAAGGTCTATAGATTAGATCAGAGTATTATATCAGTGTTAGTTTCCTGATTTTGATAATTGTGCTGTGAATGTCCTTATTTTTAGGAAACACCCCTAAAGTACTGGCAGTAAAGGAGTATAATGTCTGCAACTTACTGTCAAATGTTTCAGTGGAAAAAATGGCAGTAGAAGGAGGCATGGAGACAAGGAGGAAAAAAGCCATCAGGATAATCTGTGGTCAAAGGACTCTGGACACAGTGATATCTAACATCTAATTTTAAATATTTGCCTTTCACCGTAAGCAAACCTTTACTATGTTTTGCTAAAATTAGGGCCTGATGTTTCCTATAACTTGGGAGATGAAGGAAGAGACCTTTTTCTTCTTGGGATACAGAGGAGCATGGAGGGGGCGGAGCTTGGAAGAGCTGTCATGTCAATCAAGGAGGTAACCGGCAGAGGTCTTGGAACAGTAGTCCAGAGCAAAAAGTGAGAGGAGAGGACTGGAAGAGATCTGCGGTGCATGGAAGCATTTCTGGCACCCTCAGAAATCTTAATGCAGGGAAACTAGATAAAAGACCAAACTTTCTGTATTTACACATAATGAGAGCTGACAATATCAGGTGGGCATCAAAAATCTCAGTGACACGGATAGCTGGAGAACCTAGGGACATCCAGATTGCAAATGGATAGCTCTTCTCTGCTAAAAAGTAAAAGAAATTGAACAAAACACTTTGACCCGCCCTGCCTTCCCCTTGTATTGAATATAGAGGAAAGAAAAAGAGTAAAAACAGGTACTGTAGAATTTTTGGTTATATAGATTCTCCAGCGTATAAAGACAACTGCATCCTGGTCTTTAAAACTACATGAAATACATTGTACGTGTGATTGATGCCGTGAACAGCAGAATAGATCAGAAGTACATTTGGGGAAAGAGATCATTGCAGCTTTATACATAAGAGAATAAAAGGAGGTTGTAGGAAGGTGGGGTGTGGTAGACATGGGGGATGCACCACCCAGATCTCCCTTCAAGGGAGGTTTCCTGCCCAGATTTGGAGAGGGCAGTCAGCAGACCAGCCTCTAAATGTCAGCTCCTTCGAGGCCCGCCTCAGCTGCAATGAGCTGCATTGCTTGGGGTCACAAACCACTCCCAGACTCACAATCTACAACTGACAACTGGAAAATGAGTTGTGGACAATATAAAGTCTCAAACATTCAGCTAATGCAGGACAACTCTGGTGGGCAAAACTCACTGCACAGCATCCTGCCAGGTTGGCTAAGGTTTGTGGAGGGCTGCACCCCAGTTCAACTGCTTTCTCTGCCCAATTCTGCTTCCTCCCATTCTATTCACGGTGCTGCTCTGTCATAAACATCTTGCACCTGAAACTGCAGCTCAGCATCTGCTTCTGGAGAACTCAACCTGCAACATGATGTGAGAGGATATAGCAGACTCTGTAGACCTAAGAAAGATAGGTAGTGTGGCAGACACAAGCTGATATATGAACAAAGGTATTTCACTACCTAGGATGAGTAAGAGGGAGAAAGAGAGGCCCATGGTTTAGCATGAAAGGAAATGAGGGTAAAGTTGGCATGTGTTTGGATGTTGGTTCTGATGCTTTTGCAGAAACCTCAAATTGACAATGGCTTAAAGAAATTAGAAGTGTATTTCTCATAAAGAAGTAAAAAATGATGTGTTATTCCTCTGAGAGGTCAACAAAGTCCAAGACCCCTTCCATTTTGTTGCTCTGCCTCACTTGACACGCTTCACATGTTAATCAGTATAGGCCAGGTCATGACGCAGGAACAAACCATCCCCAAATCTCAGTGGCTTACAACAAACATTTTGTTTCTCACTTACACTGCAGGTCTGTTGGGGGTTCACCTTGGCTCTGCTCCACATCCTTCTCATGTGGGGATCCAGGCTGCCAGAAGAACCCTATCTGAGACATCACCAGTCTTGTGGCAGAAGAAGACAAGAGCAAGGAGAAACTACATGATGGTGTTAGAGCTTTTGCTCAGAGTAGCACACATCACTTCTCATATTTAATGGGCCAAAGCAAATCAAACGGCCAAGTTTGATTTCAGTGCGGCAGTAAGTGTAATCCTAACCGAAGGAGGGACAGACAGTATTTTGGAAACGACTACAATACATCACAAATATTTGCTCACAAAGATTCACTTCTCTTCCTTTCATATTCAAGATATACCTCCATTCCTAAAGGAAACAACTCAAAAGTTCCATCCCAGTGGGATGTCCCATGATAGACTAAGTCCTGATATTGTGATAGTCTTCATATTAAGTCTGGAGAGGACTCTTTTGGGAGATTTAAGTGATCTACCCTCCCCTGCCCCCAACACAGCACATACACACTATGCAATGTGAAACAGTAAGTGGATAACCTCAGTAAATCCTCCCATTCAGACAGGGGAAGAACGGGAGGCATAGGATACTCACTGATCCGTAAAAATTCTGAAATTCCTCTGGTCAGGCAGACATTGACTTGGACTTCTGACCTGGGGAGGAGAGTGTACTTGGATCAGTTTTGCTCCCAGTAAGTGGTTCCCCGTCCATTACTCCCCAAGGTTTTTGGTTTCACCCTCAGAGAGTTCCTCCTTTTGCATCATCTTCTTCTGCCACATTTAAAGAGGAAATTGGGAACCATTCTCTCCCTGCATGCTGAGCAGCTTCCTCAACAGACCACCTGCCCCTAGAATGATGGGGGCCCAAGGTTTGTTTCAAGTCTCAGGAAGTCACAGTTTTTGGCTTTTTAGTCGATGACTCTCTGGCAATTTAACTTTCTCGAAAACATTTTTTGTTAGTGTTGTTTCAATCTATTTGGTTCCAGTTAACTCCATGTGTCAATGCCTAGAATTCTTTTTGAAATATGCTTCTCTCTTTAGATTTAATTCCATGTACCTTGAACTTAGAAGGCTTCCATAGGAGACCCATGAATTCAAGCTTTTTTCTCTGAGCCATTTTGTCCACTGAAATAATTTCTTCACTGCCAACTTAATTGATTCAGAGGTTTCACCCATGGGTTTAATAACCACTTCATTAACTGCATCTTTGCCAACAGGCTGAGTTTGAACCTCACTTCTTTGTTGAATCTGAAAAACAAATGAACAAACAAAACAGAAACAGACTCACAGATACAGAGAGCAAACTGGTGGTTGCCTGAGGTGAGAGAGGTTGGGGGATGGCAAAATAGGTAAAGGGGATTAAGAGGTACAAACTTTCATTTAAAGAATGAATAAGTCCTAGGGATGTAACGTACAGCATAGGGAATATAGTCAAGAATATTGTAATAACTTCGTATGGTGATGATGGTAACTAGACTTACTGTAATAATCATTTCATAATGTATAAAAATATCGAATCACTACATTGTACACCTGAAACTAATATACTTTGTATGCTAATTAAAACAATTAAAATTTTAAAAATATTTTAAAGCATTACACCAGGAAATGGAAAAATATTCTGTATAGTTTATGTAGATTTCCTTGCTTTCAAGGAGGTGGATCTTCACCCTCTATCCTTTGAGTGTGGGCTGCACTTACTGACATGAAGAGAGGGGAAAAGTAACTTTACATGGAGAAACCTAGCAAGCACTACCTCAGTCAGGTGACCAAAGTTAACATCATCAGTGATAAGTCACATTGAAAGCCTATGTCCTTGATATGATGTGATGAAATTGACTCTTAGCCCCTGTGGTCTTCCTCTCAAAAACCCATAACTCCAGTCCAATTACGAGAAAAACATCAGACAAACCCAAACTGAGGGGCGTTGTACAAAATGCCTGACTAGTACTCATCAAAACTGTCAAGGTCACCAGAAACAAAGTCTGAGAACTGTCACAGACCAAAGGAAGCTAAGGAGACATGACTACTGAATGTAACGTGGTATCTTGGATGAGATCCTGAAAGAACAAAAAAGACATCAGGGAAAAACTAAGAAACCCAAATAAAGTGTGGAGTTTAATTAACAGTAGTGTCCTTTTTAAAGAAATATTTATTTATTTATTTTTAAAAATTCATTTTGGGCTGCGTTGGGTCTTTGTTGCTGCGCGCGGGCTTTCTCTAGTTGTGGTGAGTGGGGGCTCCTCTTTGTTGAGGTGCGCGGGCTTCTCATTGCGGTGGCTTCTCTTGTTGCAGAGCATGGGCTCTAGGCGCGTGGGCTTCAGTCGTTGCAGCATGAGAGCTCAGTAGTTGCAACGTGGGCTTAGTAGTTGTGACTCGCAGGCTGTAGAGCGCAGGTTCAGTAGTTGTGGTGCACAGGTTTAGTTGCTCCATAGCGTGTGGGGTCTTCCTGGAGCAGGGATTGAACCCGTGTCCCCTGCATTGGCAGGCGGATTCCTTTTTTTTTTTTTTTTTTTTTTTTTTTTGTGGTATGCGGGCCTCTCACAGTTGTGGCCTTTCCCGTTGCGGAGCACAGGCTCCGGATGCACAGTCTCAGCGGCCATGGCTCATGGGACCAGCCACTCCGCGGCATGTGGGATCTTCCCAGAGCGGGGCACGAACCCGTGTCCCCTGCATCGGCAGGCGGACTCTCAACCACTGCACCACCAGGGAAGTCCCAACAGTAGTGTCCTAAGGTTGGTTCCTTAGCTGTGACAAATGAACCATAGATAAGATGCTAACAAAATGAGAAAGTGAGTGAGGGGTATATGGAAGCTTTCTGTACCAACTTTGTAACTTTCCTGTAAGTCTAAAACAAAATTTAAATTTAAAAATTAAAAACCATTTTGTTTTATTTTTACAATGGCCGGGTAGATTTTCAGATCTTAGTGAAGTTAGGTCCCAAATGGTTAGAGCCAGATTGCAGATAGGCAGGTACCCCAGCAAAACCCAACTGGAGGTTAATCTTGCCTAACCTTTTGCTGGCTCATATTTGACCCTCTCATGGAGTCACTGGTCTCAGTGCTCCCTTTTCCCAAAATTTAATCATTTATTTTACAGCACCATTTTTTTTTCTGTTTAATGAGACACAAACTCTCAAATTTTGACTTAAAACAGAAATGCAGCAGATATACAAGGTAAAGCTTTCCTCATTTGTATGGAAGAAGAAGGCGGCATCAATAATCCTCTTCAGTCTAAAGAGAAACTCATGAGTATTTATATATTTTTAAAATATTATAGTTTGAAAATATTATTGCTAGGGCGATAAATAAATCATTCAGTGACGCAACCAGTCAGAATTAGACTTTTATTTTCATTTATTTTTTTCAGAGACATCAATGGTTAATGAATGGGGGAGCTTACATGTCTGAAGCAAGGTCCTGGAGCAACACCCCATCCCTGTGCGGTGGACAGCGGCAGGACATGGTGGCAGTCTTCGCTCCAGAATTAGATTTCTAAAGAATTACTTTCACAGACATTGCAACTCAAGTCCAGGGATCTTACAAAGCCAATTTATTAGAAACAACATTTACAAGGATAACTGTTTGGTGCAGAGTTGTATCTGATTTAATGTAGTCAGAAAGAAAGAACATTTTTTTCCCTTACCTTATTTTACTGATATATTTTATTTTGCTGAAGTTAGAAGAGCCTACGGTTTCAAGGCAAGAGGCTGGAATTCCATGAGTAAACACAGATAGGAGAAAGACAGGCAGAAACATTCACAGCTTGTAATATGGAGGAAATCAGTAGATTAGGATTACTAATATGTGGAACATTAGTCATGTAATGTTTAAATTTCCATTAGTTATACAAATATTTTGTTAATTTTTAGATTAGAAACATTTTTTTAATGTTTTGTATTAACAGAAAAATAAGTCATTGTATTAGCATTATTAAGTGATAAACTGATGTGTTTTGGTTCAAAGAGTAATTCTGTGACTATATTAGTCTGCTCAGGCTGCAATAACAAAATACCACAGACTGGGTGGCTTAAGAAACAGAAATTAATTTCACATAGTTCTAGATGCTGGGAAGTCCAAAATCATGGTGTCAGTAGGATTAGTTTCATTCTGAGGCTTCTTCTCTTGGCTTGGAGGTGGCCGTCATCTTTCTCTGTGCTCACATGACCTTTTGTTTATGTGTGCACAGAGAGAGGTACAGAGAGAGCTCTTGGGTGTCTCTTCTCATAAGGACTCTAATCCTATGAGATCAAGGCCCCATCCTATGACTTCATTTAGCTGTAACTACTTCCTTACAACAAAAACAGCCACTCTAAACGTTAGGGTTTCAACCTATGAATTTCAGGGCAACACAAACATTCAGTCCATAACAGTAGCCCACCAAAATATAAAAGTAAAGGGGAAAAATACAGTTCAAGAATGTACCTGACTTAAAATTTAAGTTGATACGTTATAGAACAATATGTAGAGCTGAGTTGAGAAGTTGATCTGTAAAGACTGTACCTTAACTAGCTCTGTTTACTTAATGGCCTACGTGTATCTTTAGAACCAGATTTTGGTTTCTAATGCTATCTCTCACTGAAAGCCAGAGAAAACGGCTTCTTTATTTTTGTTTTCTAATGGCCTATAATTTCTCAGTAAAGTGACAATTAATGCTTACTATCACAATTAAAGCTTGATCTGGATTATTCTGAGGGCAAAAAAAATAAGGAGATTACTGTTTTAAAGGATTAAATAATTTTATCAGTGCTCTCTGTTCTGTCAAAATTATTAAGGCCCACTTGGTCACAGTTTGAATTATCTTGGGAATCTCCCAAGTCCTGGATCAATATAGCAAAGAGAAATGTCAAGAATTCAGGAACCAAAAATTCTGCTTCTCGTACGGCCAAGGTAGTTTCTACCAGGCCACCCTTCTGCAGATAAATATAAACCCTGGACAAATTTTAAAAAACAAAGAATTGCACTGTGGAGGTCCAGACTTAGAAGAAAGAATGGCCACAGGACGAGTGTATTGTTTTTATGGTTTTTAACTGCAGGGTGGGTCATAGTCTGTGCTGTGCAGGGTGGTTAAAGCTCCTTCAGAAAACCACTATCATTCTGGCTGGAAGAATCGGGGACAGAGTTTGGGACAATAGCTGAAAGGAGGTAGGGGAGGAATCCCTGAAAGGAGAGAGCCAGAGAGAGAACGTTCCAAATTCTGTGTGTCAGCTCTGCCCAAATCTCTAGCTGACCTATGAACAGAAAAGAGAAGTTTCTCCCAATACCAAGCAGATTGTCACCTACGGACATTTACAAAGTAATCGCTTCATCTTGTTTTGGTTTGGAATTATTCCTAAACGTCACGGTGCCACAGAATATGTAGCTGTTGATTTGCTCTGGATGCCAGACAGACAAGAATGTTGTGTGAGATAGCTGCCTCAAATGTCTTTGGATGGATCCCAAACACGATGTTCCTTTCCAGGCCAGAGAATCTTCGGACACTGTCCAACACAATGTTATCACCTGACAGGTCACTCGCATCGGTGAGGTGCACTACCTTTATCTTCCTCATTGCTCTCAAGAGCTCCTGCTTGTAACGCTCCACTTCTCTTGTGGTGCTAACAAGCACAGCGACATCCTTGGGAGAATAGCCCCTTTCAAAGAGAAGCTTGCAAGTGTCTGCCACATGTGTCACTATTTTATTCTGAGTCAAGTTTTCCTTAATATTTAAGGTTCCCTGAACACCCTGAGCCCATTCAGCTTCAAGAAGCATCTGCAGGGACCCATCGGGGATGTTAGGTGGAGGATTTCTTCTGACCTCCTGTAATACACGCTGTAAGTATTTGGCTATTGGATCTGCGTTGCGGACCACTCTGGTGAGCTCTTCCCTTGGATACTGGGCTGAGAGAGCAGGGAGGCCACTGCTCTCCAAGTGGTTGGTCTGAAAGTAGTCTAGAAAGATCCAGAGAATTCCTGGGCAATCCTTGTCTCTCTGAGTGATGGTTTTCGCCTTGCCATACCAGTCCCCATCTTCACTGCGGAAATTCTGAGCTTCATCGACGATGATGTGTTGAATCTTTTTAAAGTCATTTTTCATGAAGGTTTTCCGGGTCACTGCCTGGCAGATTTCTTTGTCACTGTAAAAATTAAAAAGACACATTCAGGTTTTCTCTGAGTCAATAAAGGAGGAAAATTACTCTATCATACTCCTATGAACACGATACTGTTGTCACAGATCATTTTACCATCTTACTCTCAAGGAACAAGGGGATTCATGGACTTCCCTGGTGGCGCAGTGGTTAAGAATCCACCTGCCAATACAGGGGACACGGGTTTGATCCCTGGTCTGGGAAGATCCCACATGCCACAGAGCAACTAAGCCCGTGCGCCACAACTACTAAGCCTGCGTGCTGCAACTACTGAAGCCTGGGCACCCTAGAGCCCAAGCACCGCAACAAGAGAAGCCACAGCAAGGAGATGCCCGAGCACCTCAATGAAGAGTAGCTCCCACTGGCCGCAACTAGAGAAAGCGTGTGTGCAGCAATGAAGACCCAGTGCAGCCAAAAATAGATAAATTAATTAATTGAAAAAAAATTAAAGATAATAATAATTTTTAAAAGGAACAAGGTGATTTGGAGGGAATTTAGACTGAACCTCATTTGCTGACAATAAGATCCAACTGCTTGGGACTTCCCTGGCCGTCCAGTGGTTAGGACTGGGTGCTTTCTCTGCCGTGGCCCTGGGTTCAATCCCCATAAGCCATGGGGCGTGGCCAAAAAAAAAAGATCCAACTGCTTACCTGATAAATTTCCTCAGAGGCTTGTTCTCACAAATGTAGAGAATTTCATTTGCCTCACAGTGAAACATATTCTTGATCTTCTCCATGACCTTCACGGCCATGATTGTCTTCCCTGAGCCAGGTAAGCCATGGATAAACAACTCTTTGTTCTTGCGGAGGTTTCTTGAGAAGATCTCATACTGCTTGGCTGTGAGCAGATTTAAAACCTCACAGCCAAGCTGGTCACTCAAGAAAGATCTGAAGCCAAGCAAGACAATCACGAGGGACTGCAGCAAAGCTTCCATTTGCTGAGTGTTTGCAAAGTAATAGGAACGGGGGTAATCAATCGGGGATGCTGCACCCTCTGAGGACTCTGCATTGCTCTCAGGACTCAGGTGGAGGACCTTGGCAATGACACACAGATTTCCAGAGTAGCCCCCCATGTTCACCAGCTTCTGCTTCAGAGTGAAGGCGGTGTCGATGCAATAGGACTGCTCATCTGCATCCTGCTCCCTGAGAATGGTGTAGAGAATGGGGGGACTGTTCTGTGCTATCAGCAGAGCATCACAGATGACTGCTTGCTTCTCTTCCAAGTTCAGGTCCACAGCCCAGCTTCTAGAAAGGATTAAAATTCCCTGGGAGAATGGAGATATTTGCATATTTATTAATTCCTCCAAACCTTCATTCTGTGAAGACAGCTCCCTCCAGAGGGATGTGGGAGTACATTTCAGAGGTCCTGGTAGCACTAGATATGGAAAGAATTATAAATTTAGTGGCAAAAATCACATTTATTTTAATGAGTAATTGTAATTAATCAAAATTACTATACTTATACCTAATTATAATTTTATTAATTATAATGTTACTTATTTTTGTATACATTCTTTTGCCAATATTATATAACATTGAAAGAAAAGAAGCCTTGAAAAGTCTGGCACACTTCATCTAAGCCTATGTGCTTATTACGTTTATGACCTTGGGAAATTCCTTAACCTCTCTAAGACTCTGTTCCCTCATCTGTAAAACAAACAAAAATCCACATTTACAAAAATAGCACCTCTCTTATGGTGAGGAATGAATGAAATAGCATAAAGGTATCTGCTCGTTGTAGTTGCTTGAGAAATGTTAGTTCTCTTTCCCTTCCTACTCTTAAAGCACCTGACTCTCAAAATGTCCCTTAACATTCCCCATTGATGGAGGTAGGAAGAGCCCTCCCAGGAAGAAGGCGCTCATTAAATATCTGTGGAGAAGACGGAGCTATGAAAACTTTACTAGGTGGGACCTCTGTGCAGCCCTCCACTGGGAGATCCTAAGATTAGACTCTAAGATAACTCTCCTGAATCATCACTCACTTACAGATATATGTAATAATGCATCTATCACAAGAGTCTACCCTTTGTCATGAAGGAACAAGGAACAATGTTGTGACATGAGAATAAACTTGCACTGTAGGGTTTTAAACTTATGTCAATGATCATTTGTTCCAAAGGGAGGGAAAAAATGAAGAGGTTATTGTCCTCCTGTTGTGGTGGTGTCAGATCACATGCCAGAATCTGGATCTCTAGGGTTAATTTCCAGGGAAATTACCCATATTTCATTGGTAGTTGTTTATTGTTCCTTGCCGTGGTGCTCTCTCGCTTGTACCAGGTGTTTGCACAACTTGATTTTGCCTGCAACCTGGATGATGGTGAGTAGGAGATGGACTCTATTATGAGACACATCCAGATTTTGGAGATGTTAAAAGGATGGGGGAGGGCTTCCCTGGTGGCGCAGTGGTTGAGAGTCCGCCTGCCGATGCAGGGGACGTGGGTTCATGCCCCGGTCCGGGAAGATCCCACGTGCCGCGGCGCGGCTGGGCCTGTGAGCCATGGCTGCTGAGCCTGCGCGTCGGGAGCCTGTGCTCCGCAACGGGAGAGGCCACAGCGGTGAGAGGCCCGCGTACCGCAAAAAAAAAAAAAAAAAAAAAAAATGGCTGGGAGAAACATGCATCTTGGGATGGATGGAATAGGGTAATATAAGGATATGTTTAAAATGCAGCTTTAGAAACCAAAGGAAGTATAAAATAAGAGCAGAGCACTGAAGTGTCCAGACTGATGGTTTTCCAACTGCAGGAAATCAGGTGAGGGCTCCTAGCAGTTTAGGACATCAGGATGAAGGTCGCTGGGGGTTGGTTGAATCTGATCTACTACTCTAACCTCTGACTTTCTCTAGAACCCATCACTCCAGGTATAGACACAATTTCTTTTTCAGACAGTCATTGCATTATTTTCAAAAGAAAGATTTACAGTGTTTAATCTGAAGCTAAACTATTGTCAATCAATAGTAATAGTTAATGTAATGAGGACATCCCTATTCTTAGTATTTGGAGTTCAGTTGCAAAACCAAAACCAAACTGATTAGTTACCACTGTGAGAGCTCAGAATCTAATGATAGCGGTCTCTGAAAATGAAAATTTGCTTCAAAAATGGTTTTAATTAGGTAATACAGTCCCATAGTCCAAATACCAAAACATTCCTCTTTCTATTTACTCCATTACCTCCCTTCCCAAGCCCATTCTACTCCTCTAACACAGACCCCCCTTTTTTTTTCAGTTTCTCAGCTAGTCTTCCAAACTTCTTTGTGCAAATACAAATATTTCCCCCTTTCTTACACAATAGGTAGCAAACTGTCTAGATCTTTCCATATCAGTACATAAAGAACTTCCTTATTTTTTCCCACAGTTGTCTAACATGCCATCTTATGGATGTGACATATGTCCCTGTTGATGGGTTCTTGAGTGTTTCCCCCCAACCTTTTGCTATTATGAGAATATTACAATGAGTAACCTTGTATAATTTGTATGCATGCAGGTATATATAAAGAATAAAGTCCCAGCAGTGGGATTACTGGGTAAAAGGGTAAATGCATTTGTAATTCTGATAGATATTACCAAGTTGTCCTCCAATGGAGTTGTACCAATATGCACTCCTGCCAGTAATGTACGAGAAGGCTTGTTTCCGCATAGTGCAGCATATAAAAGATGTCAGATTTTTTTATTTTTTACAATCCAATAGATAAAAATGATAGCTTGTTTTAATTTGCAAGTCTCTTATTTTGATTAATATTGAGCATCTTTTCAAATGTTTGAAAGCCATTTGAATTGTATTTGCTCTGAACTGACTCTGTGGATTTTTCTTTTTAATTAATTAATTTAATTGTTTCTATTTTTGGCTATGTTGGGTCTTCGTTACGGCGCGCAAGCTTTCTCTAGTTGTAGCGAGCAGGGGCTACTCTTCTTTGTGGTGCATGGGCTTCTCATTGCGATGGCTTCTCGTTGCAGAGCATGGGCTCTAGGCGCGCCAGCTTCAGTAGTTGTGGCACGTGGGCTCAGTAGCGCACAGGCTTAGTTGCTCCGCGGCATGTGGCATCTTCCCCGGCCAGGGATCGAACCCCTGTCCCCTGCATTGGCAGGCGGATTCTTAACCACTGAGCCACCAGGGAAGCCCCGTTGATTCTTCTTTTAAGTTGTTCTTTATCCTTATCAACTTTTGGAAGCTGTTTATATTGATATATTAGAGACATTGGCTCTTTGTTTGTAATATGAGTTGCAAATATTTTTCCTAGCTGGTCAATGGCGCTTTGACTTTCTACTTAGTTGTTTTAGCCATGCACAATGCTTATATTTTAATGTAATCATATATATCAGTCTACTTTCACAGCTTTGGGATTTTGAATCTTGACTTTTCTAATCCTCATGCCAAAAGTATAAAGGCATTTACAAATGTCTTCTTCTAGAACACTTATGGCTTTAATATTTAAAAAATTCTTGATCAATTTAGAGCTTATGTTGGTATATGTCAGAAAGCGTGACTCCATCTTTTTTAAAATAAATCGCCACCCAGTTTTCCCAATATCTCTTTATTGAAACATCCTTTCTTCTCCACTTGAGAGGCCAATTCCAACACGAACTAAATTCTGATGTGTTTGCAACTATTTCCGGACCTTCTATCCTGTACCCTTGATTGAATTATATGCCAATACAACTTTATTTTTATTTGAGGCTTTATAATGATTTAATATCTAGATAGCCCTTCTTTTGCTCTTCTTTTTCAGGTTTTTATTTCCTGGCTCTTCTTGCTTGTTTATTTTCCCACTGGAACTTTAGGATAATATTGTTTAGATTAAGCTAATCTCTTGGGTTTTTTAATTTATATCTCATTTAGTTTATAAAATAACTCAGAGAAAACTGACAGCTTTCTTCCTTTCAAGAATATGACAAACGTTTCAATTTTATCCTTCTTCTGTGTCTTTCAATATTGTTTAAAATTTTTTCTCAGATTGGTTTATCTTAGATATTTTAAATTTTTGTTGCTATTTTAAATTGGGTATTTTCTTTGATTTGTTTGTTATACCAGGATACTGAATTTTGCATATTAATTTTGACATATGCTTCATATAATTCTATTAATACAATTATTTATATTCAATCTGAATTCTTTTATTGTTTATAGTGTTTTTCATTAGGCTCTCTTGAATATAGTCCTATCTTCTTCAATTTTTATCCCTCTAATTTTTCTCTTATCTAATTGCATTGGCTAATTAATATTGCACAAAAGTTGTAGCAGTGCAATGATGGTTTTGTTCCCAAATTTAATAGAATGCCTCTAATATCTCCCAATTAACATAATGGTCTTTGGGGAATATTGATAGATATAGATATATAGGTATAAGTATAATGTTAAAGAAGTATCTAGGGCTTCCTTGGTGGCTTTAAGAATCTGCCTGCCAATGCAGGGGACACGAGTTCAAGCTCTGGTCCGGGAAGATCCCACATGCTACGGAGCAACTAAGCCCGTGCTTAGTTGCCACAACTACTGAGCCCGTGTGCCACAACTACTGAAGCCCGCACGCCTAGAGCCCTTGCTCTGCAACAAGAGAAGCCACTGCCATGAGAAGCCTGTGCACCACAATGAAGAGTAGCCCCAGCTTGCCACAACTACAGAAAGCCTGTGTGCAGCAACGCAGACCCAACCCAGCCAAAAAGAAATAAATAAAATAAATTTATTTTAAAAATTAAATTAGAAAAATAAATCTTTAGGAGGTGGGCCTAAATGTAAGACTGGACACTATAAAACTCTTAGAGGAAAACATTGGAAGAACACTCTTTGACATAAATCACAGCAAGATCTTTTTTGATCCATCTCCTAGAGTAATGGAAATAAAAACAAAAATAAACAAATGGGACCTAATGAAACTTAAAAGCTTTTGCACAGCAAAGGAAACCATAAACAAGATGAAAAGACAACCCTCAGAATGGGAGAAAATATTTGCAAATGAATCAACGGACAAAGGATTAATCTCCAAATTATATAAACAGCTCATGCAGCTCAATATTAAAGAAACAAACAATACAATCCAAAAATGGGCAGAAGACCTAAATAGACATTTCTCCAAAGAAGACATACAGATGGCCAAGAAGCACATGAAAAGCTGCCCAACATCACTAATTATTAGAGAAATGCAAATGAAAACTACAATGAGGTATCACCTCACACCAGGTAGAATGGGCATCATCAGAAAATCTACAAACAACACATGCTGGAGAGGGTGTGGAGAAAAGGGAACCCTCTTGCACTGTTGGTGGGAATGTAAATTGATACAGCCACTATGGAGAACAGTATGGAGGTTCCTTTAAAAACTACAAATAGAATTACCGTATGATCCAGCAATCCCACTACTGGGCATATACCCAGAGAAAACCATAATTCAAAAAGACACATGCAGGGCTTCCCTGGTGGCGCAGTGGTTGAGAGCCCGCCTGCCAATGCAGGGGTCATGGGTTCGTGCCCCGGTCCGGGAAGATCCCACGTGCCGCGGAGTGGCTGGGCCCGTGAGCCGTGGCCGCTGAGCCAGTGCGTCCGGAGCCTGTGCTTCGCAACGGGAGAGGCCACAACAGTGAGAGGCCCACGTACCGCAAAAAAAAAAAAAGACACATGCACCCCAATGTTCAGTGCAGCACTATTTACAATAGCCAGATCATGGGAGCAACCTAAATGCCCATCGACAGACGAATGGATAAAGAAGATGTGGTACATATATACAAGCTAATGAGGTCAGTGAGGGTTCATTTCTAAACTACTTATCATCAATATGCTTGTAGCATTATCATCTTGCACACATAGGTTTTGCAGAGCATACTTTCAGGACCTTAAAGAACAAACATAACAGTTTATCTCCACTTATCCTAACATAGAAACTGGCTGGTGTCAAGTAGGCAAAGCATAGTTACTACCTGGAAATAAGAGTCGCTGGAGATCCTTCTTGTGTTCCAGGCCTTTCTTGGAGTACACTGGTCTGCTAAGAGGAGGCCCGTTAGACAGACTCAACTGAGATTCAAAGTCTTTGCACAACCATGTAAAATCTTAACAAAAAAGGGAAATTCATGTTATTCTGACATGTTAGTTCATCTCTTTACCACTGAAAAAGACCTTATGAGTGGGTGTATTATGACTGTCTAGGTATGACTTGAGACACAATGGCAAGATAACACCCCATTCACCCTGTATGGACAAGTGCCTTCATTGCATATGAAAATTGCCAAATCTATCATAAAAGAGATGTTATTTGGAAGTTTGAATGTGTTTCCCATTCAATATGTCTTCATCCTCTGTTTCTGGATATCTTTTTGTTTGAATTTCTTTTATGGTACATAGCACATTCTTTTAGTACAACTATCTATGCATGTATCTGTGGTGTAAATATTCCCACCATGGACAGTTTTAAGCTACCAATATGATGTCACTAAATGCAGAGTTGGGAATACATGCATCGTAGCACACCATTTTATAGTATTTCCATCATACAGATACAGTAGATGTAAATAACCTCACACATGTAATTTTAAAATGTAGTAAATCATTAGGTTTTGTATTTATTAAATTTATTTTAAATACAATTTATTGAACTGTAAGTTTATAAAACTTAATTTTTAGTAATGACCGTTTAACAACTGGCTCAAAACATTCCTGAAAAGTTAACAAATGGCTCTAGAGCCAGTAAGAGCTAGTTCCAATACACCACTGCAAGGCAATCATCCCCAGACAATTTTCTTTTCATCTGATGTGGGAAATTGCCTTTTATAAGATACTACATTTGGGCTTCTCATTACCCAACAAAATTTTCTCAAGTATGGCAAGTAGGATACTTGAAGATTCAAAAAACACAGAATTTAGTGTGTGTGAGAAGTTCAAAGTCATAGGAAACAGAGGGAAACCTGTTTAATATACAGGTTCCAAAAAGGTAGAAAGGACAGGGAGGGCGTTTTCTCCATCTTACCTGGATCTGTGTCCATCACCATGCCTACCCATTCCTGAGTTGTCAGTTTGCAAATATACTTGTCCTTCACCACCCAGGAACAGGGAGCTTCTGAGAAAAGTGCACCACAGAATGGCTTCACTCCGATCACACAAGCATAGCCATATAGCTCTCCGCCAGCTAACACATCCAAGATTTTGACTGTGAACTCTATCGTGCATTCAGACTGGCAAAAATGGACACAAGGTAATTTGTATATTGTGTTTTCTATTTTCTTTTTCAAAGAACCACGGTCAACCATTTCTTTAGCACATCCCAGAACTTTCTTACTCGTATCATCCACTCCAATAAAAAGATAGCCTCCTTCAGTGTTTGCAAATGCAGGGATGTACACTGCAATTGTTTTTTTCACATATTCTTCAATATGTTTTGTAGAGAACTGCTTAAACTCTATGAATTGAGACTCGGGAAAAGGCACGATTTCACCGTATTCAAGCTGGTCTTTTTGGAAAACTAGGTAATCAGGATCCGTGTTATGGAGGTCTTGATGTATAACCTTGACAACTTTACCAAAAGGTTCTTTCCCCAAGATTTTTGCATTTATTTTCTTGGTTTTCAGGAAATGGAATGCCTCTCTTGAATCCATGCGAAGCGCAGAAGTGCTAGATCTATAGTATAACGAAGAACTCAGGCTGCAAATGCGGGGCTTAAAGGAACTGTCTTCAGGGAAAGTGTCACTGCTCCAAGACTTAACAAAAATGTAATAACACCTCCCTTGTTGCTTAGTCTTGAAGAAAGCCTGAAAATTTGAAGACAGAATAAGTGTTCTCAAAGACACTTCTAAATCCAGTCCCATCTCCACATAATGCTCACTGTTGTTTGCCATTTCCAGCTGAATCACTCCTCCTCCTGAGTTTAATAAAGCACATGCAGCTTTTATAACTTTTTCCTTCTCTTGCTCTCTCTGAATTTTCTGCAGCTTCTGTCTGTTTCTTTCACCAAGAGTTACTTTTCCTACATCGATGACCAAGTCTGGGTAAGATGGTTCTACCACCAATGATGAATTATGTTCCTCCATGTTCATTCTGCAATTGAAACCATTAAAATACATATCTCACGTTGATGAAGAAGTAGATTGCATAGTACACAAAAGTGCATTTATTAATTTATTTTAAAATATTTATTGAGTTCTTGCTAAGTGCTGGGGGCTGGAAATTAAGTGGTAAATAAAAAAATAAGCATAGCCCTGACTCTCAGAGCTTACAGTCTGGACAGAAACATTGAATAGAGTAATTGCAGTAATGTGTGATACATACCCTGAAAGGAAGCACCAAACAGCAACAATCAACCTAATATGAACAAGGAAGCATTCCTGGAGGAAAGGGCATTTAAACTAAGATCTGAGTGAAGGAATCTGAGGTTAGGAGGAGTTATTGCATTACAGTCAGAGTGAAAAGTATGTAGGAAGGCCTGAAATCATCAAAAGGGAATAGTGTATTGGAGTGGTAGAGAGATGTTCAGTCTGGCCAGACCTTAAGAGTGACAGAGGACCTACACTGTTGGTGGAAATGTGAATTGGTGCAGCCACTTTGGAGAACAGTATGGAGGTCCTTCAAAAAACTAAAAATAGAGTTGCCATATGATCCTGCAATCCCACTCCTGGGCATATATCTGGAGAAACCTATAATTTGAAAATATACATGCACCCCAATGTTCATTGCAGCACTATTTACTATAGCCGAGATATGGAAACAACCTAAATGTCCATTGACAGATGAATGGGTAAAGAAGACATGGTACATATATTCAGTGGAATACTACTCAGCCATAAAACAGAATGAAATAATGCCATTTGCAGCAACATGGGTGGACCTACAGATTATCATACTAAATGAAGTCAGTCAGACAGAGAAGGACAAATACCATATGATATCACTTACATGTGGAATCTAAAATATGACACAAATGAACTTATCTACAAAACAGAAACAGACTCACAGACATAGAGAACAGAACTGTGGTTGCCAGGGAGGGGCGGGGGGGGGATGGATTGAGAGTTTGGGATTAGTAGATACAAACTATTATATATGTAATGGATAAACATCAAGGTCCTACTGTATAGCACAGGGAACTATATTCAATATCCTGTGATAAACCATAATGGAAAAGAACATGAAAAAGAATGTATACATATGTATAGCTGAATCACTTTGCTGTACAGTAGAAATTAACACAACATTGTAAATCAACTATACTTCAATAAAATAAAATTTTTTAAAAAGTTTACACTGAGCTAAAAAAAGAAAAGAGTGACAGAGGATGGGAGATGGGAAGTGGTGAAAGAGGAGACTTGAAAGTTAGAAAAGGGCTGCTGCTTACAACAGTGGAAAGCCAAAGAAGGATTTTAAGGAAGGGAGTGACATGAACTCATAGACATTTTATTTATTTATTTATTTGGCTGCATTGGGTTTTAGTTGTGGCATGAAGGATCTTTCACTGTGGCATGGGCTCTTTGTTGTGGCACACGGGCTTCTCTCTAGCTGTGGCATGCAGGTTTGCTCTCTCTGGTCATGGCGCACATGGTCCAGAGTGTGTGGTCTCTGTAGTTTTTGGCACGTGGGCTCTCTCACTGAGGCACACAAGCTCAGTAACGGCGCGTGGGCTTAGTTGCCCAGCGGCATGTGGGATCTTAGTTCCCTGACCAGGGATCGAATCCGTGTCACCTACATTGGAAGGTGGATTCTCTACCACTGGACCACCAGGGAAGTCCCTAGACATTTTATTATTTATTTATTTATTTATTTATTTATTTATTTATTTATTGTGGTACACGGGCCTCTCCCGTTGCGGAGCATAGGCTCTGGACGTGCAGGCTCAGCGGCCATGGCTCACGGGCCCAGCCGCTCCACGTCATGTGGGATCTTCCCGGACCGGGGCACGAACCCGTGTCCCCTGCATCGGCAGGCGGACTCTCAACCACTGCGCCACCAGGGAAGCCCCCTAGACATTTTAAAAGACACATTAATGATGAAGAACAGATCCATGGTTGCCAAGGGTTATGGGGAGGGAAGGGTGTGACTACAAAGGGATAACACAAAGGAGTTTGTTGAGGTGATGAAACTGTTCTGCTTCCTGATTGTGGTTGTAATTATATGAATCTATTCATGTGTTAAAACTCATAGAGCTGCATACCCAAAACGTTAATATTTTGCATGATAAATTATTAAGGGGGGGCACATTATTAATTACAGGTGGAGAACTAATTAGACAGGAGCAAACCAGCAGGGAGGGTTTTGCAGTAATCCGGGTGAGAGATGATGGTAGCCTGGGCCACAGTAGGGGCCATGGGAATGAAGAGACGTGAGTATATCTGAGAGACATTTAGAAAATAAAATTAACATGGCTCTGTATTGAACAGATGGAGATCAGGAGAAAGGATTAAAATTTAGTAAGTGGGTTTTGGCTTGGGCAACTGGGTGGTTACTGCTACCACTTACTGGCAAAAGATCAATGATTATTGAAGGTGGGTGACTGATAAATGGAGATTCACTCTCTTATTCTCTCCTTCTCTCTATTTTTGTGCATATTTGAAAAGTTTCCATAATAAGAAGTTTTAAAATTGACTTCATCTATTAACTGGGTGGTGGACATATTGGTGTTCATTATACTGCCCTCTATATTTTTCTGTAAGTTTGAAATTATTCATGACATAAAAAGAAAACTTTTGCCTCCAAAAAATTTTTAAAGGCGAGTAGGGCACATGAATTTAGATTATTAGTAAGAAAGTGGTTGAACTTTTGGATTATGCATTCTTAGGTGGATAGGGTGGAAAACAAAGATGGCCAGGGCAGAAGGTGGATCTGTGAAATGGGGAAAAAGAAGGATCAGTGGATTTTAAGATTTTATGATGTCAAAAAAAACCCTGTACTTGGGAGTGATTGAGCAAATCAATAAAACTCAACAGTACCATAGTGAGGAGAGGGCTCTTAAAACCCTTAGGGATGTGTTGCAACCTACAGTCATTTTTCTCTCTGGCTTGATTATATACTGAAGCATGCCATCGAAACATTTCATTGATTAACTTTTCAGCACAGGAAACATTCAGTGAGCGTTCACCGTGGGCACAAACTGATTCTAAGGTTTACATGGAAAGGCAAAAGACCCAGAATAGCCAACACAATATTGAAAGAACAAAGTCAGAAGACTGACCAAACCAACTTCAAGACTTACTATAAAGTTGTAGTGATAAAGACAGTGTGATGTTGATGAAACAGATCAGTGGAACAGATAAGACAGCCCAGAAACAGACTCACACAAATACATTCAACTGATCTTTGACAAAGGGGAAAAGGCAATTCAATGGATAAAGGAGAGTCCTGTCAGTAAATGGTGCAGAAAAAAATGGACATCTACATGCAGAACTATTAGTCTAGATACAGACCTATACCTTTCACAAAAATTAACTCAAATGGATAACAGAACTAAATGTAAAATGCAAACCCATAAAACTTCTAGAAGATGACCTAGGAGGCAATCTAGGTGACTTTAGGTTTGGTAATTAGTGACTTTTTAGATACAACATCAAAAGTATGATTCCTGAAAAGATCTGATACGTTGGACTTCATTAAAATTATAAACTTCTGCTCTGCAAAAGACATTGAAGAAAATGATAAGGTAAGCCACAGGCTGGGAGAAAATTTCTTTAAAACATATATCTAATAAAGGATTGGTGTCCAAAATATACAAAGAACTCTTAAAACTCATCAATAAAACAAACAACCCAATTTTTTAAATGGATAAAATATCTGAACAGACACCTCACCAAAGAAGATATACAGATGGGAGAGTTCCCTGGTCGTCCAGTGGTTAGGAATCCTTGCTTTCACCGCTATGGGCCTGGGTTCGATCCCTGGTTGGGGAACTAAGATCCTACAAGCCATACTTGCGGCCAGAAAAAAAAAAAAGAAGATACACAGATGGCAAAGGAATATGTGAAAAGATGTCCACATCATATGTCATTGGGGAATTGCAAATTAAAACAACAATGAGCTACCACAGCATACCTATTAAAATGGCTAAAATCCAAAACACTTGCAACACCAAAAGTTGATGAGTATGCGGAGCAACAGGAACTCTCATTCATTGCTGGTGGGAATGAAAAATGGTACAGCCACTTCGGAAGACAGTTTAGTTGCTTCTTACAAAATTAAACATATTGTTACCATATGATCTGGCAATTGTGTTCCTTGGTATTTACCCAAAAGAGTTGAATACCTATGTCCACAAAAAACTGCATATGAATGTTTATAGTAGCTTTGCTCATGATTACCAAAATTTGGAAGCAACTGAGATGTTTTTCATCAGATGAATGGGTAAATAATGTGTGCAAGGAGACAAGAACAGTCATTTTAGCACTGTTAGTAACACCAAATTTTGGAAATAGCCTAACCGTCCATCAATAATGAAATAAGGAAATGAGACGTGGTAATATTTGCTGAAAGGAATATTGTGAGCCACTTGAAGAGAATAAACGAAAACACACACACGACATAGATATCAGAAACAAAATGTAGTTAAAAAATCAAGTTGTGGAAATATACATATAAAATTAAACAATTTAAATAAGCTAAAAATGCACACAATATTACATATTATTCCTGGATGTGTGTGTGTTTAAAACAGTGTGTATTAAAAATAGTGTGAAAGAGGGCTTCTCTGGTGGCGCAGTGGTTGAGAGTCCGCCCGACGATGCAGGGGACGCGGGTTCATGCCCCGGTCCGGGGGGATTGCGGAGGAGCGGCTGGGCCCGTGAGCCATGGCCACTGAGCCTGCGCGTCCGGAGCCTGTGCTCTGCAACGGGTGAGGCCACAATAGTGAAAGGCCCGCGAACCGCAAAAAAAAAAAAAAAAAAAAAAAATAGTGTAAAAGATATACAGTAAATTCAGAATGTTGGTTGCTTCTGAGAAAATGAGAGAAAAATGAAACTGGAAATAGAAGGCAAAGAGAACCTCAAACTTATCTACAATATTTTACTTATTGAATTTTTTAAAAGCTTGGAGTAACTATGGCAAGATGCCAGCAGTTGTCAATTTGAGGTAATGGAGTAACAAAAATTGGGGATAACAAAAGAAGAGTTTTTTAGATTTGTTCTTTGTACTTATTTAAGTTTATTATTATTGCTATTATTAAACACACACACACACACACACACACACACACACACACACACACACACACACACACACAGACCCAAATTGGGTTTAGCCCAGATTACAAGATTAGACAATACAAGAAAAACCATTAATTAATAAAAAAAAGTCACAGGAACATTAATAGAAAGTCAAAATTATCTCAATAAATACATTTGTTTTATAATATGTATTTACGAAGTATTCTAGAGAAGCATTATTTAAGAAGAGTAGCTGGGAGGTATTTTAATTTTAGTTTTAAGGCAACATCACACACACAAACACATACACCCCTGAGTCTTTACTCTTGGAGACTTTTTTCTTCACGAAATTCTTGGATTTTTATTTATTTTTTACTTGGGGTATAGTTGTTTCACAATGTTGTGTTAGTTTCTACCATAAAGAGAAGTGAATCAGCCATATGTATACATACATCCGGTCTTTTTTGGATTTCCTTTTCATTTAGGTCTCCACAGAGAACTACGTAGAGTTCCCTGTGCTATACAGCAGGTTTTCATTAGTTATCTATTTTATACCATTACTGTATAATCTTAGAGTCTTAAGGTAACATCACAAACACATACACCCGAGTCCCACTCTCCCGCGCTCAACACGCACACAGGAGTCCTCTCCCGAGCTCACTGCTCGCACTTGCGCACTCCTGCCCCTCCTCCAGCTGGCGTTTTGGTTTGACTTTTCCTGCTTCCTCGCCCCCAACCGGGCGGATTTATTGAGCGTGCGTGCGTGTGCGCGCAGGTTGGGAAATGATAGTCTAAGGAGGGAAGCAGAGCCTCTGCGTGTCTGCCCAAAGGGAAGGATGGAATGGGGAAGGGTTATGAGCCCCCGGGGCTGAGAAAATTGGAATCCACAAACAAACAAACAATCAGACCCTGGACAGAGGAGACCCACAACCTCAGACCTGGCTCTGCCTGCCCCAGGCATTATGCTATCCTGTATTTCAAAGATGAAGACTCACACCAGAGAAGTTATGACCTGCTCAGGATTAGATAGATGACCTCCTCTGACTTATTTCTTTTCCCCACATCAGTGCTGTAAGTATAGTCTCTAGTAGTCTGTCCTCATTTAATTTGGGTCTAAAAAATCATCTTACATCTATGGCTGCACTAATAAAAGCATTATTTATGTTGTAAAAATGAGTACGGCAATTGATGTCTGGAAGATACCCAGAATATCTGTAGGTGTTGCCTGTGTCTAGTAAAATAAGCATCTGTTATCACAGATTATTTTTTTCCTATTATAGAGTGGTAAATATTTCTCAATCCACTTGCTGAATTATTCATAATTTTACATTCATTCGTGCCCTATCTCCAAAAAGATTAGAAGAAACAACTTGTTAAAGTTGGGAAGCTGCTGTACAGTATAAACTAATACACTATTGTAAGCAACTATACTCCCAATAAAAATTTTTTTTAAAAAAGATTATTCACAACAGCCAAGATGTGGAAACAACCTAATTGTCCATGAGTAGATAAAGAAAATGTGGTGTGTATATATGATGGAATACTACTCAACCATAAAAACAAGGAAATATTGCCATTTGTGACAGCATGGATGGACCTTGAGGATATTATGCTAAGTGAAATAAGTCAGACAGAAAGACAAATGCTGTAGGATCTTACTTATATGTGTAATCTTAAAAAATGACAATAAACTGAACTCACAGAACAGATCGGTGGTTGCCAGAAATGAGGGGAGGGAGGGTGAAATGTGTTAAGGTGGTCAAGAGGTACAAACTGCCAGTTTTAAATAAGGCCTGGGATATAATGCACAGCATGGTGACTACAGTTAAGAATACTTTACTGTATATTTGAAAGTTGCTAAAAGAGTATATCTTAAAAGTTCTCATCATAAGAAAAAAATGTAACTGTGTGGTCACAGATGTTAACTAAACTTTTTGTAGTAATTACTTTGCAGTATATACATATATCAAATCATTGTGCTGTATACCTTTGAGTAATACAGTGTTACATGTCAGTTATATCTCAGTAATAATAATAAAAAGACTTAGAGAACTTTCTAATAAATAAATAAATAATAAAGTTGGGCAAGTTACTTTCCAGTGGTTTAATAAATGTTGGTAAACAAAATAACTAAATGAATTTTTGACACACTTGCAAAAAATAACCTGGAAAATACAACTAGGTCAGAGCTTCCGGGTCAATATATTTTAAAGTTTTTTTCTGAAAATGAAAGTGTATACATTATGAAAAACAAGAAAACCCTTTCCGTAGAGATCAACCAATTGGGTACCTGACAAGGAATCCTGACAGAGTCACCCCTTCCCACCAAGACTCTAGCTCCTCCCTGTCCCATCTGAAAGTTTGTTTCCAGATAGTTCGTTGATCAGTCCACCTTATAACTCTCTACAGCACTGTCTGAAACCTCTGTTAGGTTGTCTGGCTGGAATCATGCATCCCTGGCCTCCGCTAGAAGGTGAGTCCCATCTAAGGGCCAGTTCTCCTGTCTGTTTCACTTAAGAAAAATGTGGGCATAACAGGTCCACCTCAGCCTCTCTTGCCTAAAGTAGATATATCTGGAAGGTTCTGTAGCAGCAGGGTGGATTTTTTTTTTTTTTTTTTTTTTTTGGTGGTACGCGGGCCTCTCACCGTTGTGGCCTCTCCCGTTGCGGAGCGCAGGCTCCGGACGCACAGGCTCAGCGGCCATGGCTCACGGGCCCAGCCGCTCCGCGGCATGTGGGATCTTCCCGGACCGGGGCACGAACCCGTATCCCCTGCATCGGCAGGCGGATTCTCAACCACTGCGCCACCAGGGAAGCCCTGGATTTTTATCTTAGGGTTCTGTGGTCGTTTTTTCAGCCCATCTTTTCTGTTGAACAGGCATGGCTCGAGTCTCTCCAGGTAGTCTCCACCTACCTTGGGAATTAGAAGATTCCTTAGGGTCTGGGTGCTGAAGAGAAAACACCGGAGTCCTGACCTGTTTGGGTGTCTGCAGCTTAACAAAAGCAAGCCCAGGAGAAATTATTTCCTTAAGGAAGGAAACGAGAATGTTCCCGCGTTTTTAAACTTGGTTTCCTGAAACCGAAAGTAAACGTGCTCCTGTCTTTTAGGTTTCAGTTTCTCAGAAAACTAATTAGAAGGCACTTGCCTCTTAGTGGCTGCCTTTCCAGCCTCAAGGGGTGGGGCGGGGGAAGCTGAATATTGCCTATCAAGAGAAATTTGTCCTTTTAATAAGTAGGTGAAAAGCGAGTTAGTTCTGGCTTGAAACTAAACTTCTTGGAGAACAATGCTACAGAAAAACCTGTTTGGATACACATCAAACTATTATTAAGGATTTCACCCTGGGGAGTGGAATTGGAAAGGAAGATGGTAAAGGGAGGAGGAATTGTTATTTTGTACAATATGCCTGTATTACTCGAGAAATGTTTAATGCAATAAGGAAAAGAAAGCAGTGCTAGAGTCAGACAGGTAATTAAGCAGTTGACCTTGTCACTTAATTTTTCTGGTAGCCTCTATAAGCCCAACAGTTGCAGTTAAATCCTGTTGAAACTTCTGCTGGGTTTCCTGTTATTGATTTGACTGCTAATATTGTTAGTATTGTTTTGATTAAGTTTCTTCTACTTACTACTTTGATTTGCAGCCTCCCTCTACAGCCTACACAAATCACAGTCCCCTGGAGCTCTTTTTTGGTTTCTTTTGGTTAGCCATCCTTATAGATTGCAAAAATTGTTGCAGTATGGACTTAGCAATCATTTTTAATATTGAGAAAAGGTGTCGTGCCCCAAAGGGAATTGACTGTCCCTTCTGGTTCTTATTATGACCGCGAGACACCCTTCAGCAATAACCATCAGGCACCTTTGAAAAAAATAGAGAGTTATTACTTACAGGATCTGGAAATACACAGCAGACCTGGGGCCACACAGCAAGGTTGCGGGTAGAGAGAAAAAGAGAACACGCTGGCCTGGAGTTCCGGTTTCTCTGGGGTGGAGGATGGGAGCTTAGAGTTCGGGTGGGCTCCCTATGGGTGAACTTGAAACATAAGGGTGGGAATTTAAAACAGAAAGAAATAAAAAAACAAAAAGCGAAAAACAGCGACCCACCCACGGGGAATTCCCTGGCGCTCCAGTGGTTTGGGACTCGGTGTTTGGTCAGGAAGTAAGATCCCACAAAGCTGTGCGACCAAAAAAGACAAAACACAAACAAAAAAAGTCCAGCAACCCAAATGGTCAGTTATGAAATCAACCAAGCTCTCAAAAACAAAAGAGCCTCCTCATTGCCTGGAGGTGGCTGGCAATGTGTTTAATCAAGGTAGCCATCTTTGAAATGAGCAAGGAAGGAAAAAATGTCAACTATCAGGTTCTATACTACAACCAAATAATTAGTTCCCAATCTTGGCTGCTCATCAGAACCTTTCAGCACACTTTTTATTTTTATTTTTTATTTTTTATTTTATTTTATTTTTTTTGCGGTATGCGGGCCTCTCACTGTTGTAGCCTCTCCCGTTGCAGAGCACAGGCTCCAGACGCGCAGGCTCGGCGGCCATGGCTCACGGGCTTAGTTGCTCCGCGGCATGTGGGATCTTCCCGGACCAGGGCACGAACCCGTATCCCCTGCATCGGCAGGCGGACTCTCAACCACTGCGCAACCAGGGAAGCCCCAGCACACTTTTTAAAAATGCAGATTCCAAAATTTTTTTTTAATAAAAATAAACTAAAAAAATTTTTTTAAGAGAAAAAAACAAACAAAAAAAGCAGATTCTCAGGCTTCTCCCCAGACACGATGCAGCAAACAACGAATCTGTATTTTTTAAATTGCCAGGTGATTCTATGGTCAGCCAGGTTCGGGAACTACTGGACTCCCATATTTCCTGTCTCTCATTGTTACAATCTCTCAGCTCACTATTCATGGTGAATTGTCCTAGAAATTACTAGTATTACAGACTGCCACACAAATCCAGTTTGTACCAAATCTGGTTCTAATATGGCGAGCATTATCACTTCATGACATTGCCTACATGAGGCAAACAGAGCAGGTAATTATCTGATTGCAAAAAAGCAATACATCCCACAAATTACCCCAGAGACACAGCATTTTAAAAAAAATTATACTTGAGATGTATCCAGTGAGAAAAACTCAGCAGGGTCCAGGGGATGTCTTTTTGTTTTTTAATAATTAACAATTGGATTTATTGCCATTTCTTAACATTTTTCTTTTATCTCTCTACAAGGTATCTTGGTTTATATCAGAAATGAAAATCAAAGAAGCACATATTATATTATAAATAGTACATTATTAATAGTGTAAATTTTTGTATGTTTTTATTTGGAAACAATTTCAAACTGGCAGAAAATTTGCAAGTACAGTGTAAATAACTTTTTCTTGAATTATTCGAAAGTAAATTACTAACCTGATTTCCCATTATACCTGAACACATTCTACATAACCACAGTACAATCATCTAGGTCAGGAAATAAACATTATATTATATTATATTATAATTATACTATATATTATTACTATCTAATCTCCAGGGCATGTCTTAACAGCCACCATTCACAGAGGATTTAGTATTAGGCCAGCATTTCATAGTACCCCTGTGCTGGGGTTCAGAGCAGGCTGCCCCAAGATATGCCACAATGGCATATTGATTATTCTGAGTGAAAATTACTGGAGAAACAGCTGGTGGGGGAAAGACTGATATTAAAAAAAACATCCTGACCCCCCCCCACCCCGTTTTCCCCCAGAAAGTAGAAAAGAAATTTCCTGCGTGAAAGTATCCTCCCTATACCAGGAGATTAGAAAGTATCCTATCACCAGTTAAGGAATTCAAGGGTAAGAAAGCCGAATAAACGAACTCTGTTCCTTTCCGAGTCGGCTACCCCAAGCACAAACCCCTTTGTTAAATCTTCACAAATAATTGTTCCTCTGCCTAAAAATGTTATGTGAACAGCCTTCTTTGGTCACTTGGGGAGGCATTTCTATGAGACCTCTCTGCATTCTAATTAATATTTTTTCTCCTGTTAATTTGTCTTGTGTCAAAATCTTCAGCTAAAAGAACTCGAGGGGTAGGGGGGAAATTTCCCCCTTCCCGACATCTCTTATACCTAGGAAGAAACTAAGCTTCAGAAAGGTTAAGTAGCAGTGTTTCATCACATGCCAGGCACTGAGAATTTAGTAGTGGTTTAATAGGTACTGTTTGTCCACACTTGGATTTTGTACCAAGCGCATGGAACACAGCATTGAATCTATATGACAACCGTCTGAGACATGGCTATAATATTGTTATTTTATGTAAGAAGGAGCAGTTAACCTGCCCAGATCACATCTGAGTACCTGAGGCTGTATTTGAACCTTGTCACATTTGGCTCTGAAACCCACACAAGTACATGGGGACTTCCTCCAAGCTCAGTCTGATGGATGTTCTGGTCATTCCTGGGTAGCACTGTAAGTAGTGAGTGGGTGTTCTTCCTGTCATTCAGTCACAGTCTCCACCCATTTCAACAGTTAATACAACGTTTCCTAAATGCTCTCCAAATTCCAGAGGCTTAGGCCCCTGCCCTAGAGCTGAGAGGGGCCTAGGATCTGGAATTTTCACAACCACACCAGGTGATTCTTATCCGGAAAATTTGGACGACACTGTTTAGGTATCTTTGAATGAACAGAGTCTGTTTTACAGACCTCCTGCATTGTGTGCCTGGCAACAGGCACCCTTGAGGGAGGGCATAACCGCCAATGGCAGCTTCTCACACTGACCTGTGGGGAAATGAGGGGAGAAGAATGCGTCCGTCTTAATCGTGTTACTCTGTTGCTGAGTTCCCTAAAGTGTCTTCACTCCACCCCTACCTCCGTATGTGATGGAGTTTGGTGAAGAGCTTCTTTATCTTTTCCTTGCCCATCACCATGTTTCTCTCTGTAGGTGTCAATTCAGGTGGGTTTGGCCAAGAAATCAACTGGAACATTAGAGGATCTGCTGTGCCGGGAGTCACCCCTCCTTAGCCTGTAATGTGGACACTGTCTCAGTGGGAAACTGCAGAGTGGGAAGGGGGCTCCAGAACAACTGACCCCAACAGGATGCGAAACACAGTGTATACTATGATTACAACTTTGCTAAAATATATCTGCCAATGGACTAACACTGGAAATGGATAAGCAAAAGTGAAAGCAACTGTACGATACAGTGGTAGGAAGGAGTTTTCTCATTCTCTACCTTTTTTTTGCCCACATCACTCGGCTTGTGGGAACTAAGTCCTTAGACCAAGGATCAAACCTGGGCCTTCAGCAGTGAAAGCATGGAGTCCTAATCTCTGGGCAGCCAGGGAATTCCCTGTCATTCTCTACTTTTTTTTTTTTTTAACATCTTTATTGGAGTATAATTGCTTTACCATGGTGTGTTAGTTTCTCCTTTACAACAAAGTGAATCAGCTATACATATACATATGTTCCCATATCTCTTCCCTCTTGCGTCTTCCTCCCACCCTCCCTATCGCACCCCTCTAGGTGGTCACAAAGCACAGAGCTGATCTCCCTGTGCTATGCGGCTGCTTCCTATTAGCTAACTATTTTACATTTAGTAGTATATATAAGTCCATGTCACTCTCTCACTTTGTCCGAGCTTACCCCTCCCCATCCCCGTGTCCGCAAGTCCATTCTCTATGTCTGTGTCTTTATTCCTTTCCTGCCCCTAGGTTCTTCAAAACCTTTTTAAAATTCAGATTCCATATATATGTGTTAGCATACAGTATTTGTTTTTCTGACTTACTTCACTCTGTATGACAGACCCTAGGTCAATCCACCTCCCTACAAATAACTCAATTTCGTTTCTTTTTATGGCTGAGTAATATTCCATTGTCATTCTCTACTTTTTAATCTTTCTGTAATGTCATTATATAGACCTCATAATGAAAGGTATGTATATATTTTTAAATAAATTTTCTTTTATTTGTTTATTTTACTTTTGGCTGTGTTGGGTCTTCGTTGCTGCGCGCAGGCTTTTCTCTGGTTGTGGCGAGTGGGAGCTCCTCTTCATTGTGGTGCGCGGGCTTCTCACTGCGGTGGCTTCTCTTGTTGCGGAGCACGGGCTCTAGGCACGCGGGCTTCAGTAGTCATGGCTCGCGGGCTCTTGAGCACAGGCTCAGTAGTTGTGGCACACGGGCTTAGTTACTCTGCAGCATGTGGGATCTTCCCAGACCAGAGCTCGAACCCGTGTCTCCTGCATTGGCAGGCAGATTCTTAACCACTTCGCCACCACGGAAGCCCCTATGAAAGATATATTTTTAAAGTTTCTTACTGTAGAAATCACTTTTCTCTAAACATCTCTGTTATGTGAGTCATTTTTGTTATCATACTGATTTTATAGAAAAGTTTTAGAAGCTAATAATAACCATGTTGCTTAATATTACAAATATTCTGAGTATATCCAATCCTAGTCTCCATATCAAAGCAAATAAATTACTGTTAACATGGAGACTCATGCATTTAACTTTGATGTGCAGGAAGGCAGAATAGCATAGAGGCTAAAGTAGACTTTGGAGTCAGGCAGACACGGGTTCAGATCTTGGGTTCAGAATTTACTAGGTGGTCTCAGGCAAGGCACATTTTCCTCAACTGTAAATTAAAGCTAATCAGGGGCTTCCCTGGTGGCGCAGCGGTTGGGAGTCCGCCTGCCGATGCAGGGGACACGGGTTCGTGCCCCGGTCCGGGAGGATCCCACATGCTGCGGAGCGGCTGGGCCCGTGAGCCATGGCCGCTGAGCCTGCGCGTCCGGAGCCTGTGCTCCGCAATGGGAGAGGCCACAACAGTGAGAGGCCCGCGTACCACAAAAAAAAAAAAAAAAAAAAAAAAAAAAAAAAAAAAAAAAGCTAATCAGGGCCAAAATTTATTGAGAGCCTTCCATATGCCAGGCTTTATTTAAATATATTATTTATTTCAACCTTCATCTTTATCTCAGGCATAGGTATGAATTTTATTTCTGTTTTACAAATGAGAAAGCTGAGTCTTAAAGGGGGAAATTAACTTGCCTGCGGTCATTCAGCCGATTAAGAAATACGGTTGGAATTCAAAGCTCTGGTCAATCTGACCCTAGGAGTCAAGCTTTTAACACAACTTTATCCTACCTTGCTTGAGGCTGCTATACATAATTCAAAGATTGAGGGGATGAGAAAAGATATAATGTATTTAAAACATTTTACACAGTATCTGACACAGTAAGCACTCACTATATGTTAGCTATAATCTTAGATATCAGAGGATACAGGGATGGAGCTGTAGAGGCATTTTGATGTATTAGCCATTGACTGATGGGCTTTATTTGTCATATTTGGCTGTCTTGGAAGGGAGCCCGTGCTTCCCTCATTCCCCCCCACCCAAGACATGCTTCTTCCAAGCTGTATAACTGGGCAAAGAAGACAACTTTCCCTGATTAAAGCAGAGGTAAAGGTGGACTTTAAATGCAAATGGTCTGAGATGATTCTGAAGCAATAAACAATAAAAAGAAGATGAACATAGTGGCTGTGTCCTAATTCCTCATTCTTCACTTCCATTTTAGGCTAAGAATGAAAGAAGGAACAAAATTGAAAACTGATCCCATTTATTTCAAAATCATGTCACCTCTGTCAGCTGAAGATACTGAACTAAGAGGCAGCTTGAGTCTCCTTCTGCTTGTGCATGAGGTAGATTCAGAAGGAAAACACTGTCTCTGGAACTTTTAAATGCCCATTCCATTTGAAAACCAGAAAGATACAATCCTACCTTAAGAAATAGGAAACATCTCGAATAAACAACCTAACTTTACACCTAAAGCAGTTAGAGAAAGAAGAACAAAAAAACCCCAAATTTAGCAGAAGGAAAGAAATCATAAAGATCAGATCAGAAATAAATGAAAAAGAAATAAAGGAAACGATAGCAAAGATCAATAAAACTAAAAGCTGGTTCTTTGAGAAGATAAATAAAATTGATAAACCATTAGCCAGACTCATCAAGAAAGAAAGGGAGAAGACTCAAATCAATAGAATTAGAAATGAAAAAGGACATGTAACAACTGACACTGCAGGACAGGTACATGTAAAAGTATGAAATTAGAACACTCCCTAACACCATACACAAAAATAAACTCAAAATGGGTTAAAGACCTACATGTAAGGCCAGACAGTATCAAACTCTTAGAGGAAAACATAGGCAGAACACTCTATGACATAAATCACAGCAAGATCCTTTTTGACCCAGCTCCTAGAGGAATGTAAATAAAAACAAAAATAAACAAATGGGACTTAATGAAACTTAAAAGCTTTTGCACAGCAAAGGATACCATAAACAAGACCAAAAGACAACCCTCAGAATGGGAGAAGATATTTGCAAATGAAGCAACTGACAAAGGATTAATCTCCAAAATTTATAAGCAACTCATGCAGCTCAATTACAAAAAAACAAACAACCCAATCCAAAAATGGGCAGAAGAACTAAATAGACATTTCTCCAAAGAAGATATACAGATTGCCAACAAACACATGAAAGAATGCTCAACATCATTAATCATTAGAGAAATGCAAATCAAAACTACAATGAGATATCATCTCATACTGGTCAGATTGGCCATCATCAAACACTCTAGAAACAATAAATGCTGGAGAGGGTGTGGAGAAAAGGGAACACTCTTGCACTGTTGGTGGGAATGTAAATTGATACAGCCACTATGGAGAACAGTATGGAGGTTCCTTAAAAAACTAAAAATAGAACTACCATACGACCCAGCAATCCCACTACTGGGCATATACCCTGAGAAAACCATAATTCAAAAAGAGTCATGTACCAAAATGTTCATTGCAGCTCTATTTACGATAGCCAGGACATGGAAGCAACCTAAGTGTCCATCAACAGTTGAATGGATAAAGAAGATGTGGCACATATATACAATGGAATATTACTCAGCCATAAAAAGAAATGAAACTGAGTTATTTGTAATGAGGTGGATAGACCTGGAGTCTGTCATACAGAGTGAAGTAAGTCAGAAGGAGAAAAACAAATACCGTATGCTAACACATATATATGGAATCTAAGAAAAAAAATGTCATGAAGAGATTAGTGATAGGACGGGAATAAAACACAGACCTACTAGAGCATGGACTTGAGGATATGGGGAAGGGGAAGGGTAAGATGTGACGAAGTGAGAGAGTGGCAGGGACATAGATACACTACCAAATGTAAATTAGATAGCTAGTGGGAAGCTGCCGCATAGCACAGGGAGATCACCTCTGTGCTTTGTGACCACGTAGAGGGGTGGGATAGGGAGGGTGGGAGGGAGGGAGACGCAAGAGGGAAGAGATATGGGAACATATGTATATGTATAACTGATTCACTTTGTTGTAAAATAAATAAATAAATGCCAATTCCGTTGGAAAACCAGCAAGATAGATGTATATTTCTCCCCTCCCCCCACCAAGGGACTTTGCAAAAAGGAGGAAAATGGGGATTTTACACTAAATCACCAGGAAACTCCTCCAAGTTTGCAGTGGGAGAAGCCATGATACAGCAGTCTCGGAGGGGATTTGCCAGTTCATGTTAGGAGTCCCTGACTTTGGACAGGTCAGGAATATGACCCGAGTCTGATCCTGAGCTTTGCAGAAGAAGAAATTCAGATTTTTCCATAACGATCAGGAGGCTCTGGGAGAACTGACAGATATTAAGTATAGGAAACAGTATAGACTATTCAGCTGTTTTCACTTGCAGTGGAGGCCAATGCTTTCTAGAGATGAGAGCTTGACCAAGGATCCTGTTAGAAAACATGAGTATTCTCGCCTCTGGAGAGTATCTTCAGAGTATTTCTACATTCTCAGAGTTGAGATGACTAAATCTATTTAAATGTTATATTTATCCAGCTTGGATACTTACTAGACATGTGCCTTTCAGAAAATTAAATTCTCTGCGCCTCAGTTTTACCATCTATGAAGTGGTGATAACACGTATATGGTATACCTCATATGAATTGTGAGAATGTATGCAAAGCATTAGCAAATAGTAGCTGGTTGTAGTAACATCTCAGTAAATAGTAACATAAGGTTATTAGAAATTTTGTGCTTATTTCAAATTGAAGCTTCATGAAAATAATTTGATGTTCAGCCTCTCCAAAACCTTGGGGAAACTGAGGCAGCTCAGCTTCATAAGAAATCTAGTTTACCTCTCTGGTTCTTCCTCTTTCCATTTCATAGATGCCAGAGTCTTTCTTCAAAACAAGTCCTATATGGGAATTCCCTGGTGGTCCAGTGGTTAGGATTCTGCACTTCCACTGCAGAGAGCGTGGATTCGCTCCCTGGTCGAGGGAACTAAGATTCCGCAAGCCACTGAGCGCGGCCAAAAAAAAACAACAAAAAACAGTTCTATTGATGATTAGAAGTATCCTGCCTTTTCTTTTCTCTGGGATAACACCCTACATTGGTTTCAAGTGACCAGAGCTTTTTATTTATATATAATGTTAAGGTTGCATAATTCATGTTCCCAGCTGTAATTTTCCAAGTTAGATTCTTCCTCTGAGGTTCTGGGTTATGGTGATGGGCCTTGGTCTTAGTCTTCATGCAGACAGTGTGCTCTGAGCCACCTGTTTCTGAGATGACAGTGCCTCTTTTGTCATCAAAACCTGATGTCAGCATTTTGTTCTCTTGTTTAAGGCAACCAATCTATGTTGTTATGTACAGTACGAATAAGGTGAATCTTTTATCGAGGTCACCTTTTGAGCCAGTCATCTCACCTCTGGGGATTCATAAATATACCAAGGAAAGAAAAGTTCATATGCCTGAGTAGAGTAGGTGCCTGGCTTGATTTTAATAGTGTAAAATTGCTAGTTACCCAAATTATTAGGAGGATGATTACTGAAATTTTGTATAATCTTCTGGGATATTGTGCAACCATTAAAAATGATCATTTTGAAGACTACACTGCAACATGGGGAAATGCCTGCATTAGTCAGCTACTGCTGCAAAACAAACAACAAGCTTAGAATCTCAGTCACACAATAAGTCTTTTTCTCTCACTTCTGCATTTGCAGGTCAGCTGGATTTTGGCTAATCTTGTCGGGATCGGTGGAACTTGGCTCCAGCCATGAGTTGAGTTCACATCTCTCATTCCTCCGTGACTGGTGGGCTGCCCAAGACATCATCTCCACAAGGTGGTAGCAGAAGCCCAAGAGAGTAGACCCAGCACTGAAATGGGTAAAGCCTCTGTACACATCACCACTACTAACATTTCATTGGCCAAATAAAGTCATACAGCCAAGCTGACATCAAGGGGGTGGAAAATATACTCCAGCTGTAATCTCAGGAACTATACATGGTATAGGTGTAGGGAGTGGTGAAGTACTGGGAAGAATAATACAGTCTACAACAGTGCCTCACAAAAAGACTACATGGAAAAAACACATGCACAGGATATAAAATTGATTGTATAACTTGATCATAACTATGTGAAAATATTTTTTGCAAGTCAACAAAGAATAGAAATAAATAAGCAAAAATGAAAAAAATCATGACTGGATAACAAGTGGCTAAGAACTTTATTTTGCCTTTCTCAAACTTACATAATATAGTACCTTTCTTTTTTAAAGTAAGTTTTAGAAGCTTCTCACAGCAGGCATGTTATTTCACCAAACTGATTGTTTTATCTATTATATTAAGGGTCTGTAGGAAAAACGTAGAATTCTAAGTGCATTCAAGTTAGCCTTTTTTTTTTTTTTTTTTTTTTGCGGTACGCAGGCCTCTCACTGTTGTGGCCTCCCCCGTTGCGGAGCACAGGCTCCGGACGTGCAGGCTCAGCGGCCATGGCTCACGGGCCCAGCCCCTCCGCGGCATGTGGGATCCTCCCGGACCGGAGCACGAACCCGTGTCCCCTGCATCAGCAGGCAGATTCTCAACCACTGAGCCACCAGGGAAGCCCAGCCATTTATTCTTAGTCCCCACCAGTTCCTAATCTCAAACTCAAATCTAACAAACTTCCATCAGCAATTTAAATTCCTTTATTCTCTTATTCTCCATTATGGCAGTGTTGATTATTCTCCACACTGACCTCTTTGAAGTCTCCAAAATTAGATATTCATTCCACTGGCTAGAAGCATTGTCCTAGTAGATTCTGATTTTCTGAAAGCAGCAAGTCCATTCAGTAAATAATTACTGAGCACCTGCCATGTTCAAGGTGCTGCACTAGTTACTTTCAGGGAAATAAAGATGTGTAAGTGCCATCTTTACTGTCAGGGGTCTCACAGTCTAATGGGAAGAGAAATCTGTACACATACATTTGGGAACAGAAAGAACAGACTAGAAGAAAGATTCACGAGTTCTCAACCCTGGTGGCACATTGGAATCATCCGGACAACTTTTATTCATTTATTTATTTATTTATTTATGGCTGCAGTGGGCCTTCTTGCTGTGCGCTGGTTTTTTTCTAGTTGCGGCGAGCAGCGGCTACTCTTCATTGCGGTGCGCGGGCTTCTCATTTTGGTGGCTTCTTGTTACGGAGCACGGGCTCTAGGCACATGGGCTTCAGTAGTTGTGGCACGTGGGCTCAGTAGGTGTGGCTCACGGGCTCTAGAGCGCAGGCTCAGTAGTTGTGGCGCACGGGCTTAGTTGCTCCGCTGCATGTGGGATCTTCCGGGACCAGGGCTTGACCCCGTGTCCCCTGCATTGGCAGGCGGATTCTTAACCACTGCGCCGTCAGGGAAGTCCCTGGACAACTTTTAATAAATACCCTTGCCCTGGCCCATGCCCAGAGATGCTGTTTTTAACTGGTCTCGTTTCTGGCCTGATCACTGTTATTTTTTAAAGCGCCCCAGATGGTTATAATGAGCAGCCAGTGTTGAGAACCACTGGATTAGGCCTTCTACTCTGAGCCCGGCCAAACTGTCTGCATAGAACTGACAAAGACTCTCAAATGCAATATTTAAAACAACTTGTTTTTAAAAAATCAATTATTTTATCAAAAATTATACAATGTATGCAAATAGTTCAAAGTCAAATGGCACTGAGGCTTGCGACTAAAGTTTAGCAGAGCCCTGTTCTCTCCATTCCCTCAATCCTCCTCCACTTTTGACTCTATTTTTAGAGAATTCACACATTTTCCATTCTCTGAATGTTAGCACGCTGGTATCTTTTGCTTCATCAAAAACTAATTAATTGCTGAACTTTATTTTCTCCCATCTAAAAGTACCCTAAAGCCCCCAAGGAAAGGTAAAAATGATGAAATATCAGGTAGCTGAAGCAACAGGAGTAAGGGGGGAGGTTCTTCTGTTCAATCCAGTATCAGGAGAGCCGACCACTAGGTTCAGACTGGCTGGCTCAGTGGCCTGAGCAGTTCAGAGAGGCAGCTAAGAGCATTTTTCCAAGCCCCGCCTGCCCTTCCACCTCTTGGAAAGATGATGGGCTTTATCTGAAATTATAGCCCAAAAGAATATTTCCTCACTTTCTCCTGGATTTGTGCCTGGGGGGCACCCTACCCCACCCCCAAAATAGGCCAGCAAGGCTGGGGTGCGTTAGAAACACTGGGAGATGGAGGTATAATAAATGATGCATTAGGACAGTAAGTCAGGGTGTATCCTGGAAAGCCTTGAAAATTAGTTTGGTTTGACTGCGGGGACTCCCTGGGGATACGTCAGCAGGGATGTCACGAAATCAGTTCTGTATTTGAGGAGGACTTCTGTGGTTGACAGGATGGAAGCTGGATTGGACTAGAAAAACCAGAGACAAGGCACCAATGATAAGTACCAGGGAAGAGGTGGAGTGGAGTGGGAAAAGGACAGTGACACTGCAAACAGACTGAAAGGCCCAGTCCCAGGAGACATTTATGTGGCTCCATGCTATTCTGACTGTGCCTTGATTTCCTCACTTGTAACACATGAAAAGGCATAGCTGCCACCTGCCTGGGAGCAGGGACTCTGCTCTTTCTCCCTTCCTGTACTGTTTGAAATAATTTTCAGAAGGTTGCCCTCTTTTCATAAAGCAGGTAGAGGTGTTTAATGGCTCTCGAGGCAAAACAGAGCTTAAGAACTTCCTCTGACAGGGCATATTCTGGACTAAGCCCAAACACAATATTCCTCTCCAGGCCTGAAAACTGCTGAATACTGTCTAAAACGATGTGACCATCCAAAACACCAGAGACCTGGCTGAACACGACCTTCGCTGCTCCGTGGGTCTCAAATAATTCCATCGCTCTTAGTAGTGCAAGCTCATAGCGTCCTCTGTCTTCCCCTCTCCTGCACAGAATTGCTATATCTTTGGGCAGATATCCACATTGGAACAGGTTGTGACATCTTTCTGCCACGTGTTTCGCAATTTCTTCCGTGGTCAGGTTCGTCTCCGTCTCACACACCCCAGGCAGAGCCTGAGCGCACATTGCTTCCTCATAAGCAGCCTCCCTAAACGATGCCAATGTGTCTGGAGACACGTTGGGGTGAGGATTTCCTTTGATCCTCTTCATTTCCTCTTTCATCAGCATTGCTATTTCCAGAGCACAGTGGATCCCACTGGTGATTGTTTTCCGAGGAAACTGACCAGATGGAGGGGGAAGGCCATTGATATCTGGGTGACGGACTTGGAAAGGGTCCAGAAAAAGCCAGAGAATCCCGTGGTGAAGGTTTTCACTTCCAGCGCCCCTCACCTTTGGATGGGTGATGCTCCTAGCCTTCATGTACCAGTCACCATATTTACTGCAGAAATTCTCAGTCTCATCCATCACTATGTGTTTGATCTTTGGGAACTCCCCTCGCATGAAAGTTTTCCGGGTCACAGCTTGGCAGGTGGTTTGCTGGCTGTAAGGATGAAAGAGAAAATAGGGCTTCAGGCATATAAACAAAGGAAATACCGTGCATTTATTACTCTCTGGATTAGCATTAGAGACTGGTTCTCATCTGGAGACTGACTGACTGATTCAATAACTACAAAAATGCTCTACTGGGGCTTCCCTGGTGGCGCAGTGGTTGAGAATCCGCCTGCCGATGCAGGAGACACGGGTTCGTGCCCTGGTCCGGGAAGATCCCACATGCCGTGGAGCGGCTGGGCCCGTGAGCCATGGCCGCTGAGCCTGCGCGTCTGCAGCCTGTGCTCCGCAACGGGAGGGGCCACAACAGTGAGAGGCCCGCATACCGAAAAAAAAAAAAAATAAATAAAAGCTCTACTTACAAGTTACCTGATAGAGAGAATACATAATTGCAAACCCTACTCTTTGGGGTTATCAAGTTAAATCTGCATGCGAAACTTTTGAAATGAACCCAGGTAGGAGATTTTATTATTTCTACCATAGTCCATTTCTGCTGCTTGACAATCCCTGAAGGTAAATTCCTTACATCTAAAGGAAATCTCAAAAGGAATTTACACTTGTTACTACTATTTCTTTACTTTCTGTCTTTTTTTAGAGCTGGAGAACAGTCACCTAGAGGCATATCATAATTTTCGTATGCAAGAGGTAGGGCTCATACAAGTTCCTCTAAAGAAAATCCTATTTCCCCACTTACTTGTAGTACAAAAGCAGAAGCCTCTTTAGATTTTGGTAAGGAAAACATTAAGAGGTTGCTGAGGGCTTCCCTGGTGGCGCAGTGGTTGAGAAATGTCAAGTAGGGTACCAAGTCTGCAGGGCTTTGCCTCTATGGAGCTAACAATCCTACTTACTTAGCTCAATTTTCCTTTATAGTATGTTTTAGTGTGTGTGTATACTTTTTTTTTTAAACAAACTTGGTTGTTTCTTGCCACCTCTAATTTGGATTCAAGTCATATCACCCATCGCTGCAGAAGTGGGACTGCATGTGCAGTCCCTGGGGCTTTGCTCCCTATGTCCTGAATCATAACTATTCACGTTCCTCTCTTCCAGGTTGGACTCTGTAGACTTCTTGAAGAAAAGCATTGATTCTTAGTCATCTCCGTAACCCACTCACATTAAGTTCATAGATGTTGGTTGAATTGAATTTGCCTTTTGACTGGGGATATTTAAAAACTTACACCTGTAAAGCATAATAAAGAACGTAGCCTTTAACACAGTTTACAAGATCCTTCATAGTCTGGCATCTGCCTCCTTTCCAACTTCATCATCTGTCGCATACCCACAGTCCCTCATTGCTCCAGGCAGACCTACCATTCTGATTCTCTAATCTCCATGGCTTTGCACTTGCTGTGCCCTTTGCCTAAAAAGCCTCCATTTTATTCACTTCTACTCACTTCTGAAGAAGGAAGTCAAGATGTCCTTCACTGGGGAGTATTTGCTGACCAATCTCCAGCCCAAGTTAAGAATATCTTTAGTATCATACTAGTTACACAACACTCCCATTGCTTATTTTTCTCTTTGTCTCTCATATTGGGCTTTACGGCAAGGTCTGCAATATGTTTTTCTCCTCTAACACTAAATGTACACAGTACCTAGCGTATAAATAGTGCTCAGAAAGACGAGTTGAATAAGTCAAGCAAATCAAAATTAAAAGCCCTCATTTTCTGGATTGACTAACAACCAATTTCTTTTACTAAATCGAAAGCGAAAGATTTAAATCAGAAGCAAATGTGCATGTTTTCTAAAATCATTGACTCAGAACAAGTCAAACAAGTAAAAATATTTTATAAACGAAATAAATGGTATTTAAATTCAAGTTCCCATTAGGTGTAATGTCTAATTGACTGAAATACCCTATGACTTTAAAGCACTAAATATCAAGCAAAAAGTATATGTGAAACAAGATAGGTTCGTTTCAACCTTTCTTAAATGTAAGGCCATAGATTGTGGGGGGAAAATGTCTCTAGTTATATAAATTTAAAGTTATGCATACGTAGCTAATTTCTAATGAGATGTTTAAGCCTGAACATTGCAAAGTGCCCTTTTCTAGCTCAACTACTTGATCATTTGCAAATGTGTATATAGTTTGGGCTCTTGTCCATATGCAGCAAAGGCCTTGCAAAATCTTAAACTAAAGACACAAATTACTTGTGTGATACTGTTGAAAGACTGATTCAATATGTTTATTGTGTTTAGTTAGTGAAACTCTTACGTCACAAAATCCTTTAAGGCGTCACTTTCACAAACGTAGAGGATCTCTTCGGGCTTGCAGTGGAACAAGTCCTTAATTTTCTCCATGATCTTTATCGCCAGGGCAGTCTTCCTGGTTCCTGGAAAGCAGTGGAGGAACAATTCTCGTGTCTCCTGAAGGCTCTCTGAAAGCAGCTCACACTGCTCTGCTACAAGCAAATTGAAATACTCACAGCCCAGCTGGTCACTCAGAAGAGATCGAGAGCAGAGAGAGACCACGGTAAGGGCCTGCAACAAATTTTCCATTTCATCCTCATCAGCCAGCCTGTAGGATCGGGGATAGTGCATGGGGATTTCACCGGGTCTACACCATGTGCTGGGCAGGTATATCAGCCTTGGGATGACACACAGTTTCCCTGTGTAACCACCAACAGTTCCCAGTTTCTGCTTTAATTGATGAGCAGTGTTCCGGGCGTACACAAGCCCCCCAATCCACGTGGGGTCTGTTAAGATCGTATAGAGTACCAGGGGGCTGTTCACTGCTATTAGGAGAGCATCACACAGGACATTGTGCTCCTTCCTGAAGCCAACATCACTAGCCCAGCTTTTGGAAAATATCACAAACCCCTGAGAACAAGGATGTATCTGTGTCTTCATTAATTTCTCCAGGCCTTTATGAGCTGAGAAGAGCTTCTTACAGAGGGATTCTGGTTTAAATTTTATCTCTTCCTGTGTCACTGAAAATTCAAGGAATAGAAGTTACTAAAATTTACAAAGGATATTTAAGTGTCCCTGCAACATTGTAAGAAGAGATGAGCCTAGCCATGGAACTATGGGTTTCCTTGTCTGCAAAGAAAGCACCTCCTCTTCACAGGCCAGGGCTGAGAAGTCCCTGTTTCTGGCAGCTCTCATACAGGGGAAGGCAATCAGGGAGGGGTCTTCACAGTACAGCCTTCTAGCACTCTGTCCTCAACCCCAAATGGTCCTGTAGTACTAGGAAGGTATTCCTTCCTCTGTGTGTGTGTGTGTGTGTGTGAGAGAGAGAGAGAGAGAGAGACAGACAGACAGACAGACAGACAGAGAGATAGAGAGAGAGATAGAGAGAGAACCTGATGCTTTTGGGAAACTAAGAACTTTCCTTTTCCTGTGGCAATTTTGCCCCCCTGGGATATTTGGCAATATCCGGAAATGTTTTGATTTTTCATAGCTGGAGAGGTGCTACTGGCATCTAGTGGCTAGAGGCCAGGAATGCTGCCAAACATCCTACAACTCTCAGGGCAGCCTCCCTCAACAAAGAATTATCTGATCTAAATATCAATAGGGTCAAGACAGAAACTCTGCCTTAGGAAGAGTCTAGGTGACCCTATGGCTCACTTCCTTCTGCCTTGGAAAGCCAGGGGGCAGCTCTTTCAAATTTATTCTCTCATATTTGAAGAACAAAAGCCATCTGTGACTGGAAGCCCAAAACACACAGAGGTGTAGGGTGGATTTGATGACTGAAATCAAGAATTTGCCGTGTATATTAATTCAGGACAATTGTGTCTGCTAAGCCCTACATTTGACCTTCTCCAAGGAGAAAGGCTTGGACTAACTGCTACCAATTCCTCCCAACTTAATTTTAGAAAATAAATAATCCCCTCAGCTGAAATAAGAAGGAATACCTGGAAACAAGCGTTGTTGTAGAGCCCCCTTAAATTCCAGGACTTTGATGGGAGATGACGGGCTTCTTCGTGTAGATGAAGCTGGTGAAATCAGGTGAAGGTTGTAGTCTGCGGCCAAATTGGAAGGAGCTAAACAAATCCATGGAGAGTTGTTTCAGATGAAAAAAAAAAGTAAAAGAATGTTTCTATTGCTCTTCCTACTGTTGACATATGGTGTGTGTCATGCCTGAGCTGTTCTCATTCTATGCCTCAAACAGTTCACATATGTTAGGAAAAGAGGTCTGGGACTCCTGTAGGGCCATGCATCTTCTAAGTCACCTGTGACTTATCTTGGGCAAGTCATTTCACCTCTCTCTCCTGCAAGGGTGAGCAGGTGATCCCTAAGGTTCCTTCCAACTCTAATATTCTGGTTCCAGGTAGGGTGGTGTCAGAAAAAGTAAACACAGTATTTTTAAAATATTATTATAGTTGTTAAAGTCCCCCCGCCACCCCAAAGTTTAGATGGAATGGAAAGTGGTAGGATCTCTAGTTTGGGGTTTATGTATCTGTGTGTGTGTGTGTCTGTGTGTGTAAGTAAACTCAAACAAATTTAAGATAAGAGAAAGTATCATCCAATAAAATCACTGAAATCTTGATCTGAGCTTCTTTTATCAAATCTGGAACTTACTGACCATGAATGCAAACCGATAAACTTCATTCAGCCCGTAAGTCCTTTATGGATTGCTCTGAAATCACCAGGGCTGATGCTCAGCAAAGGGAGTGAAAACACAAGGAGTCCTCCTCCCCCACCACCATCCCCTCCCCAGCACCTTCTTTTGTGTTAAGTTTTTCTCCACTTGGTGGTGCCCTCAGCCTAGTGGTTCAAGGTACTGGCTGCTAATGTTACTGAAACAATTCAAATTTGTCAACAAGTTTCCCTTGAAAGAATTAGTGGAGAGTCTTTCTTAAACAATGTTTCTCTGAAATATCGTCTTCAGAGAGAGACTCTTGATGAATGTTTTAGACTAAGACTTATCAGCCTGCAATTTTTTTTTCAGCAGACCTTTACAGTACATAAAAAGGAACTTTCATGAATTCATGACTGATGGCATACTATCACTTTCCCCAAAGAGATGAAAATCCAAGCATTTCTTGACCTCACACAGTTCATATTCTGAGTCTTTGGAACTAAAAATGTTAGAAAATAACCCTTTAATAGGAGATTTGTAAGCAAAACCAGCTTTCTGTTCTCTAACCGAAATATTGACCAAATACCCAAAAGAAGGCAGAGAGGGGTTCCTCCCTGCTGACTGGACAATGACTTCTTGTCTGCTTTACCTGAATGAATATCCAACATCATGGCTACCCACTGCTCAGCCGTCAGCCTTGTGACAGAATTGTCCCTGATGACCCAGGAATCCGGGGCCTCTGTGAATACTACACAGCAGAAGGGCTCCACGTGTACCACACAGACATGGCCATACAGGACATCTTTTTGGTACACATTCAAGATTTTGGTAGTGAAATTCACCTTTGGCTTCTCACAGCAGAAGTGGAATGTAGGCAATTTTTCTATGCAGCTTTCTATTTCTTTTTTTAATAATTCAGGGTTCACTTTTTCTCTCTTACATCCAAACACTTCTTTGCTCTTATCATCCACCCCGATAATTAGGTATCCCCCATGGGTGTTGGCAAATGCAGAAACATAATGGGGCAGCATTTCTTTAACCCGAGGGACGATCTTTTTGGTGGTGAACCTTTTAAGCTCGACCTGTGTGGACTCACTGAAGTCGAGTTTCTCCTTATACATGAGTTTATCTTTTTTAACAAATTCTGAGGCACACATCCTCATATCTTCTTCTTCCTGAATGTATTTGTCAAGAGCTTTCTGAGACTGCAGCTCCTGCACCTTTGATCTTCCTCTTTGAGCTCTGGACTGCTTCTCTCGGAGGAGCTCCAGGGCACTGCTAGCACTCAAGTTGACGGTGGAAGTCATAGCTCTCTGAAATAAATTGGAGCGCAAGCTGCAAATCCTTAGGGGGAGGCTGAAGACATCTGGGCTCCATGACTTCACAAAAATCATAAGATTGTGCCCCTGCTGCATGTAGTCAAGGTATTTCTGTGAACCTGAAGGAAGGAGCTTTTGAAAAGAAGTTTCCAGGTCCTGTCCCAGCCCATGGAATCGGTAACTGTAGGTTTTATCATCAATCTCTGCTTTGATCATACCCCCTCCAGAATTTAACAGTGCACATGTCGCTTGGATGATTTTAGAGTTCTCAGTTCTTTTCAAATAGCTATTGGTCATCTTCTTCCTGTTTTCTTCTCCAAGAGTGACTTTGCCCACTTCTACAATTATCTCGGGATAGAGCATTTCCGTATCCATCTTGAGACTCTCCATCTCGGCAGCCCTTCTGTGCCCCAAACAATGACAGAAAGGGGTTCCAGTAAATAATTAGGACAGAAATATTGCTTCTACGCTAACAAGAATTCCAGAGATTACAAAATTTTCTTTAAAGCTATAGATTATTTGAGATACATTTTAACATTGGAAATCGTCTTTGATATTACTGTTTTCTCACAACTTTGCCAAGACCTTTAGCCTTCACAGCATGAACAGGAATAGATAAACTGAATGCTTAATATTTTACCATAATGGAAAAATTGCTGAACTTTTAGCCATTTTTCATTTAAAATCAGGAAGCATCAACAGTGAGCCCAGATAGAAAGGGCATGGGTTGGCACAGGAGCCAAAGCAAATTACACAGAAGAAGTCGTTGCCATCAGAAGATGCTCCTATTTATAATTCAGAGGGGAAAGAAGAGAAGACAACAAAGAACCAAGGCAGTATAGCTTTGGAGTATATTTGATGTAGAAGATCTGGCTATAAAAACAAGCATAAATCTTGGTATTCTTTATATGCTATTTTATACTTTTTAAAAAGCCTTATTCTACTCCTGAAAGAATAACAATTGATACCAAATGCAGACATCTTTTAAGCTCTTCAGGCAATCTTCGAAAAGTACATTTCTTATACAGTGTGATGCAGGAACAGGAGTTTTCCATCCCTCCTAATAGTTCTGCCTGTGCTGTGGGGACCTCTAAGACTGGGGAATGGACATGAGCCTTTGAGACGTAGATATTAAACTGTGGTCAACCTACCTACTTTTGCTTCCCAGACCAGAAAACAGCCACCTACATTGAAGTTAGCACCCTGGAAACAGATGGTTCAGAGACAGCCCCCTTAGTCTTTGTTAACTGCAAAATAAAATATTTACTAACCCAAACCAAAATTCTCCCTCTAGAAGAAGGAAACCCATTTTTTTTCTGTGTGATCTCTGCTAAGCAGAGGCCATGTGGGTGTTGCTTATATCCACCAGGAGGGAAAAAAGCAGGCATCCAGCAGGATGGGTCGTCTCCTCTGCTGTTAGTTTGCCTTGGCTGCCTTCTCACTTCCTCCAGGCAAACCAAAATCAACCTGATGAATTGTTTTTTCATAGGTGAGCACCTCCTATAGGCAAATGTAAATGTTTGGCTCTTCGAGAAATTTCTGATAAGATTCTATTATATCATAGGATCACAGAAGTGTTGGAAGGGACTTTAAAGATCTGGTCCAACCATCCATCTTAAATACTCTCTGTAACAGGGGTCCCCAACCCCTGGGCTGCGGCCTGTTAGGAACAGGGCCGCACAGCAGGAGGTGAGCGGCTGATCGGGCGGCGAGCGAGGGAAGCTTCATCTGCCGCTCCCTATAGCTCCCTGTCACTCGCATTACTGCCCGAACCATCCCCCTCCCCCTCCCCTCCCCTCTCCCCTCCCCCTCCCCTCCCCTCCCCTCCCCCTTCCCCCTCCTCTCCCCTCCCCCTTCCCCCTCCCCCCTCCCCTCCCCCTCCCCAGTCTGTGGAAAACTTGTCTTCCATGAAACCGGTCCCTGGCGCCAAAAATGTTGGGGACTGCTGCTCTATAATACTAGCAACTCTGAACAAAATTGCTTCCCGGCAACTGCTTGAACACCTCCAATAACAACGAACTCATTATCTCTCAAATTAGTCCCCGTCTGTTTTCTGACAGCTCTGTTAGAAATAGCTTCCTTATTTTCAGCTATAATTGGTCTCCCTATAACTACCACCTGCTGGGACTCACAAACAAATCTAATTGCTTTTGAGCTAGCAGAACTATACTCTCATGACTCCCAGGTCTCATTGATGTTACTTGGTTGCTGATAACAACCATGATAGATACAAAGTTTTCTGAGAGTCTAGCTCCATATGAACATCTGCTCCACATTTCCCCAAATTTCTCACTCATTCTCCTTTACAAGTTGCTCCTGAGCTATGATTTTACTAAGCTCTTCATGCTCTCAGACATGAACTGAGAGGAATGAGATTTTTTTTTAAAGTTTTTTTTTTTTTACCTGATGCTCTTGCTTTTTTCCTCTTGTTGCTTCAGTTCCACATCTGGCTTTGGTCTGAATGTTTGCCTTCTGTCACAGCCCCTGTTGCCCTTTGATATCAGCCTGGGAGGAGCAGGAACTCTGCCAGACTCCCCTAGTCTTCATAACATTGACCCCTGAGGAAGGCTGATAAGGACTCAAAAAAAAGCCTATGACAGGGCAGATTGGCAGGCCAGGGTCTGACCTCTGGGAGAGAATGAAGTATCAGTGGGAAAATTCAGGGGTTTTCAAAGTGAGGGGCTAAAGCTAAAACGTCCCTCCTCTATAGGGCTGAGTGTTATTTCTATACATCATACAAGCATCTCCTGTCCCGGTTAATTTCATTTCAAAGCTCTACATTTATTTTAAATTAAGCTGTCCTGTACATATGAACAGGACATATGAACAATATTAACCTATTCTATCACCTTCCAAACCATCTGTTCTATTCTATTTACTTTTATTCTCTTTTTCCTACTTTTCCTCTTTGTTGGACACAAGACCCAGCCTAGAAAAATACTCTTTGGTGAAGGTTTGGCTACTCCTGGGTGAGAGGATTACAGATGATTTTTCATTGAATTTCTTTTCCTTTCCTTTTTTTCTTTAACTTTTCTGTATTTTCTAAATGGTCTACAATGAACATCAATTGTTTGCGTAATTTAAAAAAACAATTAAGAAAAAAAATAAACAGGTGAGAGACAGTTATCTCTTTTGGGGATGCTGATTAAACTGGAACAAGTGAATATTTGCCACCAATTATTGTTGACGATGATGAACCTATAAATGTTAACTTACAAGGAAAAAGGGTCTTTGCAGATGTGATTAAGAAAGGATGTTGAGATGAGGAAATTATTCTGGATTATCCATGTGGGCCCTAAATCCAATCACAAGTGTTCTCATAAGAATTCAGGGGGCTTCCCTGGTGGCGCAGTGGTTGAGAGTCCGCCTGCCGATGCAGGGGACACGGGTTCGTGCCCCAGTCCGGGAAGATCCCACATGCCGCGGAGCGGCTGGGCCCGTGAGCCATGGCCGCTGAGCCTGCGCGTCCGGAGCCTGTGCTCCGCAACGGGAGAGACTACAACAGTGAGAGGCCCGCGTACCGCAAAAAAAAAAAAAAAAAAAAAAATTCAGTAGAGGGACTTCCCTGGCGGTCCAGTGGTTAAGACTTCATCTTCCAATGCAGGGGGTGCGGGTTCGATCCCTGGTCAGGGAGCTAAGATCCCACATGCCTCACGGCCAAAAAACCAAAAACATAAAACAGAAGCAATATTGTAACAAATTCAATAAAGACTTGAAAAAATGGTCCACATAAAAAAATATATTAAAAAAAAAAAAAGAATGAGGTAGAGAGAGATTTGATACCTACAAAAGAGGAGGAGGCAATGTGACCACAGAGGCAGAGACTGGAGTGATGTGGCCACAAGTGAGGGAATGCCGGCAGGCACAGGAAGCCGGAAGAGGCACAAAATCGATTCTCCCCTAGAGCGTCTGAGGGGAGCACAGCCCCTGCTGACACCTTGATTTCTGCCCTCGTATGTCAAACTTCTGGCTGTGAGAGAATAAAATTTTCTTTTAAACAACCAAGGTTGTGGTAATTTGTTACTGCAGCCACAGGAAACTAACATACTTCTCTCCCCATAAGTCAAATGTTTCTACTCCAATTTGCTTATGATGAAATGGCATTCTGAAATAGGTTTCTGAATACCCCCTTGGGTTTTTTTTTTTTTTAACTGAGGTTACTGTTCCTATGAAGTTCTGCTTTGTTGGCACGACACTTTGTACCTGTCTGGCTCAAAAGTTATTTCCAGGATAGGAGGCAGAATACATACTATGGCGCATAATCAGCACAGCAACATAGTAAACTGCAAAGGTCTGCTCTCAGCTTCACCTTTAACCCTTTTTCACTCACGTCATTTCCAAATTCAGTCTCACTTTTATTTCATTTGAATTTTAAAATTTATTATTATTGTTATTTTCTTATTTCTTGGCCATGCCACATGGCATTTGGGATCCTAGTTCCCCAACCAGGGATCGAACCCGCGCCCCCTGCAGTGGAAGCACAGAGTCTCAACCACTGGACCGCCAGGGAATTCCCCAGTCTCATTTTTAGTTCTACTATCTACCTTATTTCTCAGCTTCACTCTCACACTGAAATCCGTCTGATATCACTTACTTTTAGAAAGATTAAAAGGACCATCATTTACTGGACATACGCATTTGGACACAAGGGACCAAGCTGGCAGTGTGGCACATGATACGGAACCTGAGATTACATGGCCAGTTAAGTGGAAGAGCTGGCATGCAAAGCCAGGTCTGTCTAATACAAATGCTCCTACTCCTTCCACTGCGTTTCAAGCTTGGGATTGTGGATTGCTTTGGAGTCTTCAAAATCTGAAATCTACCAAAGTACCTCCTTTTTCCTTCCCAATCAACAGGAAGGACATTTTTGGGGCAGAAGAACTGTATTGTTTTCTCCTTCTTATTCTTTAATGTACTATTAGGGACCAGATCAGGAGAAGGAAGGATAATGTGAAAGATGAGCAAAGAGGGCTTCTCTTCCTTCTTCAGAGTTCCTTAGTTAAGTCCTCTGGCTATGAATAGTACGTTATTAGGCCAGGGAGGAGCTCACATTCTGGCTCTGATACCTCAGAGCAAATGTCCATGATACAAAGAAACTTGAAATCAGTAGCTTGTACAGTGATTTTTTTTCTAGGTCTTGGGGAAATGATCTGGCCACACTGCTGACAGCTGGCTAAGAACTAGAGCTCCCAATTTATTTGTGTTTATTCACCGAGCATTTCAATTTATCAGCAGAGATAGGTATAGCACAGCTTTCCTGGTCAGTAGACACAAACTGCCCAATACCAGCCTCCATCTCACTCTCAATTCATTTGTCAAGATGATTTGGCTAGAATAGCAGACTAGATAGCATGGTGACCAAGAGTAACAGTGCTGGTTCTACCACGCCACCACCTGACTCTGGCTAAGTCTCCTTTCATTCATTCTCTCATTCAGTCAGCTGTTTTTTTTAAGCACCAAGGGCCTTGAAATCCTAGCTCTAGCACTTTTTAGCTTAGAAATCTTCGTTAAGATAATCCAAACCTCACATTCCTTCTTTGTAAAGTGGAGATAATAATAGTGCCTTCTCCATACAGTTCTTGTGAGAATGAAGTGCGATTATGTATATAAAAAGGTTAGCATGGTGCCTGGCATATGACGTCAGCTTTTCATTCAATAATCAGTTACTAAGCACTTACTGTGTTCTGAACACGGTACTATGTCCTGGGGCCACCCATCATTTGCACCATTTAGTGACTGCCTTCTTTGGGCCAGATCTCCAACTTCGATTATCTCAAACTGTCCTCCTGACAACTCATAAGACACGCATTATTACTGTCTTATAAATGAAGAAACTGAGTTCAGGGAAGTAAAGCTGAAGATTACACACCTAGTAAGTAGCACAGCTGGGATCTGGACTCCTATCTATCTGATTCCAAAACCCATTTACTATCATTCTGCCATGCAGCCTTTACTGTTAGCAAGAAGAATAAGACACATGTCCTGTTCACAACCTAGAGGGGGAAAACATGTATTAAAGAACTCATTGCAATACAACATATGCGATAACACCAGGTATTATCGCATTGTTCTCATTCAGATCTCATAACAGCTCTGTGAGGTACGTACTGTCATTATTCGCTTTTCACAGATGGGGAAACTGAGGAACAGAGGGTTTATGGTGGTTGCAAATACTATAGTCCATATGCATGACCACTACACTCTAGTGCCATTCTGGAGAGCTAGAAACATATGAACAGTGTGCTTGGGGTGTTCTAAGGACTGACAGTGACTATACTTGTGAGAACAAGATAAGATTTCATAAATGAGATGGTATGTGAGCTGAAACCTGCAAGTAATGCACCAAGTTGAGGGTTTCCTTGGTGGTGCAGTGGTTAAGAATACGCCTGCCAATGCAGGGGACATGGGTTCAAGCTCTGGTCCGGGAAGATCCCACATGCCGCGGAGCAACTAAGCCCGTGCGCCACAACTACCGAGCCCGCGTGCTGCAACTACTGAAGCCTGCGCGCCTAGAGCCCGTGTTCCGCAACAAGAGAAGCCACCGCAATGGGAAGCCTGCGCACCGCAACGAAGAGTAGCCCCCACTCGCCGCAACTAGTAAGCCCGCGCACGGCAACGCAGCCAAAAATAAAATAAATAAAATACATAAAAAAAGGACTAACCTCATTTCCATAAAGACAAGCAAAAACAACTTACCTTAAAAAAAAAAAAAGAATGTACCAGGTTGAGAAAGGGCGATGGAAAAGGAAGGGGAAAACCAGGCAGAGGAAACAGCACTTGCAAAGGCCCATTCTCTTCACTGTCTAAAGTCTATCCTTAAAGTACAATGGAGGTCCTTCATAGGTCTGGTACAGAGCACATTCCATTTTTCTCCATTTATTTCCTCATATCTTTCTCCCCATCCCTATCTGACACTCATCACATTCCTCCTGCTGTCCTTCATATGCCACCTCTCCATTTCTTACTAGCTCTCACCTGGACCATTGCAATCACTTGGCAATAGCTTCCCCTTCTTTCACTCTGCCTTCCTTCAATCTATTTTAAAACACAGTTGCATATTGAGTTTTCAGCTCTGATCACCCATCTCCTCAGACTCTGAAATCTTTAAATCTCCCATTTTCTCCAGAGTAGTCTAAACTACATAGCCAGCAAGCCACTATTTTTAACAAAGTCTTGCCCTGTCTTTCAAATCTCTTACCACCCCCTTTCTTTACGCTAACACTGGTCCTCAAACTTTGGTGTGAATCAGAATCTCCCCTGGGGTACTTATTAAAAATATACACGCCTGGCTTCCAACTCCAGATTCAACCTTAATGATTCTGTAAGTCTGGATTGTGGGAGTTTGTCGTTTGGTTTTGATGCTGGGGGACATCTATGTTGTTAAGTTTCCTCCTGGTATTTCCAACTCACTGAATTTTGGAAAACACTACACCAGTTTCAACTTTACCTAAATTTGGTAAGCTCCCCTATGCTTTCTCATTTAATTCGGGAGTTAAATTATTTTCTCCCAGAATCTCCTAATTCTCAAATCCAACGCATCTTTCAAGACCCAGATCAAATGCCACCTCTCGCAGGAAGTCTTTCTTGCTCTCTTTCGCAGTTCTTTGATATTTAGTGGCACCTCTTGCTTATTCAGGAAGCGTCCAAGCCCCTGACAAGCCAATGAGTTTCTCCTGGACGTGGAGAGAGGGACACGTTCATCAAAGTCCACCCCAACCCCTAGCCCTCAGGCGGGAATTCGGCGCAAGCACGGAACTGTCCGAACACTGAATTGATAGTTCTTCCTGGAAAGCCAGGACACACACACCCTCTACAGCCCGCCTCAGATGCCCTTCCCCAGTTGTGAAACGAGGCACCAGCAAAACCACTCCGGATGACAGTCTCCCCAAGGTCGGAGATCAGGGGATTGGAGGGCGGGCGGGGACTACTCAGGGTCTAGCTTTTAACTTTGAGGATGTAGCCCGCCACGCCAAGAAGAGACGACAAGGGCGCCTGCGCCTTCCAGCCCGCTCCCACCCCCGACCCCGGCTTTCGCCTAGCCCTCCGATTGGCTGCTCCTCGCACCAGCAGAGCCTCAGGGCTGCGGCCCACGTGGTCCACTGGCCGTCGCGGGATTGGTTGCCCCGATCGGGCTGCTACGGCAGCCGGCGGGGTAGCGAGGTGGAGCAGTGTGGGAAGCCCCAAGCCGGTTACCTCTGGGACTGAACGGCGGCGCGTGGGCTGCGGTCAGCCTCAGCAGGCCTGGGCAGGCCTCCTGAGAGTCTAGGGCGTAAGAGTTTTGGGGGGTTCGCAAAGCGGGCTGCGGACCCCCTGCCTGAGGCTTTGGTTTGAGCCCTGGATCCGGCCTTGTGTTTTCCCGGAAGGATGGCGTCTAAGTCTTTCCTGAAGTTGGTGGGGTTTGGACGTTATTATTATTATCATTAGTAGTATTGTTATTGTTGTTATTATTATCGTTTTGAGGATACACCGTATATAAGTATTGGTGGTCCTGCGCAGGGCGCCATGCAGAATGCCATGAGTTAGAAGCTGGAGGACGGAGGGCTTAGAGATGCTTGAGGGACGTCCTTAACCTACGTGAAATGTTGGAGGTAAGTCGGCTTTATATATAAACTGTGCTAATGCTTGTGTAATCCGGGCGCTTAGGGTTTAGTAGGGAGGGTCGTTCACTGACTGAATTAAACTCTCGCTTATTGAGCCGCCTTGTGTGTCCCAGGCATCATTCCGAGTGTAATGGATGCAAAGGCCAGTAAGAAGTAGTCCTGGTTCTTTTTTTTTTTTTAACAGAATCATGTCTCTCACTTTACTAATTCTCAAAACATACATACACAAATACTTTTAAACATAAATACCAAATTCAAGAGAATCAGATGGGTAGATAAATTTAGGAAGCCAAGAGCACAGAAGAAAAGGCCAGTCACCAAATTTTACAAATGATCATCTGAACTCCTTCTCTGGACATTCAACTTGATATATTATCCTAAATATCCCATGTCACATGGTCCACAAGGTCTTCCTTTAGGATTCGGAAGCAATCAATAGCCATACTTATCATTAAGATGGGTCCTGCCATCTCCACTTTGGCCTTCAGGTGGGACCCACACACAGTAATCTGGATCTTCTTCTGCATAGTTGGAGGAAAGTGTCAGTGGAAGTTTGCCTAGACCAGGAGCTTTCTTTTTCTTCAATTCATCTCTGCTTTTCTCATATTCATTTATTGATGCTGAGGGTTCCTCACACGATGCAGCTGTCTCTCTAATCTCTTGGTAACCTTTATTCTGTTCCACTTGGCCGAGTTGAGACATGTTTTCATGATTTTTTGTTTCTTTAGAACATGTGAAATCTGTGGGAGGACCTGCTTCCTGCACTGCTCCTTCTGGCTCTATCTCCTGCTGTAGCCTACTGCTTCCCGCCTCCATTTTCTCCTTTTCATGCTCCTCCTTTTCTTTCTCCTCTTGCTCTTCCTCCTCCTCCTCCTCCTCCTCTTCTACTTCAGGCTCATCCTTCATTCTCATTAGAGTTGGAGGGAGTTCTGGGCGCTTGGGGGGTAACTTCCCTATTGTTCCAGTTCTTAATTTGAATTTGCTTCCTCCTTTCATGGCACCAAAGAGAGACAGTGTAAGCTTTTTAGCTTTGTTTTCTCCATCTGTAGCCTGACTTTCAGTGTTTTTTAGTTCTGGAATCTCTGCTGGCTTTACAATTTTTATCAACCCTTTAAGTCTCTGTTGTTCTTTTCGCAGTTCAAAAGTTCTCGGGTGAAGTTTCTTCCGGGACCCACCATTCTAATGCATTCCCTGATTTCATTTCTGACATGAACGCATCTAAAGAGTCCTGAGATGGTGACTCTGATAGAGCTTTGCCGGAGGCTTTCAGTCTCTCAGAAATTTCAGAGAGTTCCTTTTCAGCATCATTTAACTTTGCAACCAATGATTCAAAGGTCTCTGGCTTCTCGGTTCAGGCGCTTCTTTTCAACCAGGCCAGTCCGATTAAAAAATGTGTCATCATCACTATCATAAAAGTCTTCATCTTCCCAGTTCTTGGCTTTCCTTTTCCGAGATGCTGCCTCCTGCCGCAGCAATCCCAAAGTATCAAGGATTCGACAAGCTTCCAGTGAGCACTGGATCATTGCCTCTTTTTTCTTTCCTGAGTGAATTAGCCTCAGCCACTAGCTGTTTTCCAGTTGAATCATCCACATTGGTAACCTCACCCTGCAAAGCCAAGTGCTTTGACCCTGTTCATCAAATTCATATTCTAATTCTTCTCCTTCTCGGTCAAAAAAACCTTGGAGAGCCTTTTTTGGATCCTTTATATAAAAGGCCTCTCTTTCCTGCTGGAACTCTAATAAGACAATGGGGTTCTCTTCAGCCTCATCCTCTACAGCATCTTCTCCCATTCCCCAAGTGCAGCCCAGTTCATCATCTTGACTACCAGTATTTCTCTTTCTTTCAGCTGTATCCGTTTCCTCTTCTTCATCTGAGTCTTCTCCCAGAATCATCTTCTCCAACATCATTTGTTGCTGCTTGCGCAGTTCCTTCAATCGCGTCACTGTCAACTCAGATTCTGCCTCTCGGTCTTCCTCTGGTCCCTGAAAAAGAAAGAGCAGGGTGCTGCCTCCAAAGCGAAGAACATGCCCGACCTGGACCCGACAGTAGGTGCGGTGGGGGATATGGGTTTTGTTAAGAAAAGTGCCGTGGGTGCTTTCCAAATCGTAGAGGTAGAAGCCAGGCCCTTGGCCGTCGCATTCTGCCTCGGGACCGGACACCCTGTGCTGCAGCACAGCGTGGTAGCGAGACACCCACCGAAGGATGCTCCAGGCACACGTCGCAGCTAGCGAGCCTCCCCAAAAGACAGCAACTCATCCCTTTCAAACTCCGGGTGCCAAGGATGGTGCCGCCCTTCAGTGTCTCTGGGATGTAGGGGGCTGTGGCGGGGCCGCCCCACGGAGGCTCTCGGTAAGGGGGAGCCCGGGCCGGGCCGCCAAGGGAAGGAGCCGCTGTGAGGGGCCGCGGCTGCTCTTCCGCTGGACCCCCTAGTTTCCCCGCTGTACAGCAGGGCTGGCGGGACTTCAGGCTCCGCGGAATCGGAGTCCGGCAGCGCCGTGGGCCTTTCCTTCTTTACCTCCTCAGGGTTTGAAGGACTGGTGGCCGGGGCTTTGCCCCGCACCGCCGGGGGCAAGGGCAGGCCTGGCTTCTTGAAGTCGCCATTGAGTTCCTGCGAAGCCAGGCGAAGTCCTGGTTCTTTAGGAGCTCTGTGTAATGGGGCTGGTGGGAGAGACGGGAGGTGGGGGACGTGAATGGGTGAATAATTGGCGTGTGATGCGTACTGTGGTGGGAAAAAGTGCTGTGGGAGTCAGAGGAGGGGATGACTGAGGGAGTTAGGGACCACTTAACAGAGACGGTGACGTTTGAACAAGGTTTTAGAACTGCAGACTTTCTCCAGATTGAAAGGGGTAGGGAAGGCGCTCCAGACAGAGGAAGGCGTACTGAGGAAGAGAACTAGGAAAGTGTGCCCTCTGTGTGTGGCTGGAGCACACTTGGAGCTCTGCTCACAAGTTTCATGCTTTTAGACAAGGTTATTTAAGTTCTCTTAGCCTGTTTGCCTTTTGTAACGTGTACTTACTTCTGCAGAGATTGATGAGATAAAGGCTGGAGCCTCTAAACAGGCACTTTACTAGTTTCCCTCTCTTTGTGGAATTCAGTTGCTGAATGGAGAACACAGACCATAGCTGTACGTTCTTAGCTGTGGAGTATCAATCTATTGACATTTATAAATGGCTGAAGGAGGCATGTTGTATCTCCAGAATTGTTATTTAGATACAATGCCGAAGAGCTGGAGAGGTTGACATTGTTTGTGATCCCAGTACTTTAGCATAGCATGCCAGTGATAGTAAACCACGAGAAGGTGTCATGTAGAATAAAGAAAATGCGGTCAGCTTTCTCATTCAGAAATTGATCATCCATGTTGTGAATTACCCAGGCTTTGCATTGTTTCCTTTATCTTGCCCGTGGCCTGGAGAAAAATGAAATTAAACCTTGTATTTAGCTGGTAGTGGAAAAATATTAATCTGGTAATCAGACCTCAGTTTCTCTTTCCAGCATTGCTGTTATTTTGCTATGGACCTTCGTCAAATCCTAGGCTTCCTGGGTCTTGGACTCTTTAGCAGATTCTTGTATAAAATTTTTATGACTATACTTTTCATCTTTGTTGGCAGCAGAATTGTAAATCAAATTGTATGTTAAATGAACTGGAGTTTATAAAGGATTTTAGGAGAAAATCTTTTCTAAAGATTTTGCTTTAGAACTAGATTATAAATCCCTTCACAGACATCCCTGAGATTTTATCATGCATGGTGTTTGGATTCACTAAAACAGGAAATGTTTTTGAACTGTAAATGCTTCTCCACTCTACTCTGTATTACAAAAATTTTTAAAAAGCACCTCCAAAACAAAACTTGTTCAAGTTTGTGTTTTTGTACAGCAGAGTTGCTTGAGGTGCATAGTGGACGATCAAATATTGAAAGCCCACGGTGGCAACTTATCTAAAAAGAAGTCTTTTTTTCTCATGGGTAAACCTAAGTTTTCTTGGATGTGAAAATAGGGCGTTGGGCTGCCCTTAGATAATACAGAGAGGTGAAAAGCAATGATGCAATGATGAGTGAAGTATAGTCTGACCTGGTATTGCCATTGCTTCAGTGTTGGCTTTGACCAGGGTATGACCTCTTAATCTTCTCTCTGAGCTGATTCTGGTTGTGGTTTTTCCACATTGGTATGTTCTAGCCTATTTGGATACTGGTTGTATTATGTGTAAGAGTGTTTAATATTCTTTTGAATTACTGATACTTTCCTGTTTTTTTTTGTAGGTTGAGGTGAAAAATATGGCTTCGATATCTTCATGGAAAACTGCATTATTTCAATCCTGAATCTGGTTCGGGTCCCTTATTGACTTATTACTATATTAAAAATGTTTATTTAGCAGTGATTGTAAAATGAAAGTAATTAACATGTACATGGTTTTTTGAGGGAGACTAAGGGGAAACAGGTGTTCAGCCTAGAAAGATATTTCTCATTGGATTTCCTGTGAAGTCAGTGTGTCTTGGGTTTAACTTTGAAACAAATTAAAAATTTTTTAAATTAAAAAAAAGTTTACTTAACTATGGTATTTGTTCTGGTAAAACCATGGTTTAATAAGAATTTTTGCAAATATCCATTGTACTCTTCTCATGGTACATAAAAGTGTTAATATTTTTAAATCTATAGGATATTCTATTTCAAAATTTAGTTCTGTTACCTTAGTGCTGTCAGAAAATGTGCTTTGAATTGCTAAAATGAGTTGTATTGGACAACACCTGTCTCAGCAGAGGCACTTAAAGATCATTTTCATCCTTCCTCTTCTAGTAATGATATTTTTTTATCCTGTATATATACTTTTTTAACCCGTATGTTGTTAACCCATGTTTAACCCTGCCATTCCAGTGGCAACTTAAGTGTTTGTGCAGTATTTCACTTGAGAAATAAGGTATTTCACTCAAGATTGAATTCTTGCTGTTGGAGGAGAGGATTTCTCTCCAATATTGGATTAGCAAAAAAAGCAAAATGTTAATACAGAATGCCTCAAAAAGTCAAAGGTGGCCTGAATGAAAAATTTACTCTAAATACCTCGACTAATCTTTCAGTTTCCACATAATCATGACATGGAACAGCTCTTTGCCAAAAAACATTTATTCTTAAAATTTACTTAAGCGTTTCATAGAAACTTTAGTAATAGCCAGAATAATTCATGTCAGCTTAGCAAACTCTTAACAGCAAGCAGAAAGAGCTTATGAAAAGATCTGTCTTTACACAGTCACCGTTAGGGCAGTATTTTACTTCATCTCTTCATTAATAGCTTTGCTTTCACAGTGAAGTCTTCAGACTATTCTGTATATACATTCAACCCCTATTTTCCTTTAACCAGTTTCCCAAGGAAGATATGTGTGGTTCACAAAGGGATCTTTAAAAGGTGAGAAACTATAGCAAATGTTACTTAATAAATGAGTCCCAGCATATGGAAGGAGGAAGTGTTTCTAAGTATTTTTATAAAAAGCATGTCCGGGGCTTCCCTGGTGGCGCAGTGGTTGGGGGTCCGCCTGCCGATGCAGGGGACACGGGTTCGTGCCCTGGTCCGGGAGGATCCCACATGCCGCGGAGCAACTAAGCCCGTGAGCCATGGCCGCTGGGCCTGTGCGTCCGGAGCCTGTGCTCCGCAGCGGGAGGGGCCACAGCAGTGAGAGGCCCACATACCGCAAAAAAAAAAAAAAAAAAAAAAAAAAAAAAAAAAAAAAAAAGCATGTCCGTGGGGGGGCGGTGGGGGGCGGTGGGGGGCGGTGGGGGGGTGGGGGGATGAACTGGGAGACTGGGATTGACACGTATACACTGATGTGTATAAAAGCGATAATTAATAAGAACCTGCTGTATAAAAAAAATTAAATTAAAAAAAAGTAGGTGTATATTTCATACTGTTCACAAACCGATAAAACCTATTCCTCATAGGCAGATAAATGCTTTCCTTTCTCAAAAGGCCTGCTTCCCCTTCACTACCCACTTTACGAGGTGTAACTTGGGTTTTTCCTGAGAGCTTCTATACCTCTTGTCTTTTAAGGAAGGGGACAGGAAAAGCTTCTGTGCCGAGTACCCTCTTTGATCCTCTTCTCTATGCTGACCCTCACATCCCCCGCCAGTCCTGATTCTCTCACTCTGACCAGCTTGGTCAACTCTAAGTAGAGGTGTCTAGGGAGCAAGCTAAAAGGTTAAGATCAACGAGTATATCCTTTTAAAGAAATCCATGTGGCTGTTTAAAGTTCATACAATTATTAATTGAGGATGAGAAGTATCAAACAATGCTGTTTACCGTTCGGAAAACCAGCCCTCTGGCCTTATAGCGCAGTCATTCCGTTGTGAGATAAGGTGCTACTCCCTTTCAGTTCTCAGGGGAGTACAGTTTAATCAGATGCTGTACTTGTGTTGGATAACCTGTGATGGGACAAGCTCGGTGATTCCTCACATAATTAAACACACAGCGATAACAAAACACATAGCCAGAGGTGGCGAGAACGGTGTCGTTCACCCGGTTTTTACGACACAGTGGGCACACAGTCTTCATTTGGGGCAACAGGGGAGAATCAGAATTGTAGTCTAGATGTACCGGCGGTGGTGGAGTAGGCAGGGCAGTCAATGACTTGATGGTTTCTTGGTTTCCGGATGAATACCACCACTCAAGGAACTGCAGGAAGAATACACCCACCGAAAGGCCAGTAGAGAGGCATGAGGCCGCACCTCCCACAGCTTGCTTCAGAGCTGACTTTATCTTCTCACCAACGCTGTTTGGAGAACAGAACAAGGAGGCAAAAGGAGAAACTTTATTTAGGTACAATCACAGAACGACTAATACACATGTAATTCTTACTCTTTTCATTAGAATTGTTGATTCAGCTTGGGGATTGAATAGTTGCTGGACTGGTGTTTTCTCTTTAAGTGTCTATTCGAAACAATTCCCTCTTTCTGACCTACCATATTTTAGGAGTTCTAGGAGCTAAGCTTTGTTTTTAATGACTAGGGTTTTGTTTGCTTTGTGTTTTGAGAAAGAAATCAATGAGCCATTGATTATATAGACCTTTTATGGGGGTGGAAGATAGTATATCCAGAAAAAGAAATAACTCACTTAAAAAACAACTCAGCGGTACTGAGGAATATATTTGAACTTGTCAGAGAACAGAGACACTAGGAGCGGGATAGCACCATGGTTAAGAGCAGTCTTTAGAATTGTACTGATCTGGCTTGAATCGCAGCTCTGCCGCCTATTAGCTGTGTGGCCTTGGCAAGGTACTCCACTGTTAGAACTTAGTTTCCTCAACTGTTAAATGGTGCTAATGCATGTATTTCATTGAGCTGTGATGAGGATTGAGATACTATACATAAACACCTAGCACGGGGCCTGGTACATAGCAAATGTGCACAAAAATGTAGCCAGTATGATGAGGAAGGTTACCAGGATGGCAATCCTTGTTTTATAGACACAAATTTTCGATGATTTTATGAAATACCCCAAAGTGGACTGAGGGAGGTAAGTTTCATAAAATCGGGATAAGATTTTAGGATTTATAAATCATATTAATCATCGGGGAAATGTTAAGGCCTTACCTCCCAACCGGTTGCTGCATCATGCTGGCTTCAGCTGGCTTGTGCTCCAGAGCTTGTATATCCTGAAATGTAAGTCGACCTAGCCGAACCCCAGCCAGACTCAGCAGTGGTGAGTGATGCTGAGCTTTTCCTAGGATGTATCGAAGCTGCTGTACAAGAAACCAGCCTTCCCAGGCCATGTTAACAAATGGGTAGGCTGCCAAAAAGGCTCTGTAAAATCGTTTCCAGCGGGAAGTAGGGGGATGGATGGAATATTCATCCTCTTCTCTCAGGCTAGAAATCAGCTTCTCCAGCTTCACTTTCAGATAGGGAAGAAGAACCAGGAACATAACTGACTTCCAAAGCTGCTTCTTTGGGAGACCAGCACTGGCCAGTCTCTGAAGCTTGTGTGTGTCTCCCATTACGACCCTCTTTAAGCCATAAAAGTTTTCAGAAAACGAGGCGCTGGTTTTAGACAGATAATGTTGCTGGAGCAGAAGATCTAGCAGGGTGAAGATTTCATCAAACCACCTCCACAAGAAGCCGTAGCGGGCAGGATTTGATTCTGCAAGAACCTAAAGCAAAATAAATAAATGAAATTCATTCCATTACACAGCTATTATGCCTTGTATTTATATTTCCTTTTTTTTCCTCTGAATTTCTTTCTGGGTCTACCTTAACCTCCCTGAAGTGCTGGGTATTCAGTACACATAACAAGAGACTCCATAACCATTAAATCATGTGATGTGCATTATATGCTAATTGGTTATTTCAAAACTTAGGCCAACAAATAAATTCAGATTATTGGCTTGGTTTTTACCTGGACATTCCTAAAACTTTTCAGAGAATTAAATCCTTACCTTGACCACATGCTGAAGAGCAGGTCTCACTGCTGTCATTAAACTGTCCTGTGCTACCACCTCAAAGATGGATGGCTGGTCATCCACCGCAGAAGCAGTTGTGATGTGAGCCCCGTGTTCAGCCATAGTTTCGCGTGTGCACTGGGTTTTACTTTGCCCACGAACTCTCTAGTAAGCATGAACTTTCTGGGGGTACCAGATGGGTGCTGTTTTACAGGAACTCGGCAAAAAAGACCTCTTCCGGAGGCAGAGGGGAGGGGTCTCAAGTGAGGGTGAGAACGAAGTTAACGCGGACACCCACGTTAGGGAAGTAGTGTGTGAGAGAGGTGAGTTGATTAATGCTGCACCTCACAGGGAAGAGCGTGACTATGGGGGGACAGGTACGGCGAAGGAGCGCTGGCCTTTCGAGCGGCAGTCCTGGAGGCGGATAATCACGGACTCTGAATACGGAGGGCTCAAAAGCCAGGCGGCTCTGAGGGATCGAAGGTGCCAGTGCAGGCCGGCCCCAACGGCCTGGCTCAGCTGTGGGCTGTGCAATCCCCCCGCCCGCGCCAGTCCTTGCACGCTGACCCCAGGCGAGGGACGAGGAACCCGCGACGCCGCGTTTGCAGGGGGGTCTCGGTTTTATGTCAGAAGCCGCAACCGGAAATAGAAGCCGCTTGGAAACCGGTGGCCGTGGAGAGGCGCTCTAGCCCCGAACGCGGCCCCGCGACCGGAACTAGAGAACTCTATGATCTCACAGAGACTTCCACTTCCGCCCCCAGCTGAAAGTAAAGAAGGCTCTAGCGGTCTCGGTTGGAGAGGAGTTTTCTGCTGGTTGGTTTTACTTTTCTTAGCTGGTTTTGCATCGCTGTCTTGTTGGAAAGCCACAGCTCTGATGTCTCTCTACAGAGTCTTTTTGGCAGGGTGTTGGGTCACCGCACTGACGTCTGGCGCCCGGAGCCAGAGCTCGGCCTGTTGCTGAGGCCTTTGTTCCCTGGGGCGATAGAGATTGAGGCGAGGGACCCAAGGGAATGTGGAGATGGAAGGCTGACTTTGCTTGCGGCGGGGGTGATGGCTCACTATTTTTGCCGCCTTCAGGAAGGATTTGAAGCGACAAAGCCGAGATAGAAGCCTTAGCCTTATGGCTGCCAATTATTAAAAAAAAATTTCCTACTGTTGTTCAGAACCTGCGACGATTATTTTTCATTGAAGCTGGTAGCTTAATTGTCTTCTAGGTTAGGTTACGTTCAAGCAGAACTCTAGGCACTTGCTGCACTAAATGAAAATGGGTCCTACCCTCGAACAAGGTAGGATGCGTCACATTAGCGATATGAATACAGTGCTAAAACGGAGTGACGCTGTTGACTTCTAGCTAGCATGAATTGGGGAGGCTTGGCAAAGAAGGTACTTTTCATTGTATACCAAAGTTAATGTAATTAACCTGACCTTTTGCAAACTGCTTTTACATCGTATGCAATTGCCTTGAGTAGCTGCAGGTTTACTGAATTTGGATAATAGCTAAAGTTCATCTCCTCTCTTTCCAACCTCTTCCCTCAACCCCTGGGCTAAATAGCTAGAAATAGAAGGTATTATTTGCTTACTTTATACCATAAAGGAGGTTATGGTATAAAGATAGTTAATTGTTTCACATAATGAGAACGTTCGAACAAGGTTTGGGTTTAGTTGTTTCAATAGGAGAAATAAAATCTTGCAAATTAACCTTAATTGTGGTTCCAAAATGTTTCAGGGAATTCCCTGGCGGTCCAGTGGTTAGGACTCTGTGCTTCCACTGCGGGATGCGTGGGTTGGATCCCTGGCCAGGGGAACTAAGATCCTGCATGCAGCATGGCCAAAAAAAAAAGTGTTTTATAGTCTGATTGGATACCTGCTGGAGAAAGTCACATTGATGGAAGATTTTACCTTACAGAGTTTTAAGGAGTAGAGATAATGTATCTATATAAAACACCTAGCTTTAGGTTCTTGGTCAGTGGTAGTTCTTACAGAGAGGCTTTTCTTAAGTGAACAGTAAAAAGACAAAGTTGAGAAATAGCATCACCTAAGACGAGTGGGAAGTTAAACATTGGTATCAGTTAGGGTTCTTTGGTTACAAGCAACAGAAAACAGGCTAATTTAAACTAAAAAAATTTATTAGAAGAATATGGAGTAGCTAACAAAATAAGGAAAACCAGCTCTGAGGGAACAGGAATTACACAGTCCTACTGGATGTTTCTAGCAAGAATTAGCAAAGTGTCATACAGGCATCGTTGTTGCAATGAATGAGCTTCAACAAATTTCTGTCACTGTACTTATGATTCAGATCCCTATTGACTGACCTTGGTTCAGATTTCATCTCCACTCCCTGTTTCACGCTTAGCCAGAAGAGTGCAAGACACCTTAGTAGTCCTTTGAGAATATTCCGAAAGTAAACTGATGTTGTTATGTGAGAAAAAAGGCAGTCAAAAATAACAATGTCAATTATTACAGCCAGTAAATAATAAACACCTCATCACAAATCCCACTCCCAAGTTTATGGTGTAATAAGTAAGACACAAAAATTGATTGCACTTATGTTAAAAGGTGTTAAGTAAGAGCCAACAGATAGGTTGATATGGTGAGTTTAGAGGAAGAGACAATAACAGCTGGGAGAAATGAGGCTGTTTAAACTAGCTTAAACAGAAGCTATATTGGCCTTTGTAACCAAAGGGAAGATCGTTTCTAACCTCACGTTTTATCTCAGCTTCTTTCTGCCAGTTGCTTTCTAATACAGGGATGTAACCTGGTATCTCCTGCATCTTATATCAGGACCAGATGTCCACTGAGAAAGTTTTGTGGATTAGGTGGACCTCAAAAGATGAGTACATTTGGGGAAAGTCACAGTCATGGTGACAGGGTTTTCCAGGCTAAGGGAGCAGCATGGATTGTATTTGAGGAGGAAATTGTTTGCTTTAAATATAGAGAGGAAAATAGACCAATAATACATAGTCTATACTGTTGACCATAATATAGATTATGGAGGCTCTTAAATGCTAATTTTAGTACTTTACTTGTGGACATTCATTCACTTATTCTGTAAATACTGAATACATCCTGTGCACCAAGCATTATGCTAGGTGCTGGGTGGACAGTAGTAATAAAAACAGACTTGGTATCTGCCCTCATGGAATTTACAGTCTAGTTGGGGAGAGAGATAATAAACAAGTAAAGAAACTAATATATAGTTTACAAATGGAATAAGAGGATTATGATGGGGGTGGCCTGGGAGAGAAGAACCTTTTAGACTGGATAATCAGGGAGTGCCTTTATGAGATTACAATTAAAATGACACCTAAATTATAAGCCAGCCAACCCTGTGTGGAGTTGGGGAAAACGAATATTAGGTAGGAGGAGCGGTAGTTGTGAAGGCCCTAGGATGGGAAAGAGCTTGGCCGATTTGAGAGCTGCAAAAGCTAGCAAGAGGTGAAATGAGGAGGAAATGAGGAGTGACTGAAAAGGATAAAATGATATTAAGAGAGGTAGACAGGAGCCAAACCACTCATAGGCCATGGGAAGGAAACTGGATTTTAGTCAAAGTATAATGGGAGGTCATTGAAGGATTTATACACTGGAGTCATGACCAGGTTTATATTTTTAAGATGACCCTGTAATGGTTATGTGGTTACATTTACTTTGTGAAAATTCATCAAGCTTTAAATTTTTGGTGTGCACTTTTTGGAATATTCGTTTATACTTCAAAAAAAAGTTAAACAAAAATCTGGCTGCTGTATGAATAATGGTTGGGAGGAGAGTTGAGGTTTCTAGTAGTTCAGGCAAGAGGCGATGGTGGCTTGGAATAATGAGGTGAACAGAAGGGATTGGATGAATTTGAAATATATTTTGAAGGTAGGATTGACAACTTGGAGATGGAATGAATGTGGCAGTTAAGAGAGAGAGAAATCAAGAATGACCCCCAGATTTCTGGCTAGTAATTTCTGGCAGTGTAATTTGTTCAAATAATTGCAATCATAGCAAATATTTACATAGTCCGTACTATGTGCAGGCATAGTTCTAAGTGCTTTACATACACCAATTCATTTCATCCTTGTAATAATATTATGATTGGCTATTAGTATTTCTCCCATTTTATAGATGAGAAAACTAAAGAGCAAAGAAATGGGGAAAATTGGGAGAAGGATAGGTTCTGTACAAATTAGGAAATGAGGAGCTGTTGAAAGTTTTTGAAACGGGGAGAGGTATGAATCAAAGATTTTTCTGGTGGCATCTCTTTACAAAATCCACCTCTGTCGTCTGGGAATTGTACCTGGAGCCACATTTTTTAAACCCCTCCCCCATACTCTTATGATTTGCTTAATTTGGGTGGGCCATATGTGCAGACTTACCCGTCAGTGTGGTTAGCAATTTGGTGGTGAAGTTTGGGGACTAGGTCAAGGCTAGAGACAGATATTTTGGAGTCATACGGGTAGGAAAAATGATTGAACCCATGGTATTGCTAAAGGGATAGTGTAAAGAAAATGTATGAGTATAGAACTTAAAAAAAATGCTTGCTACTTTCTCCCTCAGATACCATCCTATATCTCTTCTCTTTCAGCCATACTTTCTTATGGAGTTATCTGTTTTCATTTCCTTACTTCCCATTTATCTTCAAACTTCTGCAGCATGGCTTTTGCCTTCATTATCTCTGCTGATGGTCTCAGCAATGACATCAAAGACCTTTGTGCTGCTAAATCCTTGGACTCTTTTCGGCCCTTCCTCCTTTTCTCTATAGCAACTGTTATTGTTGACCACTCACTCATACATTTATCCATTCAACAAATTTTGGGGAGGGGGCAGCTAGGCCTCAGAGATATAGTATATAGTTCCTATACTTTCATAGAACTCTTAAAAAAAATCCTAAATGATTATGACCACCTGCTTTTCTTTCTGCCTCTCTACTTCTCAGTCCCCTTTGCACTTTGGTTTCCCAATTTCAGCCTCAGGCTCTCATTCTTCACATTCCTCTTCTTCTTCTTTGTTTAAAGACTTTATTATTACTTAGAGCAGTTTTAGGTGGGAAGTTTTCATTTTGAGGGGAAGGTACAGAGATATCTAGGTCTTGGTTTCTGAAAGGAACTTACTTTTGTGTAAGCACGCCTGTTACATGCTGGGCGCCTTACCTGCTTCACAAGCTGGAGAGAGTTATATCGCTGGCTTTATTTCACAAGTAAGACTAAGGTTGAGGAGACGTTAAGTAACTTTTCTAATGACATTCAGGACAGGGATTCGATCTCAGATGGATTCAAACTCAGATCTGAGGCCATGTCAACCTCTTTTCCTTGCACCACTCTCCTCCAGTCCCACTGCCCTTGTATGTATGGTCTTGGGCTGGATCACCATTGTCCACATTCCTGAACTGGCCAGGGAAATTAGCTGGGGTTTTTTTTGTTGTTGTTTTTTTAAGAAAACAGAGTGTTTCACTATCCCTATGTGTAAGTTTTTAGAGAACTCCTGTGCGAGGAAACATCCAGGGAATGTCAGCTTTGTTTAATAGATCCATTCCGATAGTCAGTGAACTTCCTCAGAGGCCCGGACCTCAGGTCGCTTCTCGACTGCGCAAAATTTTTCCGTGTCCAAGGCGACAGAGATGACCGCCTTTCTGGTTCTCCCGCGCGCCTGGATGATGTAACACGGCGAGGCTGTCTGACGTCAGAGTTTCCTGTCCACCATCTTTGTCCCTGGCAAAGTGGGTTTTGCGCAGTGGCTTAGACCTGGAGAAGGAGTCGTGACGTGCAGGAAACCATTACAACACCGCTCGGGCCGTGCACTCTGGCCGCTGCTGCTACCCCTGTCCTTGCCTCCGGTGAGTTCAGGACGGCTAACTTTGGGGTGTGTCCCTCTTTCATGGGGAAGGGGGCCAGGCTTGGTTGGAGACGGGGGAGGAGAGGAATCTTAGGAGCGTGACCGTTGAGAGCCGTCGGGTGTGACCGTTGTGAGGAAAAGGGTTGGAGAAAGGGACTCCACCGCTGGAGCGGGGTGAAGGAATCCTCGGGGTGGCAACTGGGAGTTGGGGGGCACTGGGGGAAAGATATGTTTGAAGTGGGGGGTTAGGAGGGCCAGAGGCCAGGGGTGTGGCCGGTAGAGACTGGAGGCCGAGGGGAGAACCTTCTTCCCGGTTTGGCGTTGTTCACTGAGAGGCTGGGACGTGTCCAGGTACCAGAAGGGGAAAGGGGTTCCCCCAAAGTTTTGCTCATAGATGGGCAGACCTCGCCCGTCTTCTGTAATTTGAAGTTGAGACACCTCTCCCTCACCTCGTAATGGAGGAACATATCCCTAGAATCTTGACCACCTGGGGAAAGGTGAGGAATTCCTGACATTGGAGAAAGGGAAGAGAAACCTCCAGAATTGACCCGATGTTAGAGAGGGAGGAGCAAGTGGGAGTAGGTCTTAGCCCGGAGTTTTTTCTTTCTGGTCTTAGAAGGAACGGTCTGGTTTGAGAAAGACTGTAGATTAAGACAGAGGTAAAGAAACTGGAACTTCCTGTTATTCCATATTCTTTGAATCCAAAGAATTGATTCATGCTCTTTGTTTTCAGAGCACTGAAAACAGTGCCCATTTGGGGGGCAGACTTTTTTTTTAAACTCACCTGGCTGCTTCATTATGAAGCAGTGTGAATGCTTCATTAAACTTTGACCTTTAAGAAGTGTTTTTTAAATGCCAAACACTTATAATCATGTGGTTTAAAAGAAAGTAAAGAAAACTCAGTAAGTTTAGAAAAGGAAGAATGACAAAGAAAGTGGTCTCAGTGAGGAACAATTTAAATTATTAATCACCTCCCTGGTATAATTCTGTTGCTTAGCCTCAGGGTACACTTAACAAAGTCAAAATAGAAAGCAGCAGATGAAGGAGATGCAGCTGTACAACAAAACGTGTAACACATTCCAGTGATGACTAAGCGTGGTGGTAAGCTGAGAACTGGTTGCAGGTATCTTAATAGTTTTAAACTCCCAAAGAAGCAGAAAGTATAGTATGTTCTGCAAATAGCCTCACTGAAAATTTGGTGGTAAAGTTAATACAAAGCGAACATTCTGTGACTTAAGAGACTCAAAGTCCAGTTCTTCCATCTTTTCTTTTTCTTCTTTAACACACCCGTATTTTAAAATATTATGAACCAAGCTGAACAGGGAACGAATTAGGTAGGAAGCATTTTCCTTTCTTCCTTCTTTTCTCTCCTCCCAGGCGTAAGTTTTCCAGAGTTTATTTCAGTTAAGAATTGGATGTAAAGCTTTTGAGCTTTTTTCTTACTGGATGATATTAACAAATTACTTTGTGGTCACTTTAAAATGGAAATTGCAGGTGTGTCTTGTAATGAGTTGTCTGCTGTCATTTCTTACGCAATAAATGATACCTGAAGATGCCATTGTCTTTGCATTATTGAAATATCTGATTAGCACCTCTCACCTTTGTAATGAAAGATTGCGGAAATGACCTTTCTGCTTTGTAATTTGGTCAACTGTTCACTTTTTCCCTACCAGCACCAAATGTGTAAAGTCCTACTTTATGTGAAGAGGGGATTTAGTGGCCTCGCGACCTCTAATTTAGCTGCCATTTCCCAGAGAGCCATTTGAAATTAAGACCCTATTTTTTCTGGCCTTATTCTCCTTACGGGCACCAGAAGGAGGGAGGAATAGTTGGGAAGGGACTTTTACAACCTATATTTAGTAGAAACTAGGTTATGTTAAATCTAGATGTAGAATCCTGTGCAGGGAGACCTTTTCTGAAATGCAGTGACATCATACTCTGGGCTAGGAAAGTTAGAGTGATTGTGCTTTTGACTGTGGCAGCATTACTATTTTTTTTTAAACAATGTCCTGAGGTCATACCTCAGGTCCTCAGAACAGCCGGTGACTTCTCTAGTTTGATCTGGTAAAAAGGTAGTGTGACTTCCAATTCGATGATGGCTTGGCTTTGCCCTGGGACTCTCCTGAGGAATAAATTCCCCCCCACCAGCTCCCAGAAGGAACTTGATTTTTAAGGCTCTTCAGCAAATACTTGACTTATTCTTTGAACTCTATCTTGGCTGCTTATTCTTTGGCTTCTAAAGCAGACAACAGTTTTCACCATCCTATGTTTTAGAGAATCTGACCATATTCATCTCTGGTGCGTGATTAAGAGTGTCTCATTAAAAAAAAAAAGTGTCTCATTTAAAAATATATACAGGGACTTCCTTGGTGGTGCAGTGGTTAAGAATCCACCTGCCAATGCAGGGGACATGGGTTTGATCCCTGGTCTGGGAAGATTCCACATGCCACAGAGCAACTAAGCCTGTGTGCCACAACTACTGACCCCACGCGTTGCAGCTGCTGAAGCCCACGCGCTCTGGGGCCCATGTGCTGCAACTGCAGTTTGAGCAGTTTGGTGGCATTTGGTACATTCACAGTGTTGTGCAACAGTGCCTCTTCTCATTTGTTTTTGTTTAGGCTAGTTTATTTTTATTTTGGGGGAGTTTCTTTTGGCTTAAGTCAGGAACTGACATGATAAAATGTTGCTCTGCCAATATGTGTAAGGGATATTTCATTACTGTTGTGTAGGACAGTGCGAGATAAGAGAGTGGTATGTTTTTCCTTTCTCTTTAAAAGCAGGGGTTCTTAATTTAGGGTCTAAGATCATGTACTTGATTCTCTCCTCTTCCCTGAAATTTTGTGGGCTGGTACATTATTCTCTAGTTAAGAACTTAGTGCTCACAATGTAAAAGGACAGAAATCTATTCCTCAATGATGAAATTTGTTAGGGGAAGTAATGAAATGTGTGGGTCACTAATAAAGGTACGATTTAAAACTAGGTTAATGTTTAACAGATTGTGCTGAAATTTTCTGTTAAAAATTTAATATATGTGAATGTGTATGAGAGCTTTAGAAAACAGAACGATTTGGGGGCCCTTTTTCAAAGAAAGAGTGAGAAATTCCAAGCAGCTTTTGTCTTTAAATCTTAAGCAAGTTTTAAGTTTTGATGTTCCCAAAGGATTAGAGTGGTGTAACAACATCCTGGATAGACCATAATGGCCTTGAACTATGGCCCTCCTGTCAGGCTGTAGTACTGTAATCATTTCTGTATATTGGTTTTCCTCTTCATATATATAAATTTTTAGATGATAACTTCAGATTTATTCCAGGTCTTTTTTTTTAAAATTAATTTATGGCTGTGTTGGGTCTTCGTTGTTGTGCGCGGGCTTTCTCTAGTTGCGGTGTATGTGGGCTTCTCATTGCGGTGGCTTCTCTTGTTGCGGAGCACGGGCTCTAGGCTTGTGGGCTTCAGTAGTTGTGGCATGCAGGCTCAGTAGTTGTGGCACACGGACTTAATTACTTGCGGCATGTGGGATCTTCCTGGACCAGGGCTTAAACCCACATCCCCTGCATTGGCAGGCGGATTCTTAACCACTGCACCACCAGGGAAGTCCCTATTCCAGGTCTTTTATGTGAAGGACTCCTTTCTTCAGCTTGCCTACTTCACATTTAGTTTACATTGTGAATGGATTAAATGATTAAATGGATTAAAAGATTATAATTCTTTGAATTTTAGCCAGAAAAGACATTATGAAAATACTATATAAGACAAGCCTCTGTTACAGGCTCACTTTAAATTATAACAAATAGTGTCAAATCAGAAATTTCTGTATTCTATAATGATTTGTGTGACTTCTAGCTCACTTCTTTTAACAAGGTAAATTCAGTGAAATTCTTGTACAACCTAAAGCACTATTGTATAGGGATCAGTACTATAAACATTAAGTAGCTCCTTGGAAAGATAACAAATGAGTCTAATTTCCCTTAAATAGTCCAAGTAGTACATTTTAGAGAACAAATTTGAGCCAACCTTTTTTCATTATTTTATGATTTTCTGGCTTTTTTCCTTAATTGCATTGATTTGTTGAGTGCTTAGGTGTTTTTTCTCAGATCCATAATTACCATTGTTTGTGGAGGTATTATCACTAAAGTTTGCCAAATATATTATCACTCATGTTGTTTTGACCAGGAAATAATGAGTAGGTGCCAGGGCATCTGTCCAAAATTTGGTGATAAGTATTATTAATGATGGTGGTCAGTAAGAAGATAATCATTTTTTAAAAAATTTATTTATTTGGTTGTGTCGGGTCTTAGTTGTGGCAGGTGGGCTCCTTAGTTGAGGCTCGCTGACTCCTTAGTTGTGTCATGTGAACTCTTAGTTGCGGCACGCATATGGGATCTAGTTCCCAGACCAGATGTCAAACCTGGGCCAACTGCTTTGGGAGCGCAGAGTCTTAACCACTGTGCCACCAGGGAAATCCCAAAAGATACTCATTTTTTGAGTGCAGTAGGAATATTATTAAAAGAAAATTTTAATGTATTTAAAGAAGTCAAGTACATTGGACAAAATCTTAGAGTTTCTCAAATCAGAAAACGTCTCATTATTAGGGGAGAAATGTGATCAGTCCATGCTGTTTTTGTTTTACCAGTGGAGCCTTAGGTCAACTGGATTAATTCTGGAAATTGGAACAGAAAAGTTAAAGTTGAAGCTGGGATTCATGTTCTTTTAGGTTTTAACACCAGTTCTTATTCTTTTTAGTACTCAGTGTGACTGAACAAATATCTCAGTTTTTTGCATTGTTTTTAACTGTAAACTGATATTTTTTATTTTGGGGAATACTCGGGGGAATTGTAGGTTGTTGGAAACATGAAAACCATAATTTAAAAAATGTCCATGCATAACACCTCTCTAGGTGTTTGTCATGAAAGAGTATTGTCTTACTAATCTAGGCTTTTCTTTTTTTTCTGAAAGAAATTCCTTTTATTGATAGTTGCATGTAATAGTGAATAGGTTGATAAAATTTTTCTCTTGGAGTGTCTTGGATATATGTCTTGGAGTGACTCCATCTTGAGGCAGGGAAGTAAATCAGATTTGCTTTAACGGAAAGTAATGTGGAGATCTTTTGAAACACACTTTTCCTTATTTTAAATATTGGAGTGACTAAGTGAAGATGTATTTGTAAAAAGATGTAGCTTTAGGTCTTGGAGGCTCAGAGGAGATAATTGTGGATAAAATCATAAAACTATGATAGGTTCAGATTATCACTCTATTCCATTAGGCCTTTGGATTTTGTTCCAATTAGCTTTTGAGTCAAGGATTACATTCTTAATTATCCTTGCATCCCTTTGGATCACCAGTGATGGTGGTAAGGGTGAAGATACTTTCTGAATGCAGAAATTCTTGTATGTAAATGGTCTTAAAATTAGTTGAATGCCTTGCTGGACATAAATAACTTGGATAAAGGAATTCTTTTCTCTTGCTGTAGGTGCACATTAAAGATCCACAGCCATGACTGACTCCAAGTACTTCACAACCAATAAAAAAGGTAAGTATGAGAACCTGATCACAGCCTTTTTTGAAGATTCTTCAAAAGTCGTGGTGTAAGATTGTTCCAAGTAGAATGCTCCTGACCTCTTCAGACATGCATGTCTTGGACCATCTCATTGGGGATATTCTACAGAAAAGTGTATTGAGTAAATTATTAAAGTATTGGTTTTTAAAGATATGGCTGTGGTGCACATCATTTTGACTTGAAGGTTTTAGTGAAAGGAAGAGATCCAAGATTGATTTGTTGAAGATTGATAGATCTGAGGAGGGTAAAAGGAAGAAGCACATTTATTTTCTCTTTTTTTAAAACAATTGAGTGTAGTTGGTTTACAATGTTTTGTTCGTTTCTAGTGCACAGCAAAGTAATTCAGTTGTGTGTGTGTATATATATATGTATACATATATATATTCTTTTTCAGATTCGTTCCCATTATAGGTTATTACAAGATATTGAATATAGTTCCCTGTGCTATACATTAGGACCTTGTCATTTATTTAATATATACTAGTTTGTATCTGCTAATCCCAAGGTCCTGATTTATCCCTTCCTCCCCTCCTGTTTGGTAACCATACGTTTATTTTCTATGTCTGTGAGTGTTTCTATTTTGTAAATAAGTCCATTTGTATCATTTTTTAGATTCCATGTATAAGTGATACCATATATTTGTCTTTTTTTGTCTGACTTACTTAGTATGGTAATCTCTGGGTCCATCCATGTACCTGAAAATGGTAGTATTTCATTCTTTTTTATGGCTGAATAATATTCCATAGTATATATAAAGCATATCTTCTTTATCCATTCATCTGTGGATGGACACTTAGGTTGCTTCCATGTCCTGACTATTGTAAATAGTGCTGCCGTGAACATTGGGGTCCATGTATCTTTTCAAATTAGAATTTTCTCTGGATATATGCCCAAGAGTGGGTTTGTTGGATTCATATGATAACTAGTTTTTTAAGAAACCTCCATACTGTTTTCCATAGTGGTTGCACCAAATTCTTTCATTTTTTACTTGGAAATAAACATTTTATTACAAGGAGTACTACTAAAGCAATACAGCAATAAAAAGTAAAAATGAAAGTTCTCTCCCTCCCTATTCCTGTTCCTGATGGGAACTCGGTATGTATCCTCAATCTTTTCTATGCATGTATTAATACATATGATTTTTAAAATTTTTAACAAAAAATGATTATGCAAAACAATGCATGGAAATTTGATATTTTCTTATCCTTCCACACATGATGATTTCATACCATCATTTCTGAATTATGGCTGCCAAAAGGCATAATCTCAGTATACTCATGAGGGAACACCATGACAGCTGAGGGTGTTCTATAAAATGACTGGCCTGTACTTTTTAAAAATGTCATTATCATGAAAGACAAAGGCTGACCAGCTGTTTCAGATTAAAGGAGAGTAAAGAGACATGACAGTAAATGTAATACATGATCCTGCATTGGATCCTGGCCCAAGGAGGATGGGGGTAAAATTACTATAAAAGACTTTATCAAGATCTTTGAATAAGGTTTATAGATTAATGACAGTATATTAATGTTAAGTTTCCTGATTTTCATCATTATAGTTATGTAACATAATTCCTTGTTCTTAGAAATTATACACTGACATATTTAGAGCTAAAGAGATGATGTCTACAGTTTACTTATTCGATGAATCAGAAAAAAATGTATAAATATATAAAAAGTATGATAAAGCAAATGTGGCATAAGGTTAGCAGATGGGGAATTTTGCAGCTTTAAGATTAAAATTATTTCAAAAGAAAAAGAAAATGGGAGGGCACACATAGTGGCCTGGAGCACCAGAAAATTTTCTAGAAAGCACAAGCATATTTCTGTCATTTGGAGTTATTTAAGGGTAAACTTCTATTATAATACAGAAAACACCATAGAGAGTTGCTTAATTATATTAGCTACTAGTCCATGGCTTTCAGCCTTGCCTGCACATTGGAATTGCCCAGTGAAGTAAAAGACAATAGGTGATGTCTAATCCTACCCTTGCAGATATCCTGATTTCTTTGGTCTGGGATATGGCCTAGACGTGGGGTTTTTTTAAAAGCTCCCCAGAATTTTCTGATGTGTAGCCGAGATTGAGAACTGTTGCTAGCTGCTAGCAATGCTTGGTCGATTTGATTCAGGGGAAAAGGAGGGGGGAAAGATAAGAATTTAATAAAGCTGTAGTATGTATGAGATACCTTGCCTCTGTGCTCCTACTTGGCTCTGCCCAACTTCTTGCTGTTTCCACTGCTTATAGCGTACAAAAGCATTTAGCCCCTTGTCACTCATTTTCAGCTTTTTTTCTTATTCTCTTATCATTCTGAAATGTATTTATTTCTTCTGTTAACATTTTGTGTGCTTTGATGACCAAGATGTTTCTATAATAACACAGAAAGATGTAATTTAAAAACTCACCTAATTTTTCAAACCTTCGCTTATAATGGGTCCTGATAATCTTTTTTTAATTCAGGGATTTTTATAAAGATTTGAGACTTACAGATAAATCACGGCTGGGTAAATACCACATTTTAAAAAATGGATAGACTGTGTTCCTTTTACTTCCTGTAACACCCACCAGAACTGCCACTGGAGCATATTCTTTAAATTTATACTCTTGGAGTTAGAATAATTTCAGTTATATCCTGTTTTGATTCTTCAGCTCCTGCTGCTATTCACAATTCAGATTTTCTGAAACCATGCTGCTTGTCCTTTACGGTGTTCAGAAGTAAATGATGGGAACCCTAAGAGCTGGATTTGGCAGCAGAGGACTTGGAGAAGAGGAGAGTGACTCTTTAAAGGGCCCAACTTTTCTGTCTGTGCTATTTTTGCAACTGTCAAGTAAAAGGGTGATTTTTATAACAGTTTGTTTGCTTTGTTAGCCATGGATTTTGATGTAACAAGCTTTTTAAGTGCTCAACTTCTGTGCTTCTTACCAGTTCATCCTTCCCATTTAGAGGCTTCAGCAGATCACCTACTTTGCTGCCCCCACTATTTCTATACTGGTGAACGAGGTTAAAATGAACATCAAGAACAGTCATAAAGGTGGAAGAAAATGAGGCAATCCTGTAGATGGAAAGTTGAAGTGACAATAGCCAACTTCTTTTTCGTGGTCTTACAGTATATTTTCTTCTTTCTTTTAAAACCAGTTGAGAGTTGTTAACCTTTTTTCTTATTTCAGCTCCAGCTTTCTGAAGATAGGTGAGCCTGGGCCTTAAAATAGTGGTGATAGTCCTGGCATTTCACGGTGCAGGGCCTGAGCAGTCAGTCATTTAAGATTGTACCTTTAGAAATGACTCTGGTTTGTACCATTCTTGAAGCTTCAGGATTATTATTTCTGTTCTTAGATTGATTGAACAGAATAGGGCCTTAAAGCCCATTAACATCTTAAAGTACTAATTAGAGCAGTGATTCTCAACCCTGATTATACATTAGAATCACTTGAGGAAACTTTAAAAAATATGAACGTAGGAGTTCTACTCCTTGACATTCTGATTTATTTGGTCCAGAGTGGAGCATGAGCATTGGCATTTCTAGATACTTCCCGAGTAATAGTGTGTAGCCAACGTTGAGAAACTCTGGATTAAAGAGTCCAGAGAAACAGTTCTAAGGCCAGCTCTGTCACTCGCTCACTTAGTGACCTTTGAGCCTCAGTTCTTTGTGGAGTTGAGAGTAGGTGAATGAGGAGTCTCTTCTGGTTTGAAAACATTGATTTGTGAACCTGTTTCCTGCCTACATTTATTTTTTTCCCAGGACTTTGAAATTCTGATGGGAGATCATCCCTCAGATGCCGTTCTCTCCCCATTGTAGTGAGATATCATGAGGTATCTTTCCTTTTTCCCACTTCTGTGCTTCCTGAGATCTGGCTTACACCTTCCTCTATGGCCATAACCCCAAAATAGCATCCTTATCAATGGTTTGGTTAATATTCTAGGGATTTGAACTGTACCTATCCTATAATTTTTAAATAATCTTATTTCAGTTGCATCCCTGCCACTGGTCAGCTGTTGTGGTGTTACTTGCTACACAGTACAGTGTTCTGCTCTAGTTCTCTGATCCTGGGACCTCACCCATTTGTTGTCTTTTAGGAGAAATCTTTGAATTAAAGGCTGAACTCAACAATGAAAAGAAAGAAAAGAGGAAGGAGGCTGTGAAGAAAGTGATTGCTGCTATGACTGTGGGGAAAGATGTTAGGTAAGGGTAATCTCTTCTGCTTTGCTCATTTTAGACTCTTACTTTATGGCTTTTACTGCTTTTTATTTAAAGCTATTACAGTCAGAACATATAAGAATGAGTTTGTCCCACTGGAAACATCAGGAAGTGTAGTTGCTTTTATGTTAACTCTGTGACTAAGTTTTTTTTTTTTTTTTTTTTTTTTTTTTTTTTTTAAGAGTGAAACGAGTTTGATTTCACTTGCATACAGATCTAGCATAAAACCTCCTGAGAGCTGACACAGTTACAAATCTGTTGCTGAGGTAGTTTTAGAAGATGATAAAAATATACTGAGAAGCAGAAGCCCATGTGTACTTTAATTGGCTCAAGCCAGTGCCCTCAACTTTACAACTCTGCCTTTAATTGCCGAATTCAAGATGAAAATCAGTGGTAACAAAATCCAAAGGGCCTTTTTTTTTTCCCTCCCTTTTTTCCTGTAATTTAGGAAGACCATTTGGAAATAAATAAGGATTGTCTGCAGGCCCTTGAGGACTCCTGAGATCCTTTCCGTGAAATCCATGAAGTCAAAGCTATTCTTGTAATAATACTTAGGTGTTGTTTACCCTTTTCACTGCGTTGACATTTGCATGGCTGGTGCCTTAGTGTGAATTAAGGCAGTGGTGCCAAACTGTAAAAGTCGTCATTGTATTCTTCACCATCATGTACTTGCAGGAAAAAAGGGCAGTTTCAGTTAGGACTGTCCTGCATGAAGCACTAAAAATTTATTTCAGTAAGCCTTGAACCTTGAGTTCAGGTCTTTTTAATATTCTGTGTGATGAAATAGGAATTAGGCATAAAGTACTTCTACTGCATAGCAAAGTGTGACGGTTGACTTGAAAAAAAGCCCTTGCACAATTCTTTGACTTGGGAACACCATTTCTTTGTGAAAGAAGGATTGACAGACAGAACTATAGTTAATCAGACTTCAATATTTGGGAGACATTTTATAAAAAATGAACAAAGTGAACCTGTCACTTCAAGGGAAAAAATTTGACAGTAGATAAATTTCGACTTTAAAGTAAAAATTAGAGTGTTGGAAAACTTGTATCTCTCATTGTGAGCTTGATAGCTTCCCAGTACTTAGAGATTTTTCTGCTGAGATTGGTGGTGAAATTAATGAATGTGATTATTTGCTGCTGTGTAATGAAATATGCCACCATAGAGAAGATCTGTATAACTCATTGAACCAATATTTTCCAAATGACCAGTCCATACATCTCAAAATTATGCATGGGTAAAATATCCATTCAAAATAAGTGATAAATGAATGGATTTTAATGCAACCAAGTACAGAAAGTTTATCGATGTGGTTTCAGATTCCATATTGTACCTAACTTTTAAGAAACTACCATTTGTGGACTAAAAACAAAAGAAAAAGAAAAACAACCATTTGTCTAGCTTTAATGTATCAAAGAACATCCAGTTATATGAAAAAGCTATTAAAATACTCCTCCATTTTCCAATTTATATACATGTATGAAGATGGATTTTCTTCTTACACTTCAGCTAAACAACATTTCTACAACAGGTTGAGTGCAGGAGCACGTGTGAGAATCCAGCTGTTTTTGTTTAAAGTAGACATTAAGGATATTGGCAAAGGGCTTCCCTGGTGGCGCAGTGGTTGGGAGTCTGCCTGCCGATGCAGGGGACATGGGTTCGTGCCCCGGTCTGGGAGGATCCCACATGCCGCGGAGCGGCTGGGCCCATGAGCCATGGCCGCTGAGCCTGCACGTCCGGAGCCTGTGCTCCGCAACGGGAGAGGCCACAACAGTGAGAGGCCTGCGTACCGCAAAAAAAAAAAAAAGATATTGGAAAAAATTAAAACAATGTCATCTTAATTTAAAAAAATAAGTAAAATAGGTAGATTTTTTACTTTAAAATTTTTATTTTAATATGAAATGCATTGATTTTCCTTTTATTAGTTCGGTCAAATGCTGCTGATAAGAAGTGGATGAGTGCAAGAATGCCAAGTAAATTCCAGCATCTAGTGGTGGATGTAAGGTGTAGTAACTCAAACATCTGAGAAGGTCCTGAGGCTAATGATGATCTTCCTAATGTCATTAAGAAAAGGGAAATTTAAATTTAACTGCATTCTATGTCAGGCACAGTGACAGATGCTTTTACTTACAGTGTTTTTTAGAGTCCTCATATCTTCTGAACTAGAGGTTATTCTGAATTAGAAGTTATTCCATGTTAGAGATCAAGCAGTGTATACTTGGAGAGGCTAAAGAATAATCCCAAAGTCATACAGCTAGTGGTAATGTAGCCAGGATTCTAACCTAGGGTCTGAGTCCCGATACCTGTTACTGGTCACTTCTTTCATGGGTGTATATATACAATAGAATTTAAATGTGTACGTGGCACACACGTTTAGAACTGTTTCATTTTCTGAAAATTGTTAAAATTTTGAACAAAGGCCCTAATTATCTGAGAACTGTTTTAATAAGGAAACTAACCAAATAAGTTCCCACTGGTCAGGGATGGAAGAATATGTGCATTAAAAAGCATAACTAGTGCTTTGAACTGCAAAGAATTGATACGAAAAATTACAGTTAATTTTTTGTGTGTGACAGTGATTTTTTTAAAAAAGTTTGTAAAGATATACACTAAAATATTATATATGAAATGTATGTCCAGGATTTGTTTAGAAATTGTTTAGAGCAACTCGATGGGGTAGGGACTGGGGGAAGACGAGTGGGTTGAGATTGTGTATGAAACAAGATCGGGTATATATCAATATTTGTTTGCAGCTGGGTGATGGATACATGGGTTCACTGAACTGTCTCTGAAAATTTTCGTAGTAAAAAGTTTTTAAAAAATCTATTTTTAGACATCTTGGGACCATTATTATAAATTCTTTAGTAATTCATTTCTGTGGTAAGTATTATCACTAGTGGACATTTGTCCTCACATCAAATCACTTTTTCAGTTAAGTCTGTTTCTTTGTGTTCTGTCCAGCAGCCTGGCACCAACATCTGTTCACTTTCCCTTCCTCTTTTCTCAGCTCTCTCTTTCCAGATGTAGTGAATTGTATGCAGACTGACAACCTGGAACTAAAGAAGCTCGTGTATCTCTACTTGATGAACTATGCCAAAAGTCAGCCAGACATGGCCATCATGGCTGTCAACAGCTTTGTGAAGGTAACTTTTTCCCAGGGACTCAAGAACAGCCTCTTTTACCACAGAAAACCTTTTCAGAAGTGTCTCTTGATATGGTTAGTGTCTGCATTGCAAATAAGCAACCTCTGTTCCAGAAGAGGGCCTGTAGAGAAGTATTGGCCATTGAGTAGGAATATTCCTGATTTAAGCATTCTGTATGCCAGAGTTTGTCATCCAGTTCAGACCATATGGTGAGCCTTCTGTCAGCTGGGCTTGGTGCGTCCTTGCCAGGTGGGAGAAGAAAGCCAGGTGAAACCTCACTGTTTTATCTTCCAAGGCTGACAAAGGTTGGGCATATCATTGTAGTGTCAGTAACCTGGGGCTTTACCTATTTTATCTTTGTAGAAATTATGCTTATGGTTCAAAAGTAGTGGAAACTACAGGAGCTACCTTTTAATTTTGTTTTATTGAATAGGTCTTAAAATAGTTGATTAACTTTTTTGTTATTGTGGAAATTTTCAAACATATTCAGGTTGAGGGAATAGTATTATAAATTCCTAAATATCTACCTTGTAGTTTCAGTACTTATCAACCTGTGGCCAGTCTTGTTTAACTTAAACTCTCCATACATGCTTTCCTGACCCCCACCTCCTCTCCTACTGGATGATTTTAAAGCAAATCCCAAACATCTTAAGAATGAAAAAATCATTTAATCAGCTGGTCATTAAAGAAAGTCCTTAATATTATTGGATATCCAGTCAGAGTTCTCCTATCATTAGATTTGATGAACACGGTAATAAGGTTGTTCTTATTAAGGTTTTTGTTTTGTTTTGTTTTGTTTACTTCTTTTTCTTCTGCCTGGAATTCAGTCTACATTAAAAGCAAAAATCAGACAGCATTTCTAAAATTAGCTTCTATTAAATTGTTTTGGAAAATAAACATGCTTTCTTCCTTCTCATGGAATTTTTGTTCTTTTTCTGTGTTTAGCTACAATGTACAGAATCATTATAACATTTCATTCTGTCTGGTGATTCATAGATGGATGATATCATTGGAAAGAATTTAGTTTACATTTTTTGGAAGTTAGCATGTGCATAGGTTTATAATGTTTAACGAAATTTTTTAATATAGGGCAATTTAAGGGGTGTTCCTTCTTGGTAAATGCTCTATTTGTACTGTATGTGGAGGCACTTGCTAGGAAAGAATGCTTGTTAATCAGGATTTCAGAGGGCCCTCTCTGCTGCTTCGCGCAAGGAACTTAACGTTGGGCCCAAACCAGCTTCTAGATTCTCCTTTGCTTTTTTGGCTGTAGGCCCCAGATATCCAGCCCTCTTTTCTCACTACTTAATATTTGTGGAGTGGGACATATCTTTCCAATTTCTGATTTTTTCCTGTACCAGAATACAAGCCCAAAACCCTTTTCTGCTTTTAGTGCAGGTCCAACAATGGCCATGGGGATGGTAACACCAGCTATCTAAGCTTCTGCCCAGCTCTGGAATGTATCCTACAGGGCATTCTTCATTGTGTATGTAAAGCAGTTAAATGAATTCCTAGCCTAAACTCTTAAATAGGCAACTATTGTACTTAGGAAAGGAATCGTATGGGACATGTGGGTTCTGATGTAGAATGAAACTGGAAGCCTACATTAATTAAATATTCTTTTGTTGCTTATATAAACCAGACTGTTTAGTTTTCTGGTTTATGTACACCTGTAGTTGTCAATGATTGTTGTTTATAGGACTGTGAAGATCCCAATCCTCTGATTCGGGCCTTGGCAGTCAGAACCATGGGGTGCATCCGGGTGGACAAGATTACAGAATATCTCTGTGAGCCCCTCCGCAAGTGCTTAAAGGATGAAGATCCCTATGTTCGGAAAACAGCAGCAGTCTGTGTGGCAAAACTCCATGACATCAATGCCCAAATGGTGGAAGATCAGGGATTTCTGGACTCTCTGCGGGATCTCATAGCAGATTCAAATCCAATGGTAATATGTTTCTGCATTTATAAGAGAGCAGTATTTAAAATGGGTCCCTTTAAAAAGCATGTTTAAAATAAATTTTATCTTTGGGACATTGAGCCATAGGTTAGCTGTGTGAAGCATGACTTCTGTGTGTCCCACAGATTGTCTGTCTTGCACCCTACATGTTTCTGAGCTGAAAACCAAGTACTAAAATACGAGGGTGTTCTTTTTTTTTTTTAAATTGAAGTATAGTTGATTTACAATATTGTGTTAGTTTCACATGTACAGCAAAGTGATTCTGTTTTTTATATATGTGTATATTCAGACTATTTTCCATTACAGATTATTACAAGATATTGAATATTGTCCCCGCATTATACAGTAAATCCTGTTGCTTTTCTGTTTTATTTTTTAATTTTTCTAGGTTAACATTTTTATTTTTTATTAAAAATTTTTTTTAATTGAAGTATAGTTGATTTACAGTATTGTGTTAGCACAGCGATTCATATATATATACACACATATATATACATATATACACACACACACACACTTTTTCAGATTCTTTTTCCTTATAGGTTATTATAAAATATTAGGTGTAGTTCTCTGTGCTCTACAGTAGGTCCTTGTTGGTTATCTCTCTTATATATAGTAGTGTGTATATGTTAATCCCAGCCTCCTAATTTATCCCCCCCTTTCCCCTTTGGTAACCGTAGGTTTGTTTTCTATGTCTGTGAGTCTGTTTCTGTTTCATATACAGATTCATTTGTATTATTTTTTTGATTCCACATGTAAGTGATATAATACTTGTCTCTCTCTGTCTGACTTACTTCACTTAGTATTATATTCTCCGGGTCCATCCATGTTACTGCAGATGGCAATATTTTTCTTTTTTATGGCTAATATTCCATTTTGTGTGTGTGTGTGTGTGTGTGTGTGTATACACACAGACCCTACATCTTCTTTACTTTTTTTTTTTTTTTTTGCGGTACGCGGGCCTCTCACTGCCGTGGTCTCTCCCGTTGCGGAGCACAGGCTCCGGACGTACAGGCTCAGCGGCCATGGCTCACGGGCCCAGCCGCTCTGCTGCATGTGGGATCTTCCCGGACCGGGGCACGAACTCGTGTCCCCTGCATTGGCATGCAGACTCTCAACCACTGCGCCACCAGGGAAGCCCTCCCCTATTGACGTTTTTAATTTTGCCTATATAATGAAGGAGAGTAAGTCTCAAAGTTGTACATTGGCTCTGCCAGTAACTGAAGTTCGTTTGAATTGAGTGATTGGTCATTAAGTATAATTACTGAGAAGATGGAGGAATTTTCTCTTCTTTCTTTTGCCTAAGGCATTCTTTATGTGGAGGTGAATAACGTTGAGCTAATCAGTGGATAACCTCTGAATATTTCACTGTTGAACTTTTTGAAAGAGAGAGTTGGATTTGCTGTGAAATAGATGTGTCTCAATTGCAAATTACCTGCTCAGATCTCTGCTTTGATACTTCATTTGGTTCATCTTACTCTTTGGGTAACCTTGGCTTCTATTTATTTTTCAAACTTAGTATCAAGGTCAAAAATGAAGTAAGCCACATTTTTAAAAAGATACGTTGTTCTAACTACTATCAGGAATCTTTTAGCCACCTTCTAGGCATAAAAGTGATGTGGGTGTATATGCTTAAACCGTGACTTTACAGGGTATAATCACCACCGTCATTAGAAGATTCAACCCTGCGTTTTTCACTCAAGCCGCCCTGTGTGTCATCTTTTTAATAATTCCATAAAGAAATAAATTTATAAAGCAGTAGTATCTGTTTTTAGAATGTTTAGCTGGTACTAAGTTGTATTTTTGACATTGCTTTTGATTCACTTTGTTATTTTGAGCAAATGTTCTTGAAATTTTCTACCTGAGGACAGATGAGAAGATTGAAAGTGTTTGGGCTTTGCTCTCCAAGTTTTGGGCATCCAGATGAGCAGAATATCATGTACCCTGTGGAAACTTTTAAAATATTCAGTGGGGCTATGAATGTGGAGTGGAGTGAGGTAAAAATGAGTTCTAGCGCATATAGGCAATTCCAGTTCAGGGAGAAAAAGACATCTTTACACTAATGTAAATTTTTCAAAGCAGAACATGTAATATTAGATCATCAAGGGTAAAGGACTAACCATTTAGTAAAGGCTTTTTTTTTGGTACCCCCATAGCACTTAGAGATCTTTATCCAAATCATTTGAGAGGATGGAACAGTTCTGGAACAAGGCTAATTTGGCTGATTTATTCCAGGTTTTCATTGTAGTAGAAGGGTTGGCTTTTGTCCAGTCCATAGTACTCAAGTAGTATATGTATGCCATTTATTTATGCTTTTCAATATGGGAATTTTCAAACGTATTCAAAATTAGAGTGACTAAATGAATAAATAAAATGAACTCAGTTACCATCGCCAGATTCAATAATTATTAATATATGCCAGTTTGTTTTACCTGTTTTCTTCCCCTATCCCCTGTCTATATATAGGTAATTTAAAGAGGCCGCACATGAATGGGTCTCTACTTGAATTTAATGTATCATGATATTATAGTAAACTATAATGCTTTTAATAATTCTTAACCTGTTTTTATACAAATCAGGAGGTGACTTGGGGAGATTTTCTTAAGTTTTTTTTTTTTTTTTTAATTGCGGTATGCGGGCCTCTCACTGTTGTGGCCTCTCCCATTGCGGAGCACAGGCTCTGGACGCACAGGCTCAGCGGCCATGGCTCGCGGGCCTAGCCACTCTGCAGCATGTGGGATCTTCTCGGACCGGGGCACGAACCTGTGTCCCCTGAATTGGCAGGCGAACTCTCAACCACTGCGCCACCAGCGAAGCCCTCTTAAGTATTTTTGAGAAAACTTTTAGAGAAAATTTAAGGTTACTTGGTAGGTTTGTGAGAAACTGTTTCAGGATTGCCTTATGTTTTATTGTATCGTGTTTTTTTTTTTTTTTTTTTTTTTGGCGGTACATGGGCCTCTCACTGTTGTGGCCTCTCGTTGGGGAGCACAGGCTCCGGACGCGCAGGCTCATCAGTCATGGCTCACGGGCCCAGCCGCTCCGCGGCATGTGGGATCTTCCCGGACTGGGGCACGAACCTGTGTCCCCTGCATCGGCAGGCGATTCTCAACCACTGTGCCACCAGGGAAGCCCACGGTGTTTTTTATAGTCCTCATATCTTCTCAACTAGAGGTTATTCTGAATTAGAAGTTATTCTAGGCCTTTCTCACCTTCTGAGATGGCCCACACTCTGTGGAGTGTGTTTCTCCTTAAATAAATACACTTCTTACCTTAAAAAAAAAAAAGAAGTTATTCCATGTTAGAGATCAAGCGGTGTATACTCGAAGAGGCTAAAGAATAATCCCCAACTCATATAGCTAGTGGTAATGTAGCCAGGATTCTAACCTAGGTTTGAGTCCCAATACCCATTACTGGTCACTGCCTTCATGAGTGTGTGTGTATATATATATATATATATATATATATATATATATATATATATACACACACACACACACACAACATGTTTAGAACTGTTTCGTTTTCTCAAAATGGTTAAAATTTTCAACGGATAAAGGCATTAATTATCTGAGAACTGTTTTACTGTGGAAATCCTCCAAATCCTCTTAAGCTGATGATGGGTATGAGTCCTATTTTACTGTTCTTGAGGGGGAATTTTGTTCCACTTTTTCAGAAGTTGCTCCACATGGTGGCAGCACTGTACCAGCAAATATTAGAACCTCTTGCAAAAGGAATTAATGCTTCTAGGGTGTTCTGCCTTAGTAGATTTCTTGTAGCTCACTTCAGAAGGGCATCCTAGATGTGAAAGCACCAGAACATCTGGAGAAATTACTTTGAAATTGGAGGGTAACATGTTGATAAAAATCTGACTACTATTGGGGTTATGTTGACCTTCAGGTTGATTCCTGGTAGTATGCCTTGCTACAAGTAATAGGACTTTATTATATTTTCATTTCCTGTCTTTTATGGGGGAATCTCACACACCTCATTTTCCTGCAGTTGTTTTTACCATTTTATAATTTAGTTAAAGCTGACTTTCAGTGAAATACTATTTGAAAGAGAAAAGATAGTTTGAAGTAAAAAAATTCTCACTGTTAAGTCCTAGGTTAACCTCCCTGAGTCTGTTTCCTCTTCTGTAGAGTGAGAGGTACCATCTTAGAGAGTAGTTAGGAGTATTAATTGAGCTCTTGCATGAAAAGCATCTGTGAAAGTGCCTGGCTCATGAGAGTTCATGAGATGATGGCTGCTGCTGCTGTGATTATGAAGTAGACATTAGGCAAAGGTTAACATTATTGCTACAATATTAATTTAAAGGGTTCTGATCCCTTTGATAGCTATACAGGTTCATATGGTAAAATCTTTCTGAGGGAATTAAAGCTAAACTTATTTCCAGACGCAGATTTATTAGTCCATTATTTTGAAAGTAAGCGTATTCAGAATGAGGAAGCACTTTGGCATGAGAGGAAAATAGCTCCTATGATTTCTTCACAAATAATCAGAGTTTTGAAAATTCTGTCTCACTAAATTGATATTTGCAAGAAAGATACACTTTTGGGTGATAGTGATAATTCTCTAGTTTTTGCCCATGCATTAGGATTTTCCCTCCTTACTGCAGTTTTTCTTTTCTCTCTTAGAGGCGTTTTGAGGTATTCCAACTTCAGTTAATGTTTACAGCAGAATCTGCCACTCTAGAGACTCTCTTGTCAGCCCCATCACATGCACTTTGCTTTTTGTTTGTGAGCTCAGGTCTCCTAAATCCTTTGGCTCAGCGCCTTAGCCCCTTTGATCTTGTCTTCTAAGCCTTCTCAGTTCTACCATCACTCTGAGAACTGCCCCTGGGAATGCCCTTCTTCCATTGCTCTGTCCTCTCTGCCAAATCACAGACTACTGAATTAGTTAAAAAAACAAAACAAAAAAACCCCCAGAAACATATTTTCGTTTGTTGAGGGTTTTTCTGCCCAAGCAGCATGCTCTCAGAACTTGGCCCTGTATGGCCTTTAGCAATGGTTCTAGTTAAACTGCCAGCTTCTTTTAATATGAACTTATTTGGAAAGCTGTTTTATGAAAAATAACATTTTTTTTCTCAGAAAAAGTATGTATTTTAACTGTGTGCTAGCCAGCATGTAGAAGCCACATGAGATTATGACAGTGGTTCTCAACTGGGGGTGATTTTGCTTCCCAGGGGACAGTTGGCATTGTCAGGAAACACTTTTGGTTGTCACAACTGATGGGAAGGTTGCTACTGGCATCTAGTAGGTAGAGTTCAAAGATACTTTAAACATCCTGCAGTGCACAGGGAGCCCCCTACAACAACATGAAAGACTTATTTGTTTAAAAAATTTAAATAATGCCTGACATATAGTAAATGCTTAATAAATGACAGCTATTCTTGAGAAACAGATCGAACGTGACGTACTTTCTGATTATTGTAATTTCTCTTTAGGCTTTGGAAGGTTTGTGGTGGCTTGCTGTCAGTCTGAGATGATAAATGTTGAAAAACTGAAGTCTCTCTAGATCACTTTGTAAATTTGAGAAGGGTTTTTGTCAGAATATGTTTGTTGTCCTCGTGGGCAATGTGAAATCATCTGTTAATGACCTCATTTAATATAGTACTTTAATTATATGAATTGTTATCCCTAAACATATATCAATAAATAGGAGAAGAGTTATAAAATTAAAATATTATACAGAAGCGAAATTAGAAATGCGTAATGCTCTTCATGGCCAGTGTCCATAAAGGAGTACCAGAGCTGGTAGAGTTTTAGGCATGTGTGAGAGTGTCAGTATGTGGTAGGCACTGGGCAAGAATGATGTAGGAGGTAACATGTTCACTCAGTCGGTGTCTGGATGCCCCAAGTAAGTAATGTTGTATTTGGTACTAAAAGATGAGTTGCTGGTAATTTCTGCAGGATCGGAGTGTTGAGTAAGTGGAATCATTGGAGGCTGCTCCGTTATAAGGGCAAGTGCCCATCTCAGTGCTTTTCGGTCTTTAAATTCTTGCAGAGGAAGGAAACAATTTTTGTTTTCCTTTATGATAAACTTTATGGAGATCTTTTTATGTGTATTCTCACCTTAGGAATTTTAATCATCAGTTTTCATTTTATCAGTTATTTCTAACTTAGGTTTTTTTTTTTTTTTTAATCTCATTTTGGGGGCGGGTTTTTAGATTTAGAGAAAAATTGCAAAGACCGTACAGAAAGTTCTCATATACCTGTCTTCACACAGTTTTACTTAATGTCAGCATCTTACATAACCATGGTACCTTTGTCAAAACTAAGAAATAGGCATTGGTACATAACTATAAACTGAAGTACAGACTTTATTTCACCTGTTTCAACACAAATATCCTTTTGCTATTCCAGGATTCAATCCAGCATACCAAATTGCATTTAATCACTTCCTCTTATAAAGAGTTGACTCACTCTTTATGAAAGTATCTCAAAAACAGAAAAGTGCTTTGTAACTGTGAAATTTTTCCTTTTTTTTTTCGCTCCAGTACTAACACATGGGGGTTAAAACTCAGGCTCTGAAACCAACCAGACTTGGATTTGTATCCTAGTCTGGCATTCTTAGCTTGGTGGTCTCCCTAAACATCTCAGTATCCTCGTCTACAAAATGGAGATAAACAGTGCCTCTATCATTGGATCATTGTAAGAAATAAAAGAGGGCTTGCAAAGCACTTAATAGTGAACCTGGTATAGAGTAAGCCCTTAATAATAACAAACGTTTCTTTATTGTATAGTGATCATGGTGCTGGTTATTAATGATTTTAGAAGGGTTAATATTTCAACGGCAATTTATTTTTTAAAGGTATTTAATTCTGTTTTTTAGTAAAGCTGATTTTATTTTTAATAATTTTATTTTATTTATTTATTTTTCACTGTGTTGTGTCTTCGTTGCTGTGTGCAGGCTTTCTCTAGTTGCGGTGAGTGGGGGCTACTCTTCCTTACGGTGTGCAGGTTTCTCATTGCATTGGCTTCTCGTTGCAGAGCACCGGCTGTGGGCTCGCGGGTTTCAGTAGTTATGGCACGCAGGCTCTAGAGCATAGGCTCAGTAGTTGTGGCACACGGGCTTAGTTGCTCCACGGCATGTGGGACCTTCCCGGACCAGAGGTCAAACCCGTGTCCCCTGCATTGGGAGGCGGATTCTTAACCACTGCATCACCAGGGAAGTCCCAAAGATATTTAATTCTTTTGTATACATTATTTAAAGCCAGACATTATTTTTTAGGGTGATTCTGAGGGCAGCTTATCTACAAATGAAGCTGAATCTATTTACAGTATTATTTAACACATCATGGCAGGATTACTTTTAAAAGATAATTGTTCAAGGATATGCCTAAAGCAGTTTTTGTCGGCAGCTTCCTGAAAACTGGATCTGTTGTACATAGTAATTCAGTAGTGTACCGAAAGATCCCGGTTTATTCATTTCTTAGTGTCCCTTTTAAAATGATCTCAAGGCTCTAATTTGGCAGGGGATTACTTACTCTCAAAAGGGAGATAAATGGTGTGATAATAAATTTTTAGTTTTGTTCATGTTGCAGCATGCTTTTGTGTGATTTTAGGGCTGGTGGGCCAAGTAACTCTTGGCTTCTTAGGAGTGCCTTTTGTCCATTTGTAGATATTTATTTGTAGTGTTTTAGCTTTGTGAATATTTGTATTTCATTGAAACACATCTTAAGCTACTTATGTAAGCCCCTTCAGTAAGTAATGAGTTTTATTGAGTCTAATTTTAAAATCTTATTTGTTTTCAGATACTCAGACTTTCTTGCTGTAATGGGATGTGTTGACTCCACTAGGTAGATGTGTTCACTTAGCTTCCTCATTCTGGGAAAGAAGATGGTGAAAAAAATGGAACATTACAGAATGTCATATGTAGTCAGCATATTATTAGTTGGCAGTCTGGACAGTGTCTTGGATTAAAGCATGACTGTAAAATTAACTGGTACCATATAGTCATTGTATTCTTTTTTTTAAATAATGCATTTTAAAATTTTTATTTATTTATTTATATTGGCTGTGTTAGGTCTTCGTTGCTGCACGCTGGCTTTCTCTAGATGCGGCAAGCAGGGGCTACTCTTCGTTGCGGTGCATGGGCTTCTCATTGTGGTGGCTTCTCTTGTTGCGGAGCATGGGCTCTAGGCACGTGGGCTTCAGTAGTTGTGGCATGTGGGCTCAGTAGTTGCAGTGCGTGGGCTTCAGTAGTTGCAGCACACGGGCTCAGTAGTTGTGGTTCAAGGGCTCTAGAGCGCAGACTCAGTAGTTGTGGTGCACGGGCTTAGTTGCTCCACGGCATGTGGGATCTTCCCGAACCAGGGATCGAACCCGTGTCTCCTGCATTGGCAGGCAGATTCTTAACCACTGTGCCACCAGGGAAGTCCAGTCATTGTGTTCTTAAGGAGACAATAATGATTGAAACATGCTTAGAATAAATGCCCTGTGCTTTAACATGTTATTTGAGGCAACTCCATAAAGAAGAAAGTGAGATTCTGAACTGTTGCTGATTTTCAATAGGATAAACGTATGCAAATCACCGTTATTTTTCATTATAATAGTTTTGGTCGGTTATTCTACTGCATTCAATTTATTCAAGTCTTCAGGGGCAGCAGCCAAAAGGATTGTAAATTGAGCGGGAAAATTGAAGTGTTTGTTCAGGATGTGTGACCTTGAAGGTCATTGCTAGAAATGAAAGTCTTCTAAATATAGTTAATAGGAGGAAGTCACTATATTGGGAAGTGCTATCTTTCTTGGGTTCTGAGGCTATGAAAATGAATGAAATTAGAGAGATCATTCAGAGGGACAGGGAAATGTGTGATAGATTTCTCCTAAAGGAGCTTCTGTCTGTGATACTCCACTCCCAATGTATATCAGATTTCCTTCTAGAATTCTTTTTTTGCAGAATCATTTTTATTTTAGTCATACCCACCGCTCCAGGTTGCTCCTTTAAAAAAAAAAAAAAATGATGTCTGGGACTTCCCTGGTGGTCCAGTGGTTAAGACTCCAGTTGCAGGGAAGATCCCTCAAGCCGCAGGGCGCAGCCAAAAAATAAAAATAAAAAAAGTAATGTCAAATTTATGTCCTCAGAATTGCTGCATATGAGATAGGGGTAGCTTATAAATCAGATTTTATAGCTGGATAGTAAATCTTGCCTCTTTGAAGTGCTGCTAGGATGTGATTATCTCTGAAATATATAAAGTAGGAGAATACATTTTTCTTCTTGTATAAATCTGCCTGGAAATAATGTTTTGATTATATTATTCTCCCCAGCTACGATTTTTCTTTCCCTTTCCCCCATTTGAAGTTCACAGCTCTTGGAACTTTTATAAATGCAGCCGGCAGAGTGATTAGCAGACGCTAGAATCAGATACAGGCCTTGAGTTTGTATTCAAGCATTTTCCCTTTCCAGCTTTGTTGGCTAAGCAAGTCACTGAATTTCTCTAATCCCATTTATAAATTCATTTTTAAAGCCTATTTCCTTATCTGTAATAGGTGGATTTTGATAACTACCTTAGAGTTGCTGGGAAGGTAAATGGCATAGTAAGTGTTCAGTAAGTTTTAGCTATTATTGTCTGTTATCTCTTTGTCCAATTCTATTAGGTATAGTATAAAGTAAGTCAAAACACAAATTGCGGGGCTTCCCTGGTGGTGAAGTGGTTGAGAGTCCGCCTGCCGATGCAGGGCACAAGGGTTCGTGCCCCGGTCCGGGAAGATCCCACATGCCACGGAGTGGCTGGGCCCGTGAGCCGTGGCCGCTGAGCCTGCGCGTCTGGAGCCTGTGCTCCGCAACGGGAGAGGCCGCAGCAGTGAGAGGCCCACGTACCAGAAAAAAACAAAAAACAAAAAAACACAAATTGCTTATGTTAAAAAAATTTCAGCAGACTCCAAGGGTCCACAATGAACTGTCAAATTGAAGGGAAGTCTGTAGTTAGGGCAGAGAAAAATTTGTCTAGTAGTGTGATTTTATACACACACACATGCATGTGCGTGCATACTTTTGTATGTATGTATATGTTTGTGTTTAATATCTGTATCTGTAAAGTATACATATTATATTAGGTCTACAGGGGGTGGGGGTGGGGTGGGGAGGAGGAATGTTTCGTTGCAGTCTCCCAAAGAACAGAATTTACCATAATTGGGAGGCAAGATGAATTTAAAAAAAATTTTTTGATGCTATGGGATAATGTTCCTTTGTAGCCTAGATGCCAGCTTTTTGTAAATTAACCAATGTGCTGAGAAAACTCACTTAAACCCTATTTATAAATCCATTTTTAAAGCAAAGCTTCCTTTAGAAACCCCTTTATTTCTTGGGAACTCCAGTTTTTCTGAGATTATAATTAAAAGGCCATTGTTCTCTTCATGGCAGTGTTTCCTAAAAGAACTGCCAGTTTTCTAGGGGGGAAAATGTTATGCGTGTTAGTCTTAGTTCAGGTTCAAAGTGATGGTACAAGAGAAAGAGACATAACCTTTGCTTTAATACACTAGTAAACCAGGGCAGTTACTGCAAGAGTCAGATTTTTTCTTTTGATAATGAATTATTGTTTGGAGAAGGCTCTCTGGGAAGAGGAAGTAAATCATGTTTCAGTCCATTATTTTTAAAGTTTATTTTTAAAGACAGATAATGTATGTACTACATTCTATACAAAATTCCAAAGAAACACAGAGACAGGTGAGTTGTCTTGTATACCCCAGCTACCTAGCTGCTGTCTTGAAGTCAGTCTTTGCCTGCTTGAGATTCGATGCTCATTTTAAGTTTCCATTAGAGTGAGAGAAGCATGGCTTACTGACCAGGAGAACTCTAAGCAGCTCTTTATGGGCCCACCTCAGTATATTTCTGAAAACTTACCAGTATGAATGGGAAGATTAGGAGATGAAAGTGGAAAGGTAGAATAGAAGGAATTTTAGAGGAATAGCAGTAGAGTTTTGTTATTGGGGGGGCATCTCCTCTGGTCAGTCATTGGCTCAGTGACCATTTGGCAGTGATCTTTTTTCCGCATGCAGACCTTTCTAAACATAATCATATAATCTGATCTCTCTGGATCTTTTAATTAGATTTACTTTTCCCTGTTTCTTTTCTTGTTTTAATGTGATAATAAGTGAAAATTGCCTGTTTTACCACCAGAACATATACTTCATTAGCTGCATTATATACTTGGTTTAATTTCCAATTACCTGTGATGTTAGCAGAGGAATTCTAATTGTTCATTCTGTTCAGCATTTCCTGTTAACAGACCTTATATTTAATTTTTTTTAACATTAAAAAAATGTGACTGGCAGAAATGGTAAGTTGTGACAGGACATTTGTTTTGGATGAACTGGTAACCAAGACTGGGCATGTGTTGGCAGCAAGAGAGGAAAACAGGCATTTGTTCTTCCAGTGTGACATTTTGATCCTTTATCCTGTAATCCGGTGTATTAAGCGTATTATACAGGGGAAACACAGTATCTTTTCCCTGCATGTAAAGCACTGAGATGATGGAGATTATTGTTTCACTTTTCATGCTTTTTAATTTTTACTAAAGGCCATGCTTGATGGTGTGGTTGGCAAACAAAAATTAAGTCAGGAAAGAACCTCATGCATGCTACCATGTGATAGGTGGACTAGATAATCCTTCTCGATTTGTCTTAATAACAATAAAATATTATATCCCTAATCATACCAAGTGAACCTTTGATTTTTTTTTCATCTTGGAATTTTTTGTCCTGATCACTAAATTATAACTGAAGGTGATTCCATTTGTGGCATCATTATCTTAGTTAATGGATACTGTCATAAATGTATTATTTGATTTAAAAAATCATATTCTCTAGAATTTATCTTCTAGGTAAAATCATATACTGGGATAATCTGCAGAGTACCCAAGTGCTGTGGATATTAAAATCAATAGCTAAACTGTAACCATTATGTTTCTTCTCTTGCTAGCAAAAGGATAATCATACAACTCTTAGTTTCTCAAGCTTTTAACAGGGACTTTAGTAAGAACTAAAAATGAGTTGACATTTTTGAGAATCTTTTCAGTATACATAATTAATGAAGCTGCTACCTATTGCATCTCATTTATCCTTACAGAATATTTATATATAGCCTTACTGTGCTAATATTTAATGACAGCTGAGAGCCTCACTGCAAAATGTGGTTTTAAATTCATTTGTACAGAGCTATAGTTTTTTGTCTGTTTTGGTTATTTTTGGGTGTTCTTATAATCTTAAAATTACTTTAAACATTCATCGGTTGTAGATTTCTTAGTTAAATTAGACATAGTCTGTAATTTTGATAAAGTGTCCACTTTTTTTTCTTGCAGCTAGTATGGATTTCTGGGTCTGTAAGTCAGGATACAAGTGTACTTTCTTATATTTGGTAGCAATTTTTCATTTATCATACTTCCTAAGTTAAGGATACACTTGAGGTACCATATGTCATTGATTCTAAGATGCATTATTATTTCCTGTATTACGCAGAAAGAAAAATACCTCCTATTAAACTGACATGCCGTTGATTATTAAATATATCCCAACTTCAGAGATGTTAATGTGAAAAATTGTGCAACTTAGTTTTGATGAATTATGGTAACATTACCACCTTAACTTTGTATAAGGCTTTGTAGAAAGCACTTATACATAAGTCATCTGATTTTATCCTCAAACTATAGCTAATCTGTGAGGTGGATTAAATTATCCCATTTTCAGATGAGGAAATTGAATTTCATGGAGATAATGTGCTTTCCCAACGTCATGTTACATTGAACTGTGGTTTCAAGGTCTCATTTTCTTACTCTGAGACTTAAGGTGTGATTGACACCTGAAGTATCACCTCCCCACCCCCCAGTACATGCACACCCATACACTATAAAATTGTTTGGCCTAGATTTTTCTTTCCATTGCCTAATGTACATGTTTCATATTTAAACTTCACTGTTTTGTGTTTTTTTGTTTTGTTTTGGCTGTGAGGCACGTGGGATCTTAGTTCCCCAACCAGGGATCGAACCCATCCCCCCCTGCAGTGGAAGCACGAGTCTTAACCATTGGACCACCAGGGAAGTCCCTAACCTTCACTTCTTTTACAGCTCTTCATGTGTCTTAATTCTACTGATAGTTTTGACTACTATTAAAATTAGTAATGTTTTAATAGTAAATCATGAGCGACTCTCTGCTAATATGTGAATTGTTTAATTCTGTGTTGCCTGACCATGAGGAAGCTATATATGCCATCACTGGTGGTTTATTATATGTTTTGAAAGCAGTATATCTCTTTCTAGCTGACTGGGTAAAATGTTCAGGAACGGTTATGAGTTGAGCTCTGTGAAGTGATCCAGAGAAATAGTTGTACTGTTCTTGACAAATCAAGGTCATATCTGCTTCTTTCCCAGGTGGTGGCTAATGCTGTAGCAGCATTATCTGAAATCAGTGAATCTCACCCAAACAGCAACTTACTCGATCTGAATCCACAGAACATTAATAAGCTACTGACAGCCCTGAATGAGTGCACCGAATGGGGCCAGATTTTCATCCTGGACTGCCTGTCTAATTACAACCCTAAAGATGACCGGGAGGCTCAGAGGTCAGTCTGTTTTTCTGGATAGTATCTAGGAGTCTTGCCTGTTCAATAAGTTCTAGTAAGTCTGTATTAGAATAAGGGTCTGTTACGTTGAGAAAATCAGTGGCTTATGGGATAGATATTGCTATCCCGTGGTATTTTCTCAGTGTATTTAGGAACATTTTAGGTGGTAGAGTAAACCATGCAAAAATAGCTCTTCCTAAGAGGAGATGTGTATTTTTCATTTCTTTTTTGAACAGTGTAGTTACAACCCTCTGAAAAAACTCTCCGTCATCATGGTCTCACATCTCCCATACAGCAATTCCTAGCCATTTGGCAAACAAAGGTTTTTTGAGTGTCTCTCACTGTAGTAACAAAATTTTAGTTCTTTTAGATACATAGTAAATGGCTTGATGCTAGTTATTGAGCTGCCTTATACCTATAATTAGTACTAGAGAAACTGTCTTGGGGCCAGCAAAATGTATGATGTCTTCTGTTAGATATAGGAATCACATCAGTCTGAATTTGGAGAAGATTTTGGAAGGTACACCTGGATTGTTCTGCTCAGCTCTCTACCACTTTAGTGTTGCAGATTTTCTTTGACTATCAGATACTGACTACTAAATTTCATATACACATACATACATTTTAGTTTACAGAATTGGAGGTATCATCAGTTTTAATTGAGCATTTTGTGTATATAGGCACTGTACTAGGCAAAATAATTCTGAAGAATTGTTGGCTCTTCATTTTAATTATGGTAGATAGGAACCTTCCTTGCCCAGTTAAAGCTCAAGCTACTATAATGTAAGTGCTCTTCACATGTCTGGGAAATTGTTCCCTCTGGATTTAACCAAAGCTCACCCTGATAGTTTCTTTCCATCCCTGAAAGTACAAATATCTTCTGGAAAGAGCTTTACATACAATTCTGTTTTCTCTTGGTCATTGACATCTCACACTTACTCATTCACTCAGCAAATATTTACTGAGCCCATGCTGTATGCCAGGCATTGTTCTAGGCTCTGAGGATATAGCAGTGGACAGACAAAAATCATAGCTCTTATGGAACACTTATTCTGAGAGATAGGGCAGAAGTGTATATACTATGTATACGTAATACAGCATATAATAGTTCAGATGATGATAAGTGCTAACAAGAAAGATAAAGTAAGGAATAGATCTAACAAATGCTGGGTGGTCAGGAAAGGTCTCCCCGAGAAGGTAGCATTTGTATAAAGACCTAAAGGAGGTCAGGGAGTCAGCCAAGTAGATACAGGAGGAAGGGAGAAAAACACAGCTTACTTATCTTGTGTCCTTAACTGAGTCAGCCAACCACTCATGTTGCCTAAGAGCTATCAAAATTAGGTTAATTTCTGAAGAACCCTCAACAGATAACTAAATATTCTATATTTTATGAGACATTTAAGTGTAGGTGGCAGGGACTAGGAGAAGGGGATGAGGTTGAGAGAGTATTGCAGTGGTATTGTGTTGTTAAAAACAAACAAACACCCTTTCCTAGATTCCCTTATGCTGAATGCAAGAGGCTGGGTGGTTTTCCCTGTCAGCCCATCTCCTTCTGCATCTTACAGTGAAACTTCAGGCACAGTTGATTGATATCTCTCACTATGAAATGACTCTCAGAATGCTTGATTTGACTTCCTATAAACTGAGGAGAAATGGGCTGTGAGGCAGGGAGCCTTTACATAATATGGGGAGACAGAGAGGACTATACAATAGGAAGGTAAATGGTGTGAGCTTCAGGTGTTTTGGGTATTGGCTAGTTTCCTTCCAGTTTGAACATCCCTTATTGCTGGTTTCCTGAAGTCTTCCGATATCCCTGCTCTGCTTGTAGTTTGCTGGGAATGATACGTCTGCATTGTTGGATCCCAAATTTATCTATGTATGGAGTTTTGACTTTTCTAACTGATTTTCTAATTTCTTTATACTTGGGCCATGGGAACCTCTGACAACATTACCTTATAGATTGGATTGAGCAAAGAAATTATAATTTAAGGTACTAATTTTCATTTTCTGTCCTCAGTATCTGTGAGCGGGTAACTCCTCGGCTATCTCATGCCAACTCAGCAGTGGTGCTTTCAGCAGTAAAAGTCCTAATGAAATTTCTAGAGTTGTTACCCAAGGACTCTGACTACTACAATATGCTGCTGAAGAAGTTGGCCCCTCCGCTTGTCACTTTGCTGTCTGGGGAGCCAGAGGTGCAGTACGTCGCCTTGAGGAACATCAACCTAATCGTCCAGAAAAGGTTGGGAAAAAATGAATTGGTGATTAAAGTGTTTGTAATTTTGAATTAAACGTAATAACATCAGTATTAAAGAGGACTGGGTTAAAACTCTGCTTAATGTATGAAAATGAAAATACTGTATGGTAGAGCAACTTGCTTAGGGTCAGGAGGCTGACAGTTGATTTTAGAGTGTTCCTACAATGAATGCCTGGTGTTGCTCTATAATTTAGTTTCATTTCTGAAGGAACTCTTAGTTGTATGATAGCTAGTGTCTGCTTAATATGGTTCAGGCTGTAATTTAGATCAGGTTGTTGTTCTTCAAGTGGTTCTTCTTGGCCATATATACTTTGCCCCTTAAAAAGGATAAAAATAGTCTGCCAGATGGATTTGGTTAGAGAGGTGTAGAGGAAGTTTGTGAGTTTTTTTCCCTGGAGTGGAGTGTATGAATGGAGAGCAGAGAAGCACGGGTTAGGTATTAATGCAGACTCAGAAGGATATATCAATATATGCCTCACCTTCCTTATCTTGTGTTTCTGTGTACCACAGGCCTGAAATCTTAAAGCAGGAGATCAAAGTTTTCTTTGTGAAGTACAATGATCCCATCTATGTGAAACTAGAGAAATTGGACATCATGATTCGTTTGGCCTCCCAAGCCAACATTGCTCAGGTCAGACTTAAAGTAGATTCAAGTTAAGATCTAATAACTTAGATCTTAAGATCTGGCCTTCAGAAAAACCTAGGCCATGAAATTGATGTTGGAGAATCCTTCATGATTGTTCATTTCGTGGATTTTTCACAGGTTCTGGCAGAACTGAAGGAATATGCCACAGAGGTGGATGTCGACTTTGTGCGCAAAGCTGTGCGGGCCATTGGACGGTGTGCCATCAAGGTGGAGGCAAGTGTCCCATGGTAGTTGTGATCACGTTATGGGACTCTGGATATTGTCTTCACCTCTTTCCTTAAAATACATTTTTAAGTTTATCAAAATAATAAAGCACATTGTTAAAATATTAAAGAATTTTTAATGTAAAGTAGCTGTCCCCAGTCCCTCTCTTTCCCGAGGGAATCATGTTTAACTCTGTTTCTAGTTTTAGTTATTTTGATTACGTCCACATCTCTAATATCCTTATGCTACTATTTATTGATTTACCAATTGTAGACATTGTCTTTTAACTTTCAGCTATGAGAGAAGCAACTTAGTTCATATACTCCATCACTCCTACTTCTACCCTTCTGTATAGATCCCCTCTATAGCTATATCATGAGGTTTTTGTTCCTATATTATCTTTGTAAATTGAGATAATATATCTTTATTTCTTGTTCTATCAGCTAGTCTTGGCAAAGCTTACTGTGCGTATTATGCCTGTAAATATGGAGAGCCTGCACAATCAAATGATTGCGTTTTCTTTCTTATACAGGCTTTTGTTTTTTCTGGAGTTTATAATGGCCTTTGTTGTTGTTTTTTTTTTTTAAACTTCATTGTGCCTTCATTGCACTCCTGTCTTCTTCCAGCTTTTCAAGCATAATATCAAATTTATAAAACTTTTCTTTCGTTCTAGACCCTTCTCTCTTCCAGTCCTCTGTCCTTCCAGTCCTTACTCCAGTCTGGGTGGTTGATTTCTGCACAGCTGTCTTTCCATACAGCCTCCCTTCATTGCTGTTCCTTGTTATGGGTACTTTTTCATAGCATTCCTTTTTTTGTGGTTGCAATAGTTTCTTAAATCTCTTGGGATGTGAATTACAGTTATTGGTTTTGTTTCTGCGGTTTGAATTTTCTGGAGTATTTTATGGCGATGGTTGCATGTCTGTATATGATTTTTTAATTGAAGTGTATACCATACTTACAGTAAATTGCTGCCTATTTATATTAAAAATGAGATGACAGACAGTTGTCAGGAGTTCTGTGCACATTGGCAGGGCCATCGACTAGCAGGTTTCTGCTTTAGGGCAGGGAGTTCATCTTTACTTGGAAGTCCTCTTGAAGAGCTTCTCTGTGATCTTAGAGGGCAGATTGGTTCTAGCTTGGTTGCAGCCTTCCAGTAGGTATTAAGGGCTACAACTTACAATGCACTGCTTCATCAGCCACCAAGCCTCTGTTGTTTTTCCTCATTCAGAAATTTGTTGCAATTAATGATGGCTTCTGTTCACAACGATATTGTGGATTGAGAGCTCCATATTTGTTCTTACTACTTGACTATGTGCAATTCTGCTTTTTTTTCTTATTTATTGGCTGCGTTGGGTCTTCATTGCTGCACGTGGGCTTTCTCTAGTTGCGGCAAGTGGGGGCTACTCTTCGTTGCAGTGCACGGGGGATTCTCTTGTGGCAGAGCATGGGGTCTAGGCGCGTGGGCCTCAGTAGTTGCAGCACGCAGGCTCAGTAGTTACGGCTTGTGGGCTCTAGAGCACAGGCTCGGTAGTTGTGGTGCACAGGCTTAGTTGCTTTGCCGTATGTGGGATCTTCCTGGACCAGGGCTCCAACCCGTGTCCCCTGCATTGGCAGGCGGATTCTTAACCACTGCACCACCAGGGAAGTCCCTGCAATTCTACTTTGAGTCAGATTGGACCATATGATTTCACAAGGATAGTTACTAAAATAATTTGTACAGTATGAACCAGTGCTTCACAGGAACAGAAGGAAACAGATGCTGTGTCAGAGAAGTGTCTCTGAAAGCCAAATTCCTAATTGGCCTTCCTTGTTTTTATTTACTGAATGCTGCTTCATATAGTTACCACTTATAAATCATTTAGTAGACTAGTTGTTATAGCAAGAAGTTAATTAATCTTGGTTTCTACTTCTGGTTCTGCCAGCTCAGTTGCTTCAGATACTTAATATATACTTCTGTTGCTCCATTTGAGAAATGGGAAAATCTGTTTATTGGATCTTGATGTGTTACATCTTTTTTTTTTTTTTTTTTTTTTTTTTTACTACCACGCTTCTTAACTTACCACCACTACTTTTTTCTTTTTCTTTTCTCATTGTGGAATAGCCACCTACTTATGGTATTAATGCAGACAATTTTCAGAGCTATTTTGGTAGCAGAAGAGTCATTTTGTGCTTTTCACTGCCAGAATGTCATTGGCTTACTAACCTCTCTGACAGTGCTCTTGCAAAGAGTCTCATTCCAAAGTTAAAGAGATTTTTCTATCCCTGGAATTACTAGAAAGTGTTCTCAAAGCATCTAGATTCCTAGCGGCTGTTAGTACCGTCTGTTGTGACTAAATGGAAAAGTTATCGATCATCTTCTGGAAGAGATGAACTTCTGGTGGCTCTCACTTCTTCCTTTGAATCAGGGTGCCTTGGTGGGAATATGAGAGTGTGTGAGGAATGAACTTCCTTTGGAAGCTTAAGATCAGCCTTCAAGAATATCCTGCCTTTTAGCTAGTGTTCTCTTATCTCCAGTTACCTGGATTTGCCTAAGAACTTTTCTTAGAACTGGTTAAATCATGAAAGTTATTAGTTGGAAAGAGTTGCCTACTCCAGACACAGTTATTGGGGCAGGAGAGGCAGTGATTGCCTGTTTTTAACTAACCTGTCTGTGGGACAAGGGCAAGAACCAGAGAGGGAATTGTAATAGCCTTTCTCTGTAGCTTCCAGACTGAGCTGCTGCTTTTCTCTCAGGGCATCTGACCCTTTTTTAATGTGTAGTTGGTTTCAAAGATATGACAGATGAGAAAAAAAGAATTTTAGTTTAGTGCTTAGCTAAGATAACAGAGCCTATTGTAAAATTTGGGTGTTAAGAGTTGGCGTTTTTTATCATGACTATAAGTACAGGTGTTTCCTTGTTGCTTTAAGTATCCTGAGGTGAAAAAAATGTGTAATTTTATCATATTAAGTTGGTTAGGTTAAAGATTAAGCATAAGCTATTGAGTCAATAAAGAACGATGAAAAAGCCATTTCATAGTACTGTTTTTTCAGTAACTTTTGCCTATTCTTTTTTGTTTGGTTGGTTTTTTTAATAGAGTTTACTCTCCACCCCACCTCCAGCTTTATTGAGGTATGATTGACAGATTTAAAGCTGTATATATTACAGTGTATACCTGTTTCTTTAAGGAGGAAATAAACCCCTGCCCTCCTTTTCTTACAAATAAAATGATTTTATTTGTTTGCGAGATTTATTTATATGTTTGGTTTTGTTTGAGAGCGATTAAGTCACTAAGATAAGGTATTCCTCACTTCCCAGTCTTCTGTTCTTTGGTGTTTACCATTTCTCATTTTTGTAGCTGAAGATAAGGTACTGACTTATGTCTTATACAAACAAAAACCATATGTATTTACTACATAAAATCATAAAGTAAGACAAGTTAAAAGCAGAACACTCTGCTTTCTCCTACCCCTGTTCTACCCTCCCAGAGATGATGTGGATATGATTTTAAGTCTTGTTTACATAGTCCTCCATAAACAGGTGTGTTTTTTACAAAAACAAGATCATTCTACAAATGCTATTTACTTATGTTTTGTAGTCTGCTTTTTTTGCTTATTATACATGGACATTTTCCCATGTTACTGATAATATTTTACATCATTTTTAGTGGTTTGTAGACATACTGTGTGATTGCTTCATAATTATTTAGCCTTTCCCTTCCTGTATGGACCTTAAAGTTGTTTCTGCTCTTTTTCCAAATAATGGTTATAAGGAGGATCCTTGTAGCTAAATCTTTGATCTCTAGTTGAGGTGACATTTTTTTCATTACGCTTAGCCATTTGGAATTGCTTTTTCATGGCATGTGTATCTTTTTTCAATGTGTTATCTTTTCCACATTGATTTTTTTTAAGTCTTTTATAATTAATTAAAGGTATTCATTTAATACCCCATCATTCCATTAATAGTTATTTTCCCAATTATTTTCCTTTTGATTTCATTTGACTTTTTGATGCATAGAAGTTCACATTTCCTTATGTAGTGAGTTCTATCCATTTTCTCTCAATGGTATCTTTTTTTAAAAAACAATAAATTTATTTATTTATTTATTTTGGGCTGCATTGGGTCTTCATTGCTGTGTGTGAGCTTTCTGTAGTTGCGGAAAGCGGGGGCTACTCTTCGTCGCGGTGCGCGGGCTTCTCATTGCGGTGGCTTCTCTTGTTGCGGAGCATAGGCTCTAGGTGCTTGGGCTTCAGTAGTTGTGGCATGCAGGCTCAGTAGTTTTGGCTCGCTGGCTCTAGAGCACAGGCTCAGTACTTGCAGTCACGGGCTTAGTTGCTCCGTGGCATGTGGGATCTTCATGGACCAGGGCTCAAACCCATGTCCCCTGCATTGGCAGGAGGATTCTTAACCACTGCGCCAGCAGGGAAGTCCCTCTCCCAATGATATCTTTAGTGGCACACTTAGAAAGTTGTGCTTCACTTCAAAGTTATGTAAAATTCACTTTTATTTTCTACTTTAATGGCAATGGTTTGGTTAAAGATAAGAGTGTGGGGATCAAACACCAAAACAATTCATCCTTTCCTTACTGTTATGAAATGTTGCCTTTATCATATATTAAATTTTATATGTCTGTATGCCTTTCTCTGTTTCTGGACTTACTTTGTATATACAATGATTGGATATTTACTTTTGTTCCTCTGCCATACTGCTTTAATGGTGTTTTTAAAATTTAATCAAAAGCAACATAGGTGGGCTTCCCTGGTGGCGCAGTGGTTGAGAATCCGCCTGCCGATGCAGGAGACATGGGTTCGTGCCCTGGTCCGGGAAGATCCCACATGCCGCGGAGCAACTGAGCCCGTGCGCCATGGCCGCTGGGCCTGCGCGTCCGGAGCCTGTGCTCCACAACGGGAGAGGCCACAACAGTGAGAGGCCCGCATACCGCAAAAAAAAAAAAAAAAAAAAAAAAAAAAAAGCAACATAGGTGAGATGACAATTTGCTTGAAAATTACTGTCCTAGACTTAAATGTTTTCGAATATTGATGAATCCTGGGAAATGGCCTTTTGTTTATCTTTATTATAATAATGAAACTAAGGGTTCAGTAAATGTTAGCTTTCTATCAAGCCCTATACTGAGTACTTTATTAGTACTATCTAATTTGATAATTTAACCCTTACATGCTTTATGATTTATCATAACTTTTATATTTAAAATTCCCCAACTCTTTTGCTGTTGTAATAACAGCACAGGAAATACTAGTTGAAAATGAATAAAATAGAATTAAAAAATGGGAAAACTACAATAATAAAAGAGAACAGAATCATCATATATATGACATCATATAAATAACCTCAAGATGCAATTTTGTTTTCATTATATTGCTTGGAATGGTTTAAATTATAGTACCTTTAAAAGATTTTATTACAGAAATTTTTAGGTATACACTAAAGTAAAATGGATTAATGAGCTCTCATGTACCCACCATCCATCTTGAACAAATATCAACACATTGCTGTTCCCATTTGATCTTCTCCCTCTCCCTCCCCCTTCACGGGAGTGGGTTACTGTTATATTTTAATGCAGATCTCAGATATGATCTTATTAGAGTAGTCCAATGTGTATATCTAATAGATAAGGTCCTCTAAAAAAAAATTGTCGTGATATCGTTACCGTACTCAACAAATAGTAACTCTTAATCTCATTGAATACCTAGTCCATGTTCAGTTTTCCCTGTGTCTAAATGTCTTCTTACAGTTGCCTTGTTCAAATCAAAATCTAAACAAGAGCTAGCTATACATTGCATTTGGTTAATATGTCTCTTAAGTCTTTACTTATTTATTTGGGTGCCGTTTATTGAAAGGACTAGATCATTGGACTTGTAGAATTTTCCAGAGTCTAGATTTGGCTGATAGTATTTTAGTGATGCTGTTTATCTCATTCCTTCATCCCCTTTAGAAAATTAAATCTAGAGGCTTGGTAATATTCATGTTCAGTGTTTTTGGCAAGAATACCTCTTAGATGCTGCTGTGAATTTCCTATTGCATCTTATCAGGAGGCATATAATGGAATGACCCATCATACTACATTGTAATATATGATAAATCAGTCCTTGGTTTTTAAGATCTCTCTTCTGGAACCCTTCTTTTAAAAACTATGACTTATTGTTTCAATACATTAGTTTTGTCACTTGTATTCTTCTATATTCCCTTCATTAATAAAAGACTAATAGATTAAATTCTATTTTATAGATGAACCATAGGCTGTGGAAAATTGCAGTTTATCTAAGGCCATAGACTTTCAGTTATATAGCCCAGAAGATGGCAGGTTTTTCTTAGAGTTTTTTGAGTCACAGATAACTTTGAAAATATAATGAAAACTGTAAACCTTCTCCCAGGAAAATATGCTTGTGTGCACAAATGAAATTTGGCAGTTTCATTTCGAGAGGTTTAAAGATGCCTTCTGTCTGTGCTCATTCATGCACTGCAGATAAAGTCCTCCTACCTTGTCTTATTCTTTCATTCTTACTCTTTCCTCCTACCTTGACTTATGCTTTCTTCACATTTCTGTCATCCTGGCTATCCAAGATGATTTTTTTCACTTGAACTGTTTCTTGTAATGAGTAAAATTTGGAATATATCTAGAACTTCTGTATATCTCCATCAGATAACCCAGCCTGTAGTATAGTACGGTCAAATTAAGTGCTTCATCTTTTAGTCTAGTTTAGTTGATACACCTGAATGTTTCAAAAAAATTTTTTATGTTGAGGTTGTGTTATTGGATAGATCATCTGACTTCTCGTTATGTTCCTCTTTGCAGCAATCTGCAGAGCGCTGTGTAAGCACATTGCTTGATCTCATCCAAACCAAAGTAAATTATGTGGTCCAAGAGGCGATTGTTGTCATCAGGGATATCTTCCGCAAATACCCCAACAAGTACGTCCAAATACTTATGGCCCTCTTCCTCAGATCATTTAGGAAATGTTTAAGTAAGGCACTTTAAGGTTGGCTAGGTAAGAATTAGTCTTTGTAAAGTAACTGGTCATAATTGAATACTTCATTAAAAATCAGAAACATATAAGTTGGTTAGCACAAGGATTAAAATCTGAATTTTCACCCTGCTTTATCACTTTTAGAAGAATTGAAGCTCTGTCTGAATATGTATTGTCAATTGGCATATATTAAAGTTAGCCAGATTCTTTGGTGATGAAGTTACTATTAAATAAGGATACCCATATATTCCAGGTTGCCTGGGCATAATCCATTTTATGCCTCTTACGAGGCATAATTAATAATTGTGCCGCTTTTCACTCTCAGAAATGTCTCAGTTTGAATAATAAATTATATGGTCACCTTATTGTAAAAGCCAGGGCGGTGACAGCTTCACTATTCACTTAGTATGTTACCTAGCACTTGTAGAAAATTATAGAACATGCAACAATAAATTGTCAGAGTTTCAGGCCTTTTCTGAAGTATTGTAGCTGCTTCCATTAAGATATACAAAATCTACATTTTCACCCTACAAAAATTTTCACATTGCGGCCTCTTAGTTATGAAACAAAAATACTTTTTCAGATTTGCTTTTGAAGGCAAACAATTAAGGAATCTGAAAGAGTGAAATAAAAGCAGATCTTATAAGCATCCTAAATCTCATTTTACCTTATAATCATAGAGATGAACTGTGCTAAGGCTTTTGATTATTGTTAAAGATAATATGAAATGAAGTGACTTGCAGTTAGTTAGCTTAGTGGTGGACTCAGAATTAGAAGAAATATTTTAATAAGGTAGTGTCTTATTAAGCATTATATAATATATATATATTTTTAATTCTAGAAATGGTATTTTTGGAAAAAGGATCATATACTTTTACCACTCTCCCAGGAAAGAGGAGGATTGGGTTTCTAAACTTCTTGATTAAGTGGGGAGGTGTATATCTTAATATGCTTGGTAAAGAAATGTGTCAATTTCTGGTTTGTATTACTGAGGGATTATGATAGTTTAATTTTAAGAAAGCATTATTGAGAACCTGGTTTAATCAATGGAAATAGGGCAAACAATTAAGTGTATTACTAGGTTGTCCATATCTCATTTATTATACAATTTCATTCTGATGTTTAAAACTACATTAGCCAAGGAGATGGATTTAACATGGTAAAGAATGAGAGCTACAGACCTGGAAAAATTGCTTATTTCTATAGAGAAACAGGTCATTAGTGTGGGTGCCTTGGGAGGAAGGAAAATAAAGATCTCTATAGAAAGCAGAGATAGGTGGATAAGAGGCAAAATTACTGTTTCTGGATGCTATTGTTGTCTGACTCCATTTTCCTAATAGTAAAGTGGAATTTCTGTTCCTCTACGATGAAGGTAAAATGAAGTAATAGGAAAATTCTCTGATCTAGTTATGAGAAAGACTGTGAGAAATATAAGGTAGTGGTATTATTTTACAACATAGGTTAGTTTTTCCTTGTGAAAAGGATATCTGATAAGCTTTTATAAAGATTTATGGTCTAGTTATTAAAACATAATTGAAGGAAAATTGAAGACATTTATAATTTTCTGGCTTTAAAGCCTGTACATTCTCTTGACTAAAAATCTTTGTAGTTTGGTGGTGGTTTAGGGTACCTTGTCCATGGTTTTTTGCTTTTAGGTGTCATTGTTAAATACACTTCTCAGTTTTGCCTTTAGTAACCATAGTCCATTTTGTTATATCAGATATGAAAGTATCATTGCCACTTTGTGTGAGAACTTAGACTCACTGGATGAGCCGGACGCTCGAGCAGCTATGATTTGGATTGTGGGAGAATATGCTGAAAGAATTGACAATGCAGATGAGTTACTAGAGAGCTTTCTGGAAGGTTTTCATGATGAAAGCACCCAGGTAAGTTCCCATTTATATCTTATGTATTAGATGTTTTGGGGACGATTTCAAAAAAGGTAAAGGTTAGGCAGTTTCATGTGTGTGAATTTATATACACATATAGTATGTTCATTTTTCTCCTAAAAGGGGTGACCTTTTTCAGTTGTGCTAACATCTGTTGGAACAAGCCTGCCTAATTTAGCCAATGGTTCTCAAACTTTAATGAGCCTTAGAAGCACCTAAGCACTGGTGTTTAACCCTGTGTTAAAGGACAGGTTGCTGGACCCCACCCCTGGAGTTTCTGAGTCAGTAGGTCTGAGATGGGCCTAAGCATGTTCATTTCTTACAAGGTTGAGGGTGGTGATGCTATTGCTGCTGCTGGTCCAGAACTACACTTTGACAGCTACTGACTTAGAGCAGTAGTTATTACTCTTTAATTTTCTGTCACCTAAAGTTGATTACCCGTTACTGTTAGTAATTGTTGTGGCTCAGTTGCAGCTGGGGTTTTTGTCTGGGGTGAAGGCTGGCATGTGCAGTTTGAAAAGATTCTTTGTGGATGGTTAGACTCCTTCCCGTCTTCTACCAAAACTGAGAGACCTTCGAGTCAAAGGCCCAGAGAAGCAGATAAATTATTAAACCTTTTTCCCTGGCATTTGTACTCACTGCAAATTGAAGTTTATGTGTGTAATCTATCATAGTAATTTTAATAGGCCCTACAAGGAACATATACCAGCCAGCAGTTTCATGGTTTGGCAGGTGACTCTTTTTTTTTTTTAATTATTTTTTTAAAAATTTTATTCTTTTTTTAAAAATAGATTTGTTTCATTTATTTATTTATTTTTGGCTGCATTGGGTCTTCCGTTGCTGTGCATAGGCTTTCTCTAGTTGCCGCGAATGGGGGCCACTCTTCATTGCGGTGCAAGGGCTTCTCATTGTGGTGGCTTCTCTTGTTGTGGAGCACAGGCTCTAGGCGCGCAGGCTTCAGCAGTTGTGGTGCATGGGCTTAGTTGCTCCGCGGCATGTGGGATCTCCCTGGACCAGGGTTCAAACCCGTGTCCCCTGCATTGGCAGGCAGATTCTTAACCACTGTGCCACCAGGGAAGCCCTAGCATACCGCTCTTAATTGGTTGTGATCTGGCATAATTCTACTGTCTTGGCTCTTGCCTCAGTATGATGAATGATTCCCTAATTCCCTGGAAGTTGTAGCTTTTGGTGGAAGTAAATAATAAAGAATTTGGTCAGGAACCAGTTTATTGCCATCAGTATGTTAGCATATACTTTAAGAAATACAGGTGATTATCTGGGCCAGAAACAAACCAGCAGTTTTTGATGCCAAAAAATGCAATTTGGAGATAGGAGGCTAGTGAGTTTTCAGTTGATGAAAACCTTTGACTGCTATTGTTGATATTGGCTGAGTTTTAACCTTTGTTTCTTAATCAAAATCAGAAAGGCCTCATAGTAAGTCATATGTGGGAAAATACCACTTTGGAATTCATGGTGTATAATGCAAATGCCTTTCACTTTACCTATTATATTTGCTTAGGTACAGCTCACTCTGCTTACTGCCATAGTGAAGCTGTTTCTCAAGAAACCATCAGAAACGCAGGAGCTGGTACAACAGGTCTTGAGTTTGGCAACACAGGTAAGAAATCTGAAAGAAGCATGGAGTTGATTTGTCCTGTTTTAAATTCTAGGAAATTGTGAAACTTCTCCCAAGAAGGTTCATTTGCAGAGATTTTAAACGGAAGGAGTGCAGTCTTTAGATTCTGTTAAAAAAATTAAAACAGTGCCTCTTTTACATTATTCTACTGAATTATAACTGGTTGTATGGCTTCTAAATGAATTGACTGACTCCAGTTTTAATGATAATTCATGAAAATTGAACTTAGAGTCTTTAGTGTTAATGAAGGACATGACTTTGTGAAAATGACTTGAGTTTCACAGTATCTCCTTCTGGGAGACTTAATTTCATCTTTCAAATGAAAGTACCCTGTAGAGATGGTAAATGCTTTGACAAATATCTCGTGTGCTGTTCTACCTTCTAGATAAGTTGCCTTTGTCTTTAAGTAATTTTAAAGTGCTAATGCTGCTTCCTTAATTATTTAGTATTTTTGGTCCTTTTAGGGAGGGTTCTGATTTCAGGAATGTGGCAACCAGCTGGATACACAGAAATCAAAGTAATTACTTTTTCTGACAGTAACTAGTATAATGGTCAGTCCATCATGATCCAGTAATGTTCTTAATTGAATTTGAGAACAGGCTGGCTTTAGCAGGCTGTCAAGAGTTACGATGTGTGTTTACACATGGAATCTGATTCAGATATTCAATTTACCATTTTCCTCTTTCATCTCTTTATAGTTGTATATTAACAAAGTTTGAACTCATTTATAGTTCTTTAACCTAGTTCTGAGCTGTCATCATTCCTTTTTTTTTTTTTCTTTTCTGCTCTGGAGAGGTTTATTTCATATCAATAATGAGCACAACTGGAGGACTAAATATGGTAAATCCTGTAATTAATTAGTACGGTTGGAGTGTGCACTTAGTACACTTCTTGAAACCCAGTTCCAAACTGAGACCACAAATGTGAACCTTGAATAGTTGCCAATACATCATCTGTTAAGTGGTCAAAGCGCATCATTTGGTACATGATAAATGCAAAGTTCTTTTTTCCTCTGACAGTATTTAATTTTAGAAATGCCAGGAATCCATTTTAAGGAAAAGAAGTTCAGTGGGCAGATAAGGCCCTTGAATACTTAATGCAATACTATAGAGCAGACAACATTATTAAATAAGTTGTTTATAGAACATGCTATACAACTCTGAAAAAAATACAGCCAAGAAAACTGCTAGAATCAAAGGCTACTTTCTGACATTTGATTCAAGTACAGATGTTTTACAGTCAGTGAACTCAAATGTGAAGAAGACCTGAAACTAAAAATTAAGATAATTGTCTTGTCTGATTACTGATACACGTGAACATTACTGAGAAGTATCGCTTGATTATCTTTTAAGGAGCAGTTGACCAACAGTAGTTGAGTTAAAGGATGTCAGAAAATTCACTTCACAGAAAACAGAGGTGTCGCACTCCACCCCTTGTACCTCTCAGTTTTCTCCATTTCTCCAACAAATTATGAATGAACTTTTTAATGTGCTATTTCCCCAAGTCTCTAAACCTTCACTTGACCCCATTATGGTTAGTGTGAAGAAGCATCCATATGAGTGTGTGGAGTCAAGGGCAGGCCATGGCTCACCATCTGTCCATGAAAAGTGGATTGGGAGGTTGTCCATCACTGATGAGGCCTGTCTTGGCACTAAGAGCAGAAATTGGTCATCTTCTGAATCAAAGTAGTTTAGGTTAGACGTTAATTTTCACGTAATGTTTAATAGGTCATCTACAGGGGGCCATTTTGAATGGAAATTGCCCCTTCTTAATCATGTAGTGCTTATTACAGACTCTGTAGGGTGATTGCCATTAAATTAGCCATGTATTTGACTTCATCTTAGGGCCTTGAAGTTCATTTCTGTCTTTTGCTACAGGCCCTGGAGCCTCTCTGCTTTGTATGAAAGAAAGAGCTCTGTATAAATTAACCAGATTCAAATAAGTCTTGTGTTTATTCTAGATGGTAATATAGTAAACTTGACTTTAACGAGGCCTATGTACTAACATTGCAGAAAACTCCCTAAACACAGATAAATACATAATCATACAGTCTCTTAGCTTTCTCAGAAATCTCATTTTCTTCAAGAATCATGGGATTTCTGTTTATTAAAGTATCTTAAGTTTTAACTCTCCCCTGATGGCCACATTTCAAAGCATCAGCAATATTTGGCCCTCCATGAAAGTTACCACAAGAAGTGGAAAATAAGAAGGAAAGAGAAAAGGTAGAGATGGGAGTGCTGGGTGGTGACCTAGAAGCACTCAGCAGGTAAGAGACTGTCTCGGCTTACACTGTGTGACAGATTCATGCTTCAGCCAAATTGAAGATTCTGTGTTTATGTGTGGAATAGTCAAAATCATCTTAACTGCTGAGAGGCCACTTGACATTTATCCACATTGGAAAATAGATACACCTTTCCTATTATTAATTTTACTTGTTTTAAAATTTATTTGTGGGCTTCCCTGGCGGCACAGTGGTTGAGAATCTGCCTGCTAATGCAGGGGACACGAGTTCAAGCCCTGGTCTGGGAGGATCCCACACGCCGTGGAGCAGCTAGGCCCGTGAGCCACAACTACTGAGCCTGTGCGTCTGGAGCCTGTGCTCCGCAACAAGAGAGGCCGCGATAGTGAGAGGCCCGCGCACCGCGATGAAGAGTGGCCCCCGCTTGCCACAACTAGAGAAAGCCCTTGCACAGAAACAAAGACCCAACATGCAAAAATAAATAAATTAATTAATGAACTCCTACCCCCAACATCTTCTAAAAAAAAATGTATTTGTTAGAGCTCTTTGAAGTGTTTTTTCTAAAACTTCCCTTTGCCTGAAGCAAAGCAATTTCCATAACCATCAAGGCAATGGTTATTTAATATTATCTATATTGAGCATTCTAGATTTCCTAGTCTAGACCCTTGATTACCTGTTTGTATCTCTGTTAAGATGGAGTTAGAACAGTTTTCTATAAAGAATTTTGGCTTTGCTCCTTCTCTACTCACTTTTTAAATTTAATTATTTATTTATTTGTTTATTTTTGGCTGCATCGGGTCTTAGTTGCTGCACGTGGGCTTTTTCTAGTTGCAGCGAGCAGGGGCTACTCTTCATTGTGGTGTGCAGGCTTCTCATTGTGGTGGCTTCTCGTTGTGGAGCACGGGCTCTAGGCGCACGGGCTTCTGTAGTTGTGGCACATGGGCTTCAGTAGTTGTGGCACATGGGCTTAGTTGCTCCGTGGCATGTGGGATTTTCCCAGACCAGGGCTCGAACCCGTGTCCCCTGCATTGGCAGGCAGATTCTTAACCACTGTGTAACCAGGGAAGGTCCTGTCTACTCACTTCTGGTAGATTGTATTGTATTCACAAGTTCTGAACCCTGCATTCATCTCCATTGTCTCTTAAGGCCTCTGTATCTGTATTTTACAGGCAGCATAGGAGAGCTGTGTTTTAGGTTCTTGTCAGAGTTCAAACTCACTCTTATTACAGTATTTGCCTAAGATAAAGTGTTTAGGGATGATTCCCTATGTTCTTACAGATGTTGAAATTTACCACTGAATCAAGCCAGATTAGTAGAGAGCTGGGGATCTAGACTGCACTGTATTTGACCCATATTAGAATTGTTTTTACTGAATTACACTAATATCATCATCCTGTAGTAAGGGTTGTCATGAGAAACTATCCTCTTTAGATCTGTTATCAAAGTATTTATTCCATTATATATTTTTTTCTTTATGAAACCCCATAAAAAAAATTCCTAACCAGTTTTGGATTCTTTTATGCATTAGTGTGTAATAAATTGCCCCTCTGAATGGCTTATCTGACTAGACTTGTTTTTCATATCAGATGTTTGAAACCTTAGAATCAAATTTAAGGATCTCTTGTAGAAAATGTATGGGTCATCATGGCTTGCATTTTTCTGCCTTTGCTTCTAATTTATGTTCTCTAGCCTTAGATTTATTTTTTGTAAGCTTTTCTAAATCCTTTTCTAGAACAGGGCAGGGTATAATAAACCATCAGATGTTCCTAATTCTTGATTTTCTGTACAAGGACTAGTAGAGAATCTTAGTAACAACAGTCATCTGTATAGTGCTTACTATGTGCCAGGGTTTCAGTAAGGGTAAATACTGTTACTCTTCCCATTTTATAGATGAGGAAACTGAGACATAGAGAGGCTGGCCCAGTTAGTATGGGATGGAACTAGGACTCAAACCCAGGTAGCCTGGCTCCAGAGTCTTTGCACTTTTCTACTCTGTTAATGCTGCTTCTCAAGTCTGAAAGTTAAGAATGACTTTTGAGAATACGCATTCCTTGTCTTCCCTGCCTGAAGCATTGTTGTGCATAAGCCAGTATAAGTAAGTGAACTTAGAGGTTTTAAGATTATTGTGGATGATTATTTCATATTTGGCTATAAATAATTAATAAACAGTTTCTCTAGACTTACCTTTTCTGTCCAGTTAATGAAATCTGAGGCATTAGCATAATAGAATAAGCACATTTATATAAGTCTTTTCCACTGGAATTTTCCTCTCGAATTTTTTTCTCAAGTTTGTGAAATAAGAACCTAATTGAATATTTATGTTACCAGCCATAAATATTTAAGTTGTGGGCAACATGATCTGCTGAGTTATGTTAATTTGAATTGGGTGGTGGGGTTCTGTTTCTGCTACATCCACTGGTTCAGGACGTGACTGGGCAAATTTCTCTGTCATATTACTGTTCTGTCTTTATAGTAGACTTAATCCTATTGTTTATCTATGCTGAGAATTCAGTGAAGTATATGTGAAATCTTTGTGCTTCTACTTTTAAATAAAATGGTGGTATAATTAGAAATATTATTAGGGGAAAAGAAAACCAACCCTTGAATCCATGCCTTTATTTCAAAGATTCGTCTTTTTCTCTTTGATAGTTTTAGAGGAATTAGTAAAGACTACACATAGAAGTGTCCAAACTTTAGTAATTACTTTTTAGTACATGGAAAAGAAGTCTTCACCTTAGTTTTTCCATCAGTGAACTAGAGACCGTCATCATCAAAATCACCTGTGCTGCTTGTTAAAAAATAAAAGTTCCTGGGCCCCACTTCTGACATAATGAATCAGAAACTCTGGTATCTGCACTTTCAGTGGCTTTCCTGGTGTGTTAAAATGTTGATGCACATTATAGTTTAAGAATTATTGTTTCAGAGCTTGCCTGGTAAGAATTGTTTTGGAAGCTCTCAAATTTTTGGAAATACACTATTTTCTTGAGATCCTTACAGGGGCCTATCAGACTAGCAGTACAGTAGATCCGAAACCAAATTTTCTGAGTCACCAAACACATAATGGCACCTTAAAATCATAAAAAGTTTCTATTTTCTTGTCATTAGCCTTGACTGAGCCTGATTTATTGTGGTCTCCATGTGAATAGTGAGGCAGTGAAGGCCAGCTGATAGTAGTCCTAACAGATCACCCCTCAGGATAATCGAGTTTGGACAGTGGAGATCCTTGCCCACTCTTCAGTTCTAGTCCTGGAAAATTTACACTCATTTTCTCATTTCTCATAGGACTGAATTTTTAAGTCAGTGTCTGTTAAGATTTACAGTACATATACCCTTTGATCCAGTGACTCTATCTCCAGAAGTTTGTCCTGTTGCAGTGTTTTGCATTTGTGGGGAGACTCAAGCTTTTTTCACAGAAGTATGTATTTTGTGAATCCCCACAGGAATTTTTTTTTTTTTGGCCATTTGGTTAAATATGTACCGGCTATATGAGAGAAATAATTTGAAGTAAAAAAAATGTTATTTTGATAAGTATATTATTAAGCTGTATTATACAGTTTATTTTAATATGTTTAACAGCTTTACTACGATATAAAGGCAAATTAAGTTTTCCCAGTTAAATGATGTGTAGTGTTCATTTTCATTGTGTAATAAAAAGCATAGTCTACAAATTTGAAATGACATGCTTTGGGGACTAAATATACAGATTAAAATTTATCTTTTAATTTAAATATCAATAAAAGCAGGGCAGGGGATTGCTTTCCTGATGTGATACTTGGAGAAACTTGTATTCTGCTCTTTTAAAAAATCAACTTGTTTATGTTTCGTAATATTCAAGCTTTATTTCTAAATGAAAATCTAAGTGAGGAGGTTTCAGGCTGCTATTTATAAACACCTCCTCAGGAGCAAATTAGCCCCCCTCCCAACAAGCAACAAAACAAACTCATTTAAATTGGATAGTGTCACTGTTTCTTTTTTTTAACCCTGGCACTTCAAATACTACAAACATTTTGATATAAATAATACATGTATATGTGCATTTCTGTTAGAATAATGCATCCTATGTATGTGATAAAGATTATCTTGAGGTAAAATTTACCATTTTTATACTGTATTAACTTGTATCTCAGTGTTCATTATGCTTTTTGTTTTTAACCAGCACTCCATTTTGAGTGCAAATTAAATAATACATGATTAAGAAAATCTATATAAAATCATCAGGATCACTTCCAGTATTGAGCTGAATGATATGTGCCTTAAATGGCTAAATTATAAACCAGTTCATCTGCTTATGTAGAAACTCATGGGAAAAACCCTAGCCTAGTTTAAAGAAAATATTTTTTATGTGTTTTAAATACAGAAATTGAAATGGGACTGATTGTTGCCTTTAATAACATGGATACCACTGGAACAATTCATGCATAAATGAATGCCACTGTATAGACATTCTGAGAGGTGGATACCAAGATATTTATTGCCACTTTGTAATGATTGCAAAAATAAATAGTAGGAAGGAGGGAGAAAGAGGCAACAGTCTAAATGTTTATTAGTAGGACACTAGTAAATAATGATGCAGTGTTGCATATACAGTGGAAAATGGCAGCTGTATGTGCCAATATGGAAAGCAGGTTGAGTAGCTGTATATATACTATGAAACTGGTTTTGTGTAAAATAAATATATGTATGTGTGGGAGCTCTCTGGTAAGATATATAGTGCACTGTTAATATGGCTATTTGGGGGTTGGGGAGTTAAGGTGGGGTAGGGTTGGATGATAGGGGGAGACTTATTTTTATATTATACATTTCTAAATTGTGATGTGTCATTGATAATAAATTTTTCTTAGCCACGACCATGTATAAAATTATTTTTAAACAGCCACACACAAAAAAACGAGACCACTGGGCTTCCCTGGTGGAGCAGTGGTTGAGAGTCCGCCTGCAGATGCAGGGGACACGGGTTCGTGCCCCAGTCCGGGAAGATCGCACATGCTGCGGAGCGGCTGGGCCCGTGAGCCATGGCCGCTGAGCCTGCGCGTCCGGAGCCTGTGCTCCACAACGGGAGAGGCCACAACAGTGAGGCCCGCGTACCGCAAAAGAATAACAAAAACAAAAAAGCAAAAAAAAAGCGAGACCACTAAATTCAAGTGTCACCCCTTTTAGAAGCACTTAGTTATGTGCTCTCTTTAGCATTTTTTTTTATTATTTAGGTAATAGTACCTCTCATAGTCTATTGTAATAATTAATATTCTTTGAGCTCATTGAAGTCAGGCACTGTGTTGTTGTCTCTTTATTTCCAGGGCCTAGCCAGTGTCTCCATAGGAGATACTTAATAAATATTTGAATGAAGAAAGAAGGTATGGGTGAAATATATGTAAGATGTGTTTCTTGAATAATCCTGCTAATAAAGCAGTTAAAAACATTATTTTTGTGTCCTGAGGCCATCGTAAGCAGTTGATTTTTACTGGCTTAAACTTTATTTTCCTTTTCCCAACTTCATTTTGAATTTGAGTCTTAGAACTAACCCACTTCAATTTATATTTAAATTCTTTGAAACATTAGAGATTACAGAATTATGACTATATTAACAATATATTGAGTCTAAATATCTTCTTAATGGCCAACTCTGCGTAAATCACTTCAGCACTGCCTTGATAATAAATCCAGCAGTTTGGCTTTCTGTATGGAGAAAGGTTACATTTAAACCTTCTTGCCATTGCCTTTTCATTAGGATTCTGATAATCCTGACCTTCGAGACCGGGGCTATATTTATTGGCGCCTTCTTTCAACTGATCCTGTCACAGCCAAGGAAGTAGTCTTGTCTGAGAAGCCACTGATCTCTGAGGAGACAGATCTTATTGAGCCAACTCTGTTGGATGAGCTCATCTGCCACATTGGTTCTTTGGCCTCAGTGTACCATAAGCCGCCCAATGCTTTTGTGGAAGGAAGTCATGGAATCCATCGCAAACACTTGCCAATACATCATGGGAGGTAAGCAGGTAAACTAGGTTTGAGTGAGAAGTGATTCTCTGTTTAGTTGAAGTTGGTTTTCCTCAAGCTTTTATAGCCTAGAAAAATTTGCTATGCATTTGGCAAACCTACTCTACTGCCCTGGAGGCTTCATCTGAATACTAGTGACCACACACAAACAATGGGTTAAAAGGCCCCTCTGTGTTCTAATCTCAGGGTAGGTAAGGTTGTGCCTTTAGAAAATTGTGGTGAAGATTTTCTAAATGGATAAAGTTTGAAAGTTGCTGAAGTGTCCAGAAAGATGAGGCTAGAAATTTTCCCAGAGTTGAAAACTTGGTAAAAAGCCTGTACAGGCATACCACAGAGATATAGTGCACTTCAGTTCCAGACCACTGCGATGAAGTGTCATGAATTTTTTTGTTGTTATTTTTTCAGTGCATATAAAAGTTATGTCTGTACTATTCTGTAGTCTATTAAATGTGCAATAGTATTATGTCTAAAAAAAAGTCTACTTACCTTAATTTAAAAATACTGTATTGCTAAAAAACACTTATCATCATCTGACAATGCAGGGTTGCCACAAACTTTGAATTTGTAAAGACTGCAATATCTGCAATGTGCAATAAAATGAGGTCCGCCCATGTATACATTTAGCTGTTTTTATCCTTTACTGTAACTTTGGTTCAAGCTTATGGATGAAGTTAGCAGATACTGCTTCTCTTATTCTGTAAAGCTAGCTGTTAATGAAATAATGTTTGCAGGATTGTTTTATAAGAGCAGCCTAGATTCTGTAGATATAGTTGTTCAGTTGCCTGTACCTTTTTTACCAAAATAAAATTGCTCCATATCAGTAAAGAAATGCTATTATGAACAGACTGTCAGGTAACATGGAACTCTTGCTTTATAGATAACCTTCAAATTTTAATTTGGGAGGAGCAGTACTCTAATAAACTCTTATAATGGGTATCTTGGAATCTTTTCAGAATCTCTTTCCTTCATTAATTATAATAAACCTCAAATCTAAGTAGAATTTGATCTCTGAGTGGTCAGAGTATCTGCACTTCCACCATTTATGAGTGTCTCGTATTGTGTAATATATATTGCTGTTTAAGTGGTTCATGAATAGCCAGAGTGTAGGGTTTATTGCTTTACAAATTAGTGTAGTCAACGTTTACAGTACTGTAGCTCTATTTTAATAGACTATGGGCACAGATAAACAAAAAGAAAAGGGCAGTACCCAAGAAAATGATTATTAATCTTTCATTAGCCCTTGAGTTGAATCTTTGGTTTTAGGGCAGTGCTGTGATTTTCACCCAAAGGAAACTCGTGGTTTCGTGAGGATCAGGCCTCGTTACAGGGTGTTTGACCTCGTAGGCAAGCATATTTAACATTCGCTAGATATGACCATTTAACTTCTAAGTACATCTCCCAGTCTGTGCTTCAAGTTTTGATAAATAGATATGGACTTTCTGTTTGCCATTTAAATTACCTTTCTCCTGATAACTTTGACCCTCAAATGGGATGGGAAAAGTGAAACAAATCAACAAACAAAAACAACTCTTCCTAGAACACAAAGAGAGAACCAGTATTTGAACTATGTAAAAAGGAGCAGTTTCTTACGTAAGGTCTTTATCAGATTAATAGCCTTCAATTTGTTACCTTCACAATTCCTTATGTGGTTCCTTTTTGGATGACCTTTTTGTCCATTTGTGCTTATTTTGTGTATTTAAAAAAGAAACACAAGTGCAGAAAAATCCCCTTTGAAATAAATATGGGTATGTTGCTGCAAATGGCATGTCTGTAAGAGTATTGACATCACCTAGCTTTCTTCTGCGTCCTAAGGGTAATAAGTGATATGCCTCTGACATGAAATACATTTGCACCATAAAACCTTAGAGGCTTAAAATTGCTTATTTCATGAGGTCTTTTAAAATCACTTGGGAAAGGGAAAAGTGCTTTTTAGTTGAGTATTGCTTACTATACTTGTCAGCTGCTCTGTGGGCGTGAGATGGTAAATAGTTGTCTAACTTGGAAATATCTCACCTTTTAAAAATACTGCTTTGATGACAGTTTTATGCAGTTATTTCCCATGCCTTCACAATGGGGAAAGATTTTCACGTTAGTTTTCTTGTGTCTTCCGTTAAGAAAAAATACATAATAATGATTTATCATGTTCTTAATTTGTAGAAACTATAAGATCATTCACTTCTTTTCATCTAACTCACTTTCGTCTTCTCATAACACTTGTATCTATTAGAGTGGAGGAAAATATGTGCCTCTTCTGCCTTCTATTTAAAGGTGCTGATAAATCCATGTGTTTTGTCACATTTCCCAAACAGTACATGTTGCGAGATGATAGAATTTCATGGCCAGAGGGATACCCTTTATGGAGATTTCATATATTTCTTGCTAGGTGTATGTGAAATTGTTTCCCCTTTTGACTTCCTTATTAATTTTTGGCTTTATTTTTACCCACCCTCTCCCCAATCTAGATACGTCTCCTTTTGGCTTCCTTGACACTTTTTCCTCCCAAGTCCTCTTTTTTTTAGGTTTTTCTCTCTTTAATCTTTGCAGTTTTGTGTTCCTTCTCTTCTCTGGTTGTATCACAAGGCTCATTCTGAACCTTCTCTATGTATTCCCTTAGGCGGTTTATCTTCTAAGCACAGTTACCACTGATATATTCTGTTAATTTTGTTTTGTTAATTTTATTGGTGAAGAAGCTTTGTTTCAGAGAGGTTGTCACTTGCCCAAGGTGATGCATGCAACTGGTAATTAGTGGAGCCAGCCCTTGGTCCTAGTCGTCTTACCACAGCGCCCCGGGTTACTCTGCTCATTTCACCTGAGGCGTGTGTGTGAATTTCTTCCCAAGTTTACTTCTGTAACTCTGACTGCCAGTCCCTTTTCCTTAGCTGTCTGTTGGACTTACCTACTTGTTTTTCTCACTTGAAACTTAACAGAATTGAAAGCAGCATATTATTTTCCCCATCATCCCTCCAGATTCCTCTTATAAGGAACATGACTAGTCTTTCGCTTCTTCTTTTTTGTTTTTTTTCTGAGTTTAATTCTTCAACCTTCTTTGTTCAAGTGTTGTCAGAACCTACCTCGGGTTTTCGTTTTTTAAGAAAGCATTTGTTTATTAATGGAATTTTTATAGTGGTTTTTTAGTTTTTAAAAAATTATATAAATCTTAGGAAACATACAAGATAGAATGGTATAACAAACACGTGCACTCATCACTCAGTTTCAACAGTCATCAATATTTTGCCGATCTTGTTTCATTTATCACCCCCACAAATTTTTTTTTCGAGGGATCTGGAGTATTTTAAATTAAATTCCAGACCTCGTATCACTTCACCAATAAATACTTTACTTGGTATCTCTCAAAGATAAGGACTTTAAAAAAAATCACAATATATTATCAAGCCAAAATTAGGGGTAATTCCTTAACATTCAGTAAAACTGAAGTACTTTCAGATTTTTTCAATTGTCATTCTCTATTCTACTTTAAAGTTTATATAAGATTGGTTTTACTTTTTGCTTAAATGTTTGGAGTAATTCACAGTGAAGCTATCTGAGCCTGAAATTTTCTTTGTTTTTTTTTTCACTTTTAAAATTAATGTCATTTATAATAATCTTAGTGTTAGTGCACTAATCTCAATAGATTTTTACGTGTGCATACACTCACATAACCGCCACTCTGATCAGATTCCAGCACCCCAGAAGAGTCCTCATGCCATTTTGCTGTTATATCCACCCTCCAGAGATAACCACTGTTTGATTTCTATCACTGTAGATTAGTTTTGCCTCTTCTTGAACATCATGTAAATGGAACCATATAGCATTTGCTCTTCTGTGTCTAGCTTTTTTGCACAGTATAATATCTGAGACTACTCTAATGCCATGTTAACAGTTGTGTGTTCCTATTTATTAGTGCATAGTATCCCATTGCCTGCATATGCCACAATTTATTTATGTCTGCTGTTGATGTATCTTTGGGTTGTTTCCAGTTTGGGGCTCTTCTGAAGAAAGCTGCTATGAATATTCCTGTATATTTCTTTTGGTAGACCTGTATACTCGTTTTTCTTTTGTATACACTTAGTGGAATTGCTGGGTTATAGAATAGATGTATATTTAGCTATAGGAGATACTGCCAATTTTCCCAAGTGATTGTACCAGTTCACATTTCTTCCAGAAATGTATAAGAGTTCTAGGTGATCCACATCCTTAGCAGCACTTGGTATTGTCAGTCATTTTAATTTTAGCCATTCTGGTTGATTTGTAGTAGTGTCTCATAGTTTTAAGTTGTATTTTCCTGATGAGTAAAGATGAAAGTACCTTTTCATGTTTGTAGACTGCTGGTATATCCTCTTTTGTGTCATGCCTGATCTTTTCCTTATTTTTTAATGAGCTACCATCTTTGTAGGAATTCTCTATGTAATGATCGAATGATTTGTAGAAATTATATATAATTTGGATACAGGTCTTTTGTCAGATGGATATTTTGCAAACTTCTCCTAGTCTGTGGAGAATACCTTTTCTCACTCTCTTAATGGTGTCATTTGAAGAAGAAATGTTCTTAATTTTAATGAAGTACAGTTCATCACTTTTTTTCTTTTATGGTTAGAGCTTTTTGTAGAAACTTTTGTCTTCTCCAAGGTCATAGAAATCCTCTTGGTTTTCCCCTTCACATTTATGTCTGATTTATCTCTAATTTTTGTTTATGTTGTGAGGTGTAGGAGTCAAGGCTCATTTTTGTCCCATGCAGCTATTCAGTTGACCCAGCACCATCTATTAAGATCATTTCCCCCTGCCTAGTCCATTTAACATCTCTTGGAACTCACCACTTCATTTTTACTTTTACAGTGTGGTGGCAGTAGCGGTTTAGGTCACTCTTAGCTCATCTTCATGTCCATTCTCCCAGCTTCAGTCCATTATACACACAGCTGCTTGGGTAATGTTCCTCTAAATGTTAATTTTAGTTCTTTGTTCAACAAATAAAAGTGATTCTGTGTTGCCTATCATATAAAAATTAACTCTGCAGACCTGTTTGCAGAGTTGTATTTCCCTCATCTTCACTTCCCCCAAATCTTACCAATCACAGTGTCTGCTCCTGCCAGTATAATTTTTTCACCACCCCTAAAGTCAAATTGTTCATTTCTGTGCCTTTGCACAAGCTATCCTTTCTTTTTCTGAAGGTCTCTCCCTGGTAGTTCCTTGTAACTATGCTGTTTTTGAAAATCTAGCCATAAAACCATTCTCAGAAGCTTTTGGGATCAGCCCCACCTGGTTCTGTTTTGCTTCTCATCTATATCCTGTCAGTGTGCAGACACACAGTACTCATTTCTGCTTTTACACGGTGAGTGTGCTTTTCACTTGTTTTGTGAATGCTGGTTTTTTGTTTGAGTATAAGTTATTTGAGGATAGGAAATATATTTCCTTTTTTTAAAAAAAAAAAAAGATATATTTCCCCAGAGTTCTCATTACAGTGCTCACTTATAGAGTAGGTGCTCAATTAAAATTGGTTGACTGATGAAGTTATATAGTATAAGAGTATTTTCCCCCTCTCGTTTTTGTATATCTGACCTTCACCCATTGCCTTGTTACTGTGTCCCAGGTGAAACTGACTTTTCTCTTTTCCCCTCTTTCTGTGTGTGACTTGCAGCACTGATGCGGGTGACAGCCCTGTTGGCACCACCACTGCCACCAACCTGGAACAGCCTCAGGTTATCCCCTCTCAAGGTGACCTTCTGGGGGATCTTTTAAACCTTGACCTTGGTCCCCCAGTCAATGTGCCACAGGTATCCTCCATGCAGATGGGAGCAGTGGATCTCTTGGGAGGAGGACTAGATAGTCTGGTAAGCATCTTTGTTCTTTCTTTTGGTTATTTTTAATTCTTTTTATTTTTAAATTTCTGGGGTTATTTTTCATTCTTGGTAGGCTGAAGAACTTTAAATTATTCTGCTTTTTAGAACTAGACCTTTCCTTGACAAGCAGAGCAATGTCCTTTGATAAAGGACAGGATTATTTTTTCTAGATATTTAATTGATACTGTTCATCATTGGTATGGGATATGTCTACAAGTGTACAGGATTATTTTGTTGTCCTGCCGCTGAATGGAACTTTTGATGTTTAACCAACCTAGTCACCTTTCCAGAGCTTATTATTGCTCCTGCTGCTTAACTCTGGATAGCCCCTGTAATTCCCCTTTTGACCTGAACATCATTCAGATGACCTCATAGTGATCATCCTATTTTGAGGCTTTCAAACTTTTCCCTTTTTTGTATTTTATTGGCTTATGCCTTGTCTAATTCCAAAAGGTTCATTTGAGCCATTTGTGTTTTTTTTTTAATGTATCTTTCTTATAGTTGAGAAGTACTTCTTGATTGGTTCTTTTTTCCCCTTTTCCATCCACACCCCCCAACTCCACCCTGTCATACTTCCAATTTAATTAGCTTCCAGGATTCTAATACTAAAAGGCTCCAATGTCCAGAGTATCTGGGAATATGTGCCACCAGTGGAAGCCAGTTAGTTACTGTTGCTGTAAAAGATAAATGAGAAATATTAAGGATGACCTTCCATCTGTGTAGAGAAGGCCAGAAAAATAACAGGTCTCATCACACGGCTCCCTGCAAATTAGATACTTAACTGTGGTGGAATTAGAGGGGCTTTTTTAGCTGAACACTTGAAAATAAGTTGTTCATCAACCTGATGACTATAAATATACCCAACAAACTGATTTATTTCCCAGCATCAGAAATTGGAAGGCAGTGCCATAGATAAAAAAATATATGTTCTCAGAGATTGAATAAACAAAACGACCTTACTTTCTGCTTCATACACTGGCATTTTCTCTTCTACTTTATGAGCAGTATTATGTCTGGGATTTATGCCAGCTGGTACAGGTACATTTACTTTTGGCTGACAGAGAGCCTAAGGAGATAGGGTTACCGTCATATCTTTGTGGGTGATGCATTTTACTAATGGAAGTCACTGCTTCCAAAGTCTATACACTGACCAAGCTCTTGACTCTAGCTAATGGTGACACAAATGAGCACTGCTTTTGTCTTCCTTGGGAATAAAAGCATTTGCTTTTCATTTTCATATCTCTGATGAATAGAGTTGACTGAATAGCTTCCTCGTGTGATATCCTGCGTTGCTGTATAACCTCCTTTATAGACTCAGGAGACTGACAAATGAATATTGAAATATTCATGGAGACTCTCAGAAATCCCTTATAAACATTGAAATAGCTCATCCTATTCTGTTGACACATGAGCTACAAGTTAAATGTTATATCCTCCTCACGGTTATGCCTTAACAACCCTGCTTATTTCCCTAGTGGTTTATGACATAGTGGACTCACTGAACCTAAGAAGACAAAGAAATTAAGTTTGAAGGATGGAGGGGAGAAAGAGGCTCTATATTTTGATGTCGCCTGGCCCAGGATTCTGTCCTCTTGTTTCTTAACCCACTTTAGCATGGAAAGGAAAGAAACATGTTATTTCCATTTGGCTTTAAGGGCTCTTGCTGGCCCTTAAAACTAGTGAGTTTTCTCCTTATATTTTACACAGCTAATCCGGTCATGTTTTAGAATTCTGGCAAGTTTACATCAGATAGAAAAACAATTAGAACTTTCTCATATTGTAGTAACCCAAGTCACACATGGGCCTTTTTTCATTTTCTTTTTTTGCAAAGGATATTCTCTTTGGGGTGGAGAATAAATTGTTTTTATAATAGGATTTCTAAATATTATACAGCCTTTGCTAGGTGAGCCCAGTAATGTTCCTGTGTAACTCTGAATTTTAGCTTATTCTGACTTTGGGATTTAAAATGGTATAATTGGTGTTATAGCCCCAGAAAGTGTTTACATACAGGTTTCTTCAGCTTATTCTGTGATATAAATATGTCCCAGAAATCAAAATGAGGAGTAAAAGCCCTTCTTTTTGCTTTGGATCTGTATGTAGTTAAATATATATCACTCAAAGAACCAAGATTCCTTTTAAGAGAACATCACAAGGAAGAGGCCTAAATCTGGCTGTGTGGAAGACGAGTTTCTGTGGCAGCAGTAGTCTATGCCATTTTTAAAATGCTTGTATTGTTCTTACGTAAATTATCCAATTTAAAGAGGAAAATAGTTCTCAAAGTTTTTACTTAGTCTATACAGATAGTGCTGTTTCTTGAATGAATTGTTGCCTTACAGTAGTGCTTCTCAAGCTAATGTGTACATAAATCAACTGGAGATCTTGTAAAAGACAGATTCTTGTTGCTCTGGGGTGAGACCTAAGAGTCTGCATTTCTAACAAACACCCAGGTCTGTGGACCACATTTTGCATAGTAAAGACATAGAGTATCTGTGATCACTGTGAACCACTTCACTTTAGTGTTTGAATAGCTGTTGGTAAACCCAGATGCCTTTTTCTCTTGACTTCAGTAGTAAACACACTCCTGCAAAGAGGGCTCCTACTCTGCCTCAGATTGAGAGAGGGCAAGAAACTCTTGAAATTATTTTGTTAAAGGTCTGTCTTTCACTCTCTAGGAAGAAGAATGTTGCTGGGTGTGGTAGAATTTGACCCAGGTCCCCATTTAGAATATGGCCTGGATTAGAGTTATGTGATTGGCAAGCAGCACTCAGGTTACGTGGGTGTTCATCTCAGAACGGCTATCAGCAGCGTTTTTGCTGCTTTTATCATTGGTTCCTAACAGAACCTTACCCATAGAGGTCAGTGGTGTGCTGCTAATGAAGCGTGGCAGCTACTAACCTCTTATTTCAAGCTTTGTGGTTCTCAACTCTAGGTGCGTAAGTGGTATTTAAAAATACACATTGTCAGCGTTTGGACCCAGCCCTAGAGCAATTAAACAGAATTTCTGGGAGACAGGACCTTAGACATTGGTATTTTTTTTAAAAAAATCGAAGTTATTTTAATCTTGCAGTCAAGATTGAGAATATTGAGCCAAATGAAGCTCCAGATGAAGTTAGGTAGAGATGTTAAAAAATTGATCTTTAAGCCAAGGCAGTAATTTCCACAGAAGAATTATATTTTGGTGAGCCTCTGGCATCTCCTACAAAACAGACCTCTCTGACTTTTTACCTTTGTTCTGCCTCCTACCCCTCCACACCCTCACTCCCTGACCCCAGGACATTTTCCTGTTGGGATTTGCTGTTAGGTGATCCAGCCTACCAGAAATTGGCCAAGAGTTGAACTTGACCGATTTAGATTTAGTTGCTCATTCCCAGGGTTCTTCTCACCCTTGCTCATGTTCCATAATTGGAGACTGAAAATTGTCTTGTATTTTGGATTATCTACCCATTTTCTGTTCCTCTGTTTTAAAACTTGATATTCACTAGAGGATAATATTACTCCTCCATTTTCACATCCTGGTGACCCTCCCATTAGATCTTGTTTGCCCTCTTTCATCATTGCACTTGAGAAATTTTGAGATTTAGTGAACTGTGACTTTTCTAGAACTGTCATTCAGGAAATACTTATCAATTTATTTATTCATTATTATTATTTGTCACAAGCTACCTAAAGGCTCCAGCCTTCTTCCACCAATAATCGTGACTCATATATAACAGCTGTGATTCTTAAACCAAAGAGAGTGAGGTAGGTATATTGCTGTGATGTGAAACACACACACACACACACGTGCACACCATTCCCAGGTGACTCTTAGATGGTGTTGTTTGTTGTTGTTTGGTTTTTTGTTTGTTTTTGGAGACAGGTACCTTTGAAAATCATTGATGTAGAGCTTCTGATTTTTTTAAATGATGCTTCTTCATCACAAAACTCAAATCAAAATGGATTTCCTGCATACTCGTCACTTTCCTCCTTAGTTTTTGCTTGCCCTTTAGTGTATTCTCTTTTGCCTAAACGTAGTTTCCTCCTTCTGTTAGTGTAAACTTAACTGTCACCTTGATGTGGAATGAGTTCAGGTAATGAAACTTTGATCTCTGTATAGAGCAAGATAGTATACTATTTAAATGTTATTGAGGTTTTTGTTTCTTTGTTTTAGAAGCAGTATAGGTGTCTTTTTATGCCCCTGCTACCAAAACTAAGAAACTGCTCGTCTTGGGTAGTGTGACATTTCTGATGGTGGTGCATATCCTTCTGGTTTGGTGTAGTGTGAGAGGTGACCGGGCACCCAAATATGTAAATCTTGCATACATGTTATAAAGATACACCATCTGCTAATGAGTCTTGACATCTCGCTGAGGATTGCTAGAGTAATAATTGAATCTCAGTTATTTGTTGCCATTACTTTCAGACTGTCAGCAGACTGTCAGGCCTTGGCTAAATTACAGCCTTCTATTTATCCAAGGTGCTGTGCATTATTCTATTTAGAAAAATGATGCTATTGTGCATCAAGAACAGAAAGGAAGCATTATCCAGAGTGCCCTTTCTCTGTGCTGACGAAGGGTTTCCTGCCAGAGACATGTGCTTCAGTGTGCCCAGCTAGGATGGAGTAGAAGAGAGGAGAAACTGCCTTTTCCTGACTCCAGTGTATGTTTTTCAGAACCTCCTACCCTGTTTCTTACAGGTTTTTACCTTTCAGATATTTCAACTCATGAACTATTGTAATGATTTTGAGGGTTTTTTAGCCCATGGGAGATCCATTGTACGTACTAGTTTTGCATCTTCATATCTCTTCCTCTGGAAAAGATTTGCTGTGATTTAAGAGCTTACGTTTTAGAGTTGGTAGTCTTGTGAAGACAGTTTTGTAAATTGTAGCCTAATTTTGCCTGATAAATTCTTCAGTGGCTTTTGTAACCACTGTCTTTTTATCAATGCATAGAGTTATTGAAGGCTGGCCTCAGGCAGTGTTGGGAGTAATTACCAAATACTGAGTGCCTATTTCTGTGCCAGTCTCTGTGCTAGAACTTTTATAATTCCTAATCCTCAAATTAAGTCTGCAAGGTAATTGGTATTGGCTCCCATTTTACAAAAAACTGAAGGTTGTATAGCAACTAAGACTCAGAGTCAGGATTTTGAACCCACACTTCTTCAAAACTTTAAAGTTTTGTTTTTTGTTTTTTTGTTGTTGTTTTTTTGTGGTACGCGGCCTCTCACTGCTGTGGCCTCTCCCGTTGCCGAGCACAGGCTCCGGACATGCAGGCCCAGCGGCCATGGCTCAAGGGCCCGGCCGCTCTGCGACATGTGGGATCTTCCCGGACCAGGGCACGAACCCACGTCCCCCGCATCGGCAAGCGGACTCTCAACCACTGTGCCACCAGGGAAGCCCAAAACTTTAAAGTTTATATCCACTTTTCCACTGTCCTGTGATTCCTCCAGTTTTTTTATTATTGTCATTTTCCAGAATAGAGTTCAGTCTCACTTAACTTTGGTCCTTCTCAGACTAGGGTACACACACAGTCTCTGGAGTACACAGCAGAGTACAGGGTGCGTTTGAAGCTGCAGGATAAACCTGGTTCATCATCTTGCAGTGTCAGTCTTACTTGATGGTAAGGAATGTAAACACACTGTATTAAGGCTTAGAATGTAAAATTGCATGAATGTTTAAGATAAAACACAAGGCTTGTTTACCCTAGGCCTCTCCATGCTATACCTCCCAGATGCCCTTTGTGTGAGTTTGGGCTAGCTTATCATTAGGAGGCACTTGAAAGTTTGAGAAAGACTTTAGAAGTTTATTCATTAATGAGGAGAAGAATTGGATAAGTTTATTATACATCTATCTCACAGCAAAAGGAATAAGATTGCTTTCAAGTAGAGCCACAAAAGCCTGTGTTCCCATCTATTTGGTGGTGAATTGTGGTATAAAGCAAGTACTTGCAAGGCAAATAAATGATGCACAGGACATTCTTGTGCTGAAAACTGGCAATCAAAACCACTCAGACAATACATTTCCTTTCTAGAAAGAGCTTTGGCCTTGGGGTGGGTGGGGTCATTTTTTCCCCTAATTGGTTGTATTCGTATGTGTTGGCAGTGTTGATGCAGATATGGTGCTCTAGGTCAATTTGGGAAACAATCTTGTCAGCCTTTGTCCATTTTGTGATAATTTTCACCAATAAAGTGGTTCATTTCCAAACTGTCTCCCCAAGAAATAATACTGCCATAGTGGTGCTTATATGGAAATTCATTCACTCAGTAAATATTTGAGTGCTTATTCCTTGTCAGGCTCTATTCTATGTACTGGGAATATAGTTGTGACGAGTCCTTACAAACATACATTCTAGTGAGGGGAGATGAATGACAAACAAGTACATAGGTAATTACTGCAAAGGAAAAAGAGACAGGATGCAGAGCTTCTCCTGTGGATTTTTACTGCATTGAACATTGAGTTATATCTGACCTAAGAGACCAATAGTGGCCATTCTAAGGACTTTCTGTCACATTCTATTCCCTGTCCCATCTCAGGAAATAATCTATTATATCTCCCCATTTTTCCATTGATGTGTAAGATTTTTTTTCCTTCAAGTTAAGGAGTCTTCTGATGATTTTGTATGATCTCAACTCATTTATGCTGTTCCGCATCAAGTCTGTTCTCACCATGAGTTTGTCTAATAGCTTTTGCATGGTTACAGATTCTTTTCACCAATTTGATTAGTTATATTTTATGGTGCTTTTCTAAATAGCTTTTTGAAGATTAAATTAAAATTTTTAGCCCAACAGCTGGAAAACCATACTTTTACCTAGGAGATAGTGTGTGCCTTCTAAAATCTAAAAACTAATAGGAAAAACACAGACTGATGTTTTTGACACCAGTAGGATTTTGGTATAAGTTTTGTTTGTGATGGGAATCATGGTGTACTATTTTTACATCATTCTGTTTTGACTCCTGACTAGCAAGAGCTGTCGGTAAGCTATATGACCTGAAACATTCCTTAGATTCCCTTCAATTAAATCAGTTCTGGAAAGTGTCAAATAAAGGAGGTGATAATTCTAGACAGGAGCAAAGAAATGTGTGAGCTTAAGATCTACACCTCTAATTAAGAGAATGTCGTCAGACACTCAGCTCCAGTTTCAGAAGCAGACAGGTTTATTTTAGACTGGTCAGATGGACCTCAAAAGGGCTAACCCAGAGTAGTGATTGTGAACATTTGTGGGGGTTTTGGGTTTTTGCATTTAATTTTATTTTTGCTTATTTATTTTTGGCTGCATTGGGTCTTTGTTGCTGCTCAGGGCCTTTCTGTAGTTGTGGCGAGTGGGGGCTACTCTTCATTGTGGTACGCGGGCTTCTCACTGCGGTGGCTTCTCTTGTTGTGGAGCATGGGTTCTAGGCATGCGGGCTTCAGTAGTTGTGGCACTTGGGCTCAGTAGCTGTAGCTCGTGGGCTGTAGAACGCAGGCTCAGTAGTTGTGGCACATGCGCTTAGTTGCTCCGTGGCATGTGGGATCTTCCCGGACCAGGGATTGAACTCGTGTCCCCTGCGTTGGCAGGCGGATTCTTAACCACCGCACCACCAGGGAAATCCCACGTGGGTTTTTTTTGTTGTTGTTCTTGTTTTGTTTTCGGTCTGCTTGGTGGCCATGTCAAGACTTTTCCTTTTCTTGGGGTCAGGCAGACTTGGTCCCTTACAGAACCTCAGTCTTTTTTTTTTTTTTTAACATCTTTATTGCAGTATAATTGCTTTACAATGGTGTTGTTAGTTTCTGCTTTACAACAAAGTGAATCAGTTATACATATGCATGAGCAGAACCTCAGTCTTGAGTTCTTTCTCTGTACTTCTGCTTTTGTAGCATGTTGCCATTGGATGAAGGTATTTCCTTTTGGCATGCAGGCTCAGCTCTCAAACTTTTGACTCAACCTGGTTCTGCAGCAGAGCTCATGCAACCGTGCTGAAATCCCTTTAGCTCATAAAATAAGTCACCATGAAATCACTACTTTCCATCCAATTACTGAATGAACAGTGCAGAGACACATTATTTTGTAGTTCAACATGAACTGAGCGTATTTCAGCACTACTTCAGGCATGATAAAGCACCCACTCTGTGGCGGTAGTGAAATTTTAATGTTATTCCTAGTGCCATTTAATGTGATTTAGATTGGGGGCTGGGGGGCTTCCCTGGTGGCGCAGTGGTTGAGAGTCTGCCTGCCGGGCTGGGGGGCTTCCCTGGTGGCGCAGTGGTTGAGAGTCCGCCTGCCGATGCAGGAGACACGGAGCCCTGGTCCGGGAGGATCCCACATGCCGCGGAGCGACTAAGCCCGTGAGCCATGGCCGCTGGGCCTGCGCGTCCGGAGCCTGTGCTCCGCAATGGGAGAGGCCACAACAGTGAGAGGCCCGCATACCACACACACAAAAAAAATAAATAAAATAAAATTAGATTGGGGGCTGGGGAAGCTTTACCACTAGCAGAAATTTTAGACTTGGATAACAGCTATGGACCTTTAGGAAAATTCTCAATTTTCAGCATTTGAAGTGTTCTTTTTCTGAAATTGGCACCTCCCCTTTCATCTTCCTGTATCCTGATTTAGTTGGTCTATAGTTGACATTATTTCCTTCATGGAGAAAATAGCAGCCTCATTAAGGCAGTCCTGGGAATAATGGGAAATGGACAGCTCCAAAAGACACTTAAAATGTGCACAGTATTTAGACACCTAAGATTGAGATTAAAGCCATGCCTTATGCCTCTGGCACTTTTCACTCACCTCTCCCAACTTACTGGATAACAGATACCACTGAATTTTTACAAGTCCCGTTTGACTGATTTTGTACCCTACCTGATTAGTAAGTATTACCAAACAGATGAATCTTGTCTGACTCCAGATGATAGCAGCAGCTGAACTGAAATGGTTAGTGGCTAGTTGAGGCCAACATGACAATGACATTGCTGTGTTTTGTTCAGCTTTCTAGCCTTCCCCCTCCCCCCGTCGATTAATATCTGCATCATCCTGCTTGTTGCTGTAGATAGGAGACACCCTCACTGGGGAAGTGGCTCCCATCCTTGCTGACATCTCTGTCACATTTTCAGAGAGGTAGATGATAACCTCCCTTAGAAACTTTTCAGTCAAAAGGAAAGATGCTGAATAAAGTCTGAATAAGCTATAGTTTTGCTAGTTAGAAAACATATTGAAATTGTCCTTTCCTTTTGCTTTCTGGACATAGCACAGTTATGTGAACCTTTGTATTCCTGACTACATGTCTCTAACACCTTTTGGATTCTGTCTCTGTAAGAAAGAGTTCTTGATTCTGGGTTGCAGCTGAGTTGTATTTGATAAGCTGAACATAAACAAAGTATCAGAATTACTTTTCAGTTTCTCTTACATGTTTTTGAATAAAATTGACAAGCAGCATGGTGGGGAGGAGGGGGGGAGTACATTTAGATCCTGTCCAGCTAAGATAATATTCATATAATACTCAAATATAATAAGAATGAAATCTAAGAAAATAAGGGCTATAAATGGGCTTTATTTACTTTGGAAATAACACCACTAGTGAGTGCCTTTTCTCAATGCCTTTTATTGAATGTAGCATATTTGATAATACTGCCATTTCTCTTCCAGTGTGTTTTTTCTTTCTTGCCATCGAGTGCCAACAAGGTCCATACAGAATTCCATCTCTTTCAAGCTTCGGTTGTGAGATAGGCCAGAAGGGAGGAGAGTGGGTGGGAGGAGGATGTGTAAGCCCATCAGAAAGTCATAAAACTAAATCAAAACCAACATCAGGACAAGTGAGACATTCTGCATCATTCCCTTCCTTAGAAAGGGTTTTTCTTGGACTTCCCTGGTGGCACAGTGGTTAAGAATCCGCCTGCCAGTGCAGGGGACACAGATTCGAGCCCTGGCCTGGGAAGATCCCACATGCCGCGGAGCAACTAAGCCTGTGCGCCACAACTACTGAGCCTGTGCTCTAGAGCCCGTGAGCCACAACTACTGAAGCCCGTGTGCCTAGAGCCCGTGCTCCACCACAGTGAGAAGTCTGCGCACCACAACGAAGACCCAGTGCAGCCAAAAATTAATTAATTTATTTATAAAAAATAAATAAAAGGGATTTTCTTTCTGCTTAAGTTCGAGCTTCCTTTTCAATTCAGGAGTTAGCTGCAAAGTAATTCCTGAACATATATTCTTATCTGATTCCAGATCATAGTTAATTCTCTAAGGCAATGGTTTTCAACCTTGTCTGTACATTAGAATCACTAGGGCAGCTTTTGAAAATTGTGATGTCCAGGCTAGAACTCAGAAGAATTAACTCACTATGGCTGGGATTGAGACTCGGGCATCAGTACTTCTAAAAATCCCCCTCCCCGCCACAGTTATATACACGCAGGTGGTTTATTCCATTGTGTATCTAAGGTTGAAAACCATAGTTAATAGAACACAATTGAAGTAGTTATTAGTAATCTTAGAAAGATTGAATCTTACTCTAAGAAACCTCCAGGTTTTTGTGATGGAGGAATTGAAAACTAAAAACTTACCATAATCAGTTTGCCTTTGCAAACTTACTTTCTGTGACTTTTTTTTTTAACACATATCTACCCTGTGCTCCAGTCTAATTAGACTACTCATTCTTCTTCTTCTTTTTTAAAAAAAAATTTATTTATTTATTTATTTATTTGGCTACACAGGCTCTTCATTGCCGCACACGGGATCTTCGTTGTGGCATGTGGGATCTTCGTTGTGGCGTGAGGGAATCTTTTAGTTGCAGTGTGCAAGATCTTTAGTTGTGGCATGCAAACTCCTAGTTGCGGCATGCGAGATGTAGTTCCCTGACCAGGGATTGAACCCGGATACCCTGCATTAGGAGCGTGGAGTCTTAGCCACTGGACCACCAGGGAAGTCCCTACTCATCCTTCTTGATCATGCTTTTATTCCTACTTCTTCAGCCTTTGTTCAGGCTATTTGAGAAATAACCTTCCCCATTTTTGCATTCTATAATTTCACACTACCATGTCTTTGAAGTTTCTTTTCTTTATCCTTCAGCCAAAAGGAGGCTCTTCTATTCAGAACTTTCTTTTTTTGCTTTAGTATATTCTGTATGGTTTTTGCATTCATGTTTTGTTTTTTTGCCAGTTTGCAAACCCTGGATGTTGTTCATCTCTTGTTTTCCCCTCATCGCCCGGCATCTTTATAGTCCCCTTAGTACCTTATGTCCAGCAGATGTGAGCGTGTTTGAATAAAAGGTATCTCATGCTTTTCAGATGTCATGCTATGGATGTGTGTTATTCTAGAAACAGGGAGAAGGTAGGTGTGTAATATCTTTTCTATTTGCTGTCATTCTTTTCCAGTTATTCGAATTCTTGGTTGTGATGACCTTTTTATCTGTACGCCTGTGATTTCTCGCCCCACGTCCAACCAGTAAATAGTCTTCAGGAACCAGACTTTGCAAATGTTGGTTCTTTGAGGTTTGGAGTGTTCTGTAGCTTAGTGCAGAACATGCTTATTCATGCCAGTTATGAAACACCTGCCTGGGGTTTTTGTTCTGTCGTGGTGGAAATAAGTCCCATTATTTTTCAGTATATATGTTATTTTTGAGATTTTGGCAGTCCAGTTTTATATATCTGTCCATTGAGAAGGTAATAAATCCCCTCTCTCAAGTCCTGAAGACAAATACAGGTTGTTTTGTTTTTTTTTTTTTTTAACACAACCACAGCCTAGAGCTCTCTCAAGTTTCTGCCACTAAATGACAGACAATAAAGGAAACAGTGTTTTGTAAAACAGACAAGGCATTCGGTGATTCAGAGGGGAATGTTAGATGCACAGTGAGAACTAGGGAAGTAGCAGTATAGAATCGTAGCACAAAAACATATTGTTTGCTTTCTGAACAGCACCATTAGTTGTGGGTATATGCGTTTTATGTTTTTTCATGCTAGCTATTTTCAGCTTCAGTTCTTCTTTAATGCTTTTGTCCTGGAATTCAGGGTGAATTATATCAGAGCCCTGACAGGAAAAAGAGGCAGAAGTAAGACCATGTGGAATTATTTTCCTGTCACCTAGCTAATTGCATTAGTCTAATTCTCCAGTAGTTAGCATCCTTTTAAATGATCTCCTCCAGATAAATCACAGCATTTCTCCTTAGCTGTATTGACTGTGGGAGAGATTTGAAGAATTGCATGCTTTCGCATTTCCTACCCAGATAGGATATCTTCCTAACCCAGCCGTTTGCTTTCTTAGGAAAGTTCTAAACTCTAAAAATCACTCTTGTTCAAGCTATAATTTTTGAAGCTTGAAATTGCAGCTCACTACTGGTTTGGTTCCCACTTTTTCAGTGGGGTGGCAAGTTTTGTAGTTCAAAACACATTTTAGTTTTTCTTTTTTTCCCCCCCTTAAGTTTCCTTTTAAAGAAAAAATAAAACATATTCAGAACATTACAACTTAGAGATATAGCTTCTTGGAATATGTAAACTCTTTAAATCCTGTTTGGGTTTGTGCCTATGTACCCCAGTGGAAAGATTGGATCTGAAACATCCCTGAGATGTCCCAGCTCCATCTTCTTTCCACGTTTCCTCAAAACTCCCCACACACCATCACTTCCCCTACTCAGTTCCCCTAGGTTATATTTCTTTGCAATCTAGAATTTCTTTAGGCTTTGGGAGTCAAGTTGAATAGCATGTATTCCCCGCAACTTGGTAGAGCAATTTACAGATTCTATATGGGCATCTAGTACTTAGCTAAATGAACTCTACCTTTCTCTCCTCTCTCTCCTTTCTCTCTTTCAGCTTGGCAGTGACCTTGGCGGGGGCATTGGAGGAAGTCCGGCAGTAAGTGCCATCGGTTTTTTTCACCATGGGATGCACTGCCCCCTGTTTGATGCCTTTGCTATGCACACGTTCTCAGACCAGCCACCGCTGCTATCTAGCCCTGTACACGAGAACCTCTGTAGCAGTGTATGAAGAGTAGAAAGTAGCGTAGGGTTACTTGGAATCTTTGGGACCATGCACCACATGTGGTGTAGGGGTCTCTTTAGGGACTGGCGCTCTGGTGTCTACAGAGTTCTTTGTCTTCCTGACATTAAAGGGCTAAAGGAAATGGAACCTCCCATCTTGACGAGAGAATACTCTTTTCTCTTCTGTCGTCTAGAAAGAGCTTGAGCGTCAGCTGGACTCAGAGTGAGACTCTCTCCGTACGTGAGTTAGGGGGGTGTGAGTATCCATCTCCCCCAGGAGAGTTTCCTACTAGATATTTATGCCGAAATGGGGAAATAAGACTTTCCTGGGCCCAAGTGGAAATGGAACTGCTGTCTAAGTTGGATGCTTCTCCTTCTTTCTATAGAAACAGATTCCCCCTTCATTAGGGTACCTGTAGGCCTTTTGCACAGAATCATGGAAGCTAAAATTGGAAACAAACAGAAAAAACTTTGGATCACTGTGTTCCTGATCCTACTGATTACTCTCTTGATAGAACTTCTAAAGAGTGTGTGTATCTTTTCAATGATGAAAAAATAACCATGATGATTTGAAGGACAAAGAATATACGAATTAAACGCCTAAGAATATTGTAATTATGGTGTGTTCTTATTGATTTAACAATACTATTAAAATATATAGCAACATTTTAAGGACTATTAATCAGTTCTTCCTGATCTCCCTGCTCTCCTTCCCTTTTATTCCCTGCAGGTGGGACAATCCTTCATCCCATCATCAGTGCCTGCAACCTTTGCTCCTTCACCTACTCCTGCTGTGGTCAGCAGTGGTCTGAATGACCTATTTGAACTCTCCACGGGGATAGGCATGACACCTGGTGGATATGTGGCTCCTAAGGCTGTAAGTAAAACAACACTTCCTTAGTGGACAGGACCCGAATTATTTAGCATCTGACATTTGTGTTACTCTCACTGATAATAAATCCAAGGTTGGGGCTCTTTTTCTAGAGGATTTACGAGGAAGATGAAAGGCGGCCTCAAACCTAGCAATAAGAAGCACCATAGCACCCTTATTAACCATTTGTATAATTAGACTTAAAATTGGAAATACTAAGCATTTAGGTTTTGTTCTCTAGTTTAGAAATATTGCGTAGCTTGTCAGCACTGAAGTCAGTCTCGTGTAGATCTGATATACAGAGCAGCAGCAGGAGGAAAAAGACATAATAGAGAAGTAACATTTTACTTTGCGTTCTTTCCACTCTCCTTTTTCCATTGGTACTGCATATGGATTCTAGAGTGCCATTGCTCAGATTTGGTTTTCATGCATTTTACTACACCTTTTTAGAGTTGTGGGTTTTTTTTGAGCTTATCCATTTTATTTTATTTTTTTAACATCTTTATTGGAGTATAATTGCTTTCCAATGGTGTGTTAGTTTCTGCTGTATAACAAGGTGAATCAGTTATACATATACATATGTCCCCATATCTCTTCCCTCTTGAGTCTCCCTCCCTATCCCACCCCTCTAGGTGGTCACAAAGCACGAGCTGATCTCCCTGTGCTATGCAGCTGCTTCCCACTAGCTATCTGTTTTGTGTTTGGTAGTGTATATATGTCCATGCCACTCTCTCTCACTTCGTCACAGCTTACCCTTCCCCCTCCCCATATCCTCAAGTCCATTCTCTAGTAGGTCTGTGTCTTTATTCCTATCTCACCCCTAGGTTCTTCATGACATTTTGTTTTTTCTTGTAGAGTTTTGATTTAGGTTAGTGTCATTGGTGTCCCTCTAGTCTCAGCCTCACTTGATGTCGTGCTCAGATTGAAACTCAAAAGGGGAAGGGGAAACTCCCTGTAAATGAAGCATATTTTGGCCCTTGGGAATAGTGCCTTCCAGGCTAAGCTAGGTTTCTTTTAATTTTGCCTTTCTGAGGGGCAGCCTGCCTGGTTGCTTTCTGAATTCTCTGTCTGCTCATCCAGCTCAGTGTGGCGGATCCCTGCTGCAGATAGTAAACCAGTTGTCCATCCCAGGAGTCTTGTCTTTGTGTACACACCCATTACATAGAGTAACCAGAAATATGATTCAAAACTGAGCTATAGTGTTTTGGCACAACTTAGTGGCTTTGTTGTAAGGTTACTGCGTTGGATATTATCCCCACAGACTTTTAATTGATTAAGAGGTTATCTAACGTACTTACTAACTTACTAACTAACTTACTAACATTACAGTAGTACCTAGAAATGACAAATTTAAATAATGTAGAAAGATCAGGTGGAAAATTAAGTTTCCCTCTGTCCCCACTTCCCCATAAGTAGCCACTATTAACTTTTTCTGTGTCCTCTCAGAAGAAAAAAAGATCATGCATAAAGCTGTATGTGTGTATCCTTTAAATACTGTCAGTGGGATATACTGTTTTGCACCTCGTTTTTTCTCTACCACAGTCTTTTGAATGGCTGTATCCATTTTATTGATGTGTACCACAACATATTTAATCTTTCTCCTGGTGATGGACATTTTGGTTATTCATCTAGTCCTATCCGTGCCCTCGTTTTTGTTATTATGATGTTACCATGAACATTCTTCTTTATGTGTATCATGGTATATTTTTGTAAGCGTATCTATAGGATAAACTTGGAATGTGCTTGATCATTTAAGCATTTAAAAATAGACATTACAGGAACTTCCCTGGTGGTCCAGTGGTAAAGAATCTGCCTTCCAATGCAGAGGTCGCAGGTTCGATCCTTGGTTGGGGAACTAAGATCCCATATGCCACCGGGCAACTAATCCCACGCACCACAACTACTGAGCCTGCATGGAACAACTACTGAGCCCACGCGCCTCAACTAGAGAGCCCATGTGCCACAAACTACAGAGCCCATGTGCTCTGGAGCCTGTATGCCACAACGAGAGAGAGAAATCCACACACCACAACTAGACAGAAGCCCACGTGCCACAGCAAAGAGCCCGCGCAGCAACAAAAAGATCCTGCGTGCCGCAACGAAGATCCTGTTTGCTGCAACTAAGACCCAACGCAGATAAAAATAAAACAATAAATTATTTTTTAAAGACATTACCAACTTACCCTCCAAAAAGGTGACATCAAATTATATTCTTCAAAGCAGAATGTAATAGTACCAGATTCCTTATATTCTCCTTCATTGAGTATTACTGACTTTGAATTTTTGACCCTCTGATAGATGAAAAATAGTATCTTGTACTATTAAATAGTGTCATTTTCTTCTTTCCTTTTTCCTTTTTTTCCTGTAATGTAGTTGAGTATATTCTCATGTTTACTAGCCACCCACTGACTAATGGGTATTCTGTCTTTAGTCAGGACAGTTCATGAATTCCTGTTGTTTTTATATATATATATATATATATATATATATATATATATATATATATATATATATAAACTGGTACAGTCCAGGAGTATCACAGATTCTGGGGTCAGAGGTGGGTCATGAATGAATTATATATAGAGAATAGGCATTCAGATTACTTAAACGACATCTGAATACTTACTGTTTCCCAGAGACTATAGCGAGAGTTAAAAATATACATAAGGGGGCTTCCCTGGTGGCACAGTGGTTGAGAGTCCGCCTGCTGATGCAGAGGACCACGGGTTCGTTCCCCGGTCCAGGAAGATCCCACATGGCGTGGAGCAACTAAGCCCGTGAGCCATGGCCGCTGAGCCTGCGCGTCCGGAGCCTGTGCTCCGCAACGGGAGAGGCCACAGCAGTGAGAGGCCCACGTACAGCAAAAAAAAAAAAAAAAAAAAAAAAATAAGACATGGTCCTTGCCCTTAACAGATTACTGATAAGGAATTTGGTAATGATTTTTAAAAGTCTTCAAATATTGTAAACATGAGATTTTCATTAGATCAGTTTTTTCCCCTTTTAAGCCTTTTACCAAAGCTACTAACCAGAGAACCCCCGTGCTATACTCATTGGAATTTCTCCTTTCGCCATGGTTACCCATAGACTATTTTGGGGTTTGTTTTTCTTTTTTTGTTTGTTTTTGGCTTTGGTTTTGGGTTGGGTTTTTGTTTTGTTTGGTTTTTTGGTTTGTTTTTTGATTTTTGGTGGGGTTTTTTGATTTTTGGTGGGGTTTTTTTTGGTTCTTAAATAGTTGAGAATGATCTCAAAATTCAGCAAATATGACTTTATCTAGAGCCTTTTGCATTTGGCTTGGTATTTATGGTATGAAAATCACCTTAGTTGCCTAAGGAAGTGAAATCTTAATTTCATCTTTATTCAGAAGCATCCTGTCTGGTTTCATTGGGCTTTATACTGTGTTTCAGGTCTGGCTGCCTGCAGTAAAGGCTAAGGGCCTGGAGATTTCAGGAACATTTACTCACCGCCAAGGGCACATCTATATGGAAATGAACTTCACCAACAAAGCTCTGCAGCACATGACAGACTTTGCAATTCAGTTTAACAAGAATAGGTAAGAAATCTGAGTTCCCCAGCTCAATCCTGAGACAGCAGTGTACTTTGTGTCCAACAAGAGAGTATTCCATTTAGCAGTGGGTAAAAGCTCTCGTGTTGGCAGATGCTTGATGTAGTTGTGGCATGTGGACTCAGTAGTTGTGGCTCTCAGGCTCTAGAGCGCAGGCTCAGTAGTTGTGGCGCACGGGCTTAGTTGCTCCGCAGCATGTGTGATCTCATCAGACCGGGGCTTGAACCCCTGTTCCCTGTACTGGGAGGCGGATTCTTAACCACAGTGCCACCAGGGAAGCCCAGGTTTTTTATTTAAATAAAGTTTACTTTACAATTTTTTCCTTTTTATGTCTTTTGCTTTTTGTGTTCTGTTTAACAAATCTTTGCCTGACCCACAGTTACAATTTTTGTTAATGTTTTTTAATAGAAGTGTTAATAGATATAGCTCCTACCTTTACCTTTTAGAATTCATTTTGAGGTATTTTGGTGAGATAATATGTGTAAAGTAAGAGTCAAAGTAAACTTTTTTTCCATAGTAAGTCTTGAAGTCAGATAGTATAAACCTTCCTACTATGTATGTTCTTTTCCAAAAATTGTTTTGGCAATTCTAGGTATTTTGCCTGCTGGAATTTTGCTTGAGAGTGCAGTGAATGTGCAGATCAGTTTGAGGAAGAAAGAATTGGCATCACACAATATTGAGTCTTCTAATCCATTAGCATAGCATATCTCCCCATTTATCCTAGGTCATCTTTAACTTCTCTCTGCAGTGTTTTATAGTTTTTCGTGTACAGATCTTGCACATCTTTTGTCACATTTAAGTGCTTTATAGTTTTGATGTTATAGTAAGTGGCATATTTTAGTTTTGGGTTGTTGCTAGTGTATAGAAATACAACTGATTTTTGTACATCGAACTTGTATCTTGAAACTTCATTAAACTTATTAGTTCTAGTAGCCTTTTTTTAGATTCTTTTTGGTTTTCCACATAGATAAATCATGAGAGCAAGATCAAAAGGGCAAAAAGGGTTTTTTGACCCATAAATATTGATACCAAAATGAGTGATGTGTCTACTCAAAATCATTTCTTTATGACATTTGGGACTCTAAAGTGTAGTTTATCTACAAAAAGGAAAATGTTTCTTCTGATAGTCTGTGACTCTTGAAATTGATACTACCTATATAAACTCAATAATTATTTTATAAATATTAAAATCCCATCTTCCTTCCTGAGACTCATTAGAACATAAATTCATTATAAATTTATATCATTAAGTTGTTTATTTGTTATACCTATGGACCTACTTTTCCCTTTCTGCTCCATCTTTTTAAAATTGTTTTTCTTGGGGCTTCCCTGGTGGTGCAGTGGTTGAGAGTCCACCTGCCGATTCAGGGGACACGAGTTCGTGCCCTGGTCCGGGAGGATCCCATATGCCGTGGAGCGGCTAGCCCCATGAACCATGGCCACTGAGCCTGCATGTCCGGAGCCTGTGCTCCGCAACGGGAGAGGCCACAGCAGTGAGAGGCCTGCGTACTGCAAAAAAAAAAAAAAAAAAAAAAAATTGTATTCTTATGTTTCTGAGACGTAAGACATGTCTGTCTTCCCTCATACATTTTTGGTTTATTTTGTAACTTCAGACTCAGGGTTTTCCCATCTCTTTACTATTCTTGTATTATTATTAGGCAGGCTTCTCTGAGAAGTCAAACTGGTAGGGTACTCACTGCCTGCCTTAGGCGAAGAAAGTGGCCAGATTTGAGTCTGCGTCTTATCCTTTGGGGTGTTGTTTGAAATGTTTAAGCCAATCAACTCTGCTTTACTTAGACTGGCTCTTTCCCAATGATTGTATCATGTGTAAGTAAATAAAGAAGAAAGAAAATGAGAGTTTCCAGTAAATCATCCTCTGGTCTGATCAGGCAGGTTATCAAGCAAGTGAAATATCATCATTATACTTTACAGGGTGGGTAATTCTTAAGTGTTCTTTTTCCCAAAGATTATCTAAAGAAAGATGTATAAGAAAAAGATGTTTATCAAACCTGTCCCTCTAGTGGCATGATAAACATAAGAAACTTCCAGAATCAGAGCCATTAGCAAACCAGTTCTGTGCTTATGAATGTCTTCTCCTTCCTCAAATCTTTTTAATGGAAAAAAGAGGTTATGTTGTAACTAGTGTTACAGCAAATTAGAGTTGGGCACTTCAGTGCCTGCTATTCCTTATGTTTCCTTCAAATGGAGTAAAAAGCCATTGAAACCTAAAGACGTGACTAAATGCTGCCTCCTGATTAACCTCTGGGATTTCTTCATCCTCTCTCCTAGCTTTGGTGTCATCCCCAGCACTCCTCTGGCCATCCATACACCACTGATGCCAAACCAGAGCATTGACGTCTCCCTGCCTCTCAACACCTTGGGACCAGTCATGAAGATGGAGCCTCTGAACAACCTGCAGGTTAGACTTTTACTTCACTCGGGGGGTACAGGTTTATGTCTTGCCAATTTTATCTGTAAAGCAACCCCTCTCTTTCTTATATTAGATTTGGTCATGGAATAGGGTTTGAAATAAATCTGTGGAGAAGACTTTTATTTTTCGTTAAATATACACACAAAAGTCATGCATTGACACAGAAAGTTATTTTCTTTTACTCAACAAACAAACGTTTCAAGGTCTTACGTACAAACTTTTTTTTTTTTTTTTAAGACTTTCGTAGGGAATTTGAATGTACCAAGAATAGGTATCAGTAGAGCTGTGTGGAGGTCATCTTTGAACACTCAGCCAAAAATAGTTGGGTTATCTGGATTTAAATATGATAAGTGTGTGGTAAGTGTAGCAGCATCTTAGAGGAGCTCAGAACTTTATCAAGTTTATAAGAGCCTCTCCGTGTTGAAAATATTGAAGTTTTAGAATGCTTAAGGTCCTAGCTTAGAGTATCGTTTTTCGTTTTCACCACTTTGAATTTCTCTATGAAATATAAGCCTTCTGGGCTTCAAGCAACATGAAGGCAGAGTAGTAAGCATGTAAGCTGAAGCTGTAGCAACGCTCAAGGGATAAAATACAGATATAAGCCCAAGAAGTTGAGGGTTTTAATGCTCACAAGCACAGAAGAGACCGCCTTGGGCTGACCTGAGATGGGGAACTGTAACTGATCCCTGCACAAAGCTGAGATCCTGGAAGGAAGGGCAAGTCCCTCAATGAAAGGGGAACTAGAAAAACATTTCCACAGGGGCAAATGATGAGAGAGTTCTCTTTGACCTGGGTTCTGGGCAACCTCTTGTGAGAAATCCAGGGCCTGAATTTATACAGTGTATGTGAAGAATTCTCCAAACCAGTAAATTAATGTAAAATTGGACCAGAACTGGTGAAACTCAGGGTACCTGACAGAAGCAAATGCAAAACGGCCTTTATGCAATGGTTTTGAACTTTAAGGCCATCAGGACTCCCATCTGAGAAGAAAATCTCTACTGAAAGTCAGCTCACAATTTAACCAAAAAAAACCAAGAGGGAAAGATGCACTGTGACTGACAGTCAGAAGATGCAACAAAGAGGATTGCTCTCCCCTTCTGTCGAGAACTTGAAATGATAGAGTAGTATGAATGAGACTATAAAATATGTTTTAAATGATGAGCAAAAAATTTCAACCTTCCACTTTCCAGTCAAGACAGGTGGGATCCCATTGTTCAATCTCCTGGAAATACCAGTGTGGGATACTAGTACTTAATGGTGAGACATCAACAATAAAATTACTTAGAGTTAAAAGTAACATTCTCTCCAATAGTTTAAATACCAGTGCACCAAGCCTGCTTGCCAGTTGACTAACTACCTTGCTGCCTCATCAGTTGACTGCTTCTTTCTCAGCAAAGGGTGTAATGATTTAGAGTGACGATGAGTGAGTCACAATATAACTTGGCTCCGTCTAGAAGAACAAAACAAGGATTTCTGTGCAGAAGGAATTGGCTGTGTTGCTATAACGAGACTAATGTGTTAAGGGGCTTTTCCAGCACAGAATCCTAAAAGAAACTAACTAACCCAAATTTACATCTCCTCTCTTTTCATTGAAATCTAACCTCCTGTTGGCCCACAGAGCCTCAAGCCAAATATTTGAGGACAGTCAGCATGGGTGTGAGAATGCTTTACTTTAGAATTAGGAAAGGGAATTTGGGTCACAGAAATGAGGGCAAATTTCCTACTCTTAAAACCAAAAGGAAACAGTAAATAAACAAATGTCAGTTTACTTCCCTATTTGCATTTCCATTTCACATTCAGTGAAATGAACATCCCAAATAGGAACCTTCATAAAAGAAACTGAGGGTTTCCCTGGTGGCGCAGTGGTTGAGAGTCAACCTGCCGATGCAGGGGACACGGGTTCGTGCCCCGGTCCCGGAAGATCCCACACGCAGCGGAGCGGCTGGGCCCGTGAGCCATGGCCACTGAGCCTGCGCATCTGGAGCCTGTGCTCCGCAACGGGAGAGGCCACAACAGTGAGAGGCCCCCGTACCGCAAAAAAAAAAAAAAAAAAAAAAAAAGAAAGAAAGAAATTGAATCTTAGTCCAAACCCCTCCCTCAAAAGTATTGATATGATATTAGGACTAACAAGTTTTCATTTTCACAAACGTGACGTTATAAAAAACAATCTTAAAAATTTTCTATCTAAGCAGAATGTAATAAAGCAGTTCAGCTTCTCTAGGGAAAACAAAATTTCCATCTGTAGTCAGCTGTTGATTCTCCATGTTTTCCCCATGGATTCTTTTCTTGCAAGGATGTCATAATAATGGCTATTTTCTCATTAATTGGTATTGCCCAATGGAGAAGATAAGCAAAAACTTGAAAAGAGGTGAAGTTTTTTCCCCCTATGAGCACTCTGTTTAATGTCTGCTAGTGCAAGGTGAAACTAATGACTAGCTTAAAGTGGTGGGCTACTTTAGATTTCAGCTTCCATTCTGCTCTTGTCCTAGTGTGAACAAAAAGAATCAGATCTTAACTTCAACAAGCTTAGACCATAAAGATCCAGGTAAAGCCAGATAAAGATTGATTGGCATTTAAATGTTATGCAAACGTAATGTTTAAATTCAAGAGCTCATGTAGGAAAAGTAGTATTTTTCTAGTACTCCAGACCATAAAATCAGGAAAGAAAAAATGGGGGTTTAGGAAATGAAATTTTGAAAGCAGTGTGAGTTTTAGCTATTTTGGCTAAGTTGATATCAACGTAGGACAGATAAATCAAACCTAGCCGCCAAAACTGTAATGTAACATTTAATACAAAAACTTTTCATTAAAAACATCGTCAAACTACTTACTGGCTTATAGTCTTTTTGAAACATTATTGAAAGACACTGTTCCCTCTTAAAATGTTAAAATAGGTTATACCTTAGGTACCTACTAGAAATTTGAACCTAGAAAATTTTTTCTACTGTACTAATTATGTTGGTTGTAAAAGCCTTCGTGAATTCAACTTATCAATATTACACAAAGTAAAGCTTAGCTTGCCCCCATTGGGAGCTTCTCTTGAGTTTATTTATATCATATGATTATATTCCTTAAAAAGAAAAGAGAATTGATCCCCTCTTTTTAAATAAAACAAAAACCTTAAATGTCTAAATGAACTTTCTCTGAGTTTTCTCTGACTTTGATATCCTTGTTTTTCATTTCATCTGTGTCAGTTGCTTAGAAACATTTTCCCAGTATACTCCTTCAAACTTGATACCTGGCAGGTGACTGCTTCTGTAAGTCATTGTCTGCAGAAAGACAGTAGAATAGTGATATAACACGTGTTCATCCCAATCTTTGTATAGATGCTGTAGTGTTCTCACAGCTGCTTGGCCTTCTTTTTCACCAGGCTGTAAACTCTTGTGAGAACATGGATAGCACCGTTCTTTCAAGTTTAATTTTATCGGGATTATAAAAATACAGTTTAGAGTCAACTAGTTCTATAGTTAGCTAAGAAAAACCCAGTCCCCAGCCTTCTCTCCCCACTTATGACCGTCATCTACATACATATTTCCAATCCTCCTATTTTCCTGATGGAGCTGTCTTAGAATTTGCTTTAATCAGTGTTCATTGTTTGTTATTATCATTATATATACTCCTCATAGCTGAGCTATATAGTGTGATTATTTTTTTCTCCATAAAGTTTTTTATAAGTAATTAAATATTTACCCATTAATACCTGTCTTTTTGTTTATTTAATTTTTTTTAATGAGATCATTTTATGGATTATACTATGGGACAGACTGGGAAGGTGGCAGGACCTATAGTGATGAGCTTCCCAGGAGTAGACCAAAAAACAGAGAGGAGTGACCCAAACAGACAGACAGAAGGACAGGGAAACAAAGCCAAATGGGTAAGAGGCCTAGGCCCAGCCTCAGCAGCTGTGTCTGGCCTCCAGATCCAGCTCTGCCCTGGGGACCTGGGGGATGAGCAGGGCTGGCAGGGGCCTCAGTTCTTGTACGGCCCCCTCTCCTCACTCCCTCCTACCCTCACCAGCAGGCTGGGACTTTGACGGGTATTGTCTCTGGGGCTAGGGAATGGTTGGTCTGGAGTCAGGGGCAGAGGGTCAAGGCTCTTGGAGGCTCCCTGGGGAGGTGGGGGCCTGGGTAGTATGGGAATAGCAGCAGCACTGAGGGGAATCTGGTCAGGCAGCAGGCGCCGCTCAGCAGGGCCCCCTATATCTAGGGCAGGCCCCCCACCCTGCCCACCACACCAATATGGTGCAGTAAATAAAGTTTCAAGTAGTAAGTCAGTGTCAGGTAGGAGATCTGGGGGCTGGCAGACAGGCAGGGGCTTGAGAGAGGCCCCAGTCGGCCCACCAAGTGTTCTCAGTGGGCTCCAGCTATATCAAGTTTGTCTGTGTGCACTGGAGTGGGGACCTGGCCCCTGTGTCCATGTAGGGAGGGGCTCAGCCCCTCAGACCAGTGCCAAAGCCCGCTCAGTGGGGCAGAAGCAGGGCAGCATGGTGCCTACAGCATCCATGATGGTTGCCAGGTGCTCGTCCTGTGCCTGGGGCCCACAGAGCTGCCTGAGGTCTGCCAGGCGCAGCAAGTACTCAAGGCTGTGGCCAGAGAAGCCTCGACAGGCCAGGATCTGTGTAGTGATGGCCTCCTCAGGCGCAGGGCCCAGGTAACCAGGGTTCTGCGGGGTGGCCACGTAGGCCAGTGCCTTGAGTGGTTGGTCAGTGGCATCTTGAGGGCAGAAGGTGACCTCCTTGGCATCATAACCGCCAAGCACTGCCTGCCACACGTTCAAGTACTTCAGGGCCTCATTGACCTGCTCACCTTGCACCTGGTACGCCACAGCCCAAGTGCAGCCCTCAGCGATCTTCAGGGAGGGTCACCACACGACCAGGCATCTTGTCGCTGCCCCGCTGGAAGGTGTCTCCCTGCCAGAGGCAGCGGCTGTAGCAGTGCAGGAAGCCCTCATGGCTGTCGCTGTAGGCGAAGTCGGGCCTTCACACCAGGGAGCCGTACCCGGAAATCCACAGCGCTTGGGGGCTGCCGTCGTCCTGGGGGGGCGGGGTGTTCTGGGCTGCCTCCTCCTGCTTCATGGTGCCAGCCACAGGGACGGGCCTGGGCCGCCTCCAGGGCTGGTCTCCGTCGCTGGCATGGCAGGACCGATGGACGTACCCACCTGGCCTGGCACTGCTTGGCCACTCCTGTTTGTTTAATTTTTTGTGTTAACTGTAATTCATTCCCAAATTGCAGTGAGATCAGACCCTTCAAAATAGGCTTCATCGGTTTCACTTTCTTATGGTCTCCTTTTGGAGTCTTTTGACTGTGTCAGTCTGAACTGACTTCCTTCAATACCTGGAACTGTCATCCTGGTATCTCCCTTCATAATAGCCCTGGGGATTCATTCCCCTCACCTGTCTGGTATGTTGGATCTCCTATTGTATTTTTCTTTCCTTGGTTTACTTCTTCATTTTGATGAAAAACATCCTCTAGTAGCTTCCTAAGAATAAGTATGTAGAGAATACAGTTTTTGAGACTTCACATGTTTTAAAATGTCTTTTTTATCTTCACACTTGTCTGATGGCTTCTGTATATCATTCTAGGTTAGGAAAATAATTTGCTTCCTAGTCTGAAGCCATTCTGATTCTTGATCCTTTTCTACGCCATGTTCTTTCTCAGTGAAAGCTTGTAAGATCCTTTCTTTATCCTCCATGTTCTGAAATTTCAGTGATGTGCCTTGGTGTGTGTGTCTCTTTTCACCCATTTTACTAGGTACTTTTTGGGCTCTTTCAATGTAGAAACTTGTATCCTTCAATTCTGGGAGTTTTTGTTTTTTATAGATCTCCCTCCATTTTCTCTGTCTCTCTTATTGGAAGTCTTGCTGTTTGAATGTTGACACTCCTGGACCGATCTCCCTTTTTTTGTCTTATTTTCCATCTCTTTCTTCTTTTGCTCTACTTTCTAAAAACATTTTTGTTTGTTTGTTTGTTTGTTTGGGGTTTTTTTTTGTGGTACGCGGGCCTCTCACTGTTGTGGCCTCTCCCGTTGCGGAGCACAGGCTCCGGACGCGCAGGCTCAGTGGCCATGGCTCATGGGCCCAGCTGCTCCGCGGCATGCGGGATCTTCCCGGACCGGGGCATGAACCTGTGTCCCCTGCATTGGCAGGCAGACTCTCAACCACTGCGCCACCAGGGAAGCCCTCTAAAAACATTTTATGAAAAATTTTTAACTCTACAAAAGTAAACAAAATAGTGTAATGAGTCCCTGTGTGCCCATCATCTAGCTTCAATAATTATCAACCCATAGTTAATATTGTTTCATCTATACCCCTGTCCACAGCATATTGTTTTGACACGAATCTTAGACATTTATATCATTTCATCTGTAAATATTTCAATATATATGTTTAAAACAGATGGTGTCTTTTTAAAAACTTAACTGCAATAACTGTGTGCACCTTAAAAAATTAACAAGAATTCATTAACATCAAATATCCAGTCAGTTCTCAAGTTTCTAATTATCTCTGTATCTTAAACTTTTGTTTGTTTTTATTATTACTGTTTGTTTGAATCATTAAAGTGCACATATTATGATGGGTTGATATCTCATAAGGCTCCTTAGCTATACTGTTCAGTATGATAGCCACTAGCCACTTATGGCTATATAAATGGAAATTAATTAAAATAAAATAAAATAAAAAATTCATTTCCTCAGTTGCATCAGCCACATTTCAAATGTTCACATGGCTGGTGGTTACTAGATTGGGCAGTGCAGAAGTAGAACATTTCCATCATTACAGAAAGTTCTGTTGGACAGTGCTGATCTATGGGCACCCTCTCTTTTTCTTCTATGTTTGGTTTTCAGCAGCTTGACTGTTATTTACCTAGGTGTTTTCATTGTATTTATCTGGCTTCGGGTTCACTGAGCTTGGATCTGTAAATAGGTAGTTTCTCCCAAATTTGGGCAATTTTTTTTCCATTATTTCTTTAAATTTTTTTCCGCCCCAGCATCTCTATTCCCTCCTTTCAGACCTCCACTTACACATATGTGTAACCACTTGATATTGTTCCTCAGATCACTAAGAGTGGCTTTTAGTTGTCTTTGTTTTCTTCCTTTCTGTTCTTCAGATGGGGTGATTCCTGTTGATCTGTTTTCAAGTATACAGACTCTCCTTTTATAGGCTACAGTGTTCTGTTACATCCATTCAGTATAACTTTCATTTCAGATATTGTACTTTTCGGGACTTCCCTGGCAGTCCAGTGGTTAAGACTCTGCACTTCCAGTGCAGGGGGCACAGGTTCAGTCCCTGATCTGGGAACTGAGATCCCACAGGCCGCACGGCATAGCAAAACAAACAACAACAGATACTGTACTTTTCAGTTCTAGGACTTCCATTTGGTTCTTTGCTAAAAATCCCCATCTGTTCATTCAGGAGTGCAACTGAAGAACCCTGTTTCACAGCCTACTCTTCATTTATTCAACTTCCACCCTTTGGCCATCCCTTGGGCCTAAGGATATGCTTACTGACACTCAGGAAAAGTGACCAGTAGAAGTATCTCAAGCAGGCCCTGGAAACAGTGTTAAGGCTTTTTAGCCAGGAAATTCTCTGTGTTCTACCTGGGCATGTCTCTTTGGCCGTGTGGATTCTTCTATACAGGGGTTCCTAGGAGGCCAGAGGAAGATCAGGGCAGGTTAGGAGCTCCAGTTACCCATCACTGAGGGTAGCTGGAATCCTCTATGTCAGTACTTTCATGTCTTTCTTTAGGGGCTGGCTTAATTTTTCAAAAAATTATCCTTGCCTCTCCTGTTTAGAATATAAAGAGTTTCTACCAGCCTTCTGGGAGCTAATTTGGGAAAGAGGGCTGGAGAGTCTCAGCATTCAGTATATGCATAAATTCACTTACTTCACCACCCCTCAGCCATGCCTGGCATCCCCTTCAAAGTGCCATCTGTCTTACTATTTTATTTATTTTATTTTTAATATATTTATTTATTTTTGGCTGCATTGGGTCTTTGTTGCTGCGCACAGGCTTTCTCTAGTTGTGGCGAGCGAGGGCTACTCTTGTTGGGGTGCAGGGGCTTCTCATTGCGGAGGCTTCTCTTGTTGTGGAGCACAGGCTCTAGGCGCACAGGCTTCAGTAGTTGTGGCATGTGGGCTCAGTAGTTGTGGCGCATGGGCTTAGTTGCTCCACGGCATGTGGCATCTTCCCAGACCAGGGCTCAAACCCGTGGCTCCTGCATTGGCAGGCGGATTCTTAACCACTGCGCCACCAGGGAAGTCCCGAAGTGCCATCTATCTTATTTTCTCTGAAAGAATCAGTCTTTCAGTTTTATTCAGGGACTGAGGGGCTGAGGTAGCTTAGAATGGTGGGGGGATCTAGGGCTGTAACAGTTTCTTGATCCTCTTTCTTTTAACACCCCCTCCCCCCATTTCCCCTCCATACAGTTCCAGTGGCGCTACCAGTCCTGAGCCTTTGAGAATTCTGTGGTGTTTTTGCTAACACCATTTGTTTCACAGTTACCAAGATTTTGTTGCAGTTGTATTTTCTCTTCCCCGCCTTTATGAATTTATACCTTTAAATTGTTTTCCTTTAATTATGGCAGAATTTCTTCCAAGAGAAAGAAAATTTAAATGTGATTTTCAGTCTACCGTCTTTACCTGAAAGCCTGATGGCACCTTCATAAAAATTCTTCTTTTCTTCTATACTACTTTATGGTTAGAGGTTAACCTATGGATAAAGAATTGGTCCTTTAGTGTATATGGTCTTTATTATCTATCTTTGTATCCCCTTTATACCCCACATAAGTGTTGTTTAATAAGAGGGTGGATATTAATTAGGGAAAATCCATAATGTCTTGGTTTTTTCTTTGAATGTCTCTTTTAAAACAAGGCAGTATTCATCAACTATGTTCATTTAACCTTTGAATGATTAGGTCAGGAAGTGCTGAGGATGCTAGCTGCAAAGGACACAGTCTTACAATCCCATTTATTCATATCTTTAAGATCTTTGTCAGCCAAAAGGGCTTTTTTTATTATTATTATTTTTTAATTTTTGTGGTACGCGGGCCTCTCACCGTTGTGGCTTCGTCCCATTGCTGAGCACAGGCTCCCGACGCGCAGGCTCAGCGGCCATGGCTCACGGGCCCAGCCGCTCCGCGGCATGTGGGATCTTCCCGGACCGGGGCACGAACCCGCGTCCCCTGCATCGGCAGGCGGACTCTCAACCACTGCGCCACCGCGGAAGCCCAAAAGGGCTTTTTTGTTTGTTTTGTTTGGCTGCATCGTGTCTTAGTTGTGGCACCCAGGCGCTAGAGTGTGGGCTTAGTTGCCCCGCAGCCTGTGGGATCTTAGTTCCCTGACCAGGGATCAAACCCGCATCCCCTGCATTGGAAGGCAGATTCTTAACCACTGGACCATCAGGGAAGTCCCCTAAAGGGTTTTTTTTTAGCAGTGTATGGCCCTGAGAAAAGTCTGTCCCTTGCTACTCCTACATTGCAGCCCCAGCCTGTGAGACAATCAGTTGCAGATGGTGCCTGTCCCTAATATTTCATGTCTTACATATGTCCCCTCACTCTCAGAAAGCCCACAGCTGTAGCTATTGTACCAGAAAAACTGGTAGATGCTTCCAAACGGAAGACCTTTTCAGCAGCTTCCATCAAAGGAAGCCAACCAGCTTGGCATTTATTGACTTTTCTTGACTGTTGTGCAAGCCAGACAACCTCAGTATTAAAGCCTCGTTTGGTCTTCTGGGATCCTCAGTTGAGGACTGTGCACTCTGCTTTTATGGAACCACATGCTGCTTGAATAGATGTTGAGTCCTTGAAGTGGTGGATCTTAGGAGAACTATAAGAGATTCCCAGGTCACAGATAGATCCAATGCTGAAAATAACCCCTGTAGACAGGACAGAATCTGAAGTATTCCATTAGCAGTATGTAGGTAATGGTTATGAAAGATCTTGGTTATGAAAGATGAAAATATTTTACCACCAAAGAAAAATTGTGTTTTCTGATTGCTGCTTCGAATTTGATATATTTTTCATGTCACATCAGGACTATAAATGTTTCTTTTAATCTCATCTGAGAAATAGGATATCTTATATACTAGATGTTCCTTTTTCACTAGGTTGGCCTTAATAAGAACCCTCTTTATCCTTTTTGTCTGGATAATCAGGATTGTGCTAGACAGTGTCTTTTGTCTTTCTATAACCGGAACTCAACTACTGGCTTCTGGGACTCTCTTTTAGGATATATTTGTTTTTTAATTTTTATTTATTTATTTATTTTGGCTGCGTTGGGTCGTCGTTGCTGCGCATGGGCTTTCTCTAGTTGTGGCGGGGGAGGGGGGCTACTCTTCGTTGTAATGCACAGGTTTCTCCTTGCGGTGGCTTCTCTTTGTTGTGGAGCTTGGGCTCTAGGCGCATGGGCTTCAGTAGTTGTGGCATGCAGACTCAGTAGTTGTGGCTTGCAGGCTCTAGAGCACAGGCTCAGTAGTTGTGGCACATGGGCTTAGTTGCTCCTCAGCATGTGGGATCTTCCTTGACCAGGGATTGAACCTGTGTCCCCTGCATTGGCAGGCGGATTTTCCACTGCGCTGGCAGGGAAGTCCCAGGAATATGTTTGTTAATAGCGATGGCCCTGCTTGAATAACCCCACATAAGCAGTAGATAAGAATTCTGTATTCTAAGGGACTTCCCTGGCAGTCCAGTGGTTAAGACTCTGTGCTTTCACTGTAGGGGGTGTGGGTTCGATCCCTGGTCGGGGAACTAAGATCCCACATGCTGTGTGGAGTGGCCAAAAATAATCTGCCCTCAGTGGTAGGAGACAGTTGTTCCTGAAACCCAGAATTCAGTTCGTAAAACACCCAAGCTTGGGAGCTAGTCCCTCATTGAAAAGAGCCTGTGAGCTAAGGTTACTCAAGTAACAGAAGCCCATGCTGAGAATCTTGAGCAAATGGTAATAAATTTCACAACGTAGTAGTTCTACAGGGTAATAGAAGTGATTTGTGTGTTTTCATCTATTAAAATCTCAGCCATTTTTATATCATGATAGTAAATCAGGAGTTGATGATGAAAAATGGAATTAGTTTTGTATTTCTGGTTTGATAAATGATTGGAAAATAGATGGAACCATGTGATCTTTTTTGCAATAGGGGACTTTAAATTCTGAATTAAAAGTAGGTACTCGTTTCTAGTACTTATGTTCTCATTATGGCTAATAATTTTTACGCAAAGCCTTAGGGTGTATTTATTATAGGTTGGAATTAAAGGAAACACCCTGGGATTTTCCTAAGCTGGATTGAAGCCCACTTTAGAGCCATATCTTGCCCTCATTCATGTTGCTCTCTTTACATTGCTGTTTTGCTATGGTGTCATGTTCAGTGAGATAGGAAAAGAATTTCTTTTATTCACAATTTTTTAATATAGAGGTTATACATAGGTTTCATGGTATTGAGGTTCATACATGTTGAAAATAAAACTTGAGAAAAGCTTTGAGCTGTATGAGTGTGCAGACAGAAAGAATGTAAAATCTCCTGGTTGTAAGGATGACCTTTAATATTGTCTGTTTCAAACCCTATTTCTATGGAATTTGCCTTGTATTAGCTGTGATTGGAGCCCCACCATCTACATGAATACTACTAGTGATTTACTACCCTAAAATGGCCCGTTCCATGTTCCTAAAACTCTCTTAGGAAGTTATTTATATGAACTAAAATTTGTCTTTCTTTAAATTCTATCTGTAGGTCCTAAATGTACAGTTTGAGGTTTTATAGAACAAGTTTCCCTCTGAATCAAGGTTCATAGGGCCTGATAATCAGTCAGGTGGGCCTATAATGAAAATATACTCAGTCTGAATTCATTTTCCCTTTTATTCCACTTCAGGAAAGCCTAAATTTATGGAAGGACATATGTTTGTGTGTTCTGGAAATAGATATCAGTTTTATTGTTCTAATTAAAAACAAACAAACAAAAGAAACGGTTAGAAGTGGAGACATTGGGCTTCCCTGGTGGCGCAGTGGTTAAGAATCCGCCTACCAGTGCAGGGGACACAGGTTCGATCCGTGGTCCGGGAAGATCCCACATGCCGCGGAGCAACTAAGCCCGTGAGCCACAGCTGCGGAGCCCGTGAGCCACAACTGCTGAAGCCCGTGTGCCTAGAGCGTGTGCTCCGCAACAAGAGAAGCCATCGCAATAGGCCTGTACACCGCAACGAAGAGTAGCCCCCGCTCACCGCAGCTAGAGAAAGCCCACGCGCAGCAACGAAGACCCAATATAGCCAAAATCAATCAATAAATAATATTTTTTTAAAAAAAGAAGTGGAGACACTGGTAAATGTACTTAGACTCAGTTACAGTTTGGAGACAAAGGAAAACATTATTTAATTAGTTTTGAAAAGTGTGTGAATGAATGGTGGTCCTTAGCTTAGTGGCAACAATACTTTCCAGGAGCCATTGAAGGAGGTGGAAGGCAGATACTCCAAATATGAAAGCACCAAACTTCTCAATTCCATACATAGCTCATACTGTGCTCCTGACAATAGTTTCTGCCCCTTCTGTATGTGACCTGATTCCCCAGTAAAACTGCCCAGAGATAGCATCTGTGCACGGTGGGCTACCCATGTACCCAGTCATCTTGACAGCCACCTGTGCCTGCCTTTTTGTCCATGTTGAGCTTAAATAAGATAGTGGGCAGTACATAGGCACACCTGTGAACCCTCTTGATTTCTGACTTGCTATGAACTAATCTGTGTGTTTACCACCTAGAACCTAGATTACATTCTAGATCAGTTTTACCTCAGGATTTAAAAATGAATAATATTCATTAACTCATTACTGAAGTCTGTTCTTCTGTTGAGTTTTCACTGGGTCTTCAGTCCCATGATATACCAGACTGGGGTGTGGAATAGCTAATAACTTTAACTGATAGTTTATTAGTCCTTCCTTCACCATTTTGTGATTCAGTACTATATGTATGAAATGTATTTTAAAGTTTAACGGTAAGCCCTGCATAGCAAATAGTTCATGCTGATGTATTCTGTGTACTTGTATTCTGTGTATTCATAGTATTCTATGGTGCAACAGCTGCATCCAAGGGCACGTCACCCAGTCCTAGCAAGGTACACAAATCTGTCATTAAAGGGAAAAAGAAGGATTGTGCCTTTAGGGTGAGAGCCTATGTAGGTCGGGCAGAACCTGTTTAAGGTAAGACCTTGGGTTTGGGGAACTTAACTGTCTGTCAGGCTGAAAGGCCTGTGAAAATATTGCTGGCTGTTTCTGGCAGCTGAAACTGCATAGAGTAATTCTGTTGTAGGCTGCTGGAGGAGGAGAGCCTTTGGGACTTGTGATGAATTTGGTTAGCATGTGGTTACTTAGGGGTAGTAACCAGATTGGTCAGTATAGCACGGCAGGTGGGTTCTGTATTGACAGAAACAGATCAAGTACGCTTTTTGCTGTACGTTTCTGATTTATTTTGCCTAACATGTAAAACTTTGAGGAAGCTGCCTGGAGCAGGAATGGATGCAGTATATCTTAGCATTATTTTCCCTTGACCCTGTGTTCCTTTTGAGGCACACAGCTGCCAGTGACCCTCTCTACCTAGGTATGGTCCTATCAGAGTTGTGGCAGTTGCTTAATTCTTGCTGTACCACTGCCCTGTTATACATGGGTTTACATCGCCAGTGTGGAACAACTTGCATTGGTATTTTTTCTAAGCGGAAAAGCCAAAGTCCTAACAATGGTCTACAAGTCCCTGTATGATCTAGCCATGCCTTCCGCCTCCCCCTTACCTCACTGACTTCATCTGCTTCTCCTCCCCTCGCTCCACTGTAGCCACACTGGCTTCCTTGTGGATCCTCAAACAGGTATGCTGCCCCCTCAGGGCCTTTGAATTTGCTGTTTCCCATGTCTGGAATGTTCTTTCTCCCAATTGTCATATCTGCATGGTCATTGCCTCCTTCAGGCCTTTGCTAAAGTAGGACCTTTTTGATAAGGCCACCTCACTCTACTCCCAGTATTCTTGTGTGTGTGTGTGTGTGTGTGTGTGTGTGTGTGTGTGTGTGTGTGTGTGTGTGTGTGTGTGTGTGTGTGTGTGTGTGGTACGCGGGCCTCTCACCGTTGTGGCCTCTCCTGTTGCGGAGCACAGGCTCCAGACACGCAGGCTCAGTTGTCATGGCTCACAGGCGCAGCCGCTCCGCGGCATGTGGGATCTTCCCGGACCGGGGCACGAACCCGCGTCCCCTGCATCTGCAGGAGGACTCTCAACCAACCACTGTGCCACCAGGGAAGCCCCTATTCCCAATATTCTTGATCCCCTTTACCCTTACTCTCCCCCAGAGCACTTATCCATTTTAAATACTGTTTATTGTACTTATTCATTTTCACCTCATGCCCGTGCACCACCCCCCGCCCCGGTCACTGGACTGCAAACTCCAAAAGGGCAACAGTTTTTGTCTTAGTCTTTTTTCTGCACTGATTTATCTCCAATGCGTGGCACACAATAGGTGTTTAATAAATATTTGTTGTTGAATGACTTTTTTTTGCTTTCATTTAAGAAAGTGTTTACAAATATCAGGTGCATCTGGTTCTTGACCAAACTCAGCAAGGCCATCTCCTCATCTTAGCAAACAGGGTATACCTAAACACTCTGTCTGCCAGTTGTTTCTTAGTGGCCTTGCAGTCTACCCCCTGCCCCTGTTTCAATACCCTTTTACCTGGGTGGATCTGGTCCTGATCCAAGTTTAATCTGAGGACCTACAGTCACAGATTCATTTTCTCTCAAATGGGCAGGACAAACATTAGAAGCTGCTGCTTCCATTACTCTCTTCATTGACTTTTGAAAAGGCAAGATCACAGCATGTTAATGGACCCTATTTCCAAGGCTGGCGATAACTAGGAGAATAGAACATGTGACTATTCTAATGTTTGGGGAACTTTTTCTGTTACTAACCTATGTCTGTGTGCCACTTCAAAATAAAAACAAATTGTACCACACAACTATTAAACCATTAGCCTAATTCCCTCCATTTTGTATCATATTCTCAGAGTAAATTTGGAAGCTTAAGGATGCTCTGTGTGTGTCTTGGAGCCCCAGGGAAAACCAGAATCATTTAGCTGTCTGACAGGAAATGGAGCTGAGCAAGCCCCTTTTTCTATGAGATCAGAAAGAAGCCTGACTTTTTTCTAATTCTGATGGATATGAAGTGATAAGAAGGCAAGCTTTAAAAGGAAGGGCAAAGGGGTTTGCCTTCTGCCAGTAGATGATCATTGTATCTTGTCGCTCAGTTCTTTGCTTTCAGAAAAGTTTTTTCAAATAATACTCAAAACAGTCTAACTTTTGCCTTTAAAAGGGAAAAAAAAATTTTATTTAAAAAGGTAATGGTCTAGCACGTCCCTGTTCCAGGTTTTTCCACCCTTGCTATCAGAAGAGTTTGCTTTGGTGGGAATGGGTGTGATTGTTTATAAGTTCAGAAGTAAACAGTAAAAAGGGTGGGACTCCTAAACTGAAATTCACTCTGGGGTGAGGTGTCACAATGCTGGCACTGGAGGTTGTGCTGGGACTTTAAGGGTGTGAGTTCAGGCTGACTCTCTGCAGTTCAGATGGCTTTAGTGGTGGCTATGGGTGGGCTTCAAAAAGAAGCTTCATGAAAGACTGCCTCTGTGGACAGAGGCAGTCTTTCATGAAAATTGTGACCTTTCCACTTTTTTTCCAAATGTCTTTGACGGAGAGGGGGAATTCTTTTTTAAAGCAATACTTGAGAGCCTAGCTTAAGTTGCAGAAGAATTACAGAATTTGATTCTAGTAGTTCTAACCCTACGCTGCTTTAGGGGTCTTCCAGTGTGCAGCCTTGGAGACCATCATTCTGATACTCCTTCCTCTTCTAAACTAACATCTGTGTGTGCCACTTTACAATGTTAATCTTCTCTTTGGTGTTCTGGAGATTTAATCTGCCTACATTCTAATTCATGGTGTTAACTCTGTGGGAGGTTTCTGAGATTGAGATTAAGCAAATCACATGACGGAATTGGGGGACTCCAGGAGGAGTCATAGTTACATCAGTTTTAGTATCTTTTGGTTTCTCTTCTCCTTTCAAAACAGGGCCCACCAAGAGAGCTTGTCTCTTAGGTTCTCATTGCCATTCTTTTTTTAAAAAAAATATTTATTATTATTATTATTTTTGGGGCCGCGCCGTGTCTTTTTTTTTTTTTTTTTTTTTGCGGTATGCGGGCCTCTCACTGTTGTGGCCTCTCCCGTTGCGGAGCACAGGCTCCGGACGCGCAGGCTCAGCGGCCATGGCTCACGGGCCCAGCCGCTCCATGGCATGTGGGATCTTCCCGGAATGGGGCACGAACCCTTGTCCCCTGCATTGGCAGGCGGACTCTCAACCACTGTGCCACCAGGGAAGCCCAGGCCGCGCCGTGTCTTAATTGAGGCATGCAGGATCTTCATTGTGACATGCAGGCTCGGGCTTCTTAGTTGTGGCGTGTGGACTTCTTAGTTGTGGCATGCATGTGGGATCTAGTTTTGTGACCAGGGATCAAACCTGGGCCCCCTGTATTGGGAGCGCAGAGTCTTACCCACTGGACCAGTAGGGAAAGCCCCCTCATTGCCATTCTAAAACCCAGTAATTATGTGTACCACTAGAAGATTTAAGTTTAAGAGATCATCTGAGGGTCTGTTCAGAGCTTTCCTTTCCATTCTGAGAGCCACTTAAACGTGGAAATTTCAGATGCTGAAGTTCATGTTGTTGCCCAAGGGGAAATTAGCTTAGGGACATGGAACTACTGCTTTTATCAGGAAGAGAGGAACCTGTCAAGTTTTCCCTGTAAGAGGCTCCACCATCCACATGCTCTTAACAATGAAAATCAACAAATGTGGCTTTTATCTATAATGACAGCAGATTGGCAGTGTTTGAGGGCTGCTCAGCTGCCATGCAATCCATCTGATCTGTTGGGTGAACTAAGAAAGAAAATAGAGGCTTCTTGTTTGAATCTTAGCCATGGAAGTAAACTAAAGATGGCTGTTCAAGTTAAAATGTAATTAGCATTGGAAGGAGAGTAAATTGACATTTTCTGTGGTGGGTTGCATGACTATTTCTGCTATATTTTTAACTGTATTGAGACATTGTCAAATATTATAGATAGCCCTGTTTTGTCAGGACGTCTCTGAGAAGTCTCAGATAATTTATTGGTCAATAGGGTTTGAAATGGAAGACCATATTTAAACTAAAGATGGTAGATATTTTTTGGCATTGACTAGGAATGCAGAACTACATACAGGTAGATTTAACTCCAGCAGCTAGCAGAGAGCCTCTTCTGCTTGAGTCTCAGGTGACATATCACACAGTTGGAGTCACTGTCATTAAAAGCCTGTCACTCAGAGCTCTTCCCCTAGGCTCTGTTGACTCGGTGGTGTGGTGCTTAACACACATCTGAATCATCATTCCTCAGACAACTGGCGATGGTTGGCGTCACTGCCTGGTCCTGGCTTGGACCAGCCTGCAAATAATCTTTCTAAAAGCTAAATGGAGAGGAGGAGAAAAAAAAAAAAAATTCCTCAGAGACTTGGAAAGGTCACAAGTGACGTCACGGAAGGGTAGATGATATACTCTCAAAGGTGAGCTGTATACCACTTGACTTGAATTTTCTTGTGGCAGTGCCTCCTGTGGTGATCTGTGGGGAGAGGCCGCATTTGCCAGAGTTCAGACTGGGTTCATCTCGTACCTTTTTATAGTACTTTTGAGCACACTGAAACAAGGTTAGAATATTAATTCAGCCTGCTCCTCTCCAGCTGTGCCACCATAAAGAGGCTGCAGCTCCTGTAGCAGGCTTCCTATACTATGGAAAGAAACTAATTGCTGGTTACAGGCTGAAGCTGACAGGCTGCTCTTTCCCCGGCAGCCACTGAAAGTAACTTTTAAAAATCATCATTATTATTAAGCATTTATAGCCCACTTTTGTGTTTTCCAAGTACCTCATAATCATTTCTATTTGCTCTTCTTATTGATGTCCCTGAGAGGCAAGTTAATATTGTTATGTCTGCATGTCACATGTGACAGACCAGAGGAACAGAGGATTAGGTAATCAGCTCCTTGGTACCATCTGTGATCTGCTTTAGGCATCCTCAAAGCAGAAACTGAGGTGTGCACTCGGTTCCTAAGCTCACTGAGCCCATTTCCTCACTGCTTCCTTTTTAATTTGGTGTATGAGTATTATGGTTTTTATACTTTTTGACTGCAGTTTACAGTAAGAGGTACATTTTACATAGTGTATACACACAATACATTAAACTGAAAGTTTCAGGAAACATTATTTACTCTTCATGAGACACATTATGACATTTTCTTTTCTATTTTTTATGCTAGTTTCATCCCATTAAATTAATTTTAAGAAACACCAGTTGGTCGTGACCCACGGCTTTTAAAACCACCATGTTAGGAGGTACTTGAGGCTGAAGAATACACATGCGCCTGGCGCATCAGTTTTATTTAAAGGAAAATGGAGCAACACATTTTCATATTAAAACACATGGATTCATTATGGAATAGCATGGAACTTCAAAGAAATTTTGTTCTTATGATGGGCTACTTCATATTATGCCCGTAATCCTGATCCTTACCTCTACCTCCACCCTGCTATATATGTCCATTCTTCCCTCCTCTGTTAAGGGAAGTACACTGGAAAAAACTTGAGAAGTCCTGTCCTTTTGGAAACTTTAGACCAAGTTCATATCTTGTCTAAACCCAAATGGCTGTCAGGAACTTTGAGTAGTGTATTTTACAGCCATTATTCTTATTGAGCCCTTACTCTGTGTCAGTCACTGTTTTAGGAACTGAGAATACAGTAGTGAACGAGAGACAAAAATCTCTTCCCTTGTGAAACTTACATTTTAGTCGAGGTGAATTATGTGGCACAGGGACAGGCAGTGCACCAACAAATAAGTAAAATAATATGTCAGATAAGAGCAATGGAGAAAAACAAAGCAGAGGTTGGGATAGGGAATCCTAGAGTTGGAGGTTGGGTGGTATAATTTTATAAATACGTTGGTCATGGAAGACCTACGTGAGAAGATAATATTTGATTTAAAGCAAAGACCCAAAGGAGGCCAGAATGAACCTTGCACATTTCTGGTGGAAGAGAATTCCAAGCAGAGGAAACAACGAAGGCAAAAAGCTATGAGATAAGAGCATCCCTGGTATGTGCAGGGCACAACAGCAGGCTCCTGTGGCTGACGGGAGAGTCATAGCATATGACAACAGAGAGGTAAGAGACATCCAACTATAGGCAGTTGTAAGTTTGGGAAGTCATTGGAAGTTTGAGCAGGGAAGTATTTATTAATTGATCTACATTTTAAGATCACTCTGCTGTGTTGACAGTAGACTGGGAAGCTAGATGGGGAGGGTGGAGAGAGACAAGTGCAGAAGCAGCGAGACCATAAAAAGCTTGGCAGTGTTTCATGTACTGAGTTTGGAAAGTCAGCAGGAGGTTCCATTTAGGGATGAGATGGGGAGATCAAGAATTTGGTTTTGGACATGTTCATTTTCAGATATGTGTTAGTTATCCAAGTAGAGATACTAAGTAGACAGTTGGATATATATGTGATAATTGATTTGCCATAGGCAAGCTAGACATTGATGTTAAAGCTCTTGGAAAATACTTCTCCACCTTGTCTGGATTATGCCTTTCTGTTCTGTACCTGTTGGGATGGTGAATTTCAAAATAAGAAAACTTTGAACTCCCCTCTCTCCCGCTGAAGCAGTCAATATCATACTCTAAGGTTTACTCAATTCTGTTTAAGAGAGCCGCCGTCTGGGGACTTCCCTGGTGGCGCAGTGGTTAAGAATCCTCCTGCCAATGCAGGGGACACGGGTTTGAGCCCTGGTCCAGGAAGGTCCCACATGCCACGGAGCAGCTAAGCCCGTGCACCACAACTACCGAGCCTGTGCCCTAGAGCCCGCGAACCATAACTACTGAGCCCACGTGCCACAACTACTGAAGCCTGCACACCTAGAGCCAGTGCTCTGCAACAAGAGAAGCCACCGCAATGAGAAGCCTGTGCACCGCAATGAAGAGTAGCCCTGGCTCGCTGCAACTAGAGAAAGCCTGCGCACAGCAAGGAAGACCCAACGCAGCCCAAAATAAATAATAAAAATTTAAAAAGAGAGAGAGAGCTGCCGTCTGGATTGGAATTAGACCGGATTCATACTGTGTTTTCCTTGAATCTTTTTTGCTGAGACTCCCGAAGAGTTATTGGCATATCCTTGGAGAATCTAATATTCTTTGGGTTGTGATCTACTGCCTGTGTTATTCTTCCTCAACATCTAAATATTATTTTAGCCCAGTGAATTTGAAACCAAAAGAGCCCACGTATCATTCTATCCCCGCATCCTTGCCTCATCAAGTTTCTGTGTGCCTAATGAGCCATGTTACTGGTGAAATTATGGGGTTTTTAAAATAAATTTATTTATTTGTTTATTTATTTATGGCTGCGTTGGGTCTTCATTGCTGTGCGCAGGCTTTCTCTAATTGCGTCGAGTGGGGGCTACTCTTCATTGTGGTGCGCGGGCTTATTCCGGTGGCTTTTCTTGTTGCGGGGCATGGGCTCTAGGCACATGGGCTTCAGTAGTTGTGGCTCGTGGGCTCTAGGACACAGGCTCAGTAGTTGTGGCGCATGAGCTTAGCTGCTCTGCGGCATGTGGGATCTTCTCGGACCAGGGCTCGAACCCGTGTCCCCTGCATTGGCAAGAGGATTCTTAACCACTGTGCCACCAGGGAAGTCCCTGAAATTATGTTTTGCATATGAACGAAATACAGGTTAAAAAGGGGGAAAAAAAGTTGAGAAACCAGTGTTTCATTCCATTTGCTCAACTTCTTCCCCTTAAATTTCATGCAGCAAATACTTACTGAGTCACTAGTATGCGAGTGAAGATGAGAGCCCGTGCACTGAGAGATCATTGTGTTGTGGGTGAGGCAGAGATAAACAGTTATTTATTCTATATAGAGGTGCATGGAGTGGGTGCTATGGAGAGGAACTAGAGCCTTCCTGAGAAACCCTTGTCAAGCTTGAACTAAATCTTCAGATTAAATAGATATTTTCCAGACAGATAAAGTTTTAGGAGAACATATTAAGCAGAAAGAACAACGTCTGACAAGAAACAGCATGTCAGTTTCATTGTTAGGGGAGCAATAAGTAATTCTGATGTGCTTGAAGTTAAGGAAAAGGCTGGAGAGGTAGGCAGGGCCCAGATCCAAGGGAACCATATACATTTGAAACAAATGCAGTCCTAGCCAAGAGTAAAAGTTTGAGAGCTGCAAAATGCAGATTTTGAAAATCTAATGTAAAAGAGATGAAACACTTCCTCACTGATCTCTTGTTAGCATAGTTGTAATACTACATTTGAGCATATGTAAGATGTCAGATAAGTCTAATGTGATTATCCTTAATTATGAAAAATTCTCAGTAAAAAAGGTAAAGCAGAAAATGGTGAAAGAAGAGGGAACTTTTCTTTGAGAAACATTTGTTAATAGTACTTAATTGTTGTAAGTCAGGCACCATTATAAGTGCTTTGCAAACATTTACTCGTTAGCCTCATAACAACCCCGTGCATTTAGTCCTGTTACCTCCATCCTTCAGGCCAGAGACTGAGCTGAGTACTGCTGCCTAAAGTCACACAGCTAGTAAGTAACAGAGTCAGCATTTGAAATCAGGTGGTCTGGTCTGGTTCCCAAGTCCGTGTTCAGAGCCACTGTGTCTGCTCCCTCTGATTTGGGTGTCCCAGCTTCTCAGAGGATTATTCTAGAGCAGAAGTCCAGAGATAGTCTTCAGGGTGTCCTGAAAGCTCTGAAGTTTTCGTGGAAACGTTGCATGTACAGTTTTCAGAAAGAACGTCCCTGACTTCCTTCTGTTTGTCAAAAGGGTCCTTGGGGCAAAATGGTTTTAGCACTGCTGACCTAGAAGAGCTTTTCATGTCTTTTCCATTGTTAAAGGTCTTCAGTTGGAATAAGGATTCCCTCAGAAGAACGATCTATTTATAAGCCCACGCAGACTTCTTAGGTAACATTGTTCTAAATTAATTACTTGTCTGGTTGATCTTCCTAGGAACTTTTTCCAAAATACATGTTCCAGGTCCCAGATTTAGGGATTGCTGTTTTTTAAATACAGGATGGAGTCCCGGATTCTGTTTTGAGAAATCTCTCCAGATGATTCTAATATAAGTCTTTGGTTGAGAACCACTAATATTATCTCTTGAAGGACATATGACCCACACTAGCCCACTTGAACCACTTCCAGTTTTCACTTCTAAATGCCCTTTACAGAGCCTGGCACTCCCTCAAGGTCTTATTGGTGCCCTTATTTGAAATAAGAGTTCCCGTCCTCTCATTGCTGAATACCAGATGAATTAGAAAATCCCTCCTTCCCAGAAGCCCACAGCTGGTATAGATCTTTTGAAGTGGTGCTCGAGTACATCTTAAAGAATGTCTAAGGTCCCTCTTTCCTGAGGTTAGTTACTCTGCTTATATTCACCAGACTCAAGCTTTTTGGGACTCCTGCTGTCTCAGCATTTTGGGCATCTGATTATGTGATATAGGTCAGAAACTCCTGGGTGTGGGTCATTGAAAGGTTAAATGTACAAGTTACAAGGAAAGTAATTTGATGAATTCTTATAGGAAAGAGGGCAGAAAGATATCAAGTAGACATACCCAAACCAAATTATGGAGGATGAAATAAAGGTACTATTTAAGGTGGGGAAGGGACTTCCCTGGTGGCTCAGTGGTTAAGAATCCACCTGCCAGTGCAGGGGACATGGGTTCGAGCCCTGGTCTGGCAAGAACCCACATGCCACGGAGCATCTAAGCCCGTGCACCACAACTACTGAGCCTGCACTCTAGAGCCCACGTTCCTAGAGCCCATGCTCCCCAACAAAGAGAAGCCAACACAGTGAGAAGCCCGCCTACCCCAACGAAGAGAAGCCTCACCGCAACTAGAGAAAGCCCGTGTGCAGCAACAAAGACCCAATGCAGACAAAAAAAAAAAAAAAAAAAAAGGTGGGGAAGATGAGTTGATAACATATGTAAAAGAACTGGAAGTACTTCGGAAAGAGGATATTTCAATCTCAATATGCTGTTGAAGTATAGACATTTGCCCCAAGAAGGGGAGGGGACAGAATAGTGGTGCTAGATAAGCACTTTTTACCTTTATTTCTTAGAGAGAAATAGACATGGTTACTGATTATAAAACTCACCCAGAGAAATGGTTTTCTGCAGTGCCAAAAGCATAGATAGGAAAGTCACCAGTGACAGAAACCAGTGGGAAGTGGTAGTTTCGAGCAGTTCTTCTCCTACTCTCCCCTCTTACAGTATATGGCTCTTATAATCTGCCACAGTGGAGTCTGCCTGTTTCTGAATAGAGACACCAATCAGTGTTGCCCCTGAACACAAGTACTTATTATAGCTTTTTTAAAAATATGAACAGCATGCTCTGGATTGAATGGACCATGGTAGAATCACAGCCTGCCCAAATCCAGAAGTTTGTATTGTGAGAAGAAAACTCATTTCTTCATTTGTTCAAAGGCTTTTCCTTCCGAGAGTCATCAGATTTACGAGTGTTTGACCCAACAAGCTTTTCCAGCCATATGACTTAGGAAAGTAAGATTTTATAAAAGAAAGAGCTTTAAAACTGATACCTGAAAAAAGATAAGGGGCAGTATGTCACCAGTTATTGTGGAGAGAAAAAAACCAAGGTTTAGAGTTAATTTTGCATTTGAATCCTGGTTCTTCTGTGTACTGATGGTGTGATACTGGATGTTACTTAATCTTTCTGAAACTCAGTTCCTCATGTGTAAAATAAGAGGGGAGTAACAGTACTTTGTTTGGGATAGTTATAATGAGGATTAGAAATATCATCATTAATAGGTACTTAGTAAGTGGTAGCAGAAACTACTGTTAAAACAACTGACTAGGGCTTCCCTGGTGGCGCAGTAGTTGAGAATCCGCCTGCCGATGCAGAGAACACGGGTTCGTGCCCCGGTCCGGGAAGATCCCACATGCCGTGGAGCGAGTGGCTGGGCCCGTGAGCCATGGCCGCTGAGCCTGCGCGTCCGGAGCCTGTGCTCCACAGCGGGAGAGGCCACAGCTGTGAGAGGCCTGCGTACCACTGACTAGATATCGCAGGTACAGAATATGTGCCTTGAATTCATCCCTCCTGGGGCCCCTCCTGGAGCAAGGCAGAGTTGCAGGCTGTCCACGGTGCTCTTGACAGTGGAGTGAATAAGGACATGCTTTGCAGTGTATGGGCTGGTATGTCTTGATTTAGGGTTTCCTGCCCTGTCTAAAAGAGGAAGGAGGGACTTCCCTGGCCATCCAGTGGTTAAGGCTCTGCGCTTCCAATGCAAGGGGCGCGGGTTTGATCCCTGGTCAGGGAACTAGATTCCATGTGCCGCAACTAGCTAAGACCCAGTGCAACCAAATAAATATATAAATATTTTAAAATAAATAAATAAAAGAGGAAGGAAATTGGGTGATATATTTCTAGACACGTAACTGTTCTTTCCCTCCTACCTGGCTTCTTATGATGTCCTAATTTTCCCTTGCTACTTTCCTGGCAGGTGGCTGTGAAAAACAATATTGACGTCTTCTACTTCAGCTGCCTCGTCCCACTCAACGTGCTTTTTGTAGAAGATGGCAAAATGGGTAAGTATGTCCTCCTGTCCTGCCAAATATACCTTTGCCCTTCCTCTGAATGTGTCAGGCAGAGCATAGCCCCAGAAGGACAAGTTATTTTGAGGTTTAAAAAAAATGGAGGAAGGCTATTCTAAAGCTCTAATAATTGCAAATTATATATTCTCCTGAGTCACAGTTGATCTTGCTTTGCTGTTGGTCTCCAAGTCACAATGTCCATTATCTGAATAAGCCAGTCACCACAGCATACAGAGTAAGTGGCTTGGTGACAAGTAGATGTGGATTTGAATCTCAGCTTGGCTGTTTACTAGCCATGTGACTGTAGCAAGGTGCTTAATTTTTTTGAGTTTCAGTTTCCAAGTTTACAAAGCAGAAATAGTTTTTATAATGACTTGAGATAATACATGGAAATTCAGCACTTAGCCCTGTTCTGAGTTCTTACTGTCTCAAGATAAGAATTCAATAATTTGTGATAAATGTATTGGTATTCCCCATGTGGTTGTTGATATTTCTCTCTTCCCTTACTTAGGAAACCACCATCTAATAAAACTAGCTTGTATTGATACATATGAAGTTGTATTGGCACTTAACATTGGTTTCATTCTTACAGTAGCTCTTTGGGTAGGGTAGGCAGATGTAATAATATATGATGAAATTAAGGATCAGAAAGATCACAAGACTTACCAAAGTCACCCAAATAGGAAAACAGTGGAGGCAAAACTAAGCCCTAGATGTAGACTCTTTTCCAGTGTATCTTAGTGCTTCTCATGAGGGATTAATTGACCTGGAGTGTAGCACCTCTGCATAGCTAAGAGTTGACTCCAGTCCCAGGCTACTGCTGGCTGTATTGCTAGAGCCAGCACTCCAAAGGAGAAATGGTACAGGGGCTTAGATGTCAGAATATTGACAGATTGTGTACATCCTTCCTTTCCCTCTGCTTCCCCATTACAGAGCGCCAGGTCTTCCTTGCAACATGGAAGGATATTCCCAATGAAAATGAACTTCAGTTTCAGATTAAGGAATGTCATTTAAATGCTGGTGAGTGATGACTCTAAATTTCATTTTCATCTTAGTGTATTAGATATTTGAAAATTTTGTCTTTTCGTTACCTATCTTTTCACATCTACCTTATTTCTAGTGAGTATATGGTATTACTTTGCAAACTTCTCTTTAAAAACTTGGGATGTTTTGATGTAGGTACTAGATTACGTACAAACTAACAGATTTAAGAAAAGAACTAGAATGGATCCACCCACCCAATTCTGTAGTAGTTGAACGTGTATGAGTCATGTTACTTGAACATTCTAAGCATTAGGTAATTGAAGTGGCACTTAAAGATATGCACTCTCCCCAAAATTAAAAGGACTCTTTGTCATTTTACATCAGCCTTCAGTAGTGACTCTTTCTGAGATCCTTATTTGGAATCCTGTGTTTACTATTAAATAAGACTACATCATAGTTGATTAAAGCCTAGTTGATAGCCTTTTTCTTTCTTGCCTTGTGTCAGCTTTCATATGGTTATACTGACCTCTTGTAATCACCATGAAAAAGCTCCAGCCCCCTTAGTAGTTAGTTTTATTACTGTACTAGAACATCAGAGGGGAAACCCAGGAGGAGAAACAATAGCAGCTGACAGTGCCTAGGGCTTTGTTTCACTGAAGCATCCTCAGGAGTGGAAGGAGCCTTCGGCTGTTCAGGGTCTTGCCTTTGTTCCAGTCTCTCTTTGAGGTTAGTATAAGGCCTTATGAAATGAAAGGCGTTTGAATGAAAGTGAGCCTTGGTGCTGTTGGGTGCCACCTCTTTTCCTCTTTTCTTCATTCACCCATCATTTCCTCCTTCTGGCTGCCGCCCTCCCACTGTAGCTGGAGCATTGAGTGGGGGAAAGAGGCAGTACAGCAGTACAGAAAGAAAAAAAACTCACTGTCTTCTCAGTTCACCTTGCTCTTTAAAAAGTTTTTTTTGGGCTTCCCTGGTGGCGCAGTGGTTGGGAGTCCGCCTGCCAATGCAGGGAACACGGGTTCGTGCCCCGGTCCGGGAAGATCCCACATGCCGTGGAGCGGCTGGGCCCGTGAGCCATGGCCGCTGAGCCTGCGCGTCCGGAGCCTGTGCTCCGCAACGGGAGGGGCCACAACAGTGAGAGGCCCGCGTAAAGTTTTTTTTGCGGGGAGTGGGAGTGCTCTATGATGCATTCATCCTCTGTGTTCAGACAAGTCTTTTCTTACAGGGCTTCTCCTGAGCCCTTGTAGAGGTGTTTGAGGAGATAGTTTTCTGTAATGTCCACTGTCGCTACTAGTTTGTTGATTCTCATATCTGCCTTCTTTTGAACATATTCTTGCTCTAGGTTTCTCAGCCTGACTGGTTATGTAGTTATTAAACAAAACCAGATTTTTGCTGAGTTTTCACACAAAAAGTCATACTTAAATTGAGCTTCTTTTTATGCCATGTTCTAGGTAGGTGACGGTGTTATCTCTCTGCTAGGCTTACTGGTTAGTTCACAAGCCTCATTTGATGAGTTGGGAGGTTGGGCAGTTTTCCATTGTGTAAGCTGTTTTTCAGGAAGCTTCAGGTGCAGAATCTGCAGTGGTTCATGGCGAGACTTGGAGTCACCCTTGTGTAGTCAGTCCCAGGACATTTCATTTATTATGCTCCTGAGAACACTTTTCCCTCAGAAGAGGGTTCTGTGGTCAAAAAGCTTGGAAAATACAGTGTGTGATGTGCCTCGCTTGTGTGTTGCCGTTGCACGTGAGCACACTAGAAGCTGAGGCTTCCTGCATCGAGGAAAGCAGTTTAACTCAACATTAACTGAATTTTTTCACTGTGGAATTTAAAGTCACAAAATGCTGATTGTTAACGTCTTATGGAACACCAGTGTTCCTTGAACATGCAGGATTTGGGAAACTCTGGCCTATAGAGAGCAGAGAAAAGCCAGGGTAATTGGAAAGCAGATTTGGTTTCAGAGGTCTGGTGTGAAAGGGACATGCTTTTTCAAAAAAGAAAATGGAAGTTTGGATGATTGAGGGCTTTACTGTGCCCTGTCAGAGTTATAGAAAAGATCCCCCTGCTTCCAGATTGGGGTTCTGAACCCTTATTGAACCTTGGTGTACATTTGTGATCTTGCCCAAAGAAGGGGTGTCTGGTCTTGCTCCCAAAGGATCTTTGTCGTCCGGTGTAAACTGGAACAGTTTCCCAGAGCAAATTCAGTTTTGATGAGTTCTGCCATGGCCTCATGCCAGTTCCTCCCTGCCTTGGGTGCTCCAAATACCAGCGAATCCGTTTTCCAGTGACACACAGTGCAGCACGTGGCAGTGCAGCACATGGAGCAGAGGGAAAAACAGCCACTTCGTTTTCTCCAGGAGCCCGAGGCCATCATTTCCCACACTGAATCATTGCTAATCGCTTATGAGACCACTTCCTGCAACTAATCCTTTCTAGCTTTTCCTCTGCCTCCACCCCAAGGTCTGGAATACCCTGGCCTTTACATTTCCTTCCAGTCTGAGGGCTCTATTAACAACATTTTCAGGTTTAGTGCCTTCTGATTCGACACCCTGGGTCTAGCAGAGAGCTAAAAATACCATCCTTCCCAGCTGATCTGTCCTAATCACAATAGCACCAAGCCTTTAAATAGCTTTTTTGTGCCAGAGTAGACATTTGACAGATGGAGCTAACACTCTGAGGGCAACAGGAAGTCGCAGGCTTAAAGAGCTGACCACCTAGCGTTGAACTTTTACTTTTGCTCTTCCATTTCTTCTAGAGATGAAAGAAGAAAAGAAACCCTCTTCCTAAGCCTTAATCATTTATCAGTTCTTAATAGAAAGGTGTATATGACGGGGTGCTTATGGTGCCACTAGTTGTGTAAATACTAGAAAATATTAGATCAGAAAGGCACCAGTGTATGGGTCTCCCTGCTTCCTAGCACTGGTCATCTCTACTGGCATCAAGCGGTCTGTATGAATCTGTTGTACAGCTTATATTATAGCTGTATTTGGGCTTAGTACATGTCTGGGACCACTATCTTAAGTATACAAGAAGTAGTTGTATCTCCAGCCATGTCCAGAAAGGAATCTTTCTGGCAAGCAGTCTACATACCTGTTTTTTTTTTTTTTTTTTTTTTTTTCTTTTTTTTTGCGGTATGCGGGCCTCTCACCGCTGTGGCCTCTCCCGTTGCGGAGCACAGGCTCCGGACGCACAGGCCCAGCGGCCATGGCTCACGGGCTCAGCCGCTCCGCGGCACGCGGGATCCTCCCGGACCGGGGCACGAACCCGCGTCTCCCGCATCGGCAGGCGGACTCCCAACCACTGCGCCACCAGGGAAGCCCATACATACCTGTTTTTTAAGTTAAGTGTTTATTATACTGTGAAAAGCTCAGAGGAGGAGACATGTTGTATCTATATTCACTAGTTGGGCTCTCTAATAAGGGACAAATATTTCTTCTGCCACAGGGACTAGGTGAGGATGAGTTGTTTCTTTGTTTTGTCGTGGTTCTCCCCATCCCTCGGAACATTTCATAAATGCAAATGCTTTGCCAGCCAGCACTTAAATATAGTTTGGTTGTTCAAATGGTGAAAAGTGTTCTTTTCAGCAGGCATAGTGGTTTTGAACTTGCTGATGAGTGTGTACCACAGCTGGGACCCATGTACAGATTACCCCTTCCCACTCACTGAGTACCTTCTTCACTCTTATGGCTGCTAGAAGAGGTGTGACCTTAGCTAAAGTAGGAAAATGAAGGAGGGAAGACCACATTCACACCTTCTAAGACTTCAGGCCTCAGGCCCAAAGCCAGATTTGTGGTAGGAGACAAATGAACCAAAAGAAATCACACCTTGATGCAGTTGTAACCATATCTGACCATCTTTTAAAACTCTGTCCTTTAGGGCAGATCTCAGTGTCTTAACATTGCATTGTCATTCTCAAAGTCTCACAACTGTAAGATTCCATCATGTTTCCCAGGAGTTCAGGTATATTTAAAACAACAACAACAACTACAAAAAACTGACATCTTGTAAAGAAGTCTGTCCCAGTCTGACAACGAAGCCTCCTTAACATTGGCTCGCATTGCCATTCTTAATAGGTTCATTTAGCAGAGTCTGATTATTCTGCCATCTACATACCCTCTAGCTCAAACCTAATAGCGAAGGTTTATGAAAATTGACTGACAGATACTTACGTTATAGAACCCTCCTCCCTCCATTCAATCTTCTGATAGGAATCACGATGACAGCCATTTAGTAGGAGCAGAGCCAGGTTCCTAACCGGAATGCTTCCAAACACAGTAAAGTTACATCCATTCAACTTGCTTATTACTACCTGGCTGTTTGCCACATTTTCTAATTCTGGAAGGGGTGAGTGTGTGTGTTTGTGTGCTTCCATTTCTTAGCCTATCATCTCTTAGGTGGTAAAATCACGAGACATCTGTAGGCATCTGGTACTTGCTATGTATATTGTCTAGAACATGTGCCTATGCAACAAGGTAGATCTTCAACAAAAGCTCCTGCTAGGTGCATGGGCTTCAGTAGTTGTTGTGCGTGAGCTCAGTAGTTGTGGCGCACGGGCTCAGTAACTGTGGCTCGCAGGCTCTAGAGCGCAGGCTCAGTAGTTGTGGGGCACGGACTTAGTTGCTCCGCAGCACGTGGGATCTTCCCGGACCAGGGCTCGAACCCATGTCCCCTGCATTGGCAGGCGGATTCTTAACCACTGCGCCACCAGGGAAGCCACCCCCCCCCCTTGTATTTAAGACAGTCCTGTCAAAAGGCATTAGCCAAACTCCAGCTGGTGATGTTGCTTGGCGACCCAGTCTAAGCTCCAAGAGCCCTTCATTGTGGAAACCAAGGTGACATCCAGAACTGCCTGAACCCCCAGAAGGTGATTAAAAAGCATATTGAGGCCCTCTCCTTCAGCAGTCTTGCATATAACTACCTTGAGATATACTTTTTAGCTCCTCAAAGAGAACCAATTCTTGAGTTTTAACTACTCTGCTTGGTGTTAGTGAAAACGTTGGAAATAAAAGGAGGGAAATAAAGTCATAACTAAGTGTGGTCCAGTTGTTTAATGAATGGGCTTTAGTGCCTTCTTGCTTGAGCTCTCACTTATTTGAATGTGGAAGAAAGACATCAGGGCAAGAACTACCTCCAAGAAGGATTGGGATTGACATATACACACTACTATATATAGTGTGGTAGGTCCCTATATAGGGACCTATCAATACTATATAGCAAAGGGAACTCTACTCAGTACTCTGAAGTGACCTATATGGGAAAAGAATCTAAAAAAGAGTGGATAGATGTATATGTATAACTGATTCACTTTGCTGTACACCTGAAACTAACACAACATTGTAAATCAACTATACTCCAATAAAAATTAAAAAAAAAAAAACCTACCTCCAAAATTAGACCACTTCTAAATAGGTGGTTTTTAGACTCACAAACAGAAAAGAAAATTACTATTACCCAAGGGGAAAAGGGGGGGAGGGATAAATTAGGAGTATTGTATTAACAGATACATACTACTGTATATAAAACAGATAAACAAAAAGGATTTATCGTATAGCACAGGAAACCATATTCAGTATTTTGTAATAACCTATAATGGAAAAGAACCTGAAAAAGTGTGTGTGTATGTATATACATATATATGTATATATATCCAAATCACTTTGCTGTACACCTGAAACTAACACAATATTGTAAATCAACTATACTTCCAGTAAATAAATAAATAAAGGAGTTTTTTCTTAGCAAAGATTTTTTTTTACTGAAGTGTGATTCAGTTATACACATATATACATTCTTTTTTATATTCTTTTCCATTATGGTTTATCACAGGATATTAAATATAGTTCCCTGTACTGTACAGTAGGACCTTGTTGTTTATCCATTCTGTATATAATAGTTTGCATCCGCTAACCCAAACTTCCCACTCCATTCCTCCCCCACTCCACCCGCTTGGCAACCACAGATCTGTTCTCTATGTCTGTGAGTCTGTTTCTGTTTCATAGGTTTGTTCATTGGTGTTGTATTTTAGATTGCGCATATAAGTGATATCATATGGTATTTGTCTTTCTGACTTCACTTAGTATGATAATCTCTAGTTCCATTCATGTTGCTGCAAATGGCATGATTTCATTCTTTTTTATGACTGAGTAGTATTCCACTGTCTATATGTGTGCCACATCTTCTTTGTCCCTTCATCTGTCGATGGACGTTTAGGTTGTTTCCATGTCTCGGCTGCTCTGAACGTGGGGGTGCGTGTGTCTTTTTGGATTATAGTTTTGTCTGGATATACGCCCGGGAGTGGGATTGCTGGATCATATGGTAGTTCTGTTTTTAGTTTTTTGAGGAATCTATGTTCTGTTTTCCATAGTGGCTACACCAACTTACATTCCCACCAACAGTATAGGAGGGTTCCCTTTTCTCCACACCCTCTCCAGCATTTATTGTTTGTTTGTTTTTTAATAAGTTTGTTTACTTAATTATTTTTTGGCTGCGTTTGATTTTCATTGCTGCGTGGGCTTTTTCTACTTGCAGCGAGCGGGGGCTACTCTTCTTTGAGGTGTGCGGGCTTCTCATTGTGGTGGCTTCTCGTTGTGGAGCACGGGATATAGGCACACAGGCTTTGGTAATTGCAGCACGTGGGCTCAGTAGTTGTGGCTCACGGGCTCTAGAGCCCAGGCTCAGCAGTTGTGGCACACAGGCTTAGTTGCTCCGTGGCATGTGGGATCTTCCTGGACCAGGGCTCGAACCTGTGTCCCTTGCATTGGCGGGCGGATTCTTAACCACTGTGCCACCAGGGAATTCCCAGCATTTATTGTTTGTAGACTTTTTAATGATGGCCATTCTGACTGGTGTGAGGTGGTACCTCATTGTAGTTTTGATTTGCATTTCTCTAATGATTAGAAATGTTGAGCATCTTTTCATGTGCCTACTGGTAATCTGTTTTTCTTCTTTGGAGAAATGTCTTAAATAGATGTTTTTTTAATGCCTGTGGCATTATGTACATATCGGCGTCTCCAACACCTGAGTCAGAGGCTTATTCACAGGTATTGATGTCAGGTATCCATTGTGTCCCAGATACTGTGGGAAATACAGTGATGAAAAACTCTAGGATCCCTGTGCTCAGAGAACTTATTACTGTCTTGGAGAACAGAAAGACTGTCCATCACAACAGCCTTTTCCTAGAGAGCACAATAGAACATGACAGGTTTTTATGTGGAGAGAATTTAGTCCCTGGGTAATTTGAATTCTCATCAGAAATGAACATAATAAACTATCAACAAAGAAGTAGTGTTTATCATCTGTGTTTTTAAAGATTCTCTTTCTGTGATGCTGCAGCATTTCATGTTAGCAGTCAGAGAACAAGGAGAGAGGAATGACCTCTAGTTCTAGAATGTCTTGTCTCTCTGATGCTGTAGTCACAAGGAAGACCCCAAACACCAGCCTGCTCTTACCCTGTGCTGGTGACTATGAAGTCCTCCACTCTGACCAGCCGCGGCCGCCGGGCTTACAGGACCTTGGAGCGATCATCTTTGTACAAGTTCAGTCTTCCTCAGAGTCTTTTGTTGAGACAGTTTGTTTCATTATTAATTTGGGGCATGGTATTCTCCCAAATTAATAATTTAATTTAAGACCTAAGAAATCATTTGCCTGCCTTTAAAAAAAATCTGAAACATCCAGATTAATAAATTTGACTTGCAGGATTTCTGTAACTAGGTGCTTTTCTGATCCTGGCACTTGAGGCCAGGATGGCTCACGGTGAAGTAGTAGCAACTTGCGAGGCAGTGTTGTGCATTTGAGTGTCAGTTTTGTATCCCCGTGAATCTGGGACTAGCGTTGGAGAGGTGAATCTGACGTGGCAGTCACTGGCACACCCATGTACCTGTTACTGTCTTTGTCCTCGTCAGTGCATTTTTACGTGTCTAACACCTAGTTTAAGATTACCAACTCCTTAGACCCACCATAATCTCCACAGGTGATTCTTACACTAATGCTTATTTGCACCTTATTCTGTTTTCTGTCCTGGAATGTGATGGACAGGCACTTCAGGAGCTTCTTCCTTACCCTTCGCTCTTGTGGGAGAAGGGCTTTCTTAAATGTGCATGTATGCATGTAACAGTGCTTCTCAGGAGACTTGAGCACACATAGCTCATAGCACATTTGTTTGATATTTTAACTGAAGGTGTTGGATTTTGAATCTGTGTTTCTAGACACTGTTTCCAGCAAGTTGCAAAACAACAATGTTTATACTATTGCCAAGAGGAATGTGGAAGGGCAGGACATGCTGTACCAATCCCTGAAGCTCACTAATGGCATTTGGATTTTGGCCGAGCTACGTATCCAGCCAGGAAACCCCAATTACACGGTAAGTCCTTTCTCAGAATGGGTGAGATGGGTTCAAGGAGGGGGTTAAGAGCCCTTTCACTTTTTCTCAGCATTCATGAAAGACCTGGTAGAGGTGCTTCAGACGCCAGGTATCCAAAACAAGCAGTCAGTAAAGAAGTCCCCAGTTACCTCCTTAGAAGACCTTCTGTCTGACCTTCTGTCTGCAGTGTCTGCCCCATCCAGCAGGCACAGGGCCTCGCAGCACGAGTGTCTCAGACTCCTCCTGGTATATACAGAGTTGCTCACAAAACTTGGCAACTTCATCAGTGTTGGTTAATGCTTACCTAGCGTATCTATGCATGTGGTACTGTAACAAGCTGCTAAGAGGATTGTTTTTGTAGCTCATTTCAAGCTCATTCCTGCTTTTCTTAGGATATCAGAATCCTAGACATAGGAGCCTTTTTTTAGCAGTGTTGTGTGTCCTAAATGGTTGTTGAAAAGTTAAAGCAAAATGGGACATACCTTTCACAGCCTGTAAGGGGACTTTAGTTCAGAAAACTTCATTCATTACCATACTGGACTAAAATTGGAATCCTGGCAGTATTTTTAGGGGAGGAGCCAGTTGCTTTGTTAAACAACAAAGCTTTAATACCCTAGGCACCCGGTGTTTGTTTGCTGTTGTAAAATGCAGTCTCCCAGTAGGATGCTGCTTGTCATCTGCATTTTGTCAAGTACAAGAAAAACCCTTGGGATGGGGGAAATATCTTATTCTTCTGTTATGCTTAAGGCTTTTGAATTTAATAACTCTGAGGAAGCTTCATATTCAGTAGATTAAGGGAGCTTTTTAGCCATGTAGCTGAGAAAAGTCTGTGACTCCTTTCCTTAATTTTAAGGCAAGCCTGTTTTCATTAGCATACATCAAGGAAATAATACTACCCAGAACTGAACATTCTTGGTGTTTCCCCACTAGTTCCCTCCCTTGAAGTAAGCTGGACTAGCATGTGTGTGTGTATGTGTGTGTGTGTGTGTGTGAGAGAGAGAGCTACTGAGTCCCACCAAGCTAGATTTTTGTCCAAGCATTTGTGAGCTGAGAGACTTCAGGCTTCCCTCATAAAGTGTACGCTCCTCCCACCCACTTCCTCCACCACCAGTGCCTTGTCTTTTTTTGTAAGAAACTACCCTGTGATTTTCCTTGAACTCCCTAAGAAAGGAAAACTTCTCTGTGCTCTTCCTGGAGGGACAGGTTTTCACTGTAATATCAAGGTCTTGTAAAATAACTCCATTTGCTTCCCTAGAAATTTCTTCAAAGTATGTATATTTGTGTGTGTTTTATTTTTTATCATCCATTATTTTATTGTATATAGTATTCCATCTCAGCTAGGTTAAAGAAGCATGATTACCCCCAGATTGCAGGTAAGGAAACCAAGGTTAAGAATGATTAAATGACTTGTTCGAGATCACATAAGTTGTTGGTAGCTGAGTTGTGTGTAGGACTCAGGTATCTCAACACTTCCTACTATATTCTTTCTATTCATTATAAGGATAGTGAGAATTTTGAGAAGGACCTCTTAGTAACAACATAGTTTGTTTAAAATTTTAAAAAACTTTTTATTTTGAACTAATTTAAGACTTACAGAAAGTTTTAAAAATGGTACATAGAGTTCCCATGTATCTTTCACCTAGTTTTCCTCATCGAGAACATCTTACAACCATAGTACATTTTCAAGCAGGAAATTGATATTGGTACAATACTATTAACTAAACTACAGACCTTATTCAGATTTCACCAGTTTCTATATCACTACTCTTAATTTAGTTTATTTGGTTAAGGAGTGTACAGTACTATGAAATCTTATCACACATATAGATTTGTATAATCACCACCATGGTCAGGATAGAGAACTGTTCCATCACCACAAAAAAACTCCTTCTTGCTATCTCTCTATAGTTAGACATTCACCCCAGCCCTAACCCATGGCAACCACTGGTATGTTGGTTCTCCATTACTGTAATTTTGTCATTTCAGGAGTGTTATATAAATTCAATTCCTACAGCCTGTATCCTTTTGAGACTTTTTTTTCACTTAACATAATACCCTTGACATCTATCTAAGTCGTTGCATGTGTTAATAATTTGGTTTTTTTATGACCAAGTAGTGGTGCACTACATGAAAAATCACTTCCCCCAACCCCTCACTATATATCATAAGAAAGTATGTTTATCCCATGAGGAAGAGGCCTCATATCTCTAAGTAGCTCTGTCTCACCTGGGAAGATAACTTGTCCCAGGTGAAGAAGTCTGTGTTCCAGGCTATAAACCAGAAGTGGATGTGTAAGTCCTTGGCTTACCTAGGCAGGGGGGGTGAGTCTAGGTGGGTGGCAATCCTGAGTGGTCGGTGTTAAAGATGTGTCACATAAGCAGGCTAGCGGTTCAAAAGTTAAAACCCTGGTAAGGCCTCTTTTCCCTGAAGAGCCATGTAAAATGAGACCTAGAGTCCTAAGTCAGATTTTTTAGCCTCTTTGTTCTTTATGTATGTTTCCCTTTTGCATTAGTAATTAGCAAAAAAAAAAAAAAAATCTGTTTCTTTAATTTATTCTGGCTTGTTTTAGCTGTACTAGTTGGAAAGCAAGGAATGGGTTTAAGTCTAAACTTAACCATTTGTTAAAGGCTGGGATGTCTGGGGGAGGGAGGTGATAGAACAGTCCAGAAAGAGAGATTCTTCCTTCTCTTTCTTGGCCTCCCTCCTCCTTCCCCCTCCAGAGAGCAGCTGAAAGTCTCAGGGTCCAGGTGTGGTCAGTCCATGACCCCTGCCAGTGCCAACCTCGGCAGATAGGGCTTTTATTGAGGAAGGCAACATTTCCTATCACTCGTGAACGAAAAAAGTGGATCTCCAACTGGCTGGAAGTTCCAGTATTGCTACAAAGATGTGAAAAAATACAGGACAGTATTTTGAAGGGGAGAAACTACCCTCTCTTTAGTCTGGGAGTTAACTCCCTTAGGCAGTTCTTACTCTTTTTAGCTTCCTCTCCTCCTCCTTTTCTGAACCCACATACTCTCCCATGAGAATTTTCTACAACACTGACAGTGAAGAGGCTGTGGAGGAGGAGGTACAGATTGCCTCTATAGGGAGCTTGAAAGTCAGGGAAATGCCTATAGTTGCAACTTTGACCAAAGAAGGGAGCTATTTTCTACTCTTTTTTTTTTTTTAAACTTTATTTATGGCTGTGTTGGGTTTTCGTTGCTGCACGTGGGCTTTCTCTAGTTACGGCAAGCGAGGGCTACTCTTGTTGCAGTCCGTGGGCTTCTCATTGCAGTGGCTTCTCTTGTGGAGCATGGGCTCTAGGCATGTGGGCTTCAGTAGTTGTGGCATGAAGGCTCAGTAGTTGTGGCTCACGGGCTTAGTTGCTCCGCGGCATGTGGGATCTTCCCGGACCAGGGATTGAACCTGTGTCCCCTGCATTGGCAGGCGGATTCTTAACCACTGCACCACCAGGGAAGTCCTCTATTCATATTTATGTTCTTAAATTAGTTGTTCATTTGTTTTATTCTACATTTATCAGAATTGTCTTTCTGATTCATGTCAAGTAGGAATTTTGGAAATGCCTTAGAGACTGAATATTAAAGCTGCAAATAAATAGAGCCTCTTTTGATGTTCTTTTTGTTTGGCTTGGTTTTGTTTCGTTTTGCATTTTGAAAATATCACTAAGTTTTGAGGATGTGAGTTTTCTCAAGAAGTTCAGGGTTGACCAATCATCTTCTTGACATTTTTACCAAAAATATTCTCACCTTTTGTACTTTGTTAAATCATCCAGAGTCTCTAATAAGAGAATAAAGAGGTAATCTAAAATCTCATGGTGATACATCGTTAAAGACAACTTTTGTTAATCTACCTTAATAGGCAAGAGCAATGATGTCAGTAATACAAAAAGCAAGTATTAAATTTTCTGGTTCTAAATGTAGTTTGCATGGTTTTGCTGTTATGTTATTGTTAGTAGTGTTTTGCCTAATCTAGTACAATTCAGGAGTCCAAATATGGGTTTAAATTTTGCACTTGTTGACCCACAAAGTGAAAATCTCAGTGTTCAACATTGAAATCTTTTTAATATTTTAATTTTAATTTGGTAATTGTTAGACTAGAAGAAGAGGTGGTGGTAGAGAAGTAGAGTAGTATCAGAAGTACCTGATAGGCCTGAATAAGAGGCAGAAAATGAAAGATTATGCTGTTGGCATAAATGGCTATACAGTTACACTCAGTAAATGTCTTTTTGTGTTGGTTCTTGTTTTCCCTTCTTAACAGTGTATGCTCTCCTCAATGTAATACAGGAAAGTCTAGTACCTTGGAGCTAGTATCTAGCTTACACTTTTATTTTACTTGAATATACATCCTCCTGAATTGGGACTGACATAAACATCCTTGTCAGACAGAAACTGGAGCAGGCAGCTGAAATGACCACATTAAAGGTCATTTGGTAGTAGTCGCTATGACTCTTAGCAAGGCAGTAGAGCTTCTTCTTTTCCCCTACATTTTTTCATATGGATTATTTCCTAACCTCATAGACCCACATAGAAAGTGGGTGGAAACACAGCACAGCTTGACATTGATTAAACTGAAATTCTAAAACCAATGTAACCTATTAACAGGATCTCTTTGTTTGGCTACTCAGTGGTAGAAACTCTTCTCTCCTTTTATCAGGAAGAGGTGTCCTTGTCCTGAGTACTTGGATACCTTTTGAGTTAATGCCAGCCTCTGTGCTAATATTCCTTCTCCTTTTCCTCCGAACAGCTGTCGCTGAAGTGTAGAGCTCCTGAAGTCTCCCAGTACATCTATCAGGTCTACGACAGCATTTTGAAAAACTAATAGACTGGTCCGGTGCCCTCTGGCCACCCTGTGATTGGTGCAAGCCAAGAACTCTTAACTGGAAGAAAATTGTATTGCCGTGTAGAATCTGAACCCAAACACACTGAGGCCACCCACCAAGGTAGTGACTAGTCTAGTGCTAACATTAGGGCACAACCTGTTGGATAGTTTTAGCTTCCTGTGATCATTTGTAACCACTGCTTCAATCACTTCCCACCTCGTGCCACCTGCTGCTATCTGTCCTTACGTGTGGGCTTCTCCATCCTGTGCCAGTGGCTGGCATTTTTGAGTGTAGTTTGATATTTTGTAATCGAGAGCTCGTTTCAAAAGCAGAAAAAGACAAAAAAAATTAAAGCAAGGAAAAGTGTCACTGAAACGTAAGCTGCACTTTATTGTTTTATATTTTTGTACATATGAGAAATTGAGGGAATAGCGTATAACTGATAAAAAGTGTTAAAACAACCACACAGTCCTGGAGGAAGAGATGCAGTTTCTTGCCCACCCCCTTAGGGGTGTTTTGTCTGTGGCAGCCTTGTCCCTGATCACTTTTTTTTCTCTCCAAACTCCTTTTCCTTGTGATTCCCTCTGCCCCGTATTATTGTCTCCTCTGATGCTCTGCAGTTAGGAATGGTGGTCTTTCTTGAATGGTGCTGCAGGGTGCAGGAATAGGGCCTGTCAGCATTGAGGCTGAGAAAAATGAGAACTTAACTACATTGCTTTCCACTGGTCTGATCTATTAATAACACTGATTAAGGAATTTGAGTAGAGATGGGAAACAGGAACCAAAATGCCCTCCCCCCATCTCCTGCTCTGGATTTATTTTAACTCTCAGGTCCAATTCAGATCTAAAATCTTAGTTTTAGAGTTGAAACAGACTTTAAGTAATAACTTACCCAACCTTGTTTTTCTAAATAGGAAAAAGATAAAAGACAAACAGGGTGTTATTGCCTAAGGCCTGTTAACTGATCAGAAGCAGAGGTGGGGGATGGGCCTCCTAATTCCTCATCAGTGTTGTCTCCACTGCAGGACCATCTCCATAATTTTCTTCCTTCACTGCCTTTCTTTTACCTTTTCTGTGCCTGCTTCTTTATGGCTCTTCTCATAGTTCAGATTTTGGCACTCCATTCATTGGCATCCGGTAGCAGCAGAGTATCTTTCCAGGGACTTGAAGGTAAATCCTGATGCCAGAATGAAGGAGTAGCTAATAGTCTCCTGGAGCCACAGTTCTTGAGGCCAGCAGGATGGGTGCAGGGATGGAGTGAGCTTCGGGATGCCACAGATTGACTTGATCCTTCAGGTCTCTGATCTGCTCTTTACCTGTGTTGCTTAGGCTCCAAGGCAATTGAGATCACCTCAGAGGGCCAAGCGGTTCTTTTCATCTCTCAAAAGATTGGGAGATGTGAGGACCCCCTGCCCCCTGGACACACTGGGTGTGGTCTGTCAAAGAATGCTCCATGCCTGGAACACCAGTCTGGTTAGCAGTGTTCACACTGTTTCATCCTGTGGGCACCTGTGCCGACCGGCACCCAGGATTCAGGGTCCGTGACCAAGACTGCTTCTCAGATGCCCGTGCTCAAATCAGAGGCGCTTGGGTCCGAAGGCCTCATGTAAGACCCAGACCTAAGAGTGAGTCCAAGAGGAGGAGGAATCATAGAAAGCAAGAGCAGAAACTACCCCCCAACCCTGTCGCAAGTGAAATGACTGATTCATATCAGTTGCAAAGTTTGGGGGTGCAGGTCCCCCAAAGCAGCTTCTTAAACCTTGAGAATCTCCAAGAGAAGAATCTCTGGGGTGAGGGTCAGGAGCCATGTCCTGCGCTCACCACCCCTCAGGCACGTGGAGAACAGGGAGTAGCACAGGATTGCATGTGGGAGGTGGGTCCGTTGGTGACAGGTGGGGTAGAAAAGCAGGTGGGTAAAGTCCCCTTTTGGGGAAGTCACTCGTGGAGTCAGTTGGATACAAGCAGCGAAGAAGGTCCACACTACAAATGCAGTGTTCTCATCTCAAAGCAAACTGCAGCTCCAGAAGGAAGAGCGTGGGTCAGGGTAAGCAGACAAGACAATTTTGCACCAAGATACGTTCCTCCACCCCTGCAACCAGGCTTCTCTCAGCCTTCCCGACAGTGAGGGGAAACAACTGCCGTTCTCAGCTGACCTGACTGAGCCGGTCCGCGCTTGAACTCTTCACTCCTTGCAGAGGCTGCCTTCCGGTTTGCCCCTGAGCAGTTAGGGAGGGGTTCTGCTCTGCAGAAAGGACCTCCCTCCTGAGGAGACAGAGCCTGTTGCCTCCACCACAGCACAGCTTCCCTTTGGGCCCATCTCAAACCTGGCCGAACTGGGGAACGGAGTGGAGATTGCCCTGCATTCCCCTCTCCTCTGCCTCAGTATGTCTTTGTAACGTCAGCTGGTGTCTTATAAAGGGCAAGGGAAACACACACACACACCCAGAACTCTTGCTGGTCAGAGATTCCCTGAGTGTCTGTCCTCGCCCGAGCCCGTTTTGTGTGTCTGTGTTGTGAACCTTGGGACTCTGGAGAGAAGGGGAGGGGGGGGTAAACGTTGCCCTGAGAAGGCTTATCATTCTTTTGTTGTTGGGATCTGTTCTTGGGGAGGGTGGGGGTCGGGGGAAGCTTGACTTTGTCTTCGTCAATAAACTCATTTACATAAAATGAAGTTTGTGCCTATGTACTTTGTTCCCAGAAGTGACAATCTAGGACAAGACACAGCTGGGCCAGGGGAGGGATGGGCATTAATAAGCATGCTATTCGAACTTGCCTTTTGGCTGCCCTAACCCTCCCAGGGTTTTAGCCAGATGAAATGTTAAGATTGTCCTGAGGAGGCTCCTCTTAACCAAGCCCCGTATCGGCATCACCGCACAGGCATTTCGCCGCAGGCAGGGAGTGCTCGCTGGAGCCGATCTGTCATCCCTGGCAGGTCCCCTGCTAGGACCCAAAGCAGATGGTCCAGGGACAGGCAGCCAGCCGGGCACAGGGGCAGAGGAGCACAGCAGAGCTGGTTGTCCATGTCCTCTTACCCAGGACGTTTCACTAATGAATGTATAAAAGCCCCTCAGATCTGTACTCAGGGCCTGCATGTTCCCAAGTGGATAGAATGCTGCTTTCAAGCAAACTTCCCAAGGAGCTCAGATCTAATCACCTGCATTTGTGTTGCCGGGGACACGTGAGCCAGGTGTGGTCAAGCTAGAGGCTCTGCCCCTGGCTGTGATGAGTGGACAGCGCCTGAGGTCTCCCACAACCTGGAGTGGGGGAAGGAGGCTGAGGGATCCAATGCCCAGATACCCTGAGCCTCTCTCACCAGCAGAGTGAGTGTGGGTAAGGTGCTTTGCACCGTGCTCAGCAGAGTAACTGCTTTTATTACATGGATGTCCAAACCCCATGAACAGACTGCCTTTGGCAGCCAGGAACTCTTGGTTGTCTCCCTGTGCCGGATGCAGTTAGCCCGAGCTCTAATAGGAATAACACTTGGGGTGGAGTGGGGTCAGGGTGGAGGTTCAGAGTCAGAGATATGAAGAGGGATGGGCTTTCCTGAGGTCTCATTGCGTTCACCAGCTAAGAATGTCAATTTTGGCCAAGAAAATCCTTAGGACAGAAGCTTTCAACTCTCGGGGGTGCACATTGATATCACTCGAGAGCTTTCACAAAAGGCTGAAGATTCCTGGCCAGTCGGGTGGGGCCTGGGGCAATCTGCATTTCAAAAAACTCCTCCCATGTTTCTAGAAGTGCTGGATTGAGAATCACTGCCAGAGAAAGACTCACACTTGTTTGCCTCCTGCCTTTCCTGCAGGAATGGTGCTCTTGTGGCAGTTGAAAAACGGTAAAGCACTTTCATGCACAGGCTGCCTGCCCATTTGTGAATTGAGAGCGTTATCCCCATTTTTCAGGTGAGAGGAGGCAAAGCCACGTCTTCTGGAATGATTCCCTCTGTCCTTAGCTACTACAGCTTCCTTTCATATGTGCCACCAGGCCAAATGCCAGCCTTGCTAAGCCCGTAAGGTCCCCGTGCGTTCAGTCTCCAAAAGCAGGGTATACTGGCCCCCGGACTTCCACCGGAGATGGCACCATCCTTCTCTGACCCTGCCCCCCGCCACCAGTGGCAACTAAGAAATACTGAGATCTCAGGTACATTGTTTCTGAGGCCAGAGAACAGCTGAGGACTCCCTGGTTGGAGCCTTCCTACTCCCACCTTATGCATCGATGCTTTTTCTGGTTTTGCTTGGGCCCAGATTTCTTTTCCTGCCACCCCCAGCTCCAGGAGGCAAGAGCCTGTTTATTTTAATACCTGGTGTGGCACTTGGGAAAGATCACACCTCCCCCGTTGTTACCCATTTCTGTCTCCTGAACACTAATCCTAGAATCCCCACCAACCCCCAGACATGTTATTAGCAACAAGGATGTTTCTTGAAAAGTTTCCGAGTTGGCTCCAAACTTGCCATCTCAGTTTCTCATTTAGCTTTTGCCCTGCCGTTCTTGATGCTGCCAACAAGAGGAAGACTAATTTAGGGACTGGTTAGACCCAGATGGACTTAATTTCCGGAATTATCCTTTTGAGACAGGACTGCCCCAGCACTCTAGGACTGAGAGAACTCCACTACCCGCCTTCTCCCACTGGGAAGGAGTCAGAGGAGGATGTTCAAGCCTAGCCTAGCCTCTGGCTTTCCCTCCCTTGTTTCATTCACTCTCCACTTATGGTCAAAGGCCCCAGGATCTGGCTAGCCAGCTTCTGAAAGCCAGTGGGATCCTCGGCTACGATGGAGCAAAAGGGCGGCGGAGTGGCAGGTTCGGGGCCTCGTCCTCTCTGTCCCGCTCCATGTCTGGGCTTCAGATGCTGCAGGTGGACCCATGCATTCCATCCCCTTAAACCTCAGGCGTCCTCAGCTGAACCAGAGCCACAGACTAAGGACAGAGCCTCTCGGGTTTTTTCACCAAGGTAATCCTAATAATCATAGAGTGAACAGGCTCCTAGGGGCGTACATCCTTAGACCAAAGTGACTCTCAGCGAACCAAGATGATTTAACCGACTCTTAAATTCAGGCACATTTTGCATTTTATGTTAATACTATGGGTTTGTTTTTTTATATAAGATATAATGCTTTAAATGACCTATCACTGCAAGCCAGTGTGAGGCCCGGTAATGAACCTGTGGCTTTGTGTTCTCGTATAGCTAAGTTGAGAATTCTGAGAAGCCTGGCTGCAAGGTGTGTGTGAGCATTGCATGATTTCTCATTTCTAGTCTCCCTTGGGCTGAAATAGAACCAGAATGGCGGGCCATAGCCTCGGGGAGTAGACATAAATTCTAGGATCCTTGGGCGGGGTAAGGATGAGAGATTTCCAAATACTTTGGGGGGATTGGTAGTGCCTGGATGATTTAATCAAGTTAGGAGTCTCTTGGTTGACTTGGTTGACCGTTGGCGATTCCACAGGGCCAGTAAATCTGATGTCTCCAGAACTAAAGTGGCACTCCAGGAGGGGGCCCCCTGTATCCTATCCTTCTCAGCCCTGCATTTGCTTCTAGCTGCCCTGGCCCTTCTTCTCAAAGCCCTACGCAACACCCGCAACACACCCGCAACACCCGGGGAGCCGTCTTAGCATAAATGGAAATGCTTTCCCAAGGTCATGTTCAACCTTCCCTCTGAATGGCTGTGTCTCTAAAACAGAAAAAAAAAAACGAAAGGCCACACAGTGAGACTCCACGCCAGGCACTGAATTACAGACTCTACACACCACAGGCTCATTTATGCTGTGGGGACAACTGATCACCTCTTCATTTTACAAATAAGGCATAGAGTTCAGAGCGTTCAAGTAATTTGCTTTCAGTCACATAGTAAGTGGTAGGGCCAGGACCTAATCCCAGATCTGCTTGATTTTGAAGCCCAGGCTCATAACCACTGTACTCTGTCTGGACAGGAGAGGGAAGGGGAGCGACCGGGAGGGTGCTCAGCCCACTAGTACTAGAAAGAATAGGAAGTCACAGTGCGGGATGCTGGGTCCAGGGGTAAAAGCACTTGGGAGATCTCTCCCAGCTTCCCCCTCCTCCTCCCTGCACCTCTGACCAGGTTGCTGCCCTGTTTCAAAACCCTTCCAGGCTATCCCAGCCAAACGGGCCTAGATCCCAACCAACTCCTTCCTCTGCAATCCAGGCCTTCGTGACTTCACCTCCACCAACCTCTCAGCTTCCTCTCCCTGTGCTTCCAGCCCCCCGCCCCCACCCCCGTGCCTGTCTGTGTCCTGGACCCCCTTCTCAAACCCCTGTAATTGCTCCCAACTTCTCTCATCTGAACCCTCCTCTTCCACACCCTCCCCCACCCTGGCACCCGAAATCCACTTCTTTCAAGGCTTCTTCCTTGAAAGTTGCCTCCGCTGAAGCCTCCCCTGACCCCTCTCACTAGTTGGCCTGCTCCCTCTATACCCTTCCCCAGAACCTTGACTCAGCACACAGCGCATATTCGTGCCACGTGTGTGCTTCTGGCCTCCCTGATGAACTGTGGGCCCCTGGCCAAATTCGTCGGTGGCTGCCCCGCTAGAGACTCCCAATGTTTGTCTTCCGCATTTTACACTTCAGTAAGACCAGTCACTCAGCCTCTCTCAGCCTCAACGATCTCATCTGTAAAACCGGGGAAACAGAATCTGCCTCAAAGTATTGTGAGCGTTAACTTTGAAGATGCAGGCAAAGCTGGGAGCACACTGCCTGGCACGTACTCATTAAATGTTAGCTACCCGTGAGGAATGACACTGACCACGATTGTTTTAGAATAAATACACGGGCGATTCTGCCCTCTCCCCTGGCAAATGCTGGTATCACCCCGTCTGGAGAGGAGAGGGGAGCAGTCGTTTCAGGGGGTGGAGGTCATTCATTGGCCTGGGACGAGCTTTGCTTTGCCAGCCTGCCCTGCTCTTCTTTCCCTGCGGCAGTGAAGGGTGAAAGTGACCACCCTTCGCAGTCCTCCGGTGGGGTGGCGGAGAGGAGTCTGGATGCCTCTCTGCACACGGTGCAAGGCACACAGTGGGCGCCCGTCCAGTGACTGAACAGGGAAGGGTCAGAAGAGACCTAGAGAGGGAACCTGGTGTGTGTGGCGGGGATATGGAGTGAAGCCAAAGGCTTTAGGGCCTCTCCGGTCCCTTTCTCCCAGCCCTCCAGGTTAGAGCTAAAAATATCGCAGGGAGAGTCGGGAGGGGTGAAGGTCGAGGCTCGGGATTAAAGAATTTGTCCAGGTCTTCCCAAGTGAATATGGCAGGCTCAGGGACCCAGCGGAACGCCAGCGGGGCACGCCCCCCCGCCCCCCGCCCCCCGCCCCGCTCCCGCCTCCTCCTCCTCCCAGCGCGAACGGGCGGCGCGCTCCGGAGGGAGAACCGGGCTGGAGGTGTCCTACCCACTCGGCGGCCAGCACCTGCCCCCCCACCCCGCGCCCGCCCTGAGCCCGCCCCGACTGCGCAGCCGGGGGCGCTCCCACCTCTCTCCCCCCGGGCCGGGGAGCCGGGGGGCAGCACCGGAGCCCGGGGGGAGCGCGGCCCCACCGGCCGGCCGGCCCGGGCTGGGGGTAGCTAGGACGGCCCCGGGTAAGCGGCGGGAGGCTGGGCGAGCGGGCGGGCCGGGGCCGGGGTGGGTCGGTGGGGGAATGGGGTGGGGGGGCGACGGGGGCGAGGAGGGAGGAGGGGGCTGGCGGACTGGCGGGGAAGCGGCGCGGGGCGGCCACGTGAGAGCTGGTACTGGCGGCGGGGTGGGGGGGTGCCTGCGAGGTGCTGGAGGCGGAGAGCAGGCTGGGCTCCGGCATCCCCCTTACCCAGAACTCCCACCAATCAGGTCATAGGGAGCTCAGCATCCTCCGACACCCGCACCCACCCACTCCCACATGAATGTGATGGGAACAGACAGCGGGCAGACGTGTGACTCGGCCCACGGGACCTGCAAAGCCCCCGCCCTCAGTCTGGGGCTGGGACTCAGGCGTCCAGGTCCAGGGGAGAGGAGCCAGAAGCAGGCTTTGGCCCCCAGTGTATGTCCCCGGGCGATGTCTGCAGACTCACTGCAGAGCACAGGCCTTGGGGAGGGAGGCTCAGGGGCCTGGGCCCTGCCTCTCCGGACAGCCCTCTTCCACCCCCACCCACCTGGGGATGTTGCATTAGCAAACACTTAGACCCAGGACCCCCGCCTGGGAAGCGGGAGGGGACACCAGTCACCTCTGAGTCAGGGCCTGGTGACTTCCAGGAGGCTGTCCCCAGCCTAGGGGCCTCTCTGGCACCCCCTCCCTGGCTCTAGCGCTGTGCCCCGCTTTTATTTCCCAGCTATTCCCCCAGAAAGGGTTGATTTCAGGGCAGGGAATGGGTTGTCCAGTAGAATCTGCAGGTAGGCTACATCCTAGATCCCTCTAAGTTGCCACACCCAGGGGGAGGCCGGGATGCTTCTGGCATTCTTTGCCTTCTCTTCCTCCCCTAAGGTGCCCCCTCCCCACCTGCTTGTGCTGGTTATGTAATTAACCCAGCTGAGGCTCTCTGCCATGCTGACAGTGTCCAGGGATGCCTGAGAAGCCCAGGGCCCTGGAGGGATTTATGAGGAGGAGGGGCTGGTACTTCCCCCAGTTGGGAGCTCACAGAAATAGAGAAGGACTTGTTGGGGAAAGGACACTGCATGGGACAGGAAGGAGATGAGAGTCCTAGTCTTAGTTGACAGCTCAACTGGCTATGTGGTCTTCACGTCCCTAAATCGGTGGGGGGTTTCTTTGGTTTTGTTTTTACCTTCAATAAAATGGGGAGAATTGCACGCGTGCGCGCGCGTGCACACACACACACACACACACACACTACATGTACGTGAGCAACAGTGCAGTAGTGCAGGGTGACCCATCTGAGATGGCTAGGAGGTCCCATTGTGATCGTGGAAAGCCTTCGATAACAAAGCCCATTGTTTATTGAACACCTACTCCGGCCTCACAACACCCTATGACATTCCTTGCCCAAGATCACACGTTAGGTGAGAGGCAGAGCGGAGAATCCAACGCTGGTGGATCTCACTCCAGATCCTGCCGTTGGTTTACTGTGCTGTATGTGCACATGCCCTGTGGATTGGGTCCTCTGAACCAGGACGGACTGGACTGAAGGACATTCTGCTGTGAGCTGTGCCTATGCGGAAAGGGCATGCATCCACAGAAAAAACATGCATATGTGCTGGAAGGCGTGGCCCCATCCAAACCCAGCAAACCCATCTGCCTTGGACCCATTTAGCAGGCACTGGTGTCACCCTCCTGGGAATAGTCCCCAGACAGGAGGTCTCAGGCATGTACCAGCCTCCCTGGTCACCATCCTCAACAGAAAGAGAAGGCACCTGGCTAAGAGGTTTACTTGGATTATCTCAGAACTAGGGGCTAATGATCCTTCTTTATAAGTGTACAGAATGTGGCTCAGATCAGGCAGTTGATTTGCCCTCTGACCCACAGCCAGGAAACAAACATCAGAGCTAGGATTTATACCCATGCTCTAAAGTCACTGAAACGGAGCAGGCAAGGAGCTAACAAATCCATGTCAAGGTTCAATCCTGTAGCAGCCCTTTCCCGGGCACCTGCTGCACGCCAGGTCCTCTGAGCTCAGGGGGTTGCCGGATAATCAGACCCAGCCCTTGGCCTGTGGCCCACGCCAGCTAGAGTCACTAAACTTGGAAGCTGAAGTACTGCGACATTGTAGAAAGAAGTAGCCGCCTTTCCCAGCTGTGTGCCTGGGCTCGTGTCTCCCTCCCTCTGGGTCTTGTCTCCAAAGTGGGAATGCCTATGACCTGGGGATACTGTATTGACTAAGGATAACCACGTGGGCATTGCTGACCTAGAGTAACTGCTCCACAAGTGTCTCGCTCCGGAGCCAAAGCCATTGGGCCGGTCCAGGGATTCTCAGCAGGGGGTGCTTGGGAAGGTGGGGGGAGCGCATTTTGGGTCATCGTGGTCACTAGAGGCTGCTGCTGGCAAGTACCTCCAGGCAGCTGGGGATGTGAAATGCCCTGCTCGATAAATAATTCTCTCTCCACAAAATGCCAGGACTGCCTCCACGGAGACACACTGGCCTGGTCTCACCCCTGAGGACCAGGAGACCAAGGCTGCGAGGCGTTGCCGTCTTGCCCTGGGCTCGGTGGGAAGGCTGGGACTTGAAGCCAAGTCTAGTGCTCTTTCCGCTCCGCTCTGTGGCCTGCCCGCGTCTGGGAGTCAGACCGGCCAAAAGTCAGGTCATAATACAAGTCAAGAAAGACTGATTCCCACTGATGGGATGGACCGCAGGGAAAATGGAGAAGGAAGGATGGGGAGGTTCTGGATAGATGGGATAGGGGCTCTGGGGAAGGGAAGGCATCCCAAGTAGCAGTAGTAACAGCTCCAGTGACATTCCCCAAGGTGGAAAAGTACAGGATATGTCCAAGGAGAAGCCAGCCCACCAAGCCCACTTCTTGTTCCCACAGTCCAGGTGGAGGCCGCAGAGGGCCCAGGGCAAGCAGGGGCAGCGATGATTGGTCCTGACGGTGGCTGAGCCCCCAGCCCCTGGAATATGCAGCCCGGGGGAGCCCCAGGCAGCGGCGAGGACGAGGTGGTGGAGCGGGGCGGGAGGCATGGTCTCCACCTACCGGGTGGCCGTGCTGGGGGCGCGAGGCGTGGGCAAGAGTGCCATCGTGCGCCAGTTCCTGTACAACGAGTTCAGCGAGGTCTGCGTGCCCACCACCGCCCGCCGCCTCTACCTGCCTGCTGTCGTCATGAACGGCCACGTGCACAACCTCCAGATCCTCGACTTCCCGCCCATCAGCGCCTTCCCTGTCAACACGCTGCAGGTAGGGGTGCCGGGGGTGGTGGGGGACAGGGTGGAGGAGAACCTGGACCCCAACCCTCTCCTGGCTCCGGCCCTATCGCTGGCTTTGAGAACTCCGCGCTGCACCACGGGCCGCCCTACTTAGAGCCGTGCCAGGAATCCATTCATTTGTGCACTGGTTTATTCAACAAATATTTGATGAATGTCTAATGTGTACCACGCCCTGTGGTGGGCACTGGGGTAGAATGGTGCTCAAAACAGAGCAGTTTGCTCTCAAAGAACTCATAGTCTGGTGAGAAGACAAATAGTCAACTATTACATAGTTCCATGAGTGTCATGATTGCAGGGGATGCGGGGAACTAAGACAGCCCTGAAGGGGCATCTATCCCACGAAGGTGTGTGAGGGTGGGGGTCACAGGAGGTGATGTCTCAGCTAGGTAGGATCTGGGCAGGTAAGGGGCAGTGGAGAGAAAGGCATAGAGTGCCGGATGCCTGTTTATATTCTGGGCACTGCCTCCCATGGCCTCAGACCCACGTCATCTGTCGTCTGTAAAAGGGACAGCAGAAGAAAAGGCTGGGACCTGGGAAAGGTGTGTTCTCAGAGATTGGAGACCCCAATCAGATCTCTTGCCCAAGGGCCTTTTCTCTTAAGTGATGCTTTGTCCCCTGACCTCAGGACTGGCCCTCCGGGCAGCCTTTCCTGCAGGGGTTGGATTCAGATGCCCCCAGTGCCCTGGCTTACAGGGTTCAGCCTACAGGACCGGGTCCTTCTTCCTGCTCTCTACCTCTGGCTTGAGCGGGGGTCGGGTGCAGGGGAAAGCTGAGCCCTAGACATGTTGGCTCACCAAAGAAGCCCCTGACCAGAGCGCAGAGTTTCTCCAGGAAGGCTAGGCACGGTGGAGGCCCGCAGGGCAGGGGCCACCGCTTGGCCAGTTGTAACTGCAAATACAGCAATCTCTCGGGTGGGGCTGTGGGCTGGGGAAGGGCTCAGGCTCAGCACTGTGTCACCAACTACAGGCAGGAGGACCTTCACCCAACCTCGGGGACACCTGTCTCTCCCATCCCAGGTGTGGGAGCATCAGCACCAAAACAAAAGCCTGATCCACACATCACACCTTGGAAGCAGTGAGGTCAGGGTATTGGGTCCAAGGTCAGGTGTTCTAGTTCTCCTCCAAAGGAGACTAACAGTAGCCTGTGTGGATGCTCAGATCCCACTCTGGTCCTGTGCATTGAGCTGGGTTTATTTTTCACATTTTGTTGTGTGTTTAAATTGTAATTTCGATTTTGGAATCGGAAAGATACAGTTTAAAAGCCCAAACTTTGTTGAAACAAACAAACAAAAAGTACACCCAAAGAAATCTCAGTCCCACCCCTGCTCTCTTTACCCCAGTTCTTGCCCCATTCTGTAGCCATTCTCATTGGTTTGTTTATTCACACTTCCAGTTTTTCTTTACACAAATAAGAAAATGTATTCTTATTCCACTCCCCTTCTGGCATTAAAACAAAAACAAAACTGTTCTGCACCTTTTGTTTGTTTGTTTGGGTTTTTTCTTTGTTTGTTTGTTTTTTTTGGCTTGACATTTTAACCTGGAGGTCTTTCCATGTCAGTATCTAGAGGTCTTCATTCTTTTTTCATGGCTACACTGTATTCCATTGGAAAGATGTACTGTGAAGTCCCCTCTTGTTGGACAAGTGGGTTGTTTCCAAACTTTTGCTTCAAAACAATGCCACAGTGAATAGCCTTGTAATAGTCATTTTGTACACAGGAAGGCATATCTGTGGGATCGATTTCTGGAAATGGCATTGCTAGGTCAAAGGATAAATGCAACTGGAGTTTGGAAGGTGCCAGATTCCACCCCCCCACCCCCCATTAAGATGCATAGTTTGTGCTCCTGTGAGGGATGTTACATGAGCCCTTGTTTCCCTAAAGCCATCAGAGTGTATTGTCAAACTTTTGGATTTTTGACAGTCTGATAGATGAGATAGGATAATCTCAGTGTACTTTTAATTTACATCTCTGCTTATGAGTGAAGTTGAGCATCTTTTCATAGGTTTGAGGGCCTTTGCCTTTCTTTTTCTGAAAACTATTAATGCCTTCGCCCATCTTTCTGTTGGATCATTGGCCTTTTTCTTCCTGATTGACCCTGAGTTTTGGACTCTCCAAGGATGTCCAAGACTTCACCCCTGAAGCACAAGAAAGGGACTTTGAGCAAAGAAATGCTGAGACAGGATCCCGCATGCCCCAAAGATCAAATAGTAGAATCCCAATGGTTACTGTCTGAAAATAAGAATACATTCTTCCCCAGTGCCAGATGAGATCCAGCCCAGGAGAGCGGCGTTCTAGGGTCTCAGTCTCAGCTGTTGCTTCTGCAGCCTCTCTCCTCCTATCAGAGAAGGAAGCTGAGGTTAGAGGGCATGTGCAACCCACCAAAGGAATGAGCAGCAAATGCATGGTTGGCACCCAGGTGGCTGTGGCTCCCTCAGCTCCTGTGTCCTTGGAACTGGACTCAGTTTCCAGTGCTCCTTCTCCGTCTTGATACAGCCCCAAAATGGTCTTTTAGCATCTGGAATGCTGCATGGAGTTAGCTGGAAGGCAAGCGGAGCTTTCTTGCTCCCTCCCTTCAATCAGGGGTGAAGGGACAACCCAGCCAATCGGAAGCCTTCTTCCTCTCCCTTTTAGGAGCCCCCAGAGAGGAGTGGGTGGGAGGCAGCCTGGAGGCCCCCCTGAGGAGGTAGCATGTTGGGAGAGAGGTGGGGCTGTCACCCTGGAAGGCTGGCAGCTGTTCCCTCTCCCCAGCAGACAGCTGGAAGAATGTGGGAGTCTCTCTGCCTATTTCCCCATCCCTCCCACTTCCTGCTGATCTCCACTCCTTGCATGGGATGGAGGAGGAACAGCGTACACTCTGGGGTCCCAAGCTCCCAGAGGTACTGTGTCCAGTGGAAAACAGTCTTTCCTGGCCTGAGAAACCAGTTCATGGTTTCCTATGATTTTAGATTTGTCCTCAGCATCTTCCCCCTGCACCAAAGTTAAAACTCAGCACAAAGAAAAGATGCCACATCATCTCCCTGGAGAAATCCACTGCAGCATCTTCTAAGCCTTTGAATCTGGAAGTGCTTTTCTGGAGTCAGACTTAACTCTCCACCACTGTCGCGCAAGTCTTTCCCCTTTTAATCCTTCTCTGCAGTGTAGAACCAGCTGTGGTCCTCCATGCCTGATCCCTACCCCAATTCAGCTCATAAGCTGGCACAGGAGATATGCCTGTCTCTCCCTCTAGTCTTTTGCCGGGGCTCTACTTCCTAGAGAAAACCCTAGTTCCCCTTGTCCTGGGAGGCCTCTGCCTCCCCAAACTTCAGGGAGGCCCTTCTTTCCACACTCTGGCTGCTTTCTGCTGCTGCCCTTGCAACTCTCATCTGCTGGCAGGTTAATTAGCTAACTAATCTCTTAAGGAATCTTCTCTTGCGTGCACTCAGCCTTGCCTGGGGCCTGTTCAGCTTGAGCTGCGGGCCCTTCCCAGAGAATTTGCCACAGGCATTCAGGAAGTTCCATCTCCCTGGAGCTGCCCTGGGGCCCTGCTCTACATCAGCCCCCATTTGGCATCCAGTCTCAACCTTTTCCTCCTCAGGCCTCGTCCTTCTCAACCTTGAGGACAGAGTGAAGCAAACAGAAGGGGCGCATCAGGTAGCAATCTAAGGGCTTTGTTACAGGCAGGAATTGGGTTGATTCCAGCACGGACCAGGTAGGATTCAGGACGGTGGAGAGTTCACCAGCCTAGGTAGTGCAATTAAAGAGGCTGCTAAGAGCCTAGGAGGAGGAGGTATGTATAAATGAGGAAGGCTGGACTCTGGTCCTCTCAGGAGCTCACAGCAGAAGTGGGGACCTGGGAATGGAAACAGCTCTGACCAAGGTATAATTGAACTGTTCTTAGAACACAGAAGATGAAGGGAATAGTCCCCTGCTTGCAGGAAGGCTTCTTAGAGGAGGAGGAGGCATCTGAGCTGAGGCCTGGGAAGATAGAGAGGATTTCAACAGGTCCAACAACTAGCTCAGGGCTGGGCTCGTAGAAGCGCTTAATAAATGTAATCAAACAAAGGACTGGATGGATGGATTGGGGGACAAAAATGGGACAAGGCAGATCTCAGCTCCAGGAGTGCACAGGACAGACAGCGGCCCTGCCCCATCCTGGCTTGGAGGTGGGGAAGCCACACCTGAGTTCTGCTATTGTGCCCCGGGCCTGGCCTCCTGGGGATCGGTGAGTGTGCGAGACTTAGGGTGCAGTGGCAGGTGAGAGTGCTGTGTGTGGCGGGAGGTTGGGGGCAAGGGGAGCCCTTATGGCTGCTCTGACCTTGGTGCTGGCTGGGGGTGTTGCAGGAGTGGGCAGATGCCTGCTGCAGGGGACTCCGGAGCGTCCACGCCTACATCCTGGTCTACGACATCTGCTGCTTTGACAGCTTTGAGTACATCAAGACCATCCGCCAGCAGATCCTAGAGACGAGGTGAGGGGCCGGGATACACTCCACTGCCAAGTGGATGCCCCTATGCTGGCCACTTCCCGTGAAAAGGGTGCAGTGGGAGGGAAACAGGTCACGTGCCTCTGGTTCCCACACATACTCAAACGCACACTCACGACATTTTGCCGTTCCCGTTTCTGTTAACTCATTTTGGGACCCTTACCATGGGGTGGCTAGTCTAGTGCAGTAGTTAAGAGCAGAGGCTCGGGGAAGTAGACTTCCAGGGTGCCGCAGCCGCATGACTTTAAGCCAGGCTCAGGTTCCTCATCCGTACAATGGGGAGAACATTAACACCCACCTTTTGGATCGGTTGCGTCAGTTACAGCGGTGCGCCTGGATGGGCGGTAGTAGTAGTACTGACCAGGTACAGCCCTACCTTTTTTTTTTTTCTTTTTTTTTAATGTCTGTGTTGGGGTCTTCGTTTCTGTGCGAGGGCTTTCTCTAGTTGTGGCAAGCAGGGGCTACTCTTCATCGCGGTGCGCGGGCCTCTCACTATCGCGGCCTCTCTTCTTGCAGAGCACGGGCTCCAGACGCACAGGCTCAGTAATTGTCAGCCCGCCCTTGAAGTCCGGGGCGGGGTGGGGGAGGTTGTGAGACTAGACTGCGGGGTTCTGAGATTCCCACCTCGCCCCGCAGGGTGATCGGCACCTCGGAGACGCCAATCATCATCGTGGGCAACAAGAGGGACCTGCAGCGCGGACGCGTAATCCCGCGCTGGAACGTGTCACACCTGGTGCGCAAGACCTGGAAGTGCGGCTACGTGGAGTGCTCGGCCAAGTACAACTGGCACATCCTGCTGCTCTTCAGCGAGCTGCTCAAGAGCGTCGGCTGCGCCCGCTGCAAACACGTGCACGCCGCCCTGCGCTTCCAGGGCGCGCTGCGCCGCAACCGCTGCGCCATCATGTGACGCCGGGCCCCGCGGGCCGCAGCCCCGGCAGGGCGGGGCGGGGCAGGAAGAGAACTCCTGGACCGCCCCCGCAGCCACGCCCTCCCCGGGAGAGGCGGAGGGCGAGAGGGAGCTTCCCCTTAACTGCCCCGGCCTCCTCCCTCTCAGGCGTCTGTCTTCCTGGGACGGCCGCCTTTAGCGCCGTAGTTCGTGCAGAGCCCGGCCTGGCCCCTAGGAGCGCCGCCGCCCCTGGCGGTTGCGGGTGAGCGCGTGACACGGAGGGCGGGGGTGGAGAGGTGCTGCCTTGGCCGGGCCCGCACCCGGCTCCTCCAGAGAGTGTGTCCGTCATTGCTCCGCGTCTTCTTTTCCCGTGTCTGTCTGCCCAAGCGTCAGTTGGTCCTCAGCTGTCTTACCCACCGTCGCCACCTCCAGCTTCGTTCACAGGGCTCTCTCATTTCATCCAGCCCCTTGTCGCACGTCCCGGCAGCTTCTTCGTGAGGCCAGCCTTCTGGCCGTCAGCACCACCGGCACGGGGCGGGGCGATGCGGGTGGCCCAGGGACCACCACCGGGGTCCGAGGGTTGAGGTCCGGGATCAGTCAGGGGGAGAAGGCAGAGCTTCCCCCGCTTCCAGGGAGACCTCCCCGCCCAACAGACCCAATAGACGCAACAAGCTACCTTCCAGCCTTAACTCGATGGTCCGTCCCTGCCGGGTGCCCCTCACCCACTTCCTGACCCTAAAGTCCGATCACCCCCTGGGTTCAACATTTTTTTCTTGACCGAGTGTGGAGAGGGAATGCCCCCAAATGATAGATTTATTTCCATGATGCCAGCTTCCAGCCCTCTGTCCCCTTCTGGGTTGAGTGGTCTGCCAGACTGGAGGATGTTTAGGGGGGAGGGGGGGTGTCTGGTGGTGGGCGGGGTGTGGAGGGAGGCAGTCAGGTCGTGCCAGCGAAGACCCTGTCTCCCCATCTGACCCCAAGCTGACTGCCCCAGCCCTTGCCCGCCTTGAATCTCAGATTACCCCGGTTAATCTGGGGAGGGGCAGGGCTGGGAAGAGAATTATGGGAACCCCTATGCTTGGGGGAGATATACCGGCATCCCCACCCCTAGATGGAGGCCCTCAGGATCTGATGCCCCCTCGTCCCAACACCACTTGGTCCAATGCCTTGACTCGCTCCGCCCCATTTTCTCCGGCTGCCTGGCCAGTTTCTACCTCTTGTCACCGGAGCTGATCACTGTCAGTTTTGTACCGATTTAGAAATAACAAAAGTAATGAAGATACTAGGAGTGACCTGCGGGATTACTGGGGGATTTGGAGGGCGGGAGAAATGGTGCGAGTCCCCGGCGCCTAGCCAAGTTCTCCCTGAGGCTGAGCCCTCAGCCCTGCTCTGGTGGGAGGATAGCGAGGTCCCTTGTTAGAAGAGAGACGGAGAGAAGAGCCTAGCCTCGATGTAGCCAAGCTGTGGCGTACAGACCGGGAAAGCAGGTAGCTCAGGGTGGTGATGGAGAGGAGCCTGGGGGAGGCGTCATGGGTGGCGAACTTCTCATCCAGATCCAGCGTGAGAGGGAAGCTTCGATTCTCTCTTCTGCTTCCCCAGGTGATTCCCGCTCCACTCACTGTGGGTAACGCAGCCCGACAGTGACTGCCCTGACCTTGGGCAGTCCAGTATTTGGGGGTTCTGGTCCCTGCTGTGCTGCATGACTTTGGGCAAGTGACCTGCCCTCTCTGAGCCTCCTTCTGAAGCAGAGGAGGTGGCTCCCCTCCCCCCCCACACCTTGGAGTGGCTGGGAGAGTAAGGAAGAGGGGCTGCCCCCCTTTCTCCCCTGCATCCCTGCCCCCTGACTCACCAGGGGGATGGGGTGAGTGGTGACAGCATCTCACCCGCCCCATCGCCGTCACCCCCAGCTCTGAGGCACCTGAGGTGAGGGTGAGGGACCCAGGCCTCTGGCTGCCCCCTGGGGAGCCGTTGGAATGTATCGCCTGGCTGGCCCCCTTCACCCCCCCTCTCATCCCCGCTTCACCCCAGATCTTTGATTTTGATTCCCTTTGCCCCCATTCTGAGTGTCTGTCCTTCTCCCTGCCCTCCCTTCCCCAGGGTTTCCCACCACAGGGTCTGGAAGTGTGTGTGATGCCCACTGCGCTGTGATCAGGTCAGATTAAAAATCAGGGAGTGTTTTCCCTCGTTTCTGTACCAAGGTGTTGGCTCAGTTCCTGCCGTGGGAAGGAAGGGACGCCCCACAGGGTTTCTGCCTGCTGAGCTCTGGAGGGACAGACAGTCTGGGTGATGAGGTGGCCTGAGTCCTAAAGCCCAGGCCCCCCAGGAGAATGAAGGGAAAGGGAGAGAGCTGGGGACTGACTCATCTCCTCTCCGCCTACCCCGCCAAGAGATCAAAACCATTCAGAGGAGAAGCGTAACACCTCCCCCTGCCACTTTCTTGGGAAAACTTTCAGAAGCGGACTCAAGCCCAGCTTCTGCCTTTGTGTCTTTCTCCTGCTCACGGCCGAGGCCCTGCAGCCCCCCGGCCCACACCCGTCATAACTCCAGGGGTGTCGATGTGTTCAGGAATGCTCTCAGCCATCCCTCTTGACTCAGTGATCTCAGTTCCCAACCCCCAGAGCAAAGTTTTGAAGCCCTGCAGGAGCCCTTGCGGGGCGACCTTGTCCCTGTCCGCGATGCTGATGCAGCAGCCTCTTCCGGGAGAGAAGGACTGTCTGGCAAGGTTGGCTGGGGCTGCAGAGGGGAAACCTCTCTCACCCCAGCTCCCTCCCCCTCCTCCCCTCCAGCGGGAAAATGCTGCTACACCTTCCTGCACCGTGGTAGAGTGAAGGACTCAAGAGCTGGGGGGCTCAGGGACAGACCCACTCACGTTTTTAATAACTTATAAGAGCTGTGGAAATGGGCATGGCCGGAGGACAGAGCACAGGAATTTGGGGAGCTTTTCTGGGAGACAGTAGCCCTACCACCCTGGAATTGGACTGGGACTCGTGGGTTTTGCCCTGCTGCTCAACCGACCAGATGGAGTCTCTGTCTGTCTTCTAACCTCTCCTGGCCAAGGCCCTGTATTGAGGTGAGGGGCCTTCCTTTCTGTTCCTGCAGTTGGGAGTGCAACGAATACACGGGCATCTTTTCACTTCCCTCCTCCCCTATACCCACAGGCTCGGGGAGGAGAGGCGCCTTCTCACACCCAAGACTCCTCCTCAGGTGAGACGGGAGCTTGATCAAGCTGCTGAGGCTCCTGGCCCTCCAAAGGCTGGGAGCTGCTCTCCACTGGTGCAGCTGGCTCTTTCCTCTCCTTTCCTTCCTCCTCCTCCCCCACCAAGGCGCCATCCCCCAGGGCTGCCTCCTCTCCATTGCTGCCCAGTACTGCTCTCACCAGCCTGCCCCTGGGGGGGGCCTTGGCTGGACCCAGGTGGAGGCAGGTCAACGGCTTGGGGATTCGTGAAGGCTGCTTCTCAGGCCTGTGGTCTCTCCGGGGCCGAATCCTGTGCCTGAGCTTCAGCTTGTAGATGGATGGGACTCTCCGGGGCTTCCGGAGTGTTCTCTTGCCCTTGCCTGGACATGCCTTGGCTTTATCAGAACTGGGGGCGGAGGGCGAAGGTGTGGAGGACTCTGGGGTGGCAGACACAGCAGGGGCTGAGCAGTCCTGCCCCCCTTGAGCTGGGACCTTCGCTGTCCTGGCACCCTTGGCACTTGGGCTTGCTTTCGTCCTCGGCCCACTCTCTTCGGCTCCCAGTTTCCCTTTTGGGCTTCCTGGGCCTGCACTTACAGCTGGCTTAGGGTGGCCTGTAGGGGCTGCCTTCCAGGCTCCCAGGTCCACCTTAAGGAGGGGTGGGGGGCCCTGAGCCAGTTCTTGGATGACTTTGTCATAAGGACCCCCAGGCTCAGGCCACCGCCCACCCAGACTGGGCACGTAGACTCCACTGCGAGGAACGACTCCAGACCCTCTGCCCTGGGGGCAGACACCTGCCACCTCTAGCAGCTTCACGTTGGCCAAAAGCTGCTCCCCGAGGCTGTGGTAGATGGCTTGCTCCTTGATCCCACCCGAGGGCAGGGGAGCGCACCTCCCCTCCCGGTGCTGTGGGCCCAGGCCCCAGGGCTCTCCAGCCTCTGCTGTCACCTGGACGTCCAGCTTCTGGTCCTCTTGCCTCTCTTCCACAGAGCGGTCCCCATGTCTGGACCCAGACAGGTCCCCAGTGACGGCCCTTAATGGAATGGGCCCTCTCCCCAGTTCTGTCCTGGGACCTCCACTTGCAGTCCCTGGAAAGCTTCTTCTCGGAGTCGGGGGGCAAGCTGGGGGCAACTGGACCGGGATCTTGGTGGGCCCTTTAACAGGGGATGGAGAATGGACAGATGCTGTCTCCCTAAGCTGGGAGGAAGCACCCTCAGCCTCACCGCGGGGCGGTGGCCTGGGGCCCACAGGCTTGGCTGGGCTGGAGGAACAAGGCAGGGGAGATGGTCCTCCTGCTGGTGTCCCTGTGGTAGTGGCCTCAGGGGCTTGGAGTCCCTGGGGGATGGGGGTCCTGGCACGAGTTCCCCAGCTGTCTGTCTCCTCATGAACCCAAGATGTGGGAGTCCTACTCCTGGGGAGTTCAGGGGGGTATCTGTCCCCCCCCTTCCCTGAGGAGGTGCACTGTGGGTCTTGGCCCCTGGGAGTAGGTGAGGATTGGGGGCTGGGTGGGCTGTCCCCAGCTGGCAGCTGCCTCCAAGATGGGGCAAGTGACTTCTCCTGGCACCTGAAAGGGAGAATCACAGGTCATCGGCAGGGTTATCTGATCCAGTCCCCTGGCTCTGCGAAGGGATGGCCTTTCCCCAGCCAGGACTCCCAGGGGGTCAGACTTCATGCTGAACGAAGCACATGCTCCCTCTCCCCCGTGCCTGCCAGAGACTCTTCCTTACAGCAGATACTGTTTAAGTCCACCCTCCCCCATTCCTTGTGTAGCAGACAGCAGCCTGGTCTGGACCCGAGGTTGCTTCACATCCCACAACTACAGGTCACCAGTCTTGGGTGGGGAGGGTCTTAGTTTCTGCTGTACCATGAAATGGCAGAGGGACCTTGGGTAAGTGTGTTCCCTTTATGGGCCTCAGCCTCCTCATCTGTGAAATGGGAGGGTGTATGAAGTAACTAGATGATCCTAAAGGTACTGGGTGCTTTTTTGGTTCGGAACACCTGAGGTCTTGCTGGGATAGGGGCACTGCTGGGAGACCTGCTCCCCTTATCTTGGGGGTGAGGTGGCCTCTGAGAATGTAGACTCCAAAGCAGGAAGAGGCCCTGCCCTGTCCCTCCCCAGTACCTCGGGAATGGTGCTGTCTCTCTGAGGATCCCTGCCCCTGCTCTCCGTTCACGGTGGGGTGTAGGGGAGGAGGCGGCAGGGGGCCTCAGCTTTCGATGTGAAGAGGTATAATATGTCTTCCAGTCCACGGAGGGCAGGGGGCTCTGGGAGCGGCTGATGGTCATTGTAGGCTGGGGCTGTGAGGGCCCATCCTCCACCCTCACTTCATGCTGCACCGGTGGGACCGGGGGCTTCAGGAAGCTGTCCGTCTTGTGTGCTACCAACACAGCCCCCCAGAGAGAGGAGAGGAGGAAAGGGTTAAACTCCTGCTGATGGGGTCCACCGTTCCCTCCCCGAGCTGTGCCACACCCTGAATCCCCGCATTAGAGACAGTGGGACCTACTGTGACAGTGACAGCACCAGAATTTCCTCATGGGAGGGGTTTAGGGGATGAAATCTGGTCAGAGGGCCTGGCTGGGGGACTCGTTTAAAAGCTGCAAATCCACATCTTGTACTTAGATTGCATGCTTATTTGGGGTAGTTTGAGGTGCTGATGCAGATTACGGGAAGACTAAAGACCCCTCCAAGTCCTGCTTGGTGCCTCCATCAGAGCCCTGCCCACATGCACCCATGACCAAATGCTGATTCTCTGTGTGTTTGGCGCCATCTTGTGGCTTAAGTTGGTACTTCACTGTGGCTGGCCCGCTTTCCGCCTAGAGCTGAGAGAGGCCACCCACACCTGTACCTTCTACAGTATCTTCCTTCCTCCATCCCCTGCACACCTCTCGCCCCTGGAGATCAGGCCTACCTCCCGCGTCTGCTTCCGGCCTCCCGACCTGGAGTCATAGGGAAGGGACTCTCAGGGGACTTACAGAGGGATGTGCACCGGCAGGGGTCATGTTTGTCCAGATAGTGACCGAGTGTGTCCCAGCCGCCCCCCACACGCACCATCACGTGGTTCCGGAGGATCTGCAGGGGGCAAGGGTGCGGTGGAGGGCAGAGTGAGGGAGTCCCCTCTCCATGGACCAGCCTGCAGGCCTTCAGCCCTTGCTCCCATCCACGTACACATGCACACATGTGTAGCTGGGAGCATGCCTATGTTGCAGCCTGAGTGCCCTCCAGGACTGGCATCAGATAGCACATGTCGTCAAGGGTGGAGGCCAAGCTGACACACAGCAAGTTGCCCCAGGGCGAGACAAGGGATCTCCCAAGCGCTGTGTAGTCTACCTCCCGACTCCCTCCTCTCCCTCCGCTGGGAAGCAGTTGACACCTGCCAACTTTTGTATCAGAAACGGGAGGGGGGGGGCGGGGCGCTGGCTTTGCTCTCGTGGTGTGTGTGTGTTAAAGGACCCGCGGAGTCCTGGCCCGACTCCACTCCAGGTCACGTAGCCTCTCCAGGCCTCCACTTCCTTGGTGGAAACGGGGCGCCACAATCCATCCCCACCTGCTTCACAGAGCTCTTGGCTCAGGCTCTGGGTGAGGGCCCAGGGAGCTGGCGCTGCCCCCAGGTGTGGCCCTGCCCAAGGAGAAGGCTTAGCTGTGCCCCTGAGCCGCTGGCCACACCCCCAGGTGCAGACTGTTTCTGGCCAGGTGGCCAGGCAGGGGGCAGGGGGGAGGGGGTGGGGAGTGGGGAGTAGTGGGAGGCAGAGTTCAGACTTGTACTGCTACTCAGAAGGCACCAAGCTGGGCGTGTGAGCCGCAGACCTCGGGGTCCATGTGGCTGGGCCATGCAGGGAACGCAAACTGGGCAGGGGGGATGGGGGGATGGGTCTCAGGCCCCTTGCTGTGACTAAGCCTGTGGGTGGGAAAGTGGGAGTACGCTTCATCCTCACTTCTGACTGGGGAGACCCCCTTCTGAACTAAGGTGGAGGCGGGGGGGGGGGTTCTGGTTCTGGCTGCCCTCATGGGAGGAGGGGACATGCTTGCCAACTTTGTCAGGAATCTCCTGGAATTCTCCAAGGGAGAGAAGGAAAGCCCCAAGGCCTGATAACGGGGTGAATGGTGATTTCCTGTCCTTGCCTTCAGGCCTGGGCAAAGTCCCACGGAAGGAAACCTGATCCTGCCGACCCCAGAGAGGGCCCTCCGTCCCCGACCTGGGACTTACCCGGATGAAGATGAGGGTGTTGGAGTCTCCCACGCGGTACTTCCCCTCGGACACCTGGACCATGGAGAACTGAACTGGGCACGTGCAGCGGCTCACCAGGCTCTGAACCTGCGGGCAGTGGGCAATGGGTTCAGCCCTCCGCTCTGCCCAGGTAGCCAAGCTCCCTCTGCACGCTGGGTCAAGCGCAACGGGCGGCCTGCCTGGCCCCCAGCCCCAAGGCTTTTGCTGAGTCAGGGCTGGGGGCTGAGAAGCAAGTAGAGAAGACTTTTAATAGCTCAACGAGAGAACAAGACCTTGAGTGGTCACCTACGGCCCAGCACCCTCGTGGGTCAGCTGACAGAGGCCACGGAGTGTGATGGTTAAGGTGGACCTTGGAACCTGACAGGTTTGGGTGGGAATCCTGCCTCCACCGCACTATAGGCCTTGGGCAAGGTAAGAAACCTCCCTGAGCTCGATTCCTTGGTGGTAGAAGTGATTCCTATTCGCAGTCAGAGCTAACTCCCAGGACAGGACCCTCTGTGTCAGACACATGCTGAGCGCTTCACGTGCGCTGGCTCATCTAACAGCCACCGCGGTCGTCGAAGGTAGGCACAGTTACATCCCCACGGTACAGATAAGGGAGCTGAGGCACAGAGAGAGCAAATAATTTGCCCAAAGTCACATGGCTGCAAAGCAGTGGAACTAAGACTTAAACCAAGCAGTTAGAAAAGGTTCTGCGTTCTTAACAACCGTCCCACGGGGTTTAAACGAGAGAGGCGTAGGGTGCTGGATTCATAAAGAAAACGATGAGGGTCGAGGCTCAAAGTGGACACGCCTTACTAACAACCACGCGGTGAGAGAGTGTCGACTGGGGTTTGAAGAAGGGGGTGGCTCAGAGGGGCCGGATTCGGAGGGGAGAGGGAGGCGGGGCGAAGGAAGGCGGGGCCGAGGGCGTGCCCGGAGCCCTCACCAATTGATCCAGGTTGCGGCAGGGCGGGAGCGTGGGGAACTCGGGCGGCGGCGGGGGGTCGGGCGGGGGCAGGGCCAGCTCCAGCCGCAGTTCCTGGTCGATCTCCTCCTCCAGCCGCACCAGGGTGGGCGCCGCGACGCCGAAGCGCTGGGCCCGGCGGCCCAGCTCCAGCAGGCACAGCACCACGTTCTTCACGTTCTTGCGCAGCACCAGGTCGTCCGTCTCGAACATCAGCACCTCTGGCCGTGGCGGGAGAGGGGAGAGGAAGGTAGGCAGCCTGAGATACCTGCTGACCTGCCCGGAGCAAGCAAGCGGAACGGGTGGGAGAGCCCTGGGGCCATCCTGGACCAGGGCATGGACGCAGGCATGGGGGATGGGGGTTTGCATCTCAGGTTCTTGGCGGCAAGCCAGCCCCTAGGAGGGTCTGGACAGAACTGCTCAGGTACTGAGTGCAAGACGGGGTGGCTGCCCTATGGGCGGGGTGGGGGGGGGAGAGGAGACACAGCCAAGCGAAGGAGCCTAACTCCACCCGCCCTTCTCCCCGCTCTGTTTGCCAGGATGGGTCCAGGAGCAAGAAGCAGTCTGTCCTGCTTCCCATCCGTGCCTCTCACATCCGGTATCCACCAGGCACCCCAGACTCAACTCCCGGCCCACACATAACCAGGCTGGGGTGAGTACAGTCTCTGGAGCCAGACTGCCAGCTTTGGAATCCTGAGCTCCCACCCACCACATGTATGACCCTGGGCTAGTCCCAGCTTCAGCCTCCTCTTCAGTAAAACGGGAAAGTAGTCTGTTTCATGGGGTTGTCGTGGGGCTAGTTATATGTCTGCAGGCAACGTCTGGCACGTGGTAAGTGCCCGATAAAACACTAGCCTTTGTCCACCCTCCAGTCCTGTTCCATATTGTGTTGCCACCGCCGGTAGGCCAGGCCTGACCCCTCTCTCGGCTACACCCCCACCGCCTTTGGTCTGAAGGATGGTGCGGCATCCAGCTTCATCCCCGCTGCTGGGTCCCAGGCCAAGGAGATGAGGGAGCCTGATATCAGTCCTAGAGTCTTGGAAGCCCCAAACACGACTGGCCCCTCCCTAACATCCACTTGCCTCCTCCCCTGTCCCCTCCCCACCCCACTGTAGCCCAAACACACGCCTTCTTTGTGCCCCCCTGCCTAGAACTCCCTGTCCCCCAAACTTCTTTCTATTCCCCAAGACTCAGCTCAAATCTCCATCCACTATATGGTCTTTCCAGGCCCATAAGGTGGCTGTTTCCACCTGTCTCCCCAGCACAGATGCCTCTACTTGAGCTTCTACCACGTTGGGCTGTAATTTATGCATCTTCTCAGCTGTCTCTCTTCCTGGGCCACAAACTTCTTGGCACTGGTTCTCAGCCCTCTCAGCGCTCGGTGCCCAGCGTAACGCTCTACCCAAAGGAGAAAGGTGCTCGAATCATCCAATCAACACATTTATTTATTGGGGATTTCCTATGAGATTGGGAAACTGAGCCATGAAAAGGAATGAGGTGGCCCAAGGCAAATCTGGAAGGAGGACCATGGCTCCTGACCCCCGATGCAGCCTGAGCCTCAGAGAGGAGATTGACGCCTGACAAGAGAAGGGTCTGGGGAGGGGGGCGCAGGGTGCTTACCTTGGATACCCATCTCCTTGCGGCACCATTGGATGAAGTTGGAGATGTTGTCCCGGGCCTGGAAGGTGCCTGGCTGGGCGGCCCCATTGCAGGAAACCCCGGCCCGGGGCAGGGGAATCCTTTGGGCTCGGGCAGGTGCCTCAGCCAGGAAGGCCAGGGCGGCCTCAGTGATGGCGTTGGCATGCTGGCACAGCACCAGGCCCGTCTCCAGTGCCTGCAGGAAGTTGGCTGCGTCCATGTCCAGCCCGTAGAGATCCCGAAGCCACTCGGCCAGGTCCTCCTTCATGGCTTCCAGGTACTGCTCACTGGACTTAAAGGGCCGGATGCTGCGCACCGGAGGCCTCGGTGTCCCAGGCCTCCTCCTGCCAGCCCCAGGCTGGGACATGGCTGGACCACCAGCCGGGGAAGGGCCGGGTGCCTCCTCTCTCCCACAGCTGTGTCTTCACTCCTACCACCTGCGGGGTCTTGGCTGGTTCTCCCTGACTCCGGGGTTCCCCTTGTCCTCTGAGAGCCCAGGACGGCTCTGCTACTTGCCGCTGGCTTCAGCCACTGTCACTGCGGCTACTGGGCTGGGCCAGGCCCGCCCCCTCCCCCCCATTCCTCAGTCCCTGCCAGAACTTTCCCACTTGGTAGCCCTGCAGCGACCTCGCACCCCAGCTGCCCAGTCCGCTCAGACGTCGCCACCTCCCAGGACAGATGGAGGTGAGGACACTCCTTTCTCCCCCCAGGGCTGGACAGGCCGTGCTAGCTGCACCCCACCCGTCACCGGCCAGCCTGGAGTCTGGCTGTCGGCCTCTCCACTCTGCTTTCCTCTCCTTGGAGACAGTGACTGCTACAAACACTCCTTGTTAACCCTTCCTGGCATTGCCCGCCCTGGAGCCTGCGAAGCAGAGGAAGGCTGGGGCTGGCTTCTCTCACTTGGTTGACACTGGTGGGGGCTTTTGGGAGATGAGGGAGAGAAGCAGGGCCAGGGGATGCCGTGCCCCTTGGTGTTTAGTGAGCACCGTAGGATAGAGATGAAATAGATGCAGCGATAGAGTCCATACGCATGAGTTTGGCCTTTTGGACCCTTTCCTGGAGCCTTCTGTGACCTTCGTATACTGCCCAGCCTGTCTGTGCCTTAGTTGCCTCAATTACAAAATGGGAATAATAATATCTACCTCTCCAGGGTGTTGTGAAGAATAGAGGAATCGTGAATGTGGAAAGTATCAGACTGTTAAGACTGGGGGGCCCCAGCTCTCACTGATTCGCCCAGCAGCCTTGTTTGTGCACCATGCTCCCTACTTTCTCTGGAGAACCCCTCCCACTCTACCCACGTGATTCCTCCAGAGTGGGCTGTCAATCATAGTACCTCACCCCATGGCCACAGCAATGCATTCATTCAACAAATATTTCCTGAGTACCTACTGTGTGCCACGCACTAGTATAGCCCTGAGCGTGTAGCTATAAATGAGGTCCCTGACCTCATGGAGGCTGCTTATATGTTGGTGGGTGTTGGATGACAGATAACAAACTTACAAGTCTATAGTAAGTCAGATGGTGATAAATACCAGGGAGGAAACTAAAGGACTAAAGGAGAAGGGGGGGTAGGTATTTTCTATCAGGTGGTCAGGAAAGGCCTCACTGATAGGGTGATGATTGAGCAGGGACCTAAGAGAAGTGAGGAAGCAATGAATTTGGTAAAGTTGCAGGATACAAAATTAATGCACAGAAATCTCTTGCATTCCTATATACTAATGATGAAAAATCTGAAAGAGAAATGAAGGAAACACTCCCATTTACCACTGCAACAAAAAGAATAAAATACCTAGGAAGAAACCTACCTAGGGAGACAAAAGACCTGTATGTAGAAAACTACAAGACACTGATGAAAGAAATTAAAGATGATATCAACAGATGGAGAGATACACCATGTTCTTGGATTGGAAGAATCAATATTGTGAAAATGACTATACTACCCAAAGCAATCTACAGATTCAGTGCAATCCCTATCAAATTACCAATGGCATTTTTTACAGAGCTAGAACAAAAAATCTTAAAATTTGTATGGAGACACAAAAGACCCCGAATAGCCAAAGCAGTCTTGAGGGAAAAAAAGCGGAGCTGGAGGAATCAGACTCCCTGACTTCAGACTATACTACAAAGCTACAGTAATCAAGACAATATGGTGCTGGCACAAAAACATCAATACAGATCAATGGAACAAGTTAGAAAGCCCAGAGATAAACCCATGCACCTATGGTCAGCTAATCTATGACAAAGGAGGCAAGGATATACAATGGAGAAAAGACAGTCTCTTCAATAAGTGGTGCTGGGAAAACTGGACAGCTACATGTAAAAGAATGAAATTAGAACACTCCCTAACACCATACACAAAAATAAACTCAAAATGGATTCAAGAACTAAATGTAAGACTGGACACTATGAAACTCTTAGAGGAAAACATAGGAAGAACACTCTTTGACATAAATCACAGCAAGATCTTTTTTGATCCACCTGCTAGAGTAATGGAAATAAAAACAAAAATAAACAAATGGGACCTAATGAAACTTCAAAGCTTTTGCACAGCAAAAGAAACCATAAAGAAGATGAAAAGACAACCCTCAGAATGGGAGAAAATATTTGCAAACGAATCAACGGACAAAGGATTAATCTCCAAAATATATAAACAGCTCATGCAGCTCAATATTAAAAAAACAAACAACCCAATCCAAAAATGGGCAGAAGACCTAAATAGACATTTCTCCAAAGAAGACATACAGATGGCCAAGAGGCACATGAAAAGCTGCTCAACATCACTAATTATTGGAGAAATGCAAATGAAAACTACAATGAGGTATCACCTCACACCAGTTAGAATGGGCATCATCAGAAAATCTACAAACAACAAATGCTGGAGAGGGTGTGGAGAAAAGGGAACCCTCTTGCACTGTTGGTGGGAATGTAAATTGATACAGCCACTATGGAGAACAGTATGGAGGTTCCTTAAAAAGCTAAAAATAGAATTACCATATGATCCAGCAATCCCACTACTGGGCATATACCCAGAGAAAACCATAATTCAAAAAGACGCATGCACCCCAATGTTCACTGCAGCACTATTTACAATAGCTAGGTCATGGAAGCAACCTAAATGCCCATCGACAGATGAATGGATAAAGAAGCTGTGGTAGATATATACAATGGAATATTACTCAACCATAAAAAGGAACAAAATTGGGTCATTTGTTGAGGTGTGGATGGATCTAGAGACGGTCATACACAGTGAAGTAAGTCAGAAAGAGAAAAACAAATATCGTATATTAACGCATATATGTGGAACCTAGAAAAATGGTACAGATGAACCGGTTTGCAGGGCAGAAATTGAGACACAGATGTAGAGAACAAACGTATGGACACCAAGCGGGGAAAGCGGCGGGGGCTGGGGGTGGTGGTGTGATGAATTGGGTGATTGGGATTGACATGTATACACTGATGTGTATAAAATTGATGATTAATAAGAACCTGCTGTATAAAAAAATAAAATTAAATTTTAAAAAAAGTAATGTGCATGCTACCACATTATTAAAAAAAAAAAAAAAAAAAAGAGCCAAGGTGGCTATAGGCTCTTTTAGTAAATGTACGGAAAATGGGGGTTTTGAGGGGAGACAATTCTGCATGGGCCTTTCCTATTTTTGCATGTCTTGCAAGCAGAGGTAACTGACTTTTCAAGGGTGTTTATATAGTGAACAACCTTGGAAGTAGAGATAGTGTCTTTTTCTGGAGCAAAGAAGAGGTTTGGTTACTGCCCAGTATAAAAGATTAGGGTTCCCTAAGCTCAGGGTTCCTCTTATAATGCAAATGACTGTATATGCAGGTATTCCCTGGCACCCATCCCTATAGCACCCATGGGACAGTGGGCCAAGAGGAGATGACACAGGTATGCTGATGCTGCTGTGCCTTGAGTAATGAGGCCCTTTATCTCCAACCCAGGAGTCTCATGTTTTTTTGGCAGCACCCACGAAAGTACAGCAGGCTAACTTGCAAGAAGGGTAAAATTTTAGACTCTTTACAGTTCTTGACAGTGTTGTCCCCAGGAGATTCCTGGGGACTGGTCTGCTCTCTTTGTTCTACCTCCCACCAAACTGGCTCCGCCAAAGTAGGAGATGCCTGAAGGAAGAGACCCCATCCCCCGGCTTCAGACCTGGATGGAGGACCATATCACGTTCCCCTATCAGACTGGTATCTCCTTGACTCCAGCAACGGTATCCCATCAGACAGATTCTCCAGATCTGGGTTTGCATCCTCTGCCTCTCTCCATACCCCTGACTCTGCCAACACACCCCACTGTCAGGCCAGGAAAAGAAGGAGTCTCCCAAGTTTCTATGATGTTATTCCCTTCCCCAGCCCCAGCTCTCTCACACACATACAGAACATCCAGGAGCTACAGCCAGCTCTTGCCCGAGTTCTGCTTTCTACAGGACTTCACACCATGTCCTCTGCTTCTTGGAGCTAAAACAATGAGCTGGAAGTCGGTGGGGTGGGGAGCAAGGGTGAGGAAGGACAGGGATAGAACAGAAAGAGAAAACAGAGATGGAAATAAACATAATGCTTTAAGTGTTTTCTGTGGGCCAGGTAAAGTCTGGTACTGCACTGCCATCTCTGACTTACAGATACAGAGACTGACAGTCAGAAAGATAATATGCTAAAGCTCAGAGAGATAATATGATAATAGCTTTTATGTTTATGTGGTAGAGCTGGGATTTGACCCCAGTCTATTGGGGGCCAAAGTTGCTCTCTATCCCCTTTAATACCTTCCCAAGAGAAAAGGTACTGTTTGGGGGTGCTTTTGGAAGCTCTAGAAAAGGCAACTATTCTGGGGTGGAACCCTATGGGCAGGTGGGGTTCTAGCCCCACCCCCTCATAATCCAACAGAGGCCCTAGAGACCTGACCAAGTTCTGTGGGAACTCCCTCTCATTCCCAGTGCCTGGTCAAGGGAAGAGGGCAGCACAGCTTTGGGAAGAATGGATAAACATGGTGAGTGGGGCCGGAGGACAGGGTCTCTTGACTCCAGGGTGGACCAATCAACCCATCACCATGGCAACCCCAGAGTAGAAGCCCAGCCTTTTCTCAGTTACCCATCCATGTACAAGCCCTCTTCTCTCTCTTTCCTGAATATTCTTGACATCTGCTCTCTCATCTTCATCTGCTGCTGTTCGGATCTTTGTCTTCTCTGGCCTGGACCACTGTAATGACTCCTAAGTAGGTCTCTCTCTGTCTCCTTCTGTCAGAGGGAACATCCTAAAGGACGGCTCTGAGCACATCCCTGTGTCAAAACGTTCAGTGTCTCCCCACTGCTGAAGGGCAAAGTCCAAACTCCATAGTCTGGCCCCCCAAGTCCCAGCCTTCCTTTCCAATTCCTTATCCTCCCCAAATGTTCCCAGCACCCCTTTCTGGCTGTGCACTACGTCTGGCCTTTCACAACCAGAAGGCTCCTTCATGTGTTTTCCTAAATAAAAGTACAGTGGACCTTGGGAATTCCCTGGCTGTCCAGTGGTTAGGACTCTGGGCTTCCACTTCAGGGGGTACGGGTTCGATCCCTGGTCGGGGAACTAAGATCCCACATGCCGTGCGGTATGGCCAAAAAAAAAAAAAAAAAAAGTACAGTGGATCTTGGTTCTCCACATTTAGCAATACCAAGAACTGGCAGAATGTTTGAAACAACTTTTCTTGAAAGGTTTCAAAAGTCTTGAAATTCAGAGGCCCCTTTGTTACCTACCACGTCACCGACCTGCGAGGGCGGGAAGTTGAAGGGGCATGATGTATGAAGAGGTTGGCCCGGTGGCTACGTGCAATTGGTGCTCAATACATGTGGGCTGGAACACTAGCTTTATTATCATTCCGCTTTGTCTCCAACCTCTTTAAACATGATGGGCAGGGATCAATAGAAAAATTTCTAGACCTTTCCAGGGCAAACCCCAGGAATTGTGTCTTCCCTGCCCTCCTCCTCCTTTTTTTCATTACAAGTCTAGCTTCCCAGATCCAGCAGACAGCAGGGCACATGGTGGGGCTGGGTCAGTGTTTAATGAGTGAGTGGTGGACACCTAGCGGCAGAGACCGGGTTACTCTCACATCAGTCCAGGAACTTCCCGCCTGCCAGGACTGCCGCTTGGGGTTGTGGAGTTTGTGTCCTGAACACCAGCAAGGGGACAGTTGTGGCTGAAATCCAGCTGGCAGTTCGGGTCAAGCCTAGAAGGAGGAATAGATGCCTTTTCCTAATTGGCTCCCCCCTAGGGCAGCCTTTTCCTAATAGGTCTGCCTATGGGGTGGGAGGGCAAGAAAACTTCTATTTAGTCCGCTTATAAGGGGCACTTTTCCTGTTTTGCTCGTCGGAGGCGTTCATTTCTAACAGTGCAAAGGCCCACCTGCCTGCCCACCCCGCCGCAGGTGTTGCTGGGCTTTCTTAAGGTAAGGCCCACTTTGAAGACGGAAATCCCGTTCCATCCAGAAAACAAAATATAAACCACCTATTAAAATTCCAATCAGTGCACTTAATGTTTATTGACAGCCTGCACAGAGATCAGTCCCCACCCCGGAGCCAATTAGAAGGAAGGTGGTGATGAACCGCCTTCTCTTCCGGGTTCACAAGGCTCATTGCACCTGTTTGTTGATGGCTTCCCGCCGCCCCTGAGCCAGGCGCTTCAAACACACTCGATCTGATACCTGCCTTACAGTAACCCTTGAGATAGGCACTACTTTTCCCCCATTTTACAGATAGGGAAACGGAGGTGACAGAAGCGACGTGACTTGCCCCGAGTCTTCAGCTAGGAAGTGCGGGGACCTAGGAACCAAGCCCTCCTTTGCCCGGGAAATCCTGCACACTCTGTAACCCTCTCCTGGAATCCTGCTGGCTCCGGGCATCTCGTGCGCACCGTCCTTCGAACGCCTGCCTATTTTTTTTGGAGGCGGGGGGCGGGAGGTCGGGCTGTGGGCAACAGTCAGGGTACCCAGGCCCTTCACTGACCTCCTCCCCGCTCCCGCAGGCGTGAAGACCCCCTTGTGGAGGAAGGAGCTGGAGCAGCCCGGGACCAGGGAGGCGGAGGCGGAGGCGGAGGCCGCGGCCGCGGAGGAGGGGTCGGAGGAGGACGAGGAGGAGAGGCCACGGGAGGAGCGCACGGCCGAGGGCGGGGCGGAAGGCGGGGAGGCGGAGAGCGGGGAGGGCTGGGAGCGGGGCTCCGTGTCGTACTATCCGCTGCGCCGGAAGTCCAGCACCCAGCAGGTGGCGCTGCTGCGGCGAGCGGACAGCGGCTTCTGGGGCTGGTTCAGTCCCTTTGCGCTGCTCGGAGGTCTGGCAGCTCCCGCTAACAGGTGAGGGCGCGCCGCTCGGCGGGGGCGGGATGCACTGGCGCCAGGGTCCCGGGCGGGAGCCGGCGGCGCCGTGCCCTGAGCGCCTCGGCCCCCGCCCGCAGGAAGCGGATCCCCCCGGAGGAGCCGTGCGTGCTGGAGACGCGGCGGCGGCGGCGGCTGCGCGGCGGGGGCTGCGCGCGCTGCGAGATCCTTTTCTGCAAAAAGTGCAGGAACCTGCACAGCTCGCCGAGCTACGTGGCGCACTGCGTTCTGGAGCACCCGGATCTGCGGGAGGCGGGGGCTTCTGCAGGCGCGGGGGCTGCCGTAGGCCTTTGAACGCCCCCCAATCCCCGGCCTCTGTGGCCCTCCATCCTCGCCTGACTCCAAATTCCCCGCCACCCTCACCTCTCCCCAGACGCGGAGCGCTCTCCAGCACGTGCCTGAGAGCCGCCTTGCCGGAGCGCTCCGCTCCGAGCAGCCCAGCAGGCCCACCGCTGATGACCGGCCCCACCTGTCATCAATGCGGAGCCCAACATCACCTGGAGCTCCATTCCTCCAACAGAGCCTCCCGAGGGCCCCCGCGCCCGGGTCAGCACGCAGTGCCCACCGCCCACATGACTGGCGCCCCCTGGTACAGCCTCACGCTCATCTCTGGGGTATTTCACGTCCTTCGGGCCCGGTGAGAAGAGGCGTCGCCTAGAGAAAATAACCCGTCTGGGAAACTTGCCCCTTCCCTCAAATCATTCAATAAAGCCCCTAATCAAAGTGTCAGGGGCTTCCCTGGTGGCGCAGTGGTTGAGAGTCCGCCTGCTGATGCAGGGGACACAGGTTCGTGCCCCGGTCCGGGAAGATCCCACATACCGCGGAGCGGCTGGGTCCGTGAGCCATGGCCGCTGAGCCTGCGCGTCCGGAGTCTGTGCTCCGCAACGGGAGAGGCCACAACAGTGAGAGGCCCACGTACAGCAAAAAAACGAGACAAAACAAAACAACAACAAAAAAAGTGTCAGTGCCTTGAGGTGGGGCGTGGGATAAAGATCGACCCTCCTCCCCTTCCCCCGGGTTCAAGCCAGAGGGAAAAGGGCAGGCGGAGAGCCTCCTCCCTGCAACTCCCCCCGGACGGGGCGAAGCAAAGCACTTGCAGCCAAGGGCAGTGAAGGGCCATTCTTCCCACTGCGCAGAGAAGAAAATGAAGCTGCGGGGCCAGGAATGCCCACTGGCAGCTAAAGCTGGACGGACCTTCCTCCCCTCCCGCGGGAAGCCCGGTCTGGCTGAGGTCAGTGTGTGTGCAGAGGAGGCACTGGCAGGTGTGCAGGGGGCAGGACTAGAGAACCAGCCCCAGAAGCCGCTGAGACAGAAGACTGGGAGGCCAGGGAGCTGGGTCCTTCTCCAGGAATCCCAGCTATTCTTGGGCGGCCAGTGGGAGCTCCTGGAATGCTTCGTGTGTGGCCAGGAGAATGGGGCCATTGTGAGTACGAAGCTCTCCCGGCTTGCAGAGCCCCCAGCGACTGCAGCTGTGCAGACCTCCAGAGAGGCCCCTGTCCTCCTCCTACCACACAGGGTCCTTCATCTGGCCTGGGGGATGAGGTGGGCGAAGGATATTTTGATTTTTGAGGAGAGAGGCAGGGCCCCTCTCCCCATCACAACTACACACACGCACAACTCACTGGTCCCGGCTTTGACCAGAAGAACAAGGTTGCGGCCTCCCTAGCATCCATACCCACCTGCTCTCACTAGAAATGTGTCCAAGGAAGGCTGCTTCCCCCCTCCAGGCCCACCAGCTGGGAGCACCTCTTTATTCCAGTCTTCCCCCCAACCCCTGAAAGAAACAGGGCCTAGTAAGCCTGCATCAGTCTCCTTCTTGTTCTGGGTCCTGACACCCCTGAGGTTGGAGACCCTTGTACTCAATCCATCCAGTCTTTCTGGGGGTGGGGCCTCTGGTTAAATAAGACACAATTCTCCAAGGACTGAGCCAGGAGGTCCTGAGGGGAAGGGACAGTCTTGCAAAGTGGTCCCAACTTCTCCATTGAGTTTTGCATCCTTCCTGGTTGCCCAGTGCTGTGGCCTCATGGACAGGAACTGCACCTTTAGGGGAAGAAACAAAATCCCCAAGGCCTGGGGAGGAATGGGTCTTTGGGGAAAGGGCCGTGGGGTCTGGGATCCTTTTTGGCTTCTCGTTGAATTGATCCCACAAAGATCAATGTCTTGACAGCACAAAGACATTCTCCAGGGAACAAATGCAGATGAACTTTCCTGCCCGGACTTCTGCAGGGAGGCTCAGAGGCTTCCAGACAGGGTCTGCCCTTGGGGCTGCGGATACACGTTGGCCACGAGAGCGCCAGCAATTCACTAAGAGGTGGGGGCATCTTCAGAACAGGGTGCCCCCCGAGTTGGCATGCCAGCAGCCCATCCAGGGCAGCTCTGTGGCCCAGCGGCCCGAGGCCGTTGCTCGAAGTTTGGCCTGGTCGAGGTGCCAGTAGCGGTCGTCTCTGAAGAAGATGATAGAGCCGTCGGGCCTGGGCAGGGCGCCGCTGACCTCCTCAGGGACACCGCCCCAGTCCTGCAGGCCTCGGGGGTAGTAGGGCTCCACCTGCAGCCCCCCTCGGGCCAGCACGTAGTAGCGGGCGCCCTTGAAGAGGATGAGGCGACTCAGAGGAGGGAAGAAGAGGGCAGCATCCGGGTGGGGGGGCAGCCCCCCTGCCCTGCACAGCTGTGGGGAGCCCCACACTGGCTTGGGGCCCTGGAACCTCCAGCATCGACTCCCTGTGGGACATCGGCAGAGCCAGCGTGAGTTGGTGCGCTCGCCCTTTGGTCCTCTACCCCACCTTTGTGCCCCCTTATTCCTACTCCCCTTCATGTTGGAGCCCAAGGTGGTCAGTATTCGTGATAATCAAAATAGATCAGTTGTAAACAGTAGAGGAGGGACTCTTGTGGCCTCCACTTCCAGCAGGTGTCCGCAGAGGGCAGGTTGCTCTGAGGGAACCTCCCCACCCCAGGCAGGAAGCGTGTGCCCTCCCAGGTGAGTGCTAGACTTCAGGGAAGTCCAGGGGCTTTCTCCACGGCCATTACTACCAACAGTTCTGTGAGGGCAGGGATTTTTGTTTCGATCACTACTGTATCCCAACACCTCCAGCCGAGTTTGTAGACGGCACTCAATATTGGTTGAATCAATGAATGAACACAATTTTCTCATGTAATATACTGCACATTCCTCAGACATCGTGTTCTTTTAATCCTCCTTCCCCAGCAAACCTGAGGGATTATTTTCCCCGTTCAACAAATTCAAGCTCCAAGAGTTAAGTGACAGGGCCCAGACTCACACAGCCAGGATTCCAAGGAAGGTTTGTCCTTCTGCTGTCTTGCAGAGCTCAGAGCCATCCTCTGCTTCCCTCTAGACTCTTCTCTGAAACTCTCCAACCTGCTCTCTCTCTGGGACAAGCGTGACACCTGTGCCCCCCAATCCATCACTAAAGGAATCTCCTGGGAGAGTTCCTGGGGCCACAGGTTCAGAATGGAATTGAGACTCCTCCCCTCTTTTGACCTTGGGCAGACTCCTCCCCTCTCTAGGCGTCAATTTTCTCATCTGCCCCACAGGACTGGTACCTTTGAAGAAGTAGAAGTCTCCATCCTCCAATGACACCACGGCCGCCTCAATATGGGGGGGCAGCCCTGCCCACCTTTTCTGTAGTGGGTGGGGCTCTGAGACGTTGCCATCAGCTGTCACCTCCCAGAACTGGTTCCCTTGAAATATGTATAGTCGATGTTGCCCATCTGCCCAGAGACAAGAGAAAGCTGAGTGACCATCAGCCTCCTGCCTTCTTTCCAGGGAAGGTGCTTCCCTAGAACCCAGCTTCCCAAACTGATGCGAGAGGATGCAGCAGAGAGGATACAGCATGCGTAGCTGGGGCAGAGGGGAAAGTGCAGGAGGAAGCAGCGTTTTGCTTGGCGTGGGCTTGCTACCCTGCAGAATGCTTGTGACTTGGGATTTCTGGATTTTATAATTCCTCCCCCAACCTTGTACTCCAGCTCTGGAGACCCCTGGAGATGTGGAGGAGGAGGGAAGAAGGAAGCAAGGAACCGGCGGGACCATCTTACCTACAGTGATTGCATCGAAGGAAGAGTGGCAATATTTAGGACCTCGGGTTTCAGGGCGCCTTCCTTGGAGTCTGTGGGGGTCCCAGGCCTCAAAGTCCGTGAACAGCTTTCCTGGGAGCTGGATGGCCCCTGAGCCGCCCTGGGGCTTCCCTTCACAGGGAAGGAGGGAAGCAGGAGAGAACACACACTGGTTGGGGGTGTGTTGAGGGCTCGAGATCTCCCCCTTGGTTCATTTCATTATCCGACAGGAGGGGCAGGGAAGGAGGGCAGGGGTGGGGGGTTAAGAGTTGTCCTTGGTTGTTAGTGTTAACCATAGCACCAAACTCAGAAGTCCTCTTTCCTGCCGAACGGTCTGGAAAAGGGTAAAATCGGAGTAGGGGAACCAAACAAGGGTTTGGAACTAAAAAGGGCAGAGGGGCCTCTTCCCTGAGTCCTGGACAATGCAGATGGCATGAGGGCAGAGTTCAGGGGCCTGGGCTGTGATAATTACAGCAGTTATAATAATGACATCACTATACTTCACTTATGAGAATGAGGCAGAGTCCAACAAGCTCAGAATTTGGCACCAGCTCCTGAATCCTGGTCTGCACCTTCCTAGCTGGGTGACCTTGGACAAGTTATCTAACGTCTCTGAGCCCCATTCTCCTCATTTGTGGATAAAAAGATACCTCATGGGTGTGTTAAGTGTCTGGCCCATGGTAGACACTCGTGAAATAACAGCTATTATTATTACCTTTGTGGAGGTCTCTTAGGCTACAAAGCATGTTAATATCCACCAGAACAACAGCCCTGGGAGGTAAGCAGGGCCTCAATTATTATCCCTCCCCTTTTTTTTTCCCTCCAGAAGATAAAACCGAGGGCTCTAAAAGGGGAAGTGCTTTGCCCAAGAGCAACTGCTAACCCGGATGGAATGGTGACTTGATCCTACGGATCCTGGCCCTGCCCACCACACCAGGTACTCAGGGTCACAGCCCCGGGGTCCACATAAATCTCTGGGAAGCACCAGTCAGTTCATTCTGTGGGAGAAGACCTTGTCTAAGTCCACCGCCAGGCAGAGGCCCAGGCTTGGGGGAAAAGTGGGCATCAGCTCACGGAGAGGGAAATGTTGGGGGAGAGCCACTGGAGCTGTGGGAGCAGGGATGAGGGCTCTGGGGTCTGGGTGTGATCGAGGACTGGGTCTGGGTGATGGGGCAGGGATACGAGAGGAATTGCGCTGCCCTGGTTGGGCAGGAATCAGCAACTGGAACGCAGAGGAGGGCTGTGCCCAGGAATTGGTTGGGATGATAGAGGCCAGGCATGCGAGTGAAGCACAGCAGGAGATGAGGTTTCTCAAGATTTGAGGGGAGCCCGAAGCTTCAGCATCGGGAATGACCAGTGATGGGGAGGCCAGCTTCCTGCGCTTAGGATGGGGGATCCTATTTGAAGAGCCGGTGTCCGAGCCCTGGGGATCCCGGGGCGCAGGGGACAGGGGAGAGCGCAGTGGCGAGCGCGCCGGGGGCTCACCATACAGGCTCTGCACGGCCAGCACGTCGTCCCAGCTGAGCAGCGCGTCGCGGCCCAGCCTCTTGTAGTAGGGCGCCATGAGCGCGCGCGGCGCGGCCGAGTGGGTCAGGCCGAGCGTGTGGCCGATCTCATGCGCCAGCACCACGAACAGGTTGCGCCCGCGGCGGCGGCTCAGGGACCAGCGCTCGTCGCGGTCGAAGTGCGCTTCGCCGCGGCGGGGGAGGAAGGCGTGCGCCAGGGCGCCGCCTACAGGCGGCGAGGAGGTCAGGCGGAGCCGCCGCCCGCGACACCCCCCAACTTCCCACCGCCCGGCGCAAATGCCATTGGCGTGTGTATGGCTGCGTTTTTGATGAGTAATTTCCCTCCGAATTAAGTCTGGCAGAAGCTGAAGTGTGGTACAATGGACAGATGACTAGGCTATGGGCCCTGGAAGCCTTAAGAGGGAGCGTGGTGTACAAAGAGCACGGGGCCAAACTGCCTAGCTTCCAAATCCCGGTTTTATCCCTTTACTAGCTGTGTGACCTTGGACAGATAGCTTAACCTCTCTGTGTCTTAGCTTTTATCTGAAAAATGGGCATGTTGATAAGGGAGTTGCTCCTCACGGGGTTGTTCTGAGTATTAAAAAGGGATGTGTGTACTTGTGTATGTTACATGTAATACTTAGTGTCTACCGCAGGTAATAACCGTTACTTACTTTCGAAGAGATCTAGGAGTAGGGACAGTGGTTACCCCCGAAGGGGGCTTAATGAGACTTCTGGGGTGTTGGTAATGTTGTTTCTTGATCTGGGTGCTTAGTGTGTTTATGGGTAGGTATAGCTTATTTATTAATAAGTACATATAGGGGGGACTACTTCCCTGGCGGCACAGTGGTTAAGAATCTGCCTGCCAATGCAGGGGACACGGGTTCGAGCCCTGGTCCGGGAAGATCCCACATGCCGCGGAGCAACTAAGCCCGTGCGCCACAACTACTGAGCCTGAGCTCTAGAGCCCGCAAGCCACAGCTACTGAGCCCACGTGCCACAACTACTGAAGCCCGCGTGCCTAGAACCCGTGCTCAGCAACAAGAGAAGCCACTGAAATAAGAAGCCCGTGCACGGCAACGAAGAGTAGCCCCCGCTCACCGCAACTAGAGGAAGCCTGTGTGCAGCAACGAAGACCCAATGCAGCCAAAAATCAATAAATTTATAAAAAAAAAAAAAAAAGGAGAGAGAGAGAGAAGCGTATGTAGGGGACTTCCCTGGCAGTCCTGTGGTTAGGACTCTGCACTTCTACTGCACGGGGCACGGATTGGATTCCTGGTCAGAAAACTAAGATCCCGCATGCCACGCGGTGGGGGAAAAAAAAAAAAAAACCAAAGTATATACATTCTTGCGTTCTTTCACTCTTGCCTTCCCTCTGCCAGGGCCCTGTGTTGGTCTCTACTTCCTGCTTGTAATAGGAGCCAGCAGAGGGAGATGGGCTGGATCAGTGATTCTCAAGCTGGTAGTGGGCCCCAGATGCAATTTTGCAGTTTCTAGGGTCCTACCCCCTCACGATTCACTTTCTGCAGGAATCAGCAAACAGCACTGCAATCATGCTGGCCTCGAAGCCCACTGAAGGTCCTTCTGGCGTTGCCTTCTTGGAGCCCAGGCCAGAGAGGACTGACAAAAGTTGGGAGGCAGCTGGGGCTTCCCTGGTGGCGCAGTGGTTGAGAGTCCGCCTGCCAATGCAGGGGAACACGGGTTCGTGCCCCGGTCCGGGAGGATCCCACATGCTGCGGAGCGGCTGGGCCCGTGAGCCGTGGCCGCTGAGCCTGCGCGTTCGGAGCCTGTGCTCCGCAACGGGAGAGGCCACAACAGTGAGAGGCCCGTGTACCGCAAAAAAAAAAAAAGTTGGGAGGCTGCCTTTAAAGGGAGGCTCCTGGAGCATGGAGAGCTGGCTATTTGTAGGAGGAATACATGCTTCTAATTTTGAATATGCCCCAAGCTGTTTCGAGACATGTAAGCCCTTTCTGTTTAACCCTCACAATAATCCTGGGAGGCAGATGGGCGGGTTTCGAAGGGAGAAGACATAAACTCAGACAAAACACCTCTCTCAAATCAGAGAGCTGACTCCCAGTCCAGTGCTGTCTTAGTGACCAGACTCCGCCTGGGGACCTGGGTATGGATATCAATGTCTCATGAAACGCTTCCCTGGTGGTGCAGTGGTTGAGAATCTGCCTGTGAATGCAGGGGACACGGGTTCGAGCCCTGGTCTGGGAAGATCCCACATGCCGCGGAGCGGCTGGGCCCGTGAGCCGTGGCCGCTGAGCCTGCGCGTCCGGAGTCTGTGCTCCGCAACAGGAGAGGCCACAACAGTGAGAGGCCCGCGTACCGAAAAAAAAAAAAAAAGTCTCCTGAAGATATCGTGGGCGAAGTGAGTTACGTGCAAGCACGTGTGTCTGCTACATGTGGATTCTCGAAGAACCTAAATCTCTCCCAGTCCTACCCTGGGTCTCAGCAGCAGGTCTTGGAAGTGGGCTTTGCTCTGAGTGGGCTTGATGGAAAGCAGGAGAGTGCAGGGGAGGTGGGGCCCAGGTACCCAGGCGACACAAGGGCTTAAGTCCCCACCCTGAAGGGGTCTGATCAGGTCTCCTCGCCTCACTAGTGGGGAGGAGATGTACAGATGGCCCGCATTCAGGTTGTGAAGGCTAGTGCTGGGCAGGAGGGGAGGAGAGCGGTTTATATTGCAGCCGTAAGCCTTTAGGTCGGGGGCAAACAGGAGAACGGTCTGGGCTGTGCGTGTGTGAAGCAGGTGGCAGGGAGAGGGTAGAATGCCTCTTGCCCTGTGGCAGTGACTGTGCAGTGGGTGGTGGGAGGGCGGGAGTGGGGTTGTGGTGGCCTCTGGGTGTTTTTAGAGCCTTGGTCTGGAGAACATCCACTCCTGGAGAACAAGATATGCACAGGCCCGACTAGAGATAATACTCTTTAGAATTTGCAAAGCACTTTCCATGGAGAACCTCATGTGACCATCCCCTCAGCCATGAGGCAGGGACCCTAATAGGGCGGGGACCACTGTCCCCATTCTACAGATGGGAAGACTGAAGGTTCTTCAGAGGGGGCTGCAGCTTGGCCAAGGCCAAAGGGGGAGTGAAGCCTCTACTGCCCTCCCCAGACTGCCTCTCCTAGTTGGGTTTCCCTCCTGCCGTGTGGGAGAGAGGCTCTGTGTCAGCACCTGGGCCATCGAAGGCGTTGCTCAGCCCGTCGTTGTGGTCCCCTTGGAAGAAGGCGAGGCGGATGTCAGCGGGGCCTGTGGCCGGGGCCTCCCAGAACTCCAGCGCCGAGACGTTGCTCCACAGCTGGAAGGCGGCACGCACGGCCCCCCGAACTGCCGGCTCAGGCAGGTGCTGGGGCCAGTTCACCAGGCGGTAGGAGAGATGCCGCTTGTACCACTTGTTGCCTGCCACCCAGAGAGGCTGCATCAGTGACACCTGCTGCAGAGCCTGGGGCTGCTCCCTGCGGAGCCTTTTGATGGGGAGCTAGGTCCTCCTCCAGGAAGTCCCTGGTGTGATGGAGGAAACACAGCCCAGATGGGAAGACCCCTGTGTGGCTGTGGAGACACTGCTCTCAGACTGGCAAGACCAAGCTTGTCCTGCACGGTCCCTAGTCCATTGGCTCGAGCTGGGGAGGTCCCAGTACGACAGGGGGTGAGCAGCCCCTACCCAGGAAGAGTCCCCAACCTGAAGGAGTCTCGGGTCTGGGGCCATCTTCCCTACAATCTGGGCTGAGCTCGAAAACCGTGCTTTGTCTCTTGCTGGCAGCGAATTCCAGCCCCTGCCTACCGTGTGGTGGGGGAGCCCCGGGGGCCACAGCCATGACTGCCCTCTCCCCCCTCCTCCTCTCCACCCCTCACACCCTCCTGCCGGCTCCCTTTTCCGAGCCCTGGGCCTGCTGCTGACCAGAGACCACAAGGCCCATTTCTTCGAGGTCCTTCTCTGACCCCTGGCCCTCCCCCTCACTTCCTCAGGGACTCTGCAGAGCTCTGAGGTGAAAACAAATAAGAACAAAGGGCGTGTTTGTCACTGACCGAGAGAAATTTTTCCATCTCCGCGTAGTTAAGAGTTCCTATTCCTTTGCCTCCAACTGCAGTTCCTCCCTGAGGCCTGAGACTCTGGCCTCTTGCCTGAGCCCCAGGTCAACCGTGTCCCTCTGTAGCTCGCCTTGCACCCAGGACCAGCGTGCTCAGAAGGTCCAGATGCCAGAGTTTTTTGTGGGCTCTTTCTGAGCCCTGCAAGCTCAGGGGCTGAAACTGTGGAAGACGCACAGCTCTGGAGGCAGGACTCCCGGAGCACCCGAGAAGCATGCTGCCTTTGGGTCTCAGTTTCCCAAATGGACCAGAGTCCCTGGAGCATGGGTGATGAGTGGGCAGGGCAGGCCCCGCTGTGCTAGGGGGCCAGGCCAGAGGACAGGGCCCCCTCTCCCCTTGGGGGGCAGGCGGAGGTTCAGATCTCCTGCCTTTTTGTCCTGGGGGTACCCTGGCCTGAACCAGGTAGAAGGAGTGATGTCATGGACGTTTGGCCTTCGCCTTCTCCATCTCTCTGCTCTAGTTTGCTGAAATTGAGGCCAGGAGGAAGGGCCTCAGAACGAGTGAGTGGCGGGGCTAGGCCCTGAGCCCAGGCCCCGACACCAAATCCAGTGCGCCGGCCACTGTACCACACAGATAAGCAGGCCCGTTTGCTAAGACTCAAGGCTTATAAATTTGCCTAAACATCGCTCCTCTGGGTCAAAGCAGGGGCTCTGCGCAAGCTGAAATTCTCCTGAATTCTCCAGCTGGCAGAAGAGCTGAGCACACTTTCCCTCCGCCTCCATCCTCCATGAAAGTGGGGTTAGGGGTTTCCCTTCTCTCACCCCTTTGGGCCTGGCAGCCACACAACCCCTCCCAGCCAGTGGCCAGCCCTCAGGGAGGGAAAGGGAAGGATTCTGAGGAAGGCAGAGGAGGAAGGCCTGGAGGGAGGCCAGAGGCTCCGCCTGAGGAGGGTTCACGAGGTACCAGTAACACTTCTCATTGAATCGTAAGTTTCACCAGGCACAGGGCAGACTGGCGCTGGGCTCTTTCACACCCTGCTATAGGTGACCAACTCTCAGACTCTTCCCCCCCCCAAAAACCTTCAAGCTTCTAGAAAAGTGTGAGGCAGCTCTTTCTGCCTCTTTGCAGCTAGGGAGGCCCCTCACTCCATGGGCAGGAAGTGGGGAGGCTAGGGAGGACAGATAGGACTGGTATTGAGAGACTAATTTTCTTTGAGAGCAGAGCTGGATGGGGGGGTCCTTAGTGGGGCTGCCGGTGAGAAAGGAACCACCTGGCCAGCAGCCTGAGCCCTCGTCCCTGTCTTCTTGGAGGTCTGTGTCCTTGGAGCAGCCTGGCCACTTCAGGCCCCCATCCCAAACTCCTGGCCGGGCAGGGCTGGTTTCCATGGCAACCCTCGGGCCACAGCAGCACCTGGCACTGCACCCACCAGACCCTTGCTCCAAAATTCAAAAGAGAAGAGGGAAGGAAAAGGAGATGGGGAAGGGCAGAGAGCTAGACTCCTTGCCTGGGGGCGGGGGGACCCTGGAATCCTGACTCCCAACAGGCAACTCATACTGTGGCGAGAACGTGGGTTGAAATCCCAGTCCCTTTGCTTACAAACTCGCGTATCAAATTATAGACTCTCTCCAAGCCTCAGTTTCCTTACTTGCAAAGTGGGGTCGGTAAGACTCATCTCCTGGTAAAAGTGAAATAGCAAATGAAAAGGCAGCACAAAGCTGCCTGGCATGTGGTGGGTGCTCAATAAATATCCCTGCTCCTTCGTGTTCCATCCCAGATACACCCCCCCCTCCCCGCCCCGGGGCTCCCCACCTCCACCAGCTGTGTGAGGGAGCAGGGACATTGAAGATCAGCCCTGCAGGCACAGAGTCCGGAGCTGTGCTTGGAATGAGGTTGCCAGATTTAGCGAATGAAAATACGGAATGCCTAGTTCAATGTGAGTTTCAGATAAACAACAGATACTTCTTGTAGTATAAGTATGTGAAAACAGAACAGTTAAGTTGTTCATCTGAAATTCAAATTTAACTGGGCATCCTGTATTTTATCTGCCAAACCTGGAACCCAATTTCATCGGTATAGCATTTACCCACATAATGGAAAGTCACTGGCCTAGAAATCCACATCATGTTTTGAGCACCTACCCATGTTCTGGGTCTTTTCACATCCAGCAATCACTCAGGCCTCCCAGTGAAAAGAAGGCTGTGCCACGCTCTGGCTACGTGGCCCTGGGAAAGTTGCGCAAGCTCTCTGTCCCTCATTTTCCCCATCTGTAAATGAGGATAATAATGGTACCCATCTCATTGGGTTGTTATTGGATTAAATGAGTTCATCCATTTAGAACCATGCTTGGCATGGTCATAAAGGCTCAGTGTGTATTAAATGTTATTATTACATTTTCTTTCCTAAGGCATAGGAAGTGCTTGGTGCCTGCCAAGCTCACAGCTCTTTTCTAGGGAATGTCTTCCCACCCAGCAGGTAAAGAATTCAAGCTGCTGTGGTTCATGTTGTGAATAAGAGAGAAATTCTCTGTCTAGTCTGGCCACTGCTGTCTGGACCAGGGGTCAGTGTCAGATAACGAGATAGAGAGGGAGGTGCCTTAGCATGAATCTCTGTCCAAAAGGGATGCTCTGAATTGGATAGTGACAAACGGAGCCGATCAGTTCCTCCCTTAGGGCATGAGAAGAAGAGATGCTGCCTGGAGGAAGCATCCCTCTTGCTCAGGTCATGTCCTGAGTGCCCAGGAAGTATCGTCTCAGTTCTCTGGGACACCGACTCTAGGCTGGAAGTGTCACTGTTGAGACTCTCTGGGGCTGCCCCATTTCCCACCATATTCTCACAACAAGCCCTTCCCCTTAGTAATCAGCGCCTCTCCTTTGCAACCTGAACAAGCTGTTTCCGGTGAGGAAACAGAGGGAAGTGACATGGCCCAGGTCACATAGCTAAACTCAGAGCTCCGGATCCAGAGGTGCTGCCCCAGTTCACAGTGCTCCTCCATTCTACCTTGCCTTTCCCCTCTGCTGTCCAGAAACACTGGGGGATGCAGAACATGTTGATACCAAGGACATCTTGACCCCAGAGTCTGGACCCCATCGCTCCTCCTTGTTTTACCAGAATGCGGTCAGGCAGTACTGGGGACCCAGAGTGGCTGGATGTGTAGACACAGTGGAACTGGATTGGCAAGTACCTGGAAACAGACATCCTCCAACAGCTGAGGGGAACAGCTTACAATTTCCTTACGAATTAGCTAAGAAATAAAAACAGCGTGCCACTTGTTCTGTTCATAATGGGTATTGTCAGCCAAAGTAGTTAATGCAAATTAAAAGAGGCAATGGCCCTAAGTGCTCACAGTAAAATGAATGAGATGAGAACCTGACTGAGCAACCCCGTCTTGTTGGAAATCTTGAAAACTGAGCAGAGAAAACTAGACTTAGTACAAACAAGATGTTAAAATTACACACAGTTAGGGCTTCCCTGGTGGTGCGGTGGTTAAGAATCTACCTGCTAATGCAGGGGACACAGGTTCGAGCCCTGGTCCGGGAAGATCCCACATGCCGCAGAGCAACTAAACCTGTGTGCCACAACTACTGAGCCTGAGCTCTAGAGCCCGCGAGCCACAACTACTGAGCCCGCGTGCCGCAACTACTGAAGCCCGCGTGCCTAGAGCCCATGCTCTGCAGCAAGAGAAGCCACTGTAATGAGAAGGCCGTGCGCCACAATGAAGAGGAGACCCGCTGGCCGCAACTAGAGAAAGCCCGCGTGCAGCAACAAAGGCCCAACGCAGCCAAAAATAAATAAAAATAAAATAAATAAATTAAAAACAAATTACACACAGTTAAACTTGTTACTGATGAAGAATTGACAGAAGAATCAAATCTTCATAAATCGTAGATCTGTAACATCTGATCCTGGAAGATTGGATTTGGACAAAGAAGGAGGAAGTGGAGGAGGGGAAGGGAAGGAAAAACCTAAAACTACACAAGGAAGATCACAATGGCAGAAACTGTAATGTGAAAATGTCCAGAATAAGCAAATCTGCAGAGTCAGAAAGGAGATTGATTCGTGGTTGCCTGGGGCTGGGAAGAGGGAGGGTGGGGGTGACTGTTTCATTTGGGGCATGGGGTTTCTTCTTGAGGTGATGAAAACGTTCTGGAATTAGACTGTGGTGATGGGCGCACAATGCTGTGAATATACTAAAAATCACTGAGTTGTGCACTTTAAGTGGGTAAATTTTATGGTATGTGAATTGTATTTCCATAGCGCTGTTAAAAAATGCGCCGCGGTCAAAATAAAATTGATTGATGAATCACATCTTTGTTGAATAATTCTTATGAAAAACGAATCGATTCAGATGAAAATGACTTCAGTCAAATATAAAAGAAAATGTTGGCAATGGTTTAACTGCCCTACATAGCAAATTGATCGAGGCAATAAGTGGGCTTGATGGGGTTTGCTCTGGAAAATACTTGCACAATGAAAATGTATCAATTTAGGGACTTCCCTGGTGGCGCAGTGGTTAGGAGTCCGCCTGCCAGTGCAGCGGACACGGGTTCGAGCCCCGGTCCGGGAAGATCCCACATGCCATGGTGCAACAAAGCCCGTACACCACAACTACTGAGCCTGAGCTCTAGAGCCCATGAGACACAACTACTGAGCCCCCGTGCTGTAACTACTGAAGCCCGCAGGCCTAGAGCCCATGCTCCGCGACAAGAGAAGCCACCACAGTGAGAAGCCCGTGCACCGCAACGAAGAGTAGCCCCCGCTCGCCACAGCTAAAGAAAGCCCATGTCCAGCAATGAAGACCCAACGCAGCCAAAAAATAAATAAATATTTTTAAATGAAAAAATAAAGTTAAAAAAAGAAGAAAATTCATGGACTTCCCTGGTGGCTCAGTGGTTAAGAACCCGCCTGCCAGTGCAGGGGACACGGGTTCGAGCCCTGGTCCGGGAAGATTCCACATGCCGCGGTGCAACTAAGTTCATGAGCCACAACTGCTGAGCCCGCGCGCCAAAAAAAAAAAAAAAAAAAAAGAAAATTCATCAGTTTAGGCATACTTCTGACTTAAATATCTGTTCACAAACATGGTCCCTGGGTTGAGAGGTCCTATTCACCCACCCTAGGGGGAGCGAGGTTATTCACAGAGCCCAGTCCGAGGATGAGACGTATTTTTCTGGCCACGGGGCTTCAGGACACTGGGGAATCCCAGCCCAGCTAGATTTTAACAGTGCTCACCTTGCCTGGCAAAGCGTTTCTTACGCCTCATTTCGGCCCGACGTCCAGTAAATAGGGCACTGACTCTCTCGGTCCAGGCCACCTGGCTGTCGGTATCTGCCACCCCACAGCGGGGCTGCGTCATCTGGCGCAGCGTGGCGGGGTCCAGCATCCCACTCGTGGGCAGCTGGGACACCCACTGGAACTCCCTGTTAGGAGGAATTGAGATAAAGGGCCACCGTGCGAGGCTGGCGGGTGGGGATGAATGCAGAGAGCTTCCCTGGAGACAGCAGGATGCTGGGGGCGAAAGGGAGGGAGCAATGGAGTGTGACCCCCCTGGGCACACGTGGGAGACCAGCCTTCTAGGAGGAGGGAGGGGGTGACCGGAGCTTGGCACGCCAGCACCACCAAGTCCTCCACATCCCTCTGTCTTACCTGAGGGCATTGCTGAATCGCGTGGAGGCGGGACTACTGGGGGCGGGTTCACTGAGATATCCGTACTTCTCCAGGAAGGCCTGGGGGAGAGAGAAAGGTCAACTTTCCCACGGTGTGGCGCCCTTTCCCCTCCCTGGGTCTCCGAGGGTCCGTGTCACATACATCGAGCCCAGGCTCATCCCTTTTCCCAACAAGGTCTGTGAGCTATAGCAGAAAGAGTCCTGGCATCAAAGTCAGAACCTGGACTCAGTTCCAGGCCAACAACAGATCAGCTGGATATAGTTCTTGGAAGCCAGTGGAAAGAAGTGTGTGACTCCTTGCCCATCCCTAGCAGCAGTCCTACCCTTCAGCGGAAGTGTGCACTCGGCTCCCCGCTTGCCCTTCTCATTCATAAAGCCCCACCAATGGATTAAAAAAATCACCTCGACTGCTGAATTCTTATAGAGACACCCATCGACTCTTCATTTTCACCCCTCCTTGCTGTGTTACCTATCCAGAAATAATTTCCTGTCTTCCTTGTTCTCTTCTTTGCTGTATTTCTTAACTCAGATCAACTCCAGTCATAGCTGCTGCGCCAAGGAAAAGGCGCAAGTTGGGAATGAAACCAGACACTAAGAGCCAGGACCGGCAAGCCCCTAAACCTTTGCAAGTGTCCCGCCTCCTTTTTGTGGATTTTGTTATATCTGTCTCCAGAGACCTCCACATCCTCTTCTCAATAAAGCCACTTTCCATAAGGAACCCTTATTCTAGACAAACTCTTTCCAAGTCCATTTTATTGTTTTCCTGTGCGAACTTATTAGTGTTTCAGCACTATTGTTTTCTTCTTTCCCTTTGCATAGGTACACCATTTGGGGATGCATAATGGATTAAAGGAGTTCTAGGGGTTTAATCTGGAAGACTCTTTACTGCTCAAAATAGTGTGGCATCATAGAATAGCCACAGGTCTTGGAATCAAGAATCTGTTCCCAACCATGACTCTGCTGGGTGGCCAGAGACAAACTACTTAACCTTTCTGAGCCTCCATTTCTTCACTCACAATGTGAGAACAGAAATAACCCCACAGGATTCTCAGAAGGATTAAATATAGCAATGCACATCTAGCATAGTTGTCTGGTATATAGTCAATGCTCAATAAACAGTTGATCAGGTTGATTTACCTTAGTGGGAAAATTAACAAGAGACTTTTGGAATGCAACCCATCTATAAGACGGGAAGTGCTTTGAACAAGGCAGTTACACCTCTGTTATTCTAGGTGCTTTATCTCAGACTTGCCTCACCCCAGCCAGGTGCCTGGTTCTCTTCCATGCCTCTTCCCTCTCCCTTGGTGAGGATGGACAGAGTGGCTTTCTAAAGGAAGTCAGCGAATTGTTTTCTTGGAAGCAGTTTTGCTGAGTGAGTGACTTGGGAGAGACTGGGTCACAGGCTAACAAGCTGGCACTCCCTGTGCCTCTTCCCCCAAACACACCCAGCCCTTATCAGGGACTTGGCTCCGGCTCAGGAACTTGGAAGCCTTGGACAGAGGGGGAGGACAGGGGAAACTGACTAGCGGCGTCTCCTGTTTCCTGGCTGGGCTGCTGTGCCTGGTACTTTGGCAGGCAAGCTGGGTGGAGGGCAGGATGGGGGTGGAGACTTTTTTCAGGGGTCCATCAGAGGGGAAGTCCTGGGCTGACCTGTGGGTTTCAAGGCAGATCTGAATTTCTAGAAGGCAGAGTAAGCAAGTATCCAGGACACCAGCCAAGAGACACCAAAAGAATGAGTAAAAAATATGTTAAGAATTTGACACTTAATATTTCCATAAAAGCACCGAAGTGTTATAATGGGGGTTTTCAGGACTTAAGAACTCCCTTATACTCATTCTATGTTTACTATGCACATATCTTAAAACATTTTTAATTACAGGAAGGGGGCCCTTAATACCGAGGGTCCTAAAGTTCTGTTGAGTGGAGGGAGACCCACATCCCGGGGTGAGAAGGAGGCAGGGTTGAGATGCCCTCTGCTCCTGCAGCCCTCTCTAACCCTCTTCTGCGCGCGCATTTGCCCGTGCCTGTTTTCCCCTGCAAAGGTTAGAGAAACGCCCGTCTGCCTGGGAGAAAGAGCAGAGGTGTGGGGCAGGTGACAGTGTGGCAAAGGGACCCCAGGAGAAGACGCAGGATTGGGAGGGTGTCCTGTGCTCTCTCCGGGGCTCTCCGAGCTCCACCTGGGATCACCGCTGTCCCCCTTCGCGGAAGCCGTGCCCAGGCTGCTCCCCTTTGCCTCACAGTTCAAACATCAGGTTTTCTCTCTGCCCTGTCCTCAACCCATCCTCTCTCCCATGGAGCCCAGGGCTGGAGCTGCGTGGAGAGGAAGCTGGAGGGCTGTGCCCCTCCAGGGATTCACCTTGCTCAGGTCTGAAAGCTTGCGCCAACCTGCCCCACCCACTTGGTCAGGGCTGGGGCCACTTCCCTGGGGAGTCGCCTCTGCAAAGCCCTGGGGGTGGCTGTGGTGTTTGGGGAAAATGAAGACGGTTCTCCCCAGACTCAGAAAGCTGAGAGGCATCAGAACTCCGGGGGTTCTAGTCCTTCATCCGTCCTGACTTGTCCTGGGAGTGTGTGTAGAGCCCAGCCCATTCAGTGCCTGATGGAAGGGGAAATTCTGGCCATTACTGAGCAGGGCGAGACTAGCAATGAGGTGTAGCAAAATGAATCCCGGAGCTCTGAGTCACTAACCCGGCAGGGCAAGAGCACTGGACTGAGTGTCTTGAGTTTTATTCTTGGTGCTGCTGTGAACTGTGTGTCCTTAAGCAAGTCCTATGCCTCTCTGGGCCTCAGTTTCCTCTTTTATAAAATGGGGGGGTGGTGGTGGATTAGAGCTAAGATCTACTCCAGCTCCTTCTCTTATTGTAGCCTTGTTTCTGCAACTGATTAGCTATGTGAACTATGGCAAAGTTACTTAACCTCTCTGTGCCTCAAAATATAAAATGGGGGTAGGGATACTGCTTTATGTTTCTCACAGGAGTGTCGTGACAATCCAGCAAGCAGAAGCTTTGGGAAAGCTTTATGATAGTTGCTCCATTAAAAACATTATTTTTCCATTTATAGTCGCAGAGCCTCATTGCTGGAAGGGACCTTTGGTAGATTAGTCTAGGAGGGGTCAGCTTCCAGTCTCCTGTCCACAGAGTGGCTGTGACATCCTCCATATCAAAGAAGTGCAGCAGCAAAAATGAAACCAAGAATTAAAAAATTGCAAGCTCATGCAGACACCGTGTTGCTTCATTTATGATCTATTACGTCTCATATTGTGTTTCATTATGATTCTAATCTTTCTATAGTGACTCTGTGTGATTGTGTTTATCATCTGATACGGCTGTGGCATTATTAGCCAAGTCAAGACGCAGGGGATGACAGCTGACGTTCTGCCTTGGCATGTCCCATAAATAAAAATGTTTTCTGGTAATCAGGAGCACAGTGAGCTCTTGCCTATTGTAAAGCTTTTCAGGGTATCTCACCTTCTTTGAGCTTCACAATTACCTTGCAAGAACATAGGCAGGACAGGTGTTGTTATTGCCATTTTAAAGATGAGGAAGGGGCTTCCCTGGTGGTGCAGTGGTTGAGAATCTGCCTGCCAATGCAGGGGACACGGGTTCAAGCCCTGGTCTGGGAAGATCCCACATGCCGCCGAGCAACTGGGCCCGTGAGCCACAACTACTGAGCCTGCGCATCTGGAGCCGGTGCTCCGCAACAAGAGAAGCCACCATAGTGAGAGGCCCGCGCACCACGATGAAGAGTGGCCCCCGCTTGCCACAACTAGAGAAAGCCCTCGCACAGAAACGAAGACCCAACAGAGCCAAAAAATGAAAAAATATATAAATAAATAAATTTAAAATAAAAAAATGAAAAGATATCCTAGGGCACGTGTATTTTTAAAAAATCTTAAAAAAAAAAAGATGAGGAAGGTAAATCTCAAGGGAGTATAGTGTCTCATACTTGAATCTAAATCCTCTGACACCTATCCCAGGATGTTTTATTTCACATTTAAGCAAGTGACTCAGAGGCTTTAAAACCGAAGGAGCAGGGTCCAAGCTGCTCTCACCACGGGGAGATGGCTCTCAAATATAAAAGGTAAAACTGGGGGTGCTTCTAGCTGGATTCCTTCTGTCTCCTCCACGAGCAGGCCCAGGGGTGGAGCAGAGGGAAAAACCTGCTCAGGCAGGGGACTCCAAAGAGGCTAGGATCACATCTCCCATGACAACCCACAGGGGCCCTCTGACAAGCCACAGGCATTCAATAGCACCCAAGTATGTTCTTCACAAAGACAAACATCTGCTTCCAGAATGTATTGCTTTTGCTCTCTGACTTCTGGAACCTACTCAAGTTCTCAGGGCAGTGGGACAAGCTCCACCCCTTTCCTTTATTTTGGGCAAAGACCTCCCCTTCCCTTCTGTCTGATTCCCTTCCTCTTCTCCTCCTTTCCCTTGTCCCTGGTCCCATATTCACAAAGTTCTGTCTAGGTATAACTTAGATACCTCTTACTGCAATCCCCGTGCCTTCTTTCATTTTCCATCCTTAAGGAAGTCGGAAAACATTAGCTGGCTAGTCTCCATCCAGATGCCATCTTGTATTTTTTTTCTAATGCCAAATAACCAGACTGTATGGACCCACGGTCCTCACTGGGTGTGGGGTGAAGTTTAAGGCAAAAAAATAATGCCCTAACCAAGATTGTGTTTAGGAGGAGTTGTCCAACACTCTCTCCCTTCTATGTTCCTGTTTCCACCATCCAGCTTTCACTATTAATAGATTTCTTGGTTTTCAGACTGGCTTGGCAATTGCTTTTCCAACAACTTGTGGTCCTCTGGGCACTTCAGAGCCTTGTCTGCACCCTATGAATCACTGAGCTGAGCTCTTGGGAAAGGCTTCCATGCCTGGGCTTCTGGGTTTCTGACTCACACAAAATAAAATGAATGGATCTGTGGTATGGGAAACAGACACTGCACCTGGTGGTGGATACTCCACAGAAGCTCCAGTGTCTCCCTGGAGAAACAAACTACCCAGCTTCCTGTTGCACTGGCACACTGGGAATTGCCGTGCAGATATGCATGATTACTGAGTGGAAGGCAGGTCCTGGACACATTGCCAGGTTGTGCTAAAGAAGGTCCAAGCAATGCATGGTAGATAGATCTCTCGGGACAGTCCGTGTTGCCCCAAAACAGGATAGGGCCTGGCTGGGGATGAACAGGAGGGGGGCCAGGATGATGATGTCATTCATTAACTCTCAATCTTGCAACTCAGCAGTGGAGGCTGTTCCTGCTCACCAACGTGGTGAGCAGCTCTAGTTTTCCTAAGTGGGCAACAATGAACTTGTTTACAATACGGCTTTGTAAGCAGTCAGTCCCCTGCCAGACAAAGCCCACTCTGGAAAGCCCTCGATTTTATTTCTTTGTGTGCACACAGGGGACACATAGAGCCATGCATGCAGGGCACAGGAATATGCATAGAGACATCCAGATAGATAGACATGGACATAGGTAGATGAAATGTGTACACACATACACACAGAGGCAAAGGCGTACAAACATATCAAAGTTAAAGAATGTTAGTGCTGGAGAGAATCTTAAAAATCATTTAAGAAATTTAACTCCCTTATTTTACAGAAGAGGAATCTGCTGACTGGAGAAGGGAAATGACAAGCTTAAGATCACACAGCTGTTTTACTATTTCTTTCTTTCCATCTCCTGAACTTTGACCTTTGTCAATGAGCTCAGCAGGACTGCTGTGCTTTGTTTGGGGTCTGGCTCCCTGCACTGCAGTCAGGGAAATGAACCGGAGCAAAGAGCTAGGGTGATCAGAGGGCTCACTTTGTGCAGGTTCCTTTCTGTGGATGGTTGTATTTCCCTAAATGATCATAACATCTCTCATTCTCGTGCTCTCCTTACGGTGTGACTTCAGCACTCTTCCCACCAACTGTGGGGTCTGTGTTCCCACCCCTTGACCTGGAGTTTGTGACTCCAGACAGTGGAGTACAGCAGAAGTGAGGCTATGCAACTTCCTAGTCTGGGTCACAAAGAGATATAACTTCTGCTTCTCTCACTCTCTTCTCTCTCTCTCTGCTCTCAGGTTGGAGACCCAACCACCGTGTTTGGAGGCAGGCCAAACTAGCCCACATGCATAGACCATGTGGATAGGCCCACATGGAGAAGAACTGAGGCCCCCAGCTGACAGCCAGTATCAACTGCCAGAGAGGTAAGTAAACAGCCTTCAGATGGTTCCATCCCCAGACACTGCAGAGCAGAGACAAGCTGTCTTGATGTGCCCTGTTTGAAATTCTAACCCACAATATCTATGGACATAATACATGGTTCTTTTACTCCACTGAATTTTGAAGTAATTTGTAATGTAGCCATAGTAACTGCAACACCATCACTTAAGAATTATAGCCCTGTTGTCAAATGCTGAAAATTGTTGTCTTACATACTTTGTCCTGTATTATTGTTCTAGGAGAGCTAGTCACCAAGCCAGGACTTTAATTTGAAGCTCTGTTTTCTAAAATAACGAGAACAACATTGAGAGCAACTTCCTTGGATAGACTGCTTTCTATATACTAGGTACCGTGCTGAGCCTAGAATGTATTTCACATACATTACCTCATGAAACCACACTAAAACCTTGCGAAATAGGCGTTACTAACCCCCATAACACAGAGAAGAAAACTGAGGCTCAGAGAGGTTAAATTATTAACTGATGGTTTGCACACAGGTTTTCCTGACACTGAAGCCCATGCAATTGACCATATACAGAAACACATATAGACATACCAACACACACACACAATTTGCATATATATATGCATATAGGGACACACCCCCATTACACATTTCCAGAGTATATTTTTTGTTGTCGTTGTTGTGGTACGCGGGCCTCTCACTGTTGTGGCTTCTCCCATTGCGGAGCACAGGCTCCGGATGCGCAGGCCCAGCGGCCATGGCTCACGGGCCCAGCCGCTCCGCGGCATGTGGGATCTTCCCGGACCGGGGCACGAACCCGTGTGCCCTGCATCGGCAGGCGGACTCTCAACCACTGCGCCACCAGGGAAGCCCTCCAGAGTTCTTTATGCTTTAAAAGTATTTCCTGCTCTCAGAAGTAAAAACAATCCCCTTCCCCCAGTTATGTTAAATAGGTGGAAAGAGACTCAATCGGCTAGATATTACATTTCCCAAGCACACCCCAAGATGAAATTCTCTCCATCTGGGGCCACCGCAGGCATGGGCGGCAGAGATAGGGTCTCTGTTCTCTTGCCAAGGATTGCCTGGGACCCGGACCTGGGGGGAGGTGGGATGGAAGTCTTAACAAGACTTGGCTTGGTACACAGAAGCCTTCTCCTGGGGCCAGGAGGACTCTGCACTTGATGTTGTAAGACTCTAAATTCAGAGAAACAAAGTGATTCCCAAATGTGCAAAAGCAGAGAGCACAGAGCAAGAGACTAGTGCATAGATGGGGAGGGAGTGAAGGAGTTGGAGAGAGGACCCCCTTGTGGAAGCAGGGTCATTTCCAAATACTCCAGAGCAGCAATGGGAAAGGGCTGGTGAAAGGAAGAGTGGTTCAGAGAAGGTCCCTCCTCATTTTGCAGGGTTCTTAAATTCAGCATGTCTCTCTTCTAGGGGAGGGGAGTGGGGATACTGAGCAGCTCACAGCTGGCAGTTTTACAGCAGGAATGATGCTCTGTAAGAGTCTCAGGGAAAAGTGCTGGGCTCAGTCATTTAAAACTTATTTGCCTTGCTTCTCCTTAAAATTGTGGTGACCCCAGTTTCTAATCCAGAGAAGAGATAAGAACACAGACAGCGATGTTCCTTTGGGGAAGAAAGAAATGAAACTGGTGTATTATTACAATCACCTATATCTAGAAAGTGGACGCCCCAAGTTCACCTCTAACCCCACCTCACAAAAATTCCCCTTGTACAACCTACACCAAGCAGTTGAGTCCAAAGGAAGAAAATGAAATGGGAAATCTTTAAGGTTCAGCTCCACTTCCCCACCCCCTTTTCTCCAGCTCAGTCCTGAAGCACTGTTTAAAGCTCCTTAGAAACAACTCTTTTTTTTTTTTTTTTTTTTGCGGTACGCGGGCCTCTCACTGTTGTGGCCTCTCCCGTTGCGGAGCACAGGCTCCGGACGCGCAGGCCTAGCGGCCATGGCTCACGGGCTTAGTTGCTCCGCGGCATGTGGGATCTTCCCGGACCAGGGCACGAACCCGTGTCTCCTGCATCGGCAGGCGGATTCTCAACCACTGCGCCACCAGGGAAGCCCAGAAACAACTCTTAAGAGTGTGCTACTCTTGGGAATTCCCTGGCGGTCGGGTGGTTAGGGCTTCGCGCTCTCACTGCAGAGGACGTGGGTTCAATCCCTGGTCTGGGAACTAAGATCCCACAAGCCGTGCAGCACAGCCAAGGAAAAAAAAAAAAAAAGGAGAGAGAGAGTGTGTGCTACTCTCACCCATTTTACAGATTCAGAAAGTTCTGAGCTTGGGCGCTCACTAGCCCCAGCTGGTCAGGGGGGCAGCACCGGCCCAGGAAGCCAGAGCTGTTTCCCGTGTCCCCGGCCAGGGCCAGACAGCAGTACGCTCTCGGGAGTCTCCGCAGCGTCTGACACTTGGGGAGGGCGTGTGATGAATAACTGCTAAGTCTCCCAGACTAGGCGGTGAGGGACAGTGGCTCCGCGCTAAACTGGGGTGTAGGGGTTCCCTCTCCCTCAGTTCTTGCATGTCTATCCTATCTTTTCGCTGCCCCTTCCCCTTGTCCTGGGAAATCAGTGCAGATCCGCCTGCCCGTGTGGTTCCAGCCCTGGCTTGGGGCTCGGGGGTGGGGTAGGGTGATGGGGTGGGAGGGGAGAGAATGCTGCCCCAGGCTCTTTGTGTGCAAGTGCGAAGGGTGCGGAGGACAAGGGAGGGTCACGCCGATGGTCAGCACAGATGGGGCGGCTGGGTGGCCTGACTGCAAAGTTCGGGCGGGTCTCCAGCACGCGGACTCTCTCCGCCCCCCCCACACCGCGTACCTCTGCCTCCCTGCGCAGCTCCTGGCCTACGCGCTGGGCGAGCTGGGCGTCCAGGCCGCCCCACAGCAGCAGTAGCAGGGCGCGCAGCAGGAGGCCGACACGCGCGGCCATGTCGCCGCCTCCCCTGCTGCTGGGCGCGGGGCACGGGGCGCGGGGCAGCCGGCCGTCGGTCCGCCGTGCCCGGGCCCCCGCGGATGCTCCAGCTCTGCGCCGGCCCAGCGCCGAGGGGAAGGTTGCAGGGGCTCGCCCGTGCTCGGGCTCCGCGCGCCGGGCAGCTCCTCCGCGGCGCTTCGCCGGGAGCCGGGTCGAGGTCGTCCAGCCCGGCAGTGCCTGCCCGCGGGTCCGCCAGCCCAGGGACCTAGAGGCGAGGGAGGAAGGGGAGAGAGGAGGAGGCGGGACCCCGGCACTCCGGTCCCACCCACACGCCTCGGCTCCTGGAACAAGCGGCGGTGCTAGAGCCTCTTCCGCAGGCTGTGTGGCCTCGCCCTGCGCCAGCCGTCTTGCGAACCCGTCCTCTAGTCCGCCACCTCCAGTCGATCCGGATCTCTCTGGGGAGGACAGGGGAGGAAACGTCTTCTCCTGGCGGTTGTGGCTACCTAAGGCTTCGATGAAGAGGGATTCTGGCCTACCCGAGGGTTATTGATGGTTTCAGCCGGGCTGGCAGGGACCGAGGACCTGAGGTGTGAGAAGGAGCCCTGGGCTGGGGTCAGAAGAATTGAATTTGAGCTCCAGATCTGCTTCTTTGCTAGCCGTGTGAATCCTGCCTCAGCCACCTGCTGGCTGTGTGGTCTTGGGCAAGTCACTCACCCTCTTTGAACCTATTTTTCTCAGCAGTGAATGGGGATAATAGAATACCGACATCAAGTGATAATAGGGAACATTTAATAAGAGAATGCCTGTAAATAACTGAGCACCGGTCCGTATTTTATATCAATAAAAGGTAGACTGCAGCTGTGTGATCTTTGGCAAAGAATTTAACTACTTTGAGCGGCAATTTTCTCATCAATGAAATGATAGCGAATAATATTTAGTTTCCAGAGTTGCATGAAGACTGAGAAAATGCGTGTAAAGTGCCTGGCTTTATATATCCCACACAGTCCTAGTAAGGGTGGACAGATGATTTACGTGAAAAGCTTAGTCAAACTCGTACTGAGCAAAAGTAAACTGTTTTCATTATCTGCCTTAGTGACTGCAGATGGGTTGCTGTCTCTCGTCCAGGCTCAGTTTGCTAACCTGTAAAAGGCAAATGGCACAATGATACCCACCTCTGGGGGTCGATGTGGGGTTTAGATGAGTTAATGTGTGTAAAGGTAATCTGGAATGTATAAAGCACTAAGCAAATGTAACGCAGTGTTCTTATCCGAAGTCTTAGGGCCTTAGTAGCGCACAAGATGTTTTTGTGTTGTTAGAGAAAGGTGCTACTTAGACGGAGGAATTTCTACTTTGATTGGACTTCTCAGAAATAGGCGTTCCTGGGGCGGAATGTTTGGAAATAGGCCTCGCCCACCTCACAACTAGCCAATGAAAAGGGGACACTCATTCTGGGCGAACCAATTAGAAACAGGCGCTCCTTCGGGCAGATCAATGAGAAAAAGGCGCCCTTCAAGGGCTCAGACACAATCCCGCAAGGGCTCCGCTGCGGGCAGAATTGAGGGTGGATTTCTTTGTAAATTCATGCCGCCTCTCCACCGGTGCCCTTGTGCACATCTATAGGGAGCATCTCTGCCTGGAACGGAGCTGGTGGACAAGGCCTGGGTCTTACCCTCAGAGAGCTTTCAGTCTAGCGGGCAGACTGGAACCAAGGTTCTCAGCTAAGGACAGAACAGATGGACACAGCTACAGATTCAGGCAAAGTCCTGCAGTGAGCCTGGGGGAGGGAGATGCTGAAGGGCTGAGCATCTAGAAGGGTTGCTAAATCTAGTACGGTAGCTTGAATATCAGATTAACAATAAATAATTTTAAAGTATAAGTCAATGCAATATTTGGGACATACTTACACTAAAAAGTTATTCATCGTTTATCTGAAATTCAGGTTTAATTGGGCATCGTCTGTTTTATCTGGCAATCCTAAAGAGTGCATGTATGTGTGTGGGGGGCGGTGTCAGAAGGTTGCAGTTATGACATGGCACATGGTGCCCTTGACTAATAGATGGATTTTGACAGGCCAGATGTGGCTCTGCTGTGGGGCAGGAAGCTCTGAGAAGCGCCAGTTGGTAAGGACACCGTGGGCCAAGTTGGAGTCAAACCCAGGTTTGCCAATTTGTTCTCCAGGGAGAATCTTGCCAACCCTTCCTCCAGCACATCCCTGGGGTTTCTCCATTTCAGCTGCACTGGGAGGACAGAGGAAGGCAGGAAGCAGGGGTTCTCTGGAGGGCTGAGTGTCTGGAAGGAGACAGGCTCAGCCACCCAGAGAACTGACCCTGCCTTTCTCTGCAACTGAGGTTAGCCCTGGTCCAGGGACCTGAAAACTAGCACCACTATTGTGTTCGAACGTTGACTTCCTCTGCTTTTCCTTTGTGTCCTTGGTTGGATTATTTCATCTCATCCTCACCTCTCCCCACTCCATTTCTGCTTGCAAGTGCCTGCAAGAGTTTATGCAGAACAGAGATTTATTTGCCCACACACCCACCCTGGGCTTCAACCATGCCTCTGTACAGGATACGTCTATTTCCCAAAAAGACAGTGTGTATCCATGGTTAGAATGTGGGGAGCAGGAGGATTCAGTTCCCTGACCACCTATGAAGCTTACTCATAAGTCCCAGAGCACCAAATTCTGTGATCTTCAGGAATCCTGGGACCTACTCGCAGCTCCACAACTGACTTGCTGTATGTTTTTACTTTCCAGGACACATCCTGAGCCCACTTTGGATGATGTGAAGGAGGGCTGTTTGCCATTGGCAGGGAGACTGAGAAGGAAAGAGAGATGAGAAAGGCAGGGTAGTTTATTGGAAAGAAATTATCCACAGCAAGGGTATCAGAAGAGTGATGGGAGGAGAACGGCTTTGGAGCAGGAACCCTCAGAGCAAGGTCCAAAGATTACCCACATCCAAAACAATACTGTGGTGACAAGTCCCTATATTAATCCAATAGGGACTTGTATCTTCTTCTGGTGGGAGTGGGGGTAGAGGTGGGAAGGAGGAGCTGGAACAAATAATAATGGTTAATACTTGCTGAGGAATTAACATGCACCATGTATGTGCCTCACATAAATCATGTTATTGTATCTTTGCAGTTTCCTTATGAGAAAGCTACTATTATAAGCATCCTTATTTTACAGATGAGGAAATTGAGGGGCATGGATTTGATCCCTAGTCAGAGAACTAAGATCCCACATGACTCATGGCCAAAAAAAAGAGAAAAGTTCTTACTTAGGGACGTACATTAAAGTCAATTGTAGATTTCATTTTTTAAAAATGTGATTCTTGGACACCTGCACTGAGTCATCTGGAGACACTTGTTAAAAATTCAGATTCTGAGTCCCACTCCAGACCTGCTGGATCACTAAATACTAGATACCAATGTTTAAGAGGAGGAACTTCCCTGGTTGTTCAGTGATTGAGAATCCGCCTGCCAATGCAGGGGACACAGGTCCGAGCCCTGGCCCGGGAAGATCCCACATACCACGGAGCAACTAAGCCCGCGAGCCACAACTACTGAAGCCTGTGGGCCTAGAGCCGGTGCTCTGCAGCAAAGACAAGCAAGCCATCGCGATGAGAAGCCCGTGCACCGCAACAAAGAGTAGCTTCTGTTCACTGCGACTAGAGAAAGCCCATGGGCAGCAACGAAGACCCAAGGCAGCCAAAAATAAATAAATAAGAAGTTAATAAATTTAGTTTTTAAAAGTTTAAGAGGAAAATAGCTCTAGGTTTTCCGGGACTCTGGCTCTCTCCTTCTCTCCCTCCCCATCTTGGCTGAGCAGGTTCCTGACCCAACTAGCTGGCAGTCCTCTCCATAGCTCCTCTTCAAAGAGAGCTGCTTCCCCTCCCTCCCTCCTCCTGGACTGGGGCTCGGTTTAGATCCACAGTGCCTCCCAGCCCTCCCAGAGTGGACAGAACTTCTGAGGAACTCATGCCAGGGCCTGGGCAAGTTGCCTACCCAGGGGAATAGTTGGCAGCCGCCCAGTCATTCGTTCCTCCCTGACAGAAGGCAACAGCTGGCCTTTGAGTCCTCTTCCTGACCAGGACCCCTTGAATCAGTCAGGATGTGTGGACCTGGACAAGGCCCCTCTGGGCCTCAGTTTCTCTCTTCATAATATGAGAAACAATCAGCTTTGTATCTGCCCCTTCCTTCTCCCCAGGAAATGTGTAGAACACAAAGTAGATGTTATCAGAAGGAATTCTGAGCTCTGGAGAAAAGCACTAATGGAACGATCAACCTCTGAAAACCACAGTGATAGGAATAATCAGAGGAATAATGAGGACGTGAGATTAGCTTGGGAGAGCTGAAGAGGGGGCTTTCTCCAGAGATGCGAGGACTGTGATAATCTGGATTATTACTGACCATAACCTCTGTGCATTTTAAGCTGTGATTCAATTTTGGAAGCCCTAACTTTCTAGCAAACACCTCCACCTCTGGAAGAGAGATCTCCTCCCTCCAGAACAGGTGGATGTGGTCTCATCAGCCTGGGTTACACTCACAAGTATACCTCCCTTTCTACCACCGTGTACGTACACACCTGCCATGTTCCTAGGGGACTGGAAGAAGCAAGAAATTTGGAGCGACAGAGACCTGCGTTTGAATCTTGCCTTTTTCACACTCTGTTGACCCTTACAAGTCAACTACCCTCTCTGTGTCTGCCATTTAAAATGGGACAATAGGGCTTCCCTGGTGGCGCAGTGGTTGAGAGTCCGCCTGCCGATGCAGGGGACACGGGTTCATGCTCCGGTCCAGGAAGATCCCACATGCTGCGGAGTGGCTGGGCCCGTGAGCCATGGCCGCTGAGCCTGCGCGTCTGGAGCCTGTGCTCCGCAGCGGGAGAGGCCACAAGTGAGAGGCCCGCATACCGCAAAAAAAAAAGGGACAATAATAATTCCTGCCTTTTCTACTACCCCGATTTGCTATGGTGAGCAAGCTAGACAATTAATTACTGTTCAGTCTTATCAAGTGCTGGGGATTGTATGCACAGACATAAGCGACTTGTATGTATTCTTCACATGGGTTTCACACTCAAATGCACTCATATCCACACGACATACACAAGCCTGTCCTGCCCCAGGACAATTGCATGAACACCTACCTCATCCCAAGCAATGCTTTCTGGCTCAGAGCTGCCCCATCAACCCTAACCCTCATCACAGTTTGCAGGGCGTCAGCCTCTTCTGCTTTGTTTTTTACTCACACCAGGACCCAGGGGACTTGCCAGGAACACAATAAAAGGCTGGCCAATCTGGCCCTGTGCCCCACTTCCCTTCTACATAAAGGCTGTCTAACCTCCAGGCATCTGGCCTGAAAGGCTGGGCCAGGACCTGTTCAGCATCTGTGGCTTTGCTTAAAAGACCTGCTAACAGGAAAGTGTCTGGTTCCTTTCCACCCCAAACAGGAAGTGCCTGCCTCTGTCCAGAGGACAGGGCAGCTGGTCACTCATAAGGAGCCTCCTCCCGCCCTGCTGCAGTGGAGTGTCAGTCTCATCTCCGTGGGAGGCTTGCTCTCTACGAAGGCTGGAGGTGTGGGGCTCCAGGGACCCCTCTGTGAGGTGGGGGTGGGTGATGAGGGCACCTGGCACAGAGCAGGCCTACAGTGTTCAACAAATACTCACCAAACGCTTACTCTGTGCCCCATGGGAGACATAGGGAAGTCCTGGACGAGGTTTTTGAGCTTGAGGAGTTTCTAGACAAGTCATGCCATTTTTTTCATCATTTATTTATTCATTCATTCAAGTCCCCCCCCCCCCCGCCTTTTTGGTGCCTACTGTTTCAGGTGCTGTATGAGGCACTGGGGGGTTCAGAGATGAATGATGCAACCCAACTACAGAACAAATTGGCCTCTAAGCAGGTAGGCAAGCCTTGAATTATGCGGTCCAATTGTGAGTTCCACAGGATTTTGAAAGAGGCAAAAGATCACTGGGGTCTGGTTTCTACTGTGGTGGGAGTAATAACCTCTCCCTGCCCCCTACAATCTGTTCTCAAGATAGCAGCCAGAGTAATCCTGGTAAAATAGCTCAGATCCTATTGGCGCTTTGCTAAATGGCTCCCTCTACTGGTTTCCCTTCTCATTCTGAGTAAATTCACAGTCCTTGCGGCGTCCTACAAGGGACTCTTCCACCAGTGGTGGAAGAGTTGGGAAGCCAAACAGGGTGGAGGCAACTCAGAAGTGATCAACAGCGAGAAGACTCTACCAACCATAGGCTGGATGAAGGGAGGGGTAGGGTTATGAAGCCCAAGAGCCAGGGTCACCACGGGATACTGGGTCTCTGGAGAAGATAGGTGCTGCCTGAGACACCTCCTGTGGCAGACAGGGGGGTGTGGGGAAGGAGAAATAACACTTGATCCTCCCTTTCTTCTACCACCTAATTTCCCACTGAGATGCTCCCTGGCCATTCTAGCTGGAAGCTACCGCCTAAGGGAATCTCTGAAATTGAAACCAGCCTGCAGGGGTCAGCTCCCCAAGTGAGGACCCAAGGAATGGATCAGGGGCAAACAGACCCACTACTAAGACCTTCCCAGATGCATTCTGCTAAAGCTGATATATGAAAAGTACCTGCTGTCTTCCCTAAATACATAGAGTGAGGGTTAAAGTTTGTGGCAGATAATCATCCTCGCAAAAGCTTGGAAGGCAGGAGGGCACGGGAGTCAATCTGGAGTCAGTTTGTGGTAGAGAAGGACCCTTAGAAAGAAGCCCCAGAACAATGCAGACCTGGGAGGAGTTCTCTGTTTCAAGTTTGGGAGACCACAGACACTGTAAGAAGAACACGGGGCTTGGCCCAAAGGCCTGGATGTGAGCTCTGTTTCTGTCCCAGTTGGCTGTGTGAACTTGGTAAAAAATTTCACCTCCCCAAGCTTCACTGTTCAGTCTACAAAATGTGGATAACAGCAATATCTATTTCACAGGGCTGTCCAGATTAAAAGAGATAATGGATATAAAAAACTAAATGTCACTCCTTTGATGAGATTCTGCAGAAGTTCTCTATTGTTTTAAATTTAACATCCAAACTCCTCCACAAGGCACACAAGGATTTTCAAAATGTGGCTTCTGCCTACTTCTTTCACTTATCACCATTCCCCACCCCTGCAACTCCACAGACCAGCCAGACCGAATCACTAAGAATTCCCAGAACTCTCTTCTCTCCCAGTCTTTGCAAATACAGCCCTTGCTGCCTGGAGTATGCTGTTCCCGATATACACTCCCCCGGCTAACTCCTGTTCTTTCTTCAAAGCTCAGTCAGTTTAGGAGGCATCTCCTGCAGGGAGACTTCCTTAATAACCCTTCTACCCTTCATGTAGGCTAGGTGCTCTTCCTCTGTGTTTTCAGACCACCCTCTGCACCCTCCAATTCTAGCATGTTCAGTAGTTTATTGGAAGCATAGGTTTGTACTGTCCCTGTTATGAGAAGGCCCTTCCTGGAGGGCAGGAGCCATCCTGTTTTCTGTTTCTCTATTTCTAGGTCTTCCAGGGCCTGACACTTAGTAGATCTCAGGAGATGGCAGCTGAGTGAAGAATGAATGAGTGAACGGTGGTACAACTTAAGGGGTTGATGATGAGCAACACTTTTTGTATATCCATCTTTTAAAATAGCCCAATTCTAAAAAAATTTAAAAAGAGGAAAAGGGACTTCACTGGTGGCGCAGTGGTTGGGAGTCTGCCTGCTAATGCAGGGGACGTGGGTTCGATCCTGGTCCAGGAAGATCCCACATGCTGAGGAGCAACTAAGCCCGTGTGCCACAACTACTGAGCCTGAGCCCTAAAGCCAGTGAGCCACAACTTCTGAGCCCAGGCGATTAGAGCCCGTGCTCTGCAACAAGAGAAGCCACCGCAATGAGAAGCCGGCGATCGGCAACGAAGAGTAACCCCCGCTGGCCACAACTAGAGAAAGCCCGCGTGCGGCAACGAAGACCCAACACAGCCAAAAATAATAGAATAAATAAACTAAAAAATAAAAACAAAAAAATAAAAGAGGAAGAAAAACCTAGAAATCGTGTTCCCTGCTCCCTCCACTGGCAATAACTGAATTCTCTCCTGCCCATCTCCTCCTCTGGGGTTGCCTTCCTCAATACACCCACTGAATGGCTAAATTGTTTTTAGTCATGAAAGAATTTCTATTTCTTTAGCCTTGCTTATTTGGACCTGCCTAGGGAGCTCTGTGACCCTCCACCTCTAGAGCTGAGCTCTCATTTACTGCTAGTATAATGAAGAGAGATGACCTCATGCCTCTTTTTCTGACCTGAAGGCAGTAATTCTTAACGTACCACTCCACCTCCAGCCCAACCTGCTCCTCCTCCTGTTCCCTGTCACAGTGAATGACACCACCACCTGCCCTCTTGTCCAGGTGTGAAACTCAGAATTTACCCAGGACTTCTCTTTTTTTTTGGACTTCTCACTTCTTTTCCTACCCAAATTGGTCACCAGATCTTGCTCAGTCTACTACCTAATTATGTTAGGGATCTTTTCACTTACCTCCATCCCTGCAGCCACAACCTAAGTCCAGGCTACTATGATCCCTCACCAGAATTATTGCATTGGTCACCTAATCGGTCTCCCTGCTTTTAGGCACCTCTTATCTCCATACATTCTTCATATTGCAGCCCGAAAATGCAAATCTGATCTTTCTTTAAAATCATCTGGAAGGAGTTACCCACTGCCTTCAATAAAGCCCAAACTCTAATGTACTTTACAAGGTCTCAGCTCTTTAGCCCTAATTTTCTGGCTTCATCTCCTACCACACTCCCCTCGTGGATAAACTCCAAACATATTGAATCACTTTTTTTTTTTTTTTTTTTTTTTTCTGGTACGCGGGCCTCTCACTGTTGTGGCCTCTCCCGTTGTGGGGCACAGACTCTGGACGCGCAGGCTCAGCGGCCATGGCTCACGGGCCCAGGCGCTCCGCGGCATGTGGGATCTTCCCGGACCGGGGCACGAACCTGTGTCCCCTGCATCGGCAGGCGCACTCTCAACCACTGCGCCACCAGGGAAGCCCATTGAATCACTTTTTTAAAAAAGTACTTGTTTACTTGGTTGGGCCGGGTCTTAGTTGCCTGCACACAGCATCTTCGTTGCCACGTGTTTAGTTGCAGTGTGGAGGATCTAATTTCCTTACCAGGGATCGAACCCAGGCCCCCGTATTGGGAGCACGCAGTCTTAAGCGCTGGACCACCGCGGAAGTCCCAAGTCATTGACAACACTTTTCCCCACTTAAGAAGTGGTCAGCTTCTGCACATCACCTATGGTTTGTCTCAGATGTCACGTCGCCCTTGGGGAAAATGTCCTTGTGTGCTCTCTGAGCTTTCATAGCCTCACCTCAGACTCGAGAGCTCGACCCCCCTGTAGGCAGGGCAACAGAATAGTTAGACCCACAGGCAATGGTGCCTGGTTACCAGGATTCCAATTCCACATTGGCCATTTACCAGTAGTGCGACCCAGGGCAAGTGAATTCTGCCTTCTCGTCTGTAACGTGGGTATAGTATTTCATCAGTCTGTTGTGAGAATTAAACAAGATGATGCAAGGTGCCTGACAATTAGAATTAGCTATCATCCTAGCACCTAAAACTAAAGCTCGACCCCCTACCCGGACACATCCTCAGGGGCCGCTTTGTGTGTGATTTCGTTTTAAGGCACACGTTTGTTCCAGTATCACCTTGCAGTCTATCTGTTACTCGGCAAGTTAGTTACAACAAACCGGGAGGCGACTTGGTTACGGAGTTCGTCACGACTTTCCGGCCGGGAGCTCAGCAACTCCCAACGCCCCCAGGTGGCTCAAGCCTTCTTCAGCCCAAGCGGAAAGAAGTAGGACATACCATTCGAAATTTCCTTTTCTAACCATATAACCTGCGTTTATAAGGCCTCTCCTCTTTCGCTTCCTAACCTCGAATTCTACTAGATCCAATGAAGTGAAAAACAGGACTGTAATCAGAACGTACAGGGTAGGTTCAGTCCCCTCCCCCATCCCGATCGCGGCAGTGGTACGGCCTCTCCACAATTCCCTCTAAATAATGGTACCGTCCGAGGAGGGGGGAACGGGGATTCTGAAGTCCTTTGGGTTCTGGTCTAGCACAGAGCTACCCCTCGAGCCGTGGCGTTGTGGTACCGCCCGCTGCCCTCTGATTGGCTGCCGAAGCCCCGCATTCTGGGCCAGCTCGCCGCGCAGCCCTCAGTACGGCTCCGGCCGCAGCGCCGCTTGGCTCTGGTATTCCTTGTTCTCGGCGGGTTGTGGGGGCTCTGCGCCGCGGCCGTTAGTCATGTCGGGTAGGTGACTCCTTCAGCGAGCAGCGGCAGCGGCGAGAAGGGGCCCGGCGGGGTTGGGCTGTCTTCCCGCCCACCGGAGGGCCCCGCGGGAAAGTCTCCGGCCCTGAGGGAGGCTGGGGTGGGGGTGTGTGGGGGGGGCGGACGCTGCCGCCGCCATGTTGGACTGGAGGGACGCACGCTCCCAACGCTCTCCGTCTGCAAATCCCGGCGGGAGCACTCGAGCCCCCGGTCTCTTGGTCCTGTCCTTGGAACCCGAGGCGACGTGCTGCTCCCGGGGGAGGGTGTGTGAATCGGGGGGCGGAGGCCGCTACGCCATCGCAGGGGCGGGGGGAGCCCGTGATTAGAGCATCGGCCGGAGAGAATCGGTGCTTCTGGTTCTCCGCTACGCCTCAGATCTTTCAGCGAGGCCTCCGGCCAGTCATCTCGCCGCCTCGTCCCTCAGTTTCCCCATCCGTGACGTGGAGCTGGGCCTTCCTGACTCACCCATTCATCAGGTGGGGGCCTTGACGCTCTGGGAGCCCTTTTAAACGACGTTGCCTGACACGAAATCCTACATACATGTCGTCATTCCCTCCGCACCAGCCTCCCGGATTCGAGATGGGGGTGCTTGCGTATAGTATCTCTTCACCCTCCTCTGTCATCTTCACCTCTTCAGTTGTTTATCTCCTGCACGAGCTTGAAAGTGAGCCCTGTCTATTATTGATGGGTTCTTGTAGGTCCCTGTGGCATTTAAGTTGAAACATACAGACCAAAGGAAAGGCAGTCTTCCATCAAGCACTTAAATTGACAGAGGCACCCCCGTTGTGTGGAAGAGAAAAAGAGGCCTTGGTCTTATCAGGACCGTTTAGATCTTGTGAAAGCAGAATATAAAGTCCGGGACGTGGGTCTGCTCTTGATTTAGCAGTCCAAGCTGCCACACAAGGCCCTCTTGTTGGGCACATCGCAGGCTGCAAAGAAAGACCCGGCTCTCCACTTGCTAGGAACCATTATGAGAATTACATGTTACTTTTCAGGTGGAAAAGCAGAACACGTCCCTGAAAGCCATATGGTTGGGATGAAAATGACTGCTGGCAAAGTACTTTATGTTTTTTTTAAGGGAGAACCTCAGATATTAAACCCCCCCCCCCGACCCCAAGTAATCCAGTTTTGCAGAAGAGTGGAAGTATGTGACAAAAAGGAAACAGCAGGCTGAGAGGAGACCAAATTAGCAAGAATGGTTGGACAGGGGAATGATAAACATTCTTTAGATGAACACTGATGTTAAGCCAGAAGGTTGATCTTTAAGGGGAAGGGGCATCTACCTGATGTAAGAGGCTGTTAATTGCACAGAATTTGTCTCTTTATTCTTGCTCAAGCAAGAAATAATTTCTTACCCCAAAGGTGACATTGGTACATATTTTACCAGGTGCATAATTTGGAATGAAGTCTGGTAAAGCTCCTCAGAAGTACACTCAGGAGGGTGTGTAACCCATCCGTGATGTAAAAAAAAATTTTTTTAAGATTCTCCCACCTTCATGCAGAAATTTACCATTTCAGTGGATATACAGTGCTCATTAAAAACCATTGACCTGGGCTTCCCGCCCCGGTCCGGGAAGATCCCACATGCCGCGGAGCGGCTGGGCCCGTGAGCCATGGCCGCTGAGCCTGCACGTCCGGAGCCTGTGCTCCGCAACGGGAGAGGCCACAACAGTGAGCGGCCCGCGTACCCCCCAAAAAACAAAAAACAAACCCATTGACCTGTCTCGATTTTTGACATAATTATTGGTTTAAAGCAATGGCTTATTTTTGTAGGACTGGGTAGCTTTTATGGAAAATTAAATTTTAGAGGTGTACCGTTTGTAAAATCCAGGGTTTTCAGTGTGTCATAATAGTGTGTGAGCTGGGTAATCCATTATCACTGGTCTTCAAAATTACCAAGACAGCCCTTACTTGTCATTTTGTAATTTGAGTTTTTTTAACATCAAAATTGACTTTCATGTCAAAAAGAACTATCTAATAATTGCTCGTTTCTATATTAAGTCAATTAGAGTTAGAATCTTTTAAGTTCTACTTAGTGTTGTTATATACTCTTTGTACATTTTGTAATTTGTGTATAAAAATAATACTTTCGGCTTTGTACAAAAATAGGAATAATGCTTTTGACTTGTTCTTGATGAATGTTTAAGTTAATAAATTTAACAGCAGACTCCCCCCTAAACAACTAATGGCATTAAGTTTAGTTAAATCCTTTAAACATTCCAAACTATACTTGTAAATTTAACTTATCAAATTGACTCAGCCACTACAGGTGCCTGACAGGACGGACTTATAAGCCTAATAAAATAAATGCTTACGTAGTAAATAAATCAGAGTTGTAAATATTGTGAGTCAGACTCTCAGACAAATGTGAATTATCTGACACCTTTGAAGTTAAAATCAAATCTAATATCAATTATACATATAAAAATTACAAAGTCAAGAAACTTCTTTTGGCGCTGTGGCAGACTAAGATAACTTGTAAATCCTCTGTCTGCGAATAACTAAAAATGCAAGAACTTACATAAAAGGGCGAGCCCCTGCTGCCAGAAATGAAGTAGAAGCCAGCATGGTAGGCATAGAGGAGGGTGTAGGTCTCATTCAGAGACTTGGACTTTATTGCCCAAATAACTAAGGACAGGAGATGCAGCCTTGAGACCATTAGAGCCATGTTATGGGAACCCTTACATAAAACCTGGATGTTTGAAGGACTGTATCTTCAGTGAGAGAATGAACTAGAAAAACCTTTGTACCAGCATAGGAGATAACAAGGAAGCCTGGGCCTTGAGTGAGGGAAAAAAGTTTTTTCCTGAGAATTTGTAACCTGGGACCTGTGCTTCATATAGAGTTTCGGTGTACATTTAGATGAGTTATGAGGTCCAGGAAACCTCAGGCCAAGAAATTTAACATAAAAATTGGTTCTAGACTGACAGTAACCTTGGGGTTCCTAGTAAAAACAAACGAAAAACCTTTTCTGAGGAAATTTCAGAACCTAGGTCATGAGGAATCTTACAGAACAAACAAGCCTTGCAGAACATAAGTTCACAGTAAAACATTGCAGAATTCTGGAAAACAATTCACCAAAATGAGAGTGACAAATGGCATTTGAATCCCTAATAGATAGTCTGAAAGCAAGTATTAATGTGTTTAAAATTATTAGAAACCTAAAAGAAGGAATCAACCCTAAGACCAAGACATGGTAAATGGTTACGTAGATTTGAAAAAGAACCAAGTGTAACTTACTGTTAGAAATGGAAAAAGTGGCTAAGTTGAATTGCAGATAGACCTAGCAGAAGAAATAGTGAGGTAGAAAATAGATATAATTACCCAGGATTCAGTTCAGAAGGATAAAGATGAAAATTGAAATTTTAAGAAGCATAGGAAATAGATTGTGAATCCCTGTTATACATCTAATATGAGTTCAAGAAGGAGTAAATGGTGAAGAATTAATAGATAGTTGAGAGTTTTCCAAAATTGATGGATCAAGAAGCAGTAGCCTCAAACATGAGACATAATCAATTCGTACCTAGATACATAAATGTGAAACTGCAGATTATGAAATACCAGTGACAAACCTATCAGAGGAAATAGAGAAAAGGTAAGATTGGTAGACTTCTTAAAAGTTTTAAGAAGCCACTAAATGATCCTTGGAGTTTAGAGGAAAAATAACGTTTGACCTTGACTTTTTTACGCAAATAAAGGACTAAGAACACCACTTTAAGGCCTTTGCTGAAAGAACTGATAAAAGAAATCCGAGAGGGAGGAGTAGGATGCAAAAAGATATAGAGGAAGCAAATGTAGTAGATACAAAGTATTGACTATGGAATCTAGAGTTTTAAAGTGGAAGCAAAAGATAAGGGAAAGAAAAAGTGGAAGCAAAATAAGGTGAAGGCTGTGATTGGCATTATAGCATTAAAATTCTTGTATGCTAGTGGAGGTTGAAGATCATTTTGAACTTTATCAAGAATGCATGTTAAGAATTGAACATACTCTTTAAATTACGAATAGTAACTTATTAACAGAATTTGAACGTCTAACTTCCAAAGCAGTAGAGGAGGAAAGAGAGTAAGGAAAATCCAATAGAAGGAAGTTAAGGAGTTGAAAAAAAAAAACCCTGGTAAGTAGAGAGTCTAGTATAGGCTGGTAGGAATAAATAAAAAGTAACAATAATCAAAATATGAAGACATCAGTTGAAAGAAAGATTTTCACATTGGGAAAAATTGATCTAGATGTATGCTCTCAAAAATGACATACCTAAAACATCAGAATAAGAAGTGTTAAAAGTATAGAGATAGAAAAATATTAATCAGGCAAACATCAACCAAAAGGAAGATTATTTAGTTACATTACCAGTCAAAATAAAGTTTGGACATTTTTAATGATAGTCTTCATGTAATGTTAAAAGGAAATTCAAAAAAAAAAAAAAGGAAATTCACCAGGAAGCTGTAAATTGTACTTTTATGTGCTTTAACAATATGGCCTCAAAATGTAGAAAGCAAAAAAACAGTAAAAGAAATTGACAAATACAGAGTCAAACAGGGAATTTAAAAAAATTTAAACATACTTCTCTGTGTAATTAATAGATCAGGTAGACCAAACATGAGTAAGAATATGAATAATAGAACTAACAAGCATCATCTTACAGATTTACAGAATTCTTTCAACATTTAGATAATACAGTTCTTTTCAAGCACATAGGAGACATTTATGCAAGTAAAAGTGTTTACCAAGGGGAAAAGCAAAAAACAGCAAATCCTAACAAATACCTGGAATAGTATAGAAAATACCTTTTCTGCCTGCAATGGAATAAGAAGACAAAACCACAGTGTCAAAACCTTATACACTTGGAAATAAAAGCACCTCTAAATAATTCATGGGCCCAGATATAAGGCTCAAGTGTCAAGTACTCATAATGAGCAGTTGTTTAAAATGCCATAAATAACATTTATAAACTGATTTTCTCTGGTGAATGTAAAACATCTACTTTCACTAAGAGCTGGACTTGTTGGTCAATACTCTTATTTCTATATTCTAGAGTTTTAAAGTCAGCCAGGGAAAGAAGTCAGATTTACAGTTTCCGAGAGCTGAAGTGACTGGGTTAAGAGCTCTGTTACTTATTAGATTTAAGCCAGGGTCATATGACGTATGTGCTGTGTACTTCTATAATTTTTGCCTGAGCCAAAGTACAATAAGGTCTTGGACTCCACTCTGACACTGGAAGAACCCACGTCACTGCCTTGGGATATAATTTAACTTAAAGCTTCATGCATCCCCAGTGTATGTATATTTGTTTTACTCATACACCCCCTCCTCCCACTGTAATCCTTTTTAGTTTCTGAATTGGTTGAAACTAACTTCCTTTGCCATTTGTTAGATGCATCTAATCTCTTTATGCTCCAGTTAGATTCTGTATCCTTTTCATATTTTTCTTATTTGGTTAGTTACAAATCTAGTCATCTTATTATTATGGGCAGTGATGCATAATTTTTTTTTTCATCTCAGGTAGCCTTATGTCCACATTCATAAAAGAAGTAGTTTGTGTTAGGATTGCACTCAATATTTTAGTAGTTAAGGATTAAAAAAATTCTTGTTCAGTCTGATTGGAGATCTCTACTGTAGAGAAGTGGCAAATTTGATGTCACCCACTTACACAGCCAGTGACAGTGTTTTCTATTGTAGCTTTATATGAATTGAATGAAAAAGCCATTGATATGATTTGATATTTGGCGGGTTTTCAGAACTGTTCGACAACGAATGGTTTTATTCAAATTAGATGAGGTTGGGCCTAATAGCGGTTGAAGACTATCAGTCATTTTTTTGCAGTCGAAAGAGTATTTCATATGATATTTTTTACTCATCACTAATAAAATTAGGTCATTCATTTGACTCGGAGAAGCCTAAAGGGTAGAGCCTCTTCAAAAATTTTTGGAATAACTGACATTTTAAAGTATTGAGAAAAGTTCACAGTTCAAATTATTATTATTATTATTTTGACGTTTATTACTCAACTCATGCCTTCCTTGGTAGTTTTTATTGCCAGCAAGGAAGCTAGAGGTAAGTATTGCTGAGTCGGTATATACCAAGTGGCTTAGCTGCTTTTACCAAGTCTTTGGAGATCTTTTTGTTGCTGCTGACAGCCAAAGCAATCCAATCCAATCGAAGGGAATGGTGTATATGTTAGGCTGGCAAGGATATGAAGTAAATGTAATCCTGGGGATTTGTCTTAGAGTGTGTATTTTCCCCTTTTTGATCCTGATTAGTTTTTTTTAACAGATGTCTTTTTATATATAAAGATAATATAACTTGAGCTTTTGAGTTTTTGTTAAAAGGATGGGTTTTTCACTGACTGTTTCTCATTTGTTCACTTGGTTTCTGTGACCATCGGGACATGTTTGTAGAGTAGTTGTTTTCAAAGCTGTAGTTACTGTAAATAGCTAATACTATTGGCACAGTTTTCCTTGCACTGTATTTTTAACTTCTAGTTTTTCTTTCTGTAGTTTATGATATTTTCTTATCACATTTCATCTGTAAGAGCTGAAGTCAGCCTTTGAGGGAAGCCTAATTTTAAATAAGATTAAAAATTCTTTTTATGTGTTTTAGATTCTGGAAGTTACGGTCAGTCTGGGGGTGAGCAGCAAAGGTAAAGTATACGTACATTTCAATAATACCATGAATGAGTAGAACTGAGAAAAAAAGATAAATTTAGTCAGGCTTTCCTCTTAAGCTTTGGTATCTTGATGTCTTAAAAGAGTTAAATCTTAGCTTGTAAAGGGGAAAGAGTCAGCCTATGTACATAGGTGCTGTAAGATATTTTTCTTTTTTTAAAAGGCTGTTTGAATCAGTAAATATAGGTGCCCCCTAGAGATTAAAACGAATCTCATAGGTATTGTAAAGATTGTTTTCTTTAAGAAATTATTAAGAAGAAACAATTACTAAAAGGATTTAAGTAGTTGAACTATAACAGCTTAGAAAAAGCATTTAATTTTTTTGATTGTATATAATATGCTAAGTGTGTTTTTTCTGGAGTGGATTTTCTTGAAGCACTATGATAGAAGTGTTTAGCATTTTAAAAATCATCCTCACCATGCTCACAATAAGAAGAAAAGTCTGTTTTTATGTGAATGTATACATGCAGTAGGATTCTCTTGCTTACCAGAAATACAGCCTTCACTTGTACTATAAGTGTTTTGCAGCTCAGAGTGAGATGTTCGGAAGAGCATCTCAGATACCTTCTGTCATCAAGTTTTAAGCTTCATGAAAACAAAACTGATTTGACTTTTTTATTCTCATGGGATAGACCCTCATAGTAGGCAACTAGCAAATGTTTATTCAATGAAATACGTTTTATAAAGTTAAGAAATTCTGTTAGCACTTGATAGCTCTAAAATAGTAAGATTTTTTTGGCATATGTTTTATTTTTCTTTGGTATATATTCAGAAAGTTTGTTTCTGACTTGTTAAAGCTTATATGCACTAAAATTAAAGAAAGTTCAACTCTGAGAAAGCTGCATGTATTCATTCAGTCAGTCAACAAACTATGCCATCCTATGCTATGACACTGGGGATACAATATACTTTTGTTCTATGATAGTATTCTGGAGATATACATGCCTCTCATTACTGAGGCACTAAAAATTGGACGTTTAGTCCCACACTGTGCCTTTTCAAGGATGTTAGAGGCAAATTTAAGGCAAATGGTAGGAAGAAATTAATCTGTCACAGCACAGCTAAACTGATTAAAGCTCTAAGTTAAAGAGTCATTATTTTTCTGCTTCAGATATTTATTATGGGTTTTGCTACCATGTAGTCACTCCCTTCCACCCCCAGCCTCCCACCCATCCAAGCATAATTCTCTTGGCATTTTCTAGCTCTGGTGAAGTTTTGTTTATTTGTGGGAGATTGTCAAACAAAACTTCTGGTGTGTGTTTGGGAATTTAAGAGGTCTGGGAATGATTTCATTTATGTCTTTGACAGTCTTTGGTTTTCACCTTTCAATGTAGACTCGAAGAGGTAGTTAGATCGACAGTTTCTCAGGAAAGAAGCTTGTATTTGAGTTGAAAGTTGAAAATGAAGATAGGGTTAATTTAAGCTTTTAAATTCTAACACATTTCTTTCAAGTAGTACACTTTTCTGTTTCAGTTATTCTTCCTACGGAAATCAAGGCAACCAAGGTTATGGACAAGCACCACAAGTAGGTTAAGTATAAATTGAGTTCTTTATAAATAGTTTTAATCTTAAATATGCAATGAAACTTGTATTTACCTAAATTTCAGAGCTATTCTGGCTATGGGCAAACTACTGATTCTTCATATGGGCAGAACTATGGTGGCTACTCCAGTTACGGACAAAGCCAATCAGGTTGGACTGATTTGTTAAATTTGCTGTTTTAGAAATTTAAAATCAGAACCTTTCCTAAATGGTATATCCATTCAATCTTTAGGTTATTCACAGTCCTATGGTGGTTATGAGAATCAAAAGCAGAGCTCATATGGCCAGCCATCTTATAATAACCAGGCACAGCAAAACATGGACTCATCAGGAGGGTAAGGAAACAGTAAAAGTACTGAGGTGTTGGGAAGTGGAAATAACACTTTGGGTATTAAACAGTTTTCACTAACAAAGTCCTAGCTTTAAACTTTTTTTTTTTTTCCAGAAAAGTGTTGATGGTGTATGAATTTCAGTTTTGTGTTATAAAGAATGTGGAAATTGTCAATATTGATATTTGATTCTTATGATATGTTATTTGTACAGTTAGTTTAGCTGTAAATGAATGCACATGATTTAAATGTTAAAATGTAAAATTTGGACCTCTGCTTTATACCTGAGATGGAATAAAAACCTGCCTATAAGAGGAGACTTATCAATGCTTACTTTTCATTTCCATTTTATTTTCTAACCATTTTAATGTATTTAATGTCCTTTTCAGGGGCAAAAATATTAAAGAAAAAAGTACCAAAACCTATGCATGTATTTCAAATACCCTAAAAAATGTTTTAATTCTTAATATAGGTAGGTGAATATTAGCAATTTTACAGGTCTTATATATATATATATTTTTAACATCTTTATTTGAGTATAACTGTTTTACAGTAGTGTGTTAGTTTCTCCTTTACAACAAAGTGAATCAGTTATACATATACATATGTTCCCATTTCTCTTCCCTCTTGTGTCACCCTCCCTCCCATCCTCCCTATCCCACCCCTCTAGGTGGTCACAAAGCACAGAGGTGAACTCCCTGTGCTATGCTGCAGCTTCCCGCTAGCTATCTAATTTACATTTGGTAGTGTGTATATGTCCCTGCCACTCTCTCACATCGTCACAGCTTACCCTTCCCCCTCCCCATATCCTCAAGTCCATGCTCTAGTAGGTCTGTGTTTTATTCCCATCCTACCACTAATCTCTTCATGCCTTTTTTTTTTTTTTTTTTTTTTTTTTTGCGGTACGCGGGCCTCTCACTGTTGTGGCCTCTCCCGTTGCGGAGCACAGGCTCCAGACGTGCAGGCTCAGTGGCCATGGCTCACGGGCCCAGCCGCTCCGCGGCATGTGGGATCTTCCCGGACCAGGGCACGAACCCGTGTCCCCTGCATCGGCAGGTGGACTCTCAACCGCTGCGCCACCAGGGAAGCCCCATGCCTTTTTTTTTTTTTAGATTCCATATATATGTGTTAGCATACGGTATTTGTTTTTATCCTTCTGACTTACTTCACTCTGTATGACAGACTCCAGGTCTATCCACCTCATTACAAATAACTCAGTTTCATTTCTTTTTATGGCTGAGTAATATTCTGTTGTATATATGTGCCACATCTTCTTTATCCATTCATCTGTTGATGGACACTTAGGTTGCTTCCATGTCCTGGCTATCGTAAATAGAGCTGCAATAAACATTTTCGTACATGACTCTTTTTGAATTATGGTTTTCTCAGGGTATATGCCCAGTAGTGGGATTGCTGGGTCATATGGTGGTCTTATATATTTAAAAAAAATTTTCTGATTTGAGGAGCCTGTACTTGTTATTAATTTTAGTACTGGCAACTTACTTTTTACTCTGCTTTACAAAGTACGAACGTAGGGAATACTATCCAGAAAGCGTGTTACATTAGAAGGCTCTTCAAGCCTGGTTAGTTTTAAATTTAAGGAGAATCTTTTCATAAGGATGCATTTTTGGTAATGTGACATATAAATGTGGACCAAAGAGAAATGTTAGATTTGGTTTGACAGTCATTCTAAAGTGAAGGTCTAGGGTTCTGACCTTTGTGATGTGCTTTGGGTAGGGAGTTGGGGAACTGATCTTTAATAGATTGTTTTGATAATTTGATGCAGACTAAGATGTGACTATTAAGTTGTGAGGCCATTTTTGTCCCCCCCTGCCTTTTTTTTTTTGAGTAAACATTAGAACTCAAATCCAATTAAGTGTTTCAACATTCCCATCCTGAGAGCAGGTAGTTAATAGTCATATTGCTCACAACATACTTAGAATTTTCTTTCTGAATTGCAAGAGAAAATAAAGCAGTCTCATTTGGTAGTTAGACTTTGTTTCAGTTAAAAAAATGGCATCACAAAGCAAGTTCCTTCCTCTTACTCAGCAGATTAAAACTTTGAATGATTTATTGCTATTTTCTAAAATTTACTATTATTGAAGATGCTTAGAAGAATGTACTAAAGATAAGGTTCTAAAGATAAGAAAATAGTCCCCAAAATATTATTAAATAATTTTGTTGTTAAAACTGAGATAGAGCCTTTTAGTGTAACTATTAAAAGGAGTCAGCACTTGCTGTGTCATGTTTGTTAAAGGGTCAGACATACTACTGTACTTTATGTCACCTTTAATTTTTTTTTAATTCAAGGAGATGATAAAAACCATAGTGATTTTCTTCTCTACAGTTTTCAAAGGTTTGTGTGTTTTTTCTCATAATGTGACACCTCTTCAGTGATAGTAGAACTGTTGTTTGAAAGTCATTCCATTGGTGATAAGATTCTGTAGATAAAAGAGCTAAATGATTCCTACCAGAAAAGGGTAGTAAATGTGGATGAGGTCTAGCTGGGCAGGCCTCTTACAGCAATCAGTCTCAGTCAGCCTGCTGCAGTAAACAGTCCTTCTGTAAAATCACTCAAGTTCTTGATTTCTGTTTAGCCAAGGTGGAAGAGCGCCTTCATATGACCAGTCAGACTATGGTCAACAAGATTCATATGACCAGCAGTCAGGCTATGATCAACATCACGGCTCTTATGCCGAGCAGTCAAATTACGATCAGCAGCATGATTCCTATAATCAAAACCAGCAATCCTACCATTCACAAAGGGAAAATTACAGCCACCACACACAAGGTAAGATATGCTGACCTCTCTTATTTTTCCTTTTTTCCCTTCATAGAATTGTGTATTGAATTCTGTATTGAAAGACCCACAGAGGATTTCAACTGTTTGTAAGAATTTAGAGTGACCCTGAACATATGTTCTGTCTCATGTCCATCAAAACTAATTTATTAGATTGATATTTCTAAACTTCTTGGAGACTCCAGATGGTCATGTGATTTTTTTGCTGCTGAGTTTTTGAATTTCCTTTGTTGTCTCAGTCAACTGATCATTTGACAATGCTGCTGCTACCAGTTCTTTTTGATAGTTTAATTTAATTTTTAAACATTTTTTACTTTTTGGCCGCACCGCGCGGCATGTGGGATCTTAGTTCTCCGACCAGGGATTGAACCTGTGCCCCCTGCAGTGGAAGCACGGAGTCTTAACCACTGGACCTCCAGGGAAGTCCATGCTACCCGTTATCTTGGTACTGGTACTGTATGTGATATGAGGAAATTATGATCCTATATTAGCCTTCTCTAACCTCAACTAAGAAGGACCAGTCATTCTTTCTTTTGTATGTATCACTTTATATATATCATGATATTTAGGAATCTGACCAGCCATGAAAATGAATGCTTCAAGGGCAAAGGTCCTGCCTTACTCATTTTTGTACCTGCTCGATAAATATTTATTGAATAGTTGAATGAATGAATAAGTGAATGAGTAAGAGTGGAAGCTCATTCACTGAATATCTTCTTCAGTGAATATATTCACTGAATATCTCTCAGTTTGAAAATCTAGTTATTCCTTGTCTGTGTTTGACTTACATTGAAATATTTTCGACATGAAAAATATAATAACTTTTAAGATTAGGGTATTCTTTTAAAGTATCTACTGATACTGATTGATTGATTGATTAATTGATTGATTTGGTTGTACCAGGTCTTAGTTGTGGCTTGCAGGCTCCTTAGTTGTGGCAGGTGGGCTCCCCAGTTGTGGCTTGCCAGCTCCCTAGTTGTGGCATGTGAACTGCTGGTTGCAGCATGCATGTGGGATCTATTTCCCCGACCAGGGATCGAACCCAGGTCCCCTGCATTGGGAGTGTGAGCCTTAACCACTGCGCCGCCAGGAAAATCCCTAAGATCAGGGTATTCTTTTAATTTATTAGAGTTCTGTACCTAATGTACTTTACTCAAACTACTCCATATTACCATCACATCAAATGGTGATATCCACATCACCATTTTGCTGTCTGACTTTGGTAGAATGGAATTTGACACACATATAATTCTCGTACATTTAATTCCAGATAGTGTTATGTTGACTTGCACTTGAGTTTTGTGCACATGTGCCATTTTCTGAAGGTCACAGGTGACCTAAAGAGCTATTTAAGATTATGTTGTGGAAAGCCTTTGTCAGAAATTTCAAGTTGTTTATGTCTGTATGTATTAATTTTCTTTTTTGTAGATGACCGTCGTGATGTGAGTAGGTATGGAGAAGATAATAGAGGATATGGCGGGTCACAGGGAGGAGGTAGAGGGCGTGGGGGCTATGACAAGGATGGAAGAGGTCCTATGACAGTATCAAGGTAAGTTTTTAGGTACAGATGTCTACATTTCTTCTCTCTCTTTTTTTTGTTGTTGTTACTTAGCTGGTTTGATCCCATCATCTGATTTAGTTAAGAGGCCTAAAAAAGAGATTATGTTGTAGAGAAGAGGACAGAAATTCAAAATTTATTTTCAGTCTTAAGATGTCACATAAATTACCTCAAAATGGGCTTTGTTAGCCGTTAGTTTATGTGGTATGTATTAAATACCAATGGAGATAAGTCCCCTACTATGGTGTGGTTAAACCACTTAACTATGTTTTTCCTGCCAGAGCTATTGACTCTAAACTCCTTTAAAAGATGACTCTGGGAAATCCAAGTGTTTTATATGTAGAAAATACAAGGTAAGTTAATTCTAGATTGGAAGGTGGAGAGGCTGTTCTTTAATCTTGAATCCCCTTGGGAAGGGAACATATTAGGAGGCAATAGCAGATTATAAAGTTGGGGTTGGCAAATGAGAGAAAGATTTTATGTAACTGAACTATTTTGTCCCCATTCTTAAGTAAATTGAGATAATTAGTGCAATGTCACATACCATTGCATATTTTGTCTAGACTAAGCTGTGGAAAAGGAATGACTTTCTAATTCAGCTTTCCTTTTCTCCGTTGTTAGTGTTATCAGGTTTTGGTATTTATGGCATATGTTATGAAAGGTGGCTTTAAAATTACTTTCAAATATATGTGTAAGTCTAGCGCTTTTGCTCTAAAAAATAGGAATGAAAAAGTAGTTGACATTTATTGTCCTCAGATGAGGTTTGTAGGTTGCACATTTCATGTGTAAAATATACAGGCTTAAAAGATAATTTGTGTGTTCCTTGGGAATTGAAATTGTCAGCCTGTTAACTGATAATATTATATCAATACCAGGTCACTCTTTTGCTTCTTAGGGACTGTTTGTCTGTTCCCTGAGGTGACCTGAGAAAATCAGTTACATAGAGCACTGTTAATTTTTCAAGTGAGCCAGGAATTTGATCTCATTGACTTTCTCTCTGTTTAGTGTATAGCGCTTTGGTCTGGCAAATCTAAAGTCTAAACATATTTGATAAATTTTTATAAGACTTGAACATTAAATGTCTTTTGATTGATAGCCAAAGTCAATTTATTAAGGTAAAACAAGTATATTGTATGCCTCTTCATTATCATGTGGATGTAAGTGAACAACGTAGAGTGGTACGGTGCTTACTCTCTACGTAACAGCCTCCCTCCCTCAAACAGAATCCCAAACAAGATAACTAACAGGTATATGTTATTTTCTGGTTAATATGTTTTAGATAATAGGCTGCCTTGGGATGCTATACGTTTTACAGCATATCATAGGTTTAATTTGCTTCATAAGGAAGTTATAATTATATCTGTAGATTATCTATGAAACTATGACAGTGTCTGAATGAGAATGGTAGAACCCCACTTTTCAGGAGGAGGAGGGTAAGGAAGTCTTTAAAATATGTTTTCATTTTTGAGAGATGACTTATCTTAGAATGAAAGAGTTGAAAAGACCTTGAGTGATCCTCCTGCTAAAGGAGGGAAGATCTGTATCTTAACCAACCCCGGGCGTACCAGTTTTAAGCACTTTGATAAACCTCCTTGGCAACATTTCAGTATAATTTTTGGCCCAGGTACTGAATCATGAACTAAGTTTTTGATTTTCAAATCTTTTTATTTAACTTTAGAACCTCTTCAAACAAAATCTTGTGTAGAAGCCCAGTATATATTAGGTCAAAATGATGGTGATCTATTTCAAGTCAGGGTAGGGTTTTTGGGGGAGAGGTCTTACCCAGTTGCTGTCTGTATACTCCCTCCCTCCCCCACCCCACCCCCTTAGCCAATAAATGGAATGTGCATGAAAGGCCTTTTTAAGAAATTTATGTGGATGATTATACTTACTCTCTATATTGGATGGGCAAACTTTTTACGTGAAAGGCCACATAGTAAATAATTAAGGCTTTGCAGGCCATGCAGTTTCTTTTGCAACTGCTCAGCTCTGCTCCTGAAGCACCAGGAGCAGCTATAGAAAAATATATAAATGAATAAACATGGTTGTGTTCCAATAAAACTTCATTTATGGATACTGAAATACGAAGTTCATATAATTTTCATGTGTCACAATATTTTGTTCAGGATGTGATTTTTAGCTTATTTATAGGGGTGAAGCGTTTCAAATTAAAAAAAAAAAAAAAGCCCAGTTTCAGGGCTTTTTTTCCCCCTACACTTGGTTTTACATTTAAGTACCAAAAATACCCAAACATTTTTTGTTAGTCTTCATCAACACTCCCATTTGTGTTTGTAATCATCTTACTTAAAAATAGCAAGGTTGAAAATATGATCCTTTCAGGGCTGTTTGAAGAATATCTGCCATTAGTTGGGTTTATAATTAAAGAAGGGGCACAGTTTGCAGGTGAAGGTGGGATGTGTGGTAAAGGATATGACATTCTTAGACTCAAGTTGTATGATTGCTTGACTGCAGGAAGAATTCAGACCAAAGGAAGCTGTCAGCTTTCCAATTTTGGAAGGTAAACGTGAAGACTATAGGGACTATAGGAAACAGTGTTTTTCTTTGAAAAAGCAGTTGCAGCAAAAAAGATTGAATTTCTAATTGTCATCTAAAATAGATCAGTGGCCTCCTACTGGACTAGAAGCTTAAGGCCATAAATTTTCTCAGTGTTTTTAACTTTAGCATTGTGCTGAATGCATTGCAAAATTACTAGAACTTTATAGATAACCATTTTCCATTATTAACATGTCATCAAGTTAAGTAGATTTTTTAGGCTTTAATATCTGAAGTCTCAAAAAAGTTATCTTGAATTTTGAATGTCTTCTTGTAAGAGTTTATGAATAGCTTTCTTAAAAATGTGCATGTGTGCTGGTGATAGTCCAGCCAGTGCTGCCCAATATAAACATAATGTGGGTCAACTGTGAGCCATATGTGTAGTATAAAATTTTCTAGTAGCCACATTAAGAAAAATAAACAGCTGAAGTTAATTTTGATAACATATTTAATCTAACATATCAAATATTTTATGTAATCAGTATAAAAATTATTGAGATATTGCACATTCTTTCTTTTCATACTAAGACTTTGAAATCCATTTCGTATTTTACATTTAGAGTACATCTCAATTTAGACTCTCCATATTTCAAAAGGTCAGCAGTCACATATGGCTAGTAAATGTTGTATTGGACAGTACAGCTCTAGAATGGTAGATTCTTGGCCTTCTGAAATGTTGGTAAATTACTAGTATGAAAAATCAAACACAGAATAGTTTTTTAAAAACTAATCTTTTTCAATATTTAGCTGAGTTCCTTTTTCTCTCTGTGTATTGAATTTTCTGGGAATAAAGATTCCTGTATTGTCCTTTTACTTCTTGGCAGTTTTAGTCCTTGAATATAGATATATTTGGATTTTTAAAAATTAAATTTTGGGAATAGAGATTCTGTCAAAGTCTATTTTCTTTCTTGACAAGCACCTGAAAGTAAATCTGACTGTCGTCTCTAAATATGTAATGCTGTAACAGTGAAAGAACCCTCAGAGTCTACCCTAGAGTAGGCTGCTCATTGTGGTTTTGAACTTGGGACAACGATTTCTGTAGTTGAGTCAAGAATATACAATTGATTCTTATGCAGGGGGCACTTAGCCATGAATTTTGAGTATTCTTATATTATGTCTCTACTCTAGTAAATGCCTCTACTTCTTTACGTTAAAATGTCCTTACTTCAGAAATTCTTTATGTGTACAAATTTGCTTCTTTTTCTGGGAGGAAAACAAATTTGTTGTGGCAACATCTTGACTCAGATGTTCACATGCCTTTGTGTCTTAATTTGCTAGTGGGACCTTTACTTAGTTTATGGAAAAGGGACATGTAACTTGACTGCAGATTTGAAGAAAGGTTCTTAACCACAGGCCCATCTTCTGTTAACTGATTTAATAGTGGTACTATTTGAGGTTTATTTACTGTGTTTAATATAATAAATTTCCTATTAAGGAACTGTAATTAACTAATATGAAATTTCTTAATAAGGAAAGAGAAAAGTGACTGAAACATTGGAACTTGAAAGAAAGCCTCACATAGAATTATAGGTCATCTAGACCAGTGCTTCTCTAACTGTAATGTACCTATGAACTCCTTGGGGATTTTATTAAAATGCAGATTCTTAATTCAGTAGGTCTAGGATGAGCTTGCTTTTCTGAGATGCTCCCAGGCTCTGCCTTTGCTGCTATTCCATAGACCACCTTTCAGGTAGTAAGGGTGTAGACCATTATTTTGCGAAGGAGGAAACTGAAGCCTAGGGAGAATTACTGACTTGTCCAAATTTTCAAGATTGATTAGTGATAGTTAAGACTATACCCTGAGACTCTTACTTTGAAGACTAGTACTTTTTCGAATGTACTTATGGGTGTTTCCATATTTATGGCCATTGTGTTTGAAGTGTTCAGCTGCTGAATTTTCAAAGGAAATGCTCAATAATGATGACTTAAGTTAAAATGCCATTATATGGAGGAATAGGAAATTATAAATGTATTCAAGTGTCATTTGTTTTATATCCTTTATATTTTACCAGGGGTGTGTCCTTTTTTAAAAAATTGTTCAAAGTTATATTGCTGGCCAGAATAGAAATTTTAGCAACTACTTGATATATGAAATTGCATATTTTCCTTCCATTGTGGCCAGATAAACAATTTGGTACTTGATTAAGATGGCAGCAGAGTAATTAAGTGGTGCCTCTTCCAGCACTTAATTGTGAAAATTTCCTATTTAATAAAAAAATACTTTATCCTAGGTACTTTAACGTCCTGATATAGGAATGTGGGTTTAATACTTTCTTTTTTTTAAAAAAAAATTTATTTATTTTTGGCTGCATCGGGTCTGTGTGGCTGCACACGGGCTTTCTCTAGTTGCAGCGAGTGGGGGCTACTCACGGTGCACAGGCTTTTTCACTGCGGTGGCTTCTCTTGTTGCGGAGCACGGGCTCTAGGCTCGCAGGCTCTAGAGCGCAGGCTCAGTAGTCGTAGCACACAGGCTTAGTTGCTCCGCGGCATGGAGGATCTTCCCGGACCAGGGCTTGAACCCCCTTTCCCCTGCATTGGCAGGCGGATTCTTAACCACTGAGCCATCAGGGATGCCCGGTTTAATATTTTCACTAGCTCTTTTCTCATCATTTTTAGAATTCTAATGATCATCTTTGAAGAAACCTGAGATATCTTGTTTCTAATAAGATTTTTAGCAATTTAATCTCAGAACTCTGTTTGGCTTCCTTTCCTTAGAGAGTTAAGCTATGATATTTAGGCCATTTAGAAGTATGGGTTGGTGGGAGGGCTTGGGTGATGTTCTGAAAGAGAAGTCTTGGACACTCAATAGGAAACTATATATATATGAAAGACCTGAGCTTCTCTTTGTCTGCATAGCCTTGAAATAGTGTTATTCTCCTTTTTAGATTTCCCGGGCATCAAATAAAAATTAATGGCGAGTTAAGACGTGTGTGTCCATACCTATGTTAGTTGCAAGGGAATTTTTTTTTACGTCAAGGTAGTAGAATAGACTTCTAAAGAAAAAATTCTTTTTTATTTAGTCAGAGTGGTTTTTCTCAGGATGGCTCAAGAAAAGCCATCTAGAGGGCAGGGTTATTACTAAAGCAGAGGCTTTTAAGCAGTGAAGAGACATTAGTATATTGGATTAGTTTCTTGGGTTATAGTAGAAGATTAGTAGTCGTAGAAAATTAGGTATCACCATCTGAAAACTTTGGGTGTTTTTGTATCCATGTCAGCACACGAGTCTTAGAGGATTACATAATTCAGTTAAGAGAAACAAACTTTCAATGTATGAGTATTTAAAGAGTTTCTTGATAAGAGAGATCTTAGATTTCTTACATAAAGCTATGCACACAAGGGCCATTGACTTACTTGGCAGTGGAAATTGCCAAATAAAGTCATTTTCTTGTGGAGTATGTAGCATTCTGTCTCTGATATGGTCTACTGATGGGTGTACAAGAGCATTTGGCAGCATGAATTTCAGTAGCTCTGCTGTGAAGAGAACTAGCATGTTTCAGTGGGCATGGAATAGGAGGGCAGTTTAAAGTTATGCTTTCTTTTAGTGCTCATTTTACCAGATATCTGAATGATTTGCATTTTTAAGACTGCTTTCATTCAGTCTCACTTTTGTGTATATTTGTACCTCACTTTTTTCTTCATCTCATAAAACCCACCATTTGGTATCACAGTAGAACATAGTGCTCAAGTTTTTACCTCTCCCATTCTGCTATCAAAATTTTAACCTTGCTTTATATTTCTCTTCTAGTCTTTTTCTCATATATAACAAAAATATCCCCTTTAACAAAAATATTCCTCTTTAAGGGAATATTGACATTCATCTTGAATTCTTAAACTTTTAATAAAACTTAATTTATATATTTACTTTGTGAATCTGTGATGGTTACTTACAGGATTTTGGAAGTTTTTTTTTTTTTTAACATCTTTATTGGAGTATAATTACTTTACAATGGTATGTTAGTTTCTGCTTTATAACAAAATGAATCAGCTATACATATACATATATCCCCATATCTCTTCCCTCTTGCATCTCCCTCCCTCCCAGCCTCCCTATCCCACCCCTCTAGGTGGTCACAAAGCACCGAGCTGATCTCCCTGTGCTATGTGGCTGCTTCCCACTAGCTATCAGTTTTACATTTGGTAGTGTATATATGTACATGCCACTCTCTCACTTTGTCCCATTGACTTTTCATGCCTTGGTTATTATTACTGTTTTTAAATGATTTCTTTCTCCTTGGAAAGAATGTTTAGCATTCTTCCTCTTGTGCCTCCAGTTTAAGTGGATTTGAATATTATCCCTTTGGCTTGGGGTTGGGAAAATTTTTAAATGAGAGTATATTAGGTATGTTCTGTAATAAGCTTGAAAAGGCACCCTTGTGGAAATAGATCCTTGGGGAAACATTTAGGTGAAAACAACATTTTGAAGTCTATGAAATGAAATTTACTGGAAAGTTAGAGGTGCTACTGTTTTCCTGGGCGCTCTACTTGTGACAGTTAAGTATAGATTGAGCCCAGGGCTCAGCACATTAGAGACCTAAGGAAGAAATCATTTCTTCAATTTTTCCTCTGCAGTGGTGGTGACCGCGGTGGCTTCAAAAATTTTGGTGGTAAGTGCTGAGTATCCCAAAATGTTTCAGTGGAAATGCTATATAAACCTAAAAGCCACCAATATCCCGCAGATGTAGTCTAAACCCTTTCTTACTCTGTTGAGGCTGGTGTGTGTTGTGTGCTTAAAAAAAATTATATATATGCATATATATATCTCAAAATATTAAAAAGACAAAGTTGATCTCAAACAGTCCAATGGGTTTCTACACAGTGAATTTGCATGAAAGAGTCTGGTGACCAATGAATGAGACCTTCACTGGATTTTGTCAATATGTTTTTTAATAAAGGTAGCTAACATGGTGTTTTTAAATTATTAGGGTTTTCCAATCAGCCTTTACAACCAGAGCTTAACAAAAGTGATACTAGCGTAATGCCAAAGTGGCTGGTGCCGTCTGGGACAAGTTTAAGGGAATATTGACATTCATCTTGATTTCTTAAACTTTTAATAAAACTTAATTTATATATTTACTTTGTAAGTCTGTGATGGTTACTTACAAGGATTTTGGAAGTATTGACTTTTCATGCCTTGGTTATTATTACTGTTTTTAAATGATTTCTTATGAGTTGCCTAAAATAGCTTTCTTTTTCTTTTTCTTTTTCTTTTCCCTTAGGTCACAGGGATTATGGACCCAGACCAGATGCTGGTAAGGTTTATGGTAGCTTGTGACTCTGCCATTAAGAGAATGTTAGTTTTCCATTTTTTCAAAGGAAAAGTATGTGTGTTTGGAGGAGTTAGTACAGGAGGAAGATTTAATTTGATAATGCTGCCAGAACCAGGGAGCTTCACTTCTAAAGATGTACCAGCAAGAAAAATTCAGGGGGATTGATTGGAAAGTTTGCTAGGAAAAATTGCTATGTTTGTGCTTTCTCATGCTCTCTACTTTTTCTTTTGTGAAGAAATACTTGATTTTGTACTGCTAATTAGCATTATTTATTTAATTACTGCAAATCAAGTATGAGAGAATTGGTACGATTGGGGAATTAGAAGTAGAATAGCTGTGTTTAAGAAAATATTACAGTGGATTGATAGTCTGCTCAGTGGGCCTAAGAAACCTGAATTCATATATGAGAGAATTGTCTCACTCTGGGCAGAGGTCACTAATTTCTTTTCTTTTCTTTTTTTTTTCTTTTTTACAAAACATCTTTCTTTCTATACATGCCTTTCTTTTTTTTGGCTGTATTGAGTCTTGGTTGCTGCGCGTGGGCTTTCTCTAGCTGTGGCAAGCGGGGGCTACTCATTGTTGCAGTGCGCGGGCTTCTCATTGCAGTGCCTTCTCTTGTTGCGGAGCATGGTCTCTAGGTGCGCTGGCTTCAGTAGTTGCAGCACGTGGGCTCAGTAGTTGTGGCTCGGGCTCTAGAGCGCAGGCTCAGTAGTTGTGGCGCATAGGCTTAGTTGCTCCGCGGCATGTGGGATCTCCCCGGACCAGGGATCGAACACGTGTTCCCTGCATTGGCAGGCAGATTGTTAACCAATGTGCCACCAGGGAAGTGCCCACTAATTTCATGTGCCTTTATATTTTCAAATGAAATTCAAGGCTGCCTGGAGCCTTTTGAAAGTTATGTAGAGATTAAAAATCTATTTGAGCCAAAAATTTTTTAAAAAATTAATTAATTTATTATTTATTTTTGGTTGCATTGGGTCTTTGTTGCTGTGCACGGGCTCTCTCTAGTTGCGGCGAGCAGGGGCTACTCTTCGTTGCGGTGCGCGGGCTTCTCATTACAGTGGCCTCTCTTGTTGCGGAGCACGGGCTCTAGGTGCGTGGGCTTCAGTAGTTGTGGCACACGGGCTCAGTAGTTGTGGCTTGTGGGCTATAGAGCGCAGGCTCAGTAGTTGTGGCACACGGGCTTAGTTGTTCCGTGGCATGTGGGATCTTCACGGACCAGGGCTCGAACCTGTGTCCCCTGCATTGACAGGTGGATTCTTAACCACTGTGCCACCAGGGAAGCCCCCCCAAATTTTTAATATATATTGAAATCAGAACTTTTGTTTTTATTAAGATGCTAAAGTATTCTCTATGGATGGCAATTTCTGAATTATCCCTTGATGGACTGAATTTTTGTGCATCTTTCTTATTTTGTTATACTAATCCAAAAGTGTGCATGTAAGGTAAGGTGTGTGTCAAGGTGCCCCTACCCTCTGGTATATATAAAGCTTATTGCAATGAATGGGAAACCAGCAATTCTGCTTGGCTTGCTTGGAAGTACAAAGTGTCAGATTTGGGCAATTTTCTACTAGAAAGCTTTAAAAGTATTGATTAGCCAGAAAGAATTAAAACTCTCCAAAGAAAGGAATGCTACTTTATACTAACTTACTTCATCTCTTCCTGAGCTTGAGTCCTGTATCTGAATCTGAAGAGTGAGATTTGTAAGATCTCCCTTAATTGGTCTATGTATTTGATATAGTGTGGACTTGATCCACTTTACGTGAAGTTTAGTTGTGAGAATTGACCTACCAAATAACTGTTATGACCACTTTGCATGTTTATCTAAGAGGTTTCGTATATTGGTCCTTTTTCCTTTTGGTCACAGAAATAGTTGAATATTGAATAATAAATTATTATTCTTGATTACTAAACAGGATTTAGTAAACCTAAGGAATATGTAAAATTAATCATGGTTTTTTTTTCCCCCATAGATTCAGAATCTGATAATTCAGATAACAACACAATCTTTGTACAAGGACTTGGGGAGGGTGTGTCTACAGATCAAGTGGGGGAGTTCTTTAAACAAATAGGAATTATCAAGGTGTGTAAAAAATTGGCTTATGTTGAAAATCTCATAATTATTAACATATTCTGGTTAAGATACATAGGTTACATAATAAGCCCATACTCCAGTAAGGCTTGTCTCTTAAAGTTCCCTGATGCACATGCTCACCCATGTCTGTAGGCCTTTGCTGAATTTGCTAAATACATGAAGATTTTATTCCTTGCTTGTGTTTACCTTTCCACAGCCTTCCACAGCTTTGGCTTTCAATCTTAGGACTCTAAACATAGTCTCTGCCTAGCTCCTAAAATTGTGAGAACCAAATGAAATTGTGAAAACATTTTTATATTCTGAAATGCCAACATATGAAAACCCAAGTTAACAACTTTTTCTGTTGGTATTTAATGTCTGCTATATATTTGCCCAATATAATAATGCTTTATTTCATAACGTTATTGTACTTCAGTGTCTTGTGCACTGTTTGTTTCATGCATATATTTTCATCTCCAACTAGAAAGCATTTAGATCAGTGTTAGTAGATTGAAGCATTTGCCTGATATCAGTTTGCAGTTGCTCTTGTTTTGGTGTCCATGGAATTACTTTTTTTTTCTCCTTGGAGAGTAAAAATTTCTTAAGAAATTATTAATTACGCATGAAATATGTAAAAAATTCACACAGTTCTTGTCTTCCACTCCCTTCCCAGCAAAATCCAGTGTGTATGCCTTAATGGTAATTTATTTATTTGCTTGGTGAACATTCTTCCCAGTCTTTTTTTTTTTTTTTTTAGTTTTACAAGGTATATATTTATATGAAGCATTATCTATGTTTTCTTTTTTTGTGGGTTTAAAGAAATTATACATAGATAAAACAGTATATACTGTGTATCATTTTTATAGTTTGGTTTTCACTTAATGTATTTTAGAGAGTTTTCCTTTTCAGAACCTATAGATAACTTCTTTTTTTTTTTTTTTTTTTTTTTTTGTGGTACGCGGGCCTCTCACTGTTGTGGCCTCTCCCGTTGCAGAGCACAGGCTCTGGACACACAGGCTCAGTGGCCATGGCTCATGGGCCCAGCTGCTCTGAGGCATGTGGGATCTTCCCAGACCGGGGCACGAACCCGTGTCTCCCGCATCGGCAGGCGGATTCTCAACCACTGTGCCACCAGGGAAGCCCCTGATAACTTCATTTTTGTTAAGTTGCTAGTATTTGTAGTATGGATATGTAAATTCCTTTAAAAAATAAAATTTTAATTATCTATGTGGTTCATGATCACTTTTTCTTAAAATACTAACACCCACTTGTTTGTTCCTCAGACAAATAAGAAGACTGGAAAACCAATGATAAATCTGTACACAGACAAGGACACAGGAAAGCCAAAAGGGGAGGCAACAGTATCATTTGATGACCCTCCTTCAGCTAAGGCAGCCATTGACTGGTTTGATGGTATACCTCATTCGTATAGTTTCTTTTGTTTTTTTAAATTTATTTATTTGGTTGTGCCGGCTCTTGGTTGTGGCAGGCGGGCTCCTTAGTTGAACTTGCTGGCTCCTTAGTTGAAGCAGGCAGGCTCCTTAGTTGTGGCTCCAGGGCTCCTTAGTTGCGGCACATGGGCTCCTTAGTGGCGGCATGCATGTGGGATCTAGTTCCCTGACCAGGGATCGAACCTGGGCCCCCTGCATTGGGAGTGCAGAGTCTTACCAATTGCGCCACCAGGGAAGTCCCTCATTCGTATCGTTTCAACGTGTGGTTTGGATAAATGTCTTCTAGTCTTGAAGTCAAAATATGTTCTCGTAGATGGTGATTATCTTCATGTTTACTTTTTTAGATATTCTATTGAGAATATAGGCCAGAGTTTTTACATACCTTTAGAAATGAGATGAACTCTGTCTAAAATATTTCCTTATGTCATGCTTTGTGCTTAAGGCCACCCTGATAGAGATGTAGAGGGTTGGCCTGGTTGACTATATTCTTTTTAAATTTAGGTTAATTTCCCTTCAAACATAATGTAAATACATACTTAGAAGAAACAGTAAGACTTTTTTTCTCCCTGAAAATAAGAAAATATGGGAGAGTAGAAGAAAGGAGTAAAGCATCCATAGTTCTCTACATAGAGACAACTACTGGTATTAACTTTTCCTTCCAGATTTTTTTTTTTTAATAAATAAATAAATAAATGTATTTATTTATTTTTGGCTGTGTTGGGTCTTTGTTGCTGTGTGCGGGCTTTTTTTCTCTAGTTGCAACGAGTGGGGGCTATTCTTCGTTGTGGTGTGCGGGCTTCTCATTGCGGTGGCTTCTCTTGTTGCGGAGCATGGGCTCCAGGCACGTTGGCTTCAGTAGTTGTGGCAGGCAGGCTCAGTAGGTGTGGCTCACGGGCTCTAGAGTGCAGGCTCAGTAGTTGTGGTGCACGGGCTTAGTTGCTCCGCAGCATGTGGGGTCTTCCTGGACCAGGGCTTGAACCCGTGTGCCCTGCATTGGTAGGCAGATTCTTAACCACTGCACCATCAGGGAAGCCCCTTCCTTCCAGTTTTTAAAAATAGTTTATCATTATACTCCAAATGTAGTTTTGTCTCATGCTTTTTTTCACTTAACGTCTTAACATAGTCATTTCCCCATGTTATTATAAATTCACTGTTTTTGTTGTACCCTAATTTAATAATAACTAACACTGCATATTTACTGTGTTTATGAGCTAGGCATGGTTGTAAGAACTTTATGTGCATTAACTCAGTTTGATCTTCACAGTAACCCTGTAAGATGTACCCTTTTATTACCAGTTTACAGATGATGAAGCTCAGGCACAGAGAAGATAAATAATTTCCAAGATCACAGAATAAGTGGCAGGGTCAGGACTCAAACTCAGGCAGTCTAGCACCACTGTCTGTGAAGTGCTAAACTGTGCTGGATTGACAGGCACTTGTGGTCCCTTCCAGTTCCAAGATTATTGCACCTGTGTCTTGTAAGACATAATGGCATTTCTTTATTTCTTCACAGATGAGATTATGATACTCTGTCCTCACCTCCATTTTCTTTACTTTTTTGCCCTAATCAGGCCCCGTCACCTTGCTTTTGAAGGCTAGGTCCATTCTCCCTCACTTTTCTGCTTGTGTCATAGTTTCTGTGAATCATAAAACTGTCATAGCTTATGATATGTTAAAAAATTATTGTGCCTTTCCCCCATAGGGCAAATGAGCCTCTTAACAGTAACTCCATAGTTCAGCTCTCACCAGGTCTTTTTACAGCTTTTAAAATACTGATCCATGGGTTGTTTCCTATTTAAAAGTGCTTGTCATACCATCTGACATTGTGGAAGGTTGCCAGTCACAACAATTAGGACTTTGGTGAGAGTGCTAAGACTCCTGGATTTATAACTACTTTATGACTCCTTGGGCACCTTTTCCTTATATGTCAGTTCTCTTATTTAATATAAAGACAGAAAATTTCTGTCTCTAAGGCCCTGGGACAGCAGAATATGTGTATGTATGCATGTATATAAGTAATCACATACACACACATTATTTTTAAAGATACTACTTGTCTAAGGTAAAAAAACATTTCAAATGGTACCAAGAATATATAGTAAAAAATGAGTTTCCTTTCTACCTTTTCACCTACTGAGAGTTAAGCACAATAAGCAGTGTATAGACAGGCATATGTGTGCACATGCATGCACGTACACACTCATTCCCTTTAAAAAAAAAGAAATGGTAGCATACTACATTCATTGTTCTGTACTTGGCTTTTTCATGTAAAATTTTAGATGTGTTTTTTTGTTTGTTTTTTTTGTTTTTTTTTTTGCTTAGTAAGAAATGACTGTCTCCTTGTGACAGATCTGCTCTATTCAGTAGATTGTGTCGTGTTCTAGTACAGTTACCTTGACTCTTTGGAACACTAGTGTGTTTGAATTTCTGTGAGGACATGTCAGTTATTCCTCTGAAACTAAAAATTTCTAAGACAGTTTTATATTTTTGAGAGGTGGGGATGTAGAATAGCATTTCTGCAAAACCATTTCTTTTTTTTTTTTTTAGGAAAAGAATTCCATGGCAACATCATTAAAGTGTCCTTTGCCACCAGAAGACCTGAATTCATGAGAGGAGGTGGAAGTGGAGGTGGGCGACGAGGTAAAATACTTGTTGCTCACAGGCCTGGGTATTACACAGAAGGTTTGGATTTGAGTCCATGTTCTGTCCCTATTGTGTGAATTTGCTACTACTTCTCTCTCCCTATCGGTCTTTTTCCTTCTATCTTAAAAGTGAGGAGATTAGGTAAATAAGGTGTCATAATAGCTAAGAAAGTGGTGGAAGAAGGTTCCAGAAATCTCTTTGGAAAGCCATATAAAGCAGTTTGTTATTCACCTGGACATTAGGAGGCAGTTGTTTAAATGATACCTAATTAGGTAGTTAATCTGACCAGTTTGGGAGTTCCCTGATATGTTGATAGTTACTTGCAACTCTTTCATTTCCATTGTGTCTAATTCCTTAAATTTGGAATATGTCTTCTGACTTAACCTTTATCACTGAGATTCTCAAACTAAGGGGGCCATTATAGAAAGTGGACTTCGAAGTTTTTTAGTGCATCATTTGCACTTTAATGTGTGCCTTGGGGTCTTCTTCCACATCTCCTGCATTGACTAAATAAGTAAAGCCCCAAATCAAAGAATTATGGAGTCCTGCCATAAGGGGTTAATTTTGGGGGGGCTGCCCAGTTATTGATGAACACTTGCTCTTAGTTCTTTCGTCTGATGCTTTTCCTTTGTTAATGTCTGCTACTGATTCCTCCCCACTCCTTACTTCCCCCAGGCCGTGGAGGATATAGAGGCCGTGGAGGCTTTCAAGGGAGAGGTGGAGACCCCAAAAGTGGGGACTGGGTTTGCCCTAATCCGTAAGTATACCATTTATTTTGGTGGATGTAAGAGTTGGGATTGGGGTTGGCAGGTACAAGACGGGGTTCTGAATCCATTGGAAACTATTGAGCATTTTATTTTCCTCCTTTCTCAGGTCATGTGGAAATATGAACTTTGCTCGAAGGAATTCTTGCAATCAGTGCAATGAGCCCAGACCAGAGGACTCTCGTCCCTCAGGAGGAGGTGGGTCAGCCTTTAACAGCATCTGCATGCTGTTAGTCTTCTGACTGGCATTAAGGAGACCTTCCATTATTCTGCTGGCCTTACTAGTTTGCATTTCTGCCTTGCAGATTTCCGGGGAAGAGGCTACGGTGGAGAGAGGGGCTACAGAGGTCGTGGGGGCAGAGGTGGAGACCGAGGCGGCTATGGTGGAGACCGAAGTGGGGGGGGTGGCTATGGAGGGGACAGAAGTGGGGGTGGTTATGGAGGGGACCGAGGAGGTGGCTATGGGGGGGATCGTGGTGGTGGCTATGGAGGAGACCGAGGCGGCGGCTATGGAGGAGAGCGAAGTGGTGGGGGCTACGGAGGAGACCGTGGTGGTGGTGGCTACAGTGGGGACCGAAGTGGAGGCTACGGAGGAGACAGGAGTGGCGGTGGCTACGGAGGAGACCGAGGTGGCTATGGAGGCAAAATGGGAGGAAGGTGGGTATTAGAATGTACATGCTAACCTTTCTACCTCACTGCTCTTAGATTTTAGAGTCTGAGCCCTTTTCATCACATTTTCTTCTTGTCCAGTTTTTTATAACTTGAATTTCCCATTGTCAACTCTTTCAGTTAGGTCGGAGAAGATCCGTTTAGTTTCCTGCTTAGCAATTCCTAAAATTTGTTTTGGAAATTCTTATTCATGATCTTTATATTTGGATGAATGTAGGTAAATGTGTGTGTATTCTTTCTCATAGCTGAAGATAATTGAGATTGAGAGATGATTTGAAACTGTATGTAAATCAGGGATTCTTAATCTAAGTGAGGGGAGAGCACACCTTTTATAGGAGTGTGCTTTTTCAAATCACATGTGCTACTTTGCAGTTGTTTCTCTGGAGATTCTGTTATACCTTTTCCAGATGAAAATCACTGGTGGTACTGATGGGAGTGTGTTGTGCACGTGAAAGCTGTAGAGGCAGAAAAAGTTGAATAACCAGTGATGTAAAATAACTTCAGTTACTGTGCCAGAGACAATATAGGGTAGCAAGAATTAGTAAAGCATGTAGTTAAGAGCACAGAGTTTGGAGACAGACTGTCTTCTTTCAAATCCTGGCTCCACCACTTACTAGCTGCTTGATAAGTTACTTAACCCTTTGGAGCATCAGTATTCTCATCTGTAAAATGGGGCTAATGATATCTCCTTCGTGGGGTTGTATTAGATTATGTTACAGCTGTTGACATGGTACCCATGCCATGCCATGGGGCCATGGTAATCACGGTATAATTGTTAGCTCTTAGTAATTATCATCTATTAAACACTTCTTACTGTGTGGCAAATCCTGTGAAATTGTCTTTGTATACTTTAGTTCTAGTCCTTCTGTCAACCCCAGAGGTATATGTACTTCCCATTTTACAGAGTTAGAAATGTTGAGTAACTTTTCCAAGATCGCATAATAAGTGGCAGGTCCAGAATTCTTACATGAAAGTGTTTGCTTGCTTATTCCACTATACTGCTCTTCTTTTTAGAGTGCTGGAATGGTAAAGTCTCTGACCTGAAATACCACAGTGGTTTAGAGTCCTTATTCTAGATGGAAAAATTCTTAAGAGAGTTAGTGATAGCAGGGCTTCTAGGAACTTTGTGTGTCTTAAAGCTGATAAATTAGACATTTAGTAAGCACCTTCTAGGAGCAGAGAAATATATTAGGCATGGTGTCATTCTTATAGAAATTGTCAAGCTGATGCCAGTCACCAGCACCCTGAAGAAGTGTCTGATGTTTCCCCTTGGTAGAAAATTAGAATTTAGTCTGGCTCTTTATTTTTCATTCCTAGAAACGACTACAGAAATGATCAGCGCAACCGACCATACTGATGACTGTTTTGAATGTTCCTTTGTCTCTGACATGATCCATAGTGAAATTGCCAGAGTTTTGCCTGCTGCTTTCCTCGTGGCCTCTTCTTGCATAGTGAAATTAAGTGACATTTGGATTTTTATTTGGGTGGGAGGGCTGGGACAGTTTTTCTTTTAGAAATGTCCATTGAAATATCCCCCCTTAGTTTCCAACCTTCTCCTTCCCAACCCTTGAAGCTAAGTGCGTTGTAAAATATTGCCAAAATGGAAAGTGTTTTGTAATACTGCAATAAAGGATGCTTGTTTTGTGGACTTTCGTACATTAGTGCATTGTTCTGTCACAGGATGCAGTTACAGCAGATTCGAACTCTAAAGAATTAGGAAATGAATTCTACTTCATGAAATTAAAATGTTACTTCCAACCATATTTATTGAGTTCCTATTCCGTTTAGAATAGTAATTTCCAAGCATGACTGCATGTCAGAACCACCAGAGGAGGTTGTCAATTTCCAGATTCCTAGGCCTCACCCCAGGTCTACTGTATCAGAAATTGGTGGGATGTGGGGAGGTAGAGCTGGGAATCTTAATTTATCTTAAGATCACTAGGTGGTTTTGATAAAAACCAGGTTTACAGCTGAGAACCATTTATTTAGGGCAGTGTTCTAGACGCTGGGAATATGGGGGTCCAAGGGCTAGGAAGGAAGAGTAAGGGTTTGACAAACCAGGGTTAAGATACCAACGTATATAACGTGTTATTTGATATTCTTTAAAAAACTTTTTCCTACCCTTACCAAGGGTGAGGCACTGCATCAGATGCTGGATGTATTGCTCATCAAGCAAACAGACAATATATAGTCTGATAAGGGTTCCAGTAAGAATAGTACAAGGTGCTTTGAGGGCTGGTTGGAAGGATACTTAATGCAGTCATGTGGGATTGGGAAAGCTTGGTGAGCCTTGAGGGAAGAGTAGGAATTGGCTAAGTAAAGAGGCTGGGGTGAGGAATTGGTGTTCCCTGCAGAAAACCGACATGAACAAATATTAATGAATCAGGAGTTAAAAGAACGAGGAACAGGCTGTGCACTTGAGAATTGTATGTAGTGCATTGTGATTGGTTGAAGAAGTTTAAGAATGGGCATGCAAAAGATAAGACTGGAGAGGTGCGCCAGCTTTACGATAAGGTCCTTGCATTTCATTTTCCCCCTCCCTCCATATGGGGAGTCATTAAAAGATTTTAAGCAGGGGAATGGCCTGACCTGACTGGCATCAACTGAAAGATAATTATGGCTGCCTTATAGAGAGGCTGGACTGGAGACAAAATGGTCCACCAGGTGAGAGATGATACAGGTCTGAGCTCAGATAGTGACTGGATGAGGAGGAGATAATAGATTTGAGAAGTGAAGGGGGAAATTTGATGGGATTTGGCTGGATGTCAGAAGTAGTGGGGAGAAAAGAGTCAGGTTTCTGGCCTGGGCAGTTGGGTAGATGTGCTGTTCATTGAAATAGGAAACACTGGTAAAGGAAACAGGTTTGGGAGTAAGATGAGGGGAATGAATTCAGTTGTGGGTAAGCAGAATTTGGGGCACCTGTGAATGTCCCTTCCAAGTAGGGCCATTCAGTCAATAGCTGGGTGTGCAAATCCACAGCTCAGAGAAGAGCAGCACTCAACATTACATGCCACCGATCTTCCTTACTGACTTCTGTCTCCTTTGCTAGCTTTACTTGCCCTTTACGTGTTAGAAGTTTCTCAGTTTGTTCTGATCCCTTCTTTTCTATTTATACTCACTTTTATCCTGGGTTTTATATGGTGTTGACTACACCAAATTTATGTCTCCAGGCTGTCTTCCCTTAACTCTGGATTATATCCAGCTGCCTACTTGACTTTTCCACTAGGATGTATTTAACATAACTTTTTTTTTTTTTTTTTTGGTGACTCCGCTGGGACTGAACAGAACTTTTGATCTCCAAATCAGTTTCTTTCTTCCTAGTGTTCCTCATCTCAGTCTTAATCTACCCAAATCAGATCAGATAAAAAACTTAGAACTTACATTTGATTTCTCTTTCATCCCATACTTGCAGGTCCTTTTAATTCTACCACCAAAATATATCCTGAAACCATCTTTATATTCTTAGTTCCGATCCTGGTACAAGCTACAGTCATCACTTTTCTGGATAACTGCAATAGCCCATTCATAGGTCCCCCACAATCTTGCCCCTCTAAAATCTATTCTTCACACAGCAGCTAAACAATATGGTAATGATGTAAATCAACCTATATGTCATGCCTCTTTAAAACCCTTTCAGTGACCTCCCATTGTATGTTGGCTATAAATTCCTTACCTTGGCTTACCAAGCCCTGTGTGATCTGGCCTTTGTCTCCACAACCTCATAGGAGAACATTTTTCCATACTAGCCTTACCTCAACCACATTGGTCCTAGTCTTGATGGTACAAAACATGCTTCTGTTTTAGTATCTTTGCATGTGCTATGTCCAGGATTCTCTTTCTTCATATTCACATGGTTGACTCCTTTTCATAACAATGTTGGGTCAAATCCCACCCTCCCTCCCAGCTGTTTGCTGACCTTCGTATCTAAAATACTTCTTCTCCCAGCACACTCACATCACCTTTTATAATGTCCTCACAGTACTTATCACTGTATGAAACAACCGTTTTGTGGTTAATTTCTCTCCTCCATTAGAATGTAAGTTCCAGGAGAGTAGGGAACCTCTTATGTTCTACCCCACTACCTAGAACAGTGTCAGACACAGAGTAGGTACTCAATGAATATTGACTAAATGAAAAACTCTGTTATTATAGATTTGAGTCATTAGCATATAAATGGTAATTAAAGTGATGAGAGTGGATATGATTAAAATAAGATTAGTGTAGTGGTTTTCCATCTTAGCTGAATACTTGAATTAGCTGGGAATTTTTTAAAATGCAGAAGATGTCTGGGCTCCACTCTAGAACAATTGAATCTGTGAGGCCTGGGACATTTAAAAAACAAAAGCCCCAATTGATTCTAATGGTTTTGGAGTCTAGAGAGAAGAGCCTAGGACAAAACCCAATATTTAAGAGTCATAGGGAATTCCCTGGCGGTCCAGTGGTTAGGACTCCATGCTTTCACAGCTGAGGGCCTGGGTTTGCTCCCTGGTTGGGGAACTAAGATCCCACAAGCCATGTGGAATCCCACAAGCCAAAAAAAAAAAGAAGAGGATACTGAAACAGACTGGGAATACCAGTAAGGTGTCAGTGGAACCCAAGGGAAGAGTGGACTTCAAGGAGGGAGAAGCTAATGGGGTCAAGTGCTCGAGTTGGCCAAGCCGTATAAAGGATAGAAAGCATTCATTGTATGTAGCAATACGGAGGTTATAAATGATCTTTGCATGAGATTTCTCAACCTTGGTGCTACTCACATTTTGGGTTGGATAATTATTTGTTGTGGAGGGCTGCCCTGTGCTGTGTATAGGATATTTAGCCACATCCCTGCCCTCTACCACAAGACACCAGTAGCAGCTCCCAGCTGTGACAACCAAAAATGTCTCCCGACATTGCCAAGTGTCCCTTGGGGGGGGCAGGATTGTCCCTTTTGAGAACTACTGCCTTAGCAAAAGCAGGTTTGGTAGAGAATTGAATTCTGAACCCAAACTGAAGTAGGGTAATGAATAATAGAAATTAGAGAAATGGAGACAGGTAATGTGGACAACTATTTAAGAATCTTGATTATGAAGGGTGATTAGAGGTGGGGTGAGCTAAGGAGAGGAGGCATCTAGAAAGGGTTATGGGTTTGTGGGAGGTTATTTTTAAGATGGATGGGAATTGATCATGTTTATGTACTATTTGAAAGGAGATGGGGAAAATTGATATTCAAATTCCTTGAAGGAATGGCACCCAGAACACTGGTGGAGGATTTTGCCTCGGAAGAGGAGAGTGCCTCTTGCACTGTAATGGAGGTAAGGTAAGTGCAGATGCTGATAATCGTAGTAACAGATGACTGACATTTATTGAGAGCTTACTGTATGCTAGGCAATTATAAGCTATCCGTATGTGTTAATTCATTTAATCCTCATAACAATGCTGTGAGGCAAGGAGGTATAGGGAAAAATATTCCCTTTGAATATAAAATCAGAGAAGAGGTGAATGGTGTAAATGATTTTGTTTGCTACTGGAAAGGGGCTTTCAGAAGGGACACTGAGGAACAGAGACCCTGAAAGTTTAAGCAACTTACCCAAGATCACATCTCTAGTAAGTTACAGAGCTAGGATACTAACCAGAGTGTCTGGCCTTAGAGCCTGTGCTATCAACTACTGTATACAGGATTCTTATCATAGGTGGCAAGAAGTTGAGGTAATTTCATCTGATGTCTTTTATTTTTTTCCCCCGAAGAGAAATTATAATGGCCTACTGAGAGTTGGGGAGTAATAGGATAGAAAGTTTGAAGAGACTGTAGGAAATGTGAAGAGAGCAGAGAAGGCTTGAAATTGTGACTAGGAACCCATAAAATTGCCAGACAGCAATAAGAACTCAGTTAAGACAGGAAGCAAGTATTTTGAGGGAACCAGTCTATGGATGTGTGAGTTTTCTCCACTATAATGAGCAACCTGGTTATAGGATCAGAAGCAATTTGATTCAGGGTTGGGGATTTTACTAGTCAGAGAGGGAGATGATAGTGGAAGTATGAGAATAGTGAGAATAGTGGTTGATGGATGGAGTCCCAGCTGAGTAGAAATTTAAAAAGTAAGAGGAGGCTAACAGGGAGAATGTAGGGAAGTCAAGACCTTAGTGTTACTGATGAGATTCAGAGGCCTGGTAGTGGGGATAAAAAGAGCTGGAGAGATAGAAGGTTTGGGTCAGAAAGTAGATGTTCACGATTTTTGTAGATGGAGAAATTCCTGGGGATGACAAGGGCTAAGTGTGGCCATGGAAGTGGGTAGCTGAAGTGAAAGAGAGGGAAAAGCCTTTGTAGTTGAGCTGAGGGACTGAGGAACTGAGGTGTTGGATGGTTGTCCATAGGGATGGTGATAGCAAGACTAAGATTCAGGCAATGAACGAGAGAAAATAGGGAAGTGCGCCAGAGGGTGGGATAGCTCATCTGAGAGCCAAGACCCTCGGAGAAACAATGACAGGACATTGTGACATTGGAAGGAATGTAGGAGGATGAGCAACACCTGGCATTTCAGGAAGAGGCCAGTTCAAGAGCAAGGTTTCAGTTATAGCACAGAGATGGGGGAGAATGTTTGAGGAAGAGGTAGAGGCAGAGGGTAGAAATCCTTTTTTTTTTTTTTTTGCCATCAGTGGGAATATCCAGAGATCCCATTAGAAAGGGAGGAGAGGTAAGAGCTGGGCTTACATTTTGGATGGTGTCCAAAAATCCGTCCCAACATATCCTGATGGCTGAGAAGAGTGGGCATTTCAGGCCTCTGAGAGAAGTTGGCCACAGCTTGGCTTAAGCGTGTTTCTAATTCTTAGATATAGGTAGCTCTGGTACTGGGAAGGCTATGGTACCTTGGTGGCATACCAGACGGTAGGTGCTCTATGCAGACCTTTATGCTCCGTGCTGTCTTTTTTTTTTTTTTTTTTTTTTAAATATTTATTATATTTATTTTCTTTATCTTTTTTAAAAAATTATTTTCTGGCTGCATCGGGTCTTAGTTGTGGCACGCGGGATCTTTGTTGAGGCATGCGGGATCTTTTGTCGCTGCGCGCAGGCCTCCCTAGTTGTGGTGCGTGGGCTTCTCTCTAGTTGTGGCGTGCGGGTTTTCTCTTCTCTAGTTGTGGTGTGCAGGCTCCAGAACGTGTGGGCTCTGCAGTTTGCGGCACGTGGACTCTCTTGTTGAGGCGTGTGAGCTCCGTTGTTGTGGCACTCAGGCTTATTTGCCCTGTGGCATGTAGGATCTTAGTTCCCCGACTAGGGATTGAACCCACGTCCCCTGCATTAGAAGGTGGATTCTTTACCACTGGACCACCAGGGAAGTCCCCTTGGTGCTGTCTTAAATCTTCTGGTGAGGACTGGTGAAATAAGGATTGAGGTCCTACTGAGCAGAGACTGGTATCTGGCTGAGTAATGAGACATCCCCTGGAGAGACCCATAAGTATGGAAGAGGAGGGGTTGGAAATCTGTGGGCGGGACTTTGCAGGAGTTGAGAGTAGTTAATAAGGCCTTGTTTGTATCCACAGGCTGTCAAGGCCCAGGGAAATTTGGGTTAGGTTGCTCACCGGTGCAAACCTACAGAGCGGGCAAAAGAAAATAATCATTTTTCCATCTTTGGTCTTTGTGCCACACTATTAGAGGCAGTGTTGCTTATACCCCAGAATAGTAAAACTACTCTTTTGGTTTTTACTTACAACTCTGTGAAGCAAAACATGAATTTGGCAGTGGTGGGGCAGGTGGGCAGGTAAATCTCAGTGACATATACCATGCTGGATTCAGAATAACTGGGCATTAATCTGTTCATATTGTAGGTGAGGAAACAGAAAGTTCAGTAAGTTGTCCAAAGGCAAAGATCACGTGAGTAATGGACCCTAGGATTTGATTTCAGATTTGTCTGACTCCGAAGTCTGGCCTTTTCCTTTCTGGTGGAGGATGTAGCTTTTTGGGATTGGTGTGATTGGTCCTATTGGCAAAGGGAAACCGAAGCTTTCAGTAAAAATAAGGGAGAAACTAAGGCAGTCTTAGTAAATAGAGTCTGTCAAAGGGAATGACCCTGAGGTAGGTAGAAAGCAGGTGTAAGAGAAGAGACAGCAGAGAGGATGGTTGGTCTTGATTAAGCCTAATTTATCTCTTGACCACTGATAGGAAGGGGGGGAGGGGCGAGTTAGTAAGAGGAAATGGTCCAAGAGCCAAGCTTTCCAGGATATTCTCGTATTTTCCCCTCAGAAGCCACATCTGGACAGAGGCTCAGCTTTAGCTTTGTCATCAAATTCTGGGCATAGACAAGGACTTGATTTAGGAAGGCAGGCTGGCTGTCCAGAGCAGCTTTGTCTCATGGAAAGGACATGTGGCTGAGTAGGGGAGTGACCAGCCAGGAGTGAGGAGACCTATGTTTCAGTGCAGCCCATGAGGAAGGGAACAGTAATGGTAGGTGAAGTGATGCTTATTTATTCATGGAAGATAAGTATAGATTATTTCCTCAGGGGAGCCTGAGAAGCATCCTTAAGGAGAGAACAGGAACTCAGCCAAAAGAACTGACCTAATTGGAGGTCTCAGCAAGGATCCGGAGCTGTTTCCTGATCCCTCGTGTCCAGGACCCTGTGGCCTGTGACTTGTGTTTTTGCGGTTTAGAGAAACAGGATGGAAAGGCAGAGGTACCAGACCCTTTCTGGGCATTTAACTTCTTCTGTTGGTCTGACGTGGCACTGGACTTTGTAAGAAACAAGGGGTTCAGCTGTGCAAGTCGAAAGTCTTGGATATTTAACTCTTCTGGTTTCTCAGGCTCTTTCCGGAACCTCGTGAGCTCTACGTTCATGCGGGTCTTAGGCACTTCATATACAAAGAGAACCTTGTTCTTCAGCTTGTTTTGGATCCAGGGATCAATTGAAGCCAAAAGAATTAACGTTTCTTGTAGCTGCATTGAAACAAAGGCCCTGTGGCTGGCTCACTTCAGGCCAACGCTGGGAGGGGAGGGGGAGCTCTGTCGACAGGCCCCTCTGGTCCCAGGGAATGAGGTCAAGGGGACAGTGTCTATGGGCGTATTCCCCTCTCCTCCCCTCTGACAAAGAGCACGTGGTGTGAGGATAGGTGGGAGAGGCTTGGAGGAAGGGTTGAGAAGAGGAAGAGGTGGGTGGGGATGCCTTACGCTTCTTTTCACAGACGGGCTCTTTTCCACATCCAGCATGTCTAGGACCAAGTGGAACACTCGTGGGCTGCGGATCCCCAGGACGCCCTGGCAGAGGCAGGATGAGGGCTCCTAAATAGCCGGCCCCAGGAAGATGCCCCGTCTACACTCTCCCATTCTAGTGCCCTTGTGATAACCTGTGCCTGGAGAGGAGATCTGGCTTCCCAGCGGAGGTAGCACTTTCCTTGCCTTTTGGGACCACTTCATTGGGTTCCGGTACAATTTTTTCACCAGAAGAGTCAAGATAGTTTCTACATGTAATATCTAAGCAATGCCCCTCACACCCTCCTCCTGTCCCTTATCCCACCCACCTCCAATCCTGAAGAAAATCTTTTCCTGAACTCCTGATAGGGCTGGAATTCTAAAATAAAAAAGCAAGCAAACAACCTTCCCAAACTTTACAGCCCTTTCTTCCCTTCGGTAACTCTGCTGGACTGCCCACTCCCCCTGCCTTCAAAACATCTGGTCAGAGTAGCAGAGCTGGCCTTACCAAAGAGATGACTGCTTCCTGGCGTGCAGTGGCATTTGAGCTCATCAGTTGCCTGGAGAAGGGAGTGAATGTGTTGTGGTCCAGTTAAGGGGAGGGGAGGAAGGCTGGCTGCTTCTTACAGTCCAGAGTGAGTCAGGCATAAGGCTGATGTGTGATGTTAATTTTATTAACTTCCCCTTCTTATTTCTTGGGTGAGGAAAGGAGCTGGGAGGGGAAAGGTAGGTACTACAATTTTCCAGGGGGCACTAAATGACGATCAGGACTCACATCTGTCCAGAACATTACCTTTTACAAGTCCCTTTCAGGTCCTCATCTTAATTGGAGCTTTATAGCAACCCTGAGTGGTAGGTATTATCAGCCCCTTTTTACAGATGTAGAAAAGCCCAGAGGTCAAAGAGTGACTTGGCCAGGGGCACAGGCAAGTGTGAGCTGAGAATGGGCCGTAGGTTCTCAGCTCTCTCTGACCCTCTGTCCCCTTGTCACAGCCTAGGATTTGGCCCTGGCAGTTCCCAGCCCAAGCCACTCACGCCTCCACCAAGTTCATCATTGTGGGCTTCATCTTGAGCTCTTCCACAGTTTCAGCAACAGCCTGCCTCATAGCCTGAAGAGGGATTAAGGTGAGACAAGGATTCAGGGGTGTACCCTTAAGTGCTTCTCAAACCTTATTGAATGTTTACTTTGTGCTATATATATGATCCTTGCCTCGAGGAGCTCATGCTCTGGTGGGGAAAGCAGACAAGTGGAACAGTCAGTCACACTCCTGAACTAAGTGTAGGGGCAATAGGAGGGTCTCCTAGCTCAGTCTGGGTACCAGGAAGACATCCTGGAGGAAGTGATGCCTCAGCTGAAACCTGAACATGGAACATGAGTTAACCAGGTAGAGGGCTGGGGGCAGATTTCCCGGGCAAGAGGGAGAGCATGTACAGAAGCCTGGAGGCAAGAGAGAGCACAGAGAGGTTAAGGAGCAGAAAACAGTTCCGTTTAGCTAGGTGACCAAACGGACTCTTCAGAGTGGGGCGCTCTGAGTAATTACACTGGGACCACAGGTATAAATCAGGATGGGGTGTTTCTAAGCACAGCAGGTGTGTGGCTCTGAGCGGGAGTGTAGTGGGGCTAGAGAGATAGGCAGGACTTGGGTGGTGAAGGGCAGTGTAAGCCCTTCTGAGGGCTTGGGGAGCGATTGAGAAGTTCTATGCAGAGGTGAGCCGCAATCTGATTCACAGTTTAGAAAAATGTCTTTAGCAGTTCTGTGGCTGGTTTTGTAGGAAGCTATAACAAAGATAAAAGCAAGGGAGGGCTTCCCTGGTGGCGCAGTGGTTGAGAGTCCGCCTGCCGGTGCCGGGGACACGGGTTCGTGCCCCGGTCCGGGAGGATCCCACATGCCGCGGGGCGGCTGGGCCCGTGAGCCATGGCCGCTGAGCCTGCGCGTCCAGAGCCTGTGCTCCGCAACGGGAGAGGCCACAGCAGTGAGAGGCCCGCGTACCGCAAAAGAAAAAAAAAAAGCAAGGGAGCACAGAGGAAGGCAGGGTGATTCAGTTGTTGGTGATCTGGGAAAACTTCCCATAGGAGGTGTTGTTTGGACTGCCTTGGAAGGGACAATCGTATTTTAATAGGCAGAAGGAGAAAGGAGTTACTTACCAGTGGGACCGAAAGCATGTGTCAGTTTTCCACCTTGCAGAGGAGGGAGAGGTGACTCAGGGCATTTTAAGCTGAGAGAACGGCCCGCATGAAGGCAAGGTGGCATGAAAACAGGGGCTGCATTAGGGTGAATGTGATGCTTTGGGGGGCAGCGTGGTGAGAACCAAGCCAGGGGGGTCTTTAGAGAAAGGTAGAGAGACAGGTTTGAGTTGCCTGGACTTGGGAGTTTTGGTCTCACTTACGAAGAAGGGTTCATTATACGTCTTCCTCCTGAGCAGGTCAAATGTGAGTCCTTCCAGGCCCTGTGCCTGGATCTGTTCCAGCCCAATGGTCTTGAGCATCTGGCTGGCTTCAAAACGGTGCTGAGGGAAAGGTTGGGGAAGACATGAAGGACAGACTCCCTTTCTCATCCCCCAGCCCTGTCCTAGTCCTGGAGAGTACGAGGGTACGAGGCAGCCCTAGAGCTTACCTCAAGGACGCTGGAAGAGCACAGCTGGTCTAGGATGGTCCTGATGACCGTGGCTGAGTGCACACCCATTATCTTGACCAGTATACTGAGTGCCTGTGGAGGTGGGCAGGGCGGGCTGGGGTATACCAGACCAAGAGGCATCTGGATGGCCAAGCAGGCTTGAGGGCTAGAACTTGTAGGGAATAGGTGGGGTCCTTTCTCCTCCCTCTTGGCCTCATGAGTGAGAGCATAGGTTCATGTGTGCACACACGTGTACATAAGTGCATGAACACCCATACACATCGAATGTACACAGACACGTGTACATTTAGCGTCCATACGACCCTGTACTCATATGTATATACACACTGACAAAACACACAGAGGACCCTGTGGTGCTCCTTGCGGGAGCTTCTTTTCTCTGGGATGAGGATGACAGGATCCAGACCCCACCAGTCAGCCCCGGTTCCCCAGTGCTCGCCAGGGAGCTTGTCCTCCTGCCTCTCTGACCTGCATCTGCTGGGTCTTCGGCCCTTGGTGCAGGCACTGCAGCAAGTACTCTCGGGCTGTGCTGCTGCAGGGCCTCAGGAACCCCAAGCACAGGGCCGCCTCCACTGCTGCCTTGTTCCCTGACTTCTTTATCAGCATCTGCAGCACAGGCACCAGCTTCTCTCCATCCTCGACCTGAGTCCTCTGAGAGGGAGATGAGGGACACGGGTTGTGGGACTATGTCTTCGTCCAGGCTTTGTCAGGAAGGCAATTCATTACTGCTTCCAGACCATTCTCCCTCCTCCTTAAGGTGAATCTCATGTCATGAGATTATTTTACCCACTTCCCTTATTTTTGCTGTCATCTACTTGCTCCTAGGCCACATCTTTTCATTTCTCTATGACTTTTCTTGTGGATGGATCAATGTTACTCTCTAACACTTCTGCCGTCTTAATTCCTGGCATCTGAAAAAATATACATGTCATTGATCCAACGCCTCTCCTCCAATAACCTTGTCCTCTGCTCTATGTCAGCCACCAATTCCCACAGAGAGACTTTATCATTACCCATTACTGCAACTTCTCTATGACCCGCCCCCCCCCATCTTTCTGGTTCTCCTCTGATGTCAACAATTGTTGGACTCCACAAAGACTAACAATTCACTGAGCACCTTTTCGCTGCCCCTCACTTTCTTCCCTCTTTACCCGGCTTCAGTTCCACGGTCCTGCTCACTCAACTCCTTTACCCCCTCTTGCTTCATTGTACTCAACTCGCCACCAACTCTGTGCCTGCACTTCCTGGCGGGAAACAAAGTTATGAGGACTAATCTCACTTGAAATGTATGAACACAAACCTCCTGTAGACCCTTAATGCTGCCTAGTGATCAGACTACTTTCCCCCGGGCAATTCTCTTTCCCACCCTTCTAATTCATTCTCTTTCCTCTGGAATCTCTAACACTTCTTCCTCTATTCTTTTTAGTTGATGACCTTGCTTCCTACTTTACTGAGCAAATAAAAGCAACTAGAAAAGAAGTTCCAGAGACATTTACCACCACTTCTATCCAACTTTCAACACCTGCACCCATATGTTCTTCCTTTCCACATGTTACAATGGACCATGACCATCTATCTAAAGTCAGTCTCTCTACTCATGTGTTCGAGCTCATCCCTTCTCATCTGCTCAAGAACATTGCTGCACAGTTCTTCCCACCCTCTTCAAAATGATCATTTTCCTAACAACTGGGTCATTATACCTCAGCATTGAAATATGCTGTTATTTTTCCTTTTTCTAGTATTTATCCCTGCTGCTGACTACAACTCTTTTCAGCAAAACTTGGAAAGTTGTCCATGCTTTCCGACTCTAACTTCTTTCCTCCCATCCTCTTAAACCCACCCTATTCAGGCCTTCACTCCCACTTTCCCACCAGAATGGTTGTTTTTAAAAAATATTTATTTATTTATTTATTTGGCTGCGCCGGGTCTTAGTTGTGGCATGCGGGATCTTCACTGTGGCATGTGGAATCTTCAGTTGCAGCATGCGGGACCTTCAGTTGCAGCATGCAGGATCTTGAGTTGCGGCATGTGGGATCTAGTTCCCTGACGAGGGATTGAACCCGGGCCCCCTGCATTGGGAGCATGGAGTCTTAGCCACTGGACCACCAGAGAAGTCCCCACAATGGTTCTTGTTATGATAAAGATTCCCACATTGTTAAATCCATTGGATCGATTCTCAGTCCTTATATTATTTGATATGGTTGATTTATCTCCTTTCCTTGATATATGTTCTTCACTTGATTTTCAGAATGCCACAACCTTGTTTGTCTTCCTACCTACTGGCCATTTCTCAGTACTTACTGGTTCTTCCTCTTGTCTCTGACTGCTTAACATTGGGGTGCCCCAAGGCTTGATTCTTGGTTCTTAGTGATCTCATCTAGGTGAATGACATTAAATGCTACTTATATGCTGACAACTCATAGATTTCTTCCTCTAGCTGTATATCTAACTGTTTACTTGCTGTCTCCCTTGGAGGTCTGGTAGACATCTGAAACATAACTTGTCCAAAATTGGGCTTTTGATACTATAGTACCTCCAAGCCTGTTCCACCTGCAGCTTTCTCCATGTTAGTTGGTAACAACTCCATCCTTTCAGTTTCAAGGCCAAAAACCTTGACCTCATCCTTGTTTCCTCACTGTCTTTTTTTAAATTTAAATTTTTAACATTTTTGGCTGTTGGGTCATTGTTGCTGCGCATGGGCTTTCTCTAGTTGCGGTGAGCGGGGGCTACTCTTCATTGTGGTGTGCGGGCTTCTTATTGTGGTGGCTTCTCTTGTTGTGGAGCACGGGCTCTAGGCATGCGGGCTTCAATAGTTGTGGCACGTGGTCTCAGTAGCTGTGGCTCACAGGCTCTAGAGTGCAGGCTCAGTAGTTGTGGTGCATGGGCTTAGTTGCTCCATGGCACGTGGGATCTTCCCGGACCAGGGCTCGAACCCATGTCCCCTGCATTGGCAGGCGGATTCTCAACCACTGTGCCACCAGGGAAGTCCCCCTCACTGTCTTTTATAACTCACATTTAACCTGTCAGAGTTTTGCTTTAAAAATGTATCCAGAATTGAATAACTTCTTACCAACCACACTGCAACCACCATGGTCCAAGCCACCATCGTATCTTACCAGGATTGCTTCAGCAGCCCCTAACTGGTCTCTCTGCTCCCACTTTTGCCCCCCGCCCCTGTGCATCTTTTTTCAGCATAGCAGTAAGAGTGAACCTTTTGAAACATAAGTTAGATTATGTTACTGCTTTGCTCAAATACCTATTCCACTCAGAGTAAAAGCTCAAGTACTTAAAAGTCATCCAGAAGGCCACATACGATCTAGTCTCCTTTAACATCTCTGACCCACAGCTTCATTTCCTCCTGGTTTCTCTGTTCGCGCTGCACTTCCTTCCCATGGCCTCCTTGCTGTTCCTTGACCATGCCAAGTGTGCTCCTGCCTTAGCGCCTTTGCCTGGATTTGTCCTTCTGTCGGGATGCCTTCTCTCAGATATCTGCAAGGCTCACCCCTCGCCCTCTTGTCTGTGCTCAGACGACAACTTCCAAATGAGGCCTTCCTTGTCCTCCATGTTTAAAAGTGCAACTCATCCCATCTCCACTTGGCATTTCTGATCACTCTCACCTTGCTACGTAATTTTTCCACCTTCTCCCTGCTTAACCCCTTGCCAACACCCATCAATTACCTTGTCTTACCTCGCCCCAGTGACTGACTCTCCTCCCAATCACCTGGTCTTTGGGGACAGCAGCCCAGGAGTTCAGAGCCACCCGTAGCGCTGTCAGAGTACCCATCCTTTGCCCCTCATTTTGCCCGTTCAGCTGCTTGATGAGAGCTTGGATCACATGCTTATTCAGGCAACCTGGACAGGGAGGACCTCAGGTCAGGGCAGAGCCTCAGGGCTGCCCCTCTCTGCCAGAATCCATTTGACCCCTGTGCCTTCAAGACAGAAGTTCTAAGTACTAGGTCACAGGGTTGCCCGTCCCCTCAAGACACCAGAGCACGTGGCTGAGCATGACGGCCATTCCCAGAGCCCACTCTCCCTCCCTCCAATCTCTTCTCGCTTTTCACCCCACCTTCCTCTCTCTGCCCAACAGTACATCAGACGATTCCCAGACCCTGCCAATGGCTAGGTTGCAGTGAGTGTACAGTCCCCTCCCTTCTGTCCTTCCCCAAAGGGCAGTGTGCCTGCACTGCTTCCTTCCTCACCTCCCCGCTTCTCCCCACCCAGGGAGAGGACATACTCACCCAGGATGGCCAGGGTTTGACAGGCCTCATACTTCACTTTCTCTGGGCCAGTTTGGGCCTGATTTAAGAGGTGGTGGGTGGGAACATGCCATAAGGTGGTGGAATGTCAGAGCTTTCAGGATCATCTCAGCTTAACTTTTCATTTTACAAATGAGGAAACCGAGGCCTAGAGAGTGACCTGTTTATGCTCAAACACAGGGTACAGGCAGGATGGTATGATGGAAGGAACATGACTTGGGAGAAAGGCTTTTGTTCACATCCCTTTCTGGTATCTGGTAGCCACATGGCCTTGGGCAAGTCACTTGGCCTCTCAGAGCTTTCATTTTCTCATTAGAAAAATGCAGCTACTACTACCTATTCCTAATATTGGAAGATTTAAATGAGATTCTGTGTAAGAACACAGACCCCCCCCCCATTATAAATTGGCATATAGGCACAGGCATTGACTCAGTTAAGGTAGAGAATGAACTCAGTCCCAGTTTTCTCTTGGCTTTTCAGTTGCTCATCTTTCCTGTTAGACAGAGGGGATCTTCAGATTCCCCCTTTCCCATCCTTTTAGATCAAGCTGATCTTTAAAGAAGCCAAGGGCATGAGGTGGGGACATGCCACACAAGGCGGCTCTCTCCTCCCTGGATCTGACCCATAGTCCTTGAGCCTGGGAGCCTTGTCAGTGCCCGTGTGCCAATGCTCTACACACCTCAGGCTCTGTTTCCTCCTCTCCTGAACTCTGTGCAGCCCCAGACTCACCACCTGCCATAGTGCTTCCATGATAAACTTGTCTCTGACGCCCAGGCACCCCAGAGCCTGCAGGAACAGGGTTAGAGGAAAGGGAAGAGACTTTGGACACCACCACTGGGAATTTCCATCCTCTGAACACAGCTGGAGTTTATTCTTGGAACAGCACTCTACCCTTGCCCTCCACCTCAAGCATCTTTCTACTCCTTTTTTTTTTTTTTTTTTTTTTTTTTGCGGTACGCGGGCCTCTTACCGTTGTGGAGCACAGGCTCTGGACGTGCAGGCTCAGTGGCCATGGCTCACGGGCCCAGCCGCTCTGCGGCATGTGGGATCCTCCCAGACCAGGGCACGAACCCGCGTACCCTGCATCAGCAGGCGGACTCTCAACCACTGTGCCACCAGGGAAGCCCCATCTTTCCACTCTTCAGCTTAGCCAACTCCTACCTGTAACCATGCCCCTCCACCCTTGCCACTTCTCACCTGTGCTGCATAGAGCTGCTCATCCTCTCTGGGAGATTTCAGGCTTTCTGTGAGTTCCTGCCCATCAAAGGGAGCCAGTGGAAGGGAAGAAAGGGATAAATAGAGTTCTACAACTATACTTTCAAACTGGAGGGAGCTCATCCAGTCCAATCCCTTTTCCTCCCCTCCCTCCATTTTGCAGGCAGCAGGCAGGGACTGAAGGCAGAAGGGTGGTGTGAGCCCCAGGTAAGGGCGTCCACAGAAAGAGAGTCTCCCCATTCTCCCCCCAGCCGTGGTCCCTGACCTTTAATCTTTGCCACTTCAGCGGGTCCCCAGTAGGGTCTAAGGGCTTGGATTCCATCTGAGGTTTTATAATCAGCTTGCTCATTGGGAGATGGAGTTTTTGGATGAGGGTACCCTCTTTGAGGTACCTGTGTGAGAAATTGCACAGGTAGCCCTGGTCCCCCCGTTTTCCCTCCCTCCTTACTTCACAAACTCTTCTCTGCCTCTGGTCCTCAGCCCAGCTCAGAGGTGAGACCAGAGGAAGTAAGATGAGCCTGCTTCTACCCCAGGGTCTCCTCTGGGATCTGGAGGCTGACTTGCACCACGCCCAGCCCCACTCCACCCCTTTCTTCTCTTTCCTTCCTTTCCTAGAAGATGTGGAGGGCATGGAGAACAGGAAGGGGCCCAACACACCTAGGGTGAGCTCTCATTTCCCACAGTATCTTCTGGGCCTCCCGTTCCTTTTGCTGATTATACAGGGTGTGCCAGTGCGTGTAGATCTCAGGCTGCTTGGAGTAGCAGTAAGGTACAGAGTTTGGCTTGCTCGGGTGCTGCCTCCAGCACTCTGGACTTGGGGGAAACTCTTCCTTTGGCATCTGGGGGGTGTGAGTGGCAGAGAAGTCACGGGGGGCATTCCTCAGCCAGGAAAAGGGCCACAGGGTGAGAAGGGACTACACGAAGGAAGCAGCCCTTCAGCCTGTCGTCTGAGCTGAAGTCACAGCCGCCTCGTAACCCACTGTGTGACTTGGGCGAGTGACTTCACCCCACCAAGATCTCAGTCTTCTCATCTGCAAACTGGAGCTAATAATCCTTGTTCTGTACCCCTCCCAGGGTGGTTGTGAAGAACAAATGACATAAAGATTGTGAAGCCATTGCTGATCTGCAGATTGATCTGAGTACAGTTGGCCCTCTGTATCTGCAGGTTCCACATCCACAGATTGAAGGTATTTGGAAAATAAAAATTCCAGAAAGTTCTCAAAATACAAAACTTGAATTTACCACGTACCCAGCAACTCTTTACATGCCATTTACATTGTATTAGATATTATAAGTAATCTAGGGAGGATATGTGTGTAGGTTACATGCAAATACCACACCACTTTATACAAGAGACTTGAATATCCATGGATTTTGGTATCCACAGGAACCAATCCCCTGCGGATACCGAGGGACAACTGTACACAGTTTGGTTAGTTGAGCATCTCAGAGTACTTTGAAAAAGGCTTCCAGACAACGAGATGAAAAGGCAAGGGTCAAGGGAGCTGTGGAGTAAAGAGGGGGGATGGAAATTCAGGCTACAGCTCCTTCATTCAGGCATTCAACAGATACTTAGTGAGCACTTACCATGTGCCAAGCACTAGGTGCTGGGGATACAGTTATCAGCCCTCATGGAACTTAATAGTTTTGCTGGAAAAGCAGGATTTCTTCAAATAATCTATCTCTTATACAATTGTGAAACTGTAGCTCTGGTTGCAGTGGAGGGTTTTGGATGGATCAGGGGCTTTCTCAGAAGGTTTGGCTAGGATTCATACCTATCTCTTCTCAAGCCTTCCTGTCTCTACAACAGATCTCTGAGCAACAGGAAGAGGGGCTTCAGCCAGTGGTTCCCAGTGTGGTGACTGAGAAGATCATCATAAGATGATCTTCACATAAGAGTTCTCGGGTGATTGTCATGACTTCAGAAAATGGGGCATTGACTCAGTATGAGTAGGGTTGTCAGATTTAGTAAAAACCAAGCAAATAAAAAACAGGATGTCCTGTTGAATTTTGATTCCAGGTAATGAAGGCAATATTTAGGACATATTCATACTAAAAAATATTCATTGTTTAGCTGAAATTTAGATTTAATCAGGCATCCCATTTTATCTGGCAATTCTAATGAGGAAGATCCCTGTGTTAATAAAAATGACTCATTATTAAGCCCTGCCTGCATAGCCTAAGCCTTACAGATATTATCTCATAGCAACTTGATAAAGGGAGATGGGCAGAGGTTGGCTTGTGACAGAGGATACTCCTGAGGCTCAGGGAGGGAAAGTGACTTGTCCAAGGTCACACATAGTTAGTGGCAGCCCCAGGGGTGAGTGTCAGGGTTCTATGAACTAGCCTTAATGGGAAAGGATAGTCTGCTGCCCCTCCTACTTCAACGAAGCTCCCAGGGTGGCAGAAGTTAGGGGTCTTACCTGGTGGCAGGACAAGGGCAGGAGAACAGGAGCTGTGGCTCTTCTGAGTTCTATGGTACAAATGGAATGGCAATGACAAGGGTGGATTGAAGAGTCATCCTTCCAGTCTTTCATTTATTTAGCATTATTAGCATTTAATGAACGCTGTATCCGGCACTGGGAGGTAAATAAGGCATAATTCCTGTTGTTAAGGGACTCATACTTTCCTGGTATCTTGGTCTGTGGAACAGTAAAATTGCCATAGCCTGGGAGCCTCTCCGAAATGCAGAGTCCCAGGCTCCACCCCAGACCTACTGAATCAGGATCTTCATTTGAGCAGGATTCCTATGCATGTTGAAATTGGAGAGACACTGGTCTAGCAGAGTGGTTCTCAACCCTGGCTGGGTATTAGAATTATTTGAGGGAATTTTTAACATGCCTCAGTCCTACATCAGACTAATTGAATCAGATTCTCTGAGGAAGGGGCCCAGGCGTTTTAGAAAGCTCCCCTGAGGATTCTAATGTGCAGCTAATGGTGAAAACCACTGGTCTCATTCAGTGGTTCTGAGACTTGAGTATGCATTAGAAAGAACTGGAGAGCTTGTTAAAACACAGATTTCCTTATCCCCAGATGAGTGTTGATTCAGTAAACCTGGGGTGTGGTCTGAGAAGTTGCTTTTCTAATAAGATACTGATGCTGCTGGTCCTGGGAACATACTTTGGGAACCACTGGTCTAGCTGGTGAGACAGAACTGTCTACTGGTGATTAACAGAGGGAAACAAATGTGGAGATGGATAAAGGCACATGTGGTCCAGATGAGGGGTCCCTAACCTGGTTGGGAGGAGGAGGGAGGGTTTCCCAGAGGAGGTTATACACAAGCTGAGCCTTCCGAGCAGGTAGGAGGCAGCCAGACAGATGAGGGGGAAGCAGTGGGCACGTGGAATACCTTCAAAAGTTGGAGCTGTAAGAATGGGGTGCAGATGAGGGGGCAGAAGCTGGGAGACACAGAGACGTCTCATCTAAGAGGGCGCTGGAGACTTACCTTGAGGGCTGTGGGGAGCCTTGAAAGTATCCAGGGGTCTGCCCTGCCTCTTCCCATGGATCTGCTGACATCACCCAGACCCCTGCCTGGGAGTGGGTGCCAGGGAGCTTTCCTTTTCAGCTTCCTATCCCTGACTCCACTCCTGTCCATTGCAGCCTCACCTTTGGTCCTTTCTGGATAGTCCAGCCATGGGCACTTGAACATTGACCTGTTGAGGTCAGAGATGTCGACTGATTTTTCGTAGGCCATCCTCTCCTCCTGGGGGAGCCAGAGAGCACCTGGGTTGGGGAGGAGACTGCAGGGACTACTCCCTTGTGAGGGCAGGGTCACAGCTCAGGGAGACCTGTCCTCTGGGGCACAAGAGGGGCTAGTGAGGTGTCTGGGCTTCTGGAGGTGGAGGCCTCCAAGTGCTGGGCAACCAGATCGCCTAGGTAAATAGAACACTCCGGTTCCATTCTGGAGTCCCAGCCTCGGCATCTACTTGCCTGTGGATTGAGCTAGTCACTTTCTCTCTGGGAGCTTCATTTACCTCATCTGAAAAGTGGGAAAGCCATGCTTGTCTGGCTAGGTAGAGGCGCAGTGGTGAGGCGTCAATTCAAAAAGAAAATCGAAGCATTTAGTGAACTTCAAGCTCATGTAGCCCATGTTAGGAGCAGGGATTGTCCTTAGGATTAGTCATCAGGAAAATGGCAAAAAAAATGGGAAAGCCCTATTCATACACACGCCTCCCTCCTTGGCAGCAAGAGATGGAACTCTTTTTTTTTCCTTTTGATCGCTGAGCACGTTTATTTTATTTCATTTTAGAAAAAAAAAATCTGAGTTTTAAAAAATACGTGGGGGGTTTCCCTGGCGGTCCAGTGGTTAAGACTCCACACTTCCACTGCAGGGGGCCTGGGTTCAATCCCTGGTTGGAGAACTAAGATCCCATCTGCTGCCCACATGCTGTGAGGCGCTGCGAAAACTAAAAAAAAAAAATAAATAAAAGAAACTCTGGAATTATTAAAACAAAATATATAAGAACAGCAATAATAAAAAATGCAAATGTGGATAATCACATATATTGACATTGAAAAGTAGAAATGCCATCCCTTTACAGATTTTATCTCAGAGTCTATCAACTGTACCTCAGCTTCCATTGGCACCAGCAGCTGACTGTCCTACAGTCCTCGTGCTCGCTGAGCCACTGCTTCTGTTGAAGGTTTCATGTCATTTGTACTACACAGAATTCCTTTCGCTGCTTGCAGTGATGGCTACACTGCAACCTCAACACCTAGCATAGTGCCTGGCACACAGCAGGCAGCTCGCTGTAGCGAGAAAACACAGGCCACCAAGTCCTCCGACTGGACCATCGCTTCCAATAAACTGACGTGCTGCACTGAGAAAGACAGCGTCACCATGCGGATTTCCCGCCGAGAATGTTCAACCTGAATCTAGGTATGAGGAAACAATAGGCAAACCCACCTTAGAAAATATTCTACAAAAATCCCATCTGAACTCCTGAAGAAAATATCAATAAATCTTAAGGACAAAGAAAGTCTGTTAAAGGACACTAAAAAGACCCGACAGCTAAATTCAATATGTGCCTGTAATTGGAGCCTGGATTTTTTTTTTTTTTTTTTTTTGCGGTCCGCGGGCCTCTCACCGTTGTGGCCTCTCCCGTTGTGGGGCACAGGCTCCGGATGCGCAGGCCCAGCGGCCATGGCTCACGGGCCCAGCCGCTCCGTGGCATGTGGGATCTTCCCAGACCGGGGCACGAACCCGCGTCCCCTGCATCGGCAGGCGGACTCTCAACCACTGCACCACCAGGGAAGCCCTGGAGCCTGGATTTTAAAAGATAGCTATAGAGGACGTAATTGGGACAACTGTGGGGATTTGATCATGGACTCTATGTTAGAAAATAATATCGTGTCAGTGTTAAATGCTACTCATTCTGTGGCTACGCAGAATGTCCTTGTTATTAGGAGATACACACTAAGACTGTTGGGGGGATGTGATATCACATCTGCAACTTTCATTTCAGAAAAAAATGTACATACCAACCATCTGTATAATATACGTGTGTGTGTATATACACACACACGTATATGCACATAGATAAAGCAAATGTGATTAAATGTTAATATTTGAATCTAGATGAAGGGTATATGGATGTTTTCTTGCAAATTTCACTAGGTTGGAAATTTTGCAGATTAAAGATGGGAAAAAAAAGCAGCAGCTTTGGCATTGGACCTTGGATCTGGTGTGTCTAAATGTTAATTGTACCACCTTCCACCCCACCTCCCCTGTTTTTCTGGTTTGTTTGTTTTTTTAAAAAAATTATCTATTTATTTACTTATGGCTGTGTTGTGTCTTCGTTTCTGTGCGAGGGCTTTCCCTAGTTGTGGCGAGCGGGGGCCACTCTTCCTCGCGGTGCGCGGGCCTCTCACTGTCGCAGCCTCTCTTGTTGCGGAGCACAAGTTCCAGACGCGCAGGCTCAGTAGTTGTGGCTCACGGGCCCAGTCGCTCCGCAGCATGTGGGATCTTCCCAGACCGGGGCTCGAACCCGTGTGCCCTGCATTGGCAGGCGGATTCTCAACCACTGCGCCACCAGGGAAGCCCTGTTTGTTTGTTTTTTGTTTTTGTTTTGCTTTGGGGCTTTGGGCAAGTTATTTCCATCTCTTGCCAAGGGTTTTCCCCCACTGTAAACAGGGTTAATAATACTCCCTGCCCCACAGGTTATGAAGATGAAGGATGGTGGATGTAAAGAGCTGACAATGCCTGGCACAGAGTGATCACGCACTTAACGCCGTCTCTAATTATGTGGGTATATTTGCTAAGACAGGTTCACAGGAAGGAACACATCGATGGGAAAGTCGGAATACACCCACCTGAAAAGTGCTGGTGCCGTGGTAGAAAACCACAAAATCCCTCCTTCTCTTTATTTGAAAGAACTGAGGTGTTTCAGGAGTGCCATGAAATCCCATTCCACGGGCACGAGTGGTGTGTCAAAGAAACCCACTGCCGGTAAGGGGTAGGGTGGGCTAGGGTGGAAGCCAGCAGAGTAGGCGGAAGGGCAGACCATGGTCTGAGGAAGCAGGGAGGTGTGTGGCGGGAAGTGAGAGAAACTCTTGGGGCCTCAGGACTGGGAGGTAGTGACTGTGGTCTCCCTTCAGAGTGGATGAGCCACTGGTCCCTTTACCTGATCTGTCCTGCCCAGGCCCCTTCTCAGAGAGCCTGTGCCCCCGGGCCTGCTCACTGCATAGGGCCACAGCCCCCAAATCCAGGGTGGACACCAGATGTGACCAGCCCTGGATCCAGTGCTTAATGCTCACGAGGAAGGGGGGTTCCCGACAGGAAGTCAAACCAGGAGCCAGCTTTGTAATTGCATTGAGAATTTTAATGAAACTCTGATTTCTTACATTTGCCAGTCAGCCCTTCCAGTGAGGGGCTGAGATAGGCGCTTTGGTCATGGGGCATGACCGTAGAAGCCCAGTCTCCCTCCCTCCTTCGCCTCCAGAGGCGCTGACATCCTTCCTGACTGCAGAGCGGCGGCCGGGCGAGGGCTCTGAAGCTCGGAGCCTAGAGACCTCCTGTGCACAAGGCAGAGCCCCAGGAGCCCTAGGAGGCTTTTACAGCAGCTGCTGCAGGTGGTGGAATCTGTGCCCTCCAAAGAGCGGGTGGGAGGAGGGCACTGGGGGGAAACCTCCCAAGCTGGTTAGGACAAGAGCAAGAAGCAAAGTTTGCACAAGTTCAGTTTCAAGGCGTCCTTTATCCTAGCTCAACTCTAAAATGTTGATGTACTCCTGCACCCATTTCTTCTCTGGGTTGGCACACACCTGGCGATTCTTTCTGGTGATAAAGCTGTGGGGGAGAAGAGGGTGAGACCTGGTCAGTGCTGGGAGCACCAGTTTTGGAGATGAGGTGGATTGAGGCGGGGGGAAATGATACTGGGTGGGTTAGTTTTGGAGCTCCATATGATTGCATTGGTGGCATTCAAGGAAAGAACATTTTCTCTTCTGTTGGGTCGAAGGGCTCCAAGCCAGAAGCAGTCCTGTGTACCTTTTAACTCCCCGCCCCACAAGCCGCAAAAACACATGCATCCTGGAGATCTAAGGGGATACGGGGCCCTAGGAGCCCAGGCTTGAGCTGGTCAACCACTTCTCAGCACTTCCTGTTTCATACCCTGTGCTGGGTGCTGAAGATGCAGAGAAAAAGAGGTGTCCTCCAGGAAATGAGTCATGGCTGAGTAAGTGGGAGACGAGGTGGTAAAACAAATGTGTGATCTGGCCTTAGATAACACAGTGCCTGGCACACATAGACACTCGACAGAGGAACCCATCTGTGTGTGCCTGGGTGAACGGAAGAAAGGCATGAACTTGAGTCTTGATTTCACCACTTACTAGTTAGATCACCTTGGGCAAATGACTTAGGGCCTCTGAGTCTATATGTTTACCTCTAAAATGTGGAGAGAAATAATTCCTAGTTAGCACAATTATTGTGAAGCTCAGGTGAGATAGTATATATAAATTAGTTTTGAAAAATACCATGCATGTGTTGTTATTGGGGTGCTGCGGGACCTCTGCTTTAGGGTGGATCAGAGCAACATGAGCCCAAAGGTCCCGGGACTGGACACCGTGGCTCGGAGAAGTTGAGGACCCTGAGATACTGGCAGATGTCAAAGCACTTCTACCAATTAACCGGCCAGCATGTGGAGGCCGGTGAGGGCGGGAGGCCTTATCTCTACAGGTGTTGATGGTGTAAGTTGGCAGGCTCACAGGCTGGGGGTCATGGGCTATGTCCAGCTGCCTACGTCACCTGCTTGCTGGGAGACTGGTTGTCTCTGAGGGACACCCTGGGCCTGGCCAGCAGTGCTACCCATTAACGTGTTACTGTGGAGCTAGCCCAGCCTATGTGGACCGTTCTCATTCTGGCTTCTCCTTCAGGATGCTTTCCTGCACCTTTTTGAGATGTTTCCAGACAAAGTGAAGGCTTAGGTTATCTGCTGAGAATGAGGATTTCTTGGCCCCTTTTCGTGCTCTGTCATGGAGAGCGTTCTTTCTCAGGGAAGCTGCTTCCGCTTCTCTGAGCCTCCCTCAGAGCCACCTGACCACCTCTCTTTCTCCCCTGCCTGGCGTGCAGAGAAGAGAAAGGGAGCAGAGGGGTGTACTGGGCTCTGGTGCCTCCTAGTATTTGTCTTCTTGTTTGGGGTGGTGAGGGAGCTTCCGATGCAGGCCCTGCCCTTGGCGGCGAGCCAGGTGTCATACAGGAGAGCCTGCAGACTCACTGGCCTCTCTAACCTCAGCCCCCTTGGCCTGAGGCCAGGAAGTCGAAAGACCAGAAAACCGACATCTGGGGCGGGGGAGGGTTGCCCAGGCTTCCTGCTCCTGCTCCTCCCTGCTGAATGTGATACTGGCTGGCAGCCCCCCTTGCCAGGCCTCCTCTCTCTGCCCGCTCTGTGGGGAGCCTCTCCTGGCCTGACTTCCCTGCACCTTCACCTGCCCCGTGAGAGCAGGTGTGCTCAACGTGGCTGCCCTTCTCTCCTGTGCGCTCCCTCAAGTCTCTGGCCCTGGGTCTGGCACACCGTAGGTGCTTAATGGATATTTATTGAATGAGTTAGTGACTGAAAGTTTTGCATTCACTCATCAGGTTTCACTTGTCACTTCTATGTATATAATAATACATTTAGAGGGGGAGAAGGATGATGATATTTAACAACGTATCAGGCACCTAACTGTGTGCCGGGAAATATTCTAATTTTATCTTTCTTTTTATTATTCTCACTTTGACCTAGTGAGGGAAATACCTCTATTTTACTGCACTTTGCAGATGAAGAAATTGAGGCTCAGTGAGGTTAAGTGATGGGCCCAAGCTCATGCAGCTACTGACTGGCAGAGCTGGGACTTTTTTTTTTTTTTTTTTTTTTTGCGGTACGTGGGCCTCTCACTGCCGTGGCCTCTCCCGTTGCGGAGCACAGGCTCCGGACGCGCAGGCTCAGTGGCCATGGCTCACGGGCCCAGCCGCTCCGCGGCATGTGGGATCTTCCTGGACCGGGGCACGAACCCGCGTCCCCTGCATCGGCAGGTGGACTCTCAATCACTGCGCCACCAGGGAAGCCCAGAGCTGGGATTTTAATAAAGACAGACTAGCCGGAACAGCCAAGACTGCTGTATTCCTGCGACTGTGACATCGGGAGACCCTTTCCTCCTATTAAAAAATGTCACATCTCCGGCCCCAGCACCCTTTCCTCCGCTACAAACCCTTCATCTTACATTCCCTGCTGGACTTTCCATAGAGTTGTTGTGCTGGCACCTTGGTCCTTTCCTTTTTAAACAGCTCTTCCTCAGGACTTCAGGGGGCTCCACCTTCACCCTTCTCCAGGTCTGGGTTGAAACCTCAGCATCACACTCAACCCCTCTCTCTTCCTTGCTACCGACCTCACAGCACCTGCCAGGGCTTGCTGATTCCGCCTCGGAAGGTTCCTCACCCCGTCTCTCCTTCCCTTTGGGTCCTGTTCAGCCTCAGTACCACTCATGTGGACAATAGCAGCCTCTCCACTGGACCTCTCTTGTCTAGACTTTCCCCGTTCCAGCTCATTTCACACTTTTGCTTCACTGTGCTGACACTCAAGGCCCTCAGTGCTTTCCTATACGGAGACTCTACAAAAACCAGAGGAGAGCCTTGGCGACATCCCCTCTGCCTCATACACCCCGTCCCTCAGTCCAATCCAAAGTCAAACAGCACTTTTTGCAGCAAACTTCGCCTAAATTCCTTCTCTTAGCTAAGCCCCGAATCGCAGTGTGTTCCCTCTTTCCTTTGGTAACATTCTTATGCAGGGTGCCCTGGTCATTGCTACATCTGTCTTAGACTTTGTGCCCCAGAAGGGCAGGGATGGTGGTTTACTCTGCTCTGCCTGCCCATAATAGGCGCTCAAAGAAGGATTTTTTTTTTTCCTTTTGAAAAATACTTGTTTTCGGAGATAAAATTAGTAGTGCTACATTTTTTTTTGGCTGTGCCCCGTGCCATGGAGGATCTCAGTTCCCCCACCAGGGATGGAACCCACACTCGGAGCCTTAACCACTGAACCGCCAGGGAAGTCCCAGTAGTGCTAAATATTATTGCTATACTTCGAAAGATTCATCAGGACCAAAGGCCAAATCTGAATACCTGTAACTTTGCCAGTGTCACAGAAATTTCTGGATTAGAAAACTTCATCGTTATATGGAAAACTTCATGACTGCCCCATTTTCATTCTTTAAGTCTCTATCATCTTAAACTTCTTAAGCCACTATCACTAATGACCTTGCTAGAATAGAAAGAGGAGGCTCCAGAAACAGGCTCCATCCCTCCCTCACTTACTGTGCAACCTTGGGCAAGTCACCAAACCTCTCTGGGACTCACTTTCATTATCTGAAACGTGGAGAAAATTATGCATACCTGTCAGGGATGTTATGATAAAATGTAGAGATAATGCATGTAAGACATTTGACAAACAGTAGGCACTTCCTAGGTAGCAAGGATTATTATTTTTCTAAATGTGGTAGCTTACGTATTTAAAGGAGAATCTCATTTCATTATTTCTTCATCAGTCAGTAACTTTTATTTTTTAACACGCTTGACTGCAACTAGGGCCTTGACCTCTGACCTCTCCTCTTTAGTTCCTTTTGAAGTTGCAGCTGGATTTGATTGGGTGTCGGATATGGGGGACTGCGGGGTTCTTAACTGGAAAGGGATGACTGAGTCGATCTTCTCCACCCAGGGGCATGGCAGACCAGGTGCAAGTAACAGTCACATCTGTAAAGATCAGAGACCTAACCTAGCCCATCAGAGTGGGGAGGATCCTTCAGGAACACCTTGTCTAGCCTTTTTCCACGATAGCTGGGGGATCTGAAGCTAGAGAGGGTGGAACCATGGCTATCTAGGCAGCCGGAGGATGGGTGGGAGTGGATGGGGCACCATCTCTGAGGGCTCATGGCAGGGGGACTGGCTCTGGGGCAAAAGGTGTCCCTTCCCTCACCCCCGGAGGGTTCCACAGGGCTGAGACTCACACGACTGCTGCCATGGAGCACTTGCTGCTGGTGTAGAAATACTCCCGGAGGTGGGTGCGGGGCAGCGGGCGGGAGAGGTAGGCAAAGCAGCAGGGTGTGGTGTCCGAGGCATCTGGGAGAGGGAAGAAAGAAGACTCCTGGATTCATTGCCAGTGCACACTGGGTATTGTGCCGGGTGCTTTATATGAATTATCTTTTTAAAAGTTTTTTGGTTTTTTTGTTTTAAAAATATGTATTTATTTATTTGGCTGCACCGGGTCTTAGTTGCAGCACGTGGGATCTTTGCTGCCTCATGTGAAATCTTAGTTGCGGCATGTGGGATTTAGTTCCCCGACCAGGGATCAAACCCGGGCCCCCTGCATTGGGAGCACGGAGTCTTAGCCACTGGACCATCAGGGAAGTCCTTATATGATTTTTTTTTTTTCGGTATGCGGGCCTCTCACTGTTGTGGCCTCTCCCGTTGCGGAACACAGGCTCCGGACGCGCAGGCTCAGCGGCCATGGCTCACGGGCCCAGCCGCTCTGCGGCATGTGGGATCCTCCCGGACCGGGGCACAAACCCGTGTCCCCTGCATCGGCAGGCGGACTCTCAACCACTGCGCCACCAGGGAAGCCCAGTCCCTATATGATTTATCTTGAACAGACTATTATCCTCCTTTGGCTGAAACTGAGGCTCAGAGAGGTAAAGTCACTTGGCCATGGACACACAGTGCCAGAGTGGGGATTCCCTCACCTAATCCTTGAGCCTTCCCTCTATACCACGACCCCATGCCTTTGGCTCTGAGGGCATCCTGCGTTTCCTCCGGGCTTGTCTTAGGTCTTCTGCCCTTATTCTTGCTCTCCTAGGATCCTCAATGGATTCAGAACCTGGTTTCTTTGAACCCTAGGGTGGGTTGCGAGGAGGCTTCCAAAACTCAGACTTCATGACTGAGCCAGGACCCCTAAGAGAGGCCTGAAGATGCATATTTTATCCTGGGACCCTCTGGCTGAGGCATACTGAGAAGGGCTCTGAACAGAGAAGGAGGACATTTTGTTGGTCAGTTAATTCAGGATGGCCCCGGGAAGTGTCAGTTGCCATTTCCCAGCAGAGTAGTAGTGTTTCAGAGCCAAACAGAGCTGGGTTTGAACACTGCTTTCCTTACTTCCTAGTTGCGTGACCTTGGACAAGTTACTTAACCTCTCTGGGCTTCTATAAATGGAGGACAGCTACTCAAAGAGTAGATGTGAGCATTAAATAAGATGATATTTGCAAAGCAATCAGCACAATGCTTGACCCAGAGTGGGCATTTAATTAGATTTTGTTATCCTTTATCAAGTCCCATTTTTTTCCATCTGTGAAGTGGAGGGAATATGACTGTCCCAGGAGAGTTTTACTTAAGTGCTTAGAAGCTTCTTAGAAACCCTGCTGCTGCTAGACATGAGTTAGTCGTGTTTGGAGGTCAGCTCAAGCTGCCCCTGCCTGCTAGTATCACCAGCATCAGTCCACACTCAGCGAGCACCTGTAGGGCTTGGGGTGTAGACCTTGATGGCACATACAAGTTGTTCAGGGGGTCCCTGCCATGAAGTGGCTTTGAGATCTATCAGGGACAACTGGACATCTGGGTAAAGCAGTACAGGAGAATGTAAATCATAGGGTTCAGATGGTATAAATGCTACAGTTGAAAAGAGGATGAGGTCTGGGCCAGTCTAAGGGTCGGACCCCGGGGGCTGTGGTGGTCAGGACCTGGACTTACGTGGGGAGGCAAATGCAGGAGCGCAGAGGGTAGCCATGGCGAGGATGACAGCGAGGGCGGCAGCGGAGACCTTCATGGTAGCTGTGAGCAGAGGCTGTGGGAGATCCACGTGCTGTCTCAGGATCCTCTGCAGGGATTCTCTGCAGCTCAGGCTGGCCCTTTATAGGCAACCCGGCCAGCAGAGGGGGCGCCCTCACTAGGGGAGTTTCCAAAAAAGCAGCCACACACTGGCTGATCTCATAAGTGAAATTGCACAAACCAGAAAAAAAAACGGAAATAGCCTCCGGAAATTTGAGTCTTTCTCTCCCTCACTCCTCTCTTCACTGCCCTCCAATCCAGAGTGAGCTCACCACTTCCCTCTTTGCCCTTGAAAAGAACCTGCACAAGCAGCGGTGGTGGAAAAATCTCTTCCTCTGCCGGCATCTTCAGCTTCGCTTGCCAGGGCAGGGGTCCTCGCAGAGGTCAGGGGACAGGAGGAAGGGCAGTATGACGAGATCAGAGCCCAGGTGCCCTGGCTCTCGCTGCAGTGCTCGGTCCGCTAAGTACTGCTCACCATGCAAAGGTTCATGGTTGGGACATCCTTGAAAGTGAATGAAGTGGTGGTCTGGATCCATTCCAAAGAATTGGATACAGTCAATCTTCATCAATTCCTATTTGGGTAGTTCAGAATTGGTGACAGTTTAGCCTGGGTTGGGCTGAAGTTGACTTCTGAATTATCTAAAAGTGTCTATTGACAGTAACAAAGGCAGACACATTAAAAAAAGCGTAATTTAAAAAAAATGTAATCTTACATCAAGGATGTTTTTTGCTAGCTATTGTCATGTATGTAACTTGGTGGCTGAGGGTGACTAAATCACCCAGAATGGGGAGAACTTGTGTCATTTCTTCCACCCGAAGACTTTGAGGCAGGATGGTTATTATTCTCCTTTTATAGAAGTGGAAACCGTGCCTCAGAAGACGTCATTAAGGTCCTCGAGGTCACACAGCAATAAGTGGGATTGGAACCCAAGTATTTTTTTTTCAGATTGACTTAAAAAAAGAAATTGAACAATAGTTGACTTACAAATTGTGTTAGTTTTAGGTATACAGCAAAGTGATTCAGATATATGTATGTATCTGAATGTATGTATGTATCTGTATGTATGTATCTGTATGTATGTATCTGTATGTACATATATATCTATCTATATATATATTCTTTTTCAGATTCTTTTCCATTGTAGGTTATTACAAGCTATTGAATATAGTTAGTTCCCTGTGCTATACAGTAGTTCCTTGTTGTTTATCTATTTTATATATAGTAGTATGTATCTCTTAATCCCAAACTCCTAATTTATCCTTCCCCCACCCCTTTCCCTTTGGTAACCATAAATTTGTTTTCTATGTCTGTCAGTCTGTTTCTGTTTTGTCAATAAATTCATTTGTATCATTTTTTAGATTCCACATATAATTGATATCATATAATATTTATCTTTCTCTGACTTAGTATGATAATCTATGATGTCTGACTTACTTCACTTAGTATGATAATCTTTAGGTCCATCCATATTGCTGCAAAATGGCAATATTTCATTCTTTTTTATGTCTGAGTAATATTCCATTGCATATATACCTCATCTTTATCCATTCATCTGTCGATGGACACTTAGGTTACTTCCATGTCTTGGCTATCATAAATAGTGCTGTTATGAATAACAGGGTGCATGTATCTTTTCAAATTAGAGTTTTTGTCTTTTCTGGATACATGCCCAGGAGTGAGATTGCTGGATCATATGGTAACTCTATTTTCAGGTTTTTTTTTTTTTTTTTTTTTTTTTTTTGTGGTACGCGGGCCTCTCACTGTTGTGGCCTCTCCCATTGCAGAGCACAGGCTCCGGACGTGCAGGCTCAGCAGCCATGGCTCACGGGCCCAGCCGCTCCGCGGCATGTGGGATCCTCCCGGACCGGGGCATGAACCCGCGTCCCCTGCATCGGCAGGTGGACTCTCAACCACTGCGCCACCAGGGAAGCCCCTGTTTTCATTTTTTTAAGGAACTTCCATACTGTTCTCCCTAGTGACTGTACCAATTTTATGAACCCAAGTGCTTCTGATAACCAGGCTCAAGCTCTTTCCACTGACCCACATCATTCAGGCAGTTAAGCTGTTCTTCATCCTCTCTAGGTGCCAGGTGCTGTTCTAAACTTGTCATAAGAATCCTCTCATTCCCTCCTGACTGGTTAAACAATTACCAATAGAACCACAGTTTTGGAAACCATGGCCCATCTCATTTAAATAAATAAATTGTAAGCACTTGAGAAACATCTAACCATCTGCACAAAAATGATCTGCCTGTTTGAATTGTTCCTTTAATGTAATCCTCTTAGTCAGCAAACATGTGGGAGGCTGTGCTGCCAAGTGGTTAAGAGCAGGGGCTTTGGTGTTTCATTGACAAGCCAGGTGGCCTCCTACAAGTTACTTCATCTCTCTGGTCTCAGTTTCCTCATTTATAAATCAGCGATAATAATAGTGGCCCCTCCCACAGCTGTTGAGACAATTAAGTTGCCATAAATATGCTCATGCTTGTAAAGCTCTTAAGTACAATGCTTGACACTGTTAAGTACTTAATAACATTAGCTATTATTATCGTGTTATTATTGAGTAAGAAAATGGCAGTCCCTTTAAGGATATTCTATACTGTAGGTTTTTCGGCAATCTAGACTCCCCCTACCCCACCACCACCACCCCTGCCCCGGACCCCAGTTGATGTGGATTAGTGAACTCTATTATGAAGATTATTTTTAAGCAGGTGGGTCAGTTGAGGCTTAGAGAGGTTAAATGACTTGTTTAAGGTCACATTTCCTAAAGTGATAAGAATTCAACATGGAACCCAAGTCTGTCTTGGTTCCTAGCTTCCTACCACACTGCATTGTTTCTAGAGAAATCCCGAAACATTTGCTAAGGCTGTTTTTCCTTGTGGGCTCTATTTCTGTTGCCTTTCCTTGATCTCAGTTTCCTTCTTTCAGGAAGAAAGGAAAGTACTTTTCTGGATACCAAATACGCTGAGTTGGGACACAAACTGAGGACAGAGCTGAGGGAACCACAGACAACCGACCACATCCCCATCTTTAAATCCCAGTGAACGTTTCTGCTGTGTGTAAGGGTGTGTGCATGTTTGTGTATAAATGGTAGTGGGAATAGGGAGGGGGTAGGATGGCAGGGTTGCTAAGCAGGAATAGGCAGTGGGTACATCAGGAGTATTTTTCTTCCCTTTTGGTGGTTCCAGGGGATTATGGGTGTGCAGAGGAGAGAGAAGAACCTGACTGTAATTCCATTTCTACCACGCACTTTCTCCTGTGCAAAATCAGAGTTCAGACTCACAGAACCAGTATATTCTCTGGCTCTAAAGTACTGATTCCATGAGGAAATCAGAGCGCCTGTGTAAACAGTGCAGTACCTGGTACAGGGTGGGTGTCCAATGAATGGCAACTGTCATTATGATTTACCTGGCATTCCGTGTTCCTGAAAACCAGGAACGCCTGCCCATCTGACTCACCATACTGGCGGTCGAGAGGGAAGTGATGACAGTGGACGTGCTTAGGAGACCGTCAGGTGAGGTGAAAACGTCAGGAAGCTGTCTCTGTCCTCCCTATCCCGCCAGTGTGGTTGGCCTACACCGCTCCGTCATTCCTTGCTGCCTCCGCAAATTGTCACTGAGAATTGCTGTGACCCAGGCAGCCCTCTAGGCGCTGAGGACACCATGTGAGCCAAAGACCTGCCCTCTGGAGTGTCTGTTTGTGTGGGGGGAGGGGAGAGCTCACCCAGAACAAGGGAAAACACTCCTTTACTGAGTCAACTTTTCACTGGTCTTGTCTTAACTCCCTGAACACAGTAACACTGTCCTATAATTTTTTTTTTTCTCTTTTTTCTATTTGTTTTTTGTATTATCCCCCTGCATTCCAACAAATGTCTTGGACATGATAGATGCTAAATTAATGCTGCTTTAGTCTTGATAACTTCTTACAGCATCTTGATTAAGTTCACGGGCTCTCTAGCGTCTGACTCCTGGGTTCAAAACCCAGCTGTATTATTAATTCTGGCTTGGAGCAAGTTGCTTACTTTCTCTGGGACTGAGTTTCTTCATCTGTCGAGTGAGAGATTGATTCTAACCTGTTTTGGGGAATGGAGCCCTTTAAGAATCTGATGAAAGCTGTGAACGCTTTCCACAAACATGTGGAGACCTACCCAAACACTCACACACGTAATTTTTGCATTTAATAGGTTCATAGACCCAGCAGGCTCACTGATGGGCCTCTCGAGTTCAGAGGGCTGGTTCTATCCCCCTTCCTCCGTCCTGCACCCCTTTTCCTAGCACATCCCATGCTGAAGCCAGACGCACACTCCGCCCCGGCCTATTGCAGCTCCTCCCCTGCCCTCCTGGCCCAGTCTCCCTTTTTCCTCTTTCATTTCATTTCCTAAGCGAAGCTGGCTGCCTGCTCAGCCTCCCACTGTGATGTTAGGAAACCAAAAGCAGGCAAAGAAAGTGAAACCTCATCCTATCTGGATTCTGAAGCATTGCTCTGCCCTGGAGTTCCCCCCATGACTGTGTGGGGAGCAGCTCTGGCTTTTTTGGCTGCTTTTAAAAAGAAAATGTCCAAAGCAGGGAAATTCCCTCCATCCTCTAGGAATCCCAGTCTGGGCCCCAAGAGAAGCCTGAGGCAAAGTCATTTCCTCCTGATGAGCCTTAATTTTCTCCATTCGCGAATTGGAGATTGGGTCTCTGGTTGTGTCCCTCCTCTGCCCTTGTTAACATGTGTCCCACCTGAGCCAGTGAGCTGCCGTCTCCCCCTTCCTTGTGCCTACAGGGCCCTGGTTGGGGTAGGTGCTCCGTTAGTGCTGGCCGAGGTCTGTAGGGGACGGCAGCGTGAAGGTGCAAGGGGAGGCCTCCCAGCAGGCTCAGGGGATCTGCCCATGTGGGAACAGGGTTTGAACCCCTCTTCAAGACCTTTCCTGCTACAGCCTGCCCTTGCCTCTTGGTCCAGCTCTGGTTTGTTCATCCGATGTCATTCTATTCTGTGCCTCCCTTCCCTTCCCCATCCCCTGCTACATTTCACTGTGTCAGGGTACCAACTGTGACGACCGTTCCCCTGTTCAAACACAGTCAGGCTGGAGGGCTGCAGCTTGGGCCCGCCGGCGTCTCGTACCTTCACCACACAGTTCAGGGGCTGTGTACGCCCCACTTGTTTTCTGCAGCTGGAGACCACAGGCGGTGTGTTTGCTGATGTGCTCACTTGCTTCGGGGGACTGGAGGAGCCCACTGTAAGACACCCTGGCGGTGGGGGGGGGGGCAGCTGTGGGAGCGAGGCCCAGGCAGAAGCATCAGTTCTTCCAAAACTGCTGGGGGCCTGGGGGAGGGGTAGGTAAGGTGGGTAGATGATTTCAGGGCCTCCTCCTCCTGACACTTCGGAGTCTGTTTTTTGTTTTTCTTTTCCTCTGCGTGTTTGTTGGTGGCTTCCCCTTTCTCTGTGCATACGCAGAGGACGGCAGCCCCTCCCTTCTGCTGTCCCCAGCCCCCAGGAGAAAGGCTGGTGAAGGGGGACAAACTTGGGGCCGAAATCAGACACATCACTTACTCTCTGTGTGTCTTTGGCAGCACCTCCTGAGCCATTTGCGTTTTTTAGGACCTTCAGCCTAGGAGAGGAAGCCCCCCCTTGGGGAATTTCCTCAAAATGGGATTTGGAAATTCTGCACCTTAGTCATTCCTAACAGAGGCAGCTTTGGGCAGTGAAAAGAGCAAGGGACAGGGAATTAGGAGACCTGAGCTCTAGTCCCAGTTCAGCGCCAAACCTAGTTGTGAGATTTTGGCAAACCTCTTGACTTTGGTGGCCCTCAGTTTCCTCATCTAGGAAATGGAGGTTTGACAGTATTATTTCTGAGGCCATTCTCAGTTAAAAGATACAAAACTAGAGGATCTGTAGTGTTCTGGAGGAGAGCTGGGGATAGGTGTCTTATTGCCCCTAAAATTGGTTCATATCACTCCTCCTGCAGGTAAGGCTGAGGGGTTATCATTATTGCCCCTTCTCACATCCCGTCTTTCCAAGGCTTGGAACTCACCTCACCACTTAGCTCATGAAGTCCTTCCGTGGGCAGTACTGCATTCGTCCATTTGCTCACTTCCCGGCCCTTTCACCTCACTCCCTCCTTCTCTCCTTCCATCCCTCCGCCCATCCACCCATCCCTTCCTCTCTACGTCTGTGTCATTTAAGATTCTTTGCTTACAAGTGCAGAAAACAACTCTGGCTAACTTAAGCAGGAGGGCGATGTGCTGGGGGTAACGCTGAGTAACTATTGGAATGGATAGAGCATTGGAGAACCGGACTTGGAAAAAGGACAGGTGAGAAACTATCTGGGTGTTTGGGCAGCAGCTACTGCTTGACAGTCTCATCAGGCCACCACTGTTGAAATAAATGTACTCCAGCCATTTTTCTTATCCATATCTCAATCTATTAAGGATTCAGAGTCCTAGGGAGGGAGGATAACCAGCCAAGGTGGTGTCATTTGCTTGCCTCTTGGCTGGGAGAGGATAGAGCACCTGATTTGCAGTACCACTGAGACTATATACCCTGCGGGAGAAGTAATTCCACAAAAGGATGTCAAGGCAATGTTTGGAAGGGGGAATGGATGCTGTGTAAGAAAATTTTAAAAACGAACGAAATAAATTAAACCAATACTCCACCCATCCATCCATCCATCCATCCATTCATCTATCCAGCCTCTCAGCTAACCAGGAAACACATTTTTATTGAGCACCCATCATGTCGCAGAGGCCACACCAGGCACTTAGACACAGTACAAATCCACCCATCCCAAGAGTTTTCTCACAAAGGGTGTCTCTATGGAGCTGAAACAAAGATGAGGACCCAGAGAAAGGAGTTCTGGTATATCCACGCATTGGAGGGTCCCAAACAACATTTCTAGGGACAGGGTGACTCATCCTGGATGTGGGCAGATGGTGGGGGGGGGGGTTGTGAACATATATCACAGGAGATTGCTTACATAGGTACACAACAGGATGTGGCCAGGATTAGGCACCAGAAACCCTAGGTCTGCCTCTAGTCTCTTTTCTCTCTAGCAATGGACAAGTCGTACTTCATTTTTAAAATCTATAAAACAGGGACAATGAATATAAGAATCCCTGCCCTGTGTAACTCAGAGAACTGCTGTGGAGGTGGAATGAGTTAGTGGATGTGAAGGTACTTTCCAAGTACAAAGATAGAGAACTGTTTTCACCATGTTTACTTCTGTTTCCAGAATGGCTGATGAGAACACCCATGGCCCATGTGTTACTCTCACTTCTTTCCTGCCCTCAATGCCCACCGCCCAGCAGTAACCATGGAGAGGGTCTGTGGAGATTTTTTGTTCTTTAGGCTGGTGGATGAATGTCCAGGATAATCGCTGCTACCCACCACAGAGCTGTGGATGGTCAGGAACCTGTGGGCTCCAAGTAGGCTGGAAACAGCAGCCGGGTGAGTGTGTATGTGTGGGAGCAGGTCCTGGTTTCTGGGTGAGGCATGTCAACTCTCAGGGCCTGTTTTCTCATCTGTGAAATGGGTGGTTTGCTTGCAGGGAGCAGCCTGTTGGTGGTGCTGGCTCATCTTTGTCACTTGTCCTAGGACTAATGTCTGGCTAGGCACAGGCCTGCCTGTCTGCCCCCCTCTTGTCTCTGCCAGCTAAAGGCCTTTCCTCTTATAGAAAGCACTCCCTGTGCTGTCTTTCATTGTTGGTGGGCTACACATTGCTGCAACCTCTATGGAGGGCAGTTTGGCAAAATCCATTTGAATTTTTTAAGCATATATTGTATTTAATAAGCACTAACAATTCTATCTCTAGGAATTCATCTTCCATACATATGCACACAGTCACGACCTAATATATACAAGATATTCATGGTTGGTAATAATGAAGGCTGGAGACTGTCTATCAGTAAGGGACTGATTAACTAATTTGGCACTTCCATGCAATGGAATGTCAGGCAGCTACTAAAAAGAATGACGTAGCTCCCTACGCGCAGATATGGAATGATCTCTAAGATACAAGAAGTAAGAAACAGAATAGGGACTTCCCTGGTGGTCCAGTGGCTAAGACTCCGTGCTCCCAATGCAGGGGGCCTGGGTTCGATCCCTGGTCAGGGAACTAGATTCCACATGCTGCAACTAAGACTTCGCATGCCGCAACTAAAGGATCCTGCACGCCACAATGAAGATCTCGCGTGCTGCAACTAAGACCCAGCACAGCCAAGTAAATAAATATTAAAAAAAAAAAAAAAAAGAGAAACAGAAGAGTCTATGTAGTGTGCTACGTGTGTGAAAAAAAAAAAAAGAACTCATATGTATAGATTCTCTTTTGGAGGCTTGTAAGAAACTGGTCACAATTACCTTCCCTTTCTATTAGGAAGGGGAACAGGAGGGAGGCCTGGGAACAGGGGTAGGAGGAATATTATTTCTTTAAAGCTTTTAGACATTTAAAATGTCAAGTTTACTTAGGACAAAAAATATATTTTGAAAAATTGATATATATCATTCTAGCCAATATAACTATTCAAAATTAGTATATATTTTCAGTTTCTGGTAAAAAAAAAATATATATATATATATATTTTTTTTACATGAATCCTTCACCCAGATCCCATTTAGCTTGCTTCATTTTTTTTCATTTTTGAAAATTTTTATTTTATATTGGAGTATAGTTGTTTAACAATATTGTGTTAGTTTCAGGTATACAGCAAAGTGATTCAGTTATACATACACATGTATCTATTCTTTTTCAAATTCTTTTCCTATTTAGGTTATTACAGAATATTGAGCTGAGTTCCCTGTGCTATCAGTAGGTCCTTGTTGATTATCTATTTTAAATATAGTAGTGTGTATATGTCAGTCCCAAAGTCCCAATTTATCCCTCCTCCCCCAGAGGGATACTATTTTGCATCTTCAGAATTTGTATCATGTGCATGTTTGGTTTATTTATAAAGAGTCACCTGCAGGGTGTGCCCAGGTGTCCAGGAGGAATTCCCTTGGCGTTTCTCAGTCTCAGAACCTCTTTTATCCCTGAGTCCAGTGAGAGACTCAGGTCCTCTCAGTGGGGTTCTCCGAGGCAGGACGACTCACCCAGTGGCTCATCCTTGCTGCTGCTTCTCACCCCACCCCTTGTCCCAACTTGTGACTGGGCTTTTTAGAATCACACTTTGATACCAAAAACACAGCCTTATGTGCCTTCCCCTAAAAGAAGACTGATGGTTGGACCCAGGGAAGGAGGGGCAGATCACTATCTATCCCCTCAGACAGAGGGTGTTGAAGTGGAAACACCACAGGCTTCAGAGTTGCACAAGCTTTGGTTCAAATTTCGGCTTCTGCTGCTGAAGCTGCAAAAACTCAAGAAACTGCCATGATCTTGCTAGATGGTTTGCTTATCTGTAAAATGGGCCAACTGTTGGGTTGGCCAAAATGTTCATTCGGGTTTTTCCATAAGCTGTTACGGAAAAATTCGAACAAACTTTTTGGCCAACGCAATACTACTGAGCCCTGGGACTGGAAGGATGAGAGGAGGTCATTGTGTACAATGCCTGGCACACAGCAGGTACTCAGTGAATGGTCACAGCTGTGCACATTGTTGCGAAGTCAGAGCCTCCTGCTGGGGCCCTTTCTCATGAGGGAGGGAAGAAACAGTCTCGGTTGGAACTGATGGCCTCCTGGGCTTGGTCCCTTTCCCCAGTAGAGGTGAAAGAGGCACGGTGCCTGCCCACCAGGGGTGCACGCTGATTAGATGGTCTGGGAGAGCCTCGAGTTTGCAGCTTCCTCTCTGTAGCTCTGAGGTCTAGAGACGGTATGGTCGGCCCCAAGGTGACTGTTTGCAGGATGGGACTTGCCCTGGTGTTCACAGTGGTGACTCTCTGGCCAGGGGAGAGGCTGACTCAGGAAGTTCTGGAAGCTGCTCCATGAAGATGGGGTGTCGGGGCCTGTAGGGGAGCAGCTTCCCCCAGCGTCAGGGGTTATCTCCTTGCTCCACAGATGACCCTGCAGCATACTGACCTTTCCTGCCAAGTGGGAATTGTTCTGAAAATGGGGTTCTCCTCCCAGCTGCAGAAACATAGCTCCTCCCAGGATGGGCAGTGGTGGAGAGCACGGCATTTAGTGTAAGGCAGACCTGGGTTTGAGTTCTTGCCTGGCTGTTGATTCACTCAGTGGCTGTATTCTTTAACTTTGCTGAGCCTCGGTTTCCTTGTCTGTGAAATGGGGATAATAACACTGCCTACTTTTCACTGTGAGGATTCAAAGAAATGTATGAGGCAGTACAAAAATGTTGTTTTAGTAGAGCTGGTTAAAGTTGAGCTGACTGATCTAAAATGAGGGCAAAAATCTTAGAGGGGGAATTACTCTTGGGCTTAGGGGAAAAAAATGCATGGTGGACATATTCGATAATAAAGGGGGAGACCCCCTACCTTATCCCAGCCCTACCTATATTGCCTAGAGAGGGCTAATTGTTCTGCAAAAGAAAGAAATAGGATTGGGAGTCTTTAATGGTCAGTGTGAGAGTTGGTGTGGGGTTGTGAGGGAGAAGAGGGGAGATGGGCAGGGGTCCCAGGTGTTGGGAGGAAAGTCATGCCAGGGAGAGGTTAATTCCTTCTGGCAGGGGATGGCCAGTAGATTTCTAAGGCAGGGATTTTTATGGTTAATATCCAATTTCAAGTTCTCACCTGAATCATTCTGTGCTACACTCAGAACCTATCTTATGCCCAAATTTCCAGTAAACGTCTGTTAACACCCAATAGCTCACACCAGGGTTGTTTTGGGGGAATGGGAGCCCTGACCCGTGGTGGGTGAAGCAGCATGTGAAGAAAGAGAGAATTCAGTAGAAGCTGGGAATTGGAGGGAGAGGTGCCAGGATCCAGCACCAGCCTTTAGTTCTCCTGGGGGAATGTGGATGGGCTGAGACTCCTGACTGCTTGCAGTCTCTGAGATGCAGGATGGAACGAGTTTGGGGATATTTTGGTGAGGCTCCGGATGACCCCAGAGCAGAGGCTGCCAAGTGGGTGGCTTAAAAAGGATGGAGGATGTGCTGAGACTAAGGTCAATGAGAACATGGTGAGGTAGAGGCAGCAAGTGAGGGACCAGAGGCCCTGGCCACCCCCAGTGAGCAGACCATGAGTCCCCCGGCTGCAGCAGTGTGGCAGCCGGAAGGGTTCAGAGCAAGGTGAGAGGAGCCACACGTCAATGCGGCGTTAACGAGAACCAGCAGGGTGAGAGCCGTGTCCCTCACCCCCAGCCAGGGCCTCGAGGCTGCTTAAGCGCCCCCTGCATCCTGAGGCCATCTTGGAGAGGGTTTCCCATCTTCTTCCATCATTGGTGGGGATGGATCTTCCAGTGTGAGATCAGTTACTGAAAACAAAGAGAACAGCCCTTCTGGGGGTATATCTAAGTGATGATGTGTACATTTTTGACACTGCCACATGATGCATGGTTAAGAATCACCCCTGCCGTCACAGTTGCACACAACACTTCAGCCACAAAACCACCCTCCCATGTTGCAGACACATAGGCTGCTCTCCTTCCTCAGTGCTGCAGATGCTTGGACCACCGGCATTTCTCTCTCCAAAGCCCTGCTGGTGCTGCTGAAAGCACGAGGGTTTTTATGTCATGTGGCTGTCCTTTGACATGTAGCTTCAGTCCTCTTTCAGAGGCTTAATTCCCTAAACTCCCCCCTCCCGCCACCCCTGGGACCAGGCAGGAAATGCTCGGAAAGAAAGGAAGAAAGGAAGAAAGAAAGAAAGGAAGGGAGGGAGGGAGGGAGGGAGGGAGGAAGGAAGGAAGGAAGGAAGGAAGGAAGGAAGGAAGGAAGGAAGGAAGAGAAAAGAAAGAAAGAAAGAAAGAAAGAGAAAAGAAAGAAAGAAAGAGAGAAAGAAAGAAAAGAAATGGAAAACAGCAGCTGAGTCACAGGGAGGTGGGGCTGGACCCAGGCCACCGGCATATCAGGTGGGCTGGATTGTCTCTTCACTGTTCTGTTGAGCTTGTCCTTCCCCCCGCTTCTGTTAAAGGGCAGATAATTTTAGACAATTCTTTCCTCAAGGCTTTTGGCAAGATGAGATGATGTAAAAAATTGAACAGGGCTTAGCACACGTATCGTAAGCACTCACTGCAAAATAGCTGTTATTATCTTGTTTGTTCTCTCCCACCCTCCATACTTTTGGTCTCTCTCTCTCTCTCTCTGTCTCTCTTTTCTTTCTCTCTTGCCTCCACTTTCTCCATCGGTGAAAAGGTGAATGGTAGCACCATTAAACATCTCTACTGTGAGGAAAGGAGAACTTTCCTGTTGGGAGTGAGGGGATGGCTAGTGGAAAATAGGGATCATCTTGATCGCACGTTTTGAGCAGCCAAGCCAAAGCAGGGTGGACTTACTCCCCCCCTCCCCTCCAGATCCTTGAAAACCAGTTCCACCACTTACTAGCTGTCTGACTCTGGGCAAAGGCTTGAACTTTCCTGAGCCTGTTTCCTTACTGGTAATATGGGGATGATCCTGTGCGCGGCACGCTGCGGCTGGGTTAGTTAATCGGCAAACTCTATGTCACAGGCCCAGCCAGATGCACGTGGCAAATGCTCAGGATATGTAGCTACTTCAGCTAAGATGACGAAGCTCTCCTGGTCAGGCCAACAACCTAGGACTCTTCCTTGACTTTTCTTCCTCTCACACCTTTGAGGTTGGGCTCCCCTGGAAGCAGACCACGAGGTAAGGATTTGAGTGCAAGTACTTCACTGGGAGGTGGTCCCGAGAATTTCCAGTAGGGAAACAGAAATGAAGCATCGAAGAGGACGCCCCTGCAGGGTTCTTCACTGAGCAGGTGACCATTGTAATGGGGCACCTCGGACTCAGCTCCTCTGGGGACCTCTGGGCCACCGTGTGGAGCATTCTGGGTATTTCCCCAGGGGCAAGAAGCTGCGTGATGTCCTTGCCACTGCGTGTCTGTCATTGATCGAGGGCTACTTCAGGGTGAATTCCCCAGCATTCCCATCTTGCTGGCGGTGGGCTCTGGGGCAGAGTTGCAGGTGCTTGTGGTGGAGGGACTGCCCGCTGCTGTGTGGCCTGGGTTAAAAGGATGAGCTGGGGGCTTCCCTGGTGGCGTAGTGGTTGAGAGTCCGCCTGCTGATGCAGGGGACACGGGTTCATGCCCCGGTCTGGGAAGATCCCACATGCCGCGGAGCGGCTGGGCCCGTGAGCCATGGCCGCTGAGCCTGCGCGTCCGGAGCCTGTGCTACTCAATGGGAGAGGCCACAGCAGTGAGAGGCCCGCGTACCGCAAAAAAAAAAAAAGGATGAGCCGGATCGAAAAGATTCCTCTGTTGGAGCCTCGGAAATGGAAGACCAGACTGGGCATAAGAACTCCCTCAGCCAGCACCCCTGGACGCTGAGCTGGGAGGGTAGATTCTATGACGATGGCCCGTAGAGACCACGGGGGCGGAGGGTCAGGCTCTGACTGGTCCTGTCTGGGAACCTTGGAGTCAGACAGACGGAGATGTGAATTTTGGCTTGGTCACTGACTAGCTGTGTGAGTTGGAGCAAGTTGCTTAACTCTCTGAATTCTCCACAGTTTTCTCACATGTCCTACAGCTAATCCCCGCCCTGCAGGGTAGATATTAGGATTAAGTGACATGTGTGAAGTGCCTGAGATAAAAAGATGGCCACTGAGTGTTATTTTCCTTTTCATTTCCTACTGCACTGCCTCTTGCTTCTTGAAGCTGGGCTGTGACAGGGTTGCAGGGTCGGAAATGGGTTTGGAAACAGATGCTCCTTAGGAAGTGACGGGGAGAACTCCAGCTAGCAAAGGGGAAGAAGAGGTACTTTCATGACGCAGAATTTCCATTTCAGGCTCCCAGGCAGGATTGGGAGGACGGTCCCCTGCCGTTGTGAGAGGTAAGCACAAGGCTAAGCAAGGCCAGGGCTGCTTAGGCAGAGGGGGATTTCTGGAGCTTGGCTGGAGAGGAACGGGCCTTCCCCCTCCCCCCTCTCCCCCGGGGCGGGGCCGGGGTGGGGGAAGGTGGGGCGGTGGTGCTGACAGGGACTCTGTTCTGTAGGGAGGCAGGTGGGAAGGCACCCTGCCAGTCCTGCGGCCAGGAGCCACAGGCTGCTCTTTGAGGTCAGGGGCGAGGCAGCCAGAGATCCCACTGTGGTGCAGCCTCAGGATGAACGGTCAAGGGAGTCTGTGGTCACACCAAAGTGGCAGGGAGGCCACAGTGGGAACACCCTCAGCGGACTCCTTCCTTGTGGGTCTCCATGCCAGAGACACAGGGTAACAAAAGTTAATGAAAATTATGCAAGTAAAACACAAACATAGAAGAGACTCAGATCATCAAAACATTCAAATAATGCAGAAGTACCTAGAGTTGTAGCTGGACTCTAAGTCCACGGACTCGGGTTTATAGGAAAGAAAACTTTACCACTATAACCTAGTGTGATGTGTATTTTTAGCCTGCCTTTTTGCTGGCCTGGTGGGACACTTTAACCTCAGCCTTTCTGGGGTGTTCCAGGCATTGGGGGGCCCATATGATGATCTGTCCCCACCAGTTACTGCTGAGCCATCCTCCCTGGAGTTAGTGGGGGTCTGGTGGTGTTCCGATAGTTTGGGGTCACACTGGAGGACACGGAGACCTGCCCCAGGGCTGCTGTGGCCCATCTACCTGGACGTTCTCCACAGCCCTTCTTCTTTGGGTCTCCCTGTGTCAACGTCAAGAAAAACACACAGTGTTAAGTGTTGCGAGTCTGGGCTTCTCTGGTGTCGCAGTGGTTAAGAATCCGCCTGCCAATGCAGGGGACACGGGTTCGAGCCCTGGTCTGGGAAGATCCCACATGCCACGGAGCAACTAAGCCCGTGCGCCACAACTACTGAGCCTGTGCTCTAAAGCCCACGAGCCACAACTGCTGAGCCCGTGTGCCACAACTACTGAAGCCTGCGTGCCTACAGCCCGTGCTCTGCAACAAGAGAAGCCACCACAATGAGAAGCCCCAAGGACGGCAATGAAGAGCAGCCCCCTCTCGCCGCAACTAGAGAAAGCCCGCGCACAGCAACAGACCCAATGCAGCCAAAAATAAAAATAAATAAATAAGTAAATCTTTTTAAAAAATTAAAAATATAAATAATCAAATAAAATAACTTAAAAGAAAAAGACCCAATGCAGCCAAAAATACATAAAATAAATTAAAAAAAAAAAAGAGTTGTGAGTTCAAGTATCATTCCAGGACTTACTGAGGGCTATAGCCTGAGAGACAACCTCTCAGCCCCTCTGAGAAAACTGCCCTGAAGAGGTGGGGGAGAAACCGGTACATGTATGATTTCTGGCTAGAGAATACATGTGGTCAAGGAGACATCTTGGTAAAAGATTACTGCTAGTCACAAAGAACAGGTATCTCAAGTTAATGATTCTAGTGCTTTTCTGTGTATGGGAAGATGTGAGAATCTGGGTTCATTAAAATTCTTCCTGAGATAAATATCTAGCTAGCCAAGGGGTCTGCTTGTCCGAAGCACAGAGTGCCTCATCCTGTTGTTGTTTTAATTTCCTCTCAGAGTGTGCTGTCAGCCAGCGACTGCTGTGGGTTATGACCGAATCCTTGTAGAACAGGGTGGTGAGTAGCGCTCTTTGTTTACACCTGCTTCCTGGCACTGAAGCCGGAATGCCCAGGCTGCACCTACCTACCTCCAGCCCAAACCAACACTCTCTTTTTTTTCGGCCACTCTGCGTGTCTTGCAGGATCTTCGTTCCCTGACCAGGGATTGAACCCGGGTCGCTGGCAGTGAAAGCCTGGAATCCTAACCACTGGACTGGCAGGGAAGTCCCTGGTTTTTGTTTTTTAAAGAGCGTTTCATTATCTTTTTTTTAAACTTGAAATAGCGTTGATTTACAACGTTGTGTTAATTACTGCTGTACAGCAAAGTGACTCAGTTATACACATATACACATTCTTTTTTATATTCTTTTCCATTATGGTTTATCCCAGGAGATTGGATATAGTTCCCTGTGCTATACAGTCGGACCTTGTTGTTTATCCATTCTATTATTTTTGGCTGCGCCGCGCGGCATGTGGGATCTTAGTTCCCTGACCAGGGATCAAACCTGCGTGCCCCGCAGTGGAAGTGTGGAGTCCTAACCACTGCACAACCAGGGAAATCCCTGTTTATCCGTTCTAAATGTAATAGTTTGCAAACTTCCAGCAGGACTCTCTTTTCATCCTGGAAGAAATCCATACTTTTTAATAATTCTGGTGAAGACATTAAGGAAATATGCTTTGAATCTTGTTTTATTCTTTGTGCAGGGGGCTTAAGCTTTTAGAACACACAAGCCAAAGAGACCTTCAGTTTTGCTCTCTGCCCTGCCTTCTCTCTCCCCTGAGAGGGATGCAGGAGCTGCATGGTGCAGAGTATCTGCTTGAATGAGGGAAGGGAAGAGGGGATAACAATAGGAAAATACCCCCAAATATCCTATCAGGATAAATAAAATGTGGAAGCCTGCCTTCCAATAGGGCTCCCTTCCCCACTGTTAACTCCTATGTGTGGTATGTCCTGCATTTGCATGTGTGTAGATTTGGTAACCTGGGTTAGTCCCTAAGAGGGTCATGCCTCTCTATAGCCAGGGGCATTTCTCCATCTCCTCCCCATACCCCCTTTCCCATTTAAAAATGCCATGTAGGGCTTCCCTGGTGGCACAGTGGTTGAGAGTCTGCCTGCCAATGCAGGGGACACGGGTTCGTGCCCCGGTCCGGGAAGATCCCACATGCTGCGGAGCGGCTGGGCCCGTGAGCCTGCGTGTCCGGAGCCTGTGCTCCGCAACGGGAGAGGCCAGTGTACCGCACGCTCCCCCCTCCCCCGCAAAAAAAAAGTCCTGGATGGCTTTCCACCTCCCTTGGAATAAATTGCATGCTCCTTACCATGGCTTACAAAGCACTACTGCCCTGCCTTTGCCTGTCTCACTGCTCATGCTGGTCTCCTTCTCACCTCTGTGCTCCAGCCAACTGTCCCCTGGGCCAAGCTGGCTCCTGCCTAGGGCTTTTACACTGGTTATGCCTTCTGCCTGGAAAGTTTTCTTGCCATCAGTCCTCACATGGCTGATTTGCTCTGGTCATTTAGCTCTCAAGGAGCATGTCACCCCCAAAGTAAGGCCTTTCCTCACCACCCCACCTGAAGTAGCCATCCAGTCATGTCCCTGGACCTTGAGAGCTGCTTGGGAGTCCTTCCACTTCTCCAGTTCTTACAGTCCAGGGGAATCCGAAGCTTCCACAAGACTTCTGTGAATCCCCAATGACTTACTTCACATTTTCCAATCTCTGGTCTAGAGGTGCTGGCCCTGTCTCACACCTCTGGCTTTCAAAGGCAAAACGGTCACTTTTCTTGGTTCACGCAGAGCAATTTCATCCCTTCCCCGGAAATCTTGGTCCCAGTCTATGTCCCGGGAGAGTTTCCTGCCTTCACTGGGATTACAGACACATTTTCTAAACAATGGTTGTTTCCTCCACGAGAGGGATTCTTGTTCTATCTGCTAAAAGACTAACAGCATTTTACTGTCACGTTAAGAGGCAGACTTGGGATCTGAACCTGGATTTGTCTGCTGAGTGTGGAGCCAATGCTTTAAAACCGTTGCATCAGCTGTGTCCCCCATATCCTCATTGAGGCTGCCGGTGACTTTCAGTGGTTACTCACATACGTGTATGTACCTTCTACAGGGGAAATGCTTGCTTGTCTGGCCCGTCTCAGGAGGCTGCTCCGAAGGCCGAATAGCATTTCTTACAGGTCACCCAGAGCTAGCTGCGGGACATCTGGTTCTCCTGTGCAAATCCTCACTTGCACTAGATGGAGGCACAAGAGGGTGCGTGCGGCCAGACCTCTCGGTGCCAGGTAAAATGCTCTTTGTACTGCCCAGAGCTGCTGCCTCACTTTCTTCCCTTCCTGGCCCACCCACTGGTTCCTCATGTTGCTGTGCGTGGCCTTCACCCCTTACTACCCCTTTCTCTGACAAAGGAGTGGAAATCCCACTATTCCGGGCCTTATTGTCCACCCCCTTCCAGTCGGTCACCTTCATGCACAAGGCTGACAGTCACGTAAGCTGTCCGGGCATAGGTTAATGTGGGTGAGGTCTTCAGTGTGGGAGGATCAGGGCTAGGAGACCCCTATGTGTCAGAATGAGGAGGTCCTTCCTGTGTGTGTGTGTCTGTGTTCACGCACGTGAATGTTTAAAGCCAGGCATTTATCTACCTTGAGAAGCCTAGGGATAGCCCTCTTTAAAAACGGTTGAGGGACTTCCCTGGTGGTCCAGTGGTTAAGACTCTGTGCTTCCACTGCAGGGGGCACAGGTTCGATCCCTGGTGGGGCAACTAAGATCCCACGTGCAGAGCGGAGCGGCCCCAAAATAAAAACAAACAAAAAAACCCAACAAAAAACAATTGAATGCACCTGAGATAAGTACTTTTGGTCCTGAACTATTAGGAGTTTCTGGCAAGCTTTATATTATGTGCTAGGATAAGAATTTGACTTTGTATATATTTTCAATTAGGTTTTTGGACTGACATCTCAACCCTGAACTCCTCTGATAGACCAAAAAAAAAAAAAAAGAAAAAAAGAAAAAAGACAAATAATGACATTTCCGTTCCAGCTTGCCAGAATCCTGATCCGGGCCTTTGCTTCTTGTTTTCAGCCTCAGTTTGTCCCTTAGGCCTTTGAACTCGGGTTGCCTGATTTTGACCCTCGTGCTGGCTAAGGACTTTGAAACCTCCTGCTTGGGTATACACACTGAACTCACGCTGGCTCTTGTGTCAGTCCAAACCCTGCCACCCCTCTATGTTCACTCTGGCCCCTGCGAGCAAAGGTCCAGCCTGGCTACGTTGTATTTATTGGTGATTCTGTCATCCCTGGGATGTGAGCTCCTGGCGGATGTTTGGTCACAGTCAGCTGTAAGCTCTGAGCTTTGATCGCAGGAAGGGTGGAGCAAAGTCCCTGGATACAGGAGCGGGAGCTCACAGCCTGGGAGGGATTAGAGCAGGTAGCACTGACACCTGTGGGGGAACAAGGGGAAGGTCAGAGCCTTGGTCCCTTACCTGCCCCGAGCCCCTGCCTGGCCAGCGTGGTGATTGACAGGTCACTGCACAAGTTAAAGTGATTTTGGCACAAGTAACAGAACCCAAGACCTGCTAACTCTGGCTCATGTAAAGGAAAGGGGGTACTCAGATACCTGTGGACAGATTAATGAATGAACAAAACAGGGCAGATACATACAATGAAATATTATTCAGGCCTAGAAAGAAATGAAATCCTGACAACATGGATAAATTTGGAAAACATTATGCTAAGTGAAATAAGCCAGTCACAAAACGTCAAATACTGTATGATTCCGCTTATATGAGGTACCTAGAGGAGTCAAGTTCATAGAGACGGAAAGTAGAATAGTGGTTCCTAAGGGCTGTGGGGAGGGAGGAGTGGGAAGTTGTTGTTTACTGGTACAGAGTTTCACCTTGGGGTGATGAAAATGTTCTGGAGGTGGATAGTGGTGAAGGTTGCACAGCAGTGTGAAAGTACTTAGTGCCACTGAATTGTACACTTAAACATGGTAAAAATGTTGTGTATGTTTTAACACACACAAACCAGAACTGACCTAAACCAATGAGTTCATAGGGACAATGAACTTCCCTCGGGACGATGCTCGAACAGCAACCAGTACTTGTTTCTCTGGTCCAAATTTCATCTTTCTAAGAGAGAGTCTCATTGGCCATCTGGAGTCAGGTGGCCATCTGGATAGATTCGCTTCAGTTGTGGTGGGGAGGCAGGGAGGCAGGATGATGCAGTACCACTGGGGGCCACTGGGGGCAGGCATGGGTCAGTTTATCAGAATTCTCAAGTCATTGGATGGCCAGTCTTCAGAATGATCACTTCAGCAAATTTATTTGTTTCTCTAATTAAATAGCTTTAGTTGCCTGATTTTGCTTTGCCTGCATAACACCATTTTGGGGGAATGTTGGACTTTGTCTGAGTCCACTCCCTGTTGTTGAGCTGGGGACAGAGGGGTAGGGAGAAGAGGATATTGAGTATATATGTCTGGTCTTGGTACCATGTAAACTTTCCAGTTCCCCAAACTGACAAATTGCTCAGGGGAATGTGGAGAAGCCCCTGAAAAAACTGTGATTAAGTTTCTGCCACCCTAGCCCAAAGCAGGCAGGAAATTAGAAATCAAGTTGGCAATAAAGGAAATTTTATTTATTGAATGGTTGTGTTTTAGATCAAGATTTTTATCCCCAACCTGGTCTAATGCCCTTCCCTTGCCATGCAAAGCTTAGAGTGGGAGCTAGGGATTCACACCTCCTTTTCTATTTTGGCACTATCTGTACACACGTCACGCTGGGGAAGACCCAATATCAGGGGATCCAGCAAAATCTCTGCAACAGGGACAAAAATCACTAGTATCTGAATATTCCCACCCTGGCCTGCTAAGAAAAAAGTTACGTTTTAAAAGAAAAGATAATAGAAGAAAAAAGAGACCTAGAAAAGGGATAAGGGTGGACAGGAAAAGTCTAGAGTCCTCTGGGTCTTAATGAGTGAGAGGCCAGAGGTGGTCTGATCATTTAGAACGGCTGGAGTGATGTGAGGATCTGAAAGCAGAGCAAGGAGGAGGATGTGAAAGATGCTTTTCTGTGCATTAAGAATGTATCCCTGCTCTCCTCCCTTAACTTTGGCATTTCCTCCAGAGATGGAGAATATATTTGAAACACTTTAAATTACTTTGTGGGATCACTGGCCTGCTTCTCTGAATGTAACTCTGTCATTCAGACCACAAGGCTGCCTGCATTTTCACAGGGTTACACCTTTTTTCCCCCAAACTTGGGCTCCCACTGAGGCCTGACCACCATGAGGAGTTGAGGATCTGGGATTGACCTTTCTCAGATCGAATAATGTTAACCTAGACCAACTTCCTGGAAGGATGCAAAGGTAGTCTGGGATCCCTGATGTATTCTTGGACCCATTTGTTATTGGGGTTGGTACAGATCTCTTGTTTCCTTCTGGTGATGAAGCTGTGGAGGCAGAGTTAGACTGTCATGGGTCATAGAGTATGTTGGGGGTCCAGTCCACACTCGCCCATTTCTAGCTCACAGCAGGCTTGCCTCATGCCCTGTACCACCTCCCTAGGTCTCCCCCACCTGGGTCCCCTCAGAAGGCCTCCCTCTCTGGCCTCTAGACCTCATCATCTCTTCATTCAGCCCCTTCCCCACTCAGCCTAGACCCTCAGGCTTGGGTTTCATTATGGCCACCATTTCTTGGGCCACACAACTATAAGTGGCAAAAATCAAGAACAAAACCCAGGCCTGTCCCGTGAGAGTCAAAGCCCAGGCCCTTAACCACTGTTCCCCTGTTCTAGCATGGAGACTTGGTTCTGTGCACCCCATTCCAGCCTTGGGCTCCCCTTCCCTCTCCGTAGAAATGTCTGCAGAGTGGTGCTTACATGATTGCTGGCAGGTAACAGTTGAGGGCCTTTCTGTATCTCACCACCACTTTTCTTGGCAATACTTTCTCATGATACTTCAGGCAGCAGGTGGGTGGAGGGTTCACTGACTCAGGAATTTCTGAGGGAATGACATTGGAAGTTGAGCCAAGGAGGTAGAGAGGGAGCCCATGGCTGCCCACTTCCATGTCCCATCTCTTGCATTCCGTTTTTCTGATGGCAAAGCCATTTATCAGCAGGGACTGATGGTAGCTTGATGGATAATAAAGTGAAAAAGATGAACCTTCTGTAGAACCTTCAGCCTCTGGACTGAGTGTCACCAAGTACAGAGGTCTGGGGTAATCACATTTGCTCACGAACTTGACTTGGCAAACACATATTGAGCTCCTATTACATGCCAGGTTCTATGGGGTTCAGAACACGAGGAAGACACAGTCACTACTCTTGTGTACCTTACAGACCAGTCTGGGTAAAAAGGGAAAGGGAAAAGATAAATGCTACAATAGAACATGGTCTGGGATAGAGTAGAATTTGACACCAGATGCTATGGGAACAGAATGAGGGGTACCTAACTCAGCCTGGGTGGTTGAGGAAGAAGTCCCACGGCAGGTGATGCCTGAGTTGATTCCTGAAGGATGAGTAGGATTTAGGCAGACAGAGGGGTTGTGGGATCTGGAAAAAAAGAAATGTATGGAGGCCTGAGGTGGGGGAAGCCCAGAGTGTCTGGGGGAACGGAACAGTTCCAGGAGGCTGCAATGCAATGTGGGAGGGAAGATGTAGGAAGAAAAGATATTGAAGAGGGAGGGGAGGGCCACACCTCTTCTGAGCTGAGATAGGGAGCCTGGATTCTGTGCTAGAGGCACCAGAGAGGCAGAGGTCAGGGAGGAGGCTGAGATGGAGAGATGAGCTGGAGAAGTCAGGGCAGGAGGAAAAGGCTTGTATTTAGGCTTCAGAGTCAGACAGCTTGGGTTGGAGTCTCGACTGAGTGACTTGAATCATGGGCAAATTTCTTAATCTCTCTGGGTGTCTTTACCCGTTAAACGAGGGTAAAAAATTACATCCTAGGATCGTGGTGAGGATTAGTTGAGAGAATGCTTGTAAAGCCCTTAACTCAGAGTCTGGCACAGAAAGACTCAGCGCTTGCGGTAATTAAGAGCTAATGGTTGTAATGGCCACTCTTCTGGCCTGGAAATGGCTCTTTCCCCCTCTCTTTGATGCTCGCAGGATATGAGACTCGGCTGGGTTATCACTGTGCGTCCCTTGGGCTCCCCTGACTGCTCATCCGTTGGAGATATCACCTCACCCGGTCCCCAAACCTGCAGAATGCAAAACCCTGACCCTTGCTTCCGGCTGGTGGCAAAGCCTGAGACTTCTCGAGAGAACCATTCATTTGGCTGATCCATGTTTTGGGTGGGCCATTTTCTCTTCCTCCTTGACCTCCCCGAAGGGCACTGTTGTCCCGTCCCATCCACCAGAGGCACCTCTACCCACAGTGACCCTGGTTCTCACGGCAACGTTTACAAAGACCAGGGGCACCCTGAGAGCGTGTGGGCAGATTACATGGTGTGTGTGACCCTCGCTCCCCTGAGTGTTTCCACAGGCAGAATCCGGCCAGACTATATGCCAAGGGCAGCCTTAGGGACAAAGGAAGGGCTGGGGCAGTTGGAGGCGGGTATGTAGAAGGCCTGAGTGTCTTGGTCCCTTTCCTGTCACCAGCCCTCAGAAATGATGGTAGAGGCACAGGTAGGAAGTGGGCAAAACAAACCCCATTCTCTGTAGGTCCCAAGCATCCCACAGTTGCAAAACCTCTCAACTTCCTTTAACCCCTTTTCTCTTTTCTACAGACTTTATTTAGTCCTAGGCTGGGGGATGGAGATAGGGGCCCAGAAATCCTCAAATGGTACACGTGGGCATCCCACCAGGACTTCTTTTGGCAGCCATGATAGTCCCAGCAAACTACAGCAGACACTGCAAGCAAGGGGTGTCTAGGTTCAGACTCCCCGTTCCTGGGCTTAGCCCCAAACATCACTCATCCTTGACTCCCTTCATCCTGCCCTCCCAGAGGATCTATGGCTTTTTTCATCTACTTGCCTTGCCTCCCTCCTGATCGCTTACACTTATTATTACCTCTTCTGCTTCTTCCTTGGCTCCTCCTCCTAAATGACCATTCCTGCTGTCTGTCTTTGGGGTTCCTGATGTAACCTTGATCCAGCTTCCTGAAATTGCCCAACCCCAGAAGGATCTGGATCACAGCTCAGCTCTACTTACAAAGGGAAGAGTTTGAAGACAGCAGCTCTGTGTGCAGGAGGGGAGAGGCCCCAGGGCTGATGACAGAGACCTGACCGCGCTCTTAGCATCACCTGGCTGCCTGCTGCCCTGTTCCCTTTTCTCACTGCCACCCTACAGGCACAGGTGGACTCACTTGGCTGTCTGTGAACAGCTGAAGTAATGGTGAGGATGATGAGGAGGAGGGGAGAGAGGGCAGCCACGGAGACTTGCATCCTCTCGGTGGGGCAGTTAGGCTTCGGAGGCTGAACGGAGACAGTCTCCTTCCTGGTCATCCACGCTGGGCCCTCAGCTCTCTGGACTCTGACCACTTCGGCGGGTGGAGGAGGAGAGACAACGGACCTCCCTCGGTGTTTGCTGAAACGGAGGCCGGTGGAGGGCGGGGTCTGGAGCAGAGTTGAACTCGGTAAGGTTTGAATCCGTGTGAAGGAAAAAAGAGAGAAAGGGAGAGTGTGTCAGCACCTTGCATGCCCCACTTCATTTAATCCTCCCAGCGGGGAGTAGAGATTTTCACTCCTATTTTGCGCACGAGGCCACTGAGGCTTAGAGAGGTTAAATAAATTGTCCAAGGTCACATGGGTAGGAGGCAGATAGGCAGTCCTGAAAACCAGATCCGTGTGGTTTCACCATGTTCCCTGCCCCCCATCTCTATGCTGGGGAAAGAGGAGGGAGGAGGGTGGAGCCGACTATTTCCCCAGGTGAACGGTCTTTGGGAGGGCAAACAGGGAGCAGGATTAGAGAGAGCACAGACCGAGGCAAGGGTAGGGTTAGTGCCCTCGGAGAAGGATGTGTGTCCACCCCCCCACACCCAAGGACAAATGATTGAGCTCACACTCTTTCTTGTCGCAGATTATGCTACAAATACCCCCCCCCACCCAGCCCCCCAAATGCCTGATCTTAGGTCCCTGTTTGTTGCTGAAATGTTTGGCTTATTTGTCAATGTTCTCATTTATCTCTTTGGACCTTGGACTCGGGGCCAGTTTTACGTCTAATTGGCTGATCCCTTCTGGGTGCCCTCAGCGTGGGTTAATCCAATCTGCCACCATGGCCAGTCATGGCCAGCAGAGGGCATCCCAACATCATGAACCTGACAAGCTGTTTCTGGGTCGGGCGTTCCAGCTGCGGCCCACCCCCAACTTTGGCTAAGCCTGGACCTGCCCCTCAGCATCTTAGCTCTTCAGACTGCCTCAGAAACCTGTTCCAGGCTGAAGGCAGCGTTCAGAGAAGAAATGAAAGATAGAGGGGATTTTGCCTTTGAGTTTGAGAGACGTGAGGGAGTGTTTCAGGAGACGGGAGTAGAGAGAGAGAGGCAGGGGAAAAACAAGGACTAGGAAGATCCCTGTGGGGCTTGCTGTTTGGCATGACTGCTTATAAACAGGAAAAAAACGTACAATGCAATCAGTCCTGGTGTGTTCAGGGCAGTCAGTGGTGGTGAAGCTGTGGCTTTTTATGAAGCTAGGGAGGGCACGTATGTGAGATACCCCATTGACCTCGGTTTACGGAAGAGAGAAGGTCTGAGGAAGTCTGCTATACCTTTAGTGTGCAGGCACCCTCTTGGCCCTTGTCTGTGGAGGGCTGGAGGCCAGGAAGGGTGGCCAGAGTGCCTACGCTGGATGTGCTCTTCCTCTTTGTGTGCAGAGCTCCTTCTTGAACCTGGAAGATGGTGGCATCTCCCCCTTTGGGGGCACCTGAGTGTTATTCCTGGAGCATAAGCTTCCTCTTGACTCCGGAATCATTCCATCTATCCATGCATCCATCCACCATCCATCCATCCATCCATCTATCCATTTCCTGAGCACCTGGTGTGGGCCAGGCTTTTTGCTATGCCTTGTGCAGGACACAAAACTGAGTAAAACAATAGAGTGAAACCTGATGTATGTAAGTGGATGGGGAAGAATTGGATAAAATATGTCCATGAGTCATTCCTATCCCAGTCATCAGGGAACAGAGGCCTTGAGACCAGCACAGAAAAAGACTATGGAGTTTGCTATAGAGAGGCCTGTATGAAGATTTACCTGCAAAGTCAGGTGATACTTCTTGGCTTTACACTTGTGAAGCTTAAATAAGATAATGCACATAAACTGCTTAGCAGAGTGCTTAGAATATAGAAGGCGCTACAAAAATGGTATCTGTTATTCTTGTGGTTATTATTGTGTAAAGGTAGCTTTTACACTGTCTTCCTCATTTTCTGCTCAGTTTTCCTCTACCTCCATCGCAGGCCTGACCCATTTTTTGGCACCAGGCTCTGGCCAAACTTTTGCAGAGTGATGCGTGAGGCTGAGAGTACCACCCTGAGCTGGGCTCACCAGTGTCCTCAAGTCTACTGCCAGTGGGCAATTTAGTAGAAATGAACGAGGGCAGGGAAGGGCATGATGGTCTTTAATTCAAGGCAGGGCAGCTCCCAGGAGGTGTCTGGGGCCAAGTTGGGAGTGGGGTTCAGCCCCGTCTCTTTAAATTCGGAGCTGTGTCCTTCTCCACTACTTCTGGGTCACTCAGATCTCCTCCAGCTCCTTGATATAGTCCTGGACCCAATCATCGCTGGGGTTGGCACAGATGTAATGGCCCTTTTTGGTGATGAAGCTGTGGAACAAGAGGGGAGAAGGATGACAAACCGAGGGTCCGGCAGCCAGGAAGCAAGAGCCCATCCCCCCTTCCTCACAAATTCCTCATCCAACCCAGACTGGTTCTCCTTCCTTAGTGAGAGGCAGCCCAGGGCCGGCGTCCTTTCTGAGGCATGCCCTTCAGCCCCTCAGAGGCCCCTGGACCCATCTAGTCTCAGTGTCCCCACCCAGGAAGTGCCCCTTGCCTGCCCTTCCCCTCCCCCACACCTCCCCATCCATGGCACCAGCTTCCTCCTGGCCCCAGCGGGCCCCAGACAGCCCAGAAGCCCCCAAGTTCCCTCCCGGCTGCCTCTCCCTGCGTGGACATACCTGAGAAGCACCCTGGGGAGCCCCCATTCTGTGTTCTCCCTGCCCCCCTCTCCCCTACCCAGGCCCTGCTGGCTCCCCCTCCCCCAGTGTGGTGTATGGGTGCCACCTACACAATTCCAGGCTTGGAACACTGGCTGCTGGTCTCATAATAGCTTGAAATCCGCTGTCGCCTGACTGCCCGCATCATGTAGCTGAAGCAGCACTCGGTGGGGTGGTAAGGTCCTCCTGAGGAGAAAGCATGGAGGGAAGCTGAGATCAGGGCACTTGTCTGTTTGTCTTTTAAAATAAATTTATTTGTTTTATTTGTTTAATTTTGGCTGCGTTGGGTCTTCGTTGCTGCACGCGGGCTTTCTCTAGTTGCGGCGAGCGGGGGCTACTCTTCGTTGAGGTGCGCGGACTTCTCATTGCAGTGGCTTCTCTTGTTGCAGAGCACGGGCTCTAGGCGTGCGGGCTTCAGTAGTTGTGGCACGCGGGCTCAGTAGTTGTGGCACGCGGGCTCAGTAGTTGTGGCGCACGGGCTTAGTTTCTCCACGTCATGTGGGATCTTCCCGGGCCAGGGCTTGAACCCGTGTCCCCTGCATTGGCAGATGGATTCTTAACCACCGCGCCACCAGGGAAGCCCCAGATCAGGACACTTGTTGAAGGTGACAGCTGCTGGCTGCCTCTGCCCCCGAGCCGGTGGAAGAGGGAAGGAAGGAGGGGACAGCCCCCAGAATTCCAAGAGAGGGCTGTAGAAAAATCTCAGTCCTCTGGCCTCCCTTTCAGACTCCTCCCGGGGCTCCCCTTTCCCTCCCCCTTCACTAGTGACCACTCTGCTTTCCATTCTCCACCCCCACATCCCCACCCCAGAAGGACTGGCTGATGACTTTGAACTCCAGATGGAGGAGCAGCAAAGCCCCGATCTCAGCGAGCACACGCCATCCCTGGGGGCAGCTGGCAGAGATGCTCCAAAAAGGAGGGATGGCTTCCCTGGTGGCGCAGTGGTTGAGAGTCCGCCTGCCGATGCAGGGGACACGGGTTCGTGCCCCGGTCCGGGAGGATCCCACGTGCCGCGGAGCGGCTGGGCCCGTGAGCCGTGGCCGCTGAGCCTGCGCGTCCGGAGCCTGTGCTCCGCAACGGGAGAGGCCACAATAGTGAGAGGCCCGCGTACCGCAAAAAAAAAAAAAAGGAGGGACATGGGAAGAAATCCCATTAGGGATTGGGATGCATGCCATTTGGGGCAGATCCTGCCCCTGCCAGTGTCCCCATCCTGCCCGTGCACTGCAAAGAGGGCAGGATGCCCATACCAAGCCCCGAGGATAATGGCCCGGGAGCCAGGACACCCAGATCTGCAGGACACCCTACCTCGCCTCTGCTGGCTTTCCGCCCATGACCCCTCATTCCCTCCTCAGTCTCCTCATCTGTGAAGAGGCAGTTAACTGGATTGGTGGTTTATACATGAAGTTTCCTGGAGGCACTGGTGCACTTGGGAGTTCAGTCTTGGGTATAAGACCCCATCAGCCTTTTTTTCTGTTTTACATTTTGGGCCTTCTGTGTAAGATTTTGCTTGAAGAGAAGATTTCCTGATCTAAAACACTTTTTTAAAAAATCACTATTTTTCAATTATTTTTTGATTCTGAAATTTCATGGCTCTTACAGGAGGTGCAAGGGGGTGACAGCAGAGTCACACCAAGATTGAATTATGGGGGTAGCAGGAAGGGCGTTTCAGATCAAGGGCCCTGCAGTTATCGGGTGCAGTGATTGGGGCTGTGCATGTTATGTGACCAACCTGGACAGAAATGTGGGTGTGCACAGCGATGATCTCGGGGTCACCGACGGTGACTGGGTGCTTGGGTGGAAAGGGAAGGGCTGGTCCTCTTTTTTTTTTAATCATTAAGCACTTATTAGGTGCTAATGATTTTTTTTTAAACATCTTTATTGGAGTATAATTGCTTTACAATGGTGTGTTAGTTTCCGCTTTATAACAAAGTGAAGCAGTTATACATATGTCCCCATATCTCTTCCCTCTTGCGTCTCCCTCCCACCCTCCCTATCCCACCTCTCTAGGTACCTGGTTACAAAGCACCGAGCTGATCTCTCTGTGCTATGCGGCTGCTTCCCACTAGCTATCTGTTTCACATTTGGTAGTGTATATATGTCCATGCCACTCTCTCACTTTGTCACAACTTACCCTTCCCCCTCCCCATATCCTCAAGTCCATGCTCTAGTAGGTCTGTGTCTTTATTCCCGTCTTACCCCTAGGTTCTTCATGACCTTTTTTTTTTCCCCCTTAGATTCCATATATATGTGTTAGCATACAGTATTTGTTTTTCTCTTTCTGACTTACTTCACTCTGTATGACAGACTCCAGGTCCAACCACCTCCCTACAAATAACTCAGTTTTGTTTCTTTTTATGGCTGAGTAATATTCTATTGTATATATGTGCCACATTTTCTTTATCCATTCATCTGTTGATAGACACTTAGATTGCTTCCATGTCCTGGCTATCGTAAATAGAGCTGCAACGAACATTTTGGTACATGACTCTTTTTGAATTATGGTTTTCTCAGGGTATATGCCCAGTAGTGGGATTGCTGGGTCATATGGTAGTTCTATTTGTAGTTTTTTAAGGAACCTCCATACTGTTTTCCATAGTGGCTGTATCAATTTACATTCCCACCAGCAGTGCAAGAGGGTTCCCTTTTCTCCACACCCTCTCCAACATTTATTGTTTCTAGATTTTTTGATGATGGCCATTCTGACCGGTGTGAGATGATATCTCATTGTAGTTTTGATTAGCATTTCTCTAATGATTAATGATGTTGAGCATCCTTTCATGTGTTTGTTAGCAATCTGTATATCTTCTTTGGAGAAATGTCTATTTAGGTCTTCTGGAAGGGCTGGTCCTCTTATCCAGCACCATTGCCGGAAACACCCTCACTCCCCAAAGAGTGAAATAAGGGACCCGTTTGTCCCCGGGAACCACTGCCACTGCATTCCTCTGAGCTGTCTGAGTGAATTCTCAGAGAGGCAAATCAAACTGTCCAGATTCTGTCAACTTTAGTTTTATTTCAACAACCTTCTATGTTTCCCTTCAGTTTCTGAAAACGAAATAAAGTAAAATTGCAGAGTGAGGAATAGTTTTGGCTGTCTGTAACGGCAGCTCATCCTAAGAAATAAGCTGAAAAAAGGTGGCCTGGGGACACCCCCAACTGTTGCATTTCCCCCTACCACATAACTAAGCGATGCTGCACTCGTGGGTTAGGGTGGACCCTGAAAGCAGCCTGGGTCCAAATCCCAGGAGGTAAATGGACATAGTGGCCTCGAGAGGCTCCAGATACTGTTCCCCAGTCTCCCTGGGGATAATGACCCCAAATGCGATGGGCCAGTCTTGTGCTTAATGGTGAAGAGAGGTGAATTGAGGGAGTCAAGAGATAGCCTGGCCTCACTGCATGGCATTGACAGGAAGGGGACTCATCCTGGGCAGGGTGAGGATGAAACCAGTTTAAGAAGACACCAGACCTTATATACGTACAATGGAATACTACTCAGCCATAAAAAAGAATGAAAATTTGACATTTGCAGCCACATGGATGGACTTGGAGGGCATTACGCTAAGTGAAATAAGTCAGACAGAGAAAGACAAATAACTGTAGGATATCCCTTATATGTGGAATCTAAAAAATATAACAAACTAATAAATATAACAAAAAAGAAGCAGACTCAAAGATATAGAGAATGAACTAGTGGTTACCAGTGGGGAGGGGAAAAGTAGAGGTAGGGGGTTAAGAGTACAAACTACTAGGTGTAAGACAAGCTACAAGGATATATTGCACAACATGGGGAATACAGTCAATATTTTATAACTATAAATGGAGTATAACCTTTAAAAATTGTGAATCACTCTATTGTACACCTGTAAGTTATATAACATTGTACAGCAACTATACTTCAATAACACAAAAAGGAAGACACCAGACCTCCTTCTAGAGCCCCTTTCTCCTTGTATCCCCGGCAACCCTACTCGTGCTTGTTTCCCCACAAGAACCAGGTTGGAAGGTATTGCACTCACTTGCATAGGATCCAGTCTTGGACCCCAGGGCAACGGTGGTAATGAGGACGAGGAGGAGGAGGGATATGGCTGCCATGGAGACCTTCATCCTCCTGTGAAGGGAGTGGCTGCAGGAGGAGAGCTGGCCTGGTAGGGGCTTCGGAGGCTCCTGGGCTGAGGAAGGTTTGAGAAATGTTCACTGAGGCAAAATTTGTTTTTTAAATAAGGGAACTAAGATTTCAAAGGGAAGTAGGAAGCAGTAGATTCCTCAGCAATTTCATATCTTGCACATTTGTTGAGGGTGGAGTGAAGGAAGTGCAGAGAGCTGAGATTTCAGGGAGGAAATTGACCTCCATCCCCAGTGGGAATACGTTTAACCCTTTGATAGAAGCTCTTCCTTAGTTGTAGGACGACCATGAGCACAGTGGTAGAGGAGACTGTCTCAGATTTAGTGAAAGATCTCGAAGGCTGGGATGTGTCCTGTGCCCAATTCTGGTTCCTGGCCTCAGAACAAGGCCGTATGGGGGCTGGAGATTGGAGGGGATCTGGGGTAACAGGATGAGGTCTGGAGTCCCCACATCAGGTCTAAGAAATCCTCACTCAAGCTCTTCAGCAGAACTTTTGGCTCCCTACCTCATCCCTGGCCTTTCACTGTCCCCTGGGGTGAAGAGGTGTCATGGCGCTCAGCAGATAATTTATTTAACGAGCACTATACTTTAAGGGTTGCTCTACACAGTATCTGCTGTCCCAAAGGCTTCATGAATATTAGCCCTTTTAAGCCTTTTATCAGTAGTTGAGGAAACTGAGGCACAAAAAACATCCGTTACTCCCCTGAGATTTGACAGTTGATAAGTGGAATCGGGCTTCAAACTCAGGCAGTCTGGCTCCCAAGTCTGTGTCCTTAATCACTCTGCTGTGGAAAAGAAACACGGGAGCCCCCAACGAGCTGTCTCTAAAACTGTCCTGCCTGGCTTGGCTTCTCTAGAAAACCCTTATTCCGAGACCTTTCTGAGTTCAGAGAGTGGATCCCTTTGGGACCTTCTCCCAGTTTCTGACTTTCATTATGGAAAAGCTTGATGGGGACCTAGAAAATGCTTCATTCGGGGATGGCTAGCAGGTTTCATTGATTAGTGGTGGACTGGCGCTCAGTGTTGGAAATGGTTCTGAGGCCATATCCATGTATCATGTGACTGATGTGCTTTCTGTGAAGGTGCAGCTTGCGTCATCCTTAGCTTTGTCTAAACAGGCTATTTACTGAGGAGGAATTGGAGCTCAGGAAGGGCCAGAGACTTGCTCATGTTCACGAAATGATTTGGATGCAGGGCAGACCCACCTCTTCACACTCTCCGTCCAGTGGCCTTGACCGTGCTCTTCCTGGGGGAACTTGTCCTATTCTTCTTGCTGTTGTGGTTAGAAGGCTGTTTCCATCTTCTCTCCTCCACTCGTCAGGGCAGGGCAGGCCTAGCAGATAGCAAGTGATCTGTAAGTATATGTTTTAGAAGAAGGATGAATTGAGCTGGTCTAAGTATGTATATCTCACAGGAAACAGCTGAATTCTCATGCTTAGGTGCCAAGACAGTAATTTATTTGAAATGTTCTGTATTTGTTATCAATAATAACACTATTTAAACTCCTCAAGTCAAGTGATAACGATTGTCGTTAGGAACAATCTACGGAAACAAGATGTTTCTGGGAAGAATTTGAGTTGGGAAGAAATAATGATTACTTCTTTGTTTTTGCGGAGACTAGCCTGCTTGCCAAGTTGTTGCTAGGATCTTTACAGGAAAGTCCGTTATTTTTCAAGCAGTTATTGAATTCCTACCCACATTAGCCTGGTTACATTCGTTGCTATAATGAACAACCCCTAAATCTCAGGGGATTCATTACATGAAGGTTTATTTCTGGCTCATGTCACAGTCCAGTGTGGGCTGGCAGCGTGATGAGTGTGAGTGTGTTGGAGAAGGCTGTTTCATGCACCCATTCAGGGACCAAGTCTTCTTCTATCTTATAATGCCGCCATTTTCCACAGGAGGCCTCCAAGTTTACTACAAGAGGGGAGAAGCAGAGAGGGATGGGCAGATTTTTATGGCCCAGTTCTGGAAATAGTATAAGTTACTTTCACTTACACTCCATGGCCAAAATGAAGTCACCTGGCTCCAACTTAATGACAAAGGTAAGGAAAATATAGATCATCTGTGTGCCCAGGGAGACGAGAGAATGGGTTTAGTGACTGCATCACTTCTTTGCCATAATATCATGGGCTAGGCTTGGAGGTGACCCTGACCTCAGAGGACTCATAGCTTGAAGAGGGACTCAAAAAAGTCAATGAAAATTTCAAAACAGTGGGATGAATGGACTTCAGTGGCAACATAATTAGAGACCTTAAAGGTTCTCCTGTTGCCCACTGGTGAGTATGTGGTGCCTGTTTAAAAAATGTTAAAAATATTGGACTTCCCTGGTGGCGCAGTGGTTAAGACTCTGCCTGCCAATGTAGGGGACACGGGTTCAAGCCCTGGTCTGTGAAGATCCCACATGCCACGGAGAGGCTAAGCCCGTGCGCCGCAACTACTGAGACTGTGCTGTAGAGCCTGTGAGCCACAACTACTGAGCCCACATGCCACAACTACTGAAGCCCGTGTGTCAAGAACCCGTGCTCCACAACAAGAGAAGCCACCGCAATGAGAAGCCCACGCACCGCAATGAAGAGTAGCTCCCACTCACCGCAACTAGAGAAAGCCTGCGCGCAGCGACACAGACCCAATGCAGCCAAAAATAAATAAATAAAATTATTTTTTTAAATGTTAAAAATGTTTTTCAAAGCAACACATATGCACTGATTTAAAAAAATGGAAAATATATAGAAAGGGTGGGTGGGACCCTTAATATGTTTACGTCTTTGCTTTTTTGCCTGTGTGTGAGAAGTCTTCCAGCTCCACTGGCCTCAACCAAGTGGGTCATGCCCTCTGTCCAAGCACTGGCTCACACCAAGAGAAAAGGCAATGAGCTATATTACTTTTAAAATCTCTTTTTTTTTTCTTTTTTTTAAAAACATCTTTATTGGAGTATAATTACAATAGTGGGTTAGTTTTTCCTTTACAACAAAGTGAATCAGTTATACATATACATATGTTCCCATATCTCTTCCCTCTTGCATCACCCTCTCTCCCACCCTCCCTATCCCACCCCTCTAGCTGGTCACAAAGCACAGAGGTGCTCTCCCTGTGCTATGCGGCAGCTTCCCTCTAGCTATCTAATTTACATTTGATACTGTATATATGTCCCTGCCACTCTCTCACTTTGTCACAGCTTACCCTTCCCCCTCCCCATATCCTCCAGTTCATGCTCTAGTAGGTCTGTGTCTTTATTCCTGTCTTACCCCTAGGTTCTTCATGACCCTTTTTTTTTCCCCTTAGATTCATATATATTTGTTAGCATACGGTATTTGTTTTTCTCTTTCTGATTTACTTCACTCTGTATGACAGACTCCAGGTCCAACCACCTCCCTACAAATAACTCAGTTTTTTTTTTTTATGGCTGAGTAATATTCTATTGTATATATGTGCCACATTTTCTTTATCCATTCATCTGTTGATAGACACTTAGGTTGCTTCCATGTTCTGGCTATCGTAAATAGAGCTGCAATGAACATTTTGGTACATGACTCTTTTTGAATTATGGTTTTCTCAGGGTATATGCCCAGTAGTGGGATTGCTGGGTCATATGGTAGTTCTATTTGTAGTTTTTTAAGGAACCTCCATACTGTTCTCCATAGTGGCTGTATCAATTTACATTCCCACCAGCAGTGCAAGAGGGTTCCCTTTTCTCCACACCCTCTCCAGCATTAATTGTTTCTAGATTTTTTGATGATGGCCAATCTGACCGGTGTGAGATGATATCTCATTGTAGTTTTGATTTGCATTTCTCTAATGATTAATGATGTTGAGCATTCTTTCATGTGTTTGTTGGCAATCTGTATATCTTCTTTGGAGAAATGTCTATTTAGTTCTTCTGCCCATTTTTGGATTGGGTTATTTGTTTTTTTGTTATTGAGCTGCATGAGTTGCTTATAAATTTTGGAAATTAATGCTTTGTCAGTTGCTTCATTTGCAAATATTTTCTCCCATTCTGAGGGTTGTCTTTTGGTCTTGTTTATGGTATCCTTTGCTGTGCAAAAGCTTTTAAGTTTCATTAGGTCCCATTTGTTTATTTTTGTTTTTATTTCCATTTCTCTAGGAAGTGGGTCAAAAAGGATCTTGCTGTGATTTATGTCATAGAGTGTTCTGCCTATGTTTTCCTCTAAGAGTTTGATAGTGTCTGGCCTTACATTTAGGTCTTTAACCCATTTTGAGTTTATTTTTGTGTGTGGTGTTAGGGAGTGTTCTAATTTCATACTTTTACATGTAGCTGTCCAGTTTTCCCAGCACCACTTATTGAAGAGGCTGTCTTTTCTCCACTGTATATCCTTCCCTCCTTTATCAAAGATAAGGTGACCATATGTGTGTGGGTTTATCTCTGGGCTTTCTATCCTGTTCCATTGATCTATATTTCTGTTGTTGTGCCAGTACCATACTGTCTTGATTACTGTAGCCTTCTAGTATAGTCTGAAGTCAGGGAGCCTGATTCCTCCAGCTCCATTTTTCGTTCTCAAGATTGCTTTGGCTATTCGGGGTCTTTTTTGTTTCCATACAAATTGTGAAATTTTTTGTTCTAGTTCTGTAAAAAATGCCAGTGGTAATTTGATAGGGATAGCATTGAATCTGTAGATTGCTTTGTGTAGTAGAGTCATTTTCACAATGTTGATTCTTCCAATCCAAGAACATGGTATATTTCTCCACCTATTTGTATCATCTTTAATTTCTTTCATCAGTGTCTTATAGTTTTCTGCGTACAAGTCTTTTGTCTCCTTAGGTAGGTTTGTTCCTAGATATTTTATTCTTTTTGTTGCAATGGTAAATGAGAGTGTTTTCTTAATTTCACTCTCAGATTTTTCATCATTAGTGTATAAGAATGCCAGAGATTTCTGTGCATTAATTTTGTACCCTGCTACTTTACCAAATTCATTGATTAGCTCTACTAGTTTTCTTGTAGCATCCTTAGGATTCTCTATGTATAGTATCATGTCATCTGCAAACAGTGACAGCTTTACTTCTTCTTTTCCTATTTGGATTCCTTTTATTTCTTTTTCTTCTCTGATTGCTGTGGCTAGAACTTCCAAAACTATGTTGAGTAAGAGTGGTGAGAGTGGGCAACCTTGTCTTCGTCCTGATCTTAGTGGAAATGGTTTCAGTTTTTCACCATTGAGAACGATGCAGGGCTTCCCTGGTGGCGCAGTGGTTGGGGGTCCGCCTGCTAATGCAGGGGACGCGGGTTCATGCCGTGGTCCGGGGGGATCCCATATGCCGCGGAGCGGCTGGGCCCGTGAGCCATGGCCGCTGAGCCTGCGTGTCCGGAGAGGCCCGCGTACCACAAGAAAAAAAAAAAAAAAAAAGAGAGAACGATGCTAGCTGTGGGTTTGTCATATATGGCCTTTATTATGTTGAGGAAAGTTCCCTTTATGCCTACTTTCTGCAGGGTTTTTATCATAAATGAGTGTTGAATTTTGTCAAAAGCTTCCTCTGCATCTATTGAGATGATCATATGGTTTTTCTCCTTCAGTTTGTTGATATGGTGTATCACGTTGATTGATTTGCGTATATTGAAGAATCCTTGCATTCCTGGAATAAACCCCACTTGATCATGGTGTATGATCCTTTTAATGTGCTGTTGGATTCTGTTTGCTAATATTTTGTTGAGGATTTTTGCATCTATGTTCATCAGTGATATTGGCCTGTAGTTTTATTTCTTGGTGACGTCTTTGTCTGGTTTGGTATCAGGGTGATGGTGGCCTCATAGAATGAGTTTGGGAGTGTTCCTCCCTCTGCTATCTTTTGGAAGAGTTTGAGAAGGATAGGTGTTAGCTCTTCTCTAAATGTTTGATAGAATTCGCGTGTGAAGCTATCTGGTCCTGAGCTTTTGTTTGTTGGAAGATTTTTAATCACAGTTTCAATTTCAGTGCTTGTGATTGGTCTGTTCATATTTGCTATTTCTTCCTGGTTCAGTCTCAGCAGGTTGTGCATTTCTAAGAATTTGTCCATTTCTTCCAGGTTGTCCATTTTATTGGCATACAGTTGCTTGTAGTAATCTCTAATAATCTTTTGTATTTCTGCAGTGTCAGTTGTTACATCTCCTTTTTCATTTCTAATTCTATTGATTTGAGTCTTCTCCCTTTTATTCTTGATGAGTCTGGCTAATGGTTTATCAATTTTATTTATCTTCTCAAAGAACCATCTTTTAGTTTTATTGATCTTTGCTATCATTTCCTTCATTTCATTTTCATTTATTTCTGATCTGATCTTTATGATTTCTTTCCTTCTGCTAAATTTGGGGGTTTTTTGTTCTTCTTTCTCTAATTGCTTTCAAAGTTAGTTTTTTTATTCGAGATGTTTCCTGTTTCTTAAGGTATGATTGTATTGCCATAAACTTGCCTCTTAGAACTGCTTTTGCTGTATCCCATAGGTTTTGGGTCGTCATGTCTCCATTGTCATTTGTTTCTAGGTATTTTTTGATTTCCTCTTTGATTTCTTCAGTGATCACTTCGTTATTAAGTAGTGTATTGTTTAGCCTCATGTGTTTGTATTTTTTACAGATCTTTTCCTGTAATTGATATCTAGTCTCATAGCGTTGTGGTCGGAAAAGATACTCGATACGATTTCAATTTTCTTAAATTTGCCAAGGCTAGATTTGTGACCCAATATATGATCGATCCTGGAGAATGTTCCATGAGCACTTGAGAAAAATGTGTATTCTATTGTTTTTGGATGGAATGTCCTATAAATATCAAGTCCATCTTGTGTAATGTATCATTTAAAGCTTGTGTTTCCTTATTTATTTTCATTTTGGATCATCTGTCCATTGGTGAAAGTGGGGTGTTAAAGTCCCCTACTATGATTGTGTTACTGTCGATTTCCCCGTTTATGGCTGTTAGTATTTGCCTTATGTATTGAGGTGCTCCTATGTTGGGTGCATAAATATTTACAATTGTTATATCTTCTTCATGGATCGATCCGTTGATCATTATGTAGTGTCCTTCTTTGTCTCTTGTAATAGTTTTTATTTTAAAGTCCATTTTGTCTGATATGAGAATTGCTACTCCAGCTTTCTTCTGATTTCCATTTGCATGGAATATCTTTTTCCATCCCCTTACTTTCAGTCTGTATGTGTCCCTAGGTTTGAAGTGGGTCTCTTGTAGACAGCATATATATGGGTCTTGTTTTTGTATCCATTCAGCCAGTCTGTGTCTTTTGGTGGGAGCATTTAATGCATTTACATTTAAGGTAATTATCGATATGTATATTCCTATTCCCATTTTCTTAATTGTTTTGTGTTTCTTATTGTAGGTCTTTTCCTTCTCTTGTTTCTTGCCTAGAGAAGTTCCTTTAGCATTTGTTGTAGAGCTGGTTTGGTGGTGCTGAACTCTCTCAGCTTTTGCTTGTCTGTAAAGGTTTTAATTTCTCCATCAAATCTGAATGAGATCCTTGCTGGGTAGAGTAGTCTTGGTTGTAGGTTTTTTTCCTTCATCACTTTAAATATGTCCTGCTACTCCCTTCTGGCTTGTAGAGTTTCTGCTGAAAGATCAGATGTTAACCTTATGGGGATTCCCTTGTGTGTTATTTGTTGTTTTTCCCTTGCTGCTTTTAATATGTTTTCTTTGTATTTAATTTTTGACAGTTTGATTATTATGTGTCTTGGCGTGTTTCTCTTTGGGTTTATCCTGTATGGGACTCTCTGTGCTTCCTGGACTTGATTGACTATTTCCTTTCCTATATTAGGGAAGTTTTCAACTATAATCTCTTCAAATATTTTCTCAGTCCCTTTCTTTTTCTCTTCTTCTTCTGGGACCCCTATAATTCGAATGTTGGTGTGTTTAATGTTGTCCCAGAGGTCCCTGAGACTGTCCTCAGTTCTTTTCATTCTTTTTTCTTTCTTCTGCTCTGCAGTAGTTATTCCCACTATTTTATCTTCCAGGTCACTTATCCGTCCTTCTGCCTCAGTTATTCTGCTATTGATCCCATCTAGAGTATTTTTCATTTCATTTATTGTGTTGCTCATCGTTGCTTGCTTCCTCTTTATTTCTTCTAGGTCCTTGTTAACTGTTTCTTGCAATTTGTCTATTCTATTTCCAAGATTTTGAATCATCTTTACTATCATTATTCTGAATTCTTTTTCAGGTAGACTGACTATTTCCTCTTCATTTGTTAGGTCTGGTGTGTTTTTATCTTGCTCCTTCATCTGCTGTGTGTTTTTCTGTCTTCTCATTTCACTTATCTTACTGTGTTTGGGGTCTCCTTTTTGCAGGCTGCAGGTTCATAGTTATCGTTGTTTTTGGTGGCTGTCCCCAGTGGCTAAGGTTGGTTCAGTGGGTTGAGTAGGTTCCCTGGTTGGGGGGACTACTGCCTCTGTTCTGGTGGATGAGGCTGGATCTTGTCTTTCTGGTGGGCAGGTCCACGTCTTGTGGTGTGTTTTGGGGTATCTGTGGCCTTATTATGATTTTAGGCAGCCTCTCTGCTAATGGATGGGGCTGTAGACCTGTCTTGCTCTTTGTTGGGCATAGGGTGTCCAGCACTGTTCGTTGCTGGTCCTTGAGTGAAGCTGGGTCTTGGTGTTGAGATGGAGATCTCTGGGAGATTTTCGCTGTTTGATATTGCGTGGAGCTGGGAGGTCTCTTGTGGACTAGTGTCTTGAGGTTGGTTCTCCCACCTCAGAGACACAGCCCTGGTGCCTGGCTGGGGCGCCAAGAGCCTTTAATCCACACGGCTCAAAATAAAAGGGAGAAAAAATAGAAAGGAAAGAAAAGGAAGGAAGGAAGGAGGGAGGGAGGGAAGGAAGGAAGAAAGGAAGGAAGAAATGAAGGAAGGAAGAAAGCAAGAAAGGAAGGAAGGAAGGTGGAGAGGAAGAAAGGGAGGAAGGAAGAGAGGAAGGGAGGAAAGAAGGGAGGAAGGAAGGAAGAAAGGAGGGAAGGAGGGAAGAAAGGAAGGAAGAAAGGAAGAAAGAAAGGGAGAAGACAAAATAAAGTAGGATAAAGTATAGTTATTAAAATAAAAAATAATTATTAAGAAGAAAAATTTCTATTAAAAAAAAACAGAAAAACGGGTCGGTCTAACCCTAGGACAAATGGTGAAAGCAAAGCTATACAGACAATCTCACACAGCAGCACACACATACACACTCACAAAAAGAAAAAAAGGGGAAAATAATAGTATATCTTGCTCCCAAAGTCCACCTCCTCAACTTGGGATGATTCGTTGTCTATTCAGGTTTTCCACAGATGCAGGGCACTTCAAGTTGATTGTGGAGCTTTAATCCACTGCTTCTGAGGCTGCTGGGAGAGACCCCCCCCCCTCTCCTCTTTGTTCGCACAGCTCCTGGGGTTCAGCTTTGGACTTGGCCCCGCCTCTGCGCGTAGGTTGTACGAGGGCGTCTGCCCTTCGCTCAAACAGGACGGGGTTAAAGGAGCAGCTGATTCGTGGTCTCTGGCTCACTCAGGCCGGGAGGGAGGGAGGGGCACGGAGGCGGGGCGAGTCCGCGACGTCAGAGGCCGGCGTGACGCTGCACAGGCCCAAGGTGCGCCGCACGTTCTCCCGGGGAAGCTGTCCCTGAATCCCGGCACCCCGGCAGCGGCGGGCTGCACAGGCTCCCGGGAGGGCCGGTGTGGAGAGTGACCTGTGCTCGCACACAGGCCTCTTGGTGGCGGCAGCGGCAACCTTAGCGTCCCACACCCGTCTCTACTGTCCGTGCCGACAGCTGTGGCTCGCGCCCGTTTCTGGAGCTCCTTTACGCGGTGTTCTTAATCCCCTCTCCTCGCGCCCAGGAAGCAAAGAGGGAAGAAACGGCCTCTTGCCTCTTCGGCAGCTCCAGACTTCAACCGGACTCCCTCCCGGCCAGCCGTGGCGCACTAACCCCTTCAGGCTGTTTTCACTCTGCCAGCTCCAGACCTTTCCCTGGGATCCGACTGAAGCCCGAGCCTCAGTTCCTGGCCCCCGCCCGCCCCGGCAGGTGAGCAGACAAGCCTCTCCGTCTGGTGAGTGCCGGTCGGCACCGATCCTCTGCGGGAATCTCTCCGCTTTGCCCTCCGCACCCTGTGGCTGCGCTTGCCTCCGCGGCTCCGGAGCTTCCCCCTCCGCCACCGGCAGTCTCCGCCCGCGAAGGGGCTTTTAGTGTGTGAGAGTCTTTCCTCCTTCACGGCTCCCTCCCACTGGTGTAGGTCCCGTCCCTATTCTTTGTCTCTGTTTATTCTTTTTTCTTTTGCCTTTCCCAGTGGGGAGTTTCTTGCCTTTTGGGAGGTCTGAGGTCTTCTGCCAGCGTTCGGTGGGTGTTCTATAGAAGTTCCACGTGTAGATAGATGTATTTCTGATGTCTCTGTGAGGAGGAAGGAGATCTCCGCGTCTTACTCTTCCGCCATCTTTAAGCCGTCCCCTCCTCTTTTTTTTTCTTTACATTAAAAATCTTGTCTGTGGTTCTAAAAGTGAAATAGTAAAAATATGGATTTTTTTTTTACAGCTTTAAAGCACATATTTTTCTAGTTATTTTGCCCTTCTAAGATTTTTACTTTTAAAAATTCAAAATTGGTTGTCAAACTTACTTAGCCATATTTAAACTTTTCCCAATTGTATATTTCTTTTATAATTAAGTAACTTTGATAAGCTTCATCATGAAAAAAATCAAGAATTAACACAAGCCAAAAGCCGGCGTATTTTGTTGTTTGTCCTTGAAAAGACAATGAAGATTCTTTCTTTTTTCAATTCTTTGAAATTATTTTGGTTACTAAAGAAATATGTGCTTTATATAAAAGTTGCAAACAATGCTGAAGTTACAGAGTTGAGAGTGAGTTCAAATTTCCACTCCACCCTGCAGCATCAGCATTACCTGGGAACTTGGTGGAAATGCTGATTCTTTGCCCCACCTAGTCCTACTGAATCAGAATTTCTGTGTTTTAACAAGCCCTTCAGGTGATTCTTTTTTTTTTTTTTTTTTTTTTTCGTGGTACGCGGGCCTCTCACTGTTGTGGCCTCTCCCGTTGCGGAGCACAGGCTCCGGACGCGCAGGCCCAGCGGCCATGGCTCACGGGCCCAGCCGCTCCGCAGCATGTGGGATCTTCCCGGACCGGGGCACGAACCCGTGTTCCCTGCATTGGCAGGCGGATTCTCAACCACTGTGCCACCAGGGAAGCCCCAGGTGATTCTTATGCATGCAAAATTTCAGAAGCCCTGAACTATAGCACAGCTTCCTAACTGATGTACTTTACTGTACTGGTCTCTTCAACCCTTGGGCCTCCTGACTGGGGTGGGGTAGGTCAGAGTCCCAGGCTGGTTGCCAGCAATACAAAAAAACTCATCATTGTAATTCAGTGTTGCATAATAATTTAGAGATTTAGTGATGAATTAGATTTGATTTTTGCACACAGATGTCATATCTTAGTCTTATTTTCAGTCTTCTCTACACCCTGAAATAGTCATTTTTTTTTTTTAGTTACTTTGTTGATGGAATTTTATTAAAGTCATTGAATAAGTCATTGGACAAAGGGGGTTAATGACCGTTGAATAACACTGCAAGCTCATGCAAGACAGTGATTTTGTCCTTTTCACCATATATTTCCCCAGTGCCTAAAAGAGTACTTGACATATAATAGGAGTTCAGAACCAATTTCTGAATAAATATTCTAACTTTATGAAAGTCACTGTATAATATTCTCCTCTTATACACTGAAATATACTTGAAGGGCAGGAATGTAGTTTGTTTTGGTCTCATGGTTTTCCTAATGCCTACCATAATGTATAACATAAAGTAGTCACTCAATCGTTATCTGTTTGAGTGACGATAAATATCTGTTTCAGGATTCCAGAGAAAGGGAGAGAGATGCTCTGGCTGGGATAGTGGGGGAAGGTTTTACGGTGGCATCTAAATTGAACCATGCAGGATGGGTTGAGTTTTTCTGAGAAGGTTGAGAGGAGGGGCATTTCTGGCAGAAGCACCACAGAAATCAAGGAAGCGAAAGAGAACATTTTTTTTGAGGAACTCTGAAAAGAGAGTATTACATAATTGACCTAACATAACATGCCATTTTCTCCTCAAAGACCTCAGAGAACTGTTGTGATTGACCAGATGCTTGGTCAGAAAGGAAATTCTCAGTTTCCACCCCTCATTTCTTTCCAGCTGCTGGTGTCGTGACCAAAAGCCTTGATCAGGAGATACCTGGCCCTCTGTTATCCAAAATGCTCAGGTGGTCTGTGCTCACCATTCATTCTACTGAGCTAACAACTCGACCAAAGAAACCACACACATTGCCCTTAGGCCTAGCATTTTTTAAAATCCAGTAACTCTTTGAGATCTTCAAGCCTCTGAAACAAAATCTCAACAGAGAAGCCAAAAGCTGCTGTTACCACCACAAGTAATGAGAGCAACAGGAAAGGTCATAATTGGGTCAAAATACAGGCCAGAACCCTGAGCATCTGTGTTTGCTTCTTTTACCTCCCCCAACCCCACTGAAATGACAGAATAAGTATGAAAATTAAAAAAATTATTAAAAATAAATTCATAGTAGTAGCAGAGAATTAGAAAAGATGACAGAAAGCTGACCATAAGGTGAGAAATTTCTGTTCTATATAAAGGACATTTGTCAACTCGATGGCAAAACACAAGGCGACTGAAAAACTTGTATCCTCACATAGGTGATGGAGAAGATCATTGAGAAAATATTTTTCCAACAGGACCCTGGGTAACCCCAAAATCGGAGTCTGGGGGTATTAGGAGAAGAAGCTTGGGTCCAAAGAACAAGCTAGGACTTTGCCAGTCCCCACTTTAGGACAGTCAGGGGTTTTCCCCCAGGATAAAGCTGCAAGCACGGTTCTCTAACTAAAGAAGGATATCCTCTGTAAAGGTCTATATGGGAAAAGAATCTAAAAAAGAGTGGATATGTGTATATGTATAACAGATTCACTTTGCTCTACAACAGAAATTAACATAACGTTGTAAATCAATTATACCCCAATAAAATTTTTTAAAAAATAATAAAGAAGGGTATCTGCTGTGGGAGTCTTCCAGAGGGGACTATGGGCCAGAGAGCGAATTGGGCTGTGACCTGGATAACCTCTGGTCAAAGACAAGAAGGCCCATCCCTCTCTGCCCCCTAGAAATGAAGCTCTCTGACAGCCGCTGAAAGCCCGGCTGGTCACACCCCTCCTTCCTTTTCATTCGCCACAGCCAGGGCCCAATAATTAGAATCTGCATTTACTACTAGGGAACTAGGGGTTTCCACTTACGCTGGGAAAAAAGAAAGGTATCCCTGAAGGAGTAAAATACACTAAGGCACTCTTCCCCTTCACTGGTCCACCAGCTAGCCTTCCTACCTGCTTACCCACACCTCCTAAAATGGTATCTCTAAGTGAGGTTCTAGGACCACCTGCATACAAATCGCCTGTAATGCTTATTTAAATTGTATGCATCTGTGCTTTACCCCTGACCATCCCCCAATCATCTCCCAAATGATGAAGTAAAAGAAAATTTTCTAAACTGTAGTCAAAGATTAGCTATTTTAGTAGGGAGGATGAGACGAACTATGAATCTGTGGGTTTAAAAATCTTTTTTTTAGATTTTTGTTGACTGTAGTATAGTTGATGTACAACATTATATAAGTTATAGGAGTACAATGTAGTGATTCACAATTTTTAAAGGTTATACTCCATTTATAGTTGTTATAAGACATTGGCTATATTCCCTGTGTTGCACAATGTATTCTTGCAGCTTATTTTAATTTTATTTTTATTTTTAATTTTTTAGACTGCACCGTATGGCATGTGGGATCTTAGTTCCCCGACCAGGGATTGAACCCGTGCCCCCTGCCTTGGGAACGCGGAGTCTTATCCACTGGGCTGCCATGGAAGTCTCCTTGTAGCTTATTTTATACATAATAGTTTGTACCTGTTAAACATCTATGCCTATATGGCCCTTCCTCGCTTCACTCACCCCACTGGTAACCAATAATTTGTTCTCTCTATCTGTGAGTTTATTTTTTTTCTTATGTTCACAAGTTGTATTTTTTATATTCCACATATAAGTGATATCACGGTATTTGTCTTTCTCTCTCTGACTTATTTCACTTAGCATAATACCCTCCAAGTTCATCCATGTTGTTGCAAATGTCAAAATTTCATTCTTCTTCCAAGGCTGAATAGTATTCCTTTGTGTGTGTATATATATATATGTGTGTATATATATATATATATATATATATACACACATATATATACTGCATCTTTTTAAAAAAATACTTATTTATTTATTTGGCTGTGCCAGGTCTCAGTTGCAGCACATGGGATCCTCATTGTGGCATGTGGGATCTTTTTTAGTTGCAGCATGTGGGATCTTTTAGTTGCGGCATGTGGGTTTTTTTTTAGTTGTGGCCTGTGAGATCTGGTTTCCTGACCAAGGGTCAAACTCAGGCCCCCCACATTTGGAGCACAAAGTCCTGACCACTGGACCACCAGGGAAGTCCCTATATCACATCTTCTTTATCCTTTCATCTGTTGATGGACACTTAGGCTGATTTCATATCTTGGCAATTGTAAATAATGCTGTGGAACATTAGGGTGCATGTATCTTTTCAAACTAGTGTTTTAATTTTTTCAGATATATACCCAGGAGTGGATATTGTTGATTTTGGTTTGTTAGTATTTTGTTGAGGATTTTTGCATCTATGTTCATCAGTGATATTGGCCTGCAATTTTCTTTCTTTGTGATACCTTTGGTTTTTGTATCAGGGTAATGTTGGCCTCATAGAATGAGTTTGGGATTGATCCTCCCTCTGCAATTTTTTGGAATAGTTTGAGATGGAGAGATGTTAATTCTTCTCTAAATGTTTGGTAGAATTCGCCTGGTCTTGGACTTTTGTTTGTTGGGAGTTTAAAAATTACTGATTCAATTTCATTACTGATAATTTGTCTGTTCATATTTTCTGTTTCTTCCTGATTCAGTCTTGGGAGTTTGTACATTCCTAAGAATTTGTCCATTTTTTCTAGGTTGTCCATTTTATCAGCATATAGTTTTTCATAGCAGTCTCTTATGATCCTTTGTATTTCTGTAGTTTCAGTTGTAACTTCTCCTTTTTAATTTCTGATTTTATTGATTTGGGCCCTCTCCCTTTTTTCCTTGAAGAATCTGGCTAAAGGTTTATCATTTAAAAAAATCTTTTCAGAGAACTAGCTCTTAGTTTCATTAATCTTTTCTATTATTTTAGTGTTTATTTCACTTATTTCTGCTGTGATCCTTATGATTTCTTTCTTTCTACTACCTTTGTTCTTTTTTATTTTCTTTAATTGTAAGGTTAGGTTGTTTATATGATATTTTTTTCTTATTTCCTAAGGTAAGCTTGTATTGCTATAAACTTCCCTCTTAGAACTGCTTTTGCTGTGTCTCATAGGTTCTAGATCATCGTGTTTTCATTTTCATTTGTCTCTAGGTATTTTTTGATTCCTCTTTTGATTTCTTCAGTAATCCATTGACTGTTTAGTAGCATGTTTTTTGTCCTCCATGTTTTGTGTTTTTTGTGGTTTTTTTCTTGTAGTTGATTTCTAGTCTCATAGCATTGTGGTTGGAAAAGATGCTTGATATGATTTCAGTTTTCTTAAATTTACCAAGGCTTATTTTGTGGCCTAGTATGTGATCTATCCTGGAGAATGTTCTGTGTGCCCTTGAAAAGAATGTGTTCTGCTGCAATTGGATGGAATGTTCTATACCTGTGTCTATATCTATCTATCTATCTATCTATCTATCATCTATTAGGTCTAATGTGTCATTTATGGCCAGTGTTTCCTTGTTGATTTTCTGTTTGGAGGGTCTCTTTGTTGATGTAATTGGGATGTTAAAGTTTCCTACTATTATTGTGTTACTGTCAATTTCTCCCTTTATGTCCATTAATATTTGCTTTATCTATTTAGCTGTTCCTATTTGGGTGCATATATTTTTATGATTGTTTATGTCTTCTTCTTGAATTAACCCCTTGATCATTGGATAATGTCCTTCTTTGTCTCTTGTAAGAGTCTTTATTTTAAAGTCTATTTTGTATGCTATAAGTATTGCTACCTTGGCTTTCTTTTGATTTCCATTTGTGTGGAATATCTTTTCCCATACCCACACTTTCAGTCCTTGTGTGTCTTTAGATCTGAAGTGGGTCTCTTGTAGGCAGCATATGTATGCATCTTGTTTTTGTGTCTATTGGGCCACTCTGTGTGTTTTGATTGGAGCATTTAATCCATTTACATTGAAAGTAATTATTGACATGTATCTTCTTATTTCCATTTTGTTAATTGTTTTGGGATTGTTTTGTTGGTCTTTTTTTGTTCCTTTCTTCTTGTTTTGTTCTCTTTCCTTGTGATTTGATGACTATCTTTATTGTTATGTTTGGATTCCTTTTTCATTTGTGTGTGTGTATACCTATTACAGATTTTTGGTTTGTGGTTACTAGGAGGTTTTTATATAGCAATGTATATATGTATACATGATTGTTTTAAGTTGCTGATTTCTCATTTCAAATGCATTTTAACAACCCTGCATTTGTACTCTCCACCCCTCATGATTACTGATTTTGATATCATATTTTACATCTAACTGTTTTGTTTATCCCTTAACTGCTAATTGTGGAGATAGATGATTTTACTACTTTTTTCTTTTAACCTTCCTACTAGTTTTGTACATGGTTGATTCTTTACTATGTATTTGCATTTACTGATGAACTATTTCCTTTCATAATTTTCATGTTTCTAATTGCGGCCTTTTCTTTTTCACTTGGAGATGTCCCTTTAACATTTCTTGTAAAGGTGATTTGGTGGTGCTGAACTCTTTTAGTTTTTGCTTGTCTGTAAACGTACTGGTCTTTCCAACAAATCTGAATGAGTCTTTCTGGGTAGAGTATGCTTGTATTTCCCTTTCATTACTTTAAATATTTGTGTCACTCCCTTCTGGCCTGTAGAGTGTCTGCTGAAGTCAGTGAATAGCCTTATGGGAGTTCCCTTGTATGTCATTTGTTGCTTTTCCTTTGTTGTCTTTATTTTTTAAAATATATTTTTAAAGTTTATTTTCATGATGTTTATTTTGTTTGTGTAATTTTGAGGTGTCAATTTATTTCTCCCTGAACATCCTGGTTGAAATTCCACCCTTGACTATTCCAATGCACTCTCTCATTTTTTTTTTTTTTTTTTTTGCCACACCAGGCAGCATGTGGGATCTTAGTTCCCTGACCAGGGATCAAACCTGCTCCCCCTGCAGTGGAAGAGTGGAGTCTTAACCCCTGGACTGCCAGAGAAGTCCCCCTTTGCTACTTTTAATATTCTCTCTTTATCTTTACATTTTAATTATTGATACAATGTGTCTTGGTGTGTTCCTCTTTGGTTAATCCTGTGTGGGACTCTCTGTGCTTCCTGGATTTGGGTATTTGTTTCCTTTCCCAGGTTAGGGACGTTTTCAGCTATTATGTCTTCAGATATGTTCTCAGCCCCTTTCTCTTGCTTTTCTTCTTCTGGGACCCCTGTAATGTGAATATTTGTGTGTTTGATATTGTCCCAGAGTTCTCTTAAACTGTCCTCATTTCTCTAATTCTTATTTCTTTTTTTCTGTTTGGCATCAGTTATTTCCACTACTCTCTTTCAGCTGGCTGATCCATTCCTCTGTATCATTTAGTCTACTGTTGACTCCTTCTAGTGTGTTTTTCATTTCTGTTGTTGTATTCTTCATCTCTTTTGGGGTTTACTTTATATTTTCTAACTCTTTGTGAAAGACTTCTCACTTCTTGCTGTGTGCATCCATTCTTCTCCCAAGGTCTTTGGTCATCTTTACAGTCGCTACCCTGAACTCTTTCTTGGGTAGATTGCTTATCTCCACTTCACTTAGTTCTTCTTCTGAGGTTTAATCTTGTTGCTTTGTCTGGTGCATCTTCCTCTGTCACCTCATTTTGCCTAAGTAGCTGTTTGTATTTTTATGTATCTGGTACATGAATTATATTTCTTAACCTTGGAGAAATGGCCTTCTGCAGGAGATGTCCTGTGCATCCCAGCAGTACATGCCCCTCTCATCATCCAAGCTATATGCTCTAGGGGTTCCCCCTATGAGGACTGTGTGGTTTCTTCTGTTGTGGCGGGCTATGTGGGTGTCTGATAGGCTTAGTTGGCCCTCGTCTGTTTGTTTGCAGGTTCTGCCTTGTATGGAGCTGTTGGCTGCTGGTTAGTAGGGCCTGGTCACAAGGCTGCTGACTCTAGAACTCCAGGGAGCCCCAGGGCTAGTGCTGGCTCAATGGTGGGCAGGGTCAGGATCTAGAAGACTCCAGGGTGTTATCTGTCTACTGGTGGGCAAAGCCAGGCCTTGGGGTTAGTGCCAGACTACTGGCAGGCAGAGCCGGGTCCTGGAATCTGGTTGCAGGGCTCAGGGGTCCCAGAGTTGATGTCAGATCACTGGTGGTAGGGGTGAGCAGTTTCTGATACAATTGGCTATGATGATGTCCGGGTTGTCCCAAAGCTTGTGTTGGCCTGCTAGTGGGCAAGATTGAGGCCCAGCTGGTCCCAAGGTAGGATCTGGCCTACTGGTGGGCAGGCTGGTTTTGTAGGCTGTGGGATTGTGGTTTTCTTGCATGTGGTGTCTGCCCCCTGGTGGGTGAAGCTTGTCCAGAGGCTAAAACAGGCTTCCTGTAGGGCAGAGCTGGGGCCCTGAGGATTCTGGGGTTGGTGCCTGCCCACCAGTAAGTGGAGTTGGGCTCTGGAATTCTGGTGGGTGAGGTCATGTCCAGAGGTGGCTGTAGGCTCAGGGGGTCTTAAGGCAGCCTGTCTGCTGATGGTGAGGCTGTGTTCCCACCCAGTGACTTGCTTGGCCTGAGGTGTCCCAGCAGTGGTGCCTACAAGCTGTTAGGCCAGGGCAGGGCTGGATCCTGGAGCAATAAGCTAGAGGGAAGATTCCACAGTGGTGCCCCCCAGCGCCAGTGTCCACATGGTAGAAGGAGCTCCCAAGGATAGTTGCTGCCAGTGTCTATGTCCCCAGGGTGAGCTGCAGTTGCCTCCTGCCTCTCTGGGAGACTCCCCAAGATCAGCAGGTAGGTCTGACCCAGGCTCCTATCAAATGTTTGCTTTTGCTCTGGGTCCCAAGGCCTGTGAGATTTTGTGTGTGCCCTTAAAGAGTAAAGTCTCCATTTCCCCCAGTTCTCTGGGACTGCCAAAATTAAGGCCTGCTGGCCTTCAAAGCCAAATGCTCTGGGGGCTTGTCTTCCTGGTTCAGGACCCCTGGAAGGGGAGCCTGATGTGGGGCTCAGAACTCTCACTCTTGTGGGAGAACCTCTGCAATGGAATTATTCTCCAGTCTGTGGGTCACCTACCAGGGAGTATGGGACTCGACTATATCTTAAGTCTGCCCCCTACACGTCTTATTGTGGTTCCTTCTTTATGTCTTGTAACTTGGAGCTTTTTACCAAGCACAGATGCAAGGGATTTTTGTCTAGTAGAAAAGATAGTCCCCAAAGTTACAGATTTATTGCCCTACAGCAGTGGTCCCCAACCTTTTTGGCACCATGGACCGGTTTTGTGGAAGACAGTTTTTCCACGGATGGGGTGCGGGGGAGATGGTTCAGGCGGCGACGCGAGCACCGGGGAGCGATGGGCAGCGGCAGAAGAAGCTTCGCTCTCTCGCTCACCCGCCACTTGCCTCCTACTGTGCAGCCAGGTTCCTAACAGGCTTCGGACTGGTACCGGTCCACGGCCCAGGAGTTGGGGACCCCTGCCCTATAGGATATTAATTTGTTTTTCTCTAACTTAACATTTCAGAATGCCATCCCCAATAAAGTTATAAACCTCTGTTCCTCAGATGATCTTTGAATCAGTTTAATTGTTCCTTCATTAATGGATTAAAACATCTTTGACACATATTCAATCTATATTTGAATGTCATGTTTTTAGCTTTTAAAAAATTATACTATGATGTCTTGTTTTGAGAAAAACACAAATCCAAAGTTCAGCAATTCTGACAGATTCTTTTTCCTCTTAAAGTTAGAGTAAAGTTAAATTGGATACTCTTTAATAATGCACTGCTTTTGTAACCAGAACAGAACAGAATAGTAATTGTTGCTTTTTAATAGTAATTGTTGCTTTTCAGGCCAGGGCCCACCTAGGAGGTAGTCGGGGCAAGAGAGATGGAGGTGAGGGTGCCGACTCGCCAAGTATCCCTTCTCAAGAAATAGTGTTCTCAGGTCCCTGATCTCTGATCTTAATTCAGGTCCAACATGCATTTCTGAACTTGCTCATCTTTGGGGTCAGCACAGACACGCTGCTGCATCTTGGTGATGAAGCTGGAGAGCAAAGCGGGGAAAGATTACAAACAGAGGAGAGTTCAGCAAATGGGGATGGGGAGGCCCATCCTCCCTGCCTCTCAGATTCCCCACTCGGCCCAGCCTGTTCTTTCCTTTCTCTGCTGCAGGAGCTCAGAGTGGCCCCTCTCTGAGACCCTCCCTCAGGCTCCGAGACTCCCTTAGTGACTCATGGAGTTTCCTTGGGCAGTGTCTCTCCTGCTCTCTTCTTCTTTCCCTAGCTTCCCTCTTCCCTGGGAACATCTCATACCTGATGCCCTGCAGGATCCTAATGAGGACATAAGCCTCAGCTGACCTGACAGGATCCAGAGGGTGGGACTTTTCTGGACATCCATCCATCAGGTGCCTCCCCCCACACCCCCAGACATGGCCAGTGAGCTTGGCACTTACATGACAGCAGGCAGGAGGCATGCACTGTTCGTTTTTACATAACCTTTCATGAATACACATCGGATTTTTCGTGGGGTGTAAGAGAAGCAGCAGTCAGTGGGACGGTGAACGCCTACAGCAAGAGAAAGGGTCCCTTAAGGACTGAGTCTGAGGAAAACTAGATCCTTTCCCCCTTTCCTCCTGAGTACTGGGAAGGGTAAGAAGGTGCAGGACTCGAAAGGGATGTTTTCCTTCTCTGTCAGCACTTGCTGGTGTCTCCTTGCTTCAGTCTCCCCAGGGTTGAGCTGTGTGTCTGAGGGCATCCAGGCAGGGCCACAACAGAGGAGAACCATTCCTCCCAGAAGAGGAGGGGTCTGAGGCCTGCAGGGGGCATCAGAGAGCACCCCTCCCCCCGTCTCCCAGATGAGCCAGCTCTTGGGACAGCCAGGTGGAATAGAAGTCATCTACGGAAGAGGCTGCCAATGGACCTATGGCCCATCCTGAACTTCCTTGGAGATGTTCACCACCCATAGGACCCTCCTCTCCCCGCAGGCCCTGTAAACGAGGTAGACTGAAGCCATGGAACAGTAACAAAACTTTACCTCCGTGAGTTACTAAGAGTTTATTCTTCAGGTTCAGCATCAGGTGTTCTATTTGAGAGAAACAGTAGGGAAGGGAAGAAAAATTACTGGGAAGCAGTTGTTTCAACATCTCCATCTATCTCATTCTTCAACCCCATCCCCTGGTAGGGAGGCAAGGATGCTGGACCACTGGACCAGACCTGCCTCCAGGCCCATTTTTCTCTATCAAGGCCCTGAGACTTTTCAGGGAACTTTTGAAAAAGTTTGAGACATGAAAACATTCTATTGACTTGAATACAAAAAGCAAATTGCAAATCCAACACAAATAAATCAGTTGATTAGCTACATAATGTGATACAGTCCACAATGCTTTCTACACAGTTTTGGAATTCACAGAACTCTGGCAGCAGACAAATTTTTCATTAAATGATTTGGTGGCACAATGTCACCCAAAGTGAAGTGAGGCTATCTACAGGCTTTATTTACTCCTTTAACAGAGGAGTAAATGTGTCTGCTGCAGAAATATTACTGTGTTTGGTTAATGTGTCTCTCAGACTCTGTCAGGGATGTTAAGTAATGTCCAGGTATGTGTTACCTTTTTAAAAATATATATTTTTAGAATGTGATAAAATGTACTAATATAAAGTATACAATTTTAATCCTCTCTAAGTGTACAGTACAGTAACATTAAGTACATTCACATATTGTGCAACTCATCACAATCCATCCATGGAACTTTTTTCATCTTGCAAAACTGAAACTCTGTACCCTTTAAACAATAACTCCCCATTTCCCCCTACCGCATCCCCTGGGCCACTGCCATTCTACTTTCTGTCTCTGAATTTAACTACTTGAAGTACCTCATATGAGTGGAATTATATTATTTGTCCTTTTGTGACTGGCTTATCTCACTTATCATTATGTCTTCAATATTCATCCTTGTGGTAGCATGTTTCAGAATTTCCTTATTCTTTCAGGCTGAATAATATTCCATTGTATGTATATACCCTGTTTTTCAATCCATTTGTTTGTTAATGGACACCTGGGTTGCTTCCCCCTTTTGGCGATTAAAATTCATGCTGCTGTTAGCATGGTTGTACAGGTATCTCTTCATGTATCTGCTTTCAGTTTTATGGGTATATCAAGAAAAGGAATTGCTGGGTCATATTTTATTATCTTTTTAAAACCTGAAAAATTCTGCATTCCAAAATACATCTAGCCCCAGAGATTTTGATAAGGGGTTGTAGACCTGTACTATACTAATTAGGCAAACACAACTAAACTTTTAGCTCATTTCTTATATAGGTACATATGAATTATATTAAATGAGGCATGTGCACACACTTCAACACGCTTGATATGATGTGTGTGGGGCTTGCAAAATAAAGTCTTAAATGACATGTCTTTCCCTAACAGCTTGCTAACTAGCTTGTATCCTGACGCCACCACTTATGACTGTGTGATCTTGAGCAAGTTACCTACGGTTTCTATGCCTCAGCTTTCTCATTTGTAAAATGAGAATAATAATAATAATAAGCAAAACCATATAATTTGCTGATAGTCTACCCCACAGCATTGTTAGGATGATCCAATGTATTAATATCTATAAGACACTTAGAACAGTGCCTGCTTTCACACAGGAAGTACTAGGTATTTCTTTGTTAAATAAATAAATAAATGTGATTAAGTAGACTTGGGTGAGTCACTTGCTCGGCTTGTCCTGAAATGATAGTTTTACACCAGAGGGTATATAATATCTATAACATCATAGAATTCTATACCTCTTTCTACAGATTTACAATTTTACTACAATTCTCTTGATCTAGCCCATAATGGTCCTATATCAGCTAAGAGAAAGTGTCAGATAATTCTGGCCATGAAAGGGAGAGAGTTGTTTCCCCAGGTGGGACCAGTCACCTGCATACAGTTTTCCCCAGGGACTGAAGGCTGCAGGGAGAGGTCTATACCTACTGCTGCTGCTTTTAACCAAGTATCACATCCCTATTGGGACAACGGTGTCCCTCTGCGTCTCCTCCCTGGACTGAGAGTTACCATCAACCTGCCCACCTATGAGAAGGCTCACTGAACTCACCAACTGCAGCCTGGGCAGCAAGGATGAGGCAGGAGAGGGCAACTATAGAGGTCTTCATCTTCCCCGTGCACAGCCAGCACCAGTCTGAGGACTCCTGGGCTCTCTGCTCTCTGACTTCCCCAGACCCCAGCTCTGCCCTTGTATTTATAAGAAGAGGGGGACCAGGAAGTCACAGGGCAGAGGTCAGAATGCTGTTCTTTGGCTGAATAACAGACAACACACTATTTCTGAAAAAGGGAACGAGGTTGAGAAGGCAACAGGAAGTAGAGGGCAAGGATGACTTGAGGCTTTCCCAACTGCCCAGTGGATACAGGCAAAGGGAGGGACTAGTTTATGAAGGATACTTCCTCTAGGAGGTTCGCTGAATAATCAGAATTTTTTCCTCGGGAGTTGGAACCCCATTCAAGGACATGGGCAGCCTGTTGTCAGGGGTGACCAGAGAGGACGCTCTAACGTGTGAACCTGGTCATGGGACTCCTCCCTTTGTTTCACTCCCACATCCAATCCATTGATAAATACTATTGGGTCTACTTTCAAAAATGTGTCCAGAATCTTATTATTTTTCACCACATCTACCCTCTCCATCTTGTCCAAGCCAACCTTATCTCTCACCAGGATTCTTGCAAAAACCTCCTAATTCATCTCCTTCCTCTGCCCTTGCCCTGTTTCACTTCATTCTCAACATTGCAGCCAGAGTGATCCTGTTAAAATATAAATCAGATCAAGTCAATCCTGTTTAAACCCTGCCGATGGCTTTTTAATCTCCCCAGTGTAAAGCCCAATCCTTCTAATAGCCTACAAGCCCCTATGTGCTCTGGTTCCTGTTTTCTCTCTGTTTTCAGGACCTATTACTTCCCCTCACTCACTCTGCTTCAGTTATACAGGCTGGTTCAGAGACTTTTGTTCCCTCTGCCTTTGTTACTCTTGCCTTAAATGACTGTAATGACTGTATCACTTTCTCCCTAACTTCCTTCAGCTCCTTACTCAAAGGTTATTTTTCTGGTTAGTCTTTCTGGGACACTGTATCTAAAATTGTAATCTCCCAACTTTCTTGTCTTAATTTTTTCTCCTGTGCACTTAACACTACCTAATATACTATATACTTTATTTGTAAATCTTTTAATGTCTGTCTCTTCTTCTGGAACATAAACTCCATGAGAGCAGGGATTTTTGTATCTTTGTTCCTCATTTAGATTCCCCTGAAAGCAGAGCATGAGACCTATGGGGTGAAGCTCTATAATTTGGGACGTATTCCTATAGGATCAGGAATGAGAGCCTGGACCAGTTGGTGGGGATTAGCATTTGATTCTGCTGGGACTTTTTGCAGTGCCTTACGAATGCATGGCAGAATATTTTGCCTGGAGGAAGAAAGGAGAAACATTTATCTCCTGAGTTTCATCCCTGTGGCATTTTGAAATATGGCCACAAATTCGTTGACATGCTTCTCATCAAACAGTGGGGTCTATGTTTTCTCTCCTTGAAGTAGAGAGGGCTTGTGACTGGTTCCATCAATGGAGCATGCCATGTGACCTCTGAAGCTAGGGTGTGAAAAACCATGGGGCTTGGACCTTGATCACTGGGGACACTTACTCTTGGAGCCCTGAGCCACCATTTAAGAAGAGTGACTAGCTAGAGGCTGCCATGCTGTGAGGAAGCCCAAACTACATGCAGGTGTTCTGGTTGACAGTCCCAAAAGAGCATAGCCTTCAAGTCGTCCCAGCCTAAGTGCCAGACATGGGAGCGAGGAAGCCTGTAGATCTGCGCTGCCCAATATAGCAACTACTAGCCACATGTGGTTACTGAGCACTTTAAATGGGGCTAATCTAAATTGAGATATTCTGAAAGTATAAACTATGCACTGGGTTTCAAAGATTTAGTACCGCCCCACAATGTAAAAAAATCTCAATAATTTTTTATACTGATTACATGTGGAAATGATAAGGTTTGGGATATATTGGATTAAAGAAAATACATTATGAAAATTATTTCATCTGTTTTACCTTTTTTTTTTTTTTTTTTTAAACCATGACACGTGGCTTGCAGGATCTTAATACCCCAACCAGGGATTGAACGTGGGCCAAGGCAGTGAAAGTGCCGAGTCCTAACCACTGGACCGCCAGGGAATTCCCCTGTTTTACTTTTTTAATATAGCTACTAAAAAATTTAAAATTACCTATGTGACTTGCATTGTATTTTTATTGGACAACACTGCTCTAGATGGTTCCCCATCCATTTGAGTCATTTCTTGCTAATTGTGTCTTCCCGAGCATGCCCCAGGCCTCATCAGCAGAGATAAGCCATCTGGGCTGTGCCCCGTATGAATTTCTGACCCATAGAATTTGTGAATAGAATACAGTCGTGGTCATTTTATACCACTAAGCTTTGGGTGGTTAAGCAGTAGATAGTGGGGACAACGCTTCACTGGCCAGTGGTGGATCACAGATATTAAATTCCTCACACTTCTGGTTTGCTAATGCATGTGTGTTATATTCTATCATGATTTTCACAGCTCAGGATCAGAGAAGCCCCAGGGCAGGAAGCTAGAGTTATAAGGCAAGAGACCTGCATGAAGCTTGTGTAAATCTAAGAAAAGTGATGACTGAGCAGTGGCTGAGTTAAAGGGTGAGGTTGCAAGGATGTGAAGTAGTACACAATACGGTCCACGCTTTGCTTCCCTCCAATGTGTTTGTGCCTTTATTATGTCTAATCCATCACAAAGCCTCCTTCAAGATGGTTGTATTAGTTCTTTCAGGTTCAAAAGAACCCATACTGTGTACTCATACTAGTACATCTCTACTACCCACCCCTGCCTTCTCCCCAGGAATCCAGCAAAGCCTAATGTTGCAGGGATGGGAACCACGAGTAGATGACTGGGAATTATGGAGAGAGGGGCCAACCCCTTGGTTCCTGAGTGTTTTAGCCACTGGCAACATAACATCATCTGGTAGCCTTTGATTCAGTGCATATGCTGCATTCTGGGAAGGTCCCAAGCCTGAAGTTTGTTGTTGCCTCAGCTAAATTATTAACAGCCCACCATTCTCTTGATCTGGCTGCTTCTGGGTGATTAAGTATATGCTAATACCAGTGGATCCCATATACCCACTGACTCACACCATTTGCTATAAAATGGATCCCTTGACTTGAGCCATCTTGTACAAATACCATACTGAGTGATCAGACATTCTGTAAGTCCTTGGACCATTGGCAGAGGTATACTGCTGGTAGGGAAAAAAAAATCCCACATCTGGAGTATGTGTCAGTCCTGCAAAGGTTGGATTGTTCTCCCTTGCAGGGTGGCAGAGGTCCAAGATAATCAACAGGTCACCGTATGGCTGTCTTTTCTCCTTGGAGGTGGGTGCCATATTGAGACTTGACATCTACTTCTGCTGCTGGGAGGTTAGGCATTCAGCAGTGGCAATAGTTAAATGGGCCTTGATGAGAGAGAGCCCTCACTGTTGGGCCCACGCTTAGCCGCCGTCCTTGCCACCATAGCCAAGGGCTTGTTGCACTGGCACTGTCGTGGCTGGCTTCCATGGGACAAGTCATTCTATCCACTCACTGACTTTCTCCTTTGTTGTGGATGTTACCCAGTGACTTCCAAGTCCCCGTGGTCACGAGTCCTTGTCCAGTACCTCCAAGTTGCACGTGCCTGAGTACCAAACGGATTCCTTCAGGTTCTCTATGTCAGCATCAGAGAGTCCCTGATACAGGAAAAGAGGGGTATGCATGATGGCAAGGTGAGGAGCTGTCAGATTATACCGATGTGGAGCTGGACAAGGCCTGTGCAGGACTGGTTGCTGTAGTGGTGGCCAGAGTAAGAGATGGCACGGACGGACTAGAAGTGGTGTGTACAGAGGTGTCTGACACGGTACCCAACGCATGTTTGTTCAGCAAAAGATACAATGAAGGTGCAAATGTCCAATTTCACAATATACTGCTGTTTCTTGAACTCCCTGGTATAGAAAACATTTTGTGAGCGGTTTTTGTGTACTTCCTGAGTCTTTTATTGATTTTCCTCTCCTCCACCACCAAGCATCATTGACGACATTTAAGAATCACACCAGCTCTATTTGCTACTTAGCTTGGCATAACCGAGGCAGCAGGCTGTGCCTCTCCGCATAAGCTGCTCCAGCCTCAGCGGTCCTCCAGAGCTGATGATAACAACAGCCAATTCTTGAACACTTCTACGCTCCAGGAACTGTGGTTTGGGCAGTTCCTTTGAGACGAGGTGTTTGCTACATGAAGCACTTACTCTAATTATTTCACAATACTGCTTAGGACACCTGCTAGCTTCTTCCCTTACAGATAACAAATATCCTGTCATCTCTGCCTGTAAACACTGCTCTTGCCACATTCCAGAAGCTGGGCTTGCACAACACGTTTGTCTAGCATAAGCTGAGCTGCCCTATCCTATTACAAAGTTAGCATATTTGAGCTAAGATGTCCCCTTGCTGGGGTAGCTCATCTTCTTTCTCAGACCTGCACTTACTCTACGGGAATTTTCTGCAGTTACTTTCAACTTTCCCCTCACTCCTTTCTCATCACTCCATGTGTTACGTGTCTGCATGCTGGGCAGGTCTTGAAATCTGGATGATGTTCCACGCACAGGTCCCTTTTCAGGAGAGAGGCCTGAAGTTGTGGTTCTTCCTTGCATTGGTTGCTGTTGCTTGAGCTTCCAAGTGAAACCATCCCAGGTGTCTGGCCTCATCTGATAGATGTGTGGTGAGTAAGGAAGGTCCCTTGGGTTCAGGCTGTTGTCCCAAGCAAAGGTGAGGTAGTGATCTAGTTCTCTCTCAGGCTAGGTGAGCATCCCACTGGGAAAGGCATTCTGGGGTATGCGATCTTTCAACCCCTTTGGGGCCACAGAAGAGAGGCCTTGGGGCTGGAACACTTCCTTCCCAAGAGACAAAGCGCTGCACAGCTGTGCTGGGTTTATTGCCTTATGTGGGATTATCTTTCCGTGTTCTGGACTCAACGCGTGCTCCTTTGTTTTGCTTAAGCTTGTACGACATAGGGCCCCAGGCCAACCCTCCTACCACCTGTTCCCCGTGGGAAGGGAATGGGACCCTTCACTTGTAGCCCAAGAGGGGTTGCAGATCATTCTCCTAAGTTGGCTGCAAGATGGTACCCACTGCCTGTGGGGAGGAACGACACTCACTGTTGCAGCTGATCTTGCTCTGTCTCTTCTCTACGTGAGTAAAGTATTCCATCCAGTGCCTGTGTAAGTTGTGTCCTTTGAGGCAGCTTTGGCACAAACCATGCCGTAGGTTGACATCCTGGGACAGCTGCTTCTGGTGGCAGACAACAGTTATCACCTGCCTAACATGTCCCAACTTTGAAAGTGCGAGGACTGGTACTCCTTTAAGACCCAGACGGGAGGAGACTATGCCTGGACCCCATGCTTTGGAGCATTCTTCATATCGCAAACACACACTAAATAAATCCTTCAGAGAACACGAAGGAACATCTGTCTCTTGGGATGTGGTACTCAGGGCTGGCCTGGCATGACCTTCAATACTAAACATCCACTCTTGTGTTGAACACAGTTCATGCCTCAAGGGAAAATGCTTTCCCACCTCTCCTGCCCTATGTCTTTGAAAGGCTGTGAAGGCTGATGGGTTGCCACTGCCAGCACTGGAGGCCGACACCCCTTTGGACCGCGGGGAAGATTTGAACCGCAGAAGCCTTTAGGTAAGAGAAAAGATAAGCCAGCTAGCTTGTCAAAATCTTTCCTCGCAGATGGTATGAACACCCTACATTCCTGCCAAACAAGCAGTTCTTCCCCGGCGGTGCTCCATGTTCATTTTCTTGCTTGTTTTTGTGCTCCGGTCTGTGGCGATGCACTCCCCAAATAGGGCTGTATATGCAGTAGTTTCACAGGGCTGCAATATTAAGCAATTCGTTGTACTTTTAAATCTGTTTGTTCGCTCTTTTATAAAGTTCAAATATTGGCACACCTGACATGGGGGCCTCCTTATGGATTCTTACCCTGAGTCCTGTAAATGTTAGGGCAGGCCTGACCAGGACCCACAGAGACAGGTAGCTGGTGAGATGACTCCTGGTCTCCACTACTTCCTCCGTGTCCTTACTGTAAATATCTGTGTTTGGAAATAATCCGTGTGTACCTCTTCCATCCTTGCGTATGATCTTAAACAGCCTCACTATTGTACATGGGAAAGCCTTTCTTTTTAAGTACTAAGGAGAGTAAAAGATCCAACCACACATCTTCTTGTTTCTCCTGATGTCTACAAGACTGGGCCCATGCCCTCCTTAGAGAAACACAACAAATCTGAAGAATAGCATTCCATTCAAGAGACCACAGCTTGGGCTTCCCTGGTGGCACAGTGGTTGGGAATCCACCTGCCAATGCAGGGGACACGGGTTCGATCCCTGGTCTGGGAAGATCCCACATGCCACGGAGCAACTAAGCCCATGCTCCACAGCTACTGAGCCTGCGTGCCTAGAGCCCGTGCTCCGCAACAAGAGAAGCCACTGCAATGAGAAGCCCGTGCACCGCAATGAAAAGTAGCCCCTGCTCGCTGCAACTAGAGAAAGCCCCCGCACAGCAATGAAGACCCAACGCAGCCAAAAATAAATAAACAAAAAAATGAGAAAAAAAAAAAAAAGAGTCCACAGCTGAAGTCTGTTCTATAATGTAGAACTGAAACTGCTCTGTGGTCACACATGGATGGGGTTCCTCAGATATCTTCTGACCATTTCCTCTATGCCTTGGTGATATCAAGTCAAATAAAGAGATTTCTGTTTTGTACCAAGCACTTCTCCTAACTCTAGCTTGGCTATTAGAGATTAGGTCTTGGTTTAAATATTTGACTTCTTCCTTCCTTTGGTAGCTTACATACAAAAATGGCTGCAATAAATCCCTCCACCCCGTATGCATACCCTTGGGAAGTTGTTTCCCATACTGACTCTGGTCTTGGCTATGTGACTTACTTTGGCAAATGAGACAGTAGAATGTGTGATGCAGTGACTTGAAAAGTGCTGGCCCATTGAGACTTGTGCTAGTTTTCTGCTGGGAATCTTTATGCAGTTATATGCACCAGCCCATAGTAGCCTCTTTTTTTTTTTTTTTTTAACATCTTTATTGGAGTATAATTGCTTTACAATGCTGTGTTAGTTTCTGCTTTATAACAAAGTGAATCAGTTATACATATACACGTTTCCATATCTCTTCTCTCTTGCGTCTCCCTCCCTCCCACCCTCCCTATCCCACCTCTCTAGGTGGTCACAAAGCACCGAGCTGATCTCCCTGTGCTATGCGGCTGCTTCCCACTAGCTATCTATTCTACATTTGGTAGTGTATATATGTCCCTGCCACTCTCTCACTTTGTCACAGCCTACCCTTCCCCCTCCCCACATCCTCAAGTCCATTCTCTAGTAGGTCTGCGTCTCCATTTCCGTCTTACCTCTAGGTTCTTCATGACCTTTCTTTTTTTTTTCCTTAGATTTCATATATATGTGTTAGCATACGGTATTTGTTTTTCTCTTTCTGACTTACTTCTCTCTGTATGACAGACTCTAGGTCCATCCACCTCATTACAAATAACTCAGTTTCATTTCTTTTTATGGCTGAGTAATATTTCATTGTATATATGCACATCTTCTTTATCCATTCATCTGTTGATGGACACTTAGGTTGCTTCCATGTCCTGGCTATCGTAAATAGATCTGCAACGAACATTTTGGTACATGACTCTTTTTGAATTATGGTTTTCTCAGGGTATATGCCCAGTAGTGGGATTGCTGGGTCGTATGGTAGTTCTATTTGTAGTTTTTTAAGGACCCTCCATACTGTTTTCCATAGTGGCTGTATCAATTTACATTCCCACCAGCAGTGCAAGAGGGTTCCCTTTTCTCCACACCCTCTCCACCATTTGTTGTTTCTAGATTTTTTGATGATGGCCATTCTGACCGGTGTGAGATGATATCTCATTGTAGTTTTGATTTGCATTTCTCTAATGATTAATGATGTTGAGCATTCTTTCATGTGTTTGTTGGCAATCTGTATGTCTTCTTTGGAGAAATGTCTATTTAGGTCTTCTGCCCATTTTTGGATTGGGTTGTTTGTTTTTTTGATATTGAGCTGCATGAGCTGCTTGTAAATTTTGGAGATTAATCCTTTGTCAGTTGCTTCGTTTGCAAATATCTTCTCCCATTCTGAGGGTTGTGTTTTCATCTTGTTTATGTTTTCCTTTGCTGTGCAAAAGCTTTTAAGTTTCATTAGGTCCCATTTATTTATTTTTGTTTTTATTTCCATTTCTCTAGGAGGTGGGTCAAAAAGGATCTTGCTGTGGTTTATGTCATAGAGTGTTCTGCCTATGTTTTCCTCTATGAGTTTGATAGTTTCTGGCCCTACATTTAGGTCTTTAATCCATTTTGAGCTTATTTTTGTGTATGGTGTTAGGGAGTGTTCTAATCTCATACTTTTACATGTACCTGTCCAGTTTTTCCAGCACCGCTTATTGAAGAGACTGTCTTTTCTCCACTGTATATTCTTGCCTTCTTTATCAAAGATAAGGTGACCGTATGTGCATGGGTTTATCTCTGGACTTTCTATCCTGTTCCATTGATCTATATTTCTGTTTTTGTGCCAGTACCATACTGTCTTGATTACTGTAGCTTTGTAGTATAGTCTGAAGTCAGGGAGCCTGATTCCTCCAGCTCCATTTTTCATCCTCAAGATTGCTTTGGCTATTCGGGGTCTTTTGTGTTTCCATACAAATTGTGAAATTTTTTGTTCTACTTCTGTGAAAAATGCCAATGGTAGTTTGATAGGGATTGCATTGAATCTGTAGATTGCTTTGGGTAGTAGAGTCATTTTCACAATGTTGATTCTTCCAATCCAAGAACATGGTATATTTCTCCACCTATTTGTATCATCTTTAATTTCTTTCATCAGTGTCTTATAATTTTCTGCATACAGGTCTTTTGTGTCCTTAGGTAGGTTTATTCCTAGGTATTTTATTCTTTTCATTGCAATGGTAAATGGGAGTGTTTTCTTAATTTCACCTTCAGATTTTTCCTCATTAGTGTATAGGAATGCCAGAGATTTCTGTGTGTTAATTTTGTACCCTGCTACTTTACCAAATTCATTGATTAGCTCTACTAGTTTTCTTGTAGCATCTTTAGGATTCTCTATGTATAGTATCATGTCATTTGCAAACAGTGACAGCTTTACTTCTTCTTTTCCTATTTGGATTCCTTTTATTTCTTTTTCTTCTCTGATTGCTGTGGCTAGAACTTCCAAAACTATGTTGAATAAGAGTGGTGAGAGTGGGCAACCTTGTCTTCTTCCTGATCTTAGTGGAAATGGTTTCAGGTTTTCACCATTGAGGATGATGTTTGCTATGGGTTTGTCATATATGGCCTTTATTATGTTGAGGAAAGTTTCCTCTATGCCTACTTTCTGCAGTGTTTTTTTAAATAAGTGGCTGTTGAATTTTGTCAAAAGCTTTCTCTGCATCTATTGAGATGATCGTATGGTTTTTCTCCTTCAATTTGTTAATATGGTGTATCACATTGATTGATTTGTGTATATTGAAGAATCCGTGCATTCCTGGAATAAACCCCACTTGATCATGGTGTATGATCCTTTTAATGTGCTGTTGGATTCTTTTTGCTAGTATTTTGTTGAGGATTTTTGCATCTATGTTCATCAGTGATATTGGCCTGTAGTTTTCTTTCTTTGTGACATCTTTGTCTGGTTTTGGTATCTGGGTGATGGTGGCCTCATAGAATGAGTTTGGGAGTGTTCCTCCCTCTGCTATCTATGGAAGAGTTTGAGAAGGATAGGTGTTAGCTCTTCTCTAAATGTTTGATAGAATTCGCGTGTGAAGCTATCTGGTCCTGAGCTTTTGTTTGTTGGAAGATTTTTAATCACAGTTTCAATTTCAGTGCTTGTGATTGGTCTGTTCATATTTGCTATTTCTTCCTGATTCAGTCTTGGCAGGTTGTGCATTTCTAGGAATTTGTCCATTTCTTCCAGGTTTTCCATTTTATTGGCAGAGAGTTGCTTGTAGTAATCTCTCATGATCTTTTGTATTTCTGCAGTGTCAGTTTTTCCTTCTTTTTCATTTCTAATTCTGTTGAGTTGAGTCTTCTCCCTTTTTTTCTTGATGAGTCTAGCTAATGGTTTATCAATTTTGTTCATCTTCTTAAAGAACCATCTTTTAGTTTTATTGATCTTTGCTATTGTTTCCTTCATTTCTTTTTCATTTATTTCTAATCTGATCTTTATGGTTTCTTTCCTTCTGCTAACTTTGGGGTATTTTTGTTCTTCTTTCTCTAATTGCTTTAGGTGTAAGGTTAGGTTGTTTATTTGAGATGTTTCTTGTTTCTTGAGGTAGGATTGTATTGCTATAAACTTCCCTCTTAGAACTGCTTTTGCTTCATCCCATAGGATTTGGGTCATTGCATTTTCATTGTCATTTATTTCTAGGTATTTTTTTATTTCCTCTTTGATTTCTTCAGTAATCTCTTAGTTATTTAGTAGTGTATTGTTTAGCCTCCATGTGTTTGTATTTTTTACAGTTTTTTTTCCTGTAGGTGATATCTAGTCTCATAGTGTTGTGGTTGGAAAAGATACTTGATATTATTTCAATTTTCTTAAATTTACCAAGGCTTGATTTGTGTCGCAAGATATGTTCTATCCTGGAGAATGTTCCATGAGTACTTGGAAGAAAGTGTATTCTGTTGGTTTTGGATGGAATATCCTCTAAATATTAATTAAGTCCATCTTGTTCAATGTGTCATTTAAAGCTGTGTTTCCTTATTTATTTTCATTTTGGATGATCTGTCCATTGGTGAAAGTGGGGTGTTAAAGTCTCCTACTATTATTTTGTTACTGTCGATTTCCCCTTTTATGGCTATTAGCATTTGCATTATCTATTGAGGTGCTCCTGTGTTGGGTGCATAAATATTTACAATTGTTATACCTTCTTCTTGGATTGATCCCTTGATCATTATGTAGTGTCCTTCTATGTCTCTTGTAATAGTCTTTATTTTAAAGTCTATTTTGTCTGATATGAGAATTGCTACTCCAGCTTTCTTTTGATTTCCATTTGCATGGAATATCTTTTTCCATCCTCTCACTTTCAGTCTGTGTGTGTCCCTAGGTCTGAAGTGGGTCTCTTGTAGACAGCATATATATGGGTCTTGTTTTTGTATCCATTCAGCCAGTCTATATATTTTGGTTAGAGCATTTAATCCATTTACATTTAAGGTAATTATTGATATGTATGTTCCTATTACCATTTTCTTAATTGTTTTGGGTTTGTTATTGTAGGTCTTTATCCACTCTTGTGTTTCCTGACTAGAGAAGTTACTTTAGTATTTGCTGTAAAGCTGGCTTGGTGGTGCTGAATTCTCTTAACTTTTGCTTGTCCGTAAAAGTTTTAATTTCTCCGTCAAATCTGAATGAGATGCTTGCTGGGTACAAGCATCTAGGTTTTTCTAGGTTTTGCTAGGTTTTTTTTTCTAGGTTTTGCTAGGTTTTTCCCTTTCATCACTTTAAATATGTCCTGCCACTCCCTTCTGGCTTGCAGAGTTTCTGCTGAAAGATCAGCTGTTAACCTTATGGGGGTTCCCTTGTATGTTATTTGTTGCTTTTCCCTTTCTGCTTTTAATATCTTTCTTTGTATTTAATTTTTGACAGTTTGATTAATATGTGTCTTGGTGTGTTTCTCCTTGGATTTATCTCTGCACTTCCTGGAGTTGATTAACTCTTTCCTTTCCCATGTAAGGGAAGTTTTCAACTATAATCTCTTCAAATGTTTTCTCAGACCCTTTCTTTTTCTCTTCTTCTTCTGGGACCTGTATAATTTGAATGTTGGTGCATTTAATATCCCAGAGGTCTCTGACACTGTCCTCAATTCTTTTCATTCTTTTTTCTTTATTGTGCTCTCTGGTAGTTATTTCCACTATTTTATCTTACACGTCACTTATCCGTTCTTCTGCCTCAGTTATTCTGCTATTGTTTCCTTCTAGAGAATTTTCAACTTCAACTATTGTGTTGTTCATCATTGTTTGTTTGCTCTTTAGTTCTTGTAGGTCCTTCTTAAATGTTTCGTGTATTTTCTCCATTCTATTTGCAAGATTTTGCATCATCTTCAATATCATTACTCTGGATTCTTTTTCAGGTAGACTGCCTATTTCCTCATCATTTGTTTGATCTGGTGGGTTTTTACCTTCCTCCTTCATCTGCTGCATATTTCTCTGTGGTCTCATTTTGTTTAACTTACTGTGTTTGGGGTCTCCTCTTCACAGGCTGCAGGTTCATAGATCCTGTTTTTGGTGTCTGCCCCCAGTGGCTAAGGTTGGTTCAGTGGGTTGTGTAGGCTTCCTGGTGGAGGGGGCTGGTGCCTGTGTTCTGGTGGGTGGGGTTGGATTGTCCTTCTGGTGTTCAGGGCTGCATCCAGTGGCGTGTTTTGTGGTATCTGTGAACTTAGTATGATTTTAGGCAGGCTCTCTGCTAATGGGTGGGGTTTTTTTCCTGTCTTGCTAGTTGATTGGCATAGGACATCCAGCACTGGGACTTCCTGGCTGTTGGGTGGAGCTGGGTCTTAGCATTGAGATGGAGATCTCTGTGAAAGCTCTCACCGATTGATATTACGTGGGGCTGGGAGGTCCTGGTGGTACAATATCCTGAACTTGGCTCTCCCACCTCAGAGGCTCAGGCCTGACACCAGACCAGAGCACCAAGACCCTGTCGGCCACATGGCTCCAAAATCCAGAACTCCACACTTCAGTGACCCCCCTCTAGACCTGTCTCATACTTTTTTATTGTGTTTTAGGCATTTTGTATACAAGAACAATAGGGACTGAAGCAAATAATTTACCCAGAAGTTGCATGCCTCTTCTTTCAGGCTGCTAAATATGGGGCTGATTCAATCTGATCTGTAGTTGAATTGGCTATGGGCTTTGTTGCAGCTTTAGTTTGACTCAGCTTGTACTGGCTTTAAATATTCTGAGGGGATGATCAGGACTTTTCTTTCAGCAGGGTTTGAGATCTGAGCACTGGCAAAATTCTCAACATCTCTTTGTGCTGTTAACTTTCTGAACCATATGAGATCTTTTTAATTTAGAGCCCATTTGCCCATCTAGGTCACTGGTTATTTCTCTTTATAGTACTGCTCTCAGCTTTTGGTAGCTCAGGAGATTTTTTTCTTTGCTTCTTTGTTCTAATCATAGATTTTGGAAGGCAGCTGCCTTATAATTTGTGAAGGAGTAGAATGCCCCAGAATTGTTTCTCTATGCTCTCCTGCCCCTGACTTCAGCAGTTGAAAGTCCATAGCATTCCAGAATGATTTCTTCTCAGATTTTCTACCCCCTACCTTCAATAGCTGAAGCCTATAGGCCTTGAGTGGACTTATCTCAGATTTACTGCCATGTTCTCAGCCTTTGGTAGCTGAAAACTTGGAGAACCTTGGATGAATTTCTTTCATCTGTTCTCCTCCACCCCTCCTGCCTTGGCATGTAGTTGCTTTGAACTTGCTGGGAGTCCAACACATTTCAGGAGGTTTTCTTTCAGGTCTGCTGCCCCTAGCTTTTAGTATGCCAATCATGGTCTTGATGAAGACTTGTAGGAAAGAGTTGGCAGATGGGTGCAGGCTTGCTCTGTGTCTGGAGCTCCTTGGAATTCTAATATATTATGCTAAGCCACACATGGCTATTAGAAGTTAAAGTTCAGAAGTTCGCTTTTTGGGGTTTACTTCATTCTGCTTTGTTTTTTCCATTTGTAGCCTTCTTATGAGTATGTGTGTATTATCATGTTTATTGAGATATAGTTTAAATACATATAAAATTGATCATTTTTAAGTGTACAGTTTGATGAGTTTTGACAAATGCATAAAGTCATGCAACTATCACCACAATCCAGATCTAGGGCATTTCCATCACTCCAAAAAGTTCCTTTCTGTCCCCTTTTTCACTCAGTTGCCTTCCCTCATCCCCAGTCCTTGGCAACCACTGATCAGATTTCTGTCCCTATAATTTCATCTTTTCCATAGTACTATGTAAGTAAAATAATTTGATACATAGACTTTTCAGTCTGGATTCTTAATATTATGCTTGTGACGCTTATCCATGTTGTTGCATGTATCAGTAGTTGGCTCCTTCTTATTGCTGAATAATATTCCATTGTATGGATGTATAGTCAGTTCTGCTATAATGCTTGTTTAGAAAATGTGAATTTATTCTGATATGATTAAAATATTAGGAAGCAAGTTGAGCATAACACAAACTATTCCATTTGCTTACATGTGATTTTATCCGTGAAAAACATCAGGTGAACAAGCCTCATAGGAATATACAACACACACACACACATGCACACACACCCTTCAAATACCTACTAGCTACCTCTGTTCACTGCATCTGTTATGAGCCATACTCATCCACAACTGGAGTTACAACTTTCTGGCTTCAGACAACCCTCCTTCTACCACTTTACAGTAAATCACAAGCTGTAACCCTCTGACTCTCACTCCCACAAGCAAACTACAGGTCTTTTTCAAAGTAGAGTGCCATGGGCTTCCCTGGTGGCGCAGTGGTTGGGAGTCCACCTGCCGATGCAGGGGACGTGGGTTCGTTCCCGGGTCCGGGAAGATCCCACATGCCGTTGAGCGGCTGGACCCGTGAGCCATGGCCGCTGGGCCTGCGCCTCCGGAGCCTGTGCTCCGCAACAGGAGAGGCCACGGCAGTGAGAGGCCCACGTGCCGCAAAAAAAAAAAGTAAAGTGCCATATTTGTTGTAGTATTTATATTAACTATTTAACATGTGTAAAACTGTGCTATCATTTTTATTAGATTCTTATTTTTTCAGTGTGTCACTGATGAAGTGTTTGAGTGTGGTACCTCAACCCCATTTTCCCGTAACCCGGTGGTTTTTTTTTTTTTTTTTTTTTTGCGGTAAGTGGGCCTCTCACTGTTGTGGCCTCTCCCGTTGCGGAGCACAGGCTCCGGACGCGCAGGCTCAGAGGCCATGGCTCACGGGCCTAGCCGCTCCACGGCATGTGGGATCTTCCTGGACCGGGGCACGAACCCGTGTCCCCTGCATCGGCAGGCGGACTCTCAACCACTGCACCACCAGGGAAGCCCAACCCTGTGGTTTTTATTGCATGATTTCTTATAGTGCAGTGATTTTTAGGGATGTATGTTTCATGTTATAGCAGAATGACTGTAGCACAATTTGCTTATCCATCCACGACTTGAATATTTGAGTTCTATTTTGAATGAAGTTTGGGGATATTTTGAATAAAACTCTCACAAACATTTGTGTACAAGTCTTTGGACATAAGAGATAAAAATAGTGGGAAGTCTGAGGGAGCAAATGTAAGGGTCCTGATGTGGATGGAATCGTGACTGTGTCTGCAGATAGGAGAACTTGGCATGGAGCTCACTCTTCATGTGCACCCCAACCTCCCTGGCGACTTGCTATATTCAGTGCCACCAAGACCTCCTCTGGATGAACATTTGTTTTCAATTCTAATAGCAGGAAGGAAATATAATGGGAAAAGGGAAAACTTTAACGTCTTTTAGAAGCAAAATTGCGTATTCAATACACTTAAGTATGTAATATATTTGTTATTTTTCTTATTTTTTCTTGATATGTGAAGAATATTAACCATTATACAAGTTGTGTATATCTTTTCTAAAGTCGGGGCCATACTTGTGATTTCTTATCTAAGTTGCAGAGTTCTGGTGTAATCTTTTTTTTTAATTAATTAATTAATGTATTTATTTATGGCTGTGCTGGGTCTTTGTTGCTGCGCATGGGCTTTCTCTAGTTGCGGCGAGTGGGGGCTACTCTTCATTGTGGTGCACAGGCTTCTCATTGCAGTGGCTTCTCTTGCTGCAGAGCACGGGCTCCAGTAGTTGTGGCACGTGGGCTCACTAGTTTGGCTCAGGGGCCCTAGAGCACAGGCTCAGTAGTTGTGGCGCACAGGCTTAGTTGCTCCGTGGCATGTGGGATCTTCCTGGAGCAGGGCTTGAACCTGTGTCCCCTGCATTGGCAGGCAGATTCTTAACCACTGCACCACCAGGGAATCCCCTCTGGTGTAATCTTATGAGTACTTATTCTCCTTTATTTTCCAGCCCTAGGCAGTGTCACTCCCCTCCATCTTCCTGAAATTTTCTGTGTAAATTAATAAGATGTTGGTTGGTACTTATCCTGCTGCAAAAAGCTGTTGTCTCATCCAAAAAAGACCATTCCATATACCTCCTCCACAGACGATATCCTCTGGAGTTGGCAGGACTAGCCCTATACCTCTTTACATTCCTCCAGTCTACTGAAGCAGGAGATTGAAGAGAAGGGAGAGGAGAGAATCATTGCCCAGGGCAGGGAATGTTATTGCTTCACTACCCCCATAAAAGCAAATGAGAGGGGCTTCCCTGGTGGCCCAATATCTAGAGAGAGGATTTAGCACCAGCACTCAACATCACCTTGAACAAGTATGTATTATGTGATTTCTTAGAGAAAAAGATTCAGTAGAAAACATATTTCCAATTTTGAATTACATTAATAAAGATGAAATAATTTAAATAAATTCAAATTTAAACATGGAAGACTCCAGAGTTTGGTTAGTGGTAGGTGGGGTTTAGACCCATAAAAGAGAGTTGCTGGGTCCCATTCTTCTGGCTCAGGTTTCTGCTCCCTAATCTACTGATGGGTTTGGCTCTTTCTTTCTGGACCCCTCAGGTTCAACTCCAGGTTTGTGATGTAATCCTGGACCCAGACATCACTGGGGTTGGCACAGCCCAGCTGATCTCTTTCAGTAATGGAAGCAATGAAGAAGAACAGAATGATTAAGGACATAACCAGCAGGGAAATTTCTTGGCCATCATGACCCCTTCATTCTTTCTGACTTGACATCTCAGGATCTGTCACCTTCTCAGCAATCAGCTCTCATACCTCAGGAACCCCAATTTCCTTGACTGTCTCATGGGGACCTCCTCAAATAGCTTCCCTCCTGCTCTCTCTTCTTTTTGGCATTTATTTATTTTTTACTGAAGTATAGTTGAGGTACAATATTATATAAGTTACAGGTATACAGTATAGTGATTCACAACTTTGAGGTTATACTTCATTTATAGTTATTATAAAATATTGGCTATATTCTCTGCATTGTACAATATACCCTTGTAGCTTTTTTTTTTTTTTTTTGAGACAGCGGTACAAGGTCTTTTATTATTATTATTTTTTACCACCCCCCCAACCCCACTTTCCCCCCTTGGTGTTCATATGTTTGTCCTCTCCTTGTACCTTATTTTATACATAATAGTTTGTACCTCTTAAACCCCTACTCCTATATTGCCCCTCCACCCTCCTGCTGTTCTCTTCTTTTTGCACTTGGCCAATTCTTCCTGGTTCTGTGCTGGGTCTGGACTGGCTCAGAAAACACCTCAGTCTCTTCTGTATCTGTGATGGACTCAGAGACAGTATTTCTACCATGGTGCCCAATCTACTTCTCTATACTCATGCAGGCAACTCCCCTCTATGGAGCTTCCCAGTTTCTCATCTCAAGAATAAGCAGGACGAGTGGCCCTTACACAACATTGGCTTAGGGCACTGGCTGCTGCTACAAAATCAGCAGGAAGCTGAGGAGATGGCACAGCAAGACACTGAATCATTCAAAAGCCAAACAACATCAACTTCTCCTTGCTTTCCACCCACAAAAGGTCAGAAGGAACTAGAAAGACTTAACATTTCTTAAAATTGGGGAACTTAAATGAACTGGGGCTTGTGGGTTTTCCTAGTAAATTTCCCCTCACTTCCTCTCTATCTCTCCATTTTGGCTTTTTTTTTTTTTTTGCGGTACGCGGGCCTCTCACTGTGGTGGCCTCTCCCGTTGCGGAGCACAGGCTGCGGAGCACAGGCTGCGGAGCACAGGCTGCGGAGCACAGGCTCCGTGCGCGCCCGCTCAGCGGCCACGGCTCACGGGCCCAGCCGCTCCGCGGCATGTGGGATCTTCCCGGACTGGGGCACGAATCCGTGTCCCCTGCATCGGCAGGCGGACTCTCAACCACTGCGCCACCAGGGAAGCCGCCTCCATTTTGGCTTTTATTCTTACTCTTTAGGGGACTTAGCTCACTAAAATTCCTTATCTGGCCTACCATCTTTTGGCGGAGGGAATTTCACCTAGCCCATGATGTCACAAAACAACAGAGATCAAATCTGAGATACCTCTTATGTCTCCAAAACAGCAGGGCTTTTGGGAATAGCTGACATGAATCTAAACTTACCTGCACCAATGGGAAATAACTAGACCTGGAGTATGCCTCTTGCCAATTATTCAGTGACTATGGCCTCAATTATCTTACTTATAAAGTGGAATTAACCTGCCTTGTTCTTTCTCTCTGAACCACTTGGTAGAATATGATAGCCTGGACACTTTTGAAAGAGAGACCGCCTTGGGTTCAAGCCGTTGACATTTTTCTTGGAAGACGGAAACCAGGGGTGACTGGAGGGGAATATTTAATAATAGTGTTGGTGTCATGCTGTGAGTTGCACAACGCAGGGTTGTCAACACCCTTTGGTTAACAGAGGGGTTCAGAGTATCTGCACAAATAGCTCAATTTCTCCATTGGTTGGGGACACTTCTGTTTTTTTTTTTTTTTTTTTTTTTTTCCCGGTACGCGGGCCTCTCACTGATGTGGCCTCTCCCGTTGCGGAGCACAGGCTTCGGACACACAGGCTCAGCGGCCATGGCTCAAGGGCCCAGCTGCTCCACGGCATGTGGGATCCTCCCGGACCGGGGCACGAACCCGCGTCCCCTGCACCGGCAGGCGGACTCTCAACCACTGCACCACCAGGGAAGCCCGGTTGGGGACACTTCTGATAAAATTATTTGTTTTCTGAGGACCTTCTGAAGAATCCCTAGTTAGTGGGTGGCCAGGAGCTTGTATTGCAACAGACCTCCTTTCAAGGACAGATATATCTGTGAACTGTGTGCTGACTGTTGCTCCCCCATAGAGCAGAAGGTGCTGATGTTCTTTCACAACTGATTTGACTGCATAGGTGTGATATATATGACGATGCCACAAGCAGTCCAGTTTAAAAATAACCCTCACCATCTGGGCTGGAAGATCCACTTCTAACATAGAAGCCCAGGTCACGTCCTGGGCTAGGACAGTTGCAGGACAGGCTCACCTGGGACTGTCATCTGGAGCTGTGTATATGTGGCCCTTCCAGATGGCAGTCTTAGGGGTCAAAGATGACTGTTTCTGGTGAATAAGGTGGAAGCTGAATGGCTTTTTATGACCTAGCCACAGAAGTCCCATTGTACCTCTTCTGACATAATCTATTGGTCAAAGCAGTCACAAGCCTGTCCAGATTCAAGGAGAGGGGAACTAGACTCCTACCTCTCCATGAGGGGAGTGTCAAAGAAATCGTGGCCATGTTTTAAAAGCACCATAGTATCATTTTATCTGTAAGTATTTGTATTAGCTTCTTATTTTTTATGTTTATATGTTGTAAAAAAATTTAATTGAAGTTGATTAAATCAATGTAGTTGATTTATAATATCATCTAAGATTCAGGTGTACAGCACAGTGATTCAGTTGTATTAGATTCTTGTTGCTGATGTAACAAATGACCCCAAACTTAGTGGCTTAAAACAACACAGATTTATTTCAAAAGTCTGAAATGGGTCTCACTGGGTTAAAATCAAGGTGTCTGCAGGGCTGCCTTCCTTTTTGGAGGCATTTCCAAAACGTCTCCAAAAGGCATGGTGCTCACGGGCCCAGCGGTCCGCGGCACGTGGGATCTTCCCGGACCGGGGCACGAACCCGCGTCCCCCGCATCAACAGGCGGACTCTGAACCACTGCGCCACCAGGGAAGCCCCAACACAGTGATTTTGAAGAATAGACAATGCATGTAAATCCCTTAGTACAGGCTGTGGTTCATAGTAAGTCCTCAAAAATTGTTAGTCTTTATTCTTAAGAAAGCTGAATTTATGAAAATACATAAATATGCATGATCGAATGCTTTGCTTTGGTGCAATGTAAGTGATGGATTTCCCTGGTGCATATAAATTTGCATTTGTTTTTCATACTTTGCTTCTTTTTTAGTCTATGAGAAATGTTTCCCTGGTATAAAGCGTGGTATTGTTGGGATAACATATCCTCATTCTCTTGCCTTCCCTTTCTACTCAGATGCCTCTAATCATTCTTTCTCATTCTTTCCAACCAATGAAAGTGATTTGTCAGGGGAAAAAAAGAATAACCAGAAGTCCAAGATATATTTAGGAAACAAAAAGAATCTTTATTATTCTGACATTTTGAACAGAGTAAAAGGCTCATAAAAACTCAGTAAGCATCTGTTGATGGGTTTGATCCAATGTCTACCCAGATACAGGAGTATAGTCATTCACCATCATCCCAAATATGAGTCAACCACTGTATGATTGACTGGGAAGGGGCTTGGGAATGAGAGGGTGTCATGATTTCTCAGAGAAAGCATCAAATGAATAAAGTGATATACAATATTTAACTGGCTTAACTAAATTAAAGAAAGTTTTCAGAATGTGGTTAGTGGAGGGGAGAGGGACTCATAGGAGAGGGAACTTCTGGAGTTGCAGTCCCCTGGTTCAGGTCCCTGCTGCCCAATCTACCCATACCTCTAACAGGTTCCTTCTGGACCACTCAGGGGTTCTTCTCCAGGTCCCTGAAGTATTCCTGGACCCAGTTGTCAGTGGGATTGGCACAGATATATGCGCCCTTTTTGGTGAATAAGCTGTGGAGAGGGCAGAAGTATCATATAGAGAATGAGTAAGGATGTTCTTGACCACCTGTGGCCCCTTCATCTTCATCCCTATGGGATTTATGGAGATAACCTCAGGTCATCTCCTTTCTGCTGTCTCTTTCCCTCCTCTCTTCCCTCTACTTCTGGCCACATCCTCCCTGGCTCTCGGCAGGCCCCATCCCATGTCAGGAAACGGCCCAGTGGCCTCTCTCTGTGTGTCCTGCATGCACAAAAAGCCCCCAGAGGGCTGGGTGCCTTCCCAGGATGGCTCCTTATCCACAAGCTGGTACGCTTGAGATCTGCTCCCTGCTCTGACTCCTGTGGATACTCCCCCACCTCCACGTCCTGTGTCTCCCCAGGGCTGAGCAGGAGGACTGACACTTACATGATACCAGGTCTGGAGCACTGGCTGCTGGTCTTAAAATAGTTAACCACTCTTCTGCGGGGGATTTTCTGGGAGGTGTAGGTGAAGCAGCAGGTGGGTGAGGTGTAAACCCTTTCTGTGGGGGAGCAAGAACAACAGTTACTCAGGAGTACAGGCAAGCCCCAGAGGATCAGCAAGAAGTGGAGAGAGACAGCGTAGCTCAGAGCTGAGGCTTGGGGGTAAAGGAAACTGGAAAGCATTTGATTCTTTCGTTTGTTTGTTTCTCATTAATTTCCCTCGTCTTGTCACTCCATTTTGGTCTCTATCTTTCTCTACAGGGAACTAAACCCTAGATAGTCTACTCCCTCCTCCTAACTCTCTTTGTGGAATTTTTTTCTGATCGATTAAAGGATAAGATGGCTGAGTTAAAGTGTGAATGATTTTCACAACTCTTGGGAATCGCTGAAGTGGGATTCTGAAACTTACCACCAGGATCCAAATAGACCTGGATTCTACCTCATGCTAATAAGCAAATGTATTAGACTTCAATATTCTCATCTAAAAAGTAGGATAAAACCTCTCCTAACTCCATCCCAAAGCCCAAATCAATAGAAGCTTTTGAACCTTCTTGAAGAAAACAACCATGTCATTTTTGAAACCCCGTTTGAGGTTCTTTAATTTCACATGGGGCTTCTTAAGTCACAGCACTTGGGCTAGACTTCAGACCAGAGTGTGGGTAGCAACGATTAAAGGAGAGCAGGTAACAGACTCACCTTGTGCATAGGAGCAGAGGGCCATGGTGCAGAGAAGGACAAAGATGGTAGCCACGAGGACCTTCATGATGCAGGACAGGCAGGCAGAAGAGCGTGGGCAGAGCTGAGATGGGGCTTGGGAACTCCCTACTGCTGGCCTCCTTCTGGAACGTGAGCTATCTTCGCTCCTTTTAATAGGTGGTCCTGGGCTGCGGGAACATAAAAATCGGAGGTGCCTAAACGAGGAATTTTAAGTGTAGTGGTGTCGTGTGAGTTGTATAACCCAGCGTTGCCTGTGGTTACTAGAGAGGTTTCGGGTGCACATAGAAATGGTTCAATTGCCAATTTGCTTGGGTGCTTATGAGGAAGTTGTTTCTCCAGATGGGGGACCAGGAGTTGGCATCGCCCAGGGATCATGCTTAGCTGTTTCCTTTCCACGTGACAGATATCTCTCTGTAGTGAGTGATCGCAGCCTTCTTCCATGGAGCAGGATGCTCTGGACTCCCACAATTGCCCTAAGTGTAAGAATGCCACTGAGTCTCAAGAAGGATAAGCCAAGCTTAAGCGCACCCTAGATGGAAAGAACAGAATTGGAGAGGCTGGAGGTACAAGAATGGTGGAAATAAGGATTAGCTTTCCAGTAATGGTCTATTTATCAAATACTCACCACATACCTACAATGAAGTCTGGATTTAACGTTGGATAAGGGTCCAGCCTTAAAAGTGTCCATATTATTTGAGCAAGAAATTCTATTTTTTCAGAATCTATCCTATGGAAATGAACTCACAAAACATGGCAAATTTTAAGGACGGTGTTATTTGGTGCAGCCTCTCTATGATTAAATAATTGACACCAAACTACATATTCTACAGTGCTGGAATGTTAAAGTAAACCCACTGATAGACATAATGGCTAATGTTTAAGAGCCTAGTGCGAGCGTCTTAAACAAATAGAATGACATGAAAAGACTTAATTTTTAATATTAACAAGCAAGGTGCAAAAAAAAAAAAAAAAATCCTGAGAAGAGAAAGAAAAAAACAGAAAGAAATATGCCTGTCTGCCCTTCACCCCATGGCCCATGGGTTGGCTCTCCTCCACAAGCCCTGCCTGTCTCTAGGAAGGAGTGATACCGATATTATACCAGGGTAGGAAAACTGGCTGTGTGTGTCACCATGACCATGAACAAATTTGTGACAGAGCTGGACAGAAATAACAGAAGCAGCAGGCACTGAGGTGTCTGCCCTAACCATGAAGAAGTGACAGTCAAGAGCCTGAGAAAAGCCAAATCAATTTTTTCTACCCCGGGAGGGGACCACCTAGAAGTTGGTGGAGATGTCAGAGCTCAGGGCTGCAGAGTAGGGCACAAACGAAGTGAGGAAACTAAGCATTTCTTCTTTACCTTGAATTTTAAAAAATTAATTAATTTATTTATTTTTGGCTGTGTTGGGTCTTTGTTGCTGCACCTGGGCTTTCTCTAGTTGTGGCGAGCGGGGGCTGTTCTTCGTTGCTTTGCGCGGGCTTCTCACTGCGGTGGCTTCTCTTGTTACAGAGCACAGGCTGTAGGCGCACGGGCTTCAGTAGTTGTGGCTCACAGGCTCCAGAGCACAGGCTCAGGAGTTGTGGCACACAGGCTTAGTTGCTCCACAGCATGTGGGATCTTTTCGGAGCAGGGATCAAACCCCTGTCCCCTGCATTGGCAGGTGGATTCTTAACCACTGCGCCACCAGGGAAGTCTCTACCTTGAATTTTTGTTTTGAATCTCTGCCTGTCTTGTTCTCAGTCTCTGGCTCCCTCTTCAGGGAATATAGCTATAGGAACAGTGAGCCCTTGTACCGTCTCTATCGGGGGAACTTCATCTGGTGCACAGAGACATTTCCCAGCAAGACGCCACCTTCTGTACATCACCCAAAGCATGGAGCTCCTTGGGAGAGCTGAGGGAATATGTCATTTGGCTCATCCTAGGAACCAACTGGACCTGGCATTTGCATCGTGTTAATGACTGCATTAGTCCTCAATTTTCCCCACTAAAAATGGGTCCTAGTCTTCTTCTGGCTTTTAGATCCAGAGGCTAGGAGAGCTAAAACTTCTTGAGAAATAGTTCAGAATATTTTGAAAACTTCTGTGAATTCTTTGCTTTCACGTGGGGAATCTCAACCGTAAGGCTTAAGTAATATGGTTTAGACATCCATCCAGAGCATTGGGAAAAAATTCTAAAAGGGAGAAAGGATAAGGGTGCAGAGAGTCTTGCGATACAGACAAGACTTGTGAGCTGAGGGCCGTGGTGAGGAGATGGTGAACAAGGGCAGCCATGGGGAGCTCATCAGTGATGGGCAGGCAGAGGGCAAAGCCAGGATAGGACTGGGCACTTGCTGCTGCCTCCATCCTTCTGGAGTCCATCCTGTATCCTTGTCCCTTTATAGGCAACTCTGAAGCATGAGAAGCTGGAGGCTGGGGATGACCAAATTGGAAGTCGTTGGATGGTGTCGTGTTATGAGTTGTACATGTCGGGGTCCCTGGGGTCACACGGAGGTTCAGGGCATCCAAGAAGAGCTCAGTTGCTCACTTGTTGGGGCTGATTGGCTGGAAATGTTTTGGACAGTGACAGGAGGTGACATGATGTTAGGGTTAGAGCTATAAGTACATGGAAAGATCTAGAGATTAATGGTTTCACCCCCAGAGCAGATCTGATGCTTTGCTACATCTCTTCTGATCATACAAGGTGACATCTATGGGTAATGCCACAGCACCATGAGCACAGAAGTCACAATGAAAACCACACCCTGGGTGGAAAGGACCATGACATCACGTTGCTCAGAGTGCTTCTAAGGAAGTGATTCACCAAAAACGGGGGAAGACAGGAGTTGTTGTCACTGGGGGACCAAGCTTAGCTGGTTCTTTCTACCAAGAACAGTTCTTTATGGCCCATACCATTCCCTTTTTCCTTCCTCAGAGCAGACATTTCTAATGTTCTTCACAGGTGTTTTGACTGTGACATATCTAATGATGCCACAGAGTCTAAAGTAGCCTGAGCCATGTTTGATCCAGTCCCAGATGGACAGAATGGAATTGGGGAAGCCGGGGCTACAGGCCTGACAAGATAGATGAGATCAGCTTTTTAATCACTGTTTCAATCATCAAACATTCACAAGTCCCTACAATGTGTCGTCACTGGGTTTAACAATGAACATGCATTAGATATATAGGGTGTCTCTATAGATCAGGAGCCTCAATTGTTCTTATTTTTTGACTCAGAAAGTCTACAGCTAGGAAAATATCCTATGGAAAAAAACTTCATTTATGGAGAAAGTTTTATGCATATAGATGTTTGGTGCAGTTTATTTATAGCAATTAAAAATTGGAACCAGTCCAAATGTGCTACAATAGTACATGATAATATAATATAATAAGTCTTGTAATGTTAGGTATAAATAAGAAAAATACAAAATTGCATCCACATCATGACTATAGTAATGCCCCTTCCCCTTGCAGACACATAGTAAAAAGAGGTAAAAAAAAAGCAAGTAAGTAAATGGAACTATCATAAGCCTAGGGGAAATGCACTTGAGAGAAATAAACCAAATTAATAGTGGTTGGATTTGGGTAATAGAATTTTTCCTACCTTTCAGGAATGCAATTTTACTCAGATTATGCCTCGGAATACATTTATGCCACAATAAGACAGGAAGAATGTGGACAAAAACCTCCTACATCCTTACTTGCACTTGTCATGCTTACCCAGCTTTCAGAAATGAAACAAGTTTTTTTTCCTTTTCTGTATTTTAAATATAGTTAAAATTAGCTTTTACCACTTTTGAGGGTCATCTAAAGTGAACATCACAAATTATGTAAAAAAACCCCCAATTTGAATTAAAAACACTAGCAACATTGCTTTTTCTGTACTCCTGTGAGACTCCCTCCTATGCCTGTGGTTGAGGCTTTTTGTGAAGATGTGATACCTGAGCTGCAGTCACCATTTCATCACCATGAGTTAACAAGCCCAAAGAAGAAAAGCCAATGAAATGATGGGGGAAGGGGATATGTTTAGGAAGGGAGTCCTTGATGACATTATTGAGCTGCCAGGCAAACCCTGGAAATGTCAGCTTGACTTTACAATAAGGAAACAGGAAATGTTCTAGGATTTTAAAATAACAAGGACTTCCTTTTAAAATTTCTTTACTTTCACAGTTTCTAAGGGTGAATTATTATTGCAAGAGGTGAATATACCATCATGTATTTAGTTGTAGCTCATCTTTTAATTGTTACAAATAAGCTGTGACAAACACCATTATGCCTACGATGTCACCTTTGTGTTTATATCCATAGGATAGATCCCTGGCAGAGAGCTTTGCTGTTCAAAGAGTAACAACATTTTAAGGCTCATCATATTAGCCCCCAGTAAGCCCAGCTAAGCCAGGGACAAGCTGTTCTGTGTCAGTCTCAGCCTGTTGATGGTGATGCTACAGTTCGGAATGCCCTGCAGCATCCCACCTGGGCTGTAGTCCTTGTGGGAGCCCCACAGACATTCCCCTGACCAGAGCCAATGATGAGGCTGGACCGGCCACTGTGGTGCTTATTATGACTGCAAGACATGCCTCAGCAACAGCCATCAGGGGACTTTGAAAAGACAAGGTCTGTTACTCACAGGTCCTGGGAGGTACACGGCACTGCTGGGGCCAAACAGCGAGGTTGCCAGTAGAGAAAAAGAGCGCTCGGACCTCGGGTTCTGCCTTTATTGGGGTGAGGGTACCCAGGGTTTCATGGGTTCACTCCTTTTGGGTGAATTTAAAACATAAGAGAAAGAATGAAAGCTTGGGAGGGAAAATTGGGGTCAGTCAAGTGGTCAGTTAGCTAGGTTCCCCAGAACTTTCTAAAAGGGGAACTTCATGGGTAGGGCAGCCTGGCCCTTTATCTAGTTGTGTATTGGGCAATGTGCTTATTTGAGATAGATGTCTTGGAAACGGATGCCTCCGCAGTCAAACGTTTAAGGTAGAATGTTTGAGGAATGAGCCAAAGTCTGAAAGGCCAGCCTCAATCTGGCCCCTTCTGTATCTGAGGCTTCTCCAGTTCTGCTGTCTCCATCCAGGCTGTGGTTTTAGCTTGGGGTGTGCTTCTTAAGACTCCATGGCATTATCATCTACATCACAGCTGTGCCGTCAGCTGGGGTGAGTACCAGAAGGTTCAGCCCTGTGGCAGAGATGCTTGGTCTACAGATCTGCTCTTGTGAGAAGGCACCACCCAACCTGGTCACAGGGTCACACCAACCTCTCACCTCCTCTCACTGTGGAAACCATTTCCCCATCAAGTAAGCAACACAACCATTCTTGCAAATAGCCTGAGCCTTTGTGGCGACCCAAAGCTTTCCTGGCTTCTGCAATTCGCTGCATGATCCCAACACAGTGATAAAAAATTTCCTCCTTGGTCTCCCCAAGTTTCTATCTTTGAATGCCCCAAGGCTGCCTATAAAGAGGGGACACGGCTTAGACCCCAGAAGGAGGCTGCAGCTCCGAGTCGCCAAGTCCCAACTCTTCTTGGCCACCACTTGGGCTCTCACTCGGCTGTCAAGCATCATGGAGGTCCCCGGGGCCACCCTGGCTGTCCTGCTCCTCTCCGCAGCCTCCCCCGTGAGTCTGTCCTCCCTTTCTTTTGCCCTGTCCCCTGCCGCCCCCTCTCCCCACTCTCTGGCCACGGCTTGAGCCACAGTGCCAAAATCTTGTGCCTGAGCCCTCTAAGTAGATGACTTCAGAGAGATTTCAGACACCGTTTCCTGAGCAGAATTTCCCTTCTCAAGGGGTTTTAACAATTCTAATCTCCGGCTCTGGGAGTGAGTGGGAGGGATTCCTGAGAAAATGAGACCCAGATGGGATTCTGACCAGAGATGGAACCTGTGTCCAGTTGGCTCCCAGTGGTGTGGGCTTCACTCTCTTTAAGAATCCAGTTGAGACTCCCCAGTGAGAGATAGAAAAAGAACTAGTTTGTTCAGAAAACTAAATTCTCCATAGAGAGGCATAGAGACTCCAAACCAAGACAGACAGAGCATTAGAAACCTCGAAAGAGAGACACAGAAATAAAAATGTCAAAGGAAAGAGGAAATGCCAACTTCCTCCTGGATCACCGCCCCCCCATCATCCTCCCCTCCGGCAGCACTGTCTCCTTCAGGTCCGCCTGACCCTCCAGGTGCAGCTAGTTCACCTTTTCCTCTGAACAAGGACTTAGGATCAGTCTGTCCTGTTTCTCACAGTTGGTGCCAACACCCCGACTGCCTGCTGCTTCTCCTGCATCTCCTGGCAGATCCCGCGTAAGTTCGTGGGCGACTATTATGAGACCAGCCGCCAGTGCTCAAAGCCCAGTGTCCTGCAAGGGCCAGTTTCCTTGTCCACCATGGGGAAACAGGCTGGGGGTCTGGCCTGAGGCACCTCCTCAGAGCTCAGGACACCAGGAGAGGCCACTGCCGCGTACCCTGACCTGCTCTGGGGCCTGCAGAGAGTCCTGGAGGGTCTGCCCCTGGGTAGAGGTAGGAGTGACAGCAGGAAGTTGCCTTTCCCAGGGGACCCCCATATGAGACACAGGGATGGTCTGTAAACCCCAAGGTTAAGGACATGATATAAAGCATGTGGATAGGCTCTGAGGTGTCTGGGGCAGAGAAGGAGGGAGGGGTCACAGTGGGCCCAGGATTCCCCTGCTGGATTCCTCAGTGTGTAATCCTTCCACTCCTCTCCACAGCTTCCAAACCAAAAGAGGCCAGGAGGTCTGTGCCAGCCCCAGTGAGGACCGGGTTCAGGGATGCATCACTGACCTGGAGCTGAGCGCCTGAGTGGCCTGGGAGTTGCAGGGAAGGTGTTACATCTACGGCAGATGGGGGGGGGGGCAGGACAGTAACCCTGGGACTCCAAAAGGCACCTCTTCTGTGGGTCACATCCCCGCCCCCAGCCACACTCTGGGGCCCTCCTTAACTTTATTTTATTTTATTTTTTTAACATCTTTATTGGAGTATAATTGCTTTACAATGGTGTGTTAGTTTCTGCTTTACGACAAAGTGAATCAGTTATACATATACATATGTTCCCATATCTCTTCCCTCTTGCGTCTCCCTCTCCTTAACTTTGATGCATCTTATTTAACTTTGGTCATTTATTTCCACTGTGGAAGTGGGTGACGTAATGAATATTTGCTCTGACACCGCATGTCATCCTCTTCACCATCCACCCCTCCTCCTTCCTCTTCAGTTCTCACTCAATACGTGGATCCCTCAGTGTGATTAGCACCCTCTTGGCAGAAATGCTCTCACACACAACAAACAACACATGCTGACTGAGTGCTTTTGCCCAGCACCATGATTCAAAATATCAAAGGCTCTTACATAAAAGGTAAACCAGCATTTTCCTTGTGCTGACTCTCTTGATTTTGTTTTCCCAACTAACCAGAATCACAGGTTGAGGAATACTGGGGGAAGAGTAGGGGAATATGAAAGCGGGCAGAAAACCATGAGAAAGGGATAAAAGTACTAGTAGAGGGACACCAGACATCTCCCTGGAGATACTTTCCTGGAAAATTGAAACTGACATAGTATTTTGTAACCAAATCACAGCTGATATGGTCTAGGGAAATTTCCTAGTTAAATGAATACCGTGGTGATGCGAATGTGTGCACACAAGTTCCTTCTCATAAATGGTTTCCTCAGAATGATGGCTAACGCTTGTTGAGGGCTTACCAAGTGTTGGGTTCTTTGCTAAGTGCTTACATTACATTAGTGCTGTGCTAAGTGCTTACATTAGTGACAGTCTAGCCACCCCTGCCTGCAGTCTCTCAAGGATACGCTACCCGCCAGTTGACTGAGAGCCTTGGCCACCTTCTCTGTTGTTCTGCACTTTGTTTTCTCTGGGAATGTTCTCCATAGCCACACCTGACCTGAGGCTTGGGGGCCAGAGTGGCCGGAGTTAAATATAAATACAGGATGAAGAATTCTTCACTTATAAGGATGTCCCAGTCAATAGATGGGACATAACTTATACAAAAAGTATTTGTCGTGTATCGGAAATTCCATTTTAACTGGGAATCCTGCATTTCATCTGGTAACCCTACCTGGGGTGCATACCTATCATAAAGGCTGCCTAGTTCCTGTTGGAGATGGGTGCTATAGGATTGGCTTGAGGGCAGAGCAGTGCTTTTCAACGTTGAATTTACATAGAATTACTTGCAGGAGCTTTTAAAAAAACTCCATTGCCAGGAGCACCTCCAAAGTTATGGATTTAATGAGATTTAGGTGGGACCTGGGCAGCAATAATTTTAAAATGTTAATGCACAGGTAGTTTGAGAACTGATGATGGGGTGTAGTCCTAGTCTGTTTTTGGCTGGTCTTGGGGTTTCAGAGGCAATACAGCTCCTTTCCCATTTTTCAAGGTTCTGATATGTTTTTGGTCAATTCCACTAGATGGTTAATAAGCAGAAAATCCGTCAGCTACTGTTACTTTTAGAACGGGGTTTTGGGACTCCTCTCTCATAGCACAGTACTGGGAGCTCTGGGCGTTCCCTTTACCATCACACCCCTCTCCCCCATGTCACTGGCTGCTATCTCCCCACGGCCCTCTGCTGATGAAACGATGCCACAGGCGTGGAGGTTTCCTTGATTAGCTCCAATTATGTTGACGCAGTTGATGCCTCCAACTGCATTCCAGTTGCCTTCGTCTTCACAGAGAACATGATGGTTCATTTTGTCCACAAGATAAATATTTAAAGGAGGGGTCTGAGAACGGGATGAATCAGGCTGTTTATGGACCCCGCTTTTTTGTCCTTTCTATTCTCTCATCTTCCCATTTCTTCTTATACTAACATTAGCTTGGAGGAGAGAATTCTGCTTTTCCAGATGACTGATTCTCAATCAGCTTGATCTGCAGGCAGCAAGCAGAAAGGGTTTCTCTTAAGCAAACTATATTTTTTTCCTTCTCTGCTATTGGAGAAGCCAGTTTCAAAGTGAGCTAATCTCTTTCTTAGTGGGTTTGTTGATGTATGCAAGAAGTAATCAGTCTTCAACATCCTGAATTTTCCTTTTGGATGCAAACTTGGTAGGCAGATGACCTTGGTGAGAATATATGAGGCCATGGGGGTGACCAGCTGTTGTGCTGGCTAGAGGTATCCTTACTGATTTTGCATTCAGCTCCTGCCCTCAGCCAATTCCACTTTTGGGGTCTGCTGCCTGCAGCACTGCAGTCTGTGTCACTTAGGGATGTTTTGAGTTACTGTATCAGAAAACTGGCTCAATCTGACTTAACCAATAAAGGAAACTTGTTAGTTCAAATGACTGAAGCTTCAAGAAGTATTGATTGACTGCCTTCAGGCAAAGCTTGATCCAGTGGTCCTTAAAGTATCACCATAAACCATGTTTCTTTCTGAATTTCTTTTTTTAAAAAATAGATTTTATTTATTTATTTACTGGCGTGTTGGGTCTTCATTGCTGCACGCGGGCTTTCTCTAGTTGCGGTGAGCGGGGGCTACTCTTCATTGAAGTGTGTGGGCTTCTCATTGCGGTGGCTTCTCTTGTTGCGGAGCACAGGCTCTAGGTGCGCAGGCTTCAGTAGTAGTGGCTCACGGGCTCAGTAGTTGTGACTTGCGGGCTCTAGAGCGCAGGTTCAGTAGTTGTGGCGCAGGGGCTTAGTTGCTCCGCGGCATGTGAGATCTTCCCGGACCAGGGCTTGAACCCATGTCCCCTGCATTGGCAGGCGGATTCTTAACCACTGCACCACCAGGGAAGCCCTCTTTCTGAATTTCTGATCTCCCTTCCATTTGAGAGCTTCATCCTAGGACCTCAACTGTAAAGTGAGTCATTTTGCTTGCAGGCACTTCCAGATTTTATGAGTTCCCCCACCCCTCAAGATCCCTTCATTGGGTTTCAAGAGGAGAAGTAATGACCTCTCTTCACACAGGTGGACCCCACTGGGCGGTCCTCTCTCTTTCTTCTTCCTATAGATATAGAATGTGCTTGTTGACTTCCTGAGCCAGACCGAGTGGGAGAGAAGAAAATGAGCTAAGAGGAAGGGCAGAGAAAGGAGTGAGTTTCCTCTTGGTCAAGCGACCTGTGGAAGGTTCTGGAACTTGAGCCTTCTTCTCAACGACACAGCACAGATTGGGGAATCATATATCCCACCTTGTCTGGGGAAGACCCCGTTTGTGCTGGTTGTGCCAACGTAATTACTAATAGTATCCTCTTTGACTCTCAGGATGGTCATCCTACCAATAGGAGGTCTACGTCTTGAAAGGTCTCTAACGGCAGGAGCTCAGGGTTCATGTCCACAAAGGTCCCTGGCTCTGTGGGCAAAGGATGCTGAAGTCCAGTCTGCACGTCGTCACCTGTAAACTCTTACACCCAATGCAGGGCCAGGTGTGCTCCAAGAGGGAGACTTTTCTTAACGTGCTCAGGCTAACGAAGGCCCAGGTGTGCTGCCAGTGGTGTGGACTGAGGGAGAGATGCAGGATGCAGGCAAGAGTGGGATGTCAACATCAGGGAACTCTGCAAAGAGAGGACCCACAGAAACCCCTTCTGTGCAAAGAAATGCATGTGCTGCCCAAAAGAGCATCAGTGGCTTATCGGTATTAAAAAGAGAAGCAGAGATAACAAACAGAAGGGAAAAGGGACTACATCTGTTAAGTTTTCTCTTTACTCCAGTATCACCCCACATAGACCACCCCCGTCGCCACCATACCAGAAGAATTAGGCCTTTAAAAGAGAGGAGGGTAAGGGATCCAGGACCAAACTAAAGCCTCATCTCACTCCAACTCCTCTGAGCCCAATTTGCACCAGTGGGAGGTGTGGAGGTGGGGAGAAGTAGAGATTAGATCAAATTTGAGATAGAAGTTTTAAACTGAAAGAATTTTAATCACTGAATGTGGCCAGAAAGTTATGGGATCTGCCCAAGATGTTGTTAAAGTGGAACCAATAGTGGGAGAAAAGTTCAGCATTTTACGTTTATTTTCTGTAAGAGTCAGGATAGGACAGGCTATAGCTGTGTAACGAACAACCCCCCAGTACATTAACAAAATAAAAGTTTCTCACTTGCACAAGATGTGATGTAGGTTGGATCATTGGTTCTCAAAATTTAGTGTGCTCCAGAATCACCTGGAGGGCCTGTTTAAGCACAAGAGGCTCTAATTCTATATGTCTGGGGTATGGCTCAGCTCTGCTTTTCTATTGGGCTTTCAGGTGATGCTGATGCCGCTGGTCCATGAACTATACTTTGAGTTGTACTGATCCCAGAGCAGCTTGCCTGGTGACTCAGGAATCTAGGTAGCTTCCATCCCATAGCTATAGATTCTGGAATGAGAAAGGAGGAGACAGAAAAGGCCTACTGCTTTTAACTGTTCTGGCCCAGAAGTGACACACATCACTTCTGCTTACAGTCCATTGACCATAATTAGTCAGAAGAGACCAACCCAGCTGCAATGTAGGGAAACATGGACTATTTAGGGATCACTGTCTCTGCCACTTACTCTCAAACAAAAGGATAACCAATGAAAGAGGTCTGACCAACGTGAACTTTTTTTTTTGGCCGTGCACGCAGATTGCGGGATCTTAGTTCCTCCACCAGGGATTGAACCTGTGCCCTCAGCAGTGAAAGAACCAAGTCCTAACCACTGGACTGCCAGGGAATTCCTGACCAATGTGAGCTTGCAGTCTATGAGAGTATTTTGCTTTTTCTTTTCCTTTTCCCCTTATTACTATGAGATGAGTGTCAGTTTAGTACTCATCCTACATATGAGGTATTCATGCAGTATTCATGCTGTCAAGATGTGGATTAAACCCTAGATCTATTGGGAAACATTTCAATGCTCATAGGCCAATTGTGTAAGTCGTCAGATGTTGAGAGTCCACAGAAGCAAGGAGGAGACTCCATGGCTTCACCAAGAGCAGAGGTTCCTCCTGTGATCACTCCTAATAATGCCCACACACTTGTCATGGGTGGTTTGCTATGTTGTTGGGCAGAAGAGAGAATATCTCAGAATGGGAAGGGATTATAAAATGTTGCATGGGAGAACCTCTGTGTGCAGGTACGTGTGTGTGTGTGTGTATGTGTGTATGAGTTTGTGTGTGTGTGGAGAGAGAGAGAAAAAGGGAATCCTGAGTCAAAATGTACCTCTTGGAGCTAGACAGGATATGTTTGTTACCTTGATCTCTTGTTACAATGGACAGCATGACATTAACCAACATTCCAAAGTTTTCTGAGACACACTGAAGTCTCAAAGGCTCATCCCTTCAACGGTGGATCTAGATCTTGAGCAAGGGATTCAAATATCTAGAATACCACATATAGCTGGGGGTGGGCTGTGGGAGGATGAGATGAGGACAAGGAGAGCTAAGAAGGGGCAAGTTTTGGAGTAAGACCCCAACTTAAAAAATCTTGTCTTTTAAATGAAAAAATTCACATACTCATATGTATGAAAATCAAAGGACAAAGAGTGGAAAATGAAAAGTAGAGCTCTCCATTTCTTAAAAATTGTGTTTCCCAGAGGAAATCACATTTAACAGGTTGAGAGGTATAACATCACATGTCCTTCTTATGTTTATGTAAATATATAGAGCTTTTACCAAAGCAAGCATTATTACATGTAGTTCTGAAACAATTATGTTATAACATAGATATTTGTATATTTACTGATACACATATGAAAGGTATATTTTATATACATAGCTTTAAATTAATGTCATGGATACGTTTTCATCTCAGTACATTTATATCTACTTCATCATTTTTCAGTGGTTTCATATTTATTATGTGGCTGTACTATGATGCTTTAAGCTATTCTGTTTTTGATGAAGTTGTTTCTCTTTCATTGCTTTCACAAACAGGGCTGCAAAGAACATCTGTATGCCTATACCTTTATGTCTTTAGATAGTGTTTCTCAAAATAGATTCCTCAAAATAAGATAGATCGAAGAATGCGTACATTTAAAAATTTGCTAGAAACTTTGTCATTACTCTTCAAAAACCCTGACTATCAAAATTCCACTTTGTGATACTAAAAAAGAAAGAGTTTAAAACAAAACAAAGTAAGTAGGGCTTAACAAAAAGTTAATACACATTTGCATTTCTCATAGGCATGTGGAATTTCTCCCTCTTGAATTTTACAACAGAGACTCTGACTTAATCTAACTTTCTTACACTTAAAAACATAATCTAGGCCAGGACTCAGAAAACGTTTCCATAAAGGGTCAGGTAGTAAATGTTTTGGGCTTTGCAGGCATACAGACTTAGTGGCAATTATTCAACTCTGCCACAGTAGGGAAAGCAGCCATAGACTGTATATCATGGAATGGGCATGGCTGTGTTCCCCTAAAACTTTATTTACAAAAACAGTCTGGAATTTTTTTTTTTTTTTTTCCCGGCCGTGTGGGGCATCATGCGGGATCTTAGTTCCCTGACCAGGGATCACACCCACTCCCCCTGCATTGGAAGTGCAGAGTCTTTAACCACTGGACCACCAAACAAGTCCCCAAATCACCTTTCATTTTTAACTTTCAGGAATATGTAGCCTCTAGATGTGTGACAAACCTGAAGCCTGGCCCTCAAGCTGAGGCACAAGGGCAAGCAAACAGGCCTCTTTTACAGAGAGCTGGGGTGTGTTTCAACCTGTTATTTGTGCTGTGCCCTGAGGCTGGTAGCCTGTTTTTCCATGATTGTTACAGTCTTGAGGGACCCAGGAATGCAAACCCCTGTGGCCACTAGAGTCAGGGGTCCACAGGTCATCCCCTGGCAGCATCCACAAAGCCTGGACACCAGACGGAAAAACATGGTCACCAGGAATGTGTAAAAGCCCGTCTCCAGGAGATACCAGTGCTGTGGAGTGTGGCAGGGGGTGAGCACAAAGATGGTGTCTACTGGTGGGAGGGTTAAGATGCCTTATGCTGAGAAGAAAAAAAAAAGAAAAAAACAATAACTGCTGGCTTTAGTAGAGCACAGAGAGAGAGCAAAAATGGTTCTACCATACCTCCATCCTGGAGATTATCCCAGTGGCCGGCCCCTCAGGCCAGTGCTTTAAGTTTAGCAAATGCGTCTTTTTGGCATCAAGTCTGGTGCTTTTCAAATGGCTGCTTCTGCACTGGGCCCTGGGGCGATTGAGTCTGCAGCATGAGTCCCTTAAGAGGGGTTTCTCAGTTTGCTACATCTCTTTGGATCTCGTGGACACAAGTCCCATTGGTTTTCAAAGCCCGATCTTTGGTGGGGATCACCTCTCAGTTGCAGGTCTTAAAAGTTGGGGTGCCTGAAAAGTTGATGGGTTACAGACCCTTTGCTCCTCAGGGAGAAGCTCCCGGTTTGTGAGTTCCCTCCTGACTGTGGGTGGTCACTCTGGGGGTGGGGTTAGTGGCCAGACCACAGCTCAGACTCTTCTACCCTCCTCCCATGTGGCACATTTTAAAAAAACTGAGGTATATTTACAATATTATATTAGTTTCAGGTGTACAACATAGTGATACAAAATTTTTATAGATTACACTCCATTTATAATTAGTATAAAATATTGGTTATATTCCCTGTGCTGTATATACCTTGTAGCTTATTTACTTTACATATAGTAGTTTGTACCTCTTAATCCTCTACTCCATCTTGCCCCTCTTCTGTTCCCTCTCCCCACTGGTAACCACTAGTTAGTTCTCTGTATCTGTGAGTCTGTTTCCTTTCTGTAATATTCACTAGTTTGTTTTATTTTCTAGATTCCACATATAAGTGATAACATACAGTATTTGTCTTTCTCTCTCTGACTTCTTTCACTAAGCATAATGCCCTCCAAGTTCATCCATGTTGTTGCAAGTGGCAAAATTTCATTCTTTTTTAATGGCTGAGTAATATTCCATTGTATATATAAAACCACATCTTCTTATCCATTCATCTATTGATGGACACTTAGGTTGCTTCCATACCTTGGCAATTGTAGATAATGCTGCTATGAACATTGCGGTGCATGTATCTTTTAGAATTAGTATTTTCTCTTTTTCCTGATATACACTCAAGAGTGGAATTGTTGGATCATATGGTAGTTCTAATTTTGTTTTTTGAGGAAACTCCATACTATTTTCCACAGTGACTGCATCAATTTACATTCCCACCAATAGTGTACGAGGGTTTCCTTTTCTCCACATCCTTGCCAACATCTGTTATTTGTGGTGTTTTTGAAGATAGCCATTCTGACAAGTGTGAACTGATAACTCATTGTGGTTTTGACTTGCATTCCTGTTGATTAAATATGTTGAGCATCTTTTTACGTTCTGTTGGCCATCTGATGCCTTCTTTGGAAAAAGTTCTCTTCAGGCTTTCTGCCCACTTTTAAATTGGGTTTTTTGTTTTTTCATAGTTGTTGTTGAATTGTATGGGCTATTTATATATTTTGGATATTAACTCTTTATGAGTCATATCATTTGCAAATATTTTCTCCCATTCAGTGGGTTGTCTTTTCATTCTGTTGATGGTTTCCTTTGCTGTGCAAAAACTTTTAAGTTTAATCAGGTCCCATTTGTTTATTTTTGCTTTTGTTTCCTTTGCCTTAGGAGACAGATCCAAAAAAAATATTGCTATGATTTATGTCAAAGAGTGTTCTGCCTTTGTTCTCTTCTAGTAGTTTTATGTTCTCTTCTAGTAGTTTTATGCTTTCCAGTCTTACATTTAGGTCTTTAATCCGTTTTGAGTCTATTTTTGTACATGGTGTGAGAAAATGTTCTAATTTCATTCTTTTACATGTAGCTGTCCAGTTTCCCTAGCAGCCGCTCCGTGGCATGTGGGATCTTCCTGGACCAGGGCACGAACCTGTGTCTCCTGCATCGGCAGGCGGATTCTCAACCACTGCGCCACCAGGGAAGCCCTGTTCCATTGATCTTTGTGTCTGTTTTTGGCCAGTATCATATTGTTTTGATTATTGTAAGATTGTAGTATAGTCTGAAGTCAGGGAGTGTGATTCCTCCAGCTCTGTTCTTTCTCAAGATTCCTTTGGCTATTGGGGGACTTTATTGTTTCCATATAAATTTTAAAATTATTTGTTCTATTTCTGTTAAAATTGCCATTGGTATTTTCATAGGGATTGCATTAAATCTGTATATTGCCTTGGGTAATATAGTCATTTTAATAATATTAATTCTTCCAATCCATGAACATGGTATCTTTCCATCTGTTTGTGTCTTCTTCAGTTTCTTTCATTAGTGTCTTATAGTTTTCTGAATACAGGTCTTTTACCTTCTTAGGTAGGTTTATTCCTAGGTATTTTATTCTTTTTGATGCAATTGTAAATGGAATTGTTTCCTTAATTTCTCTTTCTGATAGTTTATTATTACTGTATAGAAATGCAGCAGATTTCTGTATATTAATTTTGTATCCTGCAACTTTACCAAATTCATTGATGAACTCTAGTAGTTTTTTCATGGTGTCTGAGATTTTTTTATGTATAATATCATGTCATCTGCAAATAGTGATACTTTTACTTCTTCCTTTCCAATTAGGATTCCTTTTATTATTTCTTTTTCTTGTCTGATTGCTGTGCCTAGGACTCTCAGTACTATGTTGAATAAAAGTGGGGAGAGTGGGCATCCTAGTCTTTTTCCTGACCTTAGAAGAAATGCTTTCAGCTTTTCACCATTGAGTATGATGTTAGCTGTAGGTTTGTCATATATGGCCTTTATTATGTTGAGGTATATTCCCTCTATACCCACTTTTTGGAGAGGTTTTATCACAAATGGATGTTTAATTTTGTCAGGAGCTGTTTCTGCATCTTTTATTCTTCAATTTATTAATGTAGTGTTGATTCACTTTGATTAATTTGCAAATATTGAACCACTCTTGCATCCCTGGGATAAATCCATCTTGATCATAGTGTATCGCCCTTTTAATGTATTGTTGGATTTAGTTTGCTAATATTTTGTTGAGGATTCTTGCATCTGTGTTCATCAGTGATATTGGCCTGTAATTTTCTTTCTCTGTGATATCTTTGTCTGCTTTTAGTATCAGGGTAATGCTGGTCTCATAGAATGAGTTCAGAAGCATCTCTTCCTCTGCAATTTTTGGAATAGTTTGAGAAGGATAGATGTTAACTCTTCTCTAAAAGTTTGGTAGAATTCACCTGTGAAGCCATCTGGTCCTGGACTTTTGTTTATTGGGAACTTATTTTATTACCAATTCAATTTCATTACCAGTAATTGGTCTGTTCATAGTTTCTATTTCTTCCTGGTTTAGAGTTGGGAAATTGTAGATTTCTAGGAATTTGTTCATTTCTTCCAGGTTGTCCATTTTATTTGGCATCTAATTGTTCGTAATAATCTCTTATGATCCTTTCTAATTCTGTGATGTCAGTTATAACTTCTCTTTTTTCATTTCTGATTTTATTAATTTGAGCCCTCTCTTTTTTTCTTGATGAGTCTGTCTAAAAAATTGTCAATTTTGTTTATCTTTTCAAAGAATCAGGTCTTAGTTTCATTGATCCCTTTTATTGTTTTCTTAGTCCCTATTCCATTTATTTCTGTTCTGATCTTTATGATTTCTTTCCTTCTACTAACTTTAGGTTTTGTTTGTTCTTCTTTTTCTAGTTCCTTTAGGTGTAAGGTTAGGTTGTTTATTTGAGATATTTTTTGTTTCCTGAGGTAAACTTGTATTGCTATAAACTTCCCCTCTTAGAACTGCTTTTGCTGCATCTCATAGATTTTGGATCATTGGGTTTTGGTTTTCATTTTTCTTCAGGTATTTTTTGATTACTTCATTGATTTCTTCAGTGAGCCATTAGTTGTTTATTAACATGTTGTTTAGCCTCCACTTGTTTGTGTTTTTTTGCAGTTTTTTTCTTGTAGTTGATTTCTAGTCTCATAGCACTGTGGTTGGAAAAGATGCTTGATACGATTTCAGTTTTCTTAAATTTCCTGAGGCTTATTTTGTGGCATAGCATATGATCTATCCTGGAGAATGTTCCATGTGCACTTGAAAAGAATGTGTACCCTGATGCCTTTGGATGGAATATTTTATATATATCTATTAGGTTTAATGTGTCATTTATGGCCAGTGTTTCTTTGTTGATATTCTGTCTGGATGATCTGTCCATTGATGTAAGTGGGAGTTAAAGTCCCTTACTATTATTGTGTTACTGTCAGTTTCTCTCTTTATGTTTGTTAATATTTGCTTTATGTATATAGGTGCTCCTATGTGGGTGTATATATATTTACAATTGTTATATATTCTTCTTTGATCGATTCCTTGATCATCATGTAGTGTCCTTCTTGGTCTCTGGTAACAGTCTTTGTTTTAAAGTCTATTTTGTCTGCTATAAGTATTGCTATCCCAGCTTTCTCTTTTTTAAAATAATTAATTAATTAATTAATTTATTTATTTTTGGCTGCGTTGGGTCTTTGCTGCTCTGTATCATTTAGTCTACTGTTGATTCCTTCTAGTGTGTTTTTCATTTCACCTATTGTATTCTTCATCTCTGCTTGTTCTTTATATTTTCTCTTTGTTAAAAACTTCCAACTTCTCACTCTGTCCATTCTTCTCCTAAGTTCTTTGATCATCTTTACATTCATCACCTTGAACTCTTTCTCAGGTAGGTTGGCTATCTCCACTTCACTCAGTTCTTCTTCTGGGGTTTTATCTTGTTCCTTCATTTGGAACACGTTCCTTTGTCAACTCATTTTGTCTAACTTGCTGTTCCTATTTCTATGTATCTGGTAGGTTGGCTATGTTTCCTGACCTTGGAGAAGTGACCTTTTGTAGGAGATGTCCTATGAGTCTCAGCAGTGTACTCCCCTCTGGTTACTAGAGCTATATCCTCTAGGGGTGCGCCCTATGTGGGCTGCTTGGATCCTGTTGTGGTGGGCTGACTACTGTGGGTGGTCTGGTAGGCTTGGCTGGCTCCTGGCCTGTTTGGTTGCCAGGCCCTCCCTTGCGTGGAGGCCGCCAGCCACTTCTTGTGGGGGTAGGGTCAAGGGTCAGGCTGGCTGCAGAACCCTGGGGGGACCCTGGCGCTAATGCTGGCTCACTAGTGGGTGGAGTTGGGGCACAGGAGATCCCTGGACTGGTGCCCACCCACCAGTGGTTGAATCTAGGTCCTGAGGCTAGTGCTGGCCCACAGGTGGGCAGAGTTGGGTCCTGGGGTCTGGCTGCAGGGCCCAGGGATCCCAGAGCTGGTGTCAGACTGCTGGTGGGTGGGAATGATTTCTGACACAGCTGGCTGTGGGGTCTAGGGTATCCCAAAGCTTGTGTTGGCATGCTGTTGGGCAGAGCCTGTGTCTGGTCAGTCCCAGGGCTGGTGCTGGCCTGCTGGTGGGTGGACTGGGTCTGCAGGCTATGGAGCTGCAGTTTTCCTAGGCCTGGTAACTGCCTGCTGGTGGGTGAGGCTGGTTCTGAGTTTAGAGTAGGCTCACTGGTGGGTGGAGCCAGGGCCCAGCTGGTCTGAGGGCTCGGGCTGGCCTGCTGGTGAGTAGGCTGGGTCCACAGGTATTGGGCAAGGTTTTTCTGGGGCTCATGTTAACACACTGGTGGGTGAGACTGATTTTGAATCTAGAGTAGGCTTGCTGATGGGAGGAGCTGGACATTCTGAGGCTGGTGTCTGCCCTCTGGTGGGTGGACCTGGGTCCCGGGATCTCTAGATATAGGGCTCTGGGGATCCCAGATCTAGTGCCTGGTCACTGGTGTGTGGGGCTTGGTCCTCGGCCCTCTGATGTGTAAGGCTGTGTTCAGGGGAGGCCATGGGCTCAGGGGGTCTTAAGGCAGCCTATCTGGTGGTGGGTGAGGCTGTGTCCCTGCCCAGTTAGTAGCTTGGCCTGAGGTGTCCCAGGACTGGTGTCTATGGGCTGGTGGGCATGGATGGGGCTGGATCTGAGGCTAATAAGCTAGAGGGAGGATTCCAGCATGGCACTTGCCAGCACCAGTGTCCACATGGTAGAATGAGCTCCCCCAAATGGCTGCTGCCAGTGTCTGTGTCCCCAGGGTGAGCTGCAGTTACTTCCTGCCTCTCTGGGAGGCTCTCCAAGATCAGCAGGTAGGTCTGACCCAGGCTCCTATCAAATTAATGTTTCCATCCTGGGTTCTGGAGCATGTGAGATTTTTGTGTGCACCCTTTAAGAGTGGAATCTATTTCCCACGGCCCTCTGGGACTCGCAAAAGCTGGCCTTCAAAGACAAATGTTCTAGGAACTTGTCTTCCTGGCCCAGAACTCCTGGCCTGGGGAGCTCCATGTGGGGCTCAGACCCCTCACTCCTTGGGGAGAACTTCTTTAATTGTAATTATTCTCCTCTTTGTGGGTTGCCCACCAGGGTGTATGGATCTTGACTGTACCGTGAATCCTGTCTTCCTGTCTTGTTGTGGTTCTTTCTCTATATCTTTAGTAGTAGAAGATCTGTTTTGGTAGATTCTTGTCTTTTTCATTGATAAGTGCTCTGTAAATAGTTGTAATTTTGGTGTGCCTGTGAGAGAAGGTGAGCTCAGGGTCTTTCCATTCTGCCATCTTGCCCTGCTATTCACTGTAGCTCTTTTCTGTTTGCAGATGTGAAGTAGCTGCTCAGGTAGTTTTCAGGTCTTTTGCAGAGGAAATTGTTCGGTATGTAGCTACAGATTCAGCATGCCTGTGGGAGGAGGTGAGTTTGGGATCTCCCTAAATCACCATCTTGGACCACTTCCTCTGTCGCTTATTTGCTCCAATCATAGGTTTAGTCTCTATCTCCCGCTGCAGAGAATGCAGCTAATTGAACAGTCTGTCTCTTGTTCCAGTTCTATTTGGGAACCTTAATCTGGTCTAAGAAGAGATTTTTCCTGGTCTAAGAAGAGATTTTTTCCAGCAAGAGACTATCTCTGTAAGTCACCTATAAGGTGGCACTGAGGTGAATTTACTACTTAGCTGATCACTGGGAACCACCTGAAGCTGGATACTGCCTCCTATTGAAAACCCACCCAATTTTCCCACTCCCACTGTAGGACAAGCCCCCACCGTGCCTTCTGGGTACATAGAATAGAAAGCTAAAACTCCTTTGGAAAGAAAAGCCCGTCTGAACAGAGAGCCCAGGGCATTTTTGACTTCCCCTTGGGAAGTCCTGTATTTCACTTGGTACCTCTGTACATAGGGCTTTAGTGATGCGGTCTGACCTGAGCCAGAAAGTGGGGGAACAACAGCAAATGGCAGCGGGAGGACACTTGTGAGAGGAGGCCTGGGAACAGAGAGCCATGGTGAGGAGGGCAGTAAGGGCTCAAGAGTGTGGACCAGAACAACTCGCTGTTGCCAGCCTCCTTCTGGGGTCCAAGCAATGTCCCCTACTCTCTTTTTTTTTTAACATCTTTATTGGAGTATAATTGCTTTACGATGGTGTGTTAATGTCCCTTACTCTTAAGACCTAAGTCGTAGACTATTGGGAGATAGAAACTCGGGGTGATGAGAGAGGAAGTTTTTAAGCCCAGTTGTGCCTTGTTGACTTGTATATGCAAGAGGGGTCTTGGGTAACCACAGGGCTCAGGGTATTTGCAAGAATAGTTCAAGTGCTCACTTAAACTGGGGCTGTTTATGGGGAAGTGGTTTCCACGGCGAGAGGAGGTGAGACGTTGGTGTCATCGTGGGACCACACATAGTTGGTTCTTTCTCATTAGAGCCCTATAGTCATAATTTCCCCCAGCAGAAACTTCTGTTATTCCACATCTGTTCTAACTGCATAGATGTGGCATTTGCCATGATGCCATGAGTCCTGAGCAGCACAATTTAAACCGCACCCAGGTAGACAGGGTTGTATTATCAAAGTCTGGGCTTCAGGAGTGATGAGAGGGCAGGCTGCTTTTCAGACACTCACTCATTCAAGAGAGATTCATCAAGAGCTCTCAATACCCACAAAGCAAAGGGGATAAAGACATGTCAGGTGGACTTCCCTGGTGGCACAGTGGTTAAGAACCCACCTGCCAATGCAGGGGACACAGGTTCGAGCCCTGGTCTGGGAAGATCCCACATGCCGCGGAGCAACTAAGCCCGCGCGCCACAACTCCTGAAGCCTGTGCACCTAGAGCCCGTGTTCCACAACAAAGAGAAGCCACCACAATGAGAAGTGTGCGCACTGCAACGAAGAGTAGCCCCCGCTCGATGCAACTAGAGAAAGCCCGCGTGCAGCAGCAAAGACTGAATGCAGCCAAAAAAAAAAAAAAAAGACATGTTAGGTATGGGGGTAGCATACATAAGGAATCTTAAAATGATCTTAGCCTTTGACCAAGATAATCCCTGTCTAGGAATCTATTTCCTCTATAAATACATTCAAATATGGAAGAAAGTTTACGCATAAGAGTATTTGGCCCCCAGCATATTCATAACAATTTAAAATTGGACCCAATTTAAATCGTCTACAATATGGAAATGGCAAAGAAAATTATGGTATCTTCACTTGGTTGGCTATTAGGGAGCCTTTACAAACAATACAATGACATGGGAAATGCTTAAGTTCTAATGATAAGTTAAAAAAAAAAACCCAAGATGCAAATAGGCTTATTTTAATCAGGACCTACCCCATGTCTGGGGATGTGGTCAATTCTGTATAAGATTTTTTGTGGATGCTGTTCCCAGGAAAGAGGGAGAACAGAAGCAGCAAGTGTAATGTGTCCCCTGCCATCTACCCCTTAGTCTGTCTAGTAGTAAAGGATTCTCCTCTCTTCCTCAATATGGGCAATTTCAGTAATGATGACTCATTACTCTGAGAGTGTCTCTCATTTTCCCCTTTCCCCCGTCTTCCGCTTTTATGAAGCAGGGTGGGTAGTGTTTGTGGCAGGACCAGTTCTACCCCACTTAGTGTGTCCTGGGATGAACATGTAGCCCTATTTTCTGGTGGTGACTTTGCCACTATGAAGAACTTAATGTCTCTTTTGCCTCAGATTTGGGCAATAGTCCTTTATAGGGCAACAGGAAATACACAAATCGGCATCTTCTTAAAAATAAAGTCATTCCGGAAGGGAGAAGACTAAGCGTTTCTAATCTAGAGAGCAAAGGAGAAGAGATGTTTATCATACCCAAAGTGTTACTGTTGTTATAACTCAGGAAAAAAATCTACAGGAAAAAAACAAACACAAATAGCGAGAACATGTTTTTCCTGACCGGCACCTACTCTACATCCTTCATGATACCAGAAACCCACAATTCCTTTGGGAAGCCACGCTTGCTCATAATTCTCAGATTTATGTGAAATTCATCCAACCACGATGCAGGTGTGTGCCTTGATTCGCTTAAGCAAATCAATGAAACCCATCCCCTTAGCCACAGTGATTGGTTAGGAATTGGATTTCTGACCTGTCAGTCAAATCTGAAAGAACCTGGTAATTTTTTTTTTCCCCAAGGGAGACACAGCGTCTCTCTCTTCCCTGAAGAAAATGAACAAGAATTCATGTGACACTGGAAGGTACAGGCAGCTATCCTGGGACTTGTACATGGAAGGGAGGTCAGAAAGAGAAAACGGGACCTGCAGGGCATCACAGGGCTGCTGCTGCATGCAGCCTTTCCTGGAGCCAGAGCCTCCCTGTACCCTTTGATCTTGGAACCACAGGGTTCATTTATTCCAGTCTCTTTGAGGTAGGTTTGCTTGTTTGTTTTCCTTCTTGCAACTACTAATATCCTGAGAAATACAGAGTCCTGTATCTGTGCAGAGATACAGAGTCTGTTAAAAGTAACAGCTCGTGGGCTTCTCTGGTGGCACAGTGGTTGAGAATCCGCCTGCCGATGCAGGGGACACGGGTTCGTGCCCCGGTCCGGGAAGATCCCACATGCCGTTGAGCGGCTGCGCCCGTGAGCCATGGCCGCTGAGCCTGGGCGTCCCGAGCCTGTGCTCCGCAATGGGAGAGGCCACAACAGTGAGAGGCCCGCAAAAAAAAAAAAAAAAAAGTAACAGCTTGTGACTGAAGCATGAGATTAGCTGAACTGAAAAAGCAGGGAGTTTGGTGAGGACCTTGTTAAGTGGAAGTGGTTTGGTGTATGTGGGAATTACCTGGAGGCTTGTTAGACACAGATTGCTGGGCACCACCTCCTAAATGGGGAAGCCCGGGTCAGGGGTGGGGGGGTGGGTGTTTGCTTAGAATTTGCATTTCTAATGGTTCCCAGGTGCTCCTGCTGTGGTCTGGGCAGGACCTTTTGAGAACCGCTCTCACATGGTACTGCTGGTTGACCTGTGGTCTATTGCATCTCAGTAAAAAACTTTTTTTTTTCCTTTAAGTAAAATTCTTTAAGAAAGAGCTCAGGCTGCTTTGAAGTGGGCTTATCTGACAATGAAAAAGGAAAACAATTCAGCTTTGCTAAGAAAGGCCTTTCCAGCCTGTCAACTGTTGTCAGTAATCTGGAGTCTGGAAGGGCTGTAAATGCAGATATTTCTATTTCAATCTAAAGTTAATGTGAATAGAGGCAGGGAGGTGAGAGACTTAATGGAGAGGAACCTGAGCTCTGACTATGGGTCCTAAGTCCCTCTCCTGTGAAATACTTGTCTTCCTTATTTGAAGTGGACAGCCAGCTCCTTGTAAAGGCGTAGGGAAGGCTTGGCTTTGGGCATCAAATATTCATCACTTTGGCATGTTGCCCCATCTCTGCAGGGGCCAGAATGGGGGCAGAGGTCTCCCACCACGTGGCTAGAGGTAGGGGTGTAGGGGTGACTGTAGTATTGAAGCCCATGCTAGGAAACACATTCCCAACACCAGGTAAAATGCAAGGCATATGACTAGGCAAGCTCTCCCTTTTGGGTTATTGAGCTCATGGAATAGATCAGAAGCCTGCTGTCATTAGATGGGCATTACTTGCGGGACTTCCCTGGCGGTCCAGTGGTTAGGACTCCGCTCGCCCAATGCAAGGGGCACGGGTTCGATCCCTGGTCGGGGAACTAAGATCCCGCATGCAGAGCAGCACAGCCAAAGTCAGCTGCCCAACACCTAAGGCAAACTCCAGGCTCCTAACTCACATGGAGAAGAAGTTGGCAACTCCCGAAAAGGGCTCCTCGCTGGCACACATGTGTGTCCACAGAGGGCAATCCCCAGGGAGGTCAACCCCCAGGGAGGTCAACCCGAGAGGCTGACTAAGCATTTCAGTCAAGTCTCGGACTCTGAAATGCCCTCTACATTGGTTAATGCAATTCCCATGCTCCCCGTTCTCTCACAGGGGTCTTTATTCCATTTACACTTTTTGTTCGCAGCACTTGTATCGAGTGATCGGGCACAGGTTAGCTTTCATTTGCCTTTGGGCTGCTGGACCTTGAGAAGCAGTTCAGCATAAGTGAGCAGGTTTTGTTTGTCCCTAGATGCTGGAAGCCAATAGAGAAGAAGTGATGACAGCTTCACTGCTTCTTTGGGGACAAAGTTTGTTCCTCTCAGTCTCCTGATAGAATCTTCTCACTTGTCATGGTGTGGGTGGTAATAGTGTTAGGGGAATGGGGCCCCCTGAAAGGAAGGGGATTATAAAATGCTTTCTAGGAGGAGCTCTGTGTGTGCGCGTGCGTGTGTGTGCATGTGTGGGTGATATGAAAGCCTTGGGCGAAAGGACTTGCTCCTTGCGTTGTCCTCATTATATAAAAGCCATTATGGCATCAAGACTGTGAGCTCAGCTGAGCTCTTTTCTTTGTGTCAACTCAGAATCTCAAGCAGAAAGTAATTTTGATGGATGGAATATCACCTGTCGAAGGGTAGGTAAGATGAGACTGGAGAGGTGAGCAATACATGCTCATTGAAAAATAAATCAAATAAAAAGTACAGAAAATAAAAAGGAAGAGTCCCCATTCCTTTAAAGAAAAAAGAATAAAAATCCCATTTCCTCGAAGAAACCATAGTTAGCTATTTGATATGTATCTTTCCAGATATGTGCCTTTGTAAATACATATGTATATATGGCTTTTTAAAATAAAAGCAAAAATAATATCATTCGATACATATAGTTCTGTAGCATATATGTAGAGTATATATGCATATACTAGATGTAAACAGATATACCTTTTGCACCTAATATTATGGACACTTTCCATAGGTGTAGATGTGTGTTATCCTTTTTACTAACCTCAGAATAGTCCATTGGTGGGCATCTCATTTCTCTTCTGATGTAATCTTCTACTGGTTTAAATGGTTGTTCCCATTTGTTTGCTGTTTACAAACCGTGCTGCAGAGAATATCTTTGTGTCTGATGAACCTATGGGCAGGACAGGAATAAAGACAACGACATAGAGAATGCACTTGAAGACACGGGGAGGGGGAAGGGGAAGCTGGGACAAAGTGAGAGAGTGGCGTGGACATATATACACTGCCAAATGTAAAATAGATAGCTAGTGGGAAGCAGCCGCATGGCACAGGGAGATCAGCTCGGTGCTTTGTGACCACCTAGAGGGGTGGGATAGGGAGGGTGGGAGGGAGACACAAGAGGGAGGGGATATGGGGATATATGTGTACATATAGCTGATTCACTTTGTTATACAGCAGAAACTAACACAACATTGTAAAGCAATTATACTCCAATAAAGGTGTCAAAAAAAAAAAGAAAAAAGAATATCTTTATGTCTACATATAGTCCTGTCCTCTGGCAGTGTTGCTACAAAACAGATTCCTAGAAATGGAATCAGGGCAAATGGTATCTTGGTCCAATAGTATGTGCATTTGAATGTTTGCTTAACAGTAGTGTTGAATTGTACTCTAAAAGTTTGATCACTACAATTCTAAACTAATTTGGGGTACAAAAATTAGATTCTTTTAAACAACATGAAACAATTGTGGGTCATAAAAATTAATACGTGTTTGGTTTTCACACAAGTCTTTTGAATTTCTCCACCTTCTGCCAAAAGGACCCTAGCTCAGCGTACATTTCTTATAGTTAAAACTATAACTCAGGCAACCTATCTATTAAATAACTGAGTTGTCACAGTATACCTATAAACAGAATCCTGCTCCACACATAGGCTGGTTATCTTTTCCTTCTCTACCATTAGCCATGTATTTTGTGGAGCATGGATTCTAGCAAAATAATGTACAATATACCTGTTACCACATGCAGATATGCACTGCATTTGGAAAAGAGTAGTGAATTCTATTGACTGTTTCAGTGGTTCTCAGCTGTTAACATGCATGTGGAACACCACCTGAAGCTTGGTAGAAATATCAATTCCCAGGCCCACACCTAAAAATTCTGATGTGAGTGGCTTAAACAATCATTGCTTGTAATTTGAGTACAGGTGGATTACATTTTGGGATATAACTTGGTTACTGGTTAAGAGCAAAGTCTGTAGTTACATCAAAATCTAGTTTTGGAATTCAATTGTGCCACTTACATGCTGTGTGATCTTGGCAAATTTGCTTAACCTCTCTGAGCCCCAGCCCCCGTTTACTCTTCTGTCAAATGAAAATATTAATAGTACTTAAACTATACTATTTCATTGTGAGGCCCAAATGAACATGGCAGAAAAAGCACTCAGCCTGGAGTAAGTCTCAAATATGTTAGTAATCGTTATTCAGAAAGTTTGATTTATCGTAAATATGTACCATGAATACTCTTCTTAATGGTATCCATTCATGTACATTATGATTTGATTCATAAAATAGTCATAATTTAAATGTTCTGGAAATGTGGCTCCAGAGTGTTGACTGAAAAAAATGCACAACCTAAAAGTTAAGAGTTAAGTTTTATTGATGGACAAAACTGAGCACTTAAGCCCAAGCCCGGGACACAGCACCTCAGATAATTCTGAGGGACTGCTCTGAAGAGGCAAGGGGTGAGCCGGGATATATAGGAGTTTTTGCAACAAAGACCAGGTAGTCGAAACATCAAAAGATGACTGTTAATTAAAGGAAACCAGCTATCTCAAGGAATTTAGTGCTTTTGTATGTATGGGAAGATGCAGGAGCCTGGAGTCACTGAAATCATTCTTTTGATACGAACCTCAGCTATCTGGGGCCAGTATCCTGTGTTTTCTCATCCTAAGTCTCCTCAGGATGCACCACTGGGGGTGGCAGCAGCAGCTGACTGCTAGATGGTGGGCAACCTGTTTCTATCCTGAATTCCCTCAGGGCTTACCTGCGGGGCGGCTGGAAGGTGATGGCTTGATGGCTGCAACATTCTTTGTTTCCTGATACAGCAGGCAACATTTTTCATTCACAAGTGTAAAGCAGAGTAGCTCTGTGGTAGCCTAGCCCCCTTCCATCTCTCCCAACTGCCCTCCATTTCCCATCTTCCTATTCTTTAACCTACTATTGCTTTCAACCTGTGATTCTTTTTTTTAATTAATTTTTTAAATTGGAGTATAGTTGATTTACAATGTTGTGTTATTTCTGCTGTATGGCAAAGTGAATCAGCCATACGTATACACATATCCACTCTCTTCTAGACTCCATTCCCATATAGGTCATTACAGAGCACCAAATAGATTTCCCTGTGCTATACAGTAGGTTCTTATTAGTTATCTTTTATATATAGTAGTGTGTATATGTCAATCCCAATCTCCCGATTTATCCCCCTCTTCCCCGTTGGTAACCATAAGTGTGTTTTCTATATCTGTGACTCAGTTTCTGTTTTGTAAATAGGGTCATTTGTACCATTTTTCTAGATTCCACATATAAGTGATATCATATGATATTTGTCTTTCAGAGAAAGTCAACCAGTGATTGTGATTTGCCAGATAAACAAAACCAAACTCAATGCCAGTTTACTTTTCAAAAGAGCATCTTTATTATTTCGCTTTGCTGAACACAGCACTGAACGGAAACATCCAATACACAATTGTCAGTCTGGTGGCATTGGCACCAGCTCTGCGGAGAACAAGCGGCCCACAGTTAATTGTCACCAGAGTGCAAGTGGATGGGGAGGGGAAGGTCTGTGAAAAGGTGTCTTGGGACCTCTGGGAGCACACAGTCCCAGACACAGTGGGACACTGAAATTAAATTACAAAAATTAAATATTAATATTATATATAAAGAAGTTGCAATCTAAGTTAGGAACGAGTCCCGGAGTGTTGCTGTTTGGAAACGACCAGCACACAGGAGAGGTGACTGTGGAGGTGACAGGGGTATTTCCCAGGCTGCCCAGTCGGGCAACTGAGGTCACTGGGCTCCTCAAAACTTCCAGGCCCCTCAGGCATTCAGCTCCAGGTTGGTGATGTATTTCTGGACCCAGTGCTCACTGGGGTTGGCACAGAGCTGCCGGCCTCTTTTGGTTTGGGAGCTTTGGAGAAGGACAAAAGAATTACACACTGAGGAATCCAGCAGGGGGATCCTGGGCTCCCTGTGGCTCCTCCACCCCTCTCTCCTGGGAGGCCCAGGGCCCGCCACTCCCTCGGGGACCCTCTGCCTACCTCGGTCCAGAGAGACGCTCTCCCTGACTCAGGGGGCCCCTCAGAGGATGCAGCCTCCTCCTTCCCCCCGCTCCCTCTGGGCTGGCCTAGCACCCCCTGACTCTGCAAGCCTGGCCAGGTCAGATCACAGCTCAGAGACCTGGGCCCTGTACACCTGATAGGCCCCGGAGGGCTGGGCTTGCCAGGATGGCGCCCCTGGCCTGTCTGTGCCCTTGGGTGCTGACTCCCATCCAACATCCCATCACCCCAGAGGTGGGCGGGAAGACAGGCACTTACATGACACCGGGCTTGGAGCACTGGCTGCTGGTCTCAAAATAGTCAGCTACGAATTTGCAAGGAAGCTACCAGGCAGTATAGGAGAAGCAGCAGGCCGTTCGGGTGTCAGCCTCAACTGTGGAGGAAGGGACAGAAAGAGGCTGAGTCATCGTTCAGAAGAGGATGAGGAAGACTCGGAAGGAGAGAGACAGCCTGGCTTAGGGCACAGACTGGGAGACAGGTCACTGGAAGGTGCTGGTCATTTTTCCCTAGAAATATCCCTGTCTCTGTCCTTGTTTCTGTCTGCATCCTTCTTTATTTTTGACACTTCACTGTGGGCTCTCTCTTTCTCTGTGTGCTCCAGACGTCCAAACAGACTGTTCTTATCACATCTCCCTTCAGGAAATTGTTTCTGGTTCAAGAAGTCACACTGTAGCAAAAGAAAAACCTTGGACAGCTCTCATAAGACATCCAAGGGACAAACTCTTGGGGGTGGGGGGGAACCTAGGGTGAGTTACTGGAAGACTGGCACCACGGGGAGGTAACCAGATTTGGATTCTGCCTCTTGCCTAAACTCTTTTGTTTAGGTCCCCATTTTTGCCATCTGTAAAATGGGACTGTAAGTCCCCAACCCTGGCTCCAGATCTGAGGACCCCTTTATAAAGATAAAAATTAAAATCTTGAAGAGAAAGGCCAAAATGTTTCATAACCCTTTAAGAAGATCTTTATTTGCTCTTGGGGGCTCTCAAGGCCAAGTAAAGTTTGGCGTGGGGACCCCTGCAACTACTGCACAGACTCGCATGGTGCCGAGAAGACCTGGCTGCAGAGGAGGACGGCGAGGGCAGCTGCGGGCACCTTCGTGACGCTGAGCAGACAGAGTGTGGCCTTGAGTGTGGGACTGGGCTCTCGCTGCTGCCTGCGTCCTTCTTTAGTGAGAGGCCGTCTCCCCAGCTCTTTATAGGCAGCCCTGATGGATGGGGAAATGGAAACTGGGAGTGAGGAAGGAAATTTTTAAGCATAGTGATGCTTTCACACTGAGTGTTTCATAACTCAGGGTCCGTGGCAACCGCAGGGGCTCAGGATATCCAAGAATAGCTGCTGTCAGCTACAAGTCTCAGCCTGCAACGCATGACTTGTTCTGGTTTCATGTGAGGTAATGGTTTCCCCTGTAAGCAGCAGGAGAGGGGTGTGTGTCCACCCAGGGCTATTCTTAGCTGGTCCCTTCCCCTAATGAATTCTCCAGCTCTGACCTTTCCACAGAACTGAAACTGCTGTGTTTCCCCAGCTGCTGTAACCTCAAGGATAGGGCAGGTGTGATACTGCCCTGGAGGGTGGCACAATCTTCCCTTGGATGCAAGGGACTGAATCAAGGAATCCCCGCTAGAGGACTAGGAAGCATGAGGTCATGTTTCCGTCATTTTTCCATTCATCAGTCACCGAGTAACCAGGGGCACTGGGTTAAACGCTTGTTGAAAATCATAAAGAGACATTAGTTGTGGGTGTTAATATGTCAGAAGCCTAAAAATATTTATACCCGCTAACCTAGAGATCACATTTCTAGGAAAGAGTTCTAAAGAAACAAGCCCAAATTATGGAGGCATCTTTAGGCAGGAAGGTGCTGACCCAGTAACATTTATAACTCTAAATAAGGAAACCTAAATTTTCCTCTATCAGGGAATGATAAAGTCAGTTATGATATATCCACTGGAATGTTTGTTATTAAGCCCTTAAACTAAATGAAGTAGCATAAATATAATCATAACATCAGTTGTCAAAAAGTAAGATAAAAATTGTGGGGCTTCCCTGGTGGCGCAGTGGTTGGGAGTCCGCCTGCCGATGCAGGGCACGCGGGTTCGTGCCCCGGTCCGGGAAGATCCCACATGCCGCGGAGCGGCTGGGCCCGTGAGCCATGGCCGCTGGTCCTGCGCGTCCGGAGCCTGTGCTCCGCAACGGGAGAGGCCACAGCAGTGAGAGGCCCGCGTACCGCAAAAAAAAAAAAGTAAGATAAAAATTGTACCAACTGTATAAGATGAAGAATTATACAAATATATATGTGTGTATATGTGTATATACACATATACGATAAATATTGTAACCATAAATATGTGTGTGTGTGTATACACACACATGGATATATGGTCTAGGCATGGAAAAAATAAAAAGCATTGGAAATAAATGCCCAAAGCATCATTAGTACTTAACGTTGTGTGACAGATGAATGGGTGATTTTGTTTTCCTTTTTTTCTGGAATTTTCTCATTTTTTTTGGAGTAAGAATGTATTACCTTCCTGGTCAGCCCACAGATTTATGAACACATTCTGTCTTAAAACATTTCCAACACCACCAGTTGGAAGGTAGGTTGTTGGCAATTATCTAGAAAGAACCTTTGGATAAATATACTAAGGTTTCTGTCGAATGGCCTTTGCTAAAATGAAGTCTTGATTTCCATTTCTCTGAATTATTTTGAGGAACCTGTAAGATATTTACATAAGTAATGCCAAATTCGGAACAGTGTTCCTTTCCTATTCTTTTCAACTCATAATTTCAGTGGTGTGAAAGAGTCTACTTTCTTAGCCAGATGTATATATTTTCTTTTCCATCCTTTATTATTTATTATTACAGAATTAGTGGGCATAAATCACATTTTTACATTGAGAAATAGATTTAGTTCTTTCTGGTGATCTTTTAAAAAATGTTATTGAAGTATAGTTGATTTACAATATTGTGTTAATTCTGCTGTACAGCAAAGTGATTCAGTTATATATATATATTCTTTTGAATTATGGTTTATTCTTTCTAATGATCTTTATCCTCTAGGTGCCCCCAGTCTAGTAGGAGCAGGTAGAGTATCAACAGGTAACCACAACACTTAACAGAAAGTGCCAAGATTCTTAGGAGAAAAATCAATGAAAGCTCAGCATGTGAGGAAGCAGGAGTCATGGTCTCCCTTGGGAAGAAAGGGAAAGTCGTCACAGAAGGGATGGCATTTTGATTGGGTCTTGAAAAAGACACAGGATTTGAACATATATAGATGGTGTGGCAGTAGATGGCTTGGTCAGCTAATGCACAGTCACAGGTGTGAAATTGCTGGGTCAGAGGGAGGAGTGAGTCCTTCAGAGTAGCTGCACAGTGGAGGGGCAAATATGGATGAAGAAGCTGCATTAGGACCAAACCAAGAGGGCTTTGAATTCCCCCCAAAGGAGTTAGAACAATGGAGGAGATAAGACATAAGCAAAGTGAGACCACACCTTAGGAATTCTGTCCTTCCTGTGTCCGTAGAGTTACTTCTCTTAAAACACATGGGCTGTGTTTCCATCCCATCCCTATGATTGCTAATGCTGGTCCGAGGGAGGTACAGCAAAGGCAAGATTTGGGGCAATGGCAGGTTTCACTGGGGCTGTAGCATCCAGCTGTCCTCCTTTGTTACTGTCAATTCCAAAAACAGGAGTCTATCATTTGCTTCACTGGAAACTCCAGGTCACAGACAATGCCTCCTCCTCACGTCCACCCCCTCTGCCCCAGCCCTCAATCGTGCAAAGCACAATTGTGCTTTGCCAAGTGACACCTCGATCATAAAAAGCAGAGCGGAGACCTGCATTTTTAAGGAATCACATGTAGTTTAGAGAGCTGAGTCTTTGTTTCCAGGATGTCTGAAGGTGGCAAGAAACAAGGCCAAAGCGGGAGACAGAGGTCAGGTCACAAGAGGGTAAGCTTCCATTTCATGCTGGAAACAAGGTAGACTGTTTGAAGGGTTTTCAACAGAGGGAGGCAGAGACTGATTTGAACAACATCACTTCAAATGCCTTGTGTTGGACAAATTGAAGAGAGGCAACTGGAGGATTATTCCCTCAGGGGAATAATCACACCCTGCTCAGGGTTATGGTAGGGTTAGATGTGCACACAGCTTGCCTAGTGCCCGACACATAGTAAATGTTCGCTGTGTAGAAGCTACACTTCTGCTGGGGCCTTCTGCACATTCAAAGCTGGATACTTTCTTTATGCCCAAGGAAATATGCAGGGCACTAAAGTCACTTTGCCTAGCAGAAGGAGGCCTGCAGTGGGACATGGAATCCTGGCTTCCTCCCCTTCTTGGGGCCAGGCCTGTGGCCACCCTGGAAAGACTGACGTGAAGTGTCTAGCTTCTGGAGGTGCTAACCACTAAGAGCGCGATGGTTCTCATCTACAAGCCCCTTCTAGCAGGTGTGAAGGTTCCATCTTTCTTGTTGGGTTTGCAATTCTCCCCCAAGCCTCAGTCACTGCCTTTGGTATACCACTTCCCTCTAGGGTTAAGCTCACTTCTTCTCTCCTCCACCTCCCTCCGCTTTCCTCCGTGATGACACTGCCGGGGAAAAGAAAGCTGTGCAGAGGCCCTCACAGTCAGCTAGCTTCAGCTTCCTTATTGGCACCATGACATCATCTGGACCCTGGAAATTCCACTCGCCCTGCTGTGCCCCTATCTCTGTCCCTGGCCTCAGAGTTCCTATAAAGAAGGGCTCCCAACTCTGTATCAACACAGAGCACAGAAGGGTTCTGAAGCTTCTGGGTTCTGCAGTCCAAGCTCCAGGCAAGTCTCTCCTCCACCAAGACCATGAAGCTCTGCGTGACTGTCCTCTCCTTCCTCGTGCTCGCAGCTGCTCTCTGCTCTCTGGCGCTCTCAGCACCAAGTAAGTCCATTCTTCCAGCTGCCACTGAGGCAGGATGTAGGCAGCGCTGACTTTTCTAGTTGGGGCTGGTCCAACACTAACGAAAGGGAGCAGAGAAGATTTCTAAGTAGCCTGCAGGTAAACATAGAGTCTGGTAGACACTCAGTAATATTCAAGTGCCTGTTTTCTTAAGAAACAGCAACCCATAGACTGGTTTCAGCAAGTCCTTGTCTCTCTCTGTGCCTTGGTTTCCCCATCTGTAAAATGAAGGGAGTTAGACCTGTGCTCTAAGACCCAATATAGCCTGAACCTTCTAGAATCCTTTCATGGTCTTCTCCTAGGATTCTCTATTCAGAATAAGACTCCTACTCAGAGCAGGTGGGATTAGATACAAGGGACCGTATTTGGGGATCTGGCAGATCCACAGGGATGCCCTTTGAATGTCTATAACTAGAAGCCAAAACGAATAGTTCTGGGTAGAGCTTCTGTCTCACCTCGGCCTTTCTTCCCAGTGGGCTCAGACCCTCCCACAGCCTGCTGCTTCTCTTACACCCTGCGGAAGCTTCCTCGCAACTTTGTGATCGATTACTACGAGACCAGCAGTCTCTGCTCCCAGCCAGCTGTGGTGTAAGTATCAGCCCTGCGACCTTTCTTGGAGGCCGAGGGTGAGGGCAGGATTAGAAAAGGGGGCCTGTTTGGAGTGAGGGGAGATGAAGCGTAGGGAGGCAGGCGTCAGGGCTGATGGTCTCCCTGAAAGCAGTGAGGAACAGGTCATGAGGTCACCTGCTGAGACCTGGAGGGGGCTGGGTGGGAGCTAAAGGAGGGGGAGGGGCTTTCTGGGGAGGAAGTTAGCTAGATGCCAGGAAAACAGGGAAAGTCAAAAAGATGATAGAAGATGTGGGCTGAATTCTTAAACCATACTTAGAAAACACGTGCCAAAGTCATTGCTATAGGGCACCAGGGAATGAATGGGGAGATATGTCCACATTGATTGCAAAACTCATTGGTTCCTAATCTGGGCAACTCAGGAGGCCACAGCTAAACCCAAGGAGGAAGTTCCAAGGCGTCAAGCCCCAGCAGCACCCCAGGAAGGGTCTTCTCACCCACTAGGCTGTCCAACATGAGCCATGGTTAAGGACAGGGAGATACCCACCACAGGCAAGGTCCCATGGGATTCTAACCTGTCCACTCTTTGTTCCACAGCTTCCAAACCAAAAAGGGCAGGCAGGTGTGCGCCAACCCCGGTGATCCCTGGGTCCAGGAGTACATGGATGACCTTGAACTGAACTGAGCTGCTCTGAGGCCGGGGCAGGTGTTCTGCAGGAAAGATCACCTGAGCCTGACGCTTCTCAGCAAGACGCACCCTCTCCACACTCACAGCTCCTCTCAGTAGTCCCTGTTCCTTCTCTTAATTTAATCTTTATCACGTACTATGTTATTATTGTATTTGGCATTGTTTCCCACTATTTATGTTTGTTTTGCCAAAGGACACGTGTCCCCCATGGGGATGGTCCACCATCACTGTTTCTCTGCTATTGCGGATACATGGATAATGCAACTGAGTCCAAGTGTTAATAAAATTTCTTAAAAATGTAGACAGTTTCTTTGTGTTTTAATTTGATTTGAGATAAAGGGAGTTGCCTGCTATTATGAATAGTTTCCAAACACAATAAGAATGAGCAATTACTGAGGCCTTAATATGGGCTAAAATGTCTAGAGATACAAACTTCACTTAATACTTTTAGCAAGGATTTTAACACCCTTATGAAGTAGGGGCTGTTATCCTCAATTTTATGGTTGTAGAAACAGAGGTACAGAGGTGATGTGACTTGCTAAGGCATGTAGGTCTGCTTGGGGTGCACCGTGAAAGGCTGATCCAGAAAGATACCTGTGCTGCGGAGGGCTATCGTTTCAACATCTTGTAGGGAAGCTGTAGATAGGAACAGCAGCACAACAGAGAGGGAAGATGAAGTAGCTCAGAATCAGAGAAGTGGGCCTCCATCACTTACTATCATTAAGAAAGTCATCTTGTCTCATTGGACCTCAATCTTCACGCCTGTAAAGTGGGAGTGATATTATTCACTTTGAAGGGGTGTTATGATGTGATGTGTAAAGCTCTCATCATGGGACCTGGCGCCTGGAAGGTTCTCTCTTTCCCTCTCTGAGTGTCAGCTTTTTCACTTAAAATGGGCTATAATGTCTATCCTCCCAGGGTCATCAGGCAGATTAGATTAGTGGATCGGCCCTCTAGAGCCAAAGCAAATGCAAAGTGTGGTCATGAGGACAAAAGAACAGATGTCAGATTTGGTTCTAGAGTGTGATGGAAGTAACCCAAGGCCACTTTAACAACCCTTCGGTCATGACTTCCTTCGACATGGGTCAGGCAGAACATGGCTCTCAAGTAGAATTACATGCACAATTAAATCTTTTCTTTTTTTTTTTTTTTTTTTTGCAGTACACGGGCCTCTCACTCTTGTGTCCTCTCCCGTTGCGGAGCACAGGCTCCTGACGCGCAGGCTCAGCGGCCATGGCTCACGGGCCCAGCCACTCTGCGGCATGTGGGATCTTCCCGGAATGGGGCACGAACCCGTGTCCCCTGCATCGGCAGGCGGACTCTCAACCACTGCGCCACCAGGGAAGCCCTGCACAATTAAATCTTGATTCACAAGCTGGGAGGAACCTCTCAGACCATCTGGTCCAACCCTATCATAGTACAGAAACCGAGGAATAAGAACTGAGAAGTGACTTTCTAAAGGCCACCCAGAGAGCATCAAGGCCAGTGTCAAACCCCAGGTTAGTCCCCTTTTTTGTGCTCCTTGTGACATGCCTCCATGGTCCCCCAAAGGACAGCTCATCGTGTAAGTAGGGTAAAGAGGGAGCTACCTCAAAATTGTTTGTGTTCTTTTTTTTATTGAACTATAGTTGATCTATAACATGTTGTTTCAGGTGTACAGCAAAGTGATTCAGTTATATATTCTTCAGATTCTTTTCCGTTATAGGTTATTACAAGATATTGAATATAGTTCCCTGTGCTCTACAGTAAATCCTTGTTGTTTAGCTATTTTATATATAGTAGTGTGTCTCTGTTAATTCCATACTCCTGATTTATCCCTCCCCTCTCTCCCTTTCCCATTTGGTAACCATAAGTTTGTTTTCTATGTCTGTGAGTCTGTTTCTGTTTTGTAAATAAATTCATTCTTTTTTTTTTAGATTCCACATATAAGTGATAACATACAGTATTTGTCTTTCTTTGTCTGACTTCACTTAGTATGATAATCTTCAGGTCCAACCGTGTGCTGCAAATGGCAATATTTCATTCTTTTTTATGGCTGAGTAGTATTCCATTGTATATATGTACCACATCTTCTTTATCCACTCATCTGTCGATGGACATTTAGGTTGCTTCCATGTCCTGGCTATTGTATTGTAAATAGTGCTGCAATGAACATCGGGGTGCATGTATCTTTTCAAATTATGGTTTTCTCAGGGTATATGCTCAGGAGTGGGATTGCTGGATCGTATGGTAGCTCTATTTTTAGTTTTTTAAGGAACCTCCCTACTGTTCTCCATAGTGGTTGTATCAGTTTACATTCCCACCAGCAGTGCAGGAGGGTTCCCTTTTCTCCACACCCTCTCCAGCATTTATTATTTGTAGACTTTTTGGTGATGGCCATTCTGACCGGTGTGAGGTGATACCTCATTGTGGTTTTGATTTACATTTCTTGTTTGGATGTTCTTAGTCTGATGCAAAAGCAGAACTGAGGCTGTGTACCTCTCTGGGGCCAACGGACACCATTTCCTTGCTTGCCCTCTGCCCTCAGCCACTCCCATCATCCCAGAGCCCCTGTAGAAACCTCCTTCAGATTCCGCAGGGACTGAGAGAAGGAGGTTGGGGCGGGGCAGAACTGATCCCAAAATGTGTGAGAAGAAGCTAGCAGCAAAGAACCTGACTGGTCTTGGCTTCTACCTCTCATCTGCCTAGATCTGAGCTGTCCAATACGTAGCCACTAGCCACAAGTACCTATTTAAATTTCAATTAAATTTAATTTCAGTTAAATAAAATTTGAAGTTCAATTCCTCAGTTGCACTAGTCACATTTCAGGTGCTCACTGGCTACATGTGGTTCGTGGCTGCCATGTTGCATGGTGCAGATGTAGAACAGTCCTATCATCATAGGAAGTTCCATCGGACCAATATCCTCGGGGCCTAAAGGGAGGGAAAGGAGGGGTAATTGGGGTGGCCGGGAAGGTTAGGGTATGGTCTTCGGTGAAAGATACACAACAGCACTCTGAGGGAAGGGGTTGGGAGAGAGAATTCCTGATCCCCAGACCTGAGGCAAGGTATAGATCACTGTGGTAGGCTGAATAATGGCCCCCAAGATGTTCACGTCCTAATCCCCAGAATCTGTGAATATTCCTTTATAAGATAAAAAAGCCTTTGCAGATGTGATCAAGTTAAGAATCTTGAGATGAAGAGATTATCCTGGATTATTTGTCTGGATCCTAAATCTGATCATAAGTGTCCTTATAAGAGGGGGCAGAAGGAGATGTGACCACAGAAGAGAAGGCAATGTGATAACAAAAGCAAGATGCCATGCTGCTGGCTTTGAGGATGGAGGAAGAGGCCACGAGCCAAGAAATGCAAGAATGCAGCTCTAGAAGCTGGAAAAGGCAAGAAAATGGTTTCTCTCCTAAAACTTCCAGAAGGAGCACAGCCACCTTGATTTCAGCTCAGTGAATCAGATTGTGGACTTCTGACCTCTAGAACTTTAAGAGCATAACTGTATATTTTTTTTAGGACACCAAGTTTGTGTAATTTGTTACAGCAGCAATAGGAAACTAATACAATCACCAATGGAAGGGTCATTGACAATGACCCCCTCCAGCTTAGTGTGGAAGGGAATGGAACATTCTATAAGGTGAGACAAGCTTACCCACAGGAGAAACTCAGGGCAAAGTGGACACATTCCAAGGTGACAGATTATGATGAGGTGAAACATCTCAAGAGGAGTGGCTGCTTCAGCAGCTGAGTATGAGGGCTGAAGCTTCACCAAAGATTCAACACCCACCAGCCACATTAAGAGGAAGCCTGGAGACTCCTCTGGTGCTCCAGTGGCTAAGACTGCACGCTCCCAACGCAGGGGGCCCGGGTTCAATCGCTGGTCAGGGAACTAGATCCCACATGCTGCAACTAAGTATTCGCATGCCGCAACTAAAGATCCTGTATGCCACAACAAAGGTCCCACGTGCCGCAACTAAGACCCGTTGCAGCCAAACAAATAAGTATTAAAAAAAAGAAAGTCAGGAAGACTGACTCTTCTTGAGACTCCTGGGGCCCTCTGGGCATCTTGGTCTCCTATCTGGAGGAATCCACCCTCTCATTTGTCTAATGAACCCCAGAGCAAAGCCACGGCTCATCTCTGGTTTCATTATTAGAGAGAAGGCAGGGTTAGGGCCAGAATCTGGACCTCCACCCTCACAGTGGAGCCCTTTTCCCACACCTCCCTGCCCCTGAGGTGTGGAGAAGAGAGAAACTCAGCTTCACAGAGGCCGGATCACCAGGGAAGACAGCAGTAGGCCTGAACACCCTCATGAAGAAATGCTTTACCAGGGAATTACAGATGACAGCATGGACTCCTCGTGGTGGGGCAAAGTAGGACTTCACCTGTTGCACAACATCAGACTTTGGTTTTTCCTTTCTCCGCTTTTCATAAAACTTCCTTTTCTCACCCAGAGGCCAGGGAGCTTGTATCTGCTTTCAAGACTGTCTGGTTGAGGTTTCTCTGGGTTTCTGGGTGGGGCCCAGAAGAGATGAGGCAGGGTGGGGGGTGAGTGCCATTGGACGCCAGCCCTGTGTTTTCTGCTTTCCTGCAGTGCCTGCCTCTTCCCATCTCCCTCTCTAGACGGGAGGGAGTCTGTTTCCTCATGTTCTGGTTTATGCAAACTTTCTGTCCTCTCACTACCTCACCCCAACCCAGAGTCTTCTGTAATGTTCCCATGACACAGGCATTTTCCCCATAGGAGGCCAGAAGCTGAGCAAGCAGAAGCCAAGGATGTGAGTTGAGCTGCAGAGGGCGAAAGAAACCACAGCTCTTCCAGATGACTGGGCCCAGCGACCCCAAGACTGTCCTGAGCTGCTTTGCATACTCACCCTTCAAAGACCCAGGAGTCCTGTCATGGCTTCCTCGGTTGGGTCCATGACTTTGGCTCATTTGTCCAACCCTAAGCTCCTCTGAGCTCACCAGGTTTCTTGAAAAGGCTGGCAGCCTTCCTGGGCTGTGCCTCCTTCCAGCCCCAATACACCCTCCACCCTCCACCAGGGCAGGGATGGGACCTTATTAATCATTCTCAGATGCCTAACTTTTGGGCTCACATCTTTCCTTTATCTTCCCTCTAGTGTATATCTTATTTTTCTCTCTCATTATGTGGAAAGCTAGCTCTTAAATCATGAATTTTAAAAACACATCTACACTTTATGGTATCAACCCTATCTCCAGTTTCGTGTGGGGTTTGTCCTTATCCCCATCCCACCATGTGCACCCAAATCCTTTTCTCCTCAAAAGCTGAGATCTTGAAATGGAAAGCCTGTGCTTTCAGAACTAGTATGTAAAGTAGAGTCTGCAAGAAAACTGACTGAGGAACTCAGTTGACTTGCTTCTCTAAGCTGTGTCCACCCTCCCCCAAGGCCAGTGAGTGTATTTTATAATTGACTGTTACAACACAGGGGGATGCAAGTGAGTATAAGGAAGTAGGGGAAGGAGGGAAGATGCCTTTTAATTCCTCCAAATATTATCTGTTATACACTTTCATGCAGAAAGGCAGCAGGCCCCCAGGTGTTAAGGAGATGTCGTTAGTTGGATATGTGCTATCTGACTTGAATTTCATCATCTCTGACCTAACAAGTTCTCATGCTCTGTAACACAATGTCTTGGTGTTCATCCCTGACTCTTTATGAAACAGGACAAAGATGACAAAGATACGACATAAACAAGATCTGGGACTGGGGAGCTGAGCGTGCAGTTGGGTGTTTAAAGGATTTGACAGGGTTGGGAAATGACTCTCTGGAATATGAAATTCCAGGAAAAATGATATTCCAGCAAATTCAGGAGTCTGAACATGGAAGCTGTGACAGCCTGGAGGTCTCATGCCATTTAAAAAAAAAGAAAAAGAAATACAACTTTGATGGCTGCAAGTATGATAGGTGGGTTTTGCAGACTGAGTGTTACTGACCCAAAACTTGGGTCTGCTCCCTCGCAGGCAGTAAAGCCAGTCTACTGACACCGGATTGTGGTGAAGGGAAGTGCAGTGTTTATTGTAAGGTGCCATACAAGGAGTTGGGGACAGCTAGTGCTCAGAAAGCCTGAACTCCCGGATGGGTCTCAGCAAAGCCTATTTAAAGGCAGGTGGGAAGGGGAGTCCCAGGGTCTGTGATCAGCTAGTGCACAATTCTCCGATTGTTTGAGGGTAAGGGTGTCACAGGGGTTAAAATGATCAATCCTTAGTCTCCAGTAGGCCTGGGGACTATGTGCTCATGGTCATTAAGTAGTAAATTTCTTCCATTTGGGGGTTATTTTTAGCATCTGTAAAACAACTCAGGAAATGTGCATCAGATACTATTATCTGGGTACTTCAGAGCAGAGCTAAAGCAGAGGATCTGGGAGAGGGGTCTGTCCCAAGAAGGCCCCATAGGGTCCTGCTCGGTTACAGGAGGACATCTAGGAATTCCCAAGGTCTTGACTCAGTCTTCTCCTTTCATTGTCCATTTGCGTCTCATGGCTGCTGCAGCCACCTGACCCTTTCAAATGATAATATGTCATGAGAATTTAGCAAATCTCCAAATTTGTGATTGTCACTAGAGTACCAGAAATCCACTTCTTCTAGGCACATCATTTTGGGCTTTTTTTTCCACAAAGAAATAAAGGTTTTATTTATTTGGTAGGTAAAGCACGCCTCATTATTTCCAGGTGCATGGAAAACATCTGCAGAGCTTTTCTGGACCCCAGGACTGGAGAGTCCACATCAGTGCGTCTCTGGTGGCTTTGGAGTGTTTGCAAGGCATGACTTTCTTTGAGTCTCACTTTCTTCATCTGGGACATGGGGGTGCCAATGGAAGCAACCCCTCAGGCTTGTGAGCCTTCAGTGAGATGGTGGGTGTGAAGTACAAGTACAGGACCTGCCAGGCGATTGCATGCTTCATAAAGTTCAAGTATTGTCATTAGTATTGGAGAGAGTCCCTCTTTAATAACCTGGTAGCACCTGTTTTTGCAATGCCTACTTCAGCAAGACTATTCCAGGCCATAAATTATGCTTTGCTTCATACTTGGAACTGAAGTGCTAGAGTAACCAGCAGATTATACTGGGTTACACAACTTCTGCTAATTAAATGTCTTTACTGTGGTGAGAATTTTTTGCCTTATATCCCCAACTGGGATACATCCCAAGGGGCCTATGGGACTATATACAGCTGGAAATAGTCCATTAAATACTTCAGGGGGAATGAAACTGAGTTATTTGTAATGAGGTGGATGGATCTGGAGTCTGTCATACAGAGTGAAGTAAGTCAGAAGGAGAAAAACAAATACCGTATGCTAACACATATATATGGAATCTAAGAAAAAAAAAATGTCATGAAGAGCCTAGGGGTAGGACGGGAATAAAACACAGACCTACTAGAGCATGGCCTTGAGGATATGGGGAGGGGGAAGGATAAGCTGTGACGAAGTGAGAGAGTGGCATGGACATATATACACTACCAAATGAAAAATAGATAGCTAGTGGGAAGCAGCCGCATAGCACAGGGAGATCAGCCAGGTGGTTTGTGACCACCTAGAGGGGTGGGATAGGGAGGGTGGGAGGGAGGGAGATGCAAGAGGGAAGAGATATGGGAACATATGTATACATATAACTGATTCACTTTGTTGTAAAGCAGAAACTAACACACTATTGTAAAGCAATTATACTCCAATAAAGATGTTAAAAAAAAAAACTTCAGGGGGGGAAATAAATTAGGAGGTTGGGATTAACAGTTACACACTACTATATAGAAAAATAGGTAAACAACAAGGACCTACTGTATAGCCCAGGGAACTATATTCAGTATCTTGTAATAATGTATAATGGAAAAAAATCTGAAAAAGAATAGCTACGTATATATATGTATAACTGAATCACTGTGCTGTAACCTGAAACTGACACAACATTGTAAATCAACTCTACTTCAAGAAAGACATAAATAAATAGAATTTTAAAAAATTTAACTTGTGAATGTTACCTTATATGGCAATAGTGACTTTGCAGACGTGATCAAAGTAAGGATTTTGAGATGAGGAGATTAGCCTGGATTTCCTGGGTAGGTCCTAAGTATAATCACAAATGTCTATGTAGGAGGGAGACTTGTCACAGATTGGGAGAAGGCAAAGTGAAGACAGAGCAGAGTTTTGAAGGTGTTATGCTGCTGACCTTAAAGATGGAAGAAGGGGTCAAGAGCCAAGGAATGCAGCTCTAGCAGCTAGAACAAGCAAGGAAGGTCTTATCCCCTAGAGCTCTGGAAGGAGTTGCCCTGCCCATACTTTAGAATATATACGTTGATTTCAATCTTCTGAGCTCCAGAACTGCAAGAGAATAAATTTATGTTGTTTAAAAAAAAAATTTAACTTGGGGACGCAAGACTACAAATGTACTGAATCAGCGTGTGAGAAATCCATGTCTCCTTCACTGTGGTTGGAAGTGTAAATTGTATAGTGTTTTTTTTCCTTTCAGTTTTATTGAGATATAATTGGCATACAGCACTGCATATGTTTAAGGTGTGAAACATAATGATTTGGCTTATATATCTTGTGAAATGATTATTACCATGAGTTGAGTGAACATGCATCATCTCATAGAGATACAACAGTAAGAAATGTTTGTTTTTCTTTTTTTTTTTTGCGGTACGCGGGCCTCTCATTGTTGTGGCCTCTCCCGTTGCGGAGCACAGGCTCCGGACGCGCAGGCTCAGCGGCCACGGCTCACGGGCCCAGCCGCTCTGCGGCATGTGGGATCCTCCCGGACCGGGGCACGAACCCGCGTCCCCTGCATCGGCAGGCGGACTCCCAACCACTGCGCCACCAGAGAAGCCCAACAGTAAGAAATTTTAAAAAATGTTTTTTTCTTGTGATGTGAACTCTTAAGATTTATTCTCTTAGCAGCTTTCATTTATAACACGTAGCAGTACTGATTATCTTTACCATGTTGTATATTATATCCCTAATACTTAACGTATCTTGTAACTGGAAGATTGTACCTTTTGATTGCCTTCATCTAATTCCCCCTTCCCCCTCCTCTGCCTCTGGGAGCCACAAATCTGATCTCTTTTTCTATGAATTTGTTTGTTTTTGAAGTATAATTGACCTGCAACACTACGTTAACTTCTGGTACACAAGACAGTGGTTCAACATTTCTATACTTTTCAAAACGATCCGCAGGATAAGTCTAGTTGTCTGTCATCTGTCACCATACAAAGATATTACACAATTATTGACTGTATTCCCCACACTACGCATTTCGTATCTGCAAAGAAACCTAGGTGCCCATCAGTAGAGGAATAAAGAAAGTGTGATATATATAGATGAATATTACATATATGTTATATATATATGATTTATATATATGAATATTATTGAGCCATAAATAGTGTAGTCTTTTTGCAGGACAATTTGGCAATACCTTCCAACTTTACAATAGATGTCTCCTTTGTATTTCCATGTTAGGGCATCTATTCTGGGAGAAGTACTGAGATAGATAAAGATATAGACATAGACAAAAGGAAGCACTACAAAGTGTAAGATACATATCCACAGCAAATTGTTTGATAACCCAAAAACCCACAACCCTGCTAAATGTCCAACAATTGAAGTTTGGTTAAATAAATTATAAGCCATTCATATAATGGAATTTTAGATAGTAGTTATTTTTTAAAAGGAAAAGAAGATACTAACCTGGAAAGCTCTCCAAGACACAATGTTAAGTGAATAAAGCAAATTAATACATATAATTTCATTTCTGCAAAGTATATATTTGTATATACACATATGTGTGTATGTGAAAGCACAGGAAAAGGGTTTAGAAAAATACACAGCAAACTGGTAATATTGATTACCTCCTGCAAGGTTACTCTGGATATATCTGTATTGTTTGAATTATTTAGCACATTCATGTGTTTGTTGTGTGAAAATGAGCTTGGACAGATTATATTAACTAAGTGATAATCGTCCCGTCTCATCACTTTTTTAAAAATTCTTTTTTATAAACTTATTTATTTATTTATGGCTGTGTTGGGTCTTCGTTTCTGTGCGAGGGCTTTCTCCAGTTGCGGCAAGTGGGGGCCGCTCTTCATCGCGGTGCGCGGGCCTCTCACTATCGCGACCCCTCCTGTTGCGGAGCACAGGCTCCAGGTGCGCAGGCTCAGCAGCTGTGGCTCACGGGCCCAATTGCTCTGCGGCATGTGGGATCTTCCCGGACCAGGGTCCGAACCCGTGTCCTCTGTATCGGCAGGCAGGCTCTCAACCACTTCACCACCAGGGAAGCCCCCCGTCTCATCACTTTTTGAGAGGGATTCAGGAGTCCTCTCCTTGCCAACAGTGCTGCTCCAAAGGATTCTCCTGCAAGCTCTTTGGGGCTGTCCAGACACGGCCCCACGAACAAGGCCATGATACGTAGCAGCCTGGGATCCGGCCAGCCACCTTGGGTTTGGATCAAGGCTGGCCCACTGCTGTTCTCTGTACTGCCTGCAGACATTGATCTCCACCCCGGACTGGGCTCCCTCTCTGGGTATCCTGGTCCCTCCTTTAGATTGAGGAGTCATTCCTGGGTGCTTACTACCCTTTGCCTCTGCAGAGATTCTGAGATCCTGGGTGTGAGCTCACTGCCTGAGATAGCCAGTCTGAGCCCTCCTCTTGCGGCTTGCTGAGTCTTTCTCTGTTCTTTTTTTTTTTTTTTTTTTTTTTCCCGTACGCGGGCCTCTCACTGTTGTGGCCTCTCCCCTTGCGGAGCACAGGTTCCGGACGCGCAGGTTCAGCGACCATGGCTCACGGGCCCAGCCGCGGTGGGATCTTCCCGGACCAGGGCACGAACCCGTGTCCCCTGCATCGGCAGGCGGACTCTCAACCACTGCGCCACCAGGGAAGCCCTTTCTCTGTTCTTAGGGTAGCTTGTCCAGGCCTTCCCACAGGGAGTCCTAAGGTGTTTGTCCAGGCTCTGACCATCAAGGACAGCGCAGACTTTCTCTTCATTCCCGTGGTCATTGGTGTTTTACCTGCATACGCCTTTCTCAAAGATTTTGAGAATCTTTGGATAAGAAAGAGGGCGGGCTCCTTCCACAGGCCCCTGTGGGGTGTTTAGTTGTCCTTCTCCTGTAGTTCTGCACACACTCATGTAGCTCACCCACACAGCCTTCTGTCCAGGAACCTCTCGGTATGGAGCAGAATAGGCTCAGAGAACACCAGTCACCAAGAGGGACCATGTCTCTCAACCCCCAAGGGCCCTGCCCAGCTTGTGATCTTTATTTTATTTATTTATTCATTTATTTTTGGCTGCATTGGGTCTTCGTTGCTGTGCGTGGGCTTTCTCCAGTTGCGGCGAGCGGGGGCCACTCTTTGTTGGCGGTGCACGGGCTTCTCATGGCTGTGGCTTCTTTTGTTGTGGAGCACGGGTTGTAGGCTCACGGGCTTCAGTAGCTGTGGCGCACGGGCTTAGTTGCTCTGTGGCATGTGGGATCTTCCCGGACCAGGGCTCAAACCTGTGTCCCCTGCCTTGGTAGGCAGATTCTTAAACACTGTGCCACCAGGGAAGTCCCAGCTTGTGATCTTTAAACATCATTACCATTGTGGTTCCACCCTCAGCCCTGGGAACCACTCAAAGCACATGTTCGCCATTGCCATCCTTGTGTAACTGGTCCTGCAGGACACAGCAGATGGGCCTCTGACAAAGAGCACCTGGCTTCATAATGTAAGCTCAAGTGCTCTGAAATTCTAATTTACACAAAGAAAATTCTTTTCTTTGACCACAGTTCCCAAAGGCACTAGGGAAACCAGGGGCAAGCTGTGATGAAGCAATGAATGAAGGGCTAAACAATGTTCCCGAGCTCTCCCATTAGATATTTGCATCTCCAAGAGACCATTCCCTAATCCGAGAAATCAGTTGCAAAATAGAACAAGGAAACTAGAACATCTGAGGGCACTCCCTTGAGGGCTTATATTTTGATACTCTTCCAGCTCTTCTGCCTCCTGCCCCACCTTCCTTTCTGGTGACACTGAGAGTATAAAATGGGGCTGGGCTCTGCCCGTGCATCACACAAAAGCCAACATGAAGACAGGCACCATCTTTGTTCTGGTGGCTTTCATCGTCTGGGAGCTGGAGGTGGCCTGTGCTCAAAGACCTGTTTCCACAGGTGAGGCTGCTGAGGGGATCCTCCCTGAGAGCAGAGAAGGCACAGAGCCCAGTGTTAGACTTGGGGATGGTTTGGCACAGAAGCTGCCGTGTCCCCACCTGCAGAGTGGAGATTCGGCATTGATCAGATGCATTTCCTTTGATCTAAATGAGCGATCAACCTGAGTTTCCCATTCCCCTTATCCGATTGGGTTGGATCTGATATGTATCTCTAAAAGGGATACGTGTGGTTTATCTTACCATTTTGGTTGTTATTTTATTTACTGTTGTAGATATCTTTGTTAGATACATAGTCTTTTGTTATATAATCTATTTTATTTGTGTAATCTCTCTCTCCTTTCCCCTCTCTCTTACTATATGTTTTGCATTTAGAAAGGGTTTCGTTTTTTGTTCTATTAGTTACCTTAAACTAAGACCTTTGAGTACCACCCTTGGTCCCCCTTTTTTTATTATTATCTATAGGTTTCCTGCTATGAGTAATAGTCATAATGAAATTAGCTAATTTCCTTCTTTCCTTCCTCCCCACTCCCCTACCCCCAGCAGCTGATTTTAACCAATATCCTTTCATTCCTACTTAATCATATTAAGGTACTTAGCAAGCTTACTCTGTTTTTCCTATGTTCTTTCCTTCCCCCTCCCCGATTTTTAATAGGTATATTGTCAAAACATATAGCTATTTCATAGACTCTCTCCATAGACCATTATTAAGTCTTAATTCTACTGTAAGTATATATCTAATGGCCTTACTAGTCCCCGTTTTGATGTCTCTCCAGTACTTTGGTTGGCTGACGATCAATCTCTAGTACATTCCTCAGGAAGTTCCCATGGCAACAATGTCCCCAGTCTTCTCCATCAGTCACCTCATTGCTTCCTGCAGATTTCTGCACAGATGCAGATACCTCACTGGTGTGGTAGATGACAGTGGTATGTCTCCTTCCATCCACTCATATTTTGGAGTTTGAGGGGCTACCTTGTTCCACAGTTTTGTTGTCTATGTGTTTTGAATTTTGCTATTTTGATTGCTCTGTGTGTTTTTAAGGGGAAATTATAGAAGATTCAAAAATTATGCCAACGTACACAATTAAAACCACCTTCCCAAAATCTGACATTATTTTTTTGTAATAACTTCTAACTTTCTCCTTTGTGAAGTGTCTGTTCAACCCTTTTGTCCATTTTTCTATTAGGTTGTCAATTGCTACTGTTGATTTGTAAGGGATTCTGGATACAAGTTTGTTGTATATATGTATTATAAACATTTTCTCCCCATGTAGCTTTTCTTTTCACTCTCTTAATGGTGTCATTCAATGAAGAAAAGTTCCTAATTTTAATGAGGTTCTATCTACTATCTAGTTTAATGGTCAGTAATATTTCTGTAATATTTAAGAAATATTTGCCTATCATGAGATCATGAAGCTATCTATTATAGTATCTTCTAGAAGCTTTATTGCTTTACCTTTCACTTTAGTCTGTAACCCATTTGGAACAGAGTTTGTAGTGTGGTGTGAGGTAGGGGACAAGTTCCTTTTTTTCATAGGGACAGTCCAGTTAATCCAACCACACTGAAGTACTGTAACTTTGTTTAAAATTGTCTTGATTCTTATCTTGATTATTGTTGGTTTGGGAAACTTACATATAAACTTTTAGAATTAGCTTATCCATTTTTGTGAAAAATCCTTCTACGATTTCTACTGGGATTGTATTAAATTTCAATTTGGGGGAAACTGATATCTTTATAACACTGAATCTTTTCATCCATGAACATGGAGTCTCTCTCCATTTATAAGACAGTTAAATTTTTTTCTTAGTAATGTAGTGTAGTTTTCTGCACATAATTGGTTAGATTTATTTCTAGGGAACTGATGGTTTTTGAAAGGTATTGTAAAGGCATTGAGAGTATTTATTTTCGAATCATAAGACTTCAAAGATTTTAGTTGCGTCTTCCCTCTTGCCAGAAGTTTGTGTTAATGAGTGTTCAGAAGACAGGGACTGTGGAAAAGGAAGAGAATGCGTGGAGGATGGCTGTGCGCGTATCTGCTCCCCACAGACTGAAACAGGTGAGCCCTGACTTTCTCCACCCAAGCCTATCCTGGGAGAATTAGGAGCTTGGTGTTACCTGAGCTTGCACAATTGTGTGATCACCCAGAGAAACACACCCGAATGCCTGAGGTGTCCCTCTCTTCTTGCCCTTTGAGGGAAAGGTTGGTCTCGGAACCTTTATCCCAACATTTTCAAGTATGAGAATCCTAAAAAAAAAAAAAAAATCTCATTTAATTTTTCACAAGGAATAACGTATTTTTTACAGAAAAGTCAGGAACTACGGAACAAATTGATGGCAAGATGTGCCTGTAATCTTATTACCAGGAGATAAACATAGTTACATGTATGTTCATATCCTTCCACAAATATACTCAGGGGGTATGGTGCCAAATAATCATGGCATCACACGCCACAAACATTTTTAAACTTTCCTTTTTTTCTTTTTACTCTCAATAATATGTAGTAAATAGCTTGCTATGAGCATGGACATATTTCTACAACTCTATTTTTTTCAAAGACATCAAAGCCTTTTTACTGTGAATGTATCACATTTTGTTTACTACTTCTTGACCAATGGGCTTTTAAACTTCGCTAATATTTTGCTATCAAAGGGTTCCCTTGGAACTAAATCGTTCCATTTATAACTTGATTATTTCCTTAGGAAACATTGCTAGAAATGATATTGCTGACTCAAAGGGCATGCATGTTTTTTAAAATCCAAAGATACTTGGCCAATTTGCTTTTGTGAGGATGTATTGTTTATGTCAAAAAGTTTCGGGCTTCCCTGGTGGCGCAGTGGTTGAGAGTCCACCTGCCGATTCGGGGGACGCGGGTTCGTGCCCTGGTCCGGGAGGATCCCACATGCCGCGGAGCGGCTGGGCCTGTGAGCCATGGCCGCTGGGCCTGCGCGTCCGGAGCCTGTGCTCCGCGGCGGGAGAGGCCACGGCAGTGAGAGGCCCGCATACCGCAAAAAAAAAAAAAAAAAAAAAAAAAGTTTCATAAACTTCAAAATGCTGGATATATTTTAATTTTAAATTACGTGCAATTTAAAAACAACTTCAAAGATGTTTATGAAATATTGTTTTTAGGGAATGTTTCAAAGATCCTTTGCCATAAGTTGGCATCCCACATGATGGGAAAAGAGTGAAAAACACATATCTGGCAACCTCTCTGTGCCAGATCTTTTTCAAAATACATTATTTTGTTTAATCTTGAGAACTTTAGGTATAAAAGATGTAGGTGTTCATTTCACGTCCATTTTAAAGATGAGGAAACTAAAGAATGAACCAAATATATTTTCTTTTTCTCACCTTACTGTGATTCCTGTCCACCCTCTTCCTTTTTTCTTTTTTTCTATTTTTATTTTTTTAACATCTTTATTGGAGTATAATTGCTTTACAATGGTGTGTTAGTTTCTGCTGTATAACAAAGTGAATCAGCTATACATATACATATATCCCCATATCCCCTCCTCTTGCGACTCCCTGCCACCCTCCCTATCCCACCCATCTAGGTGGTCACAAAGCACCGAACTGATCTCCCTGTGCTATGTGGGTGCTTCCCACTAGCTATCTATTTTACATTTGGTAGTGTATATATGTCCATGCCACTCTCTCACTTCATCACAGCTTACCCTTCCCCCTCCCTGTGTCCTCAAGTCTGTTCTCTATGTCTGCGTCTTTATTCCTGTCCTGTCCCTAGGTTCTTCAGAACCATTTTTTTTTTTAAGATTCCATATATATGTGTTAGCATATGGTATTTGTTTTTCTCTTTCTGACTTATTTCACTCTGTATGACAGACTCTAGGTCCATCCACCTCACTACAAATAACTCAATTTCATTTCTTTTTATGGCTGAGTGATATTCCATTGTATGTAAGTGCCACATCTTCTTTATCCATTCATCTGATGATGGACACTTAGGTTGCTTCCATGTCCTGGCTATTGTAGATCTGCAATGAACATTTTGGTACATGACTCTTTTTGAATTACGGTTTTCTCAGGATATATGTCCAGTAGTGGGATTGCTGGGTCGTATGGTACTTCTATTTGTAGTTTTTTAAGGAACCTCCATACTGTTCTCCATAGTGGCTGTATCAATTTACATTCCCACCAGCAGTGCAAGAGAGTTCCCTTTTCTCCACACCCTCTCCAGCATTTATTGTTTCTAGATTTTTTGATGATGGCCATTCTGACTGGTGTGAGGTGTTTTTTTTTTTTAACATCTTTATTAGAGTATAATTGCTTTACAATGGTGTGTCAGTTTCTGCTTTATAACAAAGTGAATCAGTTATACATATACATATGTCTCCATATCTCTTCCCTCTTGTGTCTCCCTCCCTATCCCACCCCATGTGAGGTAGTTTTTTTTTTTTTTTTTTAAGTTTTTGGCCTCACCCCACAGCATGTGGGATCTTAGTTCCCCAACCAGGGATTGAATCCACGCCTCCTGCGTTGGAAGGCAGAGTCCTAACCACTGGACTGTGGGGCAGGTAGTTTTGATTATAGTTTTGATTTGCATTTCTCTAATGATTAGTGATGCTGAACATCCTTTCATGTTTGTTGGCAATCTGTATATCTTCTTTGGAGGAATGTCTATTTAGGTCTTCTGCCTCTTTTTGGGTTGGGTTGTTTGTTTTTTGATACTGAGCTGCTTGTAAATTTTGGAGATTAATCCTTTGTCAGTTGCTTCATTTGCAAATATTTTCTCCCATTCTGAGAGTTGTCTTTTCATCTTGTTTATGTTTTCCTTTGCACCCTCCTCCTTAAGTCACTTGGATCGCACTGCAAACAGTGACACCAAGAAGTGCCTTAACGGTGCCCCTAACTTTCACTAGAGATCCCTGTCCTCCGGCTCCAGGGAGGGCAGAGCCTGAGCGCCTGGCCCAGGAGCTAAGTCTACGGTGTTAGCGACCATGTCGCCATCTGCTGGCTACCACTGTCTAGTGCATGACCTACCCAATCAACACAGCAGTACTGGCTAGAACTGAGGAGGTGGAAATGTCTGTAAATCTCACTTTTGCATTTAATCTTCATTACACCTTTTTCAAGGAAATATTATTACCCGTATTTCAAGTGCACGGAAACTGAGTCTCAGAGAGATTATGTGCTCATCCCAGAGCAGGCAGTTAATAAATGGCAGAGGTGGTCTCTTCACATCCAAAGCTAGAGCACTTCCCAGTACACCACACTGCCTCCCGAAGAAGTAATAATGAGGGGACATTATCCACATGGTTCTGTATTTTCCTCCACATTCAAACTATAAGAAAAAAACCCACCCCACCTCTTTGCACGGAGTGACCACAAGTGTGTGTCAGCTACTGGCCACACTCTGACTCATTCTCATGGCCGTGCTCCCCACTTAGGACATCTCCATCCTGCTCAGACCGCCTTGTCCTGTTCCCTGCAAAGCCAACTGGAGCAAGCCACCTCTGTCCCAGTGGGGTTTCCCCACCTCTGGCTGGCTGCGTGGGCTTCCCCTGCGACTCCCCTCCTGACCCGCACAGCCCCTCCCTGGGGAGCCACGGGAGGAGGTAGTGGGGGCTTCTGATGGGGAAGGCTATTCCTGGGGCTGACGTCATTGTCCTGGTTCATGGGAGATACGGTGTAACGAGCAGATTTGAAGTCGCACAGACCCCATTTGAACCCTGGCCCCTCATTTTCCTAGCTCTGAGTTGGGTGCACGTCACTCATCCTAAAATGGTGATAATAGTTCATACCTCACAGGGTCATTCTAAGGAGTGAATGAGGTTGTGCTAAATACTTAGCCCGGTGCCTGGCACTTAGCAAGTGCTCAATAAATGGTGGCCAAGAAACAAGTGAAGGGTTGAGGCCAGGTATACACCTTCCCCGAGGCTCCCTTGGTCAAGAGGGAGCATCCGTGTGGAGGTGAAGCTTTCAGGGCCTGGAGTCAGACAGACATTCTCTTGGCTTTAGGCTTGACTGCTTACTGGCTGTGAGATCGTTTTGTGAGCTTGGGTCTCCTCTCTGTGGACCCATAGACAAGTCATTAGTAAAGCTCAGAGCACCGTCTATTTCTAAGGTTTCAATACATATTTCCAAGTGGCCTCGTAAGGACCCTTTGAAAACATCAAAAACGTTAAAACGTAACATAACGGAGCTTTTAGTATGTAACATGCATAAGGACACCATGCCTAATGGATTCAGTAATGCCACTGAATGGAAGTTTATGCTATTATTTACAGCTGTCTGTGCTTATATTTGAAAAGAGTAGCACAACACTTAATCATTTTATAGACAATGTATGGGTTTCATGGGGACTTGCTCACCGTATGCATTAACCCTGTGGTCTGGTCTTGCCTGACATGTACAAGGCTTAGGAACCTGGCCCCAGGAGCTCGGGCTGCCACATCACTCCCTGGCACTAGGTCCCGACTCGGGTTTCCTTAGGTGCTTGTGACATGGACTGGAGGTTGAATGTCAGACTGGGAGCTGGACCTTCCAAATTCTGTTAACCTTTAAAATCTCAGAGGCAGCCAGGGACTCCAGAAAGGCCAATACCCCTGGTTGCCAAAGGCCCCTTCTCTTAAAGGGATGAATGAAAGACTTTTTCCTTTCTCTCACCTCTGCCAGGGTTTATCTCTCCCCTATTCCCAGAGCAAAGAGAGTCCCATTAGATTTTCATGCCTACAATTGTCTCCCAATTTGTACTAAGGGGTGGCTTGGTTCCAGACAGGAAAACCATAGCCTCAAACCTACAGAGGGTGAGAAATCTTTACGGCAGCAGCCTGTGTCGAAATGCAGGCAGTCATGACAGGCTGGATGGAGACCACCACTAGCTCACATGACACTTTTGGGAGAACTAGAAAAAGGCCCCTTACACTGGACAGAGTCTGGTGGGTGCCCAGTTTGGTAAACAAACACCTTTATCCATTATGGAAAAGGTGCCTCTCCCTCTGGGTGGAGGACTTCAAAAATGAGGTCGAGATGTGTTACAGTCCCACTCATCCTGTCACCAGACATAATTGTGTGACTCACAATCTGTAAAACCATACATGGCAGCCCTGGCTAGAGTGGATGAGGGGGAAGTATGCATGTCTTGATTTCTCATAACGTCTTTTTAAGTTGTAGTGTCATGCTCATTTCACAGACATGGGAATTGGGGCTCAGAAAGGTGACGTGACCTGTCAATACATGGCAAAGCCAGTCTCTTTAATTTGAAAAAACCCAGGACATTTTCATACACCCTCCCTGCAGGAAGTACCCTTCAAGAGTCACCATTTGCCCACTTCTGCCTCTTTCTTCATTCATTTCCTGAGGGCACAGAAATGCTAAGGACAAATGACCCAGCATCTTTGCACATGGTGTGTTCTGTTTTTTTTTCTGCAAGTCCCAACTGGAGCAAGCAGGCCCTGTCCCAGTGGGATTTCCCGTGTCTGGCTGGCTACCTGGCCTTCCTCCACACCTCCCCTCCCTTCCCTTAGTCAGGACCCATAGCCCCATCCTGAGAAGGGCTTCTGATGGGAGCAGCTATTCCTGGGGCTGTCATCACTGTCCTGGTTCGTGGGTGAACACAAATGCTAGTGCCACAGAGACCTAGGAGCAGTAACGAGGAAGCTTCTTTTCAAATCTGTCTTTGGAATCAGACTTATCAGATGCTGTGTCAGCTTTTATCTTTCTCTGTGGTCTTGTGGAATTTGCTCGAGCTCCCAGAGCCTCAGTTTCTGTACATGGGGATTACGAAGACCTACCTCCTAGAGACCTTGTGACAAATAAATGAGATCACGGATGTGATTCACTTGCCTAGAGGTGGCACAATAACAGGGCTCACTAAATGGTAGAGAAAGGCACTGGGAGCATGGGAGCCAGAAATGCCCCATTTCTGAAGGTGCCCTTCATCGAAAGGGAGCATCACCCTCATGTGACTGTGAAATAACAGGATGTCCGGAGTCCAAAAATCTCCAGTTGAATCCCAGCCTCGCCATGGGCCCTCCGCTATTATCGCTTATGTCTCTGTTTGGAGGACAATTAACAAGCCTTCAATCAAACCCACAGCCCTGAACACCTTTAAGTGTTTTGATTCATATTTTCAAAATCACCCCATGAGGACAATGTAATTATGTAAAAAATGTCAGGCAACCCACATGACGGTTGATTATCCAGTTAACTCAGTGATGCTGCTATTAAACTGTTTTGTAATTTATTGGGTACAATAGGTTCCACGTGTGTTTGAAAAAGAGCAGTGTGTACTATTTGACAATATGTGGTGTCTAGAAGGATTTACCAACCTTATGCCTTAACTAATTCCCTGACAGAGACACAGTCACTCTGGGAAGCAACATCACGTTCTGAGCTCCTGCTATTTGCCAGGCAGGTTCTGAGATTATTGTTTTTAAATCTCAGAGGTACAGTAGTAACAAATATCACTGTTATAAAGATGAGGAAACTGAGGCTTACAGCAGTGAAATGACTTTCTTGTGGCAACATAGATAATGAGGGAGAGTCCAGGTCTGCCTGTGAAGCATATTGAAAGGGCATATTGAAAGCCCTCTATTGTGGCCTCCATTTGCATAAATTAGAATATATCCTATTCTCTTGTATAAAGTATCCTATCATGCATGACATACATCTTTTAAAATTTAACATGAATTGTGGACATCTTTCCATGTCCACACAAATACATCTCATTCTTTGTGGATTATGTGATGACTAATGAATAAATTTACTGTAATTCATTTAACCAATTCCCTTTTGGTGGTCATTCTATTTGTGTGACATTTTTTGCTGTTGCCCAGGTTGCTGTAATGAAAGTGATTTTATATTTTTGTCCATAGGTGGAAATGTTTCCTGTAAAATATATTTCTTAGGAGGGAAATGAAAAGGTCAAGGTTATGAATGTTTGTTTCCATAAATATTCTCTCCCTTTCCTCTCCTCTTTCTCCCTCCCTCTCTCTCCCTCCCCGCCCTTTCCTTCCTTCCTTCCGATACCCCCTCCCTCCCCCATCTTCCTCATTGACCAGAAGGACTTTCCCCCTTTTCTATGGGATGAGAACTCACATCATGTCCAGCATCTTCTCTCTGCTCAGAGCTCTAAGCCTTGTGTGTGTTAAAAGGAGCTTCTGAAATTTCGAAAAATTTTTCTTTCAGCAGAGCCTGTTGTTGTCTAATTCAACAAAGCCTAATTTGAAACTCACTGCCAAGCCCTGGCCCCTTTATTCCAGGCTGATGTGCCCTCCCCACAAAGCAGGGGCTGCCATTGACTCAATGAGTGGGCGGGGTGGGGTGGGGCATTAGGCAACCAGTAACTAGGAAGAATTAGGAACAAAAGATACATTGAATCAACATCTCGGAATAATATCATCTCATTACATCATGTACATTGTGAAAGCATTCTTTAAACTGTAAAGTTCTATTCAGATTGTGAATTTTTTGCAATAGTAGACATTTTATAAATTACGTAATTTGTTAAAGTGATAAAATGTAGATTCTATCTCGTAGGAAGGGCTCCGCTCATTCTCTGCTCCAGTCCCTTTCTAGTACCTGCTCCTGAGACTTAAGTTTTTGATGCATCTTCTCTGGCAGCCCGCTGTTTGATCGAGTGCTGGAACAACTGGCACTGCGGAATGAGGAGATGGTGCATCCAGAAGGGCTGTAGCCGATTCTGCTCCGCCTTCCCCAAAACAGGTAAGACCAGGAGCCCTGCCTGATTCCCCAGCCAGCTGTGCCAGGGTTAGCCCTGCCCGGCCTTTCCAAAACTGTGCTGCTGATCAGAAATGGGACAGAAACCCATAAGTGTTCCTGGAGGCTCTTCCTCCACTCTTGCCCTTCCTTACAGGGGGAAAACAGGTGAGAGAGCCATGTGCCCATGTGTCGTTAATAAAGACCCCTTAAAAAGACCTTTAATCATTTCCCTTTTTTTTTCTACAAGTGAAGCTCATTGTATAAAAGTCAGAAACTACTGATGAGCCTATATATGTGTATATATGTATATACTATGATTATGGTATGATCATTATATATATGGTATGCTTATAGAATCATAATATTTTGACTGTCTAGAAAATAGTGAACACTTCCACAGCATTATACTTATTATCTGTATTTATATAAATATTAATGATATTTACTATTATTATATTTTTAACCCCCAAAAGCCATACCATAAATACTTTTTTGTCGGGTGCATCTTTCACTGTCAACACAATGTATTTCATTTTACTTTATTTCACATATTTAATTATTAAATTAATTAATAATTAATTAAATTTACTGTATCCCACCATATAGAATATACTACATCACCTCAGTAAATCACCTTCTAGTGGACATTTCAGGTGGGATTTTGTATTGTTATTTTGTTTATTGTTGCTATTCTAAGCAATACCTCAATGCTGGTTCTTCTCACTAGATTTTGTGTACCTCCTTATTATGCCTGGATGAAGAAACTGAGGTTTCTTGGGTTTAAGTGACTGTGAATTGCTTGTGGTTATAAAACCTGGCTAAGTCAGGATTGATGCCGGCTGGCTCCGGAGCCTTCAAATCTCACCTCTGCAGCTCACCACAGTGGGGTTTAGGGCAAGTTACTTAACCTCCAGTTCCTCTGCTGCAACATGGGTCAACACCTATCGCAGAGGGTATGGTGAGGACTGAATGCGCTAATGTACATCATGTATTTGGCCCTGACCCTAGCACATAATTTAAAAAAAAATTAATGGTAGGGAAAAGAACAGAGTCACAGGAAATACTGTTAAGTAGGAGGCAACACCACATGGGGTTAGGACTTTATTTCAAAACGTTGTATGTAATATTTTTAACTCCCAGTCTCCTCATCAGAGAAACCCAGAAAATGATATCTCCGTTACTACATTGTGTGAGGTTTAAATGAAATATATGAATGTATATAGTACTGTCAGCCTTTTAAAAGAAAAAGGTAAGCAATTCAGCCAGCAAAATTGAGTTTACTCGAGAACAGCAGAGGAGTTGCAATTGGAGACCAGCAAGATGTGGCAAACCACGGGCAAGTCTGGAGAACAAAGAAGAGCGCGCTTTTACAGAGGACAGGAGGAAGTTGGGAGGGGTTGTTTCATACAGAAGTTCATTGGAGGAAAGTGAGAGTCTGAAGTGGTGGTAGCTTCTCATTGGCTGCAGGCGAGGGCGGCTCCTGGTCGGCGGCCAACAGGAAATCTTCCTCTTTCCTGCTGGAGGACGCAAGCTGCCATGAGTGGTACCTGCGTGAGAGCCCTTCCTTCGTGGTTTCCTCGCTCCGATTTTGAGTTAGGTTTCCTTAACACGTTTTTCACAGTATAAACATCTGCAGAAGCAGATGTGCTCAGAAAACCAGTGACTCATTGCATGGGGCCGCCCTGTGGCAGAACTCATGGGAGCTGGGACAAGCAAAAAGAATCTTAGCATCCACTCCTCCTCTGCCCTCTTTTCCTCCTAAACCTGGCTAATTTAATTCAGGTCACCCAGAAGAAAAAAATGAGGGCTTCCCTGGTGGCGCAGTGGTTGAGAATCCGCCTGCCGATGCAGGGGATGCGGGTTCGTGCCCCGGTCTGGGAAGATCCCACATGCCATGGAGCGGCTGGGCCCGTGAACCATGGCCGCTGAGCCTGTGCGTCCGGAGCCTGTGCTCCGCAACGGGAGAGGCCACAACAGTGAGAGGCCCGCGTACCAAAAAAAAAAAAAAAAAAAAAAAAAAAAAAGAAATAAAAATCGGAAAAGAACAGATGAGACTCTTAGATTGGACACATAGTTTGTTGGACATGATCAGCCTCTACTCTCAAATTATTTGTGTAAGAAACTCCACATTTCAAATGAGGACTCTATCCTGGAGAAGAAATAGATGCTACAGGAAGCCGGTGTTTGTGCACTGTCTCAGCTGGCAGAGTTGTAGCAGAGATTATTTGTTCTTTTCTTCCTTTAACGTCAAAGCTCTGGAAATCTTACAGGAGATGAACTCATTCACGGAACAGTCCCACCAGACCAGAGAATAAGTGCATGCAGGGGTTATACCATCCTCAAGACAGGAGCCAGGAGCTGGAAACCTGGGGCCTGAACTCTCCTCCCATCAGGTCTGGGGACCTCTGACCAGAGCCTCAACCCAAGGTCTCTCAGCCAGACTCACTGGGGGCAAGCTGGTGCCCACATTAGCTTGGTTTCCCAAAGCCACAGGGATGTCAGTCTCACTGTTGATCAGTGGTGTCAGTTTCCCTGCAGCCTGCTGGGATTTGACACTTCCTTCTCTTGCTCTCTGCTTCCGGGGCACACAGCAGGGGGCCCCACTCCCTGCCCCCTAAAAAGGCTTTGGTTGCACATTCTCTTTAATTTGGCTCACTTCTTTCAGGGCACCCTACCACCCCCCCCACCCCCCAATCTTCCTAGCAACGTTTCTGCTCAATTCTCTGCACAGATGGATAAGAATAAAATCTGAGAGGTCCCTTAACAAGTTACACCCCCAATTGTTCCCCAGATTTGCTCTCAAGCAGTGCCCCAGACCAACCCTTTGCTCCCTCAGGCTGAATTTTTTTCCTGCCCAGTATGGTTTCTTTATATGTAAGTTGGTGATCACTAAGGTCTTGATACTGATCTGTGACTCTAAAAGCACAAGTAGCAAAATCAGTCAAGTCACTTAAAGAGGAGACATTCCTTTGACCCAAAAGGCCACTGGTTACAATGAGCACCTTGCAAGCACACCCTCAGCTTCACTGCCAAGGAAAGGACCAGGCTGTGCTTCTGCTGCAGTCAGGATGACAGAGGGACCTCATCCTGGATCCGGTGACTTTAACGGTTTCTTCATGTCACTCGGCTTCACAGCTTCAGTGACACAAGGTGGCTTTTGCTCAATGAGCCTTTGATCAATTACCCCGCTACCTTTCTAAGTATGTGGTACCTTCATCCCTCTAATCCCAGGGAAGGGAAGAGGAGGCAATAGAGTTAGCCACGTGGTGGACTTGAGCCACTGGAAACCCCTGGTGTTGGCTGCTGGCAGTGCATCTGTGATGGTGTCACAAACAGCAAGAGATCTCAGGAGGCACCAGGGTTTGGGAGGCTGAGAACCAGCACCATTTCCGTGGTGAGAGAGGCCCAAACTGGGAACCATGTAGGTAGAATGCCACCCTATACACCTAGGAGAGGAAAGCCATCTTTGTAGGTGCAGTGGTGGTCAGCGTGGAAAAGGTTACACTGGTCTCCAACAGATGCCTGGGAGGTCAGGGGTGAGCATAGTTCCTCAAGTGTTTGTTTGTTTCTTTTAAATTAATTAATTAATTTGGCTGCGCTGTGTCTTTGTTGTGGCACACGAGATCTTTAGTTGTGGCATGCAGATCTTTAGTTGCAGCATACAAACTGTTAGTTGTGGCATGAGGGATCTAGTTCCCCAAGCAGGGATCGAACCCAGGCCCCCTGCATTGGAAGTGCAGAGTCTTAACCACTGGACCACCAGGGAAGTCCTGTTCCTCAAGTGTTTATGGGTTCCTACCCTGAAGGCTGACCATTAACCTCCCCCACCCCCCAAAAAAGTCATTGTGCCTCCCAAAAGACACATTGGACCCTCAGGCGTATGAGGCCCCAGCAGAACCAATCCAAGAAGCCACGAGGGCATACGTGTCTGTTGGGGAATCACAGAGAAGGTAGTGGTTCAATATGGACTTTGGGGCCAGGTCCTCCCGGGTTCCAAACCCCAGAACCACCACTCACAAGCCCGGACTGTGGGCGAGTCATTTATGTTCTCTGAGCTCCTATTTCCTCATTTCTTAAATGGGAATGATACATATCTCAACAGCTCTTTCTTGTGTGTGCAACTGTTAAACACAGGACTTGCTCTGTGAGTATGAAAATCCTTCTTCTGTTTTCCTGCTGATCAACAGCTTTGGCCAAAAAGCTGAAGCTTAGTTCTCTGAATTTTCTTTATTTTCTTAACATATGTTTCTTTGTTTGTTAAAGTCACACATTTCTTGCCTAAATTAAAATGTCATAGACTAAACAAAAAAGGCTAAATCTGCCTACAGTTCTATCCCCTTTGAATAATCACCATTAATTGTTGGGTAAACATTATTTCAATGTCCTCTATGAATATGCTAATATATACTTATTTTTATAATATGTCCTGTTTCATTCTCCATTACACTGTGTGATATATACCATGTATAAGTGGGTCCATTGCCTAATTTCCGCCATGTGTATGGTAGCTTCCAGATACCCACACCTAAGGCTTCTTTGTGTTCACTGAGGATTTTATTCTTTTTCTTTTTTCTTTAATTTTTTATTTTATATTGGAGTATAGGTGATTAACAAAGTTGTGTTAGTTTCAGATGTACAGCAAAGTGATTCAATTATACATATACATGTATCTATTCTTTTTCACATTCTTTTCCCATTTAGGTTTTTACATAATATTGAGCAGAGTTCCCTGTGCTATACAGTAGGTCCTTGTTGGTTATCCTTTTTAAATATAGCAGTGTGTACATGTCAATCCCAAATTCCCTAACTATCCCTTCCCTCCACCCTTCCCCCACTGGTAACCATAAGTTCATTCTCTAAGTCTGTGAGTCCATTTCTGTTTTGTAAATACGTTTATTTGTATCATTTCTTTTTAGATTCCACATAACAGCAATATCATACGATATTTGTCTTTCTCTGTCTGACTTACTTCACTCAGTATGACAACCTCTAGGTCCATCCATGTTGCTGCAAATGGCATTTCATTGTTTTTAATGGCTGAGTAATATTCCATTGTATATACATGCCACATCTTCTTTCTCCATTCCTCTGTTGATGGACGTTTAGGTTGCTTCCATGTCTTGGCTATTAGAAAAGGTGCTGCAATGAACATTGGGGTACATGTATCATTTTGGACCATGTTTTTCTCCCGATATATGCCCAGTAGTGGGATTGCATGGTAGTTCTATTTTTAGTTTTTTGAGGAACCTCCACACTGTTTTCCACAGCAGCTGTACCAATTTACATTTCCACCAACTCACTGAGCCTTTTCTGATGTTAGGCATCTGTTTGGACCAATGCCAAGACAACTGGGACTGTGAGCCTGGAGAACAATGTATCAGGAAAGGATGTAACCAAATCTGCTCTTCAGACCAGGACCCAGGTAAAAGCACACAGCCCTTCCCAGGTCCCCAAACCGCGCACAACACAGAGAGACTGTGTGCTTAGCTCTGCCCAGACTTCCCTTCCTTAGATGGTTAATTTCCAGCATCTCTGCTTTCAGGCTTGCCCTTCCAGAGGGAAAAGCATGTCACAGACCTGTGTGTCCTGACTTTTTGAGCACAGAAACTTCTTCTTTTATTTTGTTATACAACTAATAATGTTCATTATTAAAAACAACTCAGAAATACTACAAATTAAAAAGATAAATTATCCACTATCCCATTACCCAGATAACCACATTGACCTTTAAAATAAAAGCTTCCATGTTTCATACACACAGAGATATATTTTTTCAGATTTAACAAGGAATAAATGTTTATTTTGTGGTTACTGCATGTCTGGAACTGTGCTGAGTGCTGGGAGATAGTTAAGGAGAAGTCTTTGTCCTTAAAGATCTCATAGTAACAGAGACATAAACAAACAAACAAAAATCCAGGATATATGATTTTTACAAATACGGTGTTATAGCCCATCCCTAAACAATGAACACAATTCTATCACACATTTTAAAAAGCTTCATTGTTTTCCAGTATGTGGATATGCCTTCTTCTACTATTATAGAATTAGATAATCTATCATTTTGAGTTACTTTTTAATAACAAGGACAAGATAAATGTCCTTGAGCTAAATCATAGTAGGATAAATTCCTAAAAGTAGAATGGCCAAATTACATTTGAAAGCTTTTGATATAGATTGCTATATTGCCTCATGAAGACACCTTTCAACACCAAAAAAGCTATAGCCTCACTCCACATATTTGTAATTTAACAGACAAACATCTACTCGCATTGTGTATGTATATATGTGTGTTACTGATGTGTTTGTACTTATATTTATAAAAGCAAAGAGAAGATTCCAGAAGGAGCTACAGGAAATAGTAGATATCTCCTGGGAAATGGACTGGTTGGGTTGAGGGAAAGAGAGACTTCCTTTTTACTTAATATAGTTGAGTATTTTTTGTTTTTAAAATAAAAACATACTACTTTTATGATAGTGAAAAATAGGTAGATAGCTTGTCCATATTTTAAAAATTGGATAAAAGTTTAAACAAACCAACCTTCTCACAGCGCTCCCCTGTTATCCTGTCAGGCTTAACAGTTTTCAGCTGAATTTTTTCTACGAGTAGATATCTGTGTGGAGGAATGCCAAAGCTCCTGGGACTGCCCTTCAGGGAGGTGGTGTGTCTACAATGGATGTGGCTATATCTGCGTACCCTTCGAAAAACTAGGTAAGCACTGCAAGCTCAGCCGTCCACGTCCCTGACTAACTGAATGCTTAGCCCTGCCAGGACAGTGGCTCTCAGGCCAGCTGCACAGAGAGGAGGCGGCTATACTGGGGCCACTACTAACCTCTGGGAGAATTAGAAAAGAATGGAATTCTTCCAAGTCTAGAAGACCATGAAGACAGATTAATAATATCTTGATTTAGAAGTATTTGTAAACTTGAAAAAGCTGGAAATACTCTTAAAACAAAAATGAAATAACATTAAGGTACCAAATTATTCTTCAACAAGGGCTGGAAAGAACACGGTTATGAACAAGTTAGCTGATATCTCACACCCAAACACACGTCCACACTGCTGTGAAACACACAGGTCCATTCATTCGGTCCACCAGCATGTACGCCTGCCCAGGCAGATTCTTGCCAGCTATGGCTGGCTGGTACTCTTTCCCCACAGAACCTTCAACTCCCTTACTTTCTTGACTGAAAGCCTAGGATTGATCTTTGCTGCTGTTAAGTTTGGTGGGTGCATCAAAGTGGCCTGGGAGGGACTTCCCTGGCGGTCCAGTGGTTAAGACTGCAAGCTTCCAATGCAAGGGGCCGGGGTTTGATCCCTGGTTGGAGGACTAAGATCCCACTTGCTGCATGGCACAGCCAAAAAACAAACAGAAACCAAAGTGGTCTGGGAACTGGGGAGGCTGTAGAGTTAAGACTGGGTGTATCATCCAAGGAACAGCTTGCTAACATACCTCTACATTGTCTCAGGATCAAGGACCACACTTAGATGTTTTGGGGTGGGGGTGGGGGATGGAGGAGGATGTAAGGAAATCCCACAGATGAAGGAGATCTCTGCCCAACATGGAATAGAGAATTGTCAACCACCATTTCACTTGATTCACAAGAGTGATATGCAGCCTGCATTTTCCATGTTAGTTAGTCTCTCCTAACTCAATAGGGTAGACTGTTTTGGGGGGTGATATACAGCAGGGGTTCTCCCATATCAACACACATAAGAATGACCTTGTGAGGGGTACTTCCTTGGTGGTCCAGTGGTTGGAAATCCATCTTGCAATGCAGGGGACACTGGTTCGATCCCTGGTTAGGGAACTAAGATCCCACATGTCACGGGGCAACTAAGCCTGCGTGCCACAACTACTGAGCCCACACACCACAGTTAGAGAGAAGCCCACGCACCGCAACGAACGATCCCGGGGGGTTGCAACTAAGACCCAATGCAGCCAAAAATAAATATATATATTTTTAATGAATGACTGGGGGGAAGGCTTGTTAAATCCAGATTGCTGTGCCCCAACCCTAGAGTTTCTGTTTCAGTAGGTCTGGGGTGGGGCCCAAGAATCTGAATTTCTAACAAGCCCCCAGGGGATGCTGATTCTGCTGGGTCAGGGGACCCATTTTGAGTAGCACTAGATACTGGATTGGGGATCTTAGTTCCCTGACCAGGGATGGAACCCAGGTCACAACAGTGAAAGCGCCAAGTCCTAACCACTGGACCAGTAGGGAACTCCCTTTAAAAAAAAACAAAAACAAAAACAAAATACTTGAAACCTGGTCTTTTGTCTTTTATCTAATATTTCTTTCCAAATGCAGTCATCAGAGCCCTATACTAGAAGTAAGGCTGGTGGTGGTATTAGTACCCAGTCTGATTTTCAAACTGTGGGACTCTGTTCATTGGCGCCTGAAGGCATATAGAATTGGTGAGAAGTTGGCTCTGTCTGTGATCTGGGATTTAATTATCTAGTTTCAGGTGGAACAAAAAGAAGGGGGTTAATGGCAAGGCTCTCTCTTCTTCTCCCAAGATGCTGCAGCTGCTGGTCATCTGTGTGTTTTCCCATACACAAAACAGTACTGTGTGCCTCCAAGGTTTAGAAGGGGGAAAGATTGGGGGCATCAAGAGGGAAGAGGCTAAAGGTCCATCAGGGAGTGAGACACTTCAGCTCGCTGTCTCTCAGCACTGGGTCCCACTCCCTTCTACAGAGCCAGCCTGGTTTCTGGCAAGACTGTTTTGTTTTTCAGGTAAACGATTTGGAACTTGTCCACCAGTGCCAGAAGGATCGTATGGAAGTTGTGTTGACACGTGCCTAGGGGATGAAACCTGTCCCCCGGGACAAAAATGCTGCAGCAATGGTTGTGGACACGTTTGCCTAGAAGTTCAAAACGTGAGTATAAGATAGAGAGCTGCTTACGGGGAGGATGAGTCCCTGCTGGCCTTTGCCAGCCCAGAAGGGACCCCAACTGCCCCTCTGCTCACTGAAGTCTGGGTGACTTGTGGGGAAAGGTGGTTGGTAGCAAAGAGCAGGAATTTCTGGAAAGTGACATAATTACCTTTGTATTTTAGGAGCGTGACATCATTGTCCCTTTCGATGAAAATTGAACCTTGGTCTCCTTCAGTAACTATTCCCAAACATCATCTTTATTCTAAGATCTGTGCTTTCTTACTGACCCCAGGATCACAGGATGTGGATTTAAAATAACTTGGTTTAAGTGTTGAATTCTGGCAGTTGTTTGAGGAATCATGGGGTGACTGCTTCCAGAATTATCTTTCTTCTTAATAAAATGATTTCTGTAGCATTATCAAACCTGAGTCATTATTTCTATGTAAGATTACTAGTTCACTTACATTAGTACCTCTACCTCCAACAAGTATTTAACCCCAATCTATGGACCCTCTCTCTTTTGCATCATCCATCACCATTCATGTCCTCTGTTTCTTCCTCATCCTTTTCCCTGGGACCAGCCCAGGCACTAAACACTGCCTGGAAATCTAACCACACTTCCCACAGAACATTCACTCTCCCAACAACCAAGATTTCCACTTATCTTTCTTCAACTCCCCATCTCATCTACCTCTCACTCCAACTTCCACCATTCAGGTCTCACTGTCTATCTCATCTATCCTTCATTAGGAAAAGAACTGCAAATTTGCAAAACTGTCCTCCTCTTCTATCCGCATATATGTGTATCCATTTACTCTGCTTTATCCCCAGTAATAATGGGAAAAAAAAATGCTCCCTACTCCTATTTAAGTCCAACCCCTCCACTAACATTCTTCTTTTCTAGTGAAAGACTTCTCTAATTATTATCTCCAGTACCATAGACGTCTCCCTTACTACTGGATCCTCCCCTTGTCACACACCTATGCCTTGACTCCATGTTTCAATCCAGCTACCATCCACTCCACAGCTGAAACTCCAGATATCATTGTCTGTCTATATTTGCTTCTCTACTTCCTCATCACTGTTTCCATCCCCTATTCTCTCCGCAAAGGGCACGTCTCCCTCTTCCCTCTGATTGGCTCCAACCCCCATCTCACCTCACTCCAGGACTCCAACCAAGCTTCCTGTGGTCTACCACACACACTGAAACTTGGATAATGCCACTCATGTAGTCTGAACATCACCTACTACTGGGACCCTCTGAGCAGGGCACAAGGAATGGAGAGCTAGCATGCCCCCAAAACGCATCATCTCAGGACTTAGTAAAGTAGCAGAGAGCCCTATTGGGCCCCCAGTCTGGAGGATGGTGCCCCAAAGGAGTGACAACTAGATCGTGGTTCTTTTCTTGGCACCAAATGCTCCATAGAGGTTGTAAAGAATAGCCTCTTACTTTTAGGAGTTTAAAACCCAACCGAGAGTAAGGAAACATTTAAAGGAGAAGGAAAATATTTTATTTGATATATTTTTCAGTTTTAGATATTTCCCCTACATTATTTCCTTATCCTTACAACAGCCCTATGAGTTGAGTATGCTGAGCCTCCAACTCTTGATGAAGAAACATAGAGAGATTGTCAAGGTCATACAGCCAGGATGTAGTAGAACCTGTATTTAAATCCAGATTTTAGTGGCTCTAAAACTGTCTCTTTTTCTTATACTATACTACCTCCAAAAATAAAAATGCAAGATGCATATTTATCTGCAAATGTAATTCCAGCCAACCACTTTGAAAGCTGTTGTCCTCACCGCCTTCCCACAGTGGGAAGCACTCATAGTGTCGGGGCCTTAGGAATTGACACTGCAGGGTTTCCTAACATTTGGTTAGTGACTTGTTACATGATCTGTGTTAACATTTGGGAGACCAAGAGCTTGAAAGACCTGGATCAATTACACAGTCTCTGTGCCAAGCTAATTAGTCCCTAAAAGAGAGGCTATGGGTGCTGGGTCCTCCTGAAACTTTGAGAGATAAAGAGGGAACCTCTAAGGTTGGGTTGTGAGAATAGCACCATCTCACCTGACCGTGGATTGCAGTGTGCCTGGAGTCTAAAGTCTACATGATATGCCTGGGGAAGCAGTGGTTTCTGGCTGGTACATTTGGATCTGTGCAATGGAAAGTCACTGGTGGCCCCAAAATCTGTACTTATTTCCAGCTGGTCCAACTCCAAAATATTTGTCTACATTACCCTTTTTCTCCTCTTCACTGAACTTCACTTTCTCAATATCATGCTGAAATCCCAGGGCTCGCAAATATTCCCTCCTATGCCAATAAAATGCACAATAGGGTCACCCCAAAGTCCTTGAGCCTCAGCCTATAAGGAAGGAATGAAATTACATCTGAATTATAGCATAGGCTGGCACTTCTTAAATGCAATAAGAATGTAGTATTCCATAACGGCTGCACTATCACCACTATTCCGGATAAATAATAGTGACTTTAAGAAACTGGAATTTCCCCCCCAAAATAGCCCTTCTCTTTAGCAGTGGAGTGTGTGTGTGTGTGTGTGTGTGTGTGTGTGCGTGTGTGGGGGGGATGGTTGTGGGGAGGTGCGGGGGCTGGTTAGGGGCAAGAGATTAAATGGATTTGTCAAGAGCTTTGTTACTAGGGAAGTTCCCTGGTGGCCTAGTGGTTAGGATTTGGTGCTTTCACTGCAGAGCCTCGGGTTTAATCCCTGGTCAGGGAACCATCCCACATGACACGTGGCCAAAATACAAAAAAAAAAAAAAAAAAAAAGAGGGAGAGAGAGAGTGATGTGACTAATTAGAGTTCACATTGTATTAATTAGCTGCCCCAACAAATAAATCCCCAAATCTTACTGGCTTAACTCAGTTATGGTTTTTTCCTCCCTGGTGTGAAAACCAAAATGGGTATTCTTGAACAGCAGGCAGATTTCCTCCAAGTGGTAATTTTGTAAGCAGGCTCTTTCCATATTGTGGTTTCATCAACCTCCACATTTGGCTTCCAGGATCACTTGCCTAAGAGCTTCGGGCTAACAATAGGAAGAAGAGGATTGATGGCATGGGTTTGGGGTAGGGAGGGGGGTTAAGGGCTTTGCCCCAGAAGTGGGGCACATCACTTCTGCTCACACTGCCTGGAATTAGTCACATGGCCCTGGCCAACTGCAAGCAAAGCTGGGAGCTGTAATCTACTGTGTTCTTAGGAAGAAGAAATGAGTTTGGTAAAGTCTTTTACCCAGGAAGTCTGACGCTCTCACAGTTTGCAAAATTGCATAAGGAATAACCCATAAATGTACTCCTTAACCCACCTAGGGGTATTAGCAACTTGTGAGGTCAGTTGTTTGCCCAAAGGACCTCTAACTGGTGCGTTTCAGGAACTGTGACAAATGGAGCATAACAGGGGAGCTCTCTTCCTGTAGCCCCAGAATTAGGAACCAGGGACCCTCAGGAAACGTCAAGTATTGCGCTTTGTAAAAAGAAGTCAACCAGGGGCTTCCCTGGTGGCGCAGTGGTTGAGAGTCCGCCTGCCGATGCAGGGGACGCGGGTTCGTGCCCCGGTCTGGGAGGATCCCACATGCCGCGAAGAGGCTGAGCCCGTGAGACATGGCCGCTGAGCCTGCGCGTCCGGAGCCTGTGCTCCACAAAGGGAGAGGCCACAACAGTGAGAGGCCCGCGTACCGCAAAAAAAAAAAAAAAAAAAAAAAAAAAAGAAGTCAACCAGCTCCCCAGGGCCTTATTAAGAGGTTACAAACTGGTCCTGCCATTACCCACCAGCCCAGTCGTCCTCATCTCACATTAAGATAGACATCGTATGAAACACGGTTTTGATGGCCAGAATTCATACATGCCTCCCCCCCATCCCTGCTGCTACTGAGGAGGGAAGGGGGCCTATCCCTCCAGAAAACCAAGGGGAGCGCGTGTTTCAGAGAATCACTCCTCTAGTGTAAGAGCGTGTACGAGAAGGGGGGAAGTGAAATTCACTGCCTAGCTGGTTGGTGACTGCAGTCCCACCCCACCCCCACCCCAGTGCTTCATGATGGAAGGAGACATTCTGGAAGAGTTTAACACGTATATCGGGAACTTGGGTCCTCAGGAATGAAGGTGGACAAGGAGAGGTGGAACTCCAGCCCAAGACAATTACACGTATCATATAGGCAAAGGCCACCACGTCTGCCTGGTGCCCAGGAGTAGAAAGAATCAGACCAAGCCAGAAGGAGACTAGAGTCACCTCCTTACCACCAACAGGTGACCTAAGAGCACGCTTGCTGGCTGTCCTACTGCTTCTCCTTTGCCCTCTAGACCAGAGGTGCCAGGGCTCAGAGCAAGGAGGGGTGAAGCGAAAGAGCAGGCTGTACCTTCACCAGCTAGCACCCAGTTCCTACACTGCAATCACTGTGAGGACATATTCCTCATGGCCAGCACGTGCCTGGCCCAAGGAAGACATCTGATACGTGTGTTGAAAAAGGAACGAGTGAATGGAAGTATCCCAATTCACCTTCTTTCTCAGTCACTCACTGCTTTCCTGGTTTAGGAGTCATATTTGTCAGTCAGGAAGGTGTTCTCTTGGCTCAGAGACTTGCTTAGGCAACAGTGTGGCATAACCCAAGGTATACATGGTGTGTGTTCTCCGGACATGTCAGCTTCTGGGCAGGACTTAGGCTCCCACAGACTCTAGCCCCACCCTTGGCCTTTCATCACAGCTCAGGGCGCAGAAGAGGATAAATTTCAGCTGTTCTCAGCCTTGCTGCATCTTTACCAAAGACCTCCGACAGCGGCATGAATTTGGGAGGCTTCCTCCTCCTTGTGACCCTAGTCGCCCTCAGCTCAGAGGTGCAGGAGCTTCAGGCTGCCGTGAGACCCTTCAAACTTCTGGGTAAGTCCGTGCAGAAGGTAGCCCCGTCCTTTTTTGTATGAGGGAGCCAGAAAGTAAGCCATCGGGGGCTAGTGGGTGCAGGGGCAGGAGGGGAAGCAAGGAGAGATGGGAAGATATTCCTGTCAAGGAGCCATTGCAGGGACCCACCTTGACTGTAGACTCTCTCTGCTTCTGCTTTTACTTTCTCCCCTCCTTTCCCCAGGTCATTCCTCCATCTAAACTCTCCAAAAGGGGAGGCTTCTGCCCCCTCATCAGCCACCCTCCATCTCCCCAGCCTCTCTCTCTCTCCACCAGTTTCTTTGTCTCTTGCTGCAAATAAATTGGATCGCCTCGAGAAAATATTTTCTTAAATATGTGAACCATGAATCAACCCAATCTCTTCTTTTCCTTTTACCGCCAACATTCTCAAAGGGGTCACCTTCATTCTCCCCTTTCTTCCCCATAACTCATTCCTTAATCCCTTGAAGACGGACTGTAGTCTCCATCACTCTCCCAGATCTTCTTGACAAATCACTTGACTCTCTTCAGTAGCCAGAGTCTTCAGCCTCTGCAGCATCTGACATTGTTTGTCACTCCATCAATCCTCCAACTTTCTTCTCTCTTAGATTATCGTCACTACCTTCTTCTCCCTAAATGGCACTGGATTCAACTCTAACTCGTCTCTTCTTTGTTCTCCTTCTGCTACATTAAATTGGTTTCCAAATACCATTCATTCTTTGAAATTGTTTCTTACACATGTTCCTTCCTTTCCAACCCCCATTGCCACCCTCTATTTCCAGTACTGATGACTCCATGCTTGGGCCAGTGCAATCGCTTCCTGACAGGTCTCCCCTCTTCCCTCTGAAGTTTGCTTGCTTGTGAAATCCTGGTCTATTCTATGCTCTCACACCAGATAATCTTCATAAGTAAACGGCCATCACATCCCTCTCTTGACCTACCAAATGAAGTCTCAACTCCTGAGGTCCTCAAGATCTGCCCTCTGTAACTTTGTCCCCTGCTTACCTCTCTGCCTTGACCTCCAAATGTTCCCTAATACTTACCCAGCCTTCCATCTGCTTCTCTTCCTGTATTTCGGGGTTAAGAGTGAGGAGATGAGTCACACAGGGTACGAAATTTAAGGAGGTGCTCACTCCCAGGATTGCACAAGTGTCTCCTTAAATTTTGTGCCCTGGGTGCCTCACGCACCTCTCCCTAGTCCCACCCTGTTGCATTTTCCCCTTATGAACTTTGGCTAGTAATTCTTTTCTCTTCACTACCATCCGTCTCAATTCTGCCCTTGAAAGATTTCCATACTTCAAGACTCACCTTTCCTGATTAATTAGAAGTAATGTCCTCTCTTTTCTGAGCTCCTTTAGTCCTTTGGATAAACCTCTCTCAGGTCACATGTCACATACTGCTTTGCTTTTAGTACTTTAAACATAAATCCTATCTCCATTGTTAGACTCTACGCTGCTTGAAGGTAATAACCCGATCTTACATCTTCGTACTTCCTGAATAACTTACCTCTGTGCTTTGTACAGAGTAAGAGATCAACAGATGTTAATGAGTGACCCAACTGCTGTGAGTGGAGACAAGAAGTCTCCCAATTCTCTTACCATAAACCAACAATGGCTAATAAAAGCATGCAGGGATGGTGTTGACCTTCTCTGAGGTCTGCAGGTACATTGCAGACATCCCGCCAGGCCCCCGTCTTACATCCTCAGACATTGCTAATCAATCATAGCACTCTTTCTCTTTGAGCCTGGACAAGGTGTCCCAGCACTCCTCAACCCAGCATCAGACTAGTCACCTCTATTGATTGGAGTTGACACTGGAGAGTGAACTTCATCCACCTCTGCTGGATCCAAGGGCTTCTTTTTACAAATGAGAAAACAAAGGCCCGGAGAAGTTCAGAGACAGAATCGGGTAGAGAATCTCCTGATCACAGCTGAGTAACCAACCCAAGCACAGCACACATTCGTCCAGAGCTCTGCACACATTTTGTTAGAAACCCTTGCGGGGGTCTTAACCAGCTTCTTGGACCTATTTCATTGGCCCTCGAAGACTAACCTTGAGGCTCTGGGAGCATGGGGAGCCTCCACTCAGGTCAGGAGTGACTCCTTGAAATCTGGAGATGTGCTCTTCATGTCAGGGTCAGTTTCACCCTGCGGGACGCAGAGGGAGGTTGGCCTAGGGGCCCGGCGGGCCTGGGTTGGATCCCACTTCTGTACTGACTAGTAGGAGAGTCATCTCTGTGCACCGCAGCCGCCACTCTTATAAAATGGGGCCAGTCAGACTCACTGCACAAGGTGACTGCAGGGCACTCTTGCTGATATTTGGTAAATGTGGGTCTCCCCTTCTCTGCCCCTTTCCCTGAAGAGAGGAGAAGTGAAGACATTGAAGTGGACTTCTTTGCACTTCCCCTCCACAGACACAATTATCCTCTTCTTCAAAAGTAGGCCTTGCTTTGTTGAGATTGTGTGAATGCATTGCTTTTCACTGAAGCATATAAGATGTTAATGAGTGTTATTCTTTGAGTAATCATTTATAAATTATACTATGGATTGAACCAAAAGAAGAAAGTGGAATTGACTCCTTAATCAAGGGCTGGCCTCTCCAGCACCTGGGTCTATAGCATGGCGGTGTTCAGCTGCTCTGTTCTAACGTAGGCATCTGCGTTGAGCTCTGCAGTGGTGACTGGGACTGTGGTCCAGAGGAGCGCTGTGTCAGCAATGGTTGTGGCCACGAATGTCTCTCGGACTATGGAAGGTAAAAACATCAGGCCCTTCCCTGCTTCCTCAAACCATGTCCAAACCAGGCAGGCGGTACGCTTGGCCCTAAGAGGACCTTCCAGAAATGAGTGGGACGGAAGCCTGTCTCTCTGTGGCCTCTTCCTCATCACCCACCCTTCCCAAGAAAAAGAAGCACCTATCCCAGGATGGTGGTTTCCAAATCTTTAAAATAAGTTCATTACCTGGTATATCCTAGAGAAAGATCAGACTATTTATTTGAGAGAAAAAAAAAAAAGATAAAAATCACGCATAACTCTCCACCCCCAAATGATGTTTGCTTAACACTTTAGTACATATTATAACACATACACACATATATAATATTTATTTAAAAATGAGATAATCTTGTACCTATTTTGATTTCTTGATTATTTCACTTAGAAATAACTAGTGAGGGAATTTCCTGGTGGTCCAGTGGTTAAGGCTCTGAGCTTTCACTGACAAGGGCCCGGGTTCGTGGGTTCGATCCCTATTTGGGGAGCTAAGATCTCACAAGCCGCACAGTGCGGCCCAGAAAGTAAAAAAAAATAGTTAGTGAACAACTTTTAATATCAACACTGATGTTTCTATCCCGTCATCTTTAATACCCTTCACGTGTGCTCCATATGTGCATGTCCATGATGTATGTTCATATACTTAGCGACCCCCACTAATACACATTTAATATATTTCTTATTTTTTACATCATTAATATGGCTGTAGTGAATACTGAATTGGTATATATGCCCTTATTAACTTCCTTGGAATAAATTCTAAGGCATATAATTGATGACCAAGGAGTATGCTTATTTTAAGCCTTAGGTGCACATTGCCATATTATACTACAAGAACCCCTTTACTATAAAAATATTTCAGGGGCCTCACATGATAGTTCCTTTATTGTCAATAGCCACTGATTGAAAAAAATGCATAATAGAAAGCTACAAGGATTCAGTTTTGATTATAAATTAAGTTGTACTAAACACAACAGAATCAACACATACTTTACAAATAACCTGCTTGTGTTCAGAATGTATTATTTGTCCTATCCACCCACAATCCTTGGGGTGCTTACAGCCTTGCTGGTTCCTGGCAGGTTCTTATTGATTCCCAGATATGGAAGCTCTTGCCTCTCAGTTGTATTCTGTGGATCCAGGTCCCCCAAACAGCAGGTCTCTTGCCTAATTTTTTTGTCCATTTCACAGATGAAGACATCCTAAGGGCCATCCTTCTCTAATAGTTGTTCATCCCTTCCTGGAGTTCCTGTCTTCAAAGGTGTGACTATTTGAAACTCCTTGCCCAGGAAGACAGATGAAAATGGGGGCCCGTGGATGGAGATGACAAGGGATGTGGTGGGGAAGGGAAAATAATTGTTTCTTTTAATAAATCATCATCATTAAAAGTACCCATACTACTTAATTTATTTGATGAGGGCTGATGAGGAAGAGGAGGCAGTGGGGGATAGATGACATTTGTTGGGCACTTGCTGTGCAACAAGGACTGTGTTATACGCCCCACAAGTATCATCTAATTTATCCTTACAACGACCTTGTGACAATGCTTCTTCTCACTACCATTTTACATATAAGGACACTGAAGTTCGGAGAAATTAAGTAATTTGCTCAAAGTCATATAGCAGATAAGTGTCAGGGCCTTAACTATACTTCCATGTCACACTCTAAGGCCTATACGTTGTATCAATAGCATAGTGGTTAGGAGATCCAGCTTTGAATTTCAAACTCAGGCCCACCACACAACTGTGTGGCCTTCAGCAAGTGTCCTAACCTTTCTGTGTTTCAGTTTCCTCATCTATATAACAGTATCTATTGGGTTGGCCAAAAAGTTCGTTCAGGTTTTTTCCTGTAAACCCGAATGAAAATTTTGGCCAACCCAGTACATCATAGAGCTGCAAGGGTAAAAACAGTTAGTTCGTGTAAAGTGCTTGGAATAGTGCCTGACACGTGGGAAACATTAAGTAAATGTTGACTAAATTATTATTATTATTACCAAATTGATAGGCTAATGACTCTTAGTCCTAATTTTCTAAGACTCTAGAACAGAACACAAGGCTAATCCTCCTTCTTGGCCTCTCACAGTTCATCTGGATACTGAAAGCCAGCCCCTCTCTCCTGTTTTCCCCATTATGAAATGTGGGAGGTTAAAATAGACTTGAAATTTCTTGTCTATGTGTTTCACAGTCACAGACCTAAGATTCAACTGGCCCAGGTTGTAGACTGATGTTGACTAATTTACTGCCTTCATTGCCCCTGACAAACCATTGAAACTGTTTAAATTTTTTCTCTTTCAACCATTTAAACTTTCTTTGGCTGTAAAAAGGGAGAAATAATAATATCTACCTCATTTGGATCCTAAGGTTAATAGAACTTTACAGTTTACAGAACATTTGATTTTCATCTCAACCAGCAGATGGCAAATAGGGGGCTCTGATAATAATAGTGACTTCATTTATTCTGTCAACAGGTATTGTGGGTTGCCTGTCACATCCTAGGTGCTGTGCTAGCACTGGGGATACAATAGTGAACCAGACAGATGGTATCTGTGCCTTCACAAAGCTCACATTCTATAAGAATAGGTAATAAACAAGTAAACAAATAAAGAAGATAACTACACATTATGGTCAATGTTCTGAAGGAAATAAGGATGTGAATTAGAAATGGGGGGGGCGTGTAAAGTAAAGCCTGCTTTAGTTAGGATGATCCAGACCCTAATGAGGCAGTAAAAACGGAGTCTTAACAGGGTTCCAAAACATGAAAGAAATGAAATTCCAGATCACCTTATGCAGAATTTATAAAAGGAAATATCTGTGAACTTACTTAGCACCCTTTAAAGCCCCTCAGTCACTGTAAGATTATAAAAATACTGAGAGTGAGGAAAGGTAAGGATGTGTGAGGAGATTTTCTTGGGAGGGCATTTGCCAAATGGTGATTTTTCACAGTTTGGGGGTTAATGTCCAAATACAAGCCAATGCCAGGGGACTTCAAAGGCCTCTATGAAAGCTTGATATACGTTTCCTTCAGCTGGTGATCACCAGAGAGTAGGCACGTTCATTTCCTTGGAGAAACCACACTGCCATCCACAAGGGTATACTCCATCAGAACTCAACAGACTGGTATAGTTCACAATCTCTGAGTCATTCAGTCTTGAACAGCACTAGCTGTGGGTCATCCACATTTCAACCTAAGACTAGCCACACCAAACCTAGGTCCTTTCCACAGTTTCTTTCTTTTTTTTTTTTTTTTTTTTGCAGTATGGGGGCCTCTCACTGCTGTGGCCTCTCCCGTTGCAGAGCACAGGGTCCAGACGCACAGGCTCAGCGGCCATGGCTCACGGACCCAGCCGCTCCGCGGTATGTGGGCACGGACCCGTGTCCCCTGCATCGGCAGGCGGACTCTCAACCACTGTGCCACCAGGGAAGCCCCTTTCCACAGTTTCTTGCGTGCCACCTTCACTGTGGTGATGACCAGGTCTCAAGTCCTTCTAGCCCAGTGTGTTGGACAACTCTTATGCACTGCTTCAAATATTCTTGGCCTTAGAGTCTTATCCTAATCATTGTTATAGGAACCAGTTTATCTCCTGCGTCTACTACATGTCAGCACAAGCTAACATGTCAGACTCCTACCCTAGTAGTCCACAGCTCTCACGTCTGCCTCAGGACTTCTATGTCCATGCAACAAGAGACACCTGCAGGAACCACCACGCACTGATGCATGCTCAACTCAAAAGCACTGGAGAATTCATGCTTGGTGGAGCAACACTTATCAGAGGTCAAAGGCTGGCAGATATTTGTTTCCCCCTTCCATTCCTCAGGACAGCGGTTCTGAGAGCGTTCCATAAGGTGTCTCATAAAGTCCCGAGGACTGAGCATTCACCCCTTGCAATGGGCAACTGGATAGCACATATTTTTGTTGATTTCCCTTTCTTTCCTGTTCATTCCTGAGTAAATCACTCACATATCAACCTCACCCTGAGGCTCTGCTTTAGGAGAATTCAAACTAAAACATCAGTGACTAGAGACTTCCCTGGCTGACCGGTGGTTAAGACTCTGCCCTTCCAATGCAGGGGGTGCAGTTCGATCCCTGGTCAGGGAACTAAGATTCCACATGCTGCACAGTGTGCCCCCCCACCAAAAAAAAAATCAGTGACTAGTTCTCAGCTCCTGATCTTCTCTGAGCAAATGTTTGAGTATCACAAAGACACATACATATGTATACACCCACCCAAGAAGAAATGATATACAAGAATAATGAAATTTAAATTCAGAATAAAATGAGTATTTCTCACCAAAGAATCCCAAAGTTTTCAGAGAACTAGCTCTTCTAAAGCGTATCACCAATTTTCATTGCTAAACATAAGTATTTTATTCACAGGATAAAATATGTACATTTGGGTGGCTTCTAGGGTTTCCCTAAGAGTTATGGGTGAGAATTTGCTTTATATTTGCATAACTCAAAGGTCCTAGAGATGGTTTTCCCAGTCTGCCCAAATGTAAACTTCAAGCCTTCACTTCCGGTGTGACTGAAAACTGTTCACAGCTTTTGAAATGGCTATTTTCCTTTCCAGCTTCTTGCTTTTAAGGTTTCAGGAGATCTCGGGGTGTCCGATCTCAACCATGTAACCCTTAGGCAGGTTATATTTTACATGGTTCAGTTTGAACTCCCAAATTACTTCTGTGTGGTTAGGTGCTTTAAGATCTACAGGATTCACGGTCAGCTGCAAATACTGGGGAACACAGTTTTTATTCAGGGTGGTTTTGTGTTTAGGGAAAAAATTAGGGGCTCCACTCCCCTCCACAGCGGCCTTCCTGCAACCCCAGACTGAATCTGAAACGCTTAGTACTAAACAGGAATGTCAGCCCTGCCCAGTAACAAACTCTCTGGGAGAACAAATAGAGTCCCCACTTTTCAGTCAGGGCTCAAGGACAGGTGGGCAGCGAAAATGTCTCCCACATAATTTCTGATATACATTCACTAATCCGAGGATCGGTCCTGTAGTCTCAGGACCCCTCCCACCTCGGGTTCTGGTTTGAAACAGGCATTTCCGGAAGTGGCGCGCGGAAGCGGGGAATACCCCGGAAATATTTCCCTGTGGTCTTACGTAGGAAAGATGGCGGCGGCGCAAGTGGCGGGTTCCTTGCCGAGCGGGCCGGCGCCAGAGGCGCAGCGGGAGCCACCCCTCGAGCAGGGCCGTGGGTTCCGCTGCTTGTCAGCCAGGCTGTGCGCCCTGCGCCCGGATGACAGCAGCTCCAGCCGCACCGAGATCCACCTGCTCTTCGACCAGCTCATCTCCGAGAACTACAGCGACGGCAGCGGCGTGGCCCCGGAGGTAGGCCCGCTGGCTCCGGCCCCACCCTTCAGGGACCTTAGCTGGTGGCTCCCGCCCGCCTCTCTGGCCTTTTCGCACCCCCCACTTCGCAGTGCTTAGTTGCAGGCTCGTTTGCTCCCTCCGTCCGTGGCACATTTTCCGCCCTCCCTTTCTGGGAGAAGCGTGCCGTGCCTGGCAAACTAGCTTCTTTCAAAATCCAGCTTGATGACTTCTGCGTTGATAACATTTCAGGTGTCATCACTGGTGCCAGCTTCCCGCCCCTCCGCTCCCCGCATTCAGAGCACTTTGTGTATAAAATTCCTTACTCCCACGTGCTGTACTTTACACGGTTCTAGGGATCTTAGAACGTGGGTATTATTAGGTCTGTTTTACTGATCAACATACAGAGGCTCACAAAAAAGGTCCAGTGTCATATTGCTGGCGAAAGGCAGAGCTGGAATTGGAACTAAAGTGTCTCAAAGTCCCAGCCATTATTTGTTACTCCATGCTAGCTCCACACTCTCTGCCACCTCTTTAGAAGTACTTTGGCTCTGAGCAGTAGTATTCACACACATCAGGCCTTGGATGCTCCTGAATTCCCTGAACTCTTGACCCAGTCTTATCACTGTTTTCTGGTGCTCACAGGCACCTCAAACTTGACAATTCTTAAAAACTAGTTCATTGTCTCCATACACCAACTACATCCCCAATCCGTCCCATCCCCCAACACACACAAACATGCAGAGTCTGCCCGGTCACACAGAGCAAAGGTGCAGACACTGGTTCTTCACCTTTCCGGCCTCCCAGATCCTATCCAATCTGGATTCTTCAGAATCTATGTCAGAAATGTTTCTCAGTTCCCCCGTCCCCCCACCCCGCTCTATTCCCATTGCCAAAGCCTTAGACCCTCAGGCAAAGATGACTCTCCTGGAATTGTTCCACTGGTCTCCTCTAACTTATTATCTCCAGCCCTTCTCCAAACCATTCTTTGCTCTCCTGCCAGAGTGACCTTTTCTTTAGCAGAAAAGAATCTCATTAGAAAAGTAAAACTCTGATTTGGGAGGATCTCCAATACATATTGGTACCTTGGGCAAAGCAGGTCACAGTATGAGACCGATATAGGGTGGGGAGCACTTGAACATAAGTGTACATTTATAGATGCAAAGAGTTCAAAACAGTGTGTGGAAGAGTTTACAACAAAATAGTAGTTTGCGTCACTAGGGAGCAGAATGGAATTAAGGGAGGAGTTGGGGACTTTCGCTTTATTTATATAATTTGTGACTTTCCAGTCTTATGTCCCATCACTCCTGCTTCTGTGCCCTGTGTGCAGTCATTTTAAAACTTGCTGTTTCTCAAGCACACACTGGTGTCCCACACCTACTCCTGTTCCAAGCCTGCCCACTCCATTCCCTTTGCTTGCTGTGTCTTTCGGTGCCTTGTCTGTCTGGCAGAGCTTTACTCATCCTTCAGATCATTCCAGATTCTGCTTAAAAATCACCTCCACAAGACCTCCCTAATTACTGTATTCCCGCAGAATTTGTACTGAATTCTTTCAGCACCTGATTCACTTTAATTATTTGTGAATAGTATTTCTGTCTCTTTCACTAGATTGTGAGCTCTTTGAGATTCAGGAATATGTCTGTTCATGTTTGGAGCCCAAAGACCTGGCACACTACCTGGCACGGAGAAGGTGCTCAGAGCCTTTTAATTCAGTAAACATCAATAGATGAATGAATAGTGTGATTTACAAATAGGTACAAAGAATTCCTAATTTTACATTAAATTTGTACAAGTGTCATTTCTGATTTTCCCAGTGACATTGCAAATTTGGTTTGCTTACCCTTTGGTATTTTTAATTTCAGTGTGTGCTTTTATATTCTGGAATCCTTTGGTTATTTAATTGTGCTGCCTCTACATATGTAGAGACTCTGGAGTCTTTAGCCTGAGAAAAATCATATTGATTCTTTTCCTTTTTTGGCACATGCTATTTATATGCTGTCATCCTACTCTCTGCCTCATATTTCATCTTTCCCCATTTTGAGTGTGAACGTTCACTTTTATTTTCTCATTTGGCTGTGTTGGGGGCGGGTCTTCTCTTGGCTATCAGGTATAGCACCTTTTCATTGTCTGTTTTGTTGTTTGTTTTTTTTTTGGTAGGACGTCAGTACTCTTCTTGTCCAAGCTTGCCAACTGGTGCCTCTTAATCAGAATCATCTTGTCAGCAAATTGTCTCAGCTTATCCACCATTTACTTAACACACTACAGGTAATCATATAGGTAACTTTAGAATTCAGATCATGAATTTTGAGAATAAGTAAGTACCTTTGAGATACTACATCTGTGGAAGGTATGATAGGCTGGTCTTTTCAGAAGCTGTGCAACTGTGAGAAGCAAATGCCTTACTAAGAATTATATTAAAACAAATATAACTCTGACCAAAAAAAAAGATTCTACAGATATGTCCATCAGAGGTATTCCTATCCATTGGGTTCAGGAAACCAATATCATTCAAGACCCAAGGTCTTAGAATTTTTCAGGAAAGATATATTTGACTAAGACATATCTATGAATAAATTGAAATATATCCTACCCCTTTCCTACCAGTATTTTTTCCCCTCTCCCAAAGCTACCATTTTTGTCATCTACTTTTGGTCTTCATAGAACATAAGAAGTAGCTTAGGGGCAAGGTGACCTGGATAAAAAGATCCCTGTTATTTATGTCAAGGTCTGTACTGTAGCTCCCCTCTCTTCAGAATCTTTTCCAACTTGCTAAATAAATCTGGTATCTTTTTTTAGGAACAGTTCAAAATTTGAGGCTGTTACTGTAAGCTACCACATGAGTATGTGAATGTAGTTAGCACAAAACTTATCAATTAGGGTTATGTAATCTAAGATGCTTCTGGCTGCAAGAAACAGAAGAGCCAAGCCAGAATAGCTAAATAATTTTTAAAAAATTATCTTACATCACAGGCCCCAAGGGATGCAGCTTTAGGGGCACTTAATAATTAAGAGGCTTTCTGGCATCTTTCCATCCTGCCATCCTCAGTGGATGGGTTATCCTCAGCTAGCAACTCTCACAGTTAAAATCCAGGCATCCCATGGAAAATAAATAACACCCTGCAGAAGCAAAAGAACTATTTATTTTTTGTCTCTTTTATTTAAGAATGAGGAAGCTTGCCTCACAGACTCTCCAGCAGTCTCTTCCCTGATATCAGGCTGGAGAGACCTAGGTCATACGAGAACCCCTCTGTAACAGTCTGATCAGGGGAATGGTATTACCATGAATGGCGTAAACAAGGGATTTCAACCTTGACTGCCTATTAGAATCACCTGGAGGACCTGTGCTCCCTAGATGGTTAACAATATGCAGCTCAGCCCTTAATGTCAGGGTTTCTTATCCTTGGCACTGTTGATATTTTTGATTGGATAAATCTGTGCTATGAGGGGTTGTCCTGTGCATTGGAAGATGTTTAACAGCATCCTGGCCTCTACCCACTAGATGCCAGTAGCATCTCTCCAATTCGAACAATCAAAAATGTCTACAAGACATTGCCAAGTGTTCCCTGAGGGACAAAATTGCCACTGGTGGAAAACCACTGTCTTAGCAGAATTGGAGTTTACTGTCAGGTCTCGTGTGGGGAAGGTAGACACCCAAATAAGATCAGTATTCTGCCAGCAAGAAAAAAAGGGGCTGAATATGCTGGAGGTAACCAACAGTGTCTGCTGCATGTGACTTGCTAAGTGAAATAAGGCTCTTTTCAAGTTTAGAATTTTTCAAACTGATGTGGTGGCTTCTGAATGTTTGCTGTTCTCAGCGGTAACATCTTTTTAACACTGGCAGTTGGAAAAGTTCCTAATCACCCATGGCACCCACAACCCTTAACCAAGTTTCTAACATTTGGTGGCAGTTTATTTCAGTTGTCCATGAATTGGTACTTGGGTTAGCCTACTTTATCCCAATAAAATTATAAACTCCTTAAGGACAGGAATATGCCATCTCTTTCTGTTATATTCCCCACATCATGGCAGAGACATAGTAGCTATTCAGCAGACATATTTAGTCACAAAGTATTTGTTGAGCGTTTACTAGGAAACATAGTTGAGTTAAAAGTTTTCAGCGGATTGAGTCTTACATATCTGTGTATTTACAGCTGCCAGTGTCTGGTTAGTTCAAGGAAAAGTTACAAGGACTTTGCCAGGTTCTACTTAGAGTAGAGGCAGTAAAGGGGAAAAAGTGAGCAAGGCCCTGGGGCGGGGGGGGGGGTCCTCTCGATCAGACTTTCAAGGTCTTTAAAGCTGATCTTTTTGACACAAAAAAGATGGGTACACGCGTGCTCTCTGTCTCTTACACAGCTTGATTCAGGTGAGCATTCATGTCTGAAAAGGATTAAATATTTTTCTAGAAGTTAGATCATATAATTTCCCCCTCTCTTGACAGGTGATTGTCGATGAACAGAACCTGGATTTCCTGTTGGCATACACCATTTCTGCTATTCAGCAGTGCAGCTCCTGGACACACATGCAGATTCTCCAAGCCTTGGCAGCCCTGGTTTACTGCAATGGCTCAAAGTGTCAAAAGGTAGTTTAAACTGCATTCTGTCTTTCCTTTGAAAGGTTGGGAGCACAGGCTCTGAACCAGCAAGCCTGTGTTCAGGTTTCTGTCCTGCCATTAATTAGATGTGTAACGTTGAGTAACCCTTCCTCAGTCACTCTGAGCCTCATTTTCTCAGGTGTAAAATAGTTCCTCTGAGGGTGAAGTCTCACTTGTAAAGTGCTTGGCACTTGGTAAATATTAATCATTATTATTGTTATCATTATCCTTCAGCTGTGCAGCCAAGACGAAAGAGCTTCAGCAACAACCTAGGCTGGGAGTGCTGATCCTTACTGATGTTTTGGGGGCATATTTTTGCGTGCCTATCTGAAGGATTTACCTAGCAGCTAGTCTTTTGGTACCTAAATTCCCTTTAGTTAAAAAAAAGAAGAGAGAAATCTATTTAAAAAGTAACGTTTTCCTAGAAGCTTTTCTTCGGCCAACATTGGCTGTGATGTTGTTTCAGTACCTCCCAGACTTGCTTGGCAAGAGCGGACTCTTGATGAAGCTGAGTGACTTGGCTCAGTCGGACCCTGAAGTTAGGAGAGCTGCAGTGCATTGTATGGCAAACTTATGTCTCAGGTATGTGGATTCAGTCAGCTTTCCCAGGTGTAATAAGATAGGGCCTCTCATGGGCCCTTTGTAGGTGGTTCAATCTGTCTGAAGCCAGAGCCAACTTAGAAAAATAACCTACTTTGCATGTCCCATGCTCTTTGCTAATGACATCATCTTATGTTGTTTATTTTTAATTTTAATGTTGCTTGTGAAGAAAGCTTATGAAGAAGTGAAGGACTAGGACCTTAGACTAGGACTTTATTTCTAAAGTGTGGTAAAAGTGATATATGTGCAATATGTTGAGGTTTTGTTTTCTGTTGGTATAAATTCTAACCATATTAAGTCTTCTAGAAGGATATATTCATATTAATTTAACCTTTGGTGAGATATATCTGTCAAGGCCAATTTCTTTGAAGAAAACAGAACCAATCCCAGCTGCCCTTCTAAATTCATGCAATAGAAAGTGAGTGGCACAGGTTTGAACTGATGTGTAATATCTTGTCTCTACATTGCAGTGTTGTCCAGTGGCTAGGAAGGCAGGTTCAGCTGTGTGATTCTAGCTTGACAACCTGTCTGCATTATTTCCCTCTAAGAACTGAAAAGCGTAATAAAAAAGATTTCGCTTTCTGTGTACTTGTTTCACTACAGACTTCTGTAACTTTTCCCTGTAGAAACCATTCTTCCTGTTCGTTCCAGCCTCGTGCCTGTCCACAGCAGTAGTTAATTAACCAGAGTGCACAATCTTCTATGATACAGTTTCATTCAAGGGTATATTCCAACTCCATTAGTCAGTATTGCTGTTACTTTTAATTCTTATTCTTTTGCAAGCCCCATTTCAAAGGCGACTGAGTTGGAGTTGCTTTTTCTGTGTGTGTTTTAGTGTGCCAGGACAGCCGTACTTGGAGGAGCCCTACCAAAATATCTGCTTCCAAGCTTTCTTGACCACTTTACAGGCTCCAAAATCATCTGATATGGATGATATCACGTTTTGCATGGTAGGTGAGACCACCACTAATCCTGTGACTGTTACAGATGTGTTTAGAAGCAGCAGTAGAACAAAAGCTGCTATTAAAGAGTTTAATTTTGTTGCTGTATTAGTTTTGTCTAGAGATATAGGCATAAAGGGATGTTTATAACCTAAAAAGGCTGAGCCCATATCTTCAGGTTTAAATTACAAGAAATTATTTTTGTTTGTTTTGTTTTGCCATTTTTTTTGTTTGTTTGGCAATTCTAGGTTCTTAAACTATTTTTACCCTCCTGACTATAAAAGCGGAAATAAAAAATTTCTGACTAGTGACTGTCTATTAGATGGAAGGGAAAGGAGTGGATTTCAACAATATCTGCAATATTTTATTTCTTTTTTTAAAAACCTGATGCAGATATGACAGTTTATTAACATGATTTAAATTCGAAGTGACACATTTCAAAAATTACAAATCAAAGATGATGAAAGTTTCTTATAGTCCCCAGCTTAGATAGAACCACTGGGAACAATTTGTTCTACATGCCCCCAGATTTTTTTTGTATATAAATGAGCATATTTGTAATTTTTAAATGGGATCATATTTAATATGCTGTTTTGCAGCTCTCTCTCCTTTTTAAACTTAATATATCTTGGACATCTTTTCAATACCTGTTGATGTACTTCATGCTTTCTAACTGCTGTAGCTGGGAGACCTTGGCAATTTACTTAACTTCTTGAGCCTACATGTTCCTCATCTCTGAAATGGGAGAAATGTTATGACTACCTTGTAGAGGTCTTATGAGGTGTATATGAACTGTTGATAAAAGCACTTAAATATGCTTGGAAAAGTGCTTGCTATTATTGTTAAATTTCATATGTAGCAGAGGGTTAGCTTCTTAAATAATTATCATAATTGATGGAAAATTAAAGTTTTTTTCAGTGATTCCACTATTTCAAATAAGGCTGCAGTTCACATCCTTTCCATGTAGAGAGTACTTCTTAAGGACAGAATCCTAGAAATGACATTACTGGCCAAAAAATTAATCTTGATCAAAATTGCCCTCTAGAAACCTGTCCCCACAGACATTTCTTTGCTTTTAAGAGCTGCTGTGAAAAGAGCTGTTTTGGTTACTGCATGATAGAGATTTCCGGTTTCCAATCTCTGCTGCCACATTTTTATTCCTATCATACTCTTCCCACTAAACATCTCTTTTTTTCTTCTTGCTCATGATTAGTACGTGTGGGTTTATAAACATGTACGAAAAGACCACTCTTATTCAATAGAAGTACTCCATTCTTCTAGAAAATAATTAGTAGTAGCTCATCAGCTTTCTTCTCTGGATCCTCATCTCTGCTCTTTTTTTCCCCCTCCCCTGCCTAAAGTTTTTTTCATCATCTAAAGACTTTTCTTTCTCTGTCCTACGTGGTGCTAGAAAGTTGGTCCCTGGACAACCAAATTTCATTTACCTTTTAACTTGGTCTCCTTTTTCCGTCTAGTTGTTACAAAATGCATTAAAAGGTATACAGTCTCTTCTAAATGGTGGGAAGATGAAACTGACACAGACTGATGAACTTGGAGCTCTTCTGGCTGTGCTAAAGGTAAGGCATTGCCCGTTTAAACCCCAGGTACTCATGTGGTTAGTGTCTTTCCTGTTTACACCCCAGACATAAGGACCAGTTTACATCATTACTCCAAGGCTAGCTTTAGGGTATTATATTTTAAGAGAGAAGAATAAAATGTTCATATGTAAACATATTTAAAATTAAGAACTGGGACTTCCCTGGTGGCACAGTGGTTAAGAATCTGCCTGCCAACACAGGGGACACGGGTTCAAGCCCTGGTCCAGGAATATTCCAGATGCCGTAGAGCAGCTAAGCCCATGCACCGTGACTACTGAGCCTGCGCTCTGGAGCCCGCAAGCCACAACTACTGAAACCCGCGTGCCTGGAGCCTGTACTCCGCAACAAGAGAAGCCACTGCAGTGAGAAGCCCGTGCACTACAACAAAGAGTAGCCCCAGCTTGCTGCAACTAGAGAAAAGCCCGTGTGCAGCAACAAAGACCCAATGCAGCCAAAAATAAACAAATCAATTAAAGATAAATAAAATAAAATTAGAACTGAAGAGGCTACATCTTGCTTTAGTAAATTTATGAAAATTCTAAAATTTTATTGAGAATAGGTTATGAGGTATGATCTGTAGATTATTTAATTTTAGATTATCTTGAATCTGTTTGGACTTGAAAGAGGAGCCGGTGCTTCTCCTTGGCTTTAGCTCCCATGTAGTAGGCAGGCCAATCAAGACGTGTATCATTAGGCTGCCGTCCTTTGGCTTCTGAGCCTGCCAGTCAGTGGGAGAGTCAGATCAACCTCTCTAGGGATCCAGCTGTCTTCAGTTCAGCCAAGAAATAGTAAGAAATTTAGTAGTGGCCTTAGACCAAAGCCATGTAGATAACTTAGCTTTATCATGACTAAAACTTTACTTCTTTTCCTGTACCATCTCCCCTACTCCCTAATAGATAACAGAGAGGTAGATTTGGACATGGATATGCAAAATAAAATGATAGATTGGTTAAAAAATTTATAGATAAAATATTGGACAAAACTGATTGGATAAATTTTTTAAATTAGTAAATAAAAGTAGTAAGTAAATAAACTAGAATCTAAAGTTTAACCTGATCTGGCCAAACCAGATCCCTCTGGTCTAGATGAAATTAAACTCTCCTTTAAGCTCTAAACCTTCAGGGTATCTATTTTCTGTCCCATTTCAGTTTCCTTAATAAAGCTTTTAAACATTAATCTGTTCATCTGTGTGATTCAGAACATCGTGAATAATTCTGTTTTATGATTCACTGTATGTGTGTTTGTGTGTTCCTTAATCATCATTACTAGAAAACCATGTTCCATGGACTCCCTGGACTAAACATAGAGATGCCCACGGTGTTGTACCCCACTCCACTTCCTCAGTATGATGGACGACCCCCCATCAAACCGCAACAGACAGAATCCAGCACTACTCGACCAGCTGTGGTACATTTACGTATATTTAGATTTAAGTTGTGGATTGTTTTAAATTGCTTGCTATGTGTGTTTTCTATGACTTGCATTACTGCTGTGCCAAAGGCTCACCTTGAATTTGATTTCAACTTAGGGTTTTTAGCATAGTAAATTTAAATTCATCAGCCTGCTAAAACTACCAGTTAGAACATCTTACACTTCTAAGTGGTCTAGGCAATATAACAGCTATAAAAATGGGCATTCGGGGCTTCCCTGGTGGCGCAGTGGTTGAGAGTCCGCCTGCCAATGCAGGGGACACGGGTTCGTGCCCCGGTCTGGGAAGATCCCACATGCCGCGGAGCGCCTGGGCCCTTGAGCCATGGCCACTGAGCCTGCGCGTCCGGAGCCTGTGCTCTGCAACAGGAGAGACCACAACAGTGAGAGGCCCGCGTACCGCAAAAAAAAAAAAAAAAAAAAAAAAAGGCATTCACTTTATACCCGTAGCCAAACATCCGCATCCCTCAAATGCCCAACACCACAGGTCAACAGGCGTTTTCTCCAAGCTGGTAAATATTACAGGTCTCTGTTGCCACTGCCAAATTTCCCAGTCTTTCCAGATAGATGCCATCTCCCTCCTGTTTCTGTTGGAGAACCTAAAGCATACAGATATGTGGCTGAGGTATTGCACCTAGAAGTGTAATAGCTGATTAAAATGCTTATAATTAGAAATTCTTTCACTCATTCACTTACCATTTACTGAGCATCTGTTATATCCCAGACATTGTGCTAAGCGTTAGGAACATAGATTGTGGTTTTAGGAATTTGGGGGAGAAAACGAAAGTGGATAAATAAACAGCTACAGTGCAGTATTATGATTTCTTTCAACAGAATATTCACAGGGTATTCTAGGAGCACATTCAGGGCAACCAATAGAGAAGTAAGGGGGTGCTTTTTAAAAGATATAGTGGTTAACCTGAGCCTCAAGAATGCATCATAGTATAGAGAAGGAAGGAGAATGTTTTATTCAGAGGGAACAACAGGTACACAGACTTAGGGAATGTGAGTTGAATAATGGGCTAGAGTGTCAGGTGTGTGGAGGGGAAGGTGGGACAAGCATGTAGCAGAGGCCAAATCGTAAGGGTCATATACAGTGTGCTGAGGAGTTTGGGTTTTTATCTTATAGGTGGTGGAAATGAAGCATCTGATATAGGGGAGTGATATGATCAGATTGGCATTTCGGAGAAATCACCGTGATAGCAAGTAGAAGGGTGTGAGTCTAGAGCCACATTAATAACTCAAGGCAGAAGTCATGAGGACCTTCTCTCCTAAAGGTTAGGGACCTTGAGAATGCAGAGGAGAGCACAGATTCCAAAGATCTTTGGATGTCCAAAAGAAGGAAGTAGGAGAAGAGAAAGAAACTGGCTTTTACTTCAAGTTTTTGATTGTTTGTTTGTTTGTTTGTTTGGCTGTGCCGCATGGCATGCAGGATCTTAGTTCCCCGATCAGGGATCGAACTCGTGCCCCCTGTAGTGGAAGTGTGGTGTTGTAACCACTGGACCACCAGGGAAGTCCCAGGCTTTTACTTTATATCTGAAAAGCCCCAGTGCTCTAAAACCTGGATTGTGTGTAAAGGGGTAACATCCCTGCTATGCATCTAGAGTGGTGCTAGCTGCGTGTCCTGTTTGGGAGACCTGAGAAAATAGTCACACAAGTCATTTTCTGTAGACCTTGATCTCTTGCAGAACCTTTGTTGAGAAGGCTGAATGCTTTCACAACCATGCAAGGAAGGTGGCATTCGTCCGTACTTAAACAGATGAGGAAAGGCAAGCTCAGCGAGGCTAAATGATTTGCCCAGGATCACAGATATAGAATTTAAACCCAGGTGACAAGTTTTGCTCTGTCCCATGTATTTCCTACCTTGTTTCTTATGGTCCAGTAAGGTATACATAAACGCTTAGCATAGTGCCTGACGCATGGGGTATTAAGTGCCGCTTTTTTCTCTTCTCCTCTTCTTTATCCACACTACGTGTTGGGGACGTATTTAGTAATTATCAAATGAGAAGTTACCAATAGCTATCATATATATGTTTTTATTTGCTCCTAAAATCAGAATAAAAGGAAAAAATCAAAAGTAAAAGCGAAGAAAATCCAGCAAGGAGAGGAGGAGGAGGAAGAATCCAGTGGTGAAAGAGAAGTAGCCCCAGTCACTGGCTCAAGCAGGCTGAACCCGCATAAAGGGGACACTCAGTGCCCCTCCTCCCTGGGTGTTCTGAGTTTGCCATTAGCTGGAAGTGGAGCTGCAGGAAAAGACCAAGTCTCCTCATCCTTCAGTTCTTCCAGTTGGAAGAGAGTCAGCAGTAGTGAGTCAGACTATTCTGATGCTGAAGGAGGCATGCAGAATAAAGTGAGGTAGTAGTATTTTGTTATATTTTTATGCCTTATATTCTAAGTTGTGTGTATAAGTTTCTAACCTTACTTAAAAGTCTGACTTCCACCTGTGATTTAACTTGGAAGAGTCTCATTTATGTGGGACTTCGTGTTACTATGCATTTTGCATTGTTCCCTTATCTGCCTTTGTACATGTGGTTCCTCTGCCTCAGTTATTCTTTCTTTCACTTTTTTTGCCTTTTGCCTTGTTAACCACTACCCATCTTCAGTATGAGCTCAGCAATCATATAGTCTGAGAAGCCTTTTCTGACCCCCTATTCCGGCTTAGGTACCCCTCCTATGTGACTGTTTGACTTATCTCTGATTACTTACTGTGTTGTAATCTCTTTAACTCTGTGTCTCTGCCGTTAATAAGCTTGTCAAGGGCAAGGGCTTAGTTTATGTCTGCCAGCCTCAGCACAGTGCCTGGCCCATACATAAGGATTGTCAGTACATATCTGTTAGATGAATGGATACTCTGTAGTATCTCATATTTAATACTGATTTCCTAATATCAAAATGTTGCCCTCTTATTCTCTATCTAGTTGTGTTTTTTAAATTGTTGACTTTATTAACTTGTTAGAAAAACAAATTGCTTTAACATGTTTTAATCACATTTTGAAGTAATTTTTAAAATGTTGGCATCTTTCAGATTTATTTAGAATGTTGAATTTCCCATTGTATCATTTGAGTTGGATGGAATAAATAGCATTTCATGCTTATGTTTTTAAAAACAATTAAAAGGCTTTTTTCTTCCTTCTTTTGTTTATTAAAGGTCTTACCAAGCCAAAGTTCGCCAAGGAGCATTAGCCTGTTTTCTTTCTACTATAAAATCAATAGAAAAAAAAGTTCTTTATGGCTACTGGTCAGCCTTTGTTCCTGATACACCTGAGCTTGGAAGCCCACAGTCTGTGTCTTTGATGACCCTGACATTAAAAGATCCTTCTCCAAAGGTAAGAGCATTTAAATTCTAAGTGTTACAACTAGGAAGAAAATCTTTACAAGTCTTCTTGTTTTCTCTGCCCCATCGGATCTTATCTGAACAAGGCTCTTATTAATACCGGCCCAAGTCCTGACTTGAGAACCACTAAATGGGCAGGAGGATAGGAAATGGGCTTATGTGAATATCAGGTGGAGGGAGATCACACTGAGCTTACGTCCTGCCCCAGGGCTTGCTTCAAGCCTGCGCACACTGAGTTATTGTTTCAGAGTCCTCTTTGAGCTGCACTGAAGTAGCTGTGCTTCTCTCTCTTTTATGAAAATGTTGATTGCCATGGTGTTTATAATAGAAAAAAGTTAAAAATGGCTTTAATACTCACTGGAATATCATGGTGTATAATGGTTATGAAAGATGTATAAGGCTTAGGGAAATGCTGATGATGCTTTATGAAAGTATAGGATATAGAATTATATGATCCCAACAGTGGTTTTTTTCCTTCAACTTTTCCATATTTTTCACATCACATGTAATAAATAGTAATACATATTTTAATGAGAAAAACTTATTTTTAGAAAAGAAGGAAAAGTAACTCGGCAGTCATGGATAGCTACAGCAAGGTAACTATGGCTGATCAAATATTTACCTCTTCTTGGATATGTTAGCTCTTTTCCAGAAGTTAGCTTTTTACCCAAATAAGGAAAACAGTCTGCTGTTTAGATTCCTCTTACAATAATGAACATTAAAAAGTCATGCTAAATGGCATCTGGTATCCTCAGGTAGTTAACCTACCCTCTCAAAATGAATAGTTTTAGTTAGGCCAATAGTATTGTTTTCTGTTTTTAAGATTTTTCCCTTAAAAGTAAGGAAGACTAGCAAGCCATCATACATTGAAACTCCCTTTGATCATCTCCTTGACTAGCTAATTGCTATATAAGAAAGCTTCTAAATGACCCTTCAACACTTTTACAGGGTGAAGAAAAATAAACTAGCTTCAATTATGCACACAGAAAAATTCCTTGTACGGTATTTCAAATACCCAATATAGTAAATAGTTAAACCAGTAGAAATTTTTCAGATTGATAGATGATTCAGTCAATCTGAAAAATTTCTGCTGGTTTAACTATTTAGTATATTGGGTATTTGAAATACCGTACAAGGAATTTCAAATACCCAATATACTAAATAGTTAAACCAGTAGAAATTTTTCAGATTGACTGAATCATCAGCAAATGAGAACCTGAAAAATGGTGGTGGAAAATAAATAAATAATGAGGCCATTCTAGTAATTGGAAGGAAAACTGCTATGAAGGTTGAAAAAATATATATATATGTATGTATTTATGTTTTTGAAGACCCTCCAGCTGAGGGGAGCTGCCGTAAGTAGCCAAGGAGATGGAGATGAAAGTAGATTGAAATAATTTTCATGATGTTTATATCTTTGTATTTTTCAAACATTTACATCTGAATTGCCATGAGAAATTTTACTTATTGCAAAGTGGTCCTCCTTGATTTGTGTACTTCTTAGATATGTTCTTACTGTTTAATTTCAGTAATGCAAGAGATGTGATGAGTGAAAAAAAATATAGAACTCCCTTCTGGAGAAGTCCTAGGTCTAGTACGAAAGCCACACAAAGGTCCTGGAGAAAGGGAAGAACAGTCATCATTCTTATACAGGTTTTTTAAAAGATCAAAGTAATTATTAAAATTCATGAGTTCAGTGTAATGGCAAGCGAAATGAATATACTCAGATTTTTTAGCAGATACTAGGTTTAGAATGGTGTAAATAAGGGTCATGATAATTGTCCACAACAGGTCTTGGAGCGCACCAATGCAAACTGTGCATAGTGTAATTAATTGTGAACCAAGACCCATGTTAGAAAAAAGTGTTTTGGTAGATGATGTCAGTGAGAGAGGCTTTTTAGAAAGACTTCTAGAAAGTTACATGCAAAAATTAAAAGTACTAGTTCATGGACTTCCCTGGCAGTCCAGCGGTTAAGACCCTGCGCTTCAACTGTAGAGGGCGCAGGTTCAATCCCTGGTCGGGGAACTAAGATCCCACATGCCGCAAGAAATGGTCAACAAAAAAGTACTAGTTCATGTCATTGGAATAGAACAGCATTCTGGATTGATCAGAGCTAGGTTAAAAGGCGCAGGCATGTGTAAAAGCTGAGTGGTCATCTCAGGTGCTTATTGAGTATAGAGTTGGATAGTATAGACTGAAGTGTGTCTTAGCCAGGATGAAACATGACAAGACAAAAATCGTGCCTCTTCTCCTTGAAGTACACAGTGATGATGGTTTTAAGTTCATGGCAGCTCTGATACGACCTATGGTAGATTCAGTTGGAAGCACAGTTGTCACTGGTACACTGAGAAATTTTCCAGAGAGAAATGGACAGAAGGAAACATGATTGGACTGCTCCATTCAGAACACCAACAATGACAGGGATTACTTCCAGGAAACTGGAATGTTAGATGCTAGAAGGGTTCATTGAGAAGGAGAAAACTTAGAAATTTCCTCTAGGATTTGGCAGTGTGATGGTACTTGGGAAATTGTCACATGTTTACATGCTGGAAATATGCTTCAGAAAGCACATCCTATGTTTTCAGGAAAGAGAGAGCAATCAGTATAATAATACGACTAATTAAAATGATACTAATACTACTAGTAACAATATGACTAATTTAAGAATTTCTTCTATATGATTTCCTCAGGTGTTACAAAAGTAGATTATATATATCAACAAGACATGACCTAAGGGACAAACTGTAGGGCGTACCTTCCTCTTGGTACCTTTAGAATTATCCTGATTTTCAAATTCCATGATGATTATTTGTTTCTCTTTTAGAGGGCTATGAAATGTGGAAGCAAATCATAATCTAGATAATAGATAGCATAACTAGGAAAGAGAATAAAGAGTTGAAACTTTTAAGTGTCACAGAATGGTAGGTAATCAGGTTTCCTCTTTTATGGTCAATTAAGAACAGGTGACCTTTGCTTGGAGGTCTCTAAATCTAGAGACCTTGACACAGTATGCACATGCCTCCACCTAAAAGGCACCCAACTTTGGGGGTGTGCTCAAATGAAATTAACCCTGAACATATGTGAAGAATAATCAGGACTTGGACAAAGCCAAAGACAAACATAGCCAGGTGCCCTGCGTGGAAACCTCAGTGTTAGCCATTCCCAGCAGTGATGACTTCATCACTCTCCCAGAAATATGCTGAGACTGAACATACGTAAAAAAGGAAAAAATAAGGATTGACTGAGCTACCTCAGCAAAAATTTCTACTATATCCTTAAATAGCAAAAAAGGAAAAGTGCTTTCTTGTTTCATTACCTTTGAACAAGCCTTCGTGCCCAAGGAGGTAAAACTACCCTCTAGTGAAACTGAGTGCACTGATGTTTGTAAGATTAAAAAGGCTTTCATCTACCAATGTAAATATTCAAGCAATAAAAACTTAACAAAATGAGCTCTCTAGAGAGCTGTACCTCTTATGGTTTGCTTATACTTCAGCACTTTCTGCTGGAAGTGCTGATTAGAATGGTAAACAGTACTATATTGATATAAAAATAAATGAAGCAGAACTTGAACCTGATTCAGTGTCATGAATAGCATTTTTATAACAACAAAGGTATATTGAACAGTGTTTAAAGGAAATAAATCAGCACTATGAGAAGTAAAATTCGATATAGTATCATATTTCCATATAGATTTTATACCTCGATGGTAAAAAAATGACTAATTTCGGTGACATTCTTTTGTTTTCATCTGTGATAGTCATGAATGCTTTTTCCCACTTTGGGTACCAAAGTTAATTGAGCTGAAAAATTTTTACTTTTGAGTATTAGTTTATTTCTTTCTACAACTTGGCTTTTAATTTTATTTGGTTTGTGAGCTGTTGAAATTGTAACTTTTAATTATGTGCTAAAGAAATGGAGGTTTAGCATAACATCTGCCTTTTTCGGTTAAGACCAGCCAGCAATCTAATCAGAGGCTGGCATACTATGGCCTGTGGGCCCAATCTGGCCAACTACCAGTTTTTGTATGACCTATGATCTAAGAATGGTTTTTACGCTTTCAAAAAAATTTTTTTAATAAAAGAATAATATTTTGTGACATGTAAAATTTATATGAAATTCAGATTTCACTGTCCATAAGTAAAATTTTATTTGAACACAGTCATACTTATTTCTTTGTACAGTGTCTGTGCTCCCATAGCAGAGTTGAGTGGTCGCAACAAAGACTCTGTGGCCTGCGAAGTCTGGACTATAAAATTTGTGCTACTGGTGCTTTGTGGAAAAGGGTTGCTAGCACCTCATCTGAGTTCTTCTTGGACCAGCTGACTTGTGCACGAACTCGCTCTCTGTCTCTCTCACACACACTTTCCTAATACATTGTCAACTTCCTGCCTTCCTTAAATGATTATGCTTAATTCCAAAGACTCGTACTACTATACTACAAATTTGTTCTCAAAGCAATATATCTTTAGTTTTTTGTTTATGATTCCATTCTACAAAAAACATGCAGGAATGATTTATTTCTTGGTAATTTGGAGATAACAGTTGAAGATTTTCTGGAAAACCTTTTTCACACCAAACTCAGATATGCTTCATATTGAGTAAATACTTAGCTTAGATCCTAGAATTATAATGTCGATTCCTTACTTTTTAAATATCTGACTGAAAGGTTTAATTGACATTTTGGGGTGAGCTGGCCAAACAGGGTACAGTATTACTTCATATTAGTAGTCCTGCATTTATCACCTGCATTCCATTTTGGTTAAATTGGCTTTCTTTTCCTTTCTTTTTTTTCTTTTCTGATTTTTAATACTGCAGAATCATCAGAATACCAATTACAAGTAATCTTTTAACCTTATAAAGAAAATCTTAATGCAGTGGCACTATTCCTGATAGATACAGCAGTCCATTGATAAAGGTGCACATGTTTTCCTTTCTATCCATAAAGTTATATTTAATAGTATTCCTTTGAGTATCAAAGATTTTATTGCAGATTTTATTTTCTGTACCTAAGAATGTTTCTGAAAGTTGGGTCACTAATGGTGCCTGCCAAGCTGAGTATGCACAAAGTTTCTAGTATCCTATTTACTATTGAGCACTCACGGGCGCTTTAGGTTGGAACGTAAAGCAGAAGATCCTCAGGAACTTTGATATGAAACAGACCCTAGATGCGTGTAGTTTTTCCTGCCCACAGGCGGTTTGCTTTTCTCTTTTAATTTGGCTTTATGCTTTAATAAACTAGGCTTCTCATCTTTAAGTTATTTTCATGCTTGTGACGTCAGGTTTTTATACTGTGGTGCAGCTTAGGCTTATGCCTTACAGTAGGAAGCCCTAACAGCCATGTGATTTGAGGCTCTGTTGGTTTTTTGAAGTGTGGCGGTGGGGCGGCGCGCAGGTGGCTTAGTTCGCGGCTGCTCTTAGGGCCTGATGGATAATCACATTGCCTTTATTCCTCTAATTAAAGGGATCCTAAATACTTTGAAAATGAAAAACATATATATAGGGAGAAGGGGATTCGACTCCTGATTTCTAACTGATGTGCATCATCCTGAAATTTCAGACGCGTGCCTGTGCTCTGCAAGTTTTATCTGCCATCTTGGAAGGCTCAAAGCAGTTTCTTTCTGTTGCTGAAGATACCAGTGACCACAGAAGGGCTTTCACTCCCTTTTCTGTAATGATTGCTTCTAGCATTAAAGAGTTGCACAGATGTCTTTTGTTAGCTTTGGTGGCTGAATCATCTTCACAGACCCTTACTCAGATAATTAAGGTAAATGTGCCAAGTTATCGGTGAGTTAACAGAAGCAGTTTCTCTCTTTTTGCATAATGTTTATATTGCCCAAAAGTGAATTGACTTACGAATATAACTAAGTAGTAATTTTATTAAAGATATACTGTTTGGAAGTCTGTTCCTACTTGTCTGATCATAGCTACAATCTCTGTATGTCCAAATAAATGTTTTACTAAAAGTACTGCTTTATCTTTAGTATTACGTTGGACCAATGAGAATACAAGTGTTATTCCCCCTGAAAAAAAACCAAAAAGGAGAAGGATTGGTTTTTAAATAAGTATAAAGACTTTTTAAATTAAAGGCTCTAAAATTTTGTCTCTATGCTGTGACTGTATCAGGCCCACTGATGAGCTCTTCTTTGTGTTTTGCAGTGCCTTGCAAACTTAGTATCAAATTCACCTTATAACCGTCTGAAACTCAGCCTGCTGACCAAAGTCTGGAACCAGATAAAGCCTTATATCCGCCACAAAGGTTGGTGGTAGTTTGAAACTGATTGCTTCTTTATATCAATCAGATCTAGATTATTAGTTTAAAAAAATAGAGCATTTTTATAACTCTAAGATATCTCTGCTTATTCTTCTCAAATTTTGGGGGGTATCAACTATTGCTAGAACCCCACTTTTGACCCCTAAAGCCCCAGTGGACACCACTGGAAAGAAGTGACCTGGAGAATTAACTGTAAAGTTTAATGCCTCTTCAATGCATCAGTGCAGTGACCAGGGTATCCCTTTAGAGTTGAGATTGAGCAAAATCCCTGGGGGTCCCACTCTAGTATGTAATAGTTCATATCCTTTAAATATAAGTAGAGGATGGACGGACAGTCAGATAGACAGACATTATCCTCATTTTGGAAAGAAGAAGTGGAATATAAAACCAAACTTCTTTAACATTATCTCTTCTGGAGTTCAGATAAAATTTCAGCACCTCAAATCTAACTACTGTCTTATTTCTTATTTCCTGACTTACTCCCACATATAATATATATGTGTTGCCTTTAGATTTGTTTTTCTTTTGTTCCAAGCTTCAGGATCAGACCACATTCTGTTGAGTTCTTAGTCAGAATTGTAGAACTTGAAGGAGGCATGGATGTTTTTGTGCCATCGTGGGAGATGTTCTGGACCCAGTTTCAGTCTGCAGCTCACTCCCATTTTTGCCATCGCATAGCCATGACCTTCTCTGAACCCTAATTTCCTCCTAACAGGAAGATCTATGCCTACCTCATAAGATTTTTATGAGGCTTAAATGAGATAATGATATGAAAACAAAGTCCAATCCATCCCTTTCACCAGTGTGTAAAAGGGGACCCAGGAAGGTAAATCTTGCCTTAAGATTGCTTATCACGTTTAGTTGCAGAGGTAAGATTAAGACAGCCCAAGTCTTCTGGCTCAGTCCCCTGCTCATTCCACCGCACTAGCTTCTCTTCATCTGCAAACTGAGGGGAGTGGACCGTGTCTCAAAGGTCCCTTTCAAGTATCTGACTTTGTCCTCCAGCAACCTTTTATTATTAAAATGTTCAAACCCACAGAAAATTTGTACTATTGTACAGTGAACACCTGTTACCTCTACCTAGACTTAACAGTTGTTAACACTGTCATATTTGCTTTCTCTCTCTACATATATGTATCAGTGTGTATATGTGTACATGTATGTGTTTATGTGCATATTTTGGTCTATGTGTACATATTTATATAGACTTTTTCCCCTTGAACCATTTGAAGGTAAATTATAGACATATTTCACCCTAAATACCACAGTACGTATCTCCCCAAAATAAAGACAGTCTCCTAAAAAACACAATACCATTCTCACACCTAAGAAAATTACATTGATTCCATAGCATTATCTAATGTCTAGTCCACATTCAGATTTCCTCATGTGTCCCCAAAAGTCTTTTATAGCTTTTTTTAAAAACCTGGGTTCATTCAAGGTTCATGCATTATATTTAGTTTTTATGTCACTTTAGCCTTTTAAACTTTTTTTTAAATTGAAGTGTAGTTGGCATTATGTTCAGGTGAGCATAATGATTCAACATTTAAATACATCACAAGTGATCACCACGGTAAGTCTAGTAGCTAGCCATCTCTCACAGTACAAAATTATTACAGTATTATTGACTATATTCCTTATGTTGTATATTATATCCCTGTGACTTAATTATTTTATAACTGCAAGTTTGTAACCTCTTAATCCCTTTCACCTGTTTCACGCATCCCCTAACCTCCTCTGGCAACCACCAATTTGCTCTCTGTATCTATAAGTCTGTTTCTGTTTTGTTTGTTCATTTGTTTTGCTTTTTAGATTCCACATATAAGTGAGATTATGCAGTATTTGTCTCTGTCTGACTTATTTAACAGCATAATACCCTCTAGTTCCATCCATGTTGTTGCAAATGGCAAGATTTCATTTTTTAAAAATAAATTTATTTATTTATTTATTTTTGGCTGCATTGGGTCTTCATTGCTGTGTGCAGGCTTTCTCTAGGTGCGGCGCCCTGACTTCTCATTGCAGTGGCTTCTCTTGTTGTGGAGCACAGGCTCTAGGCCCATGGCTTCAGTAATTGTGGCACATGGGCTCAGTAGTGGTGGCTCGTGGGCTCTAGAGCACAGGTTCAGTAGTTGTGGTGCACAGGCTTAGTTGCTCTGTGACATGTGTCATCTTCCCAGACCGGGGCTTGAACCCGTGACCCCTGCATTGGCAGGCGGATTCATAACCACTCTGCCACCAGGGAAGTTCTTTTTTTTATGGCTGAGTAATATTCCCTTGTATACATATGCCACATCTTTTTTATCCACTGAGGTTGGGCATTTAGGTTGTTTCCATATCTTGGCTATTGTAAATAATGCTGCAGTGAACATTGGGGTGCATATATCAAATCAGTGTTTTTGTTTTCTTTGAGTGAATACCCAGAAGTGGAATTGCTAGATCGTATGGTAGTTCTGTTTTTAATTTTTGAGGCACCTCCATAGTGTTTTCTATGGTGGCTGCACCAATTTACATTCCTGCCAACAGTACACGAGGGTTCCCTTTTCTTCACATCCTTGCCAACACTTGTTTCTTGTCTTTTTGATGATAGCCATTGTGACAGATGTGAGGTGATGTCTCATTGTGCTTTTGATTTCCCTGATGATTAGTGGTGATTAGTAATGTTGAGCATCTTCTCATGTTTTTCTTGGCCATTTGTATGTCTTCTTTGGAGAAAGGGCTGTTCAGGCTCTCTGACCATTTTTTAATGGGATTGGTTTTTTTTGTTACAGAGTTTTATGATTTCCTTTTTAAGAAATATATATATATACACACATACACATACACACACGGATATATCATTGGCAAATATCTTCTCCCATTAAGTAGGTTGCCTTTTCATTTTACTAAAGATTTCTTCCACTGCGTAAAAGCTTATTAGTTTGATGTAATCTGACTTATTTTTGCTTTTGTTTCCCTTGCCTGAGGAGACAAATCCAAAAAAATACTTCTAAGACTGACATCAAAGAGTCTACAACCTATGTTTTCATCTAGGTGTTTTATGGTTTCAGGTCTTACGTTTAAGTCTTAAACCCATTTTTAATTTGTTTTTGTATATGATACAAGAAAATGGTCCAGTTTCACTCCTTTGCATGTAGCTATCCAGATTTCCCAACACCATTTATTGAAGATGCTGTCTTTTCTCCATTGCATATTTTTGCTGCCATTGTCATAGATAAATTAACCATATAAGTGTGGGTTTATTTCTGAGCTCTCTATTCTGTTTTGATTACTGCAGTGTTGTAGTATAGTTTGAAATCAGGGCATGTGATATCTCCAGCTTTGTTCTTTTTTCTCAAGATTGCTTTGGCTATTTGGGGTCTTTGGTGGTTCCCTACAAGTTTTAGGATTATTGGTTCTAGTTCTGTGAAAAATGCCATGGGTATTTTGATGGTGAGTGCATTGAACCTGTAGATTGCTTTGGGTTGTAAGGACACTTTAACAATATTAATTCTTCCAGTCCATAAGCATGGTATATGTATCTTTCCATTTATTTATGTTGTCTTCAGTTTCTTTCATCAATATCTTATAGTTTTCAGAATACAGGTCTTTCACCTTCTTGGCTAAATTCTTAGGTGTTTTTTTTTTTTTGATGCAATTGTAAATGGCATTGTTTTCTTAATTTCTTTCTCTGATGGATTGTTATTAGTGAATAGAAATGCAACAGATTTCTGTATATTAATTTTATGCAACTTTACTGAATTCATTTATTCTAATAGTTTTTTGGTGGAGTCTTCAGGGTTTTCTATATATAGTATAATGTCATCAGTGACAGTTTTACTTCTTCCTTTCCAATTTGGATGCCTTTTATTTCTTTTTCTAGTCTGATTGCTGTGTCTAGGACTTCCAATACTCCATTGAATAGAAGTGGCAAGAGTAGGCATACTTGTCTTGTTCCTAACCTTAGAGGAAATGCTTTCAGCTTTTCACTGTTCAGTATGTTAGCTGTGGGTTTGTCATATATGGCCTTTATTATCTTGAGGTATGTTCCCTCTATATCCACTTTGTTGAGAGGTTTTAGCATAAAGTGATGTTGAATTTTGTCAAAAGCTTTTTCTGCATCTATTGAGATGATATATGATTTTTACTCTTCATATTGTTAATGTAGTGTATCAGGTTGATTGATCTGCAGATATTGAACCATCCTTGCATCCCTGAGGTAAATCCCATTTGATCATGATGTATGATCCTTTAAATGTATTGCTGACTTTGGTTTGCTGATATTTTGTTGTGGATTTTTTCATCTGTGCTCATCAGGGATATTGGCCTGTAATTTTCTTTCTTTGTAGTGTCTTTGTCTGGTTTTGCTATCAGGGTGATGCTGGCCTGGTAGAGTGAATTTGGAAATTGAATTCTCTTCAGTTTTTTGGAATAGTGTGAGAACAATTGATATTAAATCTTCTTTAAATGTTTGGTAGAATTCATCTGTGAAGCCATCTGGTCCTGGACTTTTGTTTTGGGGGAGTTTTTTTGATTACTGATTTAATTTCATTACTAGTAATTGGTCTGTTCAGATTTTCTATTTCTTTCTGATTCAGTCTTGGAAAGATGGTATGTTTTTAGAAATTTATCCATTTCTTCTAGGTTGTCCAATTTATTGGCATATAACTGTTTATAACCAACATCTTCGGTGGTGTTGGTTGTATCTCCTCTTTCGTTTCTGATTTAATTGATTTGGGCCCTCTCTATTTTTCTTGATGAGTCTGGCTGAAGATTTATGAATTCTGTTTATCTTTTCAGAGAACCAACTTGTGGTTTCATTGATCTTTTTTTTTTAAATATCTATTTCATCTATTTCCACTCTGATCCTTATTTTCCCCTTTGAGTTTTGTTTTTCTTTTCTTAGGTTTCTTTAGGTATGAGGTTAGATTGTTTATTTCAGGTTTTTCTTGTTTCCTGAAGTAGGCGGTATTGCTACAAACTTCCCTCTAAGAACTGCCTTTGTTGTGCCCTATAGATTTTGAAACACTGTGTTTCCATCTTCATTTGTCTCAATGTATTTTTTAATTTCCTCTTTGATTTTTTTCAGTGACCTATTGGTTGTTTAGTAGCATGTTGTTTAGACTCCACTTGTTTGTGTTTTTTCCAGTTCTTTATCTTATAGTTGATTTCTAGTCTCATAGGATTTTGGTCTGAAAAGATGCTTGATATGATTTTAGTCTTCTTAAATTTATTGAGACTTGTTTTGTGGCCTAACATGTGATCTATCCTGGAGAATGTTTCACGTGCACTTGAAAAGAATGTGTATCCTGCTGGGTTTGGGTGGAATGTTCTCTCTATCTATTAAGTCAGGGTAGTATAATGTGTCATTTAAGGCCAGTGTTTCCTTAAACACATTGTTTCCTTCTGTATGGATGATCTATCCATTGATATAAGTGGGGTGTTAAAGTCCTTACTATTATTATATTACTGTCAGTATCTCCTCATGTCTGTTAATATTTGCTTTATATATTTAGCTGTTCCTATGTGGGGTGCACATACATTTACAAGTGTTAAATCTTCTTGTTGGATTGATCTCTTTATGTAATGCACTTTTTTGTCTTGTTACAGTCTTTGATTTAAAGTCTATTTTTTTAACATCTTTACTGGGGTATAATTGCTTTACAATGCTGTGTTAGTTTCTGCTGTATAACAAAGTGAATCAGCTATATGTATACATATATCCCCATATCCCCTCCCTCTTGCGTCTCCCTCCTACCCTCCCTATCCCACCCCTCTAGGTAGTCACAAAGCACCGAGCTGATCTCCCTGTGCTATGCAGCTGCTTCTCATTAGCTATCTATTTTACATTTGGTAGTGTATATATGTCAGTGCTGCTCTCTCACTTTGTCACAGCTTACCCTTCTGCCTCCCTGTGTCCTCTTTACGTCTGCGTCTTTATTCCTTTCCTGCCCCTAGGTTCATCAGAACCTTTTTTTTTTTTTTAGATTCCATATATATGCGTTAGCATATGGTATTTGTTCTTCTCTTTCTGACTTACTTCAGTCTGTATGACAGACTCTAGGTCCATCCACCTCACTACAAATAACTCACAATTTCATTTCTTTTTATGGCTGGGTAATATTGCATTGTATATATGTGCCACATCTTTATCCATTCATCTGTCGATGGACACTTAGGTTGCTTCCATGTCCTGGCTATTGTAAATAGTGCTGCAGTGAACATTGTGGTACATGTAAAGTCTATTTTGTCTGATATAAATATTACTACCCCAGCTTTCTTTTCATTTGCATTTGCATGGAATATCTTTTTCCATCCTCTCACTTTCAATTTCTGTGTGTCTTTAAATCTGAAGTGAGTCTATTGTAGGTAGCATATATATGGGTCTTGCTTTTTTATCCATTCAGCCACCTTATGTCTTTTGATTGGAGCATTTAGTCCATTTTCATTTAAAGTAACTTTTGATGGTTATGTACTTACTGCCTTTTTGTTAATTGTTTTCTGTTTAGTTTTGTTGTTTTTCTCTGTTCCTTTCCTCTTCTCTTGCTCTCTTGTGATTTAACAACTTTCTTGAGTATTATGTTTGTACAGTAAGTCCCCTACATACAAACGAGTTCCGTTCTGAGAACATGTTCGTAAGTCCAATTTGGTCATAAGTCAAACAGCCTAGGTACACAGCTAACACAATTGGCTATATAGTACTGTACTGTAATAGGTTTATAATATTAATACATAAAAAACAAAAAATTAAACATTTTAAATCTTACAGTACCTTGAAAAGTACAGTAGTACAGTATAATGGCTGGCCTACAGGGGCTGGCATCAAGTGAACAGGCAAGAAGAGTTCTGACTGGAGGAGGGAGTGGAGGTGGGAGATGGTAGAGCTGAAGGATCATCAGCTAGGAGACGGAGGGCAAGCTGCTATTTTACTCACACCTCACACTGATGGAACGCATGCTTGCGTCTTTGAAAGTTCACAACTTGAAGGTTCATATGTAGGGGACTTACTGTTCCTTTCTCTTTGTTTTTTGAGTTTATCTAGTATTGTTTTATGATTTGTGGTTACCATGAGGTTATTATATAACAACCTGGTATACAGCAGTCTATTTTAAGTTAATGGTTGCTTAAGTTTGAGCACATTCTAAAAGCACTACATATTCACTCCCTACCCCCATGTTTTATGTTTTTGATGTCATCTTTAACATCTTTGTTTTGTGTATCTCTTAACTAATTATTGTAGATATATAGGATTTTACTACTTTTGTATTTTAACCTTCATAGTACCTATATAGGTGGTTGTTCCACTACTTTTACTATATGTTTGCCTTTATAGTGAGATTTTTTTTTCTTTCATAATTTTTATGTTTCTACTTATAGTTTTGTTTTCTGCTTAAAGAGGTCCCTTCAACATTTCTTGTTAGGTCAGTTTAGTGGTGATGAACTCCTTTAGTTTTTGCTTGTCTGGGAAACTCTTTATCTCTCCTTCAGTTCTGAATGAGAGCCTTGCCAAAGGGAATATTCTTGATTGTAAGGGTTTTTCTTCCTTTCATTACTTTGAATATCTTGTGCACTCCCTTCTGGTATGTAAAGTTTCTGCTGAAAAGTCAGCTGATCATCTTCTGGGGCTCCTCCATATGTAACTAGTTGTTTTTCTCTTGCTGCTTTTGAGATTCTCTATTTAACTTAAAAAAATATATACATTTATTTATTTAGTTAGTTAGTTTCGGCTATGTTGGGTCTTCATTGCTGTGCGCGGGCTTTCTCTAGTTGCGGTGAGTGGGGGCTACCTTTCGTTGCAGTGTGCAGACTTCTCATTGCAGTGGCTTCTCTTGTTGCGGAGCACGGCCTCTAGGCACGCACGCTTTAGTGGTTGTGGCACATGGGCTCAGTAGTTGTGGCTCGTGGGCTCTAGAGCACAGGCTCAGTAGTTGTGGCACATGAGCTTAGTTGCTCTGTGGCATGTGGGATCTACCTGGGCCAGGGCTCGAACCCGTGTCCCTTGCATTGGCAGGCAGATTCTTAACCACTGTGCCACCAGGGAAGCCCTCTATTTAACTTTTGACTTTAATTATAATGTGTCTTGGTGTGGGTCTTTTGGAGTTCATCTTGTTTGGGACTTTTTGTGATTCCTGGACTTGGCTGTATGTTTCCTTTGCCAGGTTCGGAAAGTTTTCAGCCATTATTTCTTCAAAGAGATTTTCTGTCCCTGTCCCTCTCTCTTCTCCTTCTGGGACCCCTATAATGTGAATGTTAGTACACTTGATGTTGTCATAGAGGTCCCTTAAACTATCCTCATTTTTCTTGTTTCTTTTTTCTTTTTGCTTTTCCATTTGGATGATTTTCATTAGCCTGTCTTCCCAGATAGCTGATCTGTTCTTCTGTATCATCTAATCTGCATTTGGTTTCCTCTAGTGTGTTTCTCATTTTTGTTGTTTTATTCAGCTCTGATTGGTTCTTTTTTATGTTTTCTGTCTCTTTGTAGAAGTTATCACTGTGTCCTTCCATTCTTCTCCTGAGTTCCGAGAGCATTTTTATGACCATTAGTTTGAACGCTTTATCTGGAAGATTGCTTATCTCCATTTCATTTAGTTCTTTTTCTGAGGTTTTGTCCTGTTCTTTCATTTGGGACATATTTCTTTGTCTCCTCATTTTGCCTAACCCTCTGTTTGTTTCTATGTATTAGGTAGGTCAGCTACATTTCCTGTTCTTGATAGAGTAACTAAGTATAGAAGGTGTCCTGTGAGGCCCAGTAGTATGGTCCCCCCTGGTCACCAGAGCTAGGTGCTCCCAGAGTGTCTCCTGTGTGGGTTGCATGTGCCCTTTTGTTGTGGTTGGCCCATGCTCTCTGCAGGTGTGCTAGGGGGTGGGGTTGGTTCCCAGTGCAGCTGGCTGTAGTTGGGGACTGCATTAGATTAACACTAGCTGGGTGGAATCCGCAGGTGAACCCAGGGTGGGTTGAGTGATGCTAGTAAGTTAGATGGGGAGAGTCAGAACTGGTGACTGCCTGGGAATTCCCTGGCAGTCCAGTGGTTAGGACTCAGTGCTTTCACTGCTGTGGCCTGGGTTGGGTCCCTGGTCAGGGAACTGACATCCTGCAAGCTGTGTGGCGCAGCCAAAAAAAACTGGTGCCTGCCAGTGCCTGGCCACCTAGGTAGAGAGGGAGAAAAAGAAAAAAAAAATTTTAAGTGGCATTCGCCAGCTCCTCAGTACCTCTTGGTGACACGCCTTAATATTAGTCAATGAATCTCCTTCACGTATGATCAGGCACTTTTCAAACTGCTGTCTGTGTGCCAGGACTTGGAGTGAGTGAGTTTTTGTGCACAGCCTTTTAGAGTGGATTCTAAATTCTCTGCAGCCCTCTGGCTCTCTCTTGGATGTAAGCCCTGCTGGTTTCCAAAGCCAGACATTATGGGGGTTCATCTTCCTGATGCATGTCCCCTGGGCTGGGGAGCCCAATGTGGGGTTCAGAGCCGACCTCTGAGGCTGTGAAATCCCTCCTGCCTGTGGTCCACAGCACTGGGGGTGTAGGTCCCTGCCAGACCGTGTCTCTGCCCCTCCTACTTGTCTCAATGTGGCTTTTTTTTCCCTTTTATCCCTAGTTATGGAAAATCTTCTCTGCTAGTCTTCCGGTCATTCTCAGAGATAGTTGCTCTCTATGCAGTTGTAATTTTCCCGTCCATGGGGGGAGAGGGCCCAACATCTTCCTCCTGTGCCATCTTGTCCTGCCTCCTCACTTTAGTCTTTTTGACTCTAGATTAGTCTGCGGCCCTTTTTCTTTCTTTTATGATACTGATTTTGGAAGGGTCCAAGCCAGTTGTCTTATAGTATGTCGTATACTCTCAGTTTGTTGGGTATTTTCTTTACAGTGTTAACTTACACGTCTGTCCCTTAAACTGGAAATTAGATCTAGAGGTTTAATTAGATTCAGGTTAAACAAAGAAGCCATAATTCTTAATTGCCTGCAGGGATAGTTACGATCCTTACGGTAACTGTTCCTGTGGTGATAGGTTCTTTTTGATTCCTTTGACAGATGTTAATGTTCGTGTGTCAAGTCTCACACTGTTGGGGGCCATAGTGTCCACTCATGCACCTTTACCTGAAGTCCAGCTACTTTTACAACAGCCCTGTTCTTCTGGACTCAGCAATAGCAATTCAGCCACTCCTCACGTCAGTCCTCCTGATTGGTGGAAGAAAGCCCCTTCAGGACCCCCTCTGGAAGAAGCTGCAGTTAGCTCGCCAAAGGTGTCTTCAGAGCCCTGCTGGCTCATTCGACTTTGCATTTCCATTGTTGTTCTGCCCAAGGAAGACGCCTGTTCAGGTAGCGATGCTGGCTCCACAGGAGGAAGCACCTATGAGCCATTCCCCTTGCGACTGGAGGCCTTACAGGTAGGAGGTTTCATTTCCTCATCTCTGAAATGGGAGTAGTCATTCTTTCTTCATGGGGTGATTACTTCCTGAGGAGTAAGTCTGTGAAAATAAGGTCAAACCAAGCCGTGTGTCATTGGTGTTAGTGGGGGTTGTGTGTGAATTCACACTTTAGGTGTGAATGCTTTGTTGTTTTGTTTTGGGGGGAGTAGGTGGGGGGAGATTGGTTGTAAAATACCACATTCGTCCCCTTTTGTTGCAAGCCATTTTAGTCACCTCAGGTATTATATGGCAGGTCAGTGTAATAGATTATATAATAATTCTGAAAGAAGTTGTAGAGTTAATCTTTGATTTCTGCATCTGAAAGTTAAATAAATGTTTAATTTTCTATAAACTTCTCTTTGGTCTTATATGTGCTTAGAGACAACAAAGTATTTGCTCCTTCAAAGGAAGAAAACCACCCTAGATTAAAGTATTTATTTTTCTGTAATATTTTAAAAATATTAAAGTATTTGTTTTTTCTGTACACCCTAGATTAAAGTATTTGTATTTTGGTCCTAGGGTCTGCTAATTATCTGGTTAATATTGAACATGTCCTTTAACCTCTTTAACCTTTAACTTTTTCAGTCTTAGTTTCTTCAGCTGAAATACTCAATAAATACCTACCAGTAGATAAATTGTTCCCAGGCTTAAGTGTGATAATACTGATAATCTAAATGAAACACATTTTGTAAATTATAAAACACCATAAAATTTTATGATATACTTAATTGAAGATTATGGTTGTTCTTCATTTCATTAACATCAGATTTCAGCCCCTTGCTGAATGTGAGTGATTTCTGAAATATTGAAACACTTCTGGATATTGCAGTCCTGCATTCAGGTCTTGGGGTTAATCCCCTGTTTTCTGTGCAGGTGTTGGCTCATCTGGCAAGGGGCTACTTTTCAATGACTCAGGTCTACTTGATGGAGCTTGGAGAGGTGATTTGCAAGTGCCTGGGGGAGGCAGATCCATCTGTCCAGCTTCATGGAGCAAAGGTAATTTTCATTAAAAGCCTTGTGCTTCAGGGAGCACAGCTTGGTGCTCTTTGGTGACCTAGATGGGTGGATGGGGGTGGGAGGGAGGGGTATCCAGGAGGGAGGAGATATATGGATACATATAGATGATTTGCTTCATTGTACAGTGGAAACTGACACAGCATTGTACAGCAGCTATACGCCAATTTTAAAGAAGGAAAAAAAAGCTGTGTGCTTTTTTTCTTCTCTTCCTTTTATGCTCTTCCCTCTGCTGCATGTCCATCAATTCTGAGTTTCTTTAGGAGGTTTCAGGTAGGGAAGTGATATCAATACATTCCTCTATTTTCAGCTCTACATGTAAACCCAAAGAATTGATTTTGTAATAAATTAACAATATATACTTGGTGATTTTGCTCCTGGAAAGAATGCCTCTGAGATAGGAGTTACTGAGAAAAGAAAGAAAATTAGTTGGAAATTACTTTTCTCCTTGATTTGAGGTAATCTCCAAACTGAAGTGGCTCTTTACCTCCGTGGTTCTAATACTCATCTCTATATTTCTTGTATCTTGGCAGCTTCTGGAAGAACTGGGTACAGGCTTAATACAACAGTATAAGCCAGATTCTTCCATAGCGCCTGATCAGAGGGTGCCAGTCACCTTGGTAAGTAAACGTATAGTCACGGTTTTCTCTTTTCTTAGCGCTTCAGTCAGTTTTATTTTGAGGCTCAGTGATAAAGTGGTGTAGAGAGTATGGTTTCTTCCAATATCAGAAATTATGGTTTATAATCTAGGATGAATAGGTTTTATTTGCATTTCAGTTTATTTGCAGTTTAGTGTGTGGTAAGATTATGTGTAACATACAGCCAGCAATGGAAGAACCAGTTTTGGGGGTTTTTTTTCCCCCACAAAACCTAGTTTGGTTACACAGTGTGCCCAAGAGACAGACGAGAATGTGGGAAGAGCCCAAGATTTGGCATCAGAAGGCATGGGATTAAACCATTTAATGAATATATGACTATGAGCGTAGTTTCCTTGTTGTAAAGAGGAGTAAAAATCCTTAACTCATTGGACTTTTGGAAGATTGGATGAGATGTGAAGACTCTGGCAAATAGTAGATTCTCAGTGAGTCTTAATTCCCTGAGCCCCTCCATGCCAGGCCCCTCCCCCTCGTTCCCATTCAGTTCTGTGGTCTGAGCTTGTGTGTGTTGCGCCACACTGTGCCAGTTACTCTTTGCAGGAGGAACTTGTGAGCCCATAAAAAAAACCTTCTAATCAGTGCCAAAAGCCAGATCAACTCAACATTAGGGACGTTTTCTCCCTCTGCCCTCCTCATCCTGCCTATTCTTTTTCTCTTCACAATTTCCATCACCCTAGATAGAATGCTAGAATTAAGAGTGTCTAGCTTGGGCTTCCCTGATGGCGCAGTGGTTAAGAATCCGCCTGCCAATGCAGGGGACATGGGTTCGAGCCCTGGTCTGGGAAGATCCCACATGCTGCGGAGCAACTAAGCCCGTGTACCACAACTACTGAGCCTGCTCTCTAGAGACCGTGAGCCACTACTCCTGAGCCTGCATGCCACAACTACTGAAGCCCGCACGCCTAGAGCCCATGCTCCGCAACAAGAGAAGCCACCACGAGACGCCCCTGCTCGCCACAACTAGAGAAAGCCCGTGCACAGCAACGAAGACCCAATGCAGCCAAAAATAAATAAATTTCAAAAAAAGAATGTCTAGCTCTAGTCCCTTCCCTAGACTGCTACTAAAACTGAAATGTCACTGTTTGCAGGGAGTTGAGTTGTGCTTTGCTATCAGACAGACCTGGGTTTAATCCAGACTTCTCCCCTTGTTCCAAGTGACTTTGAGCAAGACTCTTTTTTTTTAAAATAAATTTATTTATTTTTATTTTTGGCTGCGTTGGGTCTTTGTTGCTGCACGCAGGTTTTCTCTAGTTGCACTGAGCGGGGGCTACTGTTCGTTGTGGTGCGTGGGCTTCTCATAGCAGTGGCTTCTCTTGTTGCAGAGCACGGGCTCTAGGTGCATGGGCTTCAGTAGTTGTGGCACACGGGCTTCAGTAGTTGCAGCTCACGGACTCTAGAGCGCAGGCTCGGTAGTTGTGGCGCACGGGCTCAGTTGCTCTGCGGCATGTGGGATCCTCCCAGACCAGGGCTCGAACCCCTGTCTCCTGCATTGGCAGGCGGATTCTTAACCACTGCGCCACCAGGGAAGCCCTGAGCAAGACTCTTAACTGTTTTGAACTTAAGTGTTGTTTCATATGTAAAAAAGGGATATACTTTCTGTATTACTAATCTGTTGAGTGATAAATTATCCTAAACACTTTGCAGCTTAAAACCATATCCTACATTTGTTCTCTCACATAGTTTCTGTGGACCAGGAATTGAGGGCAGCTTACCTGATGGTTCTGGCTCAGGTCTCATGAGGCTGCAGCCAGGATGCTGGCAGGGACTGCAGTCAGCCGAATTTGATGGGGGTTGGAGCAGCTGCTTCCAAGGTGGCCCGATCACTCGCATACCTTGCTAGTTGGTGCTGGCTGATGGCAGATCTCACTTAGTTCCTTCCCATGAGGACCTCTCCAGAGGGCTGCTCGAGTGTTCTCCTGACAAGGCAGCTGGCCTCCCTTATAGCAAGTGAATTGAGAGTGAGCAAAACAGAGCTGTAGGATTTTTAAAACCTAGTTTCAGAAGTTCTGCACTGTCATTCCCACAATACCCCGTTAGTTACACAAGTCAGCCTTAGTCAGTGTGGGAGGGGATGGCCTCCTGAGCATTAGGAGGTGAGAATCATCGTGGGCCATCTTGGAGGCTGGCAACCACACCTGTCCACATTCTTCTGGTTTGGGGCAGGAGGACCCAGATTGGGTGTCCAGGAGCTAGGATTGTGGGGTGAAAGAATTGGTGTGTGAATGCATGGCAAAACTGAGGACTAAGTCCATGGGGCAGGAAATGGAGACACCAAATCCCCAGACAGATTTGCACATGAGGCATGAAATCCCAGGGTTTTTATAAAGCATGGGAAGGAGACTGTTAAAGGTACTCTGCAGATGCCTACCTTGAGGGGCATTGAAGTGAGAAAATTCTTCAAAGTGCTGAAAACAGAGCCTGTTGTTCAATTTAAGAATCTCCACTGTGCACCCGGCACTGTGCTAGGGACTTAACACACAGTCTTACATTTTATTATCCCACAAACTCTGCCAAGTAGATCTCTTTGTCCTGTTTTACTGAAGAGGAACCAAAACTTAGACCGGTTCAGTGACTTGCCTGAGGCTGCAGAGGCAGGAAGCAGAAGCTGAAGGGCTAACTCCACCCCAGCTCCTCCTCTGGATCCCGTGCTCCTTGCACTCGGGCACATGGCCTCTGGGCTGCTCTGGGACCCCAGACCCTGTGCCCTCGAGGTTTGAAAGAGCCCTGGCTGGATTCTCGACCAGCTCTGCTGCCCACTAGCAAGTTACGTTATCTCTCTCTGCCTCAGTTTCCTGGTGTGAAAATGGAGATAAGGATACATTCTTCATTTAGTTGGGCTGAAGATTAAAATGAGTTGATATGTGTAAAACACTTAAAACAATGCCTGACATATGGGAAGCTCTCTTAAAAAACTGCTGCTGCTGCTGTTATTGAGATCCTCATCTTCCCCCCCATTATTATCATCACTGTTGCCGCCTTACTGTACCTGACTGTAGTTTCCTCGTGAATGAAACAGAAGCATTTGATTAGTTGTTTTCTAAAGGTCCTTTCATTGCTGTGGAAGAAGTACTAGTAAAAGTATTTATAGTAAGCTACTACTTTAAGGAAAAACTTTTCATCACTGTGTTACTAGTGGTAGTCGTAGCGTCGAGCTGGTTCCACTGTTGTCTCTTGGGCTACAGTTGTAACTGTGCCTCTGTTCCAGGTGGTGATGTTCTGGACTGTGATGTTGAACGGTCCTTTACCCAGAGCCCTGCAGAATTCAGAGCATCCGACTCTGCAGGCGAGCGCCTGTGATGCCCTGTCTTCCATCTTGCCGGAAGCCTTCAGCAATCTGCTGGTAACCTTAGGGGTGTTTTATCATCTTAATTTGTGACTCTGAGCATAAGAGCTTGAGTTTGATTTTGACTGGTTTTCATTTTGAACCAGTATTCAACATTATCTCTGAGGAAAAGGTGCATGTTCTATTTGAGTGTAGGGTGAAGGCAGTGGGGAGCAGCACTGAAATCTTAACGTCTCAGAGGAGCTTTTACTCCCTGTGCTTAGAAGGCAGGGAGAGAGGGGTGGGGTAGGGAGGGTGGGAGGGAGGGAGATCAAGAGGGAAGAGATATGGGGACATATGTTATATGTATAACTGATTCACTTTGTTGAAACTAAGCAGAAACTAACACCATTGTAAAGCAATTATACTCCAATAAAGATGTTAAAAAAAAAAGAAGGCAGGGAGACAGAAGTGAAAGTAGCAGAGGCTTTGAAGTCAGATTTCAGAAAGATTTCAAGTCCAAAAGTTAGAAAATCCTAACTCTTTGGATTTAAATCCTAGCTGGTTTAAATCTCAGCTCTTCTACCTTCTAGCTCTTTGGTTATCTTAACTTCTCTAAAAATTAGTTTTATCACGTATAAACTGTAAATGATGTAATAACATGAAGCATGTGAAAACGCCTAGCTTGGTGCCCGACACACAGTGTTCAGACTGCTACTTCCTTTAATCCTTAATGGCATTTGCATGCATTCTTATTTATGTAAATTAGTTTTTATAAGGAAGGCAGCTTGACTAAAGTAGGAGAATAAAATGACCTGACTCACGATGGTAGAGGTTAAATGTAATCACGATGCTGTGGGTACCCCTGCCCCGAGTGGGTACCCAGATGATAACTGGATCTGAGTTGAACCTTTGTTCTCTGCCAAGTTAGCCTCAAGGGCTCAGTTGTGGTCAACTCCTGCATGTGGATTCAACACAGGTGTGTCACAGTCACTTGTCGACATCGGCTCATGGCTGTTTCATTTGCACTTTCCCTTGGCCAACCTTTCTCATTGCAGAGTGACAGGCAGATCCTGTGCATCACCATGCTGCTGGGGCTGAATGACAGCAAGAACCGTTTAGTGAAAGCTGCGACCTCTCGGGCCCTTGGGGTCTACGTGCTTTTTCCTTGTCTCAGACAGGTCAGAGTGAGCCCATGAAGCTCCACTGTGCCTCTTTACAGTCCATTTTCTTACTCTCTTTGGTGGATATAGAGCTCCTGAGTTGGACAGTAAAGGAAATAAAATTGCTTTGTAATCTGGTTTCCTTAATTGCTACTAAAATATGCTACTGCCTGTAGTTCATTTGTTTTTAACGATTTTGCACACTGGCCGGGACCCTAGAAACAGTAAATGTTTAAATCAGTGGATAATTGGAAAAAATGAAATGGGACATCACCATACGATACTGATAATTTAGACAGCGAATAGAGTTTTTACTAAGAAGGAAATAAATTTCTCCTTCATTCTTACTTGTGACCTTTATCTCTCTGAGAAGTGTGTAAGTGAACAGGATGTGTTTTGGAAATGTGTTTCATTGTCCACATCTCTTCCTCGGGTGGAAATCAAGCCAAGCTCAGAATTCATAGACAGTTGTCGCAGGCTGGGTTATAAGATGTTCACAAGAGCAAAATCTATAGGCTCCTTGGGTGTGCATGGCACATACCAGAATCGTGGGAGACCTTCCCCTGGGATTTTAATGAGTGTCCAAATTGTAATATATAAGAAGAAGAGTAAATAGATTGAGTAAATGAATTTTGATTTCCAAATAGAGATTTGTGGTAAAGGCTTACAGCTTTATCTGCAAATAAATTTCAGAATTTTCAAGGTAGCAGTGTGAACTCCTAAAGTGACTACAGTGTTTTGTTTGGTTTATCTTACAGGATGTCATATTTGTTGCAGACACAGCAAATGCAATATTGATGTCACTTCAAGACAAGTCTCTTAATGTCCGGGCCAAAGCAGCCTGGTCCCTAGGCAACCTGACAGACACTCTGATTGTCAACATGTAGGTGACTCAGCTCATTTCTCCTGGGTGACTCCCAAGCCTAAGGTCCCAAGAGGATATCTTTGAGTCCTATTATAAAGCCAAAACCTTAGTAATGGTTGCCCTACTTTTTAAATATTGTATTTGTATTTTTTTAAGTAGTATATTCACAGGTTAAAAAAAGAATTCAAACAGTACAAAGGGGTATGCAGTGTAAAGCCTTTCTCCTACCTTAATCCCCTAGTTTCCCTCCCCAGAGGCAACTGTTTTATTCATACACAAGTATCTTGCTTTTTGTCATTTAACTCTTACCATATAACACGTATAAGCATTCTCCTGACTTCTTCTGACTTCTTATAAATTGGTATTTATTATTACCCAGTCATCACTATGTGATGATTATTTCACCATTACCCTGTAAGTGAACTTTCATGTTATTTTAGGCTTTTATATGCATTGAACATTTTCGTGCATGAAGTCTCTCCATTTTGAGATATTCTTTTTGGTTACATCCAAAAGACTGTGGACCTACTAGGTCAAAAGGTATAAACTGTAAGTTCTTGGTATAATCTGAACAGATTTGTGGAGCTGTTTTTATAGTTATACTGAGTGAATATGTAATTTGTACATGTCTATATTTAACTAGGCTTTACCTTTTAACGTGTTTTGCCTGCTTTGGGTGGGACAGGGAAACACCAGACCCAAGCTTCCAGGAAGAGTTCTCTGGCCTCCTGCTCTTGAAGATGCTGCGATCAGCTATAGAGGCATCCAAGGATAAAGACAAGGTAGACTGACAGCAAAACCTAATATTTTTCAGTTAGATACTTAGTGTATTACAGTTTTATCCCACCAAATTTATCCCTGTTCAAAGGAGATTGAGGGTGTACTCAGGGTATGTAGTGTACGCTCCACACTTGTACAGTTTCTTTCCTGTCTCATGAAAAATACCAGTGCCATTTATTTTATTTTATTTTATTTTTTAAAGTTATTTATTTATTTTACTTATTTGTGTTTGGCTGCATTGGGTGCTTGTTACTGCAAGTGGGCTTTCTCTAGTTGTGGTGAGTGGGGGCTAGCCCGTGCGGTGCACGGGCTTCTCATTGCTTCTCATTGCGGTGACTTCTCTTGCTGTGGAAAACGGGCTCTAGGTGCACGGGCTTCAGTAGTTGTGGCTCATGGGCTCTAGAGCGCAGGCTCAATAGTTGTGGCACACGGGCTTAGTTGCTCCACAACATGTGGGATCTTCCTGGACCAGGGCTCGAACCTGTGTCCCCTGCATTGGCAGGTGGATTTGTAACCACTGCGCCAGCAGGGAAGCCTGTCAGTGCCATTTGTAAGACTACTCCATGATATGTCCACGTAGCTGTTTTTTTCCAAAAATCTTTTAGTAGAATAGACAAGTCAGAAAGATGAGCAGCTTGGCTTTGAACATTCCATGTTACACTATTAAGTTTTAGACATGTAGACCTAAGCTTTAGGGTCAGGCAGACATGGTTCAAATCCTGGCTTGCCGGTTACTAGCTGAGTGACCTTTGGTGTATTATTTAACTTCTACAAAGGTGAATTTCTTCTGTAACATGGAAGTCATTACATACACCTCATTGGATTCCAAGATGCCTTTTTTTTTCTTAACATCTTTATTGGAATACAGTTGCTTTACAGTGGTGTGCTAATTTCTGCTGTATAGCAAAGTGAATCAGCTATACATATACACTTATCCCCATTTCTCCTCTTGAGTCTCCCTCCCACCCTCCCTATCCCACCACTCTAGGTGGACACAAAGCACTGAGCTTATCTCCCTGTTATGCAGCTGCTTCCCACTAGCTATCTGTTTTACATTTGGTAGTGTATATATGTCCATGCTACTGTCTCACTTCATCCCAGCTTACCCTTCCCCCTCCCTGTGTCCTCAAGTCCATTCTCTACATCTGCATCTTTATTCCTGTCCCACCCCTAGGTTCTTCAGAACCTTTTTTTTTTTAGATTCCATGTATATGTGTTAACACATAGTATTTGTTTTTCTCTTTCTGACTTACTTCACTCTGTATGACAGTCTCTGGGTCCATCCACCGCACTGCAAATAGCTCAATTTCATTTCTTTTTATGGTTGAGTAATATTCCATTGTATATATGTGCCACATCTTCTTTATCCGTTCATCTGTCATTGGACACTTAGGTGGCTTTCATGTCCTGGCTATTGTAAATAGAGCTGCAATGAACATTGTGATACATGACTCTTTTTGAATTATGGTTTTCTCAGGATATATGCCCAGTAGTGGGATTGCTGGGTCATATGGTAGTTCTGTTTTTAGTTTTTTAAGGAACCTCCATACTGTTCTCCATAGTGGCTCTATCAATTTACATTCCCACCAACAGTGCAAGAAAGTTCCCTTTTCTCCACACCCTCTCCAACATTTATTGTTTGTAGATTTTTTGATGATGGCCATTCTGACCCATGTGAGGTGATACCTCATTGTAGTTTTGATTTGCATTTCTCTAATAATTAGTGATGTTGAGCATCTTTTCATGTGTTTGTTGGCAATCTGTATATCTTCTTTGGAGAAATGTCTATTTAGGTCTTCTGCCCATTTTTGAATTGGGTTTTTTTTTTTTTTTTTAAATATTGAGCTGCATGAGCTGCTTGTATATTTTGGAGATTAATCCTTTGTCAATTGCATCATTTGCAAATATTTTCTCACATTCTGAGGGTTGTCTTTTCGTCTTGTTTATGGTTTCTTTTGCTGTGCAAAAGCTTTTAAGTTTCATTAGGTCCCGTTTGTTTTTATTTCCATTTCTCTAGGAGGTGGGTCATAAAGGATCTTGCTGTGATTTATGTCATAGAGTGTTCTGCCTATGTTTTCCTCTAAGTGTTTGATAGTGTCTGGCCTTACATTTAGGTCTTTAATCCATTTTGAGTTTATTTTTGTGAATGGTGTTAGGGAGTGTTCTAGTTTCATTCTTTTACATATAGCTGTCCAGTTTTCCCAGCACCACTTATTGAAGAGGCTATCTTTTCTCCATTGTATATTCTTGCCTCCTTTATCAAAGATAAGGTGACTATATGTGTGTGGGTTTATCTCTGGGCTTTCTATCCTGTTCCATTGACAAGATGCCTTTTTTTAATAGCACCTAGCGTAGTACCTGCTTAATAGTGCTTAATTTAGTACAGTGGTTCTGGGAAGCCCTACATCAGGCTAATTTAGTCAGAATTGGTTTTTAAAAAAGAAAGCTTCCCAGATGATTCTAGTATGCTGCAAAGGTTGAGACTGTAGTCTAGCAGAAAAGAATTGACTGGAATTATGAAACCTAGCTTTTCCTCCAAGCCTTGCTGCAAACCACCAGTGTCCTGTTGCCCCTGGGCCTTACACACCATCTCTTTACAACAAAGAAAATGGACCTCTCAGAAGTCCAGTCTAACATTAAAAAAATCAGGGCGAGGAGCTCTGAAGAACCTCACCTCTCTGATGGCTCAGGACGTTAACCACACAAGACCTTGCCAAGTTCTAAGAACTTGAACCTTTACAGGCTGCATTTTTCATTATCTCTCTTGCTTTAAGATGTCTTGGGCCTCCTGGGTTTTTTAAGTGGAAATATACTTTCTAACACATGTCTTTAGCGTGTTTTACGTTTGATTCTAGGTAAAAAGCAATGCAGTCCGGGCCCTTGGAAATTTGCTTCATTTTCTGCAACCATCTCATATAGAAAAACCCAGATTTGCTGAAATCATTGAGGAGGCTATCCAGGCCCTAATTTCTACTGTTCTAATTGAGGCTGCCATGAAAGTCCGATGGAATGCTTGTTATGCAATAGGAAATGTATTTAAAAATTCTGCTCTTCCCTTAGGTAAGAACGTCTCCCTCTTCTCTCTGGTGGAGGGCCTCTTTGGACCAGCACACACCAGTGTGCATTGTTATTAAAGTCACAGTATTATTCATAATGTTTTTAAAAATGGAAACATACTGAACACTCCAGTTTAGGGGAAAGGTGAGATAAATCATGGTATATATATTCAGAGAGATACTTTTTTGCCACTTAAAATTATGTTTAAAAAAAGTTTTTGGTAATCTGGGAAAATACTTCTGATGTTAAGCAAATTAAAACAGGATATAAAAATTGTTTCTACGGTACGATCTCAGTAAATGGATAGAAAAAAGACTGAAAAGAAATTAGTCTAATTATTAACAGTGGTTGCCTCTGAATGGGATGATGAGTAGGATTTTATCTGCTTTCATCTTCTAAGTTTTTTACAGTGAGCATCTATCATTTTAACAATCAGGAAAAAAGTAAAGGGGAAAACAGACCTGGGAGAAAGAGGGTATAAATTGGAAATTCCATATGTGCCCTTGGTACTGAAGTGGAATGCTGCATAGGGGTCTGCCTCTGAGTAATGACATGCTGTGCACCTTGATACATCATCAGTGTCTGACAGCTGCTTGGGTGTATGGATTGCGGCCTCCAAATCCCAGTCTCTTGAATTGCCAGCATTTACCTTACATTTGTCTCTATGACAAGATTTGAAACATAGTGTGTGTTCCTGGAGAGGTGAAGCCATTCTGGACCAGCAGAGCCTGCATCACGTTAGGGAAATCTGGCTCTGCTCCCCTTTACTGCCAAGAGCGTCCAGGCGGACCAGTCAGCCGGGAGCCAGTGGAGATGTAGCCTCGTGACTTTTTCCACTGAGGAGACAGCCTGAAGTAACCTTTGGGGTTGGAGCTCATGGAAGCTGAGTATCTGCTGCCTGTCTTCAGAGACATCAGAGATGTTGGGAAGGGCTGGGAGCATTAGGGAAGCCGCCTTCTACTCTGCTGCCCACCTTGAGGACTGAGAACTCCCAAAATGGAGTAAGTGGTAACTCTGATGAGGAATAAAGCTGGCCGATTCCCTGGGGCCAACAGGAAGCGAGAGGAGCCATCATCTTCTCAATATTAGAAACTTGAGCCTTCAGTTAATCTGAGTCCTCTGTCCCCCAGTCACTGCCTAGACAGTATTTTCTTTTTCTTTGCAATTAAATGCGTGACTTGCTTTGTCCAGAGCAGGGTCTAGATGCTAATCTGGGTGATGAAATGGCCTTTTGCCAGCATGAGCAGGGCTGGGCATACAGTTGTGCACTTCGTGCACTGCTCAGAAGCACCCAGCCGAGAGGACAGGTGGGGCTGCTGTTCAGTCCCTACTCCTCCCACCAAGCCTTACCCCCTCAGATGAGCATCTTCCCAGAGAAGGAGCCTCTTTCTAAGTCACCAAAGTTCCTATTCAGGGTAGCAGAGGTCCTGAGCATATGTCATGATCATCTAGGGAAAGGGAGAGCTTTGGGAGCCGGTACTTGGCCACTTACCTAGGATCCCATAGTCACTTACCACCCCGATCTTGTAGGATTATTGTGAGAATTAAATGAAAACATAAAATGACTAACTTAAGCACTAGTGTATGTGCTTCCTTCTACCCCTCTCTCACCCCACTTATTTTTAAACCTTCATTTGCTTTTTTTTTTTTTTAAGATGTTGGGGGTAGGAGTTTATTAGTTTATTAATTTATTTTTGCTGTGTTGGGTCTTCATTTCTGTGTGAAGGCTTTCTCTAGTTGTGGCAAGTGGGGGCCACTCTTCATCGCGGTGCGTGGGCCTCTCACTATCGCGGCCTCTCTTGTTGCGGAGCACAGGCTCCAGACACGCAGGCTCAGTAGTTGTGGCTCACGGGCCTAGTTGCTCCGCGGCATGTGGGATCTTCCCAGACCAGGGCTCGAACCCATGTCCCCTGCATTGGCAGGCAGATTCTCAACCACTGCGCCACCAAGGAAGCCCTGGGAAGCCCTAAACCTTCATTTGCTTTAATGACTATGGATTTTTTCTAGGAACAGCCCTGTGGACCTCCCAGGCCTACAATGCCCTGACATCAGTTGTGACATCATGCAAGAACTTCAAAGTGCGCATCAGATCTGCCGCTGCCCTTTCCGTCCCGGGCAAGAGAGAGCACTATGGGTCTGTTGACCAGTACGCTCAGATCTGGAATGCATTGGTCACTGCCTTACAGAAGAGCGAAGACACCACAGACTTTTTGGAATTCAAGTACTGTGCTAGCCTACGGACCCAAATCTGCCAGGCACTGATTCACCTCTTGAGCTTGGCCAGCACCTCAGACCTGTCCTGCATCAAAGAAACCCTTGAATTGAATGGGGACATGGTCCAGTCCTATATCCTACAGTTTTTAAAATCAGGAACAGAGAGAGATGACACTGGAGCACCCCACAGCCCACAGGAAAGAGACCAGATGGTCAAAACAGCCCTGGAGCACATAAGCAGTGTCCAGGCACTGGCTGGCGACACAGCCAAAAGGGCCATCATGCGCTTTTTAGAAGATATCCTGACTGTTTATTTTGACTCATCTGGATCACAGCACTCTTAGGATTAACAAATCGGTGAATATTTTATCGGACCTTCCAGGTGTCAAGTGATGACAGGAAGACCTGAGCTTGAGCATCAGATGTGTGGGATTTAATCTTAGGGGCAGAAACAGTCCTTTCACTATTTATTTAGATTGAGTTAGCAGCTATTTAAATTTTTCTCAAAGGGCTCAGCCACTTTAGAGAGGGGTTTCACTGTGTTGGCCGTGGCCATGGTTGTTGGAACCTCTGACCTGTGCACGCGGGAGCCAAGGAGTTGGGTTGTCTTGTGGGCTGAGCAGACTGGGGGGTTGTAAAGAGTGTTTAGTCTCAGAAGAGTATTTTTTAAAAAGCAAAAGGATTTAGGAGTTAGAATGTTGTATATTGTGTCTCTGGGAATTGTTTTTCTTTTATAATAAACTAATGTAAAGCAGTGTGCCCATAATCTACCATTTTTATCAAGTTGCATTTATAGAAAGCTGCAAGCAGAGCTGCTGTTCACCCAGTTAGTTCTGGTACAGCTGCATCAGTTGGTAAAATACTGAGACGGTTCCTCACAGGTTAATAAATAGCAGTTGCACTGAGCTCCCCAAGTGGCAACCCTGGAAGCCCCCTCCACGCCTTCCCTCAAGCCTGTAAAGAGTGAACTGGCACGCGAGGGCCTCTGGCCTAGGCCCATGTCCATTTCTCCCTGGCCGTAACATCAGCTTCTATCTGAATTTCCTAATGCCCTTTAGGGGAATGTGGTCCCATATGCTAAATTTATGGTTGTTTTGCCACTTTTGGATTTGTGCCTTAAAAAAGGATTATTTGTTTAATTTAGATGGTTACAAAGAAAGGTTTTTAAGTTATATTTTTATAACTGCTTTGATAAAGCAGTTATAAAAAGTAATTTCTCATTGAAAAATTATTGATATTTAAATTTTGCGTACATCTCTTGACCACCAATTTATTGGAAATGATTTCAGTCAGGAATTTAGAGATATATAATAAAAGATTCCACACTTATACTTGATATGGGATAAATAAGAATCAAAATACGTAGAGTGGGTTTTGGCAATATATTATTTAACTATGGTTATTTAGCTTAAAATACATATTTCACAGCATACATATGTCCTCAGTTTTTCTTCTTTGACCTTAAGTTACTCTTCTCCTGCTGTGTTGTTGTATGTTCAGAAGATACTATTCAGGCAAAGACTAGGGAACAGAGTGCTCACATAGCCAAAGGCTCACTTTTCTGTTGGTGGAGTACAAGTTTCCAAAGAATGAGACTACCAGCACAGTAGAAACTACCATATAGAGCATTCTTTAGACTTGCTTTTCTTTGGAGATGATTCTGGACACGATTTTTTATAGAGGCCATGGAACTGAGTTGAACCTGTACTGACCCTGCAATGAATCTTAGGACTTCCTTCTCTTGAAGGAATATATTCTTAGTAGCAGTTTATTTGCTTGTTTTTTTCATGAAAGTAAAAATGTGGCATACATAACTTATTCCTGGTTCTTTGGGCTTTCACTGGTGGGTTCCTTGATAAAATATCTGTAAAGTGACTTTGAATGGGTTTTACTTGATGATTCACTCTTATCCTTTGCTTATCTTGAATAAAATCTAATTTTTTTCTTTCTAAACCTTTTGCTTCCGTTAAGGTGTCCAGGTTTCTGAAAACAGATGTTAATATTCGTATGCAGGGAAAAAGCAAGGGTAAGCACTTGTAGAAATTCCATAATGCAGGGTGTGGGCTTCCGTCCCAATGGGATGCTGATTCTCTTCTCCCTGTGGCTTTGTGGGTATACACCTGGGCCAGGGGCTCCTCTCAGACACCTGGGATGTGGCCTCAGTAAAGCTTCCATTATGAAAGGAAGCTGCTCAGAGAATAAAGGGCCAGAACTTATTTGATGCAGAAACAGTAGGAAGTCTGGCTCTGATACAGAATTCTAATTCAGAATGCCAAATTCTGAACTTTCTTTTGATATTTAAAAGAAAAATTTGGAGAAGTCAGCTTGGCACAGATGTCTAGAGCCTTTATTCATTGAACTGACAGCATTAGGAAACATCACTTGTATTCGAACCTTTCCTGTGAAACCCACTAATTCCTGCCCACTTCTAGAACCCGAGGAAGATGCACACTGTAACCTCTTTTGTAGAATTAGTTAACGGTAGAGCCAGTGCCCTAAGGTGATTAGAGGGTAGACAGAAACCTCCTATAGAATAGCAGGGCAGCAACTTCCCTGATTTTGATATTTGTATGTGAATCCAGACAAGGAGCAGAGCCTCACCAATGTAAGAGCTAAATGAGTTCTAGTTACTCCGGTTCATTTGGCCTTCACCTCATTAATACAGTGCAGCCTCTCTGGAGACATAATTCTAAACAGGAGCAGCTGTGTCCGTGGAAAAAGCCCTTCCTTGAGAATTATCGCTCTGCAATCTATTCTATGACCTACCAGGATTGACTGTAGGAACACAGGTATTTTTTAAATTTAGAAGTTCTGTTACCAAAAGTGTTATCACATTGATAGGTCAAATAAGAAAACTCATAAAAATGGTCATTTTTATGGATACTGAAAGAGCACTTGATAAAACTCAATGTTCTTTTCTGATCAAAAATCCTTTTAAAAAATAAAGAATAAAAAAAGATGCTTCGTTAACATCATAAAATATTTCTATCTTGATGGTGACTTTGCTAAAAAAGTCACAACCAAGACAAGCAAGCCTTGTCAGCACCACTGTTACTTAACATTGTGTAAGATTTGATGGTCAGTGTGATTAAATAAACCAAAAGTAGAATTTTCCAAGTTTTTTCAAAGAGAGGTTCTAAATTATCTTTATTTGTAAAACACCAGTCTGAGGGATGGAATTCACAAATAATTATTTGTAGAAAATCAACTCAGAAAATAATAGAATAAAAGTTCTGTAAAGTAGCTGGTTACAGAGTAAAAATGCCAAAATCATTAGCTCCTCTATATATCAACAATAACCAATAAGATTTTTTTATGTTAAAAAAAGATCCTATCACAATAGTAATAAAAAGAATAACATACCCAGGAATAAATCTAACCAAAGCCTATGCAAGGATTTTGTGAAAAAATTTTTAAAAAATTTTTGAAGGTCATTGAAGATGACATTAAAAAAAAAAGATATACCATGTTCCTAGATAGAAGGACCCTTTATTATGAAAAGACCATGTCTCTCTGAATCTATAAATTTAGCTTAAGTCCTATCAAAATCAAAAACAATATTTTTATTTTTATTATTTTTATTTTATTTTTTTTGTGGTACGCGGGCCTCTCACTGCTGTGGCCTCTCCCGTTGCGGAGCACAGGCTCTGGACGCGCAGGCTCAGCGGCCATGGCTCACGGGCCCAGCCGCTCCGCGGCATGTGGGATCTTCCCGGACCGGGCCACGGACCCGTGTCCCCTGCATCGGCAGGCGAACTCTCAACCACTGCGCCACCAGGGAAGCCCAAAACAATATTTTTAATGGCAAAATGATTCTAAAGTTCATCCGGAAAAATGAATGTAAAAATTCAAACCAAGGATTAGGCTTCTAGCCACCACACTGCAGGGGAAAAGAGAATCTCTTCCTCAATTAGGGTGCCCTAAGGGTGCATTTTTCAGCCTTTGTAAGTCCACGGCCCTGTTTGTTACATAAAAATCCATCTTATTCTCATTCCAGTCCTAGCCCACCCTGTCTCTCCCACTGCATGCAGCTGTAGTGCCTGGACTCAATGCATGGAGCAGCTATCTTGGAAAGGAAAGAATAACAGGAAGATCAGGGAAGGAAAGGAGAACTCCGAGTACCACCAAACTGGCAGTAAGTTTACTGTTTTTCCCACTCTGGTGTCTCCTGGCCTGGACTCCCAGCAGACAGAATCCTGGACCTGCATACCATGAAGGCAGAGGGAGCTCCCAGAGAAGGTGTCTATTTCTGGTCCTAGGATGGGGCAAGAGGGCCTATGTAAGTCAGAGAGAGTCAGGGAGATCCCTGTTGATTGCTGCTTCTCATCTCCCACTCCAGCCCCTCGGCAATCCCACTGCAGCAGAGGCTGTCACAGCCAGGCAGGTACCTAAAGCTTCAGGGAGGGGAACCCTTCTCTCTGACCAGAGGAAGTGCGGTCCCAACAGCAAGAGAGTGATGCCCATTGCTTTCTCTCGCTCTCTGGGTTTTCTCATTTGACCTTTTGATGTGATAATATTTTGTTAATAGAACTGAAGGAAGAGCAAAAGAAATGGGAAATATTTGGATAGACTATTTTTCTCATCTTAAGCTTTTTATAACGTGTATAATCAGTTAAAACAAGACTTGTAACATTGTCTGACGGGGTCTTCCGTGAACATAGGTGTAATACACATGAAAGTTACCACATAAAGAGGAAGTGTGAAGAGATTTATACGGTAGTAAGATTTCTGTATTTCACTTGAATGATAAAATATTAATCCCAAACAACCTATGAAAAGTTAAGTAGTTTGTAGTCGCCAGAGAAACTACATGCACACACACACAAATTACACAGAAGATATATTTAAAAACTCAATAGGTAGGGCTTCCCCGGTGGCGCAGTGGTTGAGAATCCGCCTGCCGATGCAGGGGACACGGGTTCGTGCCCCGGTCCGGGAAGATCCCACATGCCGCGGAGCGGCTGGCCCTGTGAGCCATGGCCGCTGAGCCTGCGCGTCCGGAGCCTGTGCTCCGCAACGGGAGAGGCCACAACAGTGGAGGCCCACGTACCGCAAAACAACAACAACAACAAAAACACATGAAGCAAAGACTGATAGAACTGAAAGGAGAAATGGCAAGTCAGCAATTAACAGCTGGAGACTTTTAACACTCCTTTCTCAGTAACCAGTAGGACAAATAGACCATATTCTGGATCATGAAACAAATCTGAACAGATTTTTAAGAATTGAAATCATACCAAGTATGATCTCTGGCCATAATGAAATTAAGCCAGAAATCAATCACCAGAACATCTCTAATTACTTGAAAGTAAATAACATACTTCTAAGTAATCCATAGGAGGTCAAAGGGGGAAGTCTCAAAGGATATTGGAAAATGAGAACTTAGAAAATACTTGAAACTGAACAAAATGAAAATATAATAGTATTTGATATATAACATATCAGAATGTATAGATGTAGCTAAAGCAAAGCTTAGATGGAAATTTATAATATTTGGTACTTATTTTAGAGAAGAAGAAAGGTTTCAAACAATCACCTAAATTTCAAACTTAACTAGGAAAATAAGAGAAAAACCTAGAGCAAGCAGAAGGAAGAAAATTATGCTGAGTGAAAGAAGCCACTCTCAAAATGTTACAAACTATGATTCTATTTACATGACATTATGGAAAAGGCAAAACTTTAGGGATGGAAGACAAATGAGTGGTTTCCAGGGATTGGGATGGGGGCAGGATTCAGCTACAGGGAAGCATGAGGGAATTTTGGAGGGATGATGGAACTGTTCAGAATCCTGATTGTGGTGGTAGTTACATAAATCTATGCGTGCGACAGAACGCATAGCACAGAATACTCCCCCAAACATCTATAATTTTAAAAAATCTCTCACACACACACACACATACACACACACACTCCCTTGATCTCTCTTTCTCACTGTACAGACTGTATCTTTGTGCCATTGGGTACACATAGCCAACTGTGTGCCAGGTATAGTAGCACTAAATATATTTTTAAAATATATTTTAAAATATGGGGGTTTATCTTATGCCTAATTATAACGGTAATAATCAACATTTATTGGCTGCTTTTTATTTGCCAAGCACAGAAAAGATCCTAGATGCATTATGTTAATGCATTTCTAACACTTAAACCATCCTATTATAAACAAGAATATATTTTGTAGCTATTTCTATTACTTAAACATTTTAAATCTTTTTGGTTCTCTGATTCTTTTGGCAAACATTTGTTTAATTTTATTTTTTATTTATTTATTTTTGGCTGCCTTGGGTCTTCGTTGCTGCGCGCGGGCTTTCTCTAGGTGTGGCGAGCGGGGGCTACTCTTCATTGTGGTGCGCCGGCTTCTTCTTGCGGTGGCTTCTTGTTGCGGAACGTGGGCTCTAGGTGCGTGGGCTTCAGTAGTTGTGGCACGTGAGCTCAATAGTTGCAGCTCCTGGGCTCTAGAGCGCAGGTTCAGTAGTTGTGGCGCACGGGCTTAGTTGCTCCGCGGAATGTGGGACCTTCCTGGACCAGGGCTCGAACCCATGTCCCCTGCATTGGCAGGCAGATTCCCAACCACTGCGCCACCAGGGAAGTCCCAAACATTTTTTTTAATTGAGATATTGTTGATGTACAATATTATATAAGTTTCAGGTGTACAACATCGTGATTCACAATTTTTAAAGGTTATACTGCATTTATAGTTATTATAAAATATTGGCTATATTCCTTGTGCTGTACAATATATCCTTGTGGCTTACTTATTTTATACATAGTAGTTTGTGCCTCTTAATCTCCTATTCCTATTTTGCCCCTTCTCCCTTCCTTCTCCCAACTGGTAACCACTAGTTTGTTCTGTATGTCTGTGAATCTGTTTCTTTGTTATATTCCCTAGTTGGCGAACAGTCTTAAAAGTATATACAAGCTGCCCCATGTCTTGGAAACTCAAGTTGTAAACTATAGCTATGTAGCAGCATGGCCAGCAGATGGAGACAGAGAACACAAAATGATTCAGACTCAGGGCTTTTCCCAAAGCTCGGTCTCAAGCTCGGGAGCTGCAGCACTTGGATTTCAGGTTGCTCTCATTAGCAGTAGTGTTTCTCAAACCTGGCTGCACGTTGGAATTACTTGGGGAACTTAAAAAAAAAAAAACGATCCTGAGTTTAGTGGTCGGGGGTACTTTTGCCACTGGGAGGTTTAAAATCTGCACAAGTGATTCTAATTACAGCAAAGTTTCAGACCCACTACTTTAGAACACATACCCACAGGCCGTCTCAAGGTGGCATGTTTCAGAATCACCTGGAGAGAACTTGTGAAAAACAGGTACCCAGACTGTTGTAGTCTTCATTCTTTGGAGAACCAGTGCATACTGAAATGTTGATGTATCAACTTAAGACAGTTACGTATATAATCAGGGACTAAATCTGATATAGTCTCAGACTAAGTTCTAATACATCAGAGTAACTTCAGGCATCAAATGTTTAAGAAAACTTTATTGGAGAAAAATTTTAATTGAGAAAACTCTAACCATGAACTTAATTTTTCCCCTGGATATGGAGAGATGCCCTGGGCCACCCCTAGACCGTCTTGTGTAACACAAGAGCAAGGTTCCCAAGACTGGGCCAGCAGGTTCCCTCATCAGAGAAACATAGCCTACACATGGTGTCAGGTTCCAGAAGTTTATAGTCATGTTTGGTCATTCCCTGGAAGGGCATCAGGAAAAAGTAGAGCTGCTCAGGCAACCGGATTCCCAGCCTTCATGGGGCAGGCTCCCCCAATTTTTTTCCACTTTCTTTCACCAAAGCGTTTAAATTATTTTAATATTAGAACCATCATAGATTCGTTTTCTAAATAATATTTATTGATTTTCCATATTATACAAGTAACGAATCTCCATTGTGGAACTTTAGGAAAAAACAAAACAATAAATATATGTAAGTAAAAATGACTTGAGATGATCACTATTATCATTTTGATGTTTCATGATACGTGTCTATGTACGAGTATACACTATATATGTGGACTCACACACACTTCAGTTACGTGTGTGTGCACACGAACACTTCCAGATATATTGTGGGAAATTAGTCTACAAAATTACGATCATAACCTGTATACTTTCTTGTAGCCTGCTATTTCACTTAACAATGTATCATGAGCACTAAATACTCTTCTAAAACATGAATTTAATGATTTGATAATAGTCCATAGTATCAGTATTCCATAATTTATACAGTTCTTTATGGGACATTGTTTTCCAGTTGTTTGTTGATTTATATGCACTCTTTCATAGATGGTAGAATTTTATCGGGATGTGTGATGTGAGGCAGAGGTGTAACTGTGTGCCTTCCCAAGCAGTCAGCCAGGTGTCTACACCACTGCTGTAGCAATCACGCCGCCCTCCCCCCTGGTTTTGCCTTGCCTCCTTGCTCAGATACCACATTCTTATACTCCTGCAGGACTGTGTAAGCTTCCTAGTCTCTTCACCCTGCTGCTTCTCTATCCTCGTGCTAGTCCCAGACTTCTTTAACTCTTGGGCTTTATAGCAGGAAATTCAGTAGCCAGATGACCCACCAGACAAGACTGGTTCTGCCCGGCCTTCTTGACTAGATAGGGCTTAACTCCACATTTCACTTGGGAATCTCAGATGCAGCTAATTGTTGCTGAACGTTTAGTATTGACACTTAAAACAAATATCTTCTATTTAAGAGGAAATGAATATTAGCTGTAAGAGGAAGAAAAGAGGCTTTTTTCCATTTAACAAGTGTCCATAAAGTATTTTTTCTATAAAGCGTGGCCTCTGGCCATCTTCATTCTGTGGAGTCCTTGCCAGACCAGGAAGGCCTGGTCCTCCTCTACCTCTGAGTCATTCCCAGCGTGTTGACAGCTGAGATGGCGGGTGGGCCAGTGGTCATTCTGAGAATGAGCCTGAGGCACTGGGGGCTGATGCTGGAACGTGGGCTCCCCCTCTCCAGGAGGCCACCTGGTACATGACCTCATTGGCCATGATCACCCTCGACCCCGTGGCCCACTGTCTCCACGTCTGGCCATCGGTCCCCTCTGACCTCCGGCCCTCAGCCCAGGTCCTCACCTCTTTCTGAAATTATGACAGCGGTCCCCAAGAGGGCCCTTGGTCGCTGGCAGCTCTGTGGGGCTCCGGTCTCCTTTCTCACCCTGCTCAGCCCATTTCCAAACTGCCAGCCACCAAGCTGGTTCTCCGGGGCCGTCATCAGCCCCTTTACATGGCTTAAAAGAGCCTTCATAGCTGCTCCCCCACCTCCCTGTCATCACCAGCCCTCGACCCATGGGCTTCAGCTGTGTGGGCTTCTGTGTGCCCAGGCCTTGGTTCCATCCTTCAGACTGCACCACAGTGTACACACCGCAAGCCTCGGCAGACACACGCGCCATTTCTCTGGGACGCCTTTCCCGAGCACCTGTGAAATGGGGATGTTGGTGGTGTCAGCTCACAGGGCCAGGACAGGACGGAATGCAACAAGCAAGCCCCTAGCAGAGAGCCGAGCACTGAGAAGACCTAACTGAAGGCCAGCTCTTATCGTTCCTTTTATTATGATCCTGGCGCCGCCCACAACACTGGACCACAATCACCTGTTTCCGTGGCTGTCTTCCAGCTGGACCGGGAGCTCCTTGAGAGTTAGCATCCCATCTCACCCACCTTTCTATCCGCCCCCCATCCCAACCTGGTGCCAGGCCACACCTACAGCAGGCTCTCAGCAAGTGTCTGTTGAATGAACAGTGGAGGTACGAAATATCCCCATTTTCCAAGAAGAAAACTGAGGCCTATGGACGGGAGAGTGACTTGCCCCAGATGGTGCTGCCTGGCAGAGCAGGAGCTGAACTCAGGTCTGGGAGACTCCTTCGTCCAGTGCTGTTCCCGCTGCACTGCTATCCCCTGGAGTATGCAGAGGCCAGATATAGAAGAAACGAAAATACAAACAGAAGTTACTTTCAAGTTTGTTACTTTTTGCTGGGTTTGTCTCTGATCTCCCCAGCTATGGTTTTCCTAACGACTCAGGCCCTATGAGGAAAACTTCACACAGCTTTGCTCTCAGGTGGGGAGAGCTGTGACATTGGAGCTGACAGCAGCCTTCAGGGTCATCGGATCCATCCCCCGCCACCCCTTCACCGCAAAGAGGACCACAACCCAGGAGGAGAAGTGAGCCACCCACAGTCATATGGCTGACAGCAGAGCCAGACTCCCTTTTCAGTGCCCCTCTTACTCGTGGGGAGTAAAGCAGCGTCAGTGTAGACAGAGCAGCAGAAAAGAGCCTAGTTATTTACAGGGCAAATGCTCCCTGGGTGCCTCCAGCACCAGCAGGCAAGGCCTGCAGCCTCCAACAGGTCCCCCCAAACACAGCGCAGCCCTTGCCAGGAGGGGAGGCCCAGGAAAGCCGAGGGGGCAGAGTATCGGCAGTCCAGGCCCCGCCCAGAGGGACATTTCAGCCTGTGCTCTTTGCTGCCTGTTGATGGGCCATGCTGTTTATAGCTTCTCCAGGGGAGGGTAATTAACTTCTCGAGCCTGGAGGTTTATGGCCAAAGACGGGACAAGGGACGTTCCACCCCACTGAGGCCCTTTGAAAGTGAATGTATATGATTTATCTCTGCGCTGGGGCACTTGGCCTTTAGCTGCAGAAGGACTGTCCCACCCAGCCCCCACTTTCCTGCCAACACGTGCTGGCACCAGGCCCATGGCTAGAGGATTGAAACATGTAGGCCTCGAGACAGGACATGCAACTGGATGTGACCATGGTGTGGAAGGTGTGTGGACTCTCCAGTCCGGGTAGGGCACTGAGCGGGGCCTCTGGCTGCCCCAGGATTACTGTTGGGACTCAGGAGTGTACGGCTGGGCAGTTGGTAGGACTGCCTCCCTGCCCTAAGTGGGCCAGTAGGCTTTCACTTCACCCCTTCATTCATCACCCTTCCCACCAACACACACAAACGCACGCCACCTACTGCGTGTCAGCAGGAGGACGATACAAAGATGAATGACATACCAGCCCTGGCCCGGAGGAACTCACAGGCCCGAGGCCAGTGAACACAACATGACAGTCTGTGGAAAGGGAAGGAAGGGAAGGCTGCCCGAAGGGGAGACTCGCTCAGCGCTCAGCCAGGTCTCCAGGGAAGCATCAGGGAAGACTTCCCAGAAGAGGATGAAAAGATGGGAACAGGCTCTCGGAAGAGGCACGGAGATGTGGCGAGCAAGCTCACAGAGGAAAGTGTGTGCGGCTCAGCGTGGCCGGGCCTGCCAGCGCCCTGAGCCAGGGAGGGAAAGGAGGCAAGAACAGGAGGTAGGTAGATGCAGGTGTGCATCCTGGGGAGTTCGGATTATACTGTGAGGGAGCCAAAGAGGAGTTTCGAGAAGAGTGTGGGTAACACAATCAGATTTGCTTTAGAAAAAGCACTCAGCTGGCAGGGTGGTGATTAGAGGGAAAGAGGCACCGTGGTTCTCCTACTCGGCTGTCCTTTGTAACCACCTGGGGAGCTTCAGAAGGGCTGATGCCTGGGTCAGCTTCCAGAGAGGCTGCAGTAAGTGGTCTGGGGTGTGGCCCGGGCACTGGGATGGTGAAACTCCTTCTCCTTGTGACTCTGATATGCAGTTGAGGGATCTTGGTTAGGAAGCACTGCGGAGGCACTGTGGCTGTCCAGGTGAGAAGCGGAGACGCAGTTTCCGGAGATGGAGGAGAGCACACTTTCAGGAGGAAGAATCACAGCCTGTGGTGGTTGGTGGGATGTGGATCCTTAGAGAAAAGGAGGAGAAAACAGGCAGCTCCTTAAAAGGTTAAACACGGAGTTCCCGTATGACCCAGCAACTTAGATACACACAGGAGAAATGAAGACGTGCGCAAAAACTTGCATACAAATGTTCATGCAGCACTATTCATGATAGCCAAAAAGTAGAAACAACCCAAATGTCCATCAACTGTTGAAGGGATAAATAAGATGTGGTAAATTGTTACCATAGAGTGTTATTCCGTTGAAAGAGGAATGATGTATTGATACATGCTACAACATGGGTGGACCTTGAAAACATTATGCTGAGTGAAAGAAATCAGTAACAAAGGAGCCATATATACACATATTGTATGATTCCATTGATACGAAATGTCCAGAGTAGGCAAATCTACAGGGACAGAAAGTAAACTAGTGGTTGCCTAGGACCGGGAGGGGAAGGTGAGACTGGGAGTTGATGGCTAGGGGGTGTAGGTGGGTTTTCTGGGGGGGGATAATGAAAGTATTCTAAAATTGATGGTGGTGATGGGAACACAACTGATTACTAAAAGCCATTGAATTTTACACTTTAGAAGGATGGATTCTAGGGCATATGGATTATAATCTCAATAAAACTGTTAGAGAGAAAGGGGAGGTGTGAGGACTGCCGGTTTTACTCTGAGGAGGTCGGGAGCCTTGAGAGGGCTGTGAGCAGAGCAGTGCCGTGGTCTCACTACCTTGTACAAGATTCCCTCTAGTTCTAGTTTCTCAGCCTCGATGCTATTGACATTCGGGGCAGTCTTCATTATGGAGACTGCCCTGTGCACATGGGATGTTTATCAGCACCCCTAATCTCTATTGGTGCCAGGAGGATCCCCCTCCACTCTTGTGTGACAACCAAAAACACCTCCAGCCACTGCCATACATCCCCTGGGGAGCAAAAGGACCCCACTGAGAACCACTGCTCGAGCCTGTAGGGGGAGTGTGCACAGGGAGTGGGGATGCTTACGAGACCTTTATGTGGAGATGTCCGTTGAGCAAACAGGTGGGGCTGAAGCACCCAAAAGAGTCTGGCAGCTTCGCTGACTTCAGGCCGTTGGAATGAATGTCACAAAAAAAAAAGAGAGCAAAACCCAGAGAGCTGGTTCAATTTAATTTTACTTTTTGAGCAAATATTATGCTGAAGACATCAGGGCAGATACCAAGATGAGTAAAATAAGCTTCTGACCCCACCTCACAAACACTGAAACCTCTCAGTCAAGGCAATAGTGAGGTACAGAATGCTCTGGAAGTACGGAAAAGGGAGAGTAAATCCAACTTGTCCAGGAGGGAAATTCCATCAATAGTTGAAATATTTCTTTACCTAGACCTTTAATTTTATCTGAATTTTTATCATAAATCTGCTGCTTATTGTGCAGTTTCTACGGTTTGCAAAGTGATTGCTTTTTTTTTTTTGGCTGCGCTACTTGGCTTGTGGGATCTCAGTTTCCTGACCAGAGATTGAACCTGGACCATGGCAGTGAAAGCCTGGAATCCTAACCACTAGGCCACCAAGGAACTCTCCCAGTGACTGCTATTCTGTTTCCCAGGCAAACACTGCAGTGGGAGCAGGAGGGGAACAGCAAGTGCACAGAGCATTTCTCAGCCTCTCTGATATCTCAGGAGTCACCTCCTCCAGGAAGCCTTTATTAACCAATCCTACATCCTACTCCTCAGGGTCCATGTGGCATCTGGGCATAGGGTAGCTCTGTTACTGCAAGTCTATCCCTCCATCTCACCCCTAAACACGTAAACATACACATGCAAGAATATGACCCTTCCCATTAAGACACAAGAGTGTTTTACTCACCTTTGTATCCCCAGGACCTTGCACAATGTGTGGCACGTGATAGGTGATCAATAAACCATTAAAACATACTTGGAAAACTGTAAGACATTGATGAGAGAAATTGAAGATGACACAAGCAGATGGAAAGATATACTGTGTTCATGGATTGGAAGAATTAATATGGTTAAAATGACCATGCTACCCAAGGCAATCTACAGATTCAGTGCAATCCCTATCAAAATACCAATGACATTTTTCACAGAACTGGAACAAATAATTCTACAATTTGTATGGAACCACAAAAAGACCCTGAATAGCAAAAATAATCTTAAGAAAGAAGAACAAAACGGGAGGTATCATGCTCCCTGATTTCAAACTATGCTACAAAGCTACAGTAATCAAAACAGTGTGGTACTGCCACAAAAACAGGTATGTAGATCAATGGAACCAAATAGCCCAGAAATGAACTCACATTTATATGGGTAATTAATCTATGACAAAGGAGACCAGAATATACAATGGGGAAAAGACAACCTCTTCAATAAATGGTGTTGGGAAAACTGGACAGCTACCTGCAAAGTAATCAAACTGGACTACTTTCTCACACCATGCAGAAAAACAAACTCAAAATATATTAACAACTTAAATGTAAGACCTGAAACCATAAAACTTCTAGAAGAAAATAAGGCAGTATTTTTTGGATATGTCTCCTCAGGCAAGGGAAACAAGAACAAAAATAAACAAGTGGGACTACATCAAACTAAAAAGCTTTTACACAGCAAAGGAAGCTATCAACAAAATGAAAAGTCCACCTCCTGAAAGGGAGAAGATATTTGCAAACAATATATCTGACAAAGGGTTAATATCCAAAATATACAAAGAACTCATACAACTCAACATCATAGAAACAAACAACCCAATTTAAAAATGGGCAGAGGACCTGAATAGACATTTTTCCAAAAAAATATACAAGGCCAATAAATGCGTGAAAAGGTGTTCAACACTACTAATCATCAGGGAAATGCGAATCAAAACCACAATGATATACCACCTCACACCTCTCAGAGTGGCTATCATCAAAAAGACAACAAATAACAAGAGTTGGCAAGGATGTAGAGAAAAGAGAACCTTCATTCACTGTTGGTGGGAGTGTAAATTGGTGCCACCACCATGGAAAACAGTATGGAGATTTCTCAAAAAATCAATGGTTGTTGATCCCTTTACAGGAAGGGAGAATCACACATGGTGAATTTCATGATATGTACTTTTTGAGCTGAAATATGAACACTCATGAGCCTACATGTGAAGAACACTTGCTCTTGGTCAGGGACGGACTGGTCAGTCCCGCACCAGCAGGAGGTGGTGAAGTTAGGTAACTGGCCCAAAGTGGCAGAGTCTGAGCTCTTTCCAGTAACAAGCCCACCTTACATACACAAACCGAAGTGTGTCCCATCACATGGGTTCAGATCGGAGTACCTTCAGGTCCCCACACTTTTGGAAAAAGTTTAGCAATATGTATCCCAAAAGCCTTAAAAATCTTCCCACCTAGGAATGCCACTTCTGGAATTATTGTAAGGAAACCATCCAAAATGCAGGCAACACCTACTGTATAGCACAGGGGACTCTACTCGATGCTCTGTAATAAGCTGTATGGGAAAAGAATCTAACACTGTACCACATCCTGGGGGAAAGTGCCAGACAGTATTCCTAGCACCAGTGGATCTCCCTCAGTCTGTGGCCACTTGTCCATCTGGTTTTAAGGTCAAGGACAGGTGTTTCTACCATGAAACACCTTCCATTGACCTTCCATTCCTCTTACAATTCCAAAGTCCTACTCTTGTTCAAGACTTGTTCAAGTCTTGTTCAAGTGTTTCCATGCAATACTCCAATGCCTTCATCATTTATTTGCAAAGCATGTTTTGGGGCTTATAAAACCGTAAACTTGCTGATACTGTGTCAGTTCTGATCTGAAACAGGCCAGGCAAGTTTAAAAGGGCGAAAAGATGCCACCAGTGCTTGGAAATGGTGGAGGCCAGATAAAAGCTTAGGACACTTACATTCACTCATTATACAGAGAGGAAACTGAGGCCCAAGAGGAGGGTGGGACCAATGACCAATGACAGAGTTGGGTTATATCCGGTGCCCCGAATCCCAGTCCAGTGTCACCTCTCTGCTGCACTCCATCTGAAGTTTGCTCAGAACCAAAGTCACTGTTTGCTTTTATCATGAGAGGTTTGCTTACTTTGGAATCTCTTTCCAGCTGCAGGACCAGAAACTAAAATCAGAGACCAGTAAAGAAGAGAAGGGTCCTCCTGCAAGTGTTTCTCCTTGCTTCCTTTAAATGTCAGTGACTTCACGTCTCCCTCTCCTGATTGACACCCAGCTGTGGGCTTGCTTGGCTCAAGGAAGAATCATGGATCTGTGAACTTTGGCAGAAGGTAGGGACCTCATCTCACTCAACCGACATCTAGAGAGACTCTCCATGTGCTAGTGTCCTGGTCCAGCTGCCTCACTCATAGAGGAGACTGAGTCCCAGAGAGGGAGGGTAACTTGCTTAGGTAACTTACTAGCCCAGCTAGTAAGCAGCAGGGCTAGGCCTGGAATACAAGTCTTCTGCGTCCAAGGTCAGTGCTCACTTTAAAAAAAATGTTTTTAAAATAAAATTCTCTTTTAAACTTGGACAAGCAGAACTGTAGCATCCATGGGACCCTAAATAAAATTCATTTGTTTAATCCATTCATTCAACAAATACTGATGAGTGGGATATGCCAATATATATTGGTATGCCAATATATGATTGCCTGGCAGCACTAAGGAGCCATCAAGGTTTGAGGTCATGAATCGAAAGTGTGAGCTGCCAGCCTAGCTGTGCATTTTTCTCGAACTTCATTCAGGTACACGGGGCCAGGTGCTAAGTGAGCGGAGAGTCAGATCTAACCAGGGTTGTGACTTTGCCAAAGGAGTGTGATAAAGGAAGGGGGTGAGAATTGAGGGGATGTAAAGAAGTGAATGCGATGAAAAATCATAAGATTTGAAAGTGAATTTTATTATAAAAACTTTTTTAAAAAATTATTTCACACAATGAATTTTGAAACCGAGTTGTGATGCACGTTCCGGTTGAGATGGTAATATTGTCATCTTCGTTTGGAAGCTGTCTTGAGGGTGTTTGCTTGGGCAGGTTCAACTTGGAGACAGCGGAGGCTCTGCTTGATTTAAATTGCTGTTTGAGCCAGTGCTCGACCTGAGAGCCTCAGGACTTTCCTTCCTCCGGAAGGAGCCTTTTGAGACAAATCTAGGGGCTGGTCAAAGCTCAGGAGCTGCAGCTCAACTTCTAAAGCCCTTTTATAGTGTTATTTGTATAAGTAAATAGTTGGCTTCCTATTTCAGGGAGGGACATATTTGTCCTCAAGGCTGCCTCGTGTCCTGGGCAACCACTGGGGTGCTGGAAAACACAACTGCTCCTCTCCTGACGTTGTTTTGAAATAGCCAGGGCAATTTGGACCCTTCAGCCACAGAAGTCAATTGTATACTGAAGCTGAAATGCAAGCCACGCTGCTCCCCCCACTCGCTTTTGTATTCCGTCCGTCCCCTACCTCATCGTAACACTTACTAAGACTCTGGCCTCCTTTCCACTCATTATAGGTGCCCATGCGGACGATCTGCATTACTTAGTTTTCATTGATGTCAGTGGTGGTAATGATTAAGTGGAAACACCCCACCCCATTCAAACGTCTCCCTCTTCCCTGCTGATCCCCATTGCGAGCGAAAGTGCAGTGTGCCTTCCAGTATTCCTCCCAGAACTTGTGGCTGGAGTGCAAGTGAGGTGACACAGTGGAAAGCAAATCCTCTTGACTCCAGTCACACCACCACCTTCCAGCAGCTCCAAATGTCAGCCTCCTCCCCAGGCAGATGCAGCAGTCTTTGGAAAAGCTCAATGGATAGTTCACTACCAAGTGGTACCAAACAATAACTGAAGGTATAAGCGAAGCAGAAGTATATGCTTATATAAAAGTGTATCAGGATGCACACTTCTGATGTGTTCTCTTTACATAAATTGTAACCCAGGATAAAAATTTTAATAAAGCAGAATTCTAGAATCCTAACCAATGTAGGATCTAGGCGAGGGGGCAATCAAGAACGCTGTTACCCACTTTAAGATCCCAGTGTTCTGGGTTGCCTTTGACAAGAGAATATCAAAACAGTGAAGAATGATAGCCAATTGTTGTTTCAAAAACAGAACAATAAAAGGTAAGGCACCCCACCACCCCACACACATACACTTGGCCTCACATTCTCAATCCCTAGAATAGATTTGAAAAAGAAAAGCCCAAGAAATTCCAAGCATGCATACCTCCCCAGATAAGACAGAAATGGAAGAAAACCAAACTTTTTAAAGTAAGCATTTTGATCTTCATGCAAACATGGAGTTAATCTTGGGACAGCTAAGCACAATTACACAGATGAATTCATTGTGTGAAATGGTCATTGAGCGTAGAGAATGTTAGTGCCAGTTCAGAGTCCAAGCTCTGTAGGGGTCATACCTGAATCTGCTGAGCTGAGCACATGGAAACCTCAGTGTGTATTCAGGCTTGACCGCTCTTTTTAATTGATTTCAGAGTTGCTCGCTGGGGTGGCTTCAGGAAATGCAAATAGAAGGTCCATAGTGGTGTTTGAAGACTGCAGGGTTTTGATGCATGTTAAAATGAAAATATAAATAAAAATCTCTGTGCCTGTATTTACATGGATTAAAGTTGTTCTTAAGATTATGGTCTGATATTTATAATCCTTTACTCTTCCAACTGGCTTTTATTCAGTTTTATGCATGCAGAGAGGACACAAGCAAAGCACTAGATTGGGCGTGATGGTACCCAGGTTCTAGCTCCAGTTCTGTTCAAATTCTCCAGGAATCCTGGGGTACTTCCTTCCTTGACTCTGGGCCTTCACACTTACAAACTGAGGCGTTTGGACCACATGGTCCAGCTCTAGTTCTGAGGCTACAATTCAGTGGAATTTGGAAACACCATCTCACCTCCAGGATTTTATTTTAAGCAAACGGGAAGTATTTTTACAATGTAAAATGCATGTGACTCTACAGTCTGATGGGCCTACCAAACCCACAAACTTAGGGCCACAGTTGGAAAGAACTCAAGTCCCTGTTCCAACCAAGAGAAAATTCTGAACTCATCAAGTATCATCCTCCATGGTGAATGTGTAAAAGTCAGTACTACAAAGGAACTACGTTATCGAGATGATTCTCTCCCTGTTTATAACCATAAAATATTTGCACTGAAAGAGTCCTTAACAAGCATGGAGGCCCAGAGAGGTTAAGCAACTTGCCCAAGACACACAGGCAGCAGGAGGGAATCAGGACCAAAACGTAGGTCTCCTCACTCCCAGCCTGGTCAGGACTCCTGCACGTGCCCTTCAGAGTTAGATAATTTCACCTTTAGAATTTTTCTTTCCGGGACTTACCTGGTGGTCCGGTGGTTAAGAATCTGCCTTCCAATGCAGGGGACATGGGTTCGATCCCTGGTCGGGGAACTAAGATCCCACATGCCACAGGGCAACTAAGCCTGCGCACCACAGCGAAAGATCCCACATGCCGCAACGAAGATCCCACGTGCTACAACTAAGACCCGACACAGCCAAATAAATAAATTAATTTTTGAAAGAAAGAATTTCTCTTTCCATATTCACCAGTACCCTTCACGGGGAATGGAAATGTTAATTTTTATTTTTTAGAGTTAATCTTGTTGAAATCCACTAGAGAAATGAATATTGATGAAAAATTCACAGTTGCCTAATCTTAGGACAGTTTCACAACAGAAATGATGAAGGTCTTTGTTCCAAGCTGTCCCTGCCTCCTCACCAGAAGCAGAGGAACCAGGAGACAAGAGAAGGAAAGGGGATCCCAGGATTTCTCAGGCCCAAGCAGGAGCAGCGTCAACTGCAGATGTGTGTGCTGACTTTCTAAGTCTGAATCAGAACAGGGTCCTGGCCTGCTGATGGAGCTTGGGCCTATGGACAACAAGCTGGTCTTGGAATAAAAAACAAACCCAGGTATGTCCCACAATGTCCACTGATCTTGGATTTTTGGGACAGACTCCCATTTCCAGCATTCTCAAATGCTTGAGCTGAGCCACCAACACACGTCCCCCGCAAATCAAAGCTTATGCACAAGGCATCACACCTCTACTCGAATGCACTCGAATTTAGGGACCATATCTGCTACATGTCCACCAGGGAGAGGTGGCAGGGCCTGGAGGCAAGGCGAGGAATTGTCAGCTGAGGCTGATGGGAGTTATGCTGGTGGAAATAACTCACAACCAGGGGAGCCGAGTTTCACTGCTCTTGAGCTGTGTGACTTGGGCAGGAAACTTATCCTTTCTGTCTCCTCATCTGTTAGGTGGGGAGAATCATACCTCCTGAAGGCATCGTTCAGGGAATTGAAGGAGAAAACATGTTCCCTTCCTCTGTCCCTTTCCTTAGCAGGATCTCTACTGAGAGATGCTACCATTTACTGAGCGCCTACTAGGTTGCCCAGCTAGTGGGTGCTCAGTAAGTTCAACTTATCTTTACAACTGAAAGTGTTTTCACACGTCAGACGTGGAAAGATACGGTACCCGAGGTAGGATGTCACTTTGACACCCAACCCTCCCCCAGCCCAAAGCAGCATTACGGTCATTTGTGAGACAGTGGCATGGCACGTGGTTCACTTGTATATTCTCTGGTGTCTGTAAGATGAACTTCCCTCCTTCTCTTTTCCTTCCCAGTTGCCACTGTATTCCTAGTGCTGTCTCCTGTAGGTGATGCTTATCCCTAACCCTTCTTACGTAGGAAAAGCAGCTTCCCATATCTGAAAGAGGAGGGACCTCACTGGACTTGGTGAGACACCCTGTCTTCCAGCCCACATGTCCCCTTCTCACCTTCCCATACACACGGTCACCCACATAGCTCCCTCCATCCTCACACTGGTCACTGCTGGCCATCAACAAGGGTCAGGTGCAGACAGAAGTGCCTGTCAGGGGTCAGCCTGGCTCTGCCACTCACTGTGTGACCTAAGCCAGTCCACACTCTCTCTCCGAGCCTCAGTTTCCCCGCTGGTAAAAGGAAGGATCTGGATGAGGTGCCCCTCCAGGGCCACTCCAGCGTGGCCTTCATGTGATGAGGGTTATCTTCCACCAGAAGATGCTTCTTTTCCCAGCTCCCAATGTATAAGGACTCCTCCACTCACTCTAGGTGGTTCAGACTTTGTTTCAAAAAGATCTCATTTTACCAGGTTTTGGAGGCCAAAATTATCCCAACGTCAGCGGCTAAAAGCAAATCAGATCAAAAAGCATCCATGTGCCTCATCTGAACACAATTTCTGCTTTGAACCTTCTGCCAAGTCTAGGGCATATCAGCCAAAGTGTATGTGAATTACCATATGAAAGAACTCTCTTGGATCCTATTTAAAAGAAGCCTCTTTTCAGTTTAGGTAAGAGAAACACCCAGTCCTCCAGAAAATACATATAAATTTTTGTCTAAATGTCCAAACAGAATTATGGCCACAGAAGATGTAATTATCTCCTTCTGGGATAAAGGAATCTTCCAGCTACGAGGGAGAACCAAGAAGCCAGAACGTCCTGCTCGAGACGGCAGCAAGGCCACCACAGAAGGCTGTCCACATTGTTCACTGCACAAGGGCCTCCACTGTTGAGAGGGGAGGGACGTTGGAGGGGAGCCTGCCCTCCACTAGCCAAGCCACGTGCCCAGCCCGAGATTACGTCAGGTCAAAGGGAGGCGCACCTCTTGGGAATTCAGCAATGGCGGCGTAGATGCTAGCAGACGGCCCCCAGCCTGGAGAAATAGGCCTTTCCTCTGCTTAGAATACATCATCTTCCAGAGGCTCATGGCAAGAGGAGACAGCAGAAAAGCAGAAGTGAAGGTGGGGTCCTGGGGTGGGTGCGAGGAGAAGCTCCTCTGGAGACCATCTTAGTGTCTGGAGGGGCATGGACCCCCAATGCCTCGCAGTCGGCTTCCAAAAGAGCACTTGAAAGAACCCAGTGAGACTGCTCCCCACTACCCCTGTCCTCCACTAACCCTCATGTAGGGCTCAGCTCAGCCTTCCCTGACCTCCCAGCTGATGCCGGAGTCCCTGTTGTAAGTTCTCAGAACAGCTTTGTTTTTCCTTTATAAGGTTCACGTGGCACTTTGCAATAAGATGTGTGTAAGTAATCTGATTCACCTCTGTCTCCCCGACCAGACCGTCAGCTGTACGAGGCAGATTGTGTTGGGCTTTGCTCTGGGATCGCCAGCACAGCGTCTGGGGCACAAAGCAGGGACAGAAAAAGGATGGAAATTGTGTGAATGAAAGGGCAAGGATCTTGCACTTTTGCAGCCCCTCCTGTTTGGGCACAGAGACATGCAGTCTCCGTGACCTAAGCCCTGTGCCCAGGCCTAGGGGACAGAGACTAGAGAAGATACACCCAACCCTGGCCTGGCATCCAAAACACGCATGAAGACTAATAAAAATACAGCTTTACAAGCTCACCCCAAGAGACTTGGGCATCTAGGATTTGTATGTTTAACAAGGTGCCCAGGTGATGCCAAGCTGCCTATTAGGGTTGAGAATCAACAGGTGTTGTTGCCAATAGGTGTAAGGAACCGAAGATACCAAAGAGCAGGAGCTGAGGGCCAACCTGAAGGCTCATGGAAGGTTTTCTGGTGGAAATGACACCTCAGCCAGGTCTTGATCAAAGTGAGTGACACGGAGAAAGGAGAGAGAGGCTTCTGGGTCAAAGGAACAGCGTGAACAAAAACAGAGACAGGAGACTGCGTGAGGCGCGCTCGCGGGCAAGGGCCGTGGGATTGAACCACAATGACAAGAATTCGGGCTCCTGGGAGAAAACCAGGCACAAATCACCCGCTACTCAACTGGGCACCCAGAGACTTCTGGGTGGCGAGCCCACATTTCAGCAACCCGCAGAGAAGTTCTTCTGCACCCCCTTTTAATGCAGGCCCCATTCCTATTTTTGGTTCCATTTACCTTCCTTTCTTATCTTCTTTCTCTATTGAGACTGTGGCCTTATAGGATAGCCTTCTGAGCCCAGTGCCGCCAGGGCAGTATTGCCAGGGCCTTCCTTGATAAATAGGCTTGACTTAAGAATTCCAAGTTGTCCTGGCTAGAAATAAGAGATTGCTGAAGCTGACAAAATGGCAGCATCCGTAGCCAACAGCTAGGGCCATGGGTGTCCAGTATGGCAACAAAGGGTCATTTTACTTGATAGAGAAGTGACGACTGGAGCAGGAGGGTGAGGCCGCAGGGGTACCTGCACATCATGATTCACCTGTCTTTCCTGGACCCAGAATGGGGGCAGTGGGCTAAGATTGGAAATGACGGAGGGGATGCACATGGGACGGCAGGGCAGGCCCTCAATGACCTGCCTTTCCTGGAGTGACCGCAGTCCACGAGCCGGGGGCTTCAGGCTGAAGGAACCACCTCTCACCCCCACCCTGGGCTCCCATCCATCCTTCCACATCTTTCCACTGCCTCCTCTCTCCTCGCTCGTTCCCCTCCTCTCCTCCCCTCCTGCACGGTTTGGTCCACGGGCCTCGGCTGGGCTGGCAGGCACGTGCTCCCCCTTAAGTGGACTTTTTTTTTTTTTTTTTTTTTGGTTTTGTGGTACGCGGGCCTCTCACTGCTGCGGCCTCTCCCGCCGCGGAGCACAGGCTCCGGACGCACAGGCCCAGCGGCCATGGCCCACGGGCCCAGCCGCTCCGCGGCACGCGGGATCCCCCCGGACCGGGGCACGAACCCGCGTTCCCTGCAACGGCAGGCGGACTCCCAACCACTGCGCCACCAGGGAAGCCCAAGTGGACTTTTTAAACGGGACTTCTCTACTGAGCCTGGCTGTTGCCTGGACAGGTTTTCTAAGACCAGCGAATATGCTGCAGAGAGGAAAGGAGAGTCCTGGGCACATTTTCCCCCACTTTGGAGGGAAAAGGAGGTGGCCTGTAGGAACCTGCGTGGATCTGAAGTTCTCAGCGTCCGCGCCAAGCTGTGGAGCAGGCGTCTTCCGAGAAATGCCCACGCCACAGTTCAGTGCCGCCCCACCGGAGCCTGAACTATCTTGTCTGCTGTCCAGTTACAAATTAATCTCTCGTCATCAGTGATTAACTTATTCGAGCCACAGGAGCTGCTGAACCAAAACAGCCCCTTGGGGTGAAGAGTGTCCAGCGTCGTGCGGTGTGTAGCTCTGCCTGTGACCCTCCCCACTCTGGGCCTTGTGCTGTGTCAGCAGGGGAACAGGGAGACCAGGGTCCCGCTCTGGGCACCACTTCTCTGGAACGCTCACCCAGCCCCCCTCAAAGTGGAGATCTGCACGGCAAAGGGCTGGGGTTTCTTTGTCCAGTATGTTTGTCTGCAAGGAAGGTTTTCAAAATGGGGTTGGGGTGGGTACATCCTCTGGGGACAAATGCCACCTGAATACAACAGGCTGGGACTGATATGGAAGAATGGAGAGCCAAGCTTCGGGATTTGATGGATGTTGAGGGAACTTACGGGTCACCTCTTAGAGTGTAAACCGTCACCGTGGGAAGAGGCCCTGGAGATCATCAGTTGGAACTTCCTAATCCTACAGACACCAAGAGAGAGGGCTGGACTCACCAAAGGTGACACTTCAGAGCCAACAGGAGAGAAAGAACACATGTCAAGTTGTGTTTATATGTCAGATAGAGGCTCATCTCTTCACCACCGTGAGGATAGGCAGCATACCACTCTCTTTGGAAAAAAAAGACCGGGGAATCCTTCCATACAGCACTTCTACCATTTGAAGGTCTCCAAAGTAACGTTTCCCTGGTTTTTCTGAATAATCCTGAGAAATCTGGTCTCACTTCTTAGTTCCAGGGCTTTTCAGCTAATTTAAAAATGATGGCTTTATTCACCTCAGTGGTCATCCCCAGAAAACCCATAACCCCCGTCTAACCATGAGAAAAACATCAGACAAACCCCAACCGAGGGCCATTCTATCAAGAACCTGACCAGTCCTCAAAACCGTCAAGGTCATCAGAAACAAGGGAAGCCTGAGGCACCGTCACAGATCAGAGGAGCCTAAGGAGACAATGATAATTGAATGCAATGAAATGTCCTGGATGGGATCCTGGGACAGGAAAAGCACGTTAGGGAAAAAGTAGTGAAATCTGAATAAAGTGTAGAGTTTAGTTAATAGTAAGGTAACAGTGCTGGCTCCTTAGTTGGAACAAATGTACCACAGTGGGTAAGATGTTAACAAATGGGGAAAACTGGGGGATGGGTGTATGGGAATTCTCTACTATCTCAGCAACTTTTCTATACATCTAAAACTATTTTATTTTTTTTTTATAATTTATTTAAGAAGTTGGTAAAGGCAAAGTCAAGGCTTAATTATTATTATTATTATTTTTGTGTGTGTGTGTGGTACGCGGGCCTCTCACCGCTGTGGCCTCTCCCGCTGCGGAGCACAGGCTCCGGACGCGCAGGCTCAGCGGCCATGGCTCACACGGGCCCAGCCACTCCGCGGCATGTGGCATCCTCCCGGACTGGGGCACGAACCCGTGTCCCCTGCATCGGCAGGCAGACTCTCAACCACTGCACCACCAGGGAAGCCCTAAAACTATTTTAAAACAAGGCATTTATGTAAAATTTTTTAAATAGGGCCTTTATGAGATGTTTAATCACAGTGCCCATAACATGTTAGCTGTGGAATAACAAGCTTCTGAGAGAGGAAAGCAGGAACAGGGAGGGAGGGATGGACAGAGGAGAGACAGAGCAAGAAGACAAGGTGACACGGAGGCGGAAGACATCGAGGTACAAACTACAAAAGTAACTGTAGCCATCCAGCCACCGATGACTGCACGAACAGAAGGTGGTACATTCAGAGTGGAGTATTATTGGCCACAAAAACGAATGGAGCCCTGATCAGTGCTACAATGTGGATGCACCTTGGAAATATCACACTAAGTGAAAAAAGCCAGACACAGAAGGCCACATTACTGCGTGATCCCATTTATGTGAAATGGCTAGAAGAGGCAAAAACCACAGGACAGAAAGTAGATTAGTGGTTTCCAGGGATTGGGGGCAGGGGAGGTGGCAAATGACTGCTAATGGGCAAGGAGTTCATTGCGGGGCTGATGAAAATGATCTGCGATTAGATGGTGGTGATGGCTGCACAACCTTGTGAATATACTAAAACCACTGAACTGTCCCCTTTAAAAGGGTGAATTTTATGGTGTGAATTACATAATAAACTAAAACATAAAATGAAAATGTTAAAAAGTCAATACAGGGCTTCCCTGGTGGCTCAGTGGTTGAGAGTCTGCCTGCCGATGCAGGGGACAGGGGTCCGTGCCCCAGTCCGGGAAGATCCCACGTGCCGCGGAGCGGCTGGGCCCGTGAGCCATGGCCGCTGAGCCTGCGCGTCCGGAGCCTGTGCTCCGCAACGGGAGAGGCCACAACGGTGAGAGGCCTGCGTACGGCAAAAAAAAAGAAAAAAGAAAAAAGAAACCTCAATACAACTTAGTCTCTTCCTTCAAGGAGCTCCCGGTGTGCTGGCGGAGACTCTTTCGGTCCAGGCAAATGTAAGCCTTTCCCCTTGTCTATAAGCTGCACGGGACAGGAGCCATGATAGTTTTGTTTACTACTGATCCCAGCACCCAGCACAGTGCCTGGCCCCTAACAGGCTCTCAAGAAGTACTTACTGAATGAAAGATTGAGCGTGTGAAGTCCTACGACAGTTATGAGGTCACAGAGGAGAGGCTAAAGGTGCTCAGAAAAATCTAGGGTGCTCAGAAAATCCACAGGCTGTGACACAGACAAGGCTGACCGTCCCAGGACACCATAAAGATTTTCAAAACCCTCCCCTGTGACTAATCCATGTGACCCTGACTCACCAAGCAAAGTCTGACAAAGGCGCCTCCTTCCAGCCCACTGCCTACTCCTACTCCCTGGGACCCCTTCCTCTGGATACCACAGACTTGCAGAAGCCTGAACCGGTCTAGACCAGCTCTGCTCTGTTCAAGGAGCTCACAGTTTAGAGAAAGAGGTGTATATGCACACACTCCGCTTCTGATTGCTGTGTGCTTGTGCTGAGAAGGAGAAGAGAGGCCAGTGCCAGTGGCAGTAGGGGTGGCAGTTCCTGAGCCTGGGGCAGAGGCAGGTCCCCAAAGGCTTCCCAGAGGAGGTGACATTTCAGCATGAGGGGCCTTGAAACACGAGGAGTGGATTGATTCTGAAACATGGTTTCTGGGTCGGTATATCTCCACTCTACCTTTCACAAATGGTTGTTTGTTTTTCCTGTTCCTCCTTCCAAGGAGGACTTCATAGATCCTTAGAGATAGCCTTTAATATCATCACCAAAGCCCCAGTAAGACCCCCAACGTGACTCAGCTACCCAAAGGGAAGTGCCATAAAAAATGAAAACTGCCTTTTGACTTCTTGAGCCAGCCAGAAGGAAGTGAATATTTTTGAAAATCTGGTTTCAAGTGCCTTAATACTGGGCGGCTGAGGCTGGCAGTGGAGTGTCATTGACATGTGAGTGACTTGGCAGACAGCTCTCCGTCACAAGCCCGAGCAGCGGGGAAGGAAATCTGCAGAACTATGCACTGTAGTCTTGGCAGAATATCAGAGCCGGAGGAGCACAGGATTTGCAGTCAGACAAAGCTGGGTGTGAAAAACAGCCGTGCCGCTCACCGGCTGTGTCCTCTTAGGAAAAACCCGAGTGAACTTTTTGGCCAACCTAGTACAAATCCTGAGCCTCAGTTTGCTCGTGTGTAACATGGCGATATAGTCCCCAGTCACCTTGGGTTGCTCTGAGAGTTAAAAAGGATAGTGTGTGCAAAGCATCCTGGTCAGTAAAAGACCCTCAACAAATTGCAGGTATTATTTTTCATTGTTTATACAATTATGTTATATGGAGACACCTTGTCAGTTTGGAGGGTACTTGAAAAATTTCCATCCTCAAACTCCCTCTCACTTTCCAGTTTATTCTAAAACCTATTCAAAGAACAGACTGAGCTCTGGAATTTTCTCCTGGGCTAAACTGCCGATGGAGTTTCTATACCGTTTCATAGTGAGTATTTATGATGAAATTACAGAACCACAGACACTGAATTGGAGACAGGGAAGCTCCTCTGCCTTTTAGCCTTGCCTGTAAAACAAAAACACAAACACAGCCTCAGTGGATATGCTGAGGATGAGAGGTTTTGTCCATAAAACATCTCAAGTTTTAAGGTGAAATCTGATTTCAGTGACCATCTCTTATTGTCTTCAGCATTACCGTGTGGTTGTATAAACTTACATGATTTAAACAGGAAAAGAAGAGAAGGAGAGGGGGAGGGAGAGAAAGAGGAGGAAGGGGAAGGGACAGGTGCTGGTGCTTTTAAAAAACAACCCAGGTGATTGCAATGTACAGCCAGAGGCCCATTGGATGGGGCCAATTCCCTTTGGCACTTACCCTATACCCTCTTGGTAAAATAGTAAACAGGAAATACGTGCTTCCTCAAGTCTCCGTACAGGCCTGGTTGGGTTTAATAAAATTGCACCAGCCTGACATTTATTGTACTTGATAGATATGGCTGGATGCCACATGCTTATTGTGAAGCATCACTAGGAACGCTGGGAACCACAACAGATCAAGGACAAGGCTGTTTATTCGCCTTCAGGTGTTAATGGAGGAGCCCAAGGCCTCAGCCCAGTGAGGGTTGCTGTTTAAACACTGGCTGATCTACCAGGGATTTCGGATATTCACTGGACACTCTAAGCTGTTGACCTGATCACAGACACCACATCCAAAGAAGTAAGTCAAAAAATTTTTTTTAAGAATTTTTAAAATTAAAGCCTGGTTGTTTCTTTTCAGCTTTCTGGTTTGCTGTTTTCAAGTTGTTTCTTGGGGATGGTTCTTGTTTTCCTCTTTGTTCATGTAACCACTAGATGGTGCACATTACAAAATATTAGCCTGGAAGCAGGGCTGCATTTATCATTTTTGCAGTGACCAGAAGGGAATCAGAGGTAAGGTTGCCAGATTTAGCAAATAAAAATAGAAGACTCCCAGTTAAACTTGAATTTCAGATAAACAAATATTACATGGGACACACTTACACTAAAAAATTATTGGTTGTTTCTCTGAAATTGAAATTTAACTGGATTGCCTGTATTTTACGTGGCCATCTTAATCAGAAGGGACTTCAGGGAGTAAGTAGATAATCTGTGGCTCTCAGCTTTGTCAGATACAAGAATTTTTGGTGGCATACTTGAAGGGATCAAGAGACTCAAAGCAACATGAAACAAGCCAGCAATTATTACAACACAATCTCAACACCTATAGTGTGACACTGTCTTCGGGGTCCAAAGCCCTAATCGTTAACCCTCAACTCCCTGATTTGCCCCATGTCATCGTATGCATCCAGCTGTTCCCGCCCTGTCACACCTCTCATGTAATGAAGGCAAACTTCTGGAATACTCCAGCAAACTCCGTTGCTTTCTTTGGCTTGAATGCAGCCTTACCCTATGCCCCCTAGCTTTTAAATTAAGTTGGACCTACATTACTTTGAGGCACGCAATCTCAGTGTTCAATCTGACAGAGAATGGTGTTTGTCATTTGTAAGAAGAGCAAGTTTTACACCTTGAACAATTTGGTGGCAAACATGAAAAGTTTAGTGCCCATAGCAGACCTCCCTTGGCCAGCCTCAAGTTTAACGCCTCATCGAGAAAAAAGCCGGCACTTTACCTGCATTCAGAGTTCTTTCTTGACACAAATTGGCCAATCTCCCTGCTTGACCACAAGCTTTCTACAGGCAGGGACCATCTTTATAGCATATGCTGCATAGAGAAAAGCTGAAGGGCAACCTTGAATACACATGCACTTGAAGTCCCCTGAATCACTGTTGCACTCAATGCACTTTCCAGACAGATTGGTTGTCCCAGTTGTGTAATCCAAGCTGTGGTCCACCCAGTCTCTCTGCACGGCAGTTGGGTCCCTGTGAAGAAGAAAGAAGGAAGAAATGGAGAAGTTAGAGTTTGCAAAAGTGAACCTTAAAGGCTACCCAGCTACAGCCCACTCTGATATCTGACTATTCTCTGCTGAGGGGGAGAGGAAGAGCTGATAGTCAGAAATCTGTCTCAAACCCACTCTTAGGATCTAGTTTCTTCCCTTGCAAGATGATTGCTTGCAGGAGTAGATACATGGGAGAGCATATAGGTGACACAAGCCATCCTTTTTTTTCCCATCACCCACCCCCAAACGCTTCCCTAGATCTGTTTCCTTTGAACAGCTTTATTGAGATACAATTCACATATTTAAAGTGTACAATTCAATGGTTTTTAATATATTCACAGAGTTGTATAACCATCATCACAATCAATATTAGAATATTCTCATCACCCCAAAAAGAAACCCCCCACCCATTAGCAGTCACTCACCACTGCTTCCATTCCCCACCCCCAGCCCTAAGCAACCATTAATCTACTTTCTGTCTCTACAAATTGACCTGCTCTGGACATTTCATATAAGGGGAGTCATATAATGTGTGGTCTTTTGTGTTGGTTTCTTTCACTTAGCATAGTGTCCTCAAGGTTCCTCCATGTTGTAGCATGTGTTCATACTTCATTCCTTTTTCTGCTTTTATTTTATTTATCCATTTATCCATTGATGGGCATTCGGGTTGTTTCCACTTTGGGGCTATTGCGAATAATGCTGCTATGACCCTTCATGTATCCATTCTTGACTCTGCTCCAGATCTTGTGAAACATTGAGAAGGGTCAACTCTCTCTTGTTTCTAGAAACTCATTCAAAGTAGAGCAGTCCCATGGAGATGTTGCCTCCACCATAAGAACAAAAAGAGAATATTCATTTAGCTAGGGGACAGGGGACACCCGGGGGCCAGGGACCTCTTCTTGGTAGATTCCTGACAACTTATGGGAGTTCATGGGCTCTGAGAAGTTTGGAGAAGATCATGAGGTTTTCCATCTGCAGAACGGGTACATGATCCCTTTGCTTCCTCCCAGCAGCCCCTCATTAAGACACCCACATCTAGTGAAATTTGGGTCCTAAAGTAACACCATATTTAAACAGCCTCATGGGAATGGTCAGACAGTGACATGTTTGGGAGATATCCTGGATTCCTTAGGTCAACGCATGGATAAGGGTGAACAGGAAAAGAGCCTGCATTTCTCAGATTTTTCCTCACAGCCCTCAGGGCATAACGGTCCTGGTTGGGGGGGGAAAGGAGGAGTCAAGATTGACTGAAGTGAGGCACCCTTACTCCCCTGCTGAGAGGCTCCGACCCCGGAACTCCGCCCGTCTTCCTGGATTCATTCCACACACCTTACTGAACACCTTCTGTGTGCCAGGTGCTGCAGATAAAAATACTGTATCACTTGGCAAGTGAAGCAACTGAGACTCGAGTTCCCAAGACAGCATAGCAAGTGATGCAGCAGAAATTTTAACATAAGCAAGCCGACTACAGGGAAGCCATTATAGAAACTTCAGCAATGATTAAAATGCAATGATTAAAATAATCTCCTACTCTCAAGGAGATTATAATCTAGCGAGGAGAACAGTAAAATAAACAAAAAATTAAATAGACACAGATTTGTACCAGAGGTGAGTAACACAAAGAAATCCTGGGGTAAAACCGAGGGGACTTAAACTAGTGGTGGGAGGAGGGGAACACAAGGTGGTCAAGGAAGTTCCCCCCAAGATAATGAGGTTTGAGAAACAAGGACGAATCTACCAGGGAAAGGAGGGGAAGAAGGGTTTCCTTGCAGAGAGAGAGCAGCAGATACAAAGGCTCCAAAGTGGCAAATATTGATAGCTGTAAGAAGTCTGTAAACAATCAATGATTGGAGCACAGGCTATGAACAGCCATCCAGCTTGGTGAGTGATGGGCAGGGGTCAATAACAAAGGGACTTTCCGATCACACCGGAAGTTGGATTTTATTCTGAAACTTATGGGAAACCACTGGAGGGTTTTAAACTGAGGTGGGGAGGGAATCTAGAACTGTATCAAGTTTACCTGGGCAACATTGTGGATCACAGATTGGAAGGGGCACAGGCAGAAGCTACAAATACAAACCTCTTCCAAAGCTGCTGGGGTCTGCAGAGTGTTCTCCAGGGGACTCGCACTGCTCTCGCAGTGGGGTGTCCCTCCATGGTCTTCCTGGGTCGGCTCCTGTCGTCCTCTTCTTCTCCTCGCCTTGTTGGAGTAGACTGCTGTGTAAAAATCCTAAGAAAACTTGCTTTATAGGTAAAATTTCTGAGTTCTTGTGAGTTCGAAATGTCTTTATTGTGCTCTCACTTTTTAAAAAAAAATTTATTTATTTAGTTAGTTTTGGCTGTGTTGGGTCTTCGTTTCTGTGCGAGGGCTTTCTCTAGTTGTGGCAAGCGGGGGCCACGCTTCATCGCGGTGCGCGGGCCTCTCACTGTTGCGGCCTCTCTTGCCGCGGAGCATGGGCTCCGGACGCGCAGGCTCAGTAGTTGTGGCCCACGGGCTTAGTTGCTCCGCGGCATGTGGGATCCTCCCAGACCAGGGCTCGAACCCGTGTCCCCTGCATTGGCAGGCAGATTCTCAACCACTGGGGAAGCCCGTGCCCTCACTCTTGATAGAATTTCCCTCAGAACTTTCAGGCACTGCCCCACTGTCTCGTGATGATTGCAGTCTGCTTCTTTCCTTTGATCTCACATTCGAAAGAGTGAGCTTGTGCTTCTCATCCTCCTGAGCATTATATTTCAGCTCTACCGGCCTTCTTGTCGTTCCTTGCACATATCCAGCCACCTACAACTTGTTCCCTCTTCCTGGAATTTTCTCCCCAACTCTGCTCATGGCTGGCATCATTTCATTAATCAGGTCTGACCTCAGATGTCAGCTCTGAGAGGCCTTCCCTTACAAACCTAGCAAATACTAGATGTGCAAAAAAGATTTATCAAATTAGTTTAAAATGATTAATTAATTAGTTGATTCTAACTAGGATTCTGTGGGAATATTTTAGAAAGGAGCTAAGTGTTTGCACTAGGCCACATTTGCAATCTAATTCATTTTCAATTGGCTATGCATATGGGAAAAAAATGAATCTCTAATTCCTACCTCATACAATACAGAAAAACTTATTCAGGTGGCTTATAAATCTAAATATAAAAGAAAAACTGATAAATATTCTAGAATAAAACAAACTGTCTTCATGGCCTTGGAGGATTCTTTTTTTTTTTTTAATTATATTTTTATTTTTGGCTGCGTTGGGTCTTCATTGCTGAGCGTGGGTTTTCTCTAGTTGCAGTGAGTGGGGGCTACTCTTCGTTGCAGTGCGTGGGCTTCTCACTGTGGTGGCTTCTCTTGTTGTGGAGCACGGGCTCTAGGCGCTCAGGCTTCAGTAGCTGTGGCGCGAGAGCTCAGTAGTGTGGCTCGTGGGCTCTAGAGAGCAGGCTCAGTAGTTGTGGCTCACGGGCTTAGTTGCTCCACGGCATGTGGGATCTTCCCGGACCAGGGCTCGAACCCGTGTCCCCTGCATTGTCAGGCAGATTCTAACCACTGCACCACCAGGGAAGTCCCCACCCATTAAATGTTAATTGTTAAATTTCATAGTGTAAATAGTGACCAGTGACCATGATGAACCAAAGTGAGGTGCTCATTTAGCAGTACGAAAAGTAAATTTTTAAAAATGGGCTATACCCAATAAGATGGCCATCATCAAAAACAAAAACAAATAAACAAAACTAGAAGATAAGTGTTGGCAAGGATATGGAGAAATTGTAAACCTTGTGCAATGCTGATGGGAATGTGAAATGGTGTAGCTACTGTGGAAAATGGATGGCAGTTCCTCAAAAAATTAAACATAAAATTAGCATATGATCCGGCAAGGCCACTTCAGAGTATATACTCAAAAGAATTGAAAGCTGGAACTTGAACAGATATTTGTACACTGAAGTTCAAAGCAGCATTATTCATAATAACCAAAAGGTGGAAACAACCCAATGTCCATCAACAGACGAATGGATAAACAAAATATGGTAATACACACAATGGAATATTATTCAGCCTTAAGAAGGAATGAAGTTAACAAAAGAACAAATGTTGTTACTAAAAAATAAAATCCTCTCCCCACTGCTCTGCAATATTATCTTTGTCATAAATTAATAAATTAAGTGACCTATATGTGTTGGTCTGGTTTTAGACTATTCTATTATATTAGTCTATTTGTCTATCCTTGAGCCAAAATACCACACTGTCTGAGTTACTGTAGATTTACAGTCGGGTATGATCCTTCCTGCTCTGTCCTTCTTCAAGATTGTCTTAGCTAATCTTGGCTCTTTGTATTCCATATATATTTCAGACTCACTCTGCTTATCAATTTCCATTTTAAAATGCTGCCTGGAATTCTGATTGGAATTGCATTGAATGTATTAATCAATGAGAGAATAACAACCCTTTGAATTAGGAACTATTATTATCCTCATTATAGAGATGAGAAAACTGAGGTTCATGGCCAGAATTTAAACTGAATGCTGCACTTTTCCATGTCTGACTTAAGAGCCTTCACATTGAACAATTCCTTCCAAGTAGGCTGAAGTATTTCTACTACTTGTATCACCACATATATATTAAGCCTCTGAGGACAGAGATTATATCATCCATGTTTGTATCTCCTTAGCTCCTAGACAGTGCCCAGGACTAAGAAACTGCTCAGTAAATATCTATTAAGTGATTTGTTAAATGAGTGAATAAGTAAGAGAGTGAATCACTAGCTTCTGAGGGCATAATTGTATGCTGACAGCTAAATACATTTGTACTTGTCCCTTAGATACAAACATCTGAAATAAACAAACATCAATCGAAGCAAATTTTTTTGTTACATTTTAACCCCTGAGAGCCTGAGTCTTACCACAATAACTCAGATCCAACGTAGAATTTTGTCCCTGAAGATGACATCAAAGGATAAGTGTTGGTTGGGAGCAGTCATGGTCCTTGACATTCACCTAACTGCCATTTGATTTCCTCTAAGCCTCTGTCCAACTTGTTCTCATTTTGATCCAACTGTTATGACTGAATTGGAATAACAGCTGCAGTGCCATATGATTGACGTTGCTAGGTACAAGGGGAGCTTGTTGGAATAGGACTGCTCGGCATCACTTCTCCTCTCTAACGTCACCCTAGTTTCCTTTATTGGAATCATCTCTTCTGCACCAAGCGTAGTTTGGTGGGTCCTACCTACTCCTAGCTGTGAGGTGAGCAGGTGACCCAAGCTTGACCGATCTGATGTTTTTTCCCTGGGATTGGAATTTTCAGCAGAGAGCAAATAAGCAGGGAATGGCTGCAGCACCATCTCCACCATGGCCGGCACTGACTGGGCAGCTCCTCCCAGGGGGTCACTGCTGAGGTTTCCCAGCCATGATTCCCAGTCTCCTTCAAATTTCTTTTCTGCTTAAGTTGGTTTGAGCTTCAACAAAAAGATTTCTAACTGATATACAGAATCTAATGCCAGAAGTGGGATATTGCAAGGCTACAGGGAGATATTTGGGTGAAGGGAAAGTTGATATGAGAATATAGTCATTCTTTTTTATGTCATAGTAAACAGCTGGTTACTGTGTAACCTGTTGGCTATTAAGCCTTGAGATTCAGACTGTGTGCTTCCTGAGGCTTCAACATTAAGAATACTTAAGAAAATTTCAAATTTTGGAGTGCGCTGATAACCTCTTCAGCAAGATCTTCCAAGAAAGATCAGATTAATCCACCCACGAGTAGAAGAGGGCATATCTCTGACTGCCGCTACTATCCATGGCATTAGCCAAAAGCAAATAAACCGGAATCCCATTAACTTTAAAAAAAATATTTATTGAAATACAGTTGATTTACAATGTTGTGTTAGTTTCAGGTGTACAAAAAAGTGATTCCATTAGACATATGTATTCTTTTTTAGATTCTTTTCCATTTTAGGTCATTACAAGATACTGAATATAGTTCCCTGTGCTATACAGTAGATCCTTGTTGTTTATCTGTTTTATATATAGTAGTGTGTATCTGTTAATCCCAAACTCCTAATTTATCCTTCCCCCGCCCCTTTCCCTTTGGTAACCATAAGTTTGTTTTTCTATGTCTGTGAGTCTCTTTCTGTTTTGTAAGTAAGTTCATTTGTATCATTTTTTTAGATTCCACATATAAGTGATATCATATGATATTTGTCTTTCTCTGGTTTAGTTCACTTAGTATGTTGATCTCTAGGTCCACCCATGTTGCTGCAAATGTCATTATTTCATTCTTTTTGATGGCTGAGTAATATTCCATTGTGTATATATACCACATCTTCTTTATCCACTTATCTGTTGATGGATACTTAGGTTGCTTCCATTCTTGGCTATTGTAATAGTGCTGCAGTGAGTATTAGGGTGCATGTATCTTTCCAAATTATGTTTTTCTCCAGATATATATACCTAGGAGTGGGATTGCTGGATCATATGGTTACTCTATTTTTAGTTTTTTAAGGAAACTTCATACTGTTCTCCATAGTGGCTGCACCAATTTACATTCCCACCAACAGTGTAGGAGGGTTCCCCTTTCTCCACACCCTCTCCAGCATTTATTATTTGTAGACTTTTGATGATGGCCATTCTGACTGGTGTGAGGTGATATCTCATTGTAGTTTTGATTTGCATTTCTGTAATAATTAGTGATGTTGAGCATCTTTTCATGTGCCTGTTGGTCATCTGTATGTCTTCTTTGGAGAAATGTCTATTTAAATCTTCTGCCCATTTTTTGATTGGGTTGGGTTTGTTTGTTTGTTTGATATTGAGCTGTATGAGCTATTTGTACATTTTGGAAATTAAAATCCCTTGTTAGTAACATGATTTGTAAATATTTTGTTCCATTCTGTAGGTTGTCTTTCATTTTGTTAATGGTTTCCTTTGCTGTGCAAAGCCTTTTAAGTTTAATTAGGTCTGATTTCTTTATTTTTGTTTTTATTTCCATTACTCTAGGAAATATTGCTGTGATTTATGTCAAAGAGTGTTCTGTCTGTTTTCCTCTAGGAGTTTTATGGCATCTGGTCTTACATTTAGGTCTTTAATCCATTTTGAGTTTATTTTTGTATATGGTGTTAGAGAATGTTCTAATTTCATTCTTTTAAGTGTAGCTGTTCATTGTTCCCAGCACCACTTGTTGAAAAGGCTGTCTTGTCTCCATTGTATATTCTTGCCTCCTTTGTCATAGATAAATTGACCATAAGTGTGTGGGTTTATCTCTGGGCTTTCTATCCTGTTCCATTGATCAATATGTCTGTTTTTGTGCCAGTACCATACTGTTTTGATGACTGTAGCTTTGTAGTATAGCCTGAAGTCAGGGATTCCTGATTCCTCCAGCTCCATTCTTCTTTCTCAAGATTGCTTTGGCTATTGGGGGTATTTTGTGTTTCCATACAAATTTAAAAATTTTTTGTTCTAGTTCTGTGAAAAATGCCATTGGTAATTTGATAGGGATTGCATTGAATCTATAGATTGCCTTGGGTAGTATGGTCATTTTAACAATATTGAGTCTTCTAATCTAAGAACACAGTATACCTTTCCATCTGTTTATGTCATCTTCAATTTCTTTCATCACTGTCTTACAGTTTTCGGACTATTAACTTTTTAAGGGCATCATTTTGCCAAAGAAACCTCAAACCTGGCCTACAGTGGTCTCTGAGAGTTATCTCCAGGCCCCCAAACTCACATCGCAGAAAGAGAGCTACTAAAACAGTGCAGCCCCCCGAAGAGGCATCCTCCGTGGTGTACATGTCATATGGTCCATGAAGGACAATTCACGAAAGACATAAGCAGGAGCCACAGAGGGCAATGGGCAAAGGGGAGCCTTCCAGAGGGCAGAACTGGGGAAGATATATACTTGCTGCTGGAGCAGGTCGTCCATGTAGTTTCTGGCAGAATATGACATGTACTATGTATGGACAGATGACCATTGAGAGTTGTTTCCTGTTCTTTTCTTTTCCAAATGAGAGTTTTTAACTGCAGTTACCCTGTCTCTCTCCATTACAGTTTACTGAGTGCATAACAGTGATTAAATTTACCATTTAGCCTCACTGGACCACATATAACCAAAAGAGCTCCATTATGAGGTTCTATTCCAGAGAACCAGATTGGGTAAAACTGTGGCTTGTCATTTTGGGAAAAGAGGTTGCCCGTGTTTATGTAGAGAGTGGGTATTTTTGAAGGTATATTTATGGGGATATTGGTGAGAGTGGATATTGAGTAGTTAAAGGGGGTGGACTGTACTGGATAGATGTTGTTTTTGCAACTCATTATCCACTCAGTTTTCTTCTGATAAAATAACTCCTTCATAAAGCAATTATACTCCAATAAAGATGTAAAAAAAAGAAAAGAATAAAACCTCCTTCAAATGTGGTTTGGTTGGCATCATGATCCTGCCCCCCACATCTAAAGATGGGCATTGATCCTCTTCAGCCAGTGTGTCTTATCCCCTGGCTATATAAAGAGAGCCAATGAAATGTGATAACCTATGCTAAGTCTGGAAAGAGAAGAGCCCCTCACTGTTCTCTCTCCATCTCTCTTCAACAGAAGTTACTGGAAAGAGGACGTCCCTTCCTCTGGATGGCATCTTAAGATGTGAGGCTTATGGTCACTGTGGGAGATGGGGAGGAGCTGGCCCTTGGTGACATTGTTAGAATCTAATCTTCACCTGAAGCAATCCTACCTCAGACCATTTCAGTTATGAAAGTTATAGCCCCATGTGGTTTAAACCAATTTGAGTTAAGTTCTCTGTCACTTGCAGTGTGAGAAGTTCTGTCAGGTACACTAGCAGGATTGGTGCTTTTATCTTTTAATAATAAAACCTGTTATCTATCAAGAGCTTTATGGTTTACAAAGCATTTGCATAGACAGACCTCTTGATCTTGTCACCTCTCTTGTAGGGCAGTCAGACCTTACAGTATCATCCTCTTTGTACTAGAGAAGGAAACTCGGATGAGATTCTACTTTGCCCAAAGACACCCAGCCAGTAATTAGAGGAGCTGGAGTTTGGACACAGGTCTGACTCCAGGAAAAAGTTCCCCGTTGCAGCAGAGCTTGCTCAGAAGCCATCACAAAATGTAGCAAGTAAAACAAGATAGACAAGTACCCAACCCACCTGATTTCCTCTTCACCTCAAATTCTCCACAGCAGAGCCTGGATATCAGTTCCTGAGCCCCAGCACACTTGCTTCTGCGGGAGGGGAAATGACTCCATTTAAGATATCTCTGGTGCAGTCAAGCGGGAGCTCATTTTCCCTTGTGGTTTCATTGATTTTATGACAAGGGCGTCTGTGATCTTAGTTGGAAGTATTTATGCATCAAGGAGAGAAACTCGGGGGACTCAGTCGTGTCTGTAGGCCAGTCACTCCCAGGGACCTCCTTAATTTAGGGATTCCTCTCCCCTGGCCCCCCTTCCTCTCTCCATCTTCCTTTACACAGGGCTGCGTGGGTGATGTATTTTTGAGACTGGAGCTCCAGAGCCCACGTGGAGGAGTAAATTACAAGTGACTGCACCTCCAGGATGGGGCAGCCTCCCTTGCCCTGGCGGCACTTCAAAGCTTCTTGAAAATTCTCCAAGGAGAACAGTCAGTCTCGGCGGGGCTTCGTGCAAACCTCTAATGGCTCTGCCGGACACCTGTGCAAGGATTCTCCGTGATATGCAGGCTTTCATCCATTTGTTTCTCAGGCATTTAGCCACGCCCCTTGGCAGAAGGAGGCACTGAGACACAGGGAGGCCGAGGCTGTAAACTGCAGATGTCGGTGTGGGATTCCATCTGCCTCTCTACAAACAGCCAGGATTGTGTCTTGTCTGTCTTTGGATTCTCATCTCTAGCACAAATTACGGCAATAGCTGGGACCCAATACCTTTCTGTGGAAAGAGTGGGCTATTTTGTTATTCTGGTCTTTATGCCAAGGTTGATTAAAGTCCAATTTGAATTAACAATTCCATTAGGCCACAGAGAACAAAGAATTCAAGATGTTCATAGACATTGGGTAGTGTCCAAACTGGCTCCTCAGTAACTTCCAGACATCCTCGTAAAACACTTTACATTAGTAAAATTGCTTACAATTTACAAAGCCCCTTTACTTATGTCCTGCTGTTAATCTCTACAACCCATGAGGCTGGCATTAGTGACGCCCATCTCAGCGGTGAGGAAACTGAGACACAGAGAGGTTGGGTAATTTGCCAAAGTCACACAGCTGGTAAGTGACAAAGTCAGGACTCAAACCCAGGTCTTTTCACTCTGAGTCCAGTGTTCTTTCCACTGCCTCATAACAAGGGGTGTATTTTTGTCCCTGCCTTCTGAAGTTCCCTGGAGGGTCTACTGGAGAAGGAGGAAGATGAAATCAAGGATGAGAAGTCCCTGACTGCCTGGAGCAATGGAGAGGGAAGATGAGGGTTGTCTCCACGCTTCTTCCATTTCCTGAGCACCTAGTACATGCCAGTCTTCCTGCTACATGCATACCTGCTTCTAGGGGAAGATTTACAGGGAAGCTGAAGCTTTAAGGCCCTCCCTTGTGCAGACCCCTCTAGTGGCCCTGGGTAATGGGTGCCATCAATTCACTACACAGGACACTTTGAAATACCCCGAGCTGCTCTGTAGAAGAACCGTGAAAGAAGTTTTCCAGATTTGACAGCAACCCTGAAGAAGTGCCTGATGTTACAAACAATGAGTTGTGAGGCTGAATAATAAACTCTCAATAATAAAAACCAAATTTTAATCAGCCGTGCTAAGGAAAGACTGAATTATCATTGTCTTCTGACTGTATAAAATATTACAAACTCTTTGTCATGCTGAGGAGTGATCAAAAGATGTGCAGTCAAAATGTAGGAAAGACAGGGTTTTCTAAAAAATTAATTTTATCGGAGTATAATTGCTTTACAGTGATGTGTTAGTTTCTACTATACAGCAAAGTGAATCAGTTATACATATACATGTATCCACTCTTTTTTTTTTTTTTTTTTAGATTCTTTTCCCATATGGGCCATGCAGAGTATTGAGTAGAGTTCCCTGTGCTATACAGTAGGTCCTCAATAGTTATCTGTTTTATATATGGTGGTGTGTATATGTCAATCCCAATCTCCCAATTTATCCCTCGCCCCCTTTTCCCCTGGTAACCATAAGTTTGTTTTTTACATCTGTGACTCTATTTCTGTTTTGTAAATAAGTTCACTTATACCCCTTTTTTTAGATTCCACATGTAAGCAATATCATGATATTTGTCTTTCTGTTTCTAACTTACTTTACTCAGTATGACAAGCTCTAAGTCCATACACATTGCTGCAAATGGCAATATTTTGTTATTTTTTATTGCTGAGTAATATCCCATTATATATATGTACCACATCTTCTTTATCCATTCCTCTGTTGATGGACATTTAGGTTGCTTCCATGTCCTGGCTATTGTAAATAGTGCTGCAATGAACATTGGGGTGCATGCGTCTTTTTGAATTATGGTTTTCTCTGGGTATATGCGCAGGAGTGGGATTGCTGGGTCATACGGTAATTCTATTTTCAGTTTTTTAAGGAACCTCCATACTGTTCTCCATAGTGGCTGTATCAATTTACATTCCTACCAACAGTGCAAGAGGGTTCCCTTTTCTCCACACCCTCTCCAGCATTTATTGTTTGTAGAATATATTTAATGATGGCCTTTCTGACCAGTGTGTGGTGATACCTCATTGTGGTATTGATTTGCATTTCTATAATAATTAGTGACGTTGAGCAACTTCTCATGTGCCTGTTGGCCATCTGTATGTCTTCTTTGGAGAATGTCTGTTTAGGTCTTTGGCCCATTTTTTGGATTGGGTTGTTTGTTTTTTTGATATTGAGCTGCATGAGCATGATACAAAATTAATACACAGAAATCTCTTGCATTCCTATACACTAACAATGAAAGAAGGTATTTTAAAGAGGTATGTTTAGGTAGTTAAATTTTTTAATTGTCATTTTTTTCTGGGTTTTGTGATATTTGAGGTATTTATCAGCTTTTAAAATGTGGGATTTTTTGGTCATTTCTAATTCTATGTAAATGTTCATTTTGTACCTAACTTCTAATTGTAATTTTGCACTCTCTTTTCTTAAAAGGGCCCTGTCAATTTATAAAAGCATGGTGCCCTGTACAATTTGGATGTGTCCCTTCATAGGTCATCTCATTTAATTATTATAGTAACTCAGTGAAAGAATTACTATTGTTATCTTCATTTTACAGATAAAGAAACTTAGGGTTTAGAGATGATAATTTTGCCCCAGATCCCACAAACTGGAAAGAAGCAAAGCCTTGTATCAAACTCAGATTTGACTTGAAGCCTGTGCTTTTCCTACTATGTTACTACCAGAACCAACGTTTGTGGGAATTTGTCCATGGTCCAGCCCTTTAATGTTTGGGGAAACAGTGGTTTTTAACTATGTACACAAATCCTTTGATACTCTTCCCTCCCTAATTCCCCTCCCCTTGAGTGGGGCTGGACTTCGTGACTTTCTTCTAACAAATAGAATATGGAGGAAATGATGGTGCATGATTGGGTCTTAAAAGGCACTGTGGCTTCCCTCTTGCTTTCTCTCTCTTGGATCACTCACTTTGGGGGAAGCTAATTATTCCAGGCAGCCCTATGAAGAGATGTTATGGTGAGGAACTTGGTGAGGAACTTAGGCCTCTAGCCAACAGCCATATGATGAGCTGTCTTGAAAGCAGACCCTCCAGCCCTGGTCAAGCATTCAGATGATGCAGCCCTGCCAGCATCTTGACTGCAATTTCATAAGACACCCTGACCCATAGAATGAGCACTGCAGCCTCAGGAATCCAACCTCGGAGCCAAACATCCACAATCCTGATGGGCCCTTACACTCACCCACAAGGTGCAGAAATAGGCTGTGCCACGTTCTCTGTGACCAGAAACTCGATCTGCATGCAGTGGACCAGTTCCATCAGGTCTGAGGACACCAGAAAAACAGCAAAAGACACTTGGTCTGAGGGAAAGGGACGCACACAGGGGCTTGGGGCAGCCACTCCATGTGTCCTGAGGGGAATTGCCATGCCTGGGTTACTCTTGCTTGTGGAAAAACCACAGGGCTCTGCACAGGCAGACAGGCTTGACAGTGACTCGGAGATGTGGGAACTGTCCTGCTCAGTGGCTGGGATTCATTGAGGGGCCGAGAGCCTGACCAAAACTGAGGGACTTTGCGGGAAGGATGCCAAGATGAGGCTTTGTAGCCTTGTCCAGTGGCCGCATTTGAAACAGTCTTCTCTCTGCCCTCCCATTTCCTCAATGTCAAGTCAGGCATGCTGTATCTTCCTTTGCAGGGTCTCCAGGGCCAGGCTTGCAAATACTCAGCAGAGTGGAAAGTGCCCCCAGGGGATCAGTTTTGTTTTTCCTCTGTGAGGTGAGCTCTTCTGATTTGAAAGGAGTAAATTTCCTTGCCCATTAAAAAAAAAAAAAATCTGCAGACACTCAGTTGGGCTGACAAGTCCACCTGATTTGTCATTGGCATTTAGGGATTATCTGGGACAGTTAGAGAATTTTTGTTTGTCTGGGACTGAGAGGGTTTCCTGGGCTATGAAGCTTTCAGTGTTAAAACTCATACAATCTGGGCAAAGAGGACAGTTAGTCACCTATTGGCAGTTAGATAAGTGTGAAGCCAGGTAAATACAGACAAGTTTTTTTTTGAAATAAAAAATTAATGATAATATCTATCATTCACCTTCAGGAGAGCATATCTTATTTATTTATTTATTTATTTATTTTTGGCTGCACTGGGTCTTCATTGCTGTGTGCAGACTTTCTCTAGTTGTGGCGAGGGGGGGCTACTCTTCGTTGTGGTGTGTGGGCTTCTCATTGTGTTGGCCTCTTGTTGCGGAGCATGGGCTCTATGCATGTGGGCTTCAGTAGTTATGGCACACGGGCTTAGTTGCTCCATGGCATGTGGAATCTTCCCGGACCAGGGCTGGAACCCGTGTCCCCTGCATTGGCAGGTGGATTCTTAACCACTGCGCCACCAGAGAAGCCCAGGAAAGCATATCTTAACAAGAAATAAAACCCTTGGTACTGAATTTCTTCAGGAAAGTTCAGTGCTCTTTTGGGGGGGAAGGACAGAGTTCTGTTTCCTAGACTTGACCTCTTTGCCTTGAAGTTAGTTCTGTTAGCAGCACTTGCAGACGATAACTCACCTGGAGGACCGTGCTTTTTCTAGAAAGACGAGTACGGTGAGAGGTGGGTTGCTCTGTGAGCAGACATACCTGCGAGGGAGAAAGCTGTTTAACTGAGATGCTAGCAGGGCTCTCCGAAGAACACCTGACTTTCACAGGCTTGAATTCTTCTTGAATATGATTATCAAGCTACAAAATTCATTGTGCAAGAAAAATAACTTTCTTTTAAGCACTTAGCTTCATTTCCATTAGGAGTATTAGAAGTCTCCATTGTCCTGTGGTGGTGGGAACTTGATCTTAGCCAATTCTGGAGTCCTATTCTTTTCTTCAAGGTTGTGTATAAGTTCAGGGTGGCATTGGGGGTGAGGGTGGGGTGCTAAGGTGCAGGGCAAGGGTGGGGGCAGTGGCATCTGTTACTGAGAGCAAATACTCCTTGAGCCCTTGTGCTACACTAGACACTAAGTGCTTCAGATGCATTCTCTCTGTTTATCTCAGATCAGCATTGATCTGGACTATTTTTATCCCCACTTTACACATGAGGCACAGAGAGGGGAAGAGACTTTCGCAAGGATGGCATAGCTAGTAAAAGGCAGAGCTGAGGTTTGAAACCCAACAGACTGATTTTAGAGGCAGCCCACCTAAGGTCATCCGTTTAACAAATGTTTATGGATCGTTGTTACCTGACCCAGGCCCCCAGGACGGAGCAGTAAGCAAAGCAAACAGAGCCCCCTGCCCTCGAGGAGCCCCCCTCCTGGCCTCTACACCCCACTGCCTCTTTTCAGCAGCCATGAGACAGCCACTCCTCACTTGGTCCTGGGGCAGCATTTTCCCCACTTCCCACTCTAGAGGGCTCTGGGTCCAGCGACCCTCTTTTTCCTTCCACGCTTCTCCTAGGAAGACAGACCTTCGTTCTGCTCTGTACACTGTGCTGCCAGAGGGACCCTTGCAGGGCTCAGACTTCGTCTTCCAACTGCTCTCGAGCGCAGCGCACCGTTGCTCCCGCCACGTCAGCGCCCAGGCAACGCCTGCACAGGGGCCGTCAGGCACATCTAACTTGCACACCAGCCACTCCTGGTCCGGGGCCTGATCCCCAGGACCCGCTGGATATCTGGCTCAGGTGGGCACAGGGGCTAGTGCGCCACTTCTCCCGGGGTCCATACCTGCCTCTTTCCCCTCCCCCTCTCCTCTTCCCGGCAGGCAGGAAACTGGCTCTAACTCACCCGGTTTATTCCGTGTCCTGAGTTACTTCACAGCCACGGATTTTGAGTTTCAAAAACTAAGGCCTTCTCTGCTCACTCCAGAAAAGCCCTTCCCTCCAACCGGACGTGTGTGGCTGATTCCAAGCGGCACAGGGTCAAGCGAGGAATAAGTGCGATATCAGGTGGACAAAATCAGTGTTGATACCGCACCATAGCGGCCTGTCCTCATCTCGACATCTCAGGCCCCGTAAATAAGCACTATTTGTGTATTATTAATGTTCACGGTACTTCTTTGGCATACACCCCTCTCTGTGCCTCGGTTTACTCACTTGTAAAGTAGGAATAATAATAGTACTCACCCCGTAGATGGTTGGGAAAATTAAAATGAGTTCAAAGGTTTCAAGTGCTCAGAACAATTTCTGGCCAAGGGTGGGTGCCATGTTAGCCGTTATTATCATTGTGATAATTTCGTGTCCTATTTATCTTTCCCTTTACATATATGCCAAGGTAAGGACGATGTTTTAAAAGTTTAGTTCTGTATCCTCAGCGCACACCAGGGTCTGGCACATAGTAGGTATTCAGTATATATTGAATTTTTGTTGTTGTTGTTTGTTTGTTTTTTGTTTTTTTGTTATTTTGCGGTACGCGGGCCTCTCACTGTTGTGGCCTCTCCCGTTGCGGAGCACAGGCTCCGGACGCGCAGCCTCAGCGGCCACGGCTCACGGGCCCAGCCGCTCCGCGGCATGTGGGATCTTCCCGGACCGGGGCACGAACCCGTGTCCCCTGCATCGGCAGGCGGGCTCTCAACCACTGCGCCACCAGGGAAGCCCTATATATTGAATTTTAATTGAATGAACAAACTGTTGTATCTCATTCTCTGTCTCTTAAAAAAAATCAGATTCGATGCAGTAAAGTCATTTGACTTCTCCCCGCACTCCATCCTCTCCCATTCCTTGCAGAAGATGATGTTCCTTAGAATGTCAGAGCTGGAAAGGACCTGGGAGGTCGTGTGGTCTAACCTCAATTTACAGAGAAGGGTTATGAGCCCCTGGAAGGGGAAGTCAGGTGCCTGTGGTTACCTGGTTATAACGCAGCAAAGGAAGGATCTCCAATCCAGCAGACAGGGGGAGTTTCCTCACTTCTTTTGCACCACCATTCACCGAGAAACAAAGCTTATCCCTTCCTTGTACTCACCACTCACTGACGACACTTCACAAATACTCTAGGCTCCAGGGTGGGAATAGTACAGACCATGATGCTAGATAGATCAGGGTTCAGACCCCAGCTCCCCCACTCAGTCGTTGTGTGCCCTTGGATAAATGAAGCCTCACTTTACTTGCTTATAAAATGGGGACAATGAACCAGAGTCTGCAGGAGTTTCGTGGGGATTCGATGAAGGAATGTGTGACTGTTTCTAGCACAAAGTAGACGTGCTTGTCTCCTCCCCGCCTCCCCCACCCTCCTGCTCTGGTAGCAAAGCAGAGAAATAGAAGACAGAACCCGGACCCTTATTCTCCCGGAGATGATAATCCAAGATATAACTGAACCTCTTTCTAAGGATGAAGGCGCTTGAGCAGAGATGTGCTGAAGGGGATGTCACTGGAGAGGGAAAGTGAACTGGGGAGGTTTTACGGAAGAAGCAAATCTCAGTTTTGAAGGAGAGAAAGCAGGTAGATCCTCACCAGGTTGGATGGAGCACGAAGCTTTTCCTAAGGGCTTTTTAGAGACCCGCTCCCCCCAAAAAAGTAGCTTCCCCCCCTCTATCCCCCTCTCCCAGCTTGGCTTCTTCGTGGCATTTACACCGCTGACACACACTTGTCTTTCAATAATTGTTTCCCCAAAGAGAATGTCGGCTCCACAGTGTTCCGTGCTATAGCTCCCCTTCCTAGAACAATGTCTGGCACATAAGAGTCGTCCAAAAAATATTTGTTCAACGAATAAGGAGTGACAAGGTGCAAAGGTAGAAACTGGGTTATCTTGGGAAGAAAGGGATAGTCTGACTAAGGAGAGAGTCTCTGTTTAAAATATTGAGGAATGCAGTGGATAGGGCTAAGGTACAAAGGCTGAGATTTGATCCTTTCCAACAGCAGAAAGAAGAGCTCAGCTGTGGAGCTGGTGCGGTGGCTTCCCTCTCCAGAAGGCCCACATTCCTGACCTTTGGCCCCTTTTACTCTGATACCAGCCAGTGAAGCTTGAGAGACAACCTCCACCCACCCAAGACTCCAGGTGCCTTTAGGTCAGCCCTTTACACAGGGATCATCTGTAGTCACAAGTCATCCTCAACTGCATTTGACTCTGGTGAATGTTGGTCCAGAGAGAGTAAAGTGTTAGGAAAATCGGACCCTCAGAGCCTGCAAAGAACATGGCTGAATCAGCAAGCATGCTGTTTGTGTTAGAGGCTGAAGTAACCTCTAGGAGCCTTCATCCATAAAACTGTCTGCAGCATTGAAAACACGCTGCAGAACAACTCCCTGGTGACCAGGAATGTCCCTTCCAACGTGGGACGGGACTGGAAACATTCTGAAAACCTGAATGACCACTAGGGTTGCCTAGGACTGCCTAGGGTTGCTGCTGTCCAGTAGGGGGCGCCATTGGTACAAATTGTGTCAGCTACACATTGACTCCATTATTCTGATTACGGTCTGGCTGTGTTTACAGCGTTGCAGACACTTGGCCCTGGTTTTTAACACGGAATAGGGGACAGGTGTGCCAGGAGAAGAATGTGGCTTTGCTCAAACACTGAAGGATAACGCTTTCCTGGTTGGCACCCTGTTGACTGTAACTAGTTCTCTTCCTACAAAAACTTTTTCATGGTTTCCAGTTCTCACCATGTCAGATTGGCTTTTCTCCTAAAGAGGTTATTTATGTGACTTATCCCAAGGATCAATGTTTGGTGTCCCCAGAATCACTGTATTAGAGGAATGTGGAGCTGCTGAATTGAGGGAACCCAAGCACCATCCACTGGCTTGAGGAAAATCTAGATGAAGTAGGGTCAAGCCCAAGAGATGAACTTACCAGGACTGCAAGGGTGGTTATTTTGGAAAACTGCTCTTGGGTTCCCCTGTAAGCGATACACGGTCATTTGAAGAAGAAAGCTGCACCCTAGAAATCCCAAAGAGGGGTGCACGAGAACTTCCAAATGCCAGATATCGTGTGGGTGGTCATCCCCTTAGGCACGGGGTGGTAGATTTGCATCTCTGGAAGCTCTGGGCTCACAGAATAAGAGATGAATAAAACGTGCCCTCCTTACCTCCAGCCCTTCACCCCTTTCTAAGCAACAAGCCCCCACGGCTGGCTCAGCTTCACCAGATCCTGCTTGGGCCACCTTGGGATGTCCAAGTAACTACATGGGTTGGGAAAGCACCAAGACTCTTGGGAACATGCAGATACTCTGATCTTTTCTGGAGTCTCGGACCTTCTCTGTCCCCGACAAGCTTGCTTCTGGTTCTTCTAGCAAAGGAGGGCAGTGAACTCCCCAAAAGTTCCGGTGCTCCTCGTGGCTCAAGGACTTTGAGACCAGGCATCCAGGCTGACTCGGTGTCTTAGGACGGCCAGGAAGTCCCTTCTGGCCCCTCAACTCTCTCACCCTCCCTCTACACAACTCCAGCAGATGGAGGTACCAGAGAGAGGCTGGGAAACAAAGGTGGCTTTCACCCGGGGCCAGCTGAGAGGGGATGAGTGGCGGGGTCTGCAGCCCTGAAGCAGGGTGCCGTCCTGTGACTCTGAGCTCAAAAATGTGTGAAATTTCTTTTTGCTGGGTATTCTACATCAAGCGGAACCTGTTCTCAGAGAAACATTCCATTTCACAGACCCTAATGGCTTTCCTCTGTGCCGATGCATTAATGAGGCTCCGGCTCGTTCTAATCAGAAGGAAGCCATGCAGATAATTGCCTGAATTTTTAATTCAGGGTTATGATAGGGGAATCAAAGTCACACTGCAGTTGCTGAGGCTGCCTCTTGTTCCAGGCCATTGACTTTTGCAATTTTCTTTGATTTCCCCCCTCCGTCTCTTTCTCCCCCACCCCCACTTTCTCTCTGTCTCTGTCTCTGTCTGTCTCTCTGTCTCTCTCTCTTTCTCTCTCTCTCTCTTTCTGAGACTTGGTGGAGACTGACAGTTTCGGGATGGGGCAGGGTTGGAGGAATAGGGGCAGCCTGGGGGGTCTCCTACACACTCTTTCTTTTTCCTCCTCCTCTTTTTAACCACCCCCGCCCTGCCATGAAAGGGTAGGTGCTCACTGCACCTGTCACCCCGGGGCTGGTTCTAGAAGAGTGCCCGGCACTGGCCTCCCCACTCAGGGTCTCTGTGCCCGTAAGCCAAGACAGGAAATCTGCCCCAGGAGAGGATCTCCTTTGACAGTTTACTTCTCATTGCATATCAGTTCCTTGGGGCAAGGGAGAGAAATGGAAAGGCCAAGGGGAAAGACATCAGGTGACCAGGGCAGCTCAGTGACTTGCTCTAGATGTGCTGGGACCCAGGGCAGGTGGGAAGCTGGAGGAATCCAAGCCTGGGTCTTTCCTGAATTAACTCACGTAACAATCTAGCAACTGAGTGCTAGAATTCTAAAGAACTTACAGATCTCTGAGAACTTAACAGGTGGTGGAAAGAGGTACATGCAAACTGGTTGGATTGTATGCCACCAACCAGCAAGGACCAAGAGGCTGGTACAGAAGGAGGCCCCCTGACGTTGGGCAGTCTTCCCAGAGTATCCAGGACCTTGGAGTGAGAGAGAATTTGCTAGGGTGAGACAGCTTTTCTGGCTCAATGCCAACCAGGCAAGCTGGCTTTTCCAGGAGAGTGACTATTCCTACAAGGAACATTGCTTCTCCCAGCATCCTCCAGGGCTGACTATACAACACTACCAGCAAATGTTTGCACTAGAAGCCAGGAGTCAGCAGAGTGACTCTGTCCCTTCCAGACAGGGCCGCTGAATCCCTGGGTACCAGTCACATAGCCTTAAGAGCAGAATTTATTTCCACGTCTCTGTTTCTGTATAGGTTCAGGATTCTTGAGAGAGAGGGGGGGGGTGGGGGAGGAATGTCTGCACCATGACTGAGCATCTTCTAGGTGCCAAGGCCCTTTTGCCATTTTGCCATTTAATCCGGACAAGCGCCTTGTGAAGAAGAGATGACTGCCTCTACTTTGCAGATCAGGAAAATCAGATTCACCAGAAAGAAACAAAAATTTTGCCAACACCTGCACCTCACCCTCCAGTGGAAGTTTTCTTCTGTGGGATCTTCTGTTCTCTTTAAAGTTGTGTTCCCAAGGTTTGGTAATGCTACTACTAACAGTCTTTTCAACTGCAGGCTGCAGGCTTTCAGAAATTATAAGCAGCAGTTCGCTTTATTATGCTGGTGGAATTTGCCCTCTGTGGGGCTTTTGTTTCCTCAATAAAATGTCACCTCATGCTTGAAGAGCACCCCCTCTCCCATGCGTGCCCAAGCAACCTTCAATATGCCCCGCTGTCTTCCAAACACTAAGGGAGAAAGAGGAGAAGACTCATCTCCTTGAGAACATTCCATCCCATTTAGACCAGTGGACCTCATCTCAGCTCTGTGATGTTTTAAGACACCACAGAACATCTCAAGAGATGTTCGTGAACCTCTGTTGAATTCTTTATGCAAAAATCACTCTTCATTTCTTTTAATTTAAAAAAAAGGCATGTGCTTTGGAATACCTTTATGCAGAGTTAGGGTCTCATCTTTTCAACCAGTCAGCAAACATTTAATGAGCACCTTCCACGTTCCAGGCTGTGCCAGGCGCCAAGGGTGCTGAGATAAAAGACTGAGTCCTGCGTTCCAGGAGGTCACAGTTTATTGGGGTAGATGGATGAGTAAAGACTTACCATACAGGGTAAGGGCTGAGGCAGAGGCAAGTACGATATATTGTGAACATTGACAGGGATCCTGAAATCAAGCTAACAACATGATGGGTAAACTCCAACAAAATTGAGAGGCACAGCAAGAGCCCTTATTCCTGAGCCCAGGGTATAGACCCAATCAGGAACAAAAGACCCCATTCTAAACTTGGGTCCCTTCCCATCTCAAGAGCCATCTTTCCTTAGCTCCCTGGAGACCCGGACTGCTCCCCAGGTCCCGTGCATTCCAGCTCCAGCCCTGTGAACTTGGAGTTAATGATTAAACTGGGCCTCGGTGCCATGGCTTCCTTGGGGTGAGTTGGGCTGCTCAGCTCTGGAAACTGCCAAGTTCCTGGCTCTGCCCCAGCCCAGGATAGGCCAGAGACACAGCCAGCACGCACACCCAAAGGTAGCTCTTTTTCAAAGTCGGCTGGCGTCTCAGTGACATGCAGTCCCCAAACCTCCTGCTACACATCTAAGACACCGTGGTACAGTAGAAAGGGGGTGTACGAGGAGGTGGGAGTCTTGGGTCCAAATCCTGGTTCTGTTACTAATCAGCTGGGTGACCTTGTCTCCTTATCTTTTCTGAGGTTCAGTTTCCTCATCCAAAACAAAAGAAGGTTGGACCAGAACGTGCCATGCTCTCTCACACTTCTGTGCCTTTGCACATGCTGTTACCTTTGCCCGGTACACCCCTCCTATCTCCTGTGCCTTCTTACTCATCCTTCAGGATGCAGCTGAGGGGTCACCATCTTCAGGAAGTCTTCGCCAACCCTCTCCCTACAGGCTGAGTTAGGTGCCCCTCCTTTTAGCCCCACAGCACTCTGTGTTCCCCTTTATCATAACACTTAGTCCATTGTTCATTATTGCTTCATTTGTCCCCACACCCCCGCCCACTAGACTGTGAGCATCTTGAAGACAGAAGCCGTAGTTTATCTATTTTCATATCCCCAGTGCATAGAACAGTGCCTGGCATCAAGTGTGTGTTCAGAAATTTTAAGTTTCATCCAATTAGAGTCATTGTGATTACTGATATTTGTGAACTTATTTCTGCCATTTTGTTTTGTGTTTTCTTTTGATCTTTTCTTTTCTCACATTCTACACAATTGACTGTATTTTCCTTTGTTTGGTTTGGAAGTTTTGCATTTTATTTCCATTCTTTTGGTAGGAACCTTTAAAATTTTGACATAAATTCTTGTCTTACTGACTATAAAGTTAACCAGTACCTCCCCCAATAGAAAAACTTTAGAATACTTTAAGTTGTTCTTCCTAAATCTTGTACCTTGCTATTTTAGTTTCATTTTATTTTTTAAAATCACTCAAATTACTGTTTTAAAAAATTTTATAGCCGATGATTATTTAGATATAGCAGTATGCTTACATGTATACTTTATTTTTGCTCATATTGCCTCATGCAATACCACTCTTTCTATCTGGACGCAATTCTCTTCTTCTTGAGGTACATCCTTTAGTAGTCCTTTCAGTGAGGGTTTGTGATGATAAACTCTGTCTTTGCCTGAAAATATCATTATTTTGCCATCTCTCTCAAATAATACTTCAGCTGGGTATAAATTTCTACACCAATGGTTATTCTTCCTTTGCTCTTTGAAGATTATTTCCACTGTGTTCTGGTACCTTTGGTGGCTGATGAGAGGTCTTATTTCAGTCTAACTGACATTCCTGTATAGGAAATGTGTTTGTATTTATCTCTGGTAGCTTTTAACATTTTTGTGTTCTGTTTTGTTTTAGTTTGTATTATTTTTGCACCTTCATTATGCTGATGTGCCTAAGTGTATAGTTGCTTTTATTTATCCTGCATGGGACTCAGTATAATCCTTTAACCCAAGGACTCATATCTTTTTTTCACATTTGGAAGCCAGGGTCTCTTTAAATATTGCCATTTCTACATTTTCTCTAGACTTTCTTTTAGAATCTCTATTAAGAGTATGTTGGACCTTCTCATTCTATATTTCATGTCTCTTAACCTCCTTCCATAACATACATCTCTTTACTTATCCATGTTTCATTTTGGGTGACTTCCTTAGATCCATATTTAATATCACTGATTTTCTCTTCATTTGTAGCTGTTCTATCATCTAGCCAATCCATTAAGTTTTTGGTTTCAATGACCTATATTTTTCATTGTTAAAAATTCAACTTTTTCAGATATCCTGATTCTTTCTTAGTATCCCATTCTTAGCCTTTTACCTCTTTAGATATTTTAAACACACACATTTTATAATCTTTTCAGAATGTTCTATTATCAATAGTTTTGTGGATACAAATGCTCCTACTCACTGTCTCTGTTAACTCTCACTCATGTTGCTTTGGTTCCTTGTGTAATTTGTAAGTTTTTATCATGGGCTCTTCTTTAGCAGAAATTATCTTTTGTGAAGTCTCACATATGCCTCTTGTAGGGCCCTAGTGGTTTTACTGGTTTGAACTGGTTCTTACACTGCCCTACCTGGATATTAAAAATTCAAACTCCACACTGACATATGACACAGGCTTTGGTTTACAGTTTCTCATGAGTGTCTATTCTTCCATCCAGAGTCCCAGGTGGGTATTAAGATTTCTTGTAAATTCCCTAGGCTGGTGAGCAGCTTTCCAGTTCCTATTCGTGTACAGGGGAGCCCTTAGAATTCACCCCACTTCCTCACCTCTCCTTATCCTCAGAGCTTCTCTTCTATGCCTTCACTTAATATTGAAACTTAGCCTCTCCAGCACCTAAAACCTATCTCTGAAACTGAGACCCTGGTCGCATCATGGTCTCGGTGCCTACTTGCTACTCTAGCTTTGAACCCTTCTCTTTATTTCTTACAAGCTCAACAATGTATTGGGAAAAAAAATTTTTTTGTTCTACTTAATCCAGATTTTCCATGAATTTTTAGAGAAGCAAGCCCTTGTCAGTCAGTCTGTCTCATTAACCAGATGTCTCCAGAAATTTCTTTATGATGAATGAATGAATGATATCCAAGATTCCAGGTTCTAAAGTCTGTAGTTTTAAATGTACTCAAAGGAGAAACTTGACATCAGAAATAGAAGTCCAAGAACCTTGTCCATATTTCCTCTCTCTTTCTATGGAAATAGACACAGGGTCCAGTGACTCCAGTGGACACATGTTTTAACAAATAAACCAAAGTTCCCTCCCAGTTATATTTGGTGACAACGGACAGAAAATATTCCTAGCTTCTTTGTTATTTAAAATGCAAGCAATTCTATTGACCCAACTTGTGGAGTATTAGAAGAGCTAAAGAATTGTTCTAAAGAGCTTTCTGTGTATTGAGATTTATTTCCAACAATGCTAACAGTCAAATGTCAAGGCACATCACTGATAAGCTCTTCTTTATGGACACTAAGCTCTTCTTTATGGACACTAGAAATGCGCAAGCCTTATTGGAAGAAGACTGAAATACGGTCCTCAGAAAATTCCCACTCAAGCCTGAACAACTAAAGGAAATACTTTCTACAATCTGCCTTTCTAGAATGAAGACAGGATAATAACTTGCTACACTGCAGGATTTTGTTCACACTGCCTTGAAACTACCCAAGAGAAGACTGTGTTCCTCCATCCCAAAGGTGTATGTGCCCATGAAAAGCATTGCAGTTCGGTTCAGCCCTACAAGTGTTTATCGAGCTGTCGCTGTGGTTCACACGCTGTGCTACGCCCTGGGGACACAGAGAAGAATAGGACGAGGCCCCTGATCTCCAAATCTCACAGTCTGGGTGATATTGAACATGGATGGGAAATAGAAACTTTTCTGTGGTTTTTTCTTATTTGTCTTTGTCTTTTCATTTATTCACCTATTTAGAATCTTTGACATTCCTCCTAAACAATTCCCCTTCCTCCTGAACAGTGGCAGCAGCGTTTGTGGACCTTGCTTCATGGTAGCTTGTAAAGTGTGAGGTGTCTCAACCAGCCCTTCCACATGAAATTCATTTTTCCTTTGAAGCCACAGAAGGGCAGAATTGTAGAGCGAGCTAGCAGGATCCTCCCTTCTCTGTACTTCTCTCGGGGCACCTGCCACTTTTCACCCTGTATTATCACTACTTGCATATTTGTCTCATCTCCATCACCGGAATCGAAACCTCTTGAGGGCAGGGCTCATGCCTGGTTCATCTTATAGTTCTGTGAAGTTCTGCTTAAAATATTGCTTTTGTCTGATTTGATCTAGTCCAAAGGCAGTTGAGGCCCAAGTCTGTTAAACTGCTTGCTAAAAATTGCACACCAGTGGGGGAGTTCCCTGGTGGTCCAGTGGTTAAGATTCCACAGCACTTCCAGTGCAGGGGGCGCGGGTTTGATATCTGGTCAGGGAACTAGGATCCCACATGCCACACAGCATGTGCCGGCCATTAAAAAAAAAACAAACACACCAAGAGAGTGGCAAAGAGAGTGACAGCAACACCATGTCATCATTATACACTCAGCAAACACCTGTTCTCTAATTCAGTGCTTCTCAGACTTTAATGTACCAGAAATCACTCAGGGAGATTTTTTAAATGCAGATCCTAATTTAAGGAGGTCTAGGGTGGGGCCTGAGGTTCTGCATTTTTAACAGACTCCCCAGTGACTCCTGTGCTGCTGGTCCACAGACCACACTCTGACTAGCAAAGGTCTAATGCAGGACAGATACTGTGCTATGGACACAGGCCATGTGGGCTGGCAGTAAGAGGTTGGAAAAGAGCAACAAAGTTTAAAAAAGAAAGTCCCAGACTCAAAGCTTAGAGCTCAAAGGCTACAGGAAAATACAGACAGGAAATATGTGTGGTTACAGTGAAAGTCTGTTCATAGTATCCTAGGAGACGGGAGAAGGAAGAACCAACTATTTCCCTGGGTTAACCACAGGAAACTTCAATGTATTTCCTTGCAGGGCAGTCACTTCCCTCTCTAGTGACTAATGCCAACAATATTTTTTTTTCGGAGTCTTCAAGCATAAGTGTACCAAGCCTCCTTCAGGCGTGCATACTCATGGAGCCAGGGACCCCACCCTCTCTGGTACCCCCAACGCTGCTGCAGTACTGGGGCCATAACTAGACCAGGTCATTTAATCAGATTATATTGACCCAGACTTCAGCCTCTCTGGTTCCTCTGAGCCCACCTGGTTTTGAGAAACTGTCCTAGACAGGCTGTGAACGCCTGACTCCTTAGTATGGTGGTAGGATGAGGGGGGAGTTGTGACGATAAAGGGTGGCCATCTGCCGATTCGTTTTCATGCGTGTAGCTGGCCTTGCTGTAGAGTGAGAGGCCCTTAACTCTGCTACTCTGACTCCACGAACCTGCTGGGGTTTTTTTCTTAAAGAAGGAAACACACACACACACACACACACACACACACACACAAAAAAAAAAAAAAAAACCTTGTTCCAGTAATAATCTCATTTACATTTAATTACATTGCCCTGGGCATTTTTCTTTCACTGGCAATGATTGTGGCCAATAAACAGTGTCTAGGGCCCTCAGGCCGTAATCACTTCCTTCAAGAGAAACTGAGATGGGGTCCCCTGAGCTAGCCCAGAGCCGCGTGGGTACCCAGAGTCTGTCCCCGTTCCCCATGGGGATGGGTAAGCCAAATCTGACAGCAAGTTCTCCAAAGGGTTCTTTGCAATAGGCTGGGAAAGAGAACAAAGATGAGGAAGTTAAGTTCCTCGAAGGGGCCACCCAAGTGCTGTTGCCAAGAAAGATGCAAAGGGCCCAGCTCTCCAATTCTGCATATTTAATCCTTTCTTTCTTAAAGATTAACAGGGGAAAGGGAGCTAAACTGAGCAGAATGCCTCAAAGTCCACAGACCCCAAGCCCGTGGTCAGAGGCAGAGCACAAGGGTGGTGGCAAGCCTAACATTAGCATGGGATGGGGGTGGGGTAGCTCTTTCTAGGACACTGGAATTTTGGAGAAGGAGGGGCCTGAGCGGTTGCCTAAATCAGCCCCTTTGTTTAAAAATGGGGAAACCAAGACCCAGCCAAGGGAAGAGTTACCCCAAGTCACTATGCAAATACCCCTAGGGTATTTTATAGTTTGTTTGTTTGTTTTAATCAATTTATTTATTTGTCTATTTTTGGCTGCATTGGGTCTTCGTTGCTACCTGTGGGCTTTCTCTAGTTGCGGTGAGCGGGGGCTACTCTACTCTTCCTTGTGGTGCGCGGGCTTCTCATTGCGGTGGCTTCTCTTGTTGCAGAGCACGGGCTCTAGACGCGCTAGCTTCAGTAGTTGTGGCATGTGTGCTCAGTAGTTGTGGCTCACGGGCTCTAGGGAGCAGGCTCAGTCATTGTGGCGCATGCGCTTAGTTGCTCTGTGGCCTGTGGGATCTTCCCGGACCAGGGCTTGAACCCGTGTCCCCTTCATTGGCAAGTGGATTCTTAACCACTGTGCCACCAGGGAAGTCCCCCTGTAGGGTATCTTATTTTATTATTATTTCCACCCCCTAGGGTATTTTAAATGAATTTATTGAAATATAGGGATAAGTTCTTTTATTAAAATTCCCTTGGCCTATTGTCATAGAGAACTTCAGAACTGACTTATGAAAACTCAAAAGCTGTAAAGCAAACTCAACCATCCTTAACTTTCTTCTTGATACTATTAGGATTCTCTGGATTCACTTGGGGGAAAAAAAAGCATCAAGTTCATGAAAAGTATATGTGACCATGTGAGTCAGGGGTGGGAAAACTACAGCCCCCTGTTTTGAATACCCATGAGTTGAGAAATTGTACATTTTTGAATGGTTGAAAAGAAAACAAACAAAAAAATCACATTTCATGACATGAAAAAATTATATGAGATTCAAATTTCAGTGTCTATAAGCAAAATCTTGTTGGTACACAGCCACATCAGTTTGTTTACATATTAACCATGGCCACTTTTATACTACAATGGCTGAGTCCAGCAGTTGGACAGACTATATGGTGCTCGAAGCCAAAAGTATTTACCATCTTGCCCTTTACAGAAAGAGCTTGCAGGCCCTTCACGTAGAGAATAAAGGTTTGGAGTAGGATGTTGGAAGTGATCCCAGGCTTTGCCATCTAAAGCTAGAAACTTCCAAGGGGGTGTGGGGGGGAGACACATCACTCATGAAGAAAATTCTCTACAGGCTTACAGGGGACCATGTGTGGAGAGGGCAAGGATTAATTCCCTGTGCGGAGAGAGTCAGAACCGTGTCTTTGTGAGCTATCTGTATCGCTTCTGGGCCTTCCATGCATTCAACAACCTACATTAGCCCTGAATGTCCCTCCATTAGAGCCTTTGGTGGTCCCTTTAAGACCACTGCAGTTCCTGTGTAGGTGTCACAGGTATCCTACAATCTGAGACCCCGTGTCTGCTATAGGTATAGTCAGAGATTAGAAATAAAGGTATCCAAATCAGGAACCTGTACTTTGATCTGGTATTAACAGTGTCAGAAAATAGGATGAATGAAAAAGCCTCTAGAATTTCCTCTTCTGAGACGCTACCCCGGACTCCCTTGGGAAGACTTAGAGACAGCTACCTCTGAGCCCCTTTGAACCTTGAGCAGCATTTAGCATCACACTGCAATTAATATATTGTGTTTTAAGTACTTATTTGTGTATCTGTCTCCAGGAAGACAGGGGCCTGATCTTTTCACCTCTGGATCCCCCAGGACCTAGGACCAAACGTGGCACATAGTAGTGTATAAGTTTGCTAGAGCTTTTAACAAAATATCACTGACTGAGTGGCTTAAGCAACAGAAATTTATTTTCTCACAGTTCTGGAGGCTGGAAGTCCAAGATCAAGATATCAGCAGGTTTGGTTTCTCCTGAGGCCTCTCTCCTTGGCTTGTAGATGGCTGCCTTCTCACTATGTCTTCACAAGGCCTTTTCTCTGTGTGTGTATACCCCTGGTTTCTCTTCGTCATCTTAAAAGGACACCAGTTATACTGGATTAGGGCTCCACTCTTATGACCTCATTTAATTTTAATTATCTCTTTAAAGTTCCTATCTCCAAATACAGTCCTATGGGGTGTTAGAACTTCAGCATTTGAATTTGAGGGGGATGTAATTCAGTCCACAGCACTGAGTGCCTAATAAGTTGGTTTTTTGGGCGTGGGCAGGGGGAAGAAGGAAAGAAGGATGGATCCTATGCGCTAAAATATTTACAAATGGCAGAGAATGTTACAAATGTAAATATTTTACTGTCAGGCAGTAGAGTAAACCATCCCCCTCTTTAACTTCCCCTCTCCTCCTGAAACTAACTCACTAGCCACCAGACATTAATTCCGTTGAGTTTCAGGCAGCAAACACGAGAAACGGGCCTTTGCTATTCTGGTCTCCCCATGGGTATTGACCTCAAAGCCAAAGACTCTCCGGCCCTATGCAGTCATCTTAGGTCCTCAGGGCAGTAAGATACATGTTTTACATTATCATCTGATGTGTATACTTCGCAAAACAATGCCATTACTCAGCCATACAATCATATTCTTTTAAAAATAACTGCTTTCTGTTTGTGAACCAATAAATTGATTTTACAACCCATTAAATGGGTCAGGACCCGCGGTTTGAAAAATCTTGCTCTATTCCTTCAAAATATTTATATTTAATATTCCTATTAAACTTAACATTTTACAGAAGAGTTCTACAGAAGTTGTCTCATTTGATTTTACAGTAACCCTGAGAGGTACATTTTATGGCCCAGATGAAACTGACAGAAATATTAGTTAATTATGCCCAAGGTCATTCAGCCAGAATTCTATTGGAATTTGAACCCATGTTCTCTGACTCAAATTCAAAACACTTTTATAGATCATGCTGAGTAGTTTTATTTTTGTAAAAAGCAGGAAATTTTGCCCATTTTTCTCATTGGCATTTTTATTTTAATGTCATAATTGACTGTTCTGACCTTACTTTCTTTTTTTAAAAAAATTAATTTATTTATTTATTTTTGACTGTGTTGGGTCTTCCTTGCTGCGTGCGGGCTTTCTCTAGTTGCGGCGAGCGGGGGCTACTCTTCGTTGCAGTGCGTGGGCTTCTCATTGCGGTGGCTTCTCTTGTTGAGGAGCATGGGCTCTAGGCACGCGGGCTTCAGTAGCTGTGGCGCAAGGGCTCAGTAGTTGTGGCTCGCAGGCTCTAGAGTGCAGGCTCAGTAGTTGTGGCACACGGCCTTAGTTGCTCCGCGGCATGTGGGAACTTCCCAGACCAGGGCTTGAACCTTGTCGCCTGCACTGGCAGGCGGATTCTTAACCACTGCGCCACCAGCGAAGCCCTGACCTTACTTTCTAATACTAGAAAGTTTTAAACCTTGGGGTAGTTTGATTCTTGATTAGATTAAAGTGGTCTCAAAAATTTTATAACACCTGAATAGAATTTTTTTCTGGTTATTACAAAAATAGAAATAAATTATATAAAATTTGGTAAAATATAGAAAAGTTGAGAAAATAAAATCATTCAAAATCTGAATATCCAGAAAAAAGTCATGATAGGCACTTTGGATATTTCCTTCCAGTTTTTTTTTTTTTCCTCTACACAGCCATGTTTTTAGTACTTAGTTGACATCATACTTGATTTTATTAACTGAACATTATCCCAGAAGTCTTTTACCATGTTCTTTCAAACTCTTATATTTTGAATGGCCCCCAAAACATTGCATGATATGAATGTGCCACAATTTGCTTAACCGTCCCCTAGTGTTGGACACCAGCTTTGTTTCCAGTTATCACCTTTGTAAATCAAACTTAAGAAAAGGAATAATGACCTTAGTACTTTTCATTGCCCAAGTGTTTTTCCTGGGTCAATTCCAACATTTTCTAAATCGTTTTTGGAAGTAAGAGCTAGATGGAGACCTTCAATATTACCTAGTTCAGTGTCTTCAATTTAAAGGTGTGGATTCCTGCAACAGTTTCCATGGGGCTGTAGAACAGTATAGGTGGATGACGGGCAGGGCAGAGTCAAGGAAACCACGCCCTTGAACTTAAGAATTCAGATCATCTTAACACTTAGAAATGAAAAATAATTTTATTCATTTATTTGGCCGCCCTGCACCGGCATGTGGGATCTTAGTTCCCCCACCAGGGATCGAACCCACGCCCCGTGCACTGGAAGCACAGAGTCTTAACCACTGGACCGCCAGGGAAGTCCCAGAAATGAAAAATAATTTAAGGAGACTCTGGTCGAAGGGCTATATTCCCACCTGTCACCTGTAACATGGCCCCCACAGCAGGGAGTCTCCATGGAGGGAAGCATCCGAATTTGGAGAAGAGGAAGTGATTGCCCCAAATTACACTATGAGGTAATGAGAGAACAGGGCCCTGAACCCGGATCAAACAATTCCCAACTCGGTGCTCTCTCCACCCCACTGAAGAGGTATAATGTTAAGTCGTAATGCATAAATGAAAATATCATAGCACTGACCTTCCCACCCCACAATGGGAAAACAGTATTTGTGCACTGAGGTTTACAGTCTAGCTAAGTGGGATATAAAAACCAGCAAAGCAATAGCTTCAATGTATTATAAAAATCAGGAATAGATAAATGGAGCAACTTCTATTTAACAGGTTAATTAACTCCCCACGGAAAGAACTAGAGATGCAGCAATTAGAGGAAGAGAGTTAACCATAAAGGCAAGATTTAAGCAGAAATTTTGTTTTGGCTTTACGCCAGAAATATATTTGGGAAGAGTCACATTTTAATATCAAAGACTTGAGCCCTACTGGAGTACCTGCTTTAACAAACACCCAGAAAATAAACATCTGCCTTTGGTTGGTCTGTAGCTATGCCCAGCCTAACTTCCACGACCTCCACGCTGTCTTGCCAGTTGCCGGCTTCCAGCACAAAAGTTCCACTAACTGCTGCATCTTGGTTCCTAAAGAACCTGCCTATCGTTGAACTACATTACTAACGTTACTAGTCCCCGCACCTTCCTTTGCTGCTGGCTTTGGATCAAATGCAGGTTACACTGCCAGCTCTGTGAATTGGTATCAGCTTCTAGAAGGCAAACTGACATTGCATATCAAAAGCCACGAAGATGTCTATGCCCTTGGGCCAAATAACAAAAAGAAAAGTCAAAAGGAAAAGAAAATTTATTAAAGATGTCCGTCGCGGTGTTGCTTAGAACTATCCAACAACAGGTAAACCACGGCACATCTCTATTAATAGCTGCCGTTTGTTGAAGCAATTCTCTGACAGGTCTGGATATGCTTCAAAACCTCACAGCAGCTCTGTCCCAGATGTGGAAACCAAGGCTCGGAGCACCGGGCAGTCACTAAATGGCTAGTATGGCAGAACCAAGGCTTGAACCAAAGACTTTATTCCACTCACCCCTAGGATTACTTAGGACCAAGACACTGGAGCGAGTGAGTGAGTCTCGGGAATGAAGCTGGGCACCGCAGCCTCCGCGATGAGTGTGAAGATGCCGCAGCAATGCAGAAGGATCCTTCCTGCAAGAACATTAAGCGACCAGAGAAGGACTCCAAAGTAAACCCACAGCTTGATTACAAAGTTCATAAAGACATGTGTAAAAACTGAAAGCGGTCACAGAGGAAAATAGTTGGGCTCGCATTTCGGGGAGGAAATGGGTGGATGCTTTATTCTATTTATATGTCCTTAAATGTTGTTATGCTGGCGTCTTAACAGCAAGCCTTAAAAAAAAAACCAAAAACCTGACTCGGCCACTGGCCACTGACGAGATTTATAAATCACGTGGGTGTTTTTCTGTGTCTCCTACCCTTGAGTAACTTCTCCACCCTCCCAGTTCTCTCTCGGTTTCATGATGCCTGCACCTTGTTGAAACTACAACTTCCCCTCTGGGGATTGCTGAGCGCTCAGGAGGGAATCACGCGGAGGGCTTTTTCAGTAGAGGTGAGAGGATATTGGAATATGACATCACTATTCAAATAGTGAAGGAGAGAGGGAGAGCACCAAACACACTCACACGCCAAGGAGAAAACCAGTGGGCTTTTATGGCTCTGTTTATGGGAAGCGCTGCACCGGCTGAAAGGTCAGGAGCTGACGTGTCCAATGGCACTGGAGCATTACATGAAATTGCAAAAATAGAACCCTATAAAAATTCATAAGCTCATGAAGCACCCACTTGACTCATGGGTTAGGGTTATGGTGGCCAGGATGTTGTCAGGCTCTGGAAAACAGGGAGCAGAGTAGCTGCATCCTGAGGACTTAGCACTGTCCTACAACCTTCTAGTAAAAGAACACTGGTAACTAGTAATACGCACTGGCTGCTTACCATAGACATGCATTTGCTGGAGCTCCTCTTGTATTAACTGATTTAATCCTATGGTAAGTACTACTGGTTTACCTTCTGCTTTACAGATGAGGAAACTGAGGCTTAAAGGGGTTAAAAAAAAACCTTGCCCAGCTGAGATTCAAGCCCAGGCCTGCCTGACAGCAACTGCTGTTCTCTGCAGCCTCTCACTATGCCACACTGCCCGATGGCCTTGACCTCTTCCTGTCAATGACCCTGTGTGGCACCAGGTACTGCCTCCTTCATATGGAAGACACTGCCATTCCTTTAGATCACAGGAAGCACTGCCTCAGACCCCCCTCCCCTGAGCTGTCAGATCTGAGTGAGAAAGTTCCCTGAGCTTCCTGCCTTTTCAGTAAAAGAAAGAGGCAATGTGTGCCATGATGGAAAGAGTGTGGCCTTTGGAACGAAATGGATCCAGGTTTGCATGCTGACTCCCCCATTCAGTAACCTGAATTCAAGTGACTGAACGTCTGTAAGCCTCAATGTTCTCATCTGTGAAGTGGGGGCCCACTCACAGGTGGTGAGGATTGGAGTCCAGTCCAGTGCCTGGCATGGGATGGGAGTATTTTCACTTGGTTAGTAATCTGTCCCTTACTGATTCTAGAGGAACCTCTAGTGTCTCAGTGCCCCCTCTTCAGTGAAACTGCTAGGAGAGAATAGTTGGTTACTATCCTCAATAATAAGGCACCAGTCACCTGGCGTGCACCTCCAGGCTTCTACCTTTGGCCCCTTCCTTTCCCTCCACAAGCTTTGCCTGATCCATCCACCAGTGGAATTTCTCTTTCCTTTGATGGGAGTTCTCTCCCTTTCAGCTCTTTATTCCCCAGTCTCTTAAGACGTTTATCTTAATCTTCACTGTGATGTCCTCGTCTTACCTCTTCATCTTGATGGCCTTATTTTACCTATCTTTCCCAACCCACTAGCATCTATGTGCCTTGACTGTCCACACTGTCCTTTGCGTACCCTGGAGTCTGTACAGAGAAAATTCCACTAGGGCATGGTCTGCAAGGGCAGTGACCGTATCTCCTTTCCTCACCTTCTTATCCCCCGTGGCCTGAGCACTGTACCTGGCATACAGTAGGTGCTCAATAATTGTGTGATAAATGAGTGAATGAATAAATGAACGAATGAATGATTAACGTGTAGTCTGTATGGCCTGAGTGGAGAGTGAGTCATTCTGCAAACGTTTGCAGAGGACCTGTTGTTGGCTGTGGGAGGAGAGTCACAGACATAAGGTCTCTTAGGCTCCCTGGGAGTCAGGGTAGATTATGTGCAGCTTCTCTGTTACGTGTTTTGTATACATCCTCTCATTTAATCCTCAAAAGAACTCCATACGTGTCAGTGAAAACCCCATTTTACAGATAAGAGTAACTTGCCTGTTACCTAGCTAAGTGGGGAGTCTAACTCAGGCTGCCCTGACTCCAAAGCCAATGTCACCTCCTTACGTGGCAGAGCACTGAGCATAGGGGTTAGGTGCATCGGCTCTGAAAGTCAGACAATTTGGATTCAGAGCCTGACTCGACTCTTAGCAGCAGTGGAAATTCTGACAACTCACGGGTCTCTTCAAGGCTTAGTTAGCTTATCTGTAAAATAGGGATGGGAGTATTTCCCACCTCAAGGATTGTTGTGAGAATGGAATGAGACAATTTAAGTAAAATACTGTGAGCCAAGCACACAGCAAATCGTTTGGGGCAGCAGCGGCAGCCGTAGCAGGGGCAGTACCAGTCATTGTAGCAGTAGTGGAGGTACTAATGGCGGTACTAGTGGTAGTGATGGCAGGAGGAGGAGGAGGAGGAGTGGTGGTGTTGGTATTAACAGTGGTTGTAGCTATAGCGACTAGTGATAGTGGTAGTAGTAGCAGTACTAACGGAGACAATAGTGGTAGTATAGTAGTAATAGTAATAGTGGCAGTAGCTGTAGTGGCGATAGTGGTAGTAGTGGTAGTACTAATAGTGGTAGTAACAGTAGTGGTAGTAGTAGTGGTGGTGGTAGCAGTAGTAGTAACAGTGAGAGTAGTTGTAGTGGCAGTAGTAGTAGTAGTCATGGTGATAGTAGTAGTGGTAGTAATATCAGGGTGATTTTAATTTCAGTGTACCCAGAAGCCAAGGCAGTAATTTGAGGAGGTCAAATGGGTTTGTCAACTTGGCGTACTTCCACATTAACCTGGAGACCGAGTGAGTACAGGAGTGGGAGAGGGTGGAATTGAAACCCAGCACCTAGGGACTTTCTCGGCGGTCCAGCGGTTAAGGCTCTGTGCTTCCACCGCAGGGAGTGGGGCTTTGATCCCTAGTCGGCGAACTGAGAACCCGCATGCCTCGCGCGGCTCAGCCAAAAAACAAAAAAAAGAAAGAAAGAAACCCAGCACCTAAATGCTGGAGGCCGTGAGAATGCAATAGGAGAGCTGCAGTTCCCAGGCACAACCACAGGGGGAGCAGTGACTCGGGACCCACAGTGTCTGAACCCCCCAGGGAAAGACCCGTGGGTTAGGAACAGAGACCATTTTACAGACAATTTTATCCCTAGCATTTAAGGCAGACTTCATGAGAGCAAGTTTGCACGGAGGAAAGCAGGAAGGGCAGGGGCAAAGCAGGAACCCAGCAGTAGGGGTGATGTTGCACCTGATGGGTAACCCTGGGACAGTGTTCGCTCACGCCCCTCACCGCCAGCTGGGGTGGAAGCAAGAGGGCCCCAGGTTATGAGCAGTTCCCCTTTCTTTCTCACTCGTCTGGACCCTATTGTGTGAGTTTGAGAACCACTGGTCTGGAAAGACATGGTGGCCAGAGGATGAGGAGAGGGTTTAAAAGGTCTCAGAGTCATATTTAAAGAAGCCACACACACACAGAGGCCTAAAGTACGTGCTGAAGGCTGAGTGCTTGCTGTGGGTGTCAACACCGAGAAGGTGGCTTTGGAGCAAGATGGATCTGGGTTCAAAGTCTAGCTTCACCCCGTAGCTGTGAGACCTCAGACGAGGGGGGTAACATTAGTACTAAACTGGTAGGGTTGTTGTGCAGATTAGATGAGACAATATCTGTAAAGTGCAGGTGGTGACTTCAGTGACTGCTCAGAGAAAGGCAGCTATTATTATTACTATGATTACTATTACATCAGCACGATGATAGAGAAATTGCTTTTACATCCACTCCCCCAGTCCTATCAGTTACATGGTCTTAACGTGGGAACTGTCTTATATTTTGCTCAATTTGTGTCACGTGTGACAGAACTGACTTCCGGGCAAGATTTCCAGGCACCTGAGGGTAAGAATAAAAACACACATATCTCTCTTGACTATTGCACAATTCCGAGTATAATTCTGCACATAGAGTATTTGGGTGATCAGTGAACTCATCTATCGGTCAGTTGTGAAACTGATAGCTTACAAGTTTTCCACCATGGCATCTAACAAGGCATTCCAACAATCGTCTGTAAGCATCTGCTGTATGCCAAGAACACTGGGATAGTCCACTCTGCGGAGACTGTCCTAGGTGTCCCTCTTTTCTCGTTGCTAAGCGATGGCTCTGGGGGTTCCGTTGTACCTCCTTCCCCTGCTGTGACCAAACCGACCCCACTTCTGGATAGAAACACTGGCATGGAACAGAAGGGACAGTACAAGAAACTAACTTGGTCCAGTGAATTTAGGCATTTGTTTTTCAAGTTCAAGACCATCTCCTCGGGGACTAGACAGAATTGATGTATCAGTTACCCTGACACTGAAGGACAGAAAGAACTGCAAGTCCTGCTTAAATAAACTCAAGAGAACCCAAAGGGGCAAAGGTCCATTTTAAATATCCTCCTCGGCCTCACTGCTCTTTCTGCCTTACTGGTCTCTGTTTCATCATCTGGAAAATGAGGATATGAGACCAGCTGGTCGCCAAGGTCGTTTGAGGGCCCTGGACATGGCTCCATGTGGAGCCTGAAGGTAGGAGAATTCTGGCTCCTCTCCAGTTACAAACTCCCCATGTGACCAGGACCCGGAGTCATCCTCTCTGCCCCCCAGCTTCTACATGTGCAAATGACCTCTAAGGTTGCTCTAGACGACCTCTAGGGACCATTCGAGCTGGGTCTCTGATGTCACTTCTAAGGTTCTTCCCAGCCCTGCCTTCTCTGCTACCACCCCTGACTCCACACTGTGGGGGCTTGAGTAGGGAGTTTCACTTCTCCCTTTTTCTCTCACTGCTGGGTAATTTCATAATGACACACCCCCTCCAGAGCCGGTCTGGGCCACTTCAGGTAGATGAAGGCAAATACAACTGTCCCTTGATGTCTGTTTCCTTATTCACAAAATGGGGACACATGCTTCATTTTCAATTGGCAACATTACCCCGAAAGAAACTTTGAATGGCAACTCCATCATTCAATACCTCAAGCAGAAACTTGCATAACTGACTCCTTTTTCACAAATTACAAAATGAATAGCCTTGCTTCTCCTCCTGTGCTCCTGCCCTCTCTTCCGTCCAGAAACACAGGGGCTCTTTCAAGGGCATTTACCCTGTTAGAGAGGGGGGAAAAAGATGGGTATTAATATGAGCTTTCTTTCTCTCCCTGATTCACCCTCATGTCATTGCTGGCTGAACATTTCCCATACGACCAGGCACATTTGAATAATTAATATTCAATTAGCTGAATGGTTGACCTTCAGCAGCTGAGTGACTCCTAAAATTGAGAGTGTTGTAGGAGAAGGCAGCATCTCATGGAGGAGTCTAGGATGGCGCCTGAGTCCATGTCCCTTGTTACAATCACAGAACGTGGATTAGGTCGGAAACTCCCATGACTGTGGCGTGTTACCCAAGTCTCTCGGGAGAGCTTCTTGGGTAGGAGCTGGGCTCAGGTGAAGAGGCAGTAATAAATGAACCATACCTTGGAAGTGGCCATGTGACTGAGATAAAAATGATCTGCAAAAAAAAAAAAAAAGATCTACTCTGCAGATCATGATGAGACCCAGCAGGGCTGAAATTCAAACATCAAGGGAGTTCCATTCTTTCATTCATTCATTCAAAAAACACTTATTGGGAACCAATAAGTCCAGGCATTGTTCTAGATTCTGGGGTTATAGCAGTGAATGAACCAGACCTTGCTGCCCCCCACCCCCAAAAAAGAATCCCTGCCTTCCTGGGGCTTATAGCTAGTTGAGGAAACCGACAATAAACAGAATTACGTTGTTCAACACACAGGTTGTCAGGTGATGATAAATGCTTTGAAGAAGACGAGAAAAGGCAAGGGAATAGGGCTTAAGAATATCAAGCAGGGGCTGGGCTACAGTTTTAATAAAGGTGGGCAGGAAAAACCTCACGGAGAAGATGACAAATTAGTAGAGACTTGAGGGAGATATCCGGGGAGAAGTGCCCCAGGGCAGGGAAACAGCAAGTGCAAAGGCCCTGAGGCAGGAATGTATCTGGTGGGTTCCAGGAACAGCAAGGAGGCCCTATGGCTGGAGTCAAGTACCTCACAGCAGGCTTTTGCTCTGAGTGAGATGGGCCACCACCAGGATATTTACAAGCAGAGAAGAACATGATCTGACTTTAGATTTAACAAAATCCCTCTGGCTGCTCTGTAGAGAATAGACTCTAGGGAGCAAGGGCAGAAGCAGAGGGGCCAGATTAGGCAACAGGAAAGACACCTGGGGTGACTGAGAGAATGTTGATGGAGGTGCCAAGAAGTGGTCAGATTCTGGGTTTATTTGGAAGGAAGATCCAACAAGGTTTGCTGAAGGGTTAGATACAAGTATAAGCGAAAGGGATGCCTCCTTGTTTGGAGGCACAAGGAGGTAGAAAGATGGGTTTGTCTTTTACGGACGGAATTGGGAGAGATTGCAGGAAAAGCAGGTTTGAGGAAGGAAATAGGAAGCTGTGTATAAACAGTAGGAAGGGGGAAATACATGTGGCATGCCTGCCCCACCTGAAGGGGGTGGTTCAAAAAATCTTACAAAAGCTAGTCAGCCAGAGAATGCTGCACAAGCAATGTTGCGAGGTGGGGAAAGTTCTGGTGTTTTGAGTCAGAACACCTGGTTTTGAGTCCCGTATTTGCCACTCTCTAGCCGAGGGATTTGGGGCACGTTACTTAAGCTCTCTACTCTTGAATACACTTATCTTCAAAATTTGCAGAGATATGTATACACACGCGCGCATGTGCGCGCGCGCATGCGCTCTCTCTCTCTCTCTCTCTCTCTCTCTCTCTCTCTCTCACACACACACACACACACACACATATATACATACTTTGTAAAATGCAAAATATTACACCCAAAGCTAGAGGTACAGGGCTAGGAGACCAGACTCTGGAACCACAAAGAACTGGATGTGAAGCCTCTTACTATAAATAAGAGGTTGGGGGGCTTCCCTGGCGGCGCAGTGGTTGAGAATCTGCTTGCCAATTCAGGGGACACAGGTTCGGGCTCTGGTCTGGGAAGATCCCACATGCCGCAGAGCAACTAGGCCCGTGAGCCACAACTACTGAGCCTGCGCGTCTGGAGCCTGTGCTCGGCAAGAGGAGAGGCCGCGATAGTGAGAGGCCCGTGCACCGCGATGAAGAGTGGCCCCTGCTCGCCGCAACTAGAGAAGGCCCTCGCACAGAAACGAAGACCCAACACAGCCAAAAATAAAGACAGAAATAAAGAAGCTTTCATTTAAACAAACAGAAAAAAGAGCTTGGGCTAGTTTCTCAACCTCTTAAAAGTCTTGATTTCCTCATGTGTAAAGTGGAGATGACACAGCCTACCTTACAAGATTATCATGAGGATTCTTGAGATAAAAATGTTAAAGCATCTAGCAAAGAGCTTGGAACACAGTAGGTGCTCAATAAATTATGGCCATTATTACACATAAATGTAACTGTTATTATAGGTCTACTTATTTATATGTTGGCCTTCTGAGTGTGTGGTCACCTGGACAAAAATTCAGGGTGGCCAGACAATATTATTTCAGGGGAACAGACAATATTATTTCAACATGCATTGTAGGGCTTCCCTGGTGGCGCAGTGGTTGAGAATCCGCCTGCCGATGCAGGGGACACGGGTTCGTGCCCCGGTCCGGGAAGATCCCACATGCCGCGGAGCGGCTGGGCCCGTGAGCCATGGCCGCTGAGCCTGCGCGTCCGGAGCCTGTGCTCCGCAACGGGAGAGGCCACAACAGTGAGGCCCGCATACCACAAAAAAAAAAAAAAAAAAAAAAAAAAAAAATGCATTGTAATATATCAATAAATAATTTATTATATGCCTGTGGCCACCCTGTGTATACTCTCTGAGATTGTGAGCTTCCAGGAAACTGCTGGGAGCTGAGAAATAATAAAAGAGGTTAAACATCCAATCAAACTTTCTTGAGACAAAGGATCTTATCTTATTTTTCTTTGTATCTGCCACTGCCGGCCTGGTCCAATGACTACACCGAAGAGGTACTTTATAGAGAGATAGGATCAAAGAAAGGGATCTTAGAGGTCGTTTTGCTCAATCATCTCCTTTTAAAATTAAGAAAAATCAGGGCTTCCCTGGTGGCGCGGTGGTTGAGAGTCCGCCCGCCGATGCAGGGGACGCGGGTTCGCGCCTCGGTCCGGGAAGATCCCACATGCCGCGGAGCGGCTGGGCCCGTGAGCCATGGCCGCTGAGCCTGCGCGTCCGGAGCCTGTGCTCCGCAGCGGGAGAGGCCACAGCAGAGAGAGGCCCGCGTACCGAAAAAATAAAATAAAATAAAAATAAAATTAAGAAAAATCAGAACCCAGAGAGGGCCAGTGACTTGCCAAAGTGGCCCAGCAGGTGAGTAGCAGATCGAGGGCCAGTGCTCAGTGTTTCTGACTGTGAGGTCAGTGGCTTTCCACTGTACCTCTCATAGATGTGGAATGATCAACTCCAGCTGTGGCTAAATCAGGATCATCTCATGACGGCTCATTCAGTCTGACAAAGATTCAGAGGGTTTCCTCGTAGGGACAATAGGACAGAGCAGGGGTTCTGGAATGGTCCTGTGAGCCTCCTGGATTTCTCTGGGGCCGGCAGTATTTGCACTGGCCTAGACATTTTCCACCAAACCTCCCCGCAAATATTTGAAGGCCTTGATACAATGCCACACAAATAACCGTATCTAAAGCTCTCCCGTGTAAACAGCCTGGAGTCCTTAGTCAGCAGTGACCAGAGGAAAAAAGCAAAACCAAAACTTAGCTCCTTGAAATAGATTTTAAAAGGTAAACCTCAAAGACCACCTGAAAGGTGACACATTTTTGTTGTGGTTAAAGTCACAAATGTTATTTACACGGTTCATTGAAAACTGGGAGAGGGGTGTGTGTGTGTGTGTGTGTGTGTATGTTTTCTGTGATACAGAAGAAATTCCCTGTGGTAGCAAATGCTGTTTTAAAAAGCAACTTTTAAACTTCAAAAACACATCTGCCTCTCATTCTATCCCAGGCATTGCATGTACCACATGTTAATAACCCCTATCTGATAGGGATAGGGGAAAGACTTTAGAATTAGATGAAATGGAAAAAACATGTTCTGTTCTGGACTTATGAGACGGTTCCTATAATAAGTTTCCCATCTTTGGCAGAGGGAAGAAAAGTTCTATTCCCTCACACATTAGCAAATCTGGCAATAGCACTAAAGAAGCTTTGGACAGGGAGATGGGGAGAAAGTCACACGAAATCTCAGTAATAGTAGTTAAAAGTTTAGACCAAAGAAGCCACGGTGGTAACCACAGGTTAGAAGTCCCAGGACCATTGCCTAGCCTGACTACCTACCAGTTACCATGCATCACTCCCTGACCTTCAAAGAGTCTTCCTACTATCAGCCTTACTCCTGTTCTACCTTCAAACCTTGTAAATTGAGAATCCTAGTTCATCTACTTTATCTCAGATGATCATGGATTTGTCAGATCAGCTACTCAATTGTCATCAGAAGCAGGGGACAAAATAACCATAATGTATTATTATTGACAATAAGAGCAACTAACATTTACTGAAGGCTCAGTCTGTGACAACACCGTGCATTCTCTAATCTTCACCAAAACTATGAATTTACACTATGTTATCTCCATTTTTACCCATGTAGAACCTAGGTCCTAACTAGTACATTATTCTAATTTAAATACACGCAGACTCTTTATAAATAATTGATAGCATTTCCAGATTATGCAAGTCTTAAAAGATCGTATGATCTTAATTAGTAACTTGCATGTTTCTTCCCATCACTGATACTTGATTGGGAGTAATTCATAAGCCATAACTAGGATCATACTATAAAAATGTTTGAAACCTTTTCCTCATTTAATATATTGAAATCTCTTTAAATAAATAAAGATTTCAAAGTCTCAACAGCGGCTGCGATTAAGGAAAATTGCACTTTCTCATTGTGCTTTAATTTTTTACAATGATTATATAGTACCGAGAACAGAAAAACAAGAACGTTATTTTCATTTTTAAAAAATAAAAAAAGATTTTGGTACTGCACAGGCCTGTGTGGCAGGACATTGACACAAATCCATTGTCACAAAAAGTCAGAAATAATCATTTGCATCTGCTTAGCACTTCATGGCTTGAAAAGCACTTTTGCATACCATGTCCCTTTAATCCTCACAGTAATTCTATATGGTATGAAATATGATGCCCACTTTCTGGGCAAGGAAACTGAGGCTTGCAAAGTTTATAGTATGTATGACTCAAAGGTTATATGTTCCTATAAGGTAGAACTTGAACTTGGGCATCTTGACTCCAAGTGTTTCACGTAATCCACTACCCCAGTATCTTCCTAAAATTACCAATCCACGTGCTTCAGGTCCTAAATCTTTTCTGGATTCTGCTCTGTCACCTCTTCTTCAAGTTTACATTTTGAGTTCTCACTCCAGGGACCTACTGTTTTGAAAAGGATATCTGTATTGTAACAGTTGCTCTCGATTGCTAGACAAAGATAACTCGTTCCTAGCTAGACCCCCTGCAGAAAGGTGAAACACGTGTTGCAGGCATGCGCATGGTGCCTCCTAGAAGGTCCTCCTTCCCCTCCCTGGCTGCAGACTTCCCTGAACCCTGATTGCTCGCAGAGCCCAGGTCAAGGAAGAAACTTCCAGAAAACAACCACCACACTCAGCCCTCACTGTATGTTTCCCACGTGCCAAGCTTCTGCCACTCTCCTTTTTATTAAGCCCCAACAACAATAGTGTACCCATTTTCAGATGCAGAAACTGAGATCTAGAGAGGTTAAGTCATTAGCCCCTGGTGTCCGTTGGTAAGAGACGGAATGGAAAGTCAGACCCAGCAATCTGTCCCACTGCCGCGGGCTTCCAATGGAAAAGAAGGAACCAAAACCTGTTTTGATTTTTTAAAGTACAACATACACACACACACACACACACACACACACACACACACTCCTGTGTCGGCATACAGGAAGGAAACAGATAAACTGAATAGCAAATGCTTAGAGAAAGAGGCAGTTGGGGATTGGGAAGCAGGTAGTAAAGAGGGGAGAAAGGAGACTCTTTTTACTTTATCCAGTTTTGATCATTTCAATTTTTTGTAATGTTTGTTAGGTTTGTAAAAATTGTGGTAAAACAAACATAAAATTTACCATCTTAATCATTCTTTTTTTTTTTTTTTTGCGGTACGCGGGCCTCTCACTGTCGTGGCCTCTCCCCGTTGCGGAGCACAGGCTCCGGACGCGCAGGCTCAGCAGCCATGGCTCACGGGCCCAGCCGCTCCACGGCACGTGGGATCCTCCCGGACCGGGGCACGAACCCGTGTCCCCTGCATCGGCAGGCGGACTCTCAACCACTGCGCCACCAGGGAAGCCCATCTTAATCATTCTTAACTGTACACTTCAGTGGTATTAAGTGCATTCACAGTGTTGTGCAACCATCACCACTATCTTTCTCTAGAACTTTTCTCATCTGGCAAAACCGAAAGAAACTCTGCACCCATTAAACAATAACTCCCCATTCCCCACACCCCTACCCCTCAACCATCACTCTCCTTTCTCTTATATAAATTTGATTGTTCTCAGTATCTCATGTAAGTGGATTCGTACAGTATTTGTCCTTTTGTGACTGACTTCTTTCACTGACCATAATGTCCTCAAGGTTCATCCACGTTGCAGCATTTGCTGGAGTTTCCTTCCTTTCTTAAAGCTGAAAAATATTCCACTGTATGTAGAGATCACATTTTGCTTATCCATCTGTGGACGCTTGAGTTGCTGTGGACACTTGGGTTGCTTCCACACCTGAGCTATTGTGAATAGTGCTGCTGTGAACATTTGTGTGCCAATATCCCTGCTTTCAGTTCTTTGGGGTATATACTAAAAAGTGGAATTGCTGGATCATATGGTGATGTCTATTAGTTTAGTAACTTAGAAAACAAAAAGTTTTTAAAGTGAATACTCACATAGATTAGAAAAATGTTTAATGATGAGACATGGGAGCCAATGGTGAAGACGGCGTGCTTCGGGATCAGTGGGGTTGTCGCGGGCGCCAGGAACACCTGCCGGGCTGTGCCATTCCCGCGGGCACGGTCAGTTGGGCAGCCTAATCCTCCATCCCAGCCTGTGCCCAGCACCATACCTGTCTTCTTGTAGGTGGTCAGTATAGATGCTCTAAATCCATTGCCCTCGAGGGATGACTTCACCAGAGCGTCTGGGCAAGTGGCAGATCTCGAAGAAAACAAAAGGACTGCTTGGAAAAAGTGCCCCCGTGACAGTGGAGGACAGGACTTTGCCACCTGCTTCCTCACTGTGTGACCTTGGGCGCTTAACTTCTTTTTTTTTTTTTTTTTTTTTTTTTTCTGCGGTACGCGGGCCTCTCACTGTTGTGGCCTCTCCCGTTGTGGAGCACAGGCTCCGGACGCGCAGGCTCAGCGGCCATGGCTCACGGGCCCAGCCGCTCCGCGGCATGTGGGATCTTCCCGGACCGGGGCACGAACCCGTGTCCCCTGCATCGGCAGGCGGACGCTCAACCACTGCGCCACCAGGGAAGCCCGCGCTTAACTTCTTGAGCCTCAGTCTCCTCAGTTTACCTGAAGACGTTACCCACCTTGAATCATCACAGGACTATCATGAAAATTCACCATTCATTTATTCATCCATTCAACAAATATCACATGCCTCCTGGCCCAGGGCTAGATCAAATTTGAAATAGGGGCATTTCATTCAACAAACAATGCTTGAGTTTTCCTCTTGAATAATTTTGTATAGTATTTTTGTATTCTTTTATTTTTTATTTTATTTTATTATTATTATTTTTTTTTGCGGTATGCGGGCCTCTCACTGTTGTGGCCTCTCCCGTTGCGGAGCACAGGCTCCGGACGCGCAGGCCTAGCGGCCATGGCTCACGGGCTCAGTTGCTCCGCGGCATGTGGAATCCTCCCGGACCGGGGCACGAACCCGTGTCTCCCGCATCAGCAGGCAGACTCTCAACCACTGCGCCACCAGGGAAGCCCGTATTCTTTTATTTTATATTCTCTAATTAGCTCTACATTGAAGCGCCCTAATCTCATTCCTTTTTTTTTTTCTAAATTTTTATTGTGGTAAAGCATACATAACTTAAAATTTACAATCTTAATCATTTTTTTAGTTGTTATAAAATATATGCTAGATTCCCTGTGTTGCACAATATTCTTAGTATTAATTTATACCTAACAGTTTGTTCCTCAATCCCCTACCCCTTTAGTGGCCCTCCCCCCTCCCCTCACTCCACTGGTAACCACTAGTTTGTTCTCTGTATCAGTGAATCTGCTTCTTTTGTGTTACATTCACTAGTGTGTTGTTGTACGTTTTAGATCTGTTCCTTTGTCTTTAAAGCAAGTCTCTGAAAAGAAAAAAATAAGTGCTCAGGGTCCTCTGAGAGCTGTGAGCATGGCTTTCTTCCGATGGCTCTATAACCCAGAAGATCGTCTCCCGTGACTTACAGGAGAGAACGCATGCGTCAGGAACTTCTGGGAAACTGGGGGCCCCTCTGCTCTCTGAAGAGCCTGCTGGCTGTTCTAATCCGTAGTGGTCACCTCCAGCTGCAAGGAGAGCTTAATGAGGTGTGCAGGACAGTGATGGGAAACGGTCAGCCTCTACATCAGTCCTGACACCCCTGCTAAGCGAGAGCCATGGAGGGGAGCTAGCCATAGGGTGAGAGAGATGGACCAGAAAACAATATCCACTTCATTAGCCGGTGATTCTGAATGTGTGGAAAGAGGCCAAGGTCCAGCCTACAGACTGTGACGGAACACTCTTACAACGCCGTGAGGTCTGGGCAAAGGCCGCCAGGGAGAATGCACATCGCCTCAGTCCAGGGGAATCTTGGGAACATTTCCCCTTACTCTTTGCCCCTCTCTCTCTCTCTCTCTCTCTCTGTCTCTCCTCTCTCTCTCTCTGTCCCTATCTCTCTCTCTTTCTCTCTCTCTCACCCTTTCTCCCTTCCTATCTTTCATCTCTTTTTCCTTCCTTCTTTCCTTCCCTTTTATCTTTCTTCCTTTCCTTTTAAAATTTTATTAATCTTATCTCTTTTTCTCATTATTTTTCTTTTCTTCCTTTTTTCCTTTCTCTCATCCTACACCTCCAATCATATTTCCCCTTTTTTCCAAATCTTAATTCTGGAGAGGCAGATATCTGCTGGCCTGTAGCCAGGTTCCTGCTTATCAAAAAATAAAATGAGGGCTTCCCTGGTGGCGCAGTGATTGAGAATCCGCCTGCCGATGCAGGGGACACAGGTTCGTGCCCCGGTCCGGGAAGATCCCACATGCCGTGGAGAGGCTGGGCCCGTGAGCCATGGCCGCTGGGCCTGCGCGTCCGGAGCCTGTGCTCAGCAACGGGAGAGGCCACAACAGTGAGAGGCCCGCGTACCGCAAAAAAAAAAAAAAAAAAAAAAGAGATGAACTGCTTTCATACATTAGAGCAGGGGTCCCAAAGGGGAGTGTGCAAGGTGATATATTGTGGGTACAGGATGAAAATACTGGATCTGACTTTTACATTTATGTTAACTCCATGGCCTTTAAATTTTCGTCTTTGGTTTATAATGAGCATGAAACATCGGTACAGTAGCACATGTGGTAAGTTAGTTACTTAATACAAATAATGGTATTGAGGGGCTCAAACTTTTTTCCTTTTTAACCGAGAGGAGTAATGGGGGAAAACATTTACAGATTACAGTTTTAAAGAAAAGACCCTTAAAATTTAATAATACCCAGTTCAGCTCATCCCTGTGTACAGTCAGTGCCTTGACTACACTCAGAGCAGGGCTTCCAGGCACACACAGGCCCTGAGCTCTGAGGAGGGCTGAGGTTTGACATCCCGAGAAGTAACTGTCACCAGACCACGTGGAGTCTGAGTCTCAGCCCTATGTCACTGATTTGAAGAGTCTTCCCTGGGAAGACCCCTCACTTACAAGTGTCCCCCCACCCCCTTTCACCTTCCCCGCCCTATGATTTTTCCCCATGGCACACTGTCACCCGACATACGATCTACTCCCTCATTCATTCGTTTGGTTGTCTGTCCCCAGCCCTCACTGCAGGGAAAGCTCTGTGAACACAGGGCCTTCGTCTGTTTCATTTGCTGCTGTATCTCCAGTATCGAGAATTGTGCCTGACACAGGTACTCAATGAGCCAAGAAACCAAGGGCTGAAAATGACTGAGTTAGACCAAACATGGCTTAAGGGGATTCCTTGGAAATGGGGTCACTGGATCTTCTCTTTTTTCCTTTTTTTGAAACATGGCATTTTATTACTTTTTAAATATGTATTTATTTATTTGGCCGATTTGGGTCTTAGTTGCCACACATAGGATCTTCGCTGCCGCGTGCAGATGTTTGGTTGTGGCGTGTGGGATCTAGTTCCCTGACCAGGGATCAAACCCGGGCCCCCTGCATTGGGAGCACAGAGTCATATCCACTGGACCACCAGGGAAGTCCCTGGATCTTCTCTTTTTTATCCTTTGTCTTCCAAAGGCTAATTTCACAGCCACCGTGATGCTTAATTATGCTGAGTTAAAACACCCTCTGACTCCCTGGCCTGACGGAACTTCTTGAGGGTAGGAATTGTATCTTTAACATTTGTAAGTCCCAAGCATGTCACATATGGTAAATGCTTAATAGACGTTTGTTGAATGAATGAATAAGTGAGTGTATTCGGGGCCTTGGACATGCAGAAAGGCGGACGGAGTACCAAGCACACGGAGTTACTAAGCAAGCACTTACAGAGTGCCTGTGACCTGCTGTGTACTGTCCTAAGCACCACTGAGCAAAACAGAAAATGTGGAAAGTTTATTTCCTGTGCTGTAGAGATTTACAATCCACTTAGGGGAGAGAAAACATACAATCACATAATGATTTAGAATAGCTATCTATAAGTGGATTCGTGCTTCCAACAGACACAAAATAATAGGTTGAAATGTGATCAGGTAGGTTCGTAGGCCCTGCCAGCCGGTCCCGCCCGTGAGCATCGAGGACCGACTCTGTGCCGACGCTGCATTTGGTCCTGGAGACACAAAGATTAGTGAACATGCAACCCTGCTTTTGAGGGGCTTCTGGTCTAGAACCATGGTGAGGTCATTTCAACAACTCGGGCAAAGAGCTGGGGCAGAGATTAGCACAGAGGATGCTGGGGGCAGAAAGGAAGAACAAATAGCCTGGGTTTCTCAAGCTCGGCCCTGTTGACACTTTGGCCCAGATCTTTCTCTGTTCTCTGGGGAATGTCCCGTGCATCGTAGGACATTTAGCAGCATCCCTGGCCTCTACCCACTGGATGCCGTAACAACCCCCAGCCATGACGATACACAGTGTCTCCAGACGTTAGGAGCAACTACATAAGTTGTGAGGCCCAGTGTGAAATGAAAACGTGAGGCTCCCTTATTCAAAAAACAGGAAAAAAGTGTCATTAAAGATGTAAAATACAGAGATTTTTCATTTCTTTTGTGGTCTCTCCTCCCTCTCTTGTTTTCTCTCCCTCTCTCTCTCTCTCCCTGTTTTTAAATTTTCTATTTAATGCCGCATTCCCTGGGGTGTCTGGGGACCCCGCCCTGTGATTCAGTACACACATGGGCAGCCAGCCCACCAGCTGCCAGTTTCCCCCTTGACCAGCCACTGGACCAATGCATTGTGCCCCAGCTGAGGGCATGGAAGTCAGCTCAGGCATCTCCCCTTCCCAGGGCTGCTGCTCCAACGCATGGCAGACAGACACTTCCAGCTTGGATCAGGGATGGCCACCGTCACGTCCCTGAGATGCCGTGGGACTCCAGCACCCTATCCCAAGCTCCTCGTGCCCACACCAGGCCCTTTAAGGGAGCACAGGGCAGCGGTGGTGGCTGGGTGGGAGTTAGGGAGAAACAGGCCTGGCGGGGCCAGGAGCTGGAGCCCCAAACCCACCCCAGAAAGTCAAGGAGGCAGCGGGAGGCGGGGCCTCTCGAGCTAAGGCGCCACGCCCCCCGCGCATGCTCCATTTTCCCATCAGGCTGCCCTGATGAACACATGTGCAAAACTAAAATTATTAAGAATTCAAGATGGCAACTACAGAGCATTAAACTTCAAGCGCACCCATGAAGCTGGTCCTGCCAGTCATTGGTAAGTCTCCCCAAGGGGCCAAACCATCCTCAGTTGAGAACCTCTGAGCTCAACCTGGGGTTGGGTGGGGCCTTCCTTAGGGGAGTTGAACCCTCAGCTGATCCCAGAAGGTCACAGGGGAAAATAATGATTAGAAGGGACCGAACTAATCAGGAAAGAGTCCTGCAGCTCATGAATTTTAAACCAAGTTTTCAGGGAAGTTTGTAGAATCTGGTTTGGCTGGAAGGCGCCCTTCCAGGTGGAGGAAACAGCAGGTGAGAAGGTTCAGAAGTGGAAATTAACAAGGTACTGGCAGGGTAAGGGGGTTGAGGATGGGGGGGGGTCTCAATCTTACTCTGATTATTTCTGAACTTTCCCTTTGCTCCACTCTGGCTTCTGGTAAGATGCTGGACTTCTTGGCCTCCTCCTGTGTGCTGTGCGGTGCCTCGCCCCTCCTGAGGCCCCGCGTTCTCCCTAGGTGTGTCACTTTGGAAGATAATCATCATCACAGCTAAGAATCATTGAGAGCTATTGACAGCTACTCCTTTTCTAAGCATTTTACATGTATTGACTTATTTACTCTTTACAACCTCCCCATTGGGTAGATGTCATCTCTATCCCCATTTTAAAGATGGGACCACTGAGGCACGGGGAGGTTTCGGAATTTGCCCGTGGGCACACGGTTTGTGAGTTGTGAACTCAAAATCTGACTCCTGGCACTCTGGTTCCAGAGCCTCGTATTTAATCACTTCACTCAGTTGTCTTATCTGTAAAATGGAGGTAATGAGAGTAACCTCAGATAATTGTGAAGATTATACGGTACAATAGTGGAAATCATTTAGCACAGTGAGGTAGGCACTTAATAAATAGCAGTACTACTGTTGTTGTTATAAGCATTGTAAACAAGAAATTATCAATAAATAACGCCCCCCCACACACACACACCCCTTTGAAAACTTTCCAAGACCCCTCATTGCCTAAGGAGAGAAGTTCAGAGCGCCAAGCCTGGCATCCAGTGTTTGCTCATGATCAGCCCTGCGCTAACGTCCCGGCATCATCATTAGCAAGATCCCTCCATGGTCCAGACAACTCGGCTAGCCCTCTGCCCCCATCACCTCCTCACCTACCTTCATGCCTGCAAGCCTCTGATCAACGCTTTTTCTGCCTGAAATGTTCTCTGAGTTCTCGTTGTCAAAAATCCTACTTACCCTTCAAGGCATCTGAGCCCCCGTAGAACTTGGCGGGTTCTGCTGCTATTATTAGCACGTGCTTCTAATTATTTATTGCGCCAGGCGATCTACATATATTATCTTTCCTGCCAAATTCGACACCGTTTTCCTTTTTCCCACTGAAGAAATTGACGTTCAGAGTGGGAACTTGCCCAAGGTCACATCTAGGAAGCAGCAGAGGCAGGTTGCAAACCCAGATCATCCTGACTCCAAGTCCCACGCTGAGTCCCCTGTCATTTCTGCCTCTCGCCAGGTACAGAAAATGTTTGAAGCCAGAGAGCACTAAATCTCAATGTAAATCTTGAGCTTTCTGAGCATAAATTAAGAAAACTAAAAGTAGAATAATAGTACTGTCTCATGGGGCTGTTATGAATCAATGAGATGCTTTATGTGAAGCAATCAGCACTGTGCTTATTGTAAAGGCTGCTCCATCCTGTCTAGCAATAGAAGTGAGTGTATATGTGTCTGTCTCTCCCCCTATAAAACCAGCTCCTTCAGAGCAGGAATTAAATCACATTCATCCCAGCAGTGCTGGACACCTACCACAGTGCCTAGCGCCCAGTAGGTGCTCAGTAAATGTTTGCTGCTTTGTCTCAGCAGCCCTGCATGCTCTTCAACCGCAGGGCGGGGAGCAGGGTCTGTGTCTAGTCACCAGAGCCTTAAAGAAGACCTTGGTCCTCCCTTACCTGAGGCCACTCTCATGCCCAAGTGCAGGTCGCAGACAGCACTCCTGACCAGACAGCACTAAGGAGAGCAGGGGCGGGTCCACCATGGGAGGAGAGGAGATGCAGGTGGGGAGGCACAGGGTGACACCAAGTGGGCAGTGGTTCCTAACTCGTGGAGTGGACCCAATTTCTTTCCTGGCATCCTTCCAGCTGTCCATTGCTTGAGCATGACCTTGGGACTAGAATTGGGGTATCTTATTTTGTCTAATTCTTAGATATTGTATCTGTTCCTGGGCTGTGCCTTGTACTAATCTTGTTATTGTACAAACACAATGTTGTGGAGAGGACAGTGGAGTCCAGCTTCAGAAGACTTGGGTCAATAGAGGGTGGTTCTGGGGCTTCCCTGGTGGTGCAGTGGTTAAGAATCCACCTGCCAATGCAGGGGACACGGGTTCGAACCCTGGTCCAGGAAGATCCCACATGCCGCGGAGCAACTAAGCCCCTGCGCCACAACTACTGAGCCTGAGCTCTAGAGCCCATGAGCCACAACTACTGAAGCCCACACACCTAGAGCCCATGCTCTGCAACAGGAGAAGCCACCGCAATTAGAAGCCTGCGCACCACAACGAAGAGTAGCCCCAGGTCACAGCAACTGGAGAAAGGCTGTGCACAGCGACAAAGACCCAACGCAGCCAAAAATAAGTTTAAATAAATAAGTTTATTTTTTAAAAAAATAGAGGGTAGTTCTGGAATCTTCAGTGGGTCCTTTTTCCTTTCCGAATCTCAGTTTCCTCGTCTGTGAAATGTGAATACTAATGCCTGCCCTGCCTTCTTTGCAAGATTATTTTGAGGATCAAATGAGGAGGAAGCTCTTTGCACATCATAAAACGCTGTGCAAATGTTGTAGCTTTTTACGTGGTTGGTATGTCCTCAGACAGGAAAGAAGACTTTGATCTCTCTCTCTCTCTCTCCCTCTCTCTCTCTCTCTCTCTCTCTCACACACACACACACACACACACACACACACACACACACACACACACAATCATGAGATTTCTCTGCAGGGTGCTTCTATATGCTCCCCACTCTGTATGGGTTTGGAAGATGCAAAAGACCCAGAAGGAAGGCACTTAATATGGAATTAGGGGGTCCTCAGTTCAAGGCCAAGGTCCACTTCTTAAATGTTAGTGGGTCCTTGGGCCAATCCTTACGCTTTTAGAGCCTCTATTTCATCATCATTAAAGCAGGGCTGACGCTGCCCAGCTCACAGGTTTGTGGGAGAAATACAGGGGACAGTATAGCAAAGACACCTCGCTAACACTTCTTTGAATGATAATCTGAAAGCAGAGCCCAGGAAATCTTAGTAAAGAGTATTGCTTTTCTTTCTTTTCTGAACACTAGCCTGGCCTGTATCATTGATTCAGTAAACACTTATGGAGCCCCTGGTGTATGCTGGGCCCCTGCCAATCTCACTTTTCATGGGTGTAGTAGTAGAAGGGCTAGATTATTGCTCCAGAGTGAAGGCTGTCTATGCCAGGTGTAGTATTTATTAGTTTAATATCATACTAGGTCTCTCATTTTTAATTTAATCTTTTACAAGCTCCTGGGAACACCCTATTTCTAAAAATGAACCTGCAGAAGGAGGTAGGTTGTTGAATCAAAATGAGAGAAATCTCCTCTACCCTTAGGAGTTTTCCTGGCAAAGATCATCTGATAGCAGCTTGTTTGGGAAATAAAAGCACAGAGCTGGAAGCGATTTCTAGAAAGGAAGTTGAGGGCTGGGGTGGTAGTACTTGAGATCTTCCTGTATCCATTTGTCACAAGCTTGTAGCTGTCCCTGAAGGACTTCACAGGTAGTAGACACCCAGTGGTGTTTGTCAGTGAACTTACACCAGAAGTCGTGCCTTCAGGAGGAGGGAAGGAAGGGAGGCAGGAAGGAGCCCGGGAGCCGTGTGCTATAATTAAGAAAGCACTCGATTTGAAACCAGGTCCAGCTTGTGCCAGCCCCCCTCCAAGGTGTTTTGCTGTGTTATCTAATTTAATCCTTCCAATAACCCTAGGAGATAGAAATTCCATTATTATCACCATTGACACATGGTGATAATATAAAGACTCAAATTAAGTCACTTGCCCAAAGCCACACCCACAAACAACTGCTCTATTTGACTCTAAAGCCAGGATCTCCCCAGTGCCCTGTGCTAATGTTGATATCTCTTGGGAAAGTCATTTCTCCTCCCTGAATCTGCTTCTTCATCCCAACGAAGAAGAAGTGAAGTGAGATGCCTCTCAGGTCTCTTTCAGATATATGGATCTCTACCTACACAGGTGCTTTATCCAAGGGTTGACGAACGGTGGCCCACAGGCCAAATCCAGGCACCCAGCTGTCTTTAAAAATGGTTTTATTGGCACACAGCCATACAAGTAATTTACGTATTGTCTGTGAGACCAGAGTTGAGTAGTTGTGACAGAGTATAAGCCCACAAAGCCTAAAATACTATCTAGCCGTTTGTGAAAAAAGGTTTGCCCACCCCTGGAATATGCTAGTCTGTAAGTTTCAATGGTGATAAACTACACATGGCGAATGGGAAAGAATGTACAGGGCCACACATCAACTGTAAACAGAGGGGGCAGTAAGGAGGTGGCTGCCAGGGTTGACATTTTACACTTTGGAATTGTTTATTTACTTTTTACTAAGTTACCATTTACAGCAACATGCACAAATCCTGAATCTGTAGGCTGATGATGTATCCACCATTCTGATCAAGATCCAGAACTTTTTCAGCACCCCAGAAAGCTCCCTCATTACCCATCCCTGTGAATACATCCCCCAGGAACCTCAAATTTACCCTCTATCACCATGGATTAGTTTTTCCTGCTTTTTAACTTCATATAAATGGAATCACACAGTATATACCCTTTTGTGTCTGGGAAAGGTATTTAAACTACAACTTCATTGCTGACAACTTGGAAAATTGAGAAGTACAAATAAGGACACAAAAATCACCCTTAATGGCATCATGCAGGGATGATCACTTTTTCATTTATTCAACAAGGGTTTCGGGCTTCCCTGGTGACGCAGTGGTTGAGAGTCCGCCTGCCGATGCAGGGGTCGCGGGTTCGTACCCCAGTCCGGGAAGATCCCACATGCCGCGGAGCGGCTGGGCCCGTGAGCCATGGCCGCTGGGCCTGCGCGTCCGGAGCCTGTACTCCACGACGGAGAGGCCACAACAATGAGAGGCCCGCGTACTGCAAAAAAAAAAAAAAAAAAAAAAAAAAAAAACAAGGGTTTCACTGAGCATCTTTTATGGATCAGGCACCTCTCCGGGCATTGAAGAGTAAGGCATGAGATGGTCCCTGCCCTCTTGGAGCTCACTGTCTGTGGTGTCTTTTCTCACAGGCTAGTCAACAGTCCCATGTCCAGCACTACCCAGAGTTCTGGCCTGAGCTCATGGATCATCAGCCCAAAGGCCTGGAAATGGACACCCTGGTAATTCCGGAATTTCAAATCATAGAAAATTTAGGGATCTTAAGTGGTCATCCAGACCAACTGGCCATTTTTCAAAAGCAGAATCAGAGAAGGTGCTCAGCCAAGCCTTTGGAGGTGAAGAGTTATCCCGAAAAGAGTGTTGTATCCAGAGCTGGAAACTCAGGCTCTAACACCACAGTCTAGGATGTTCTCTAGGCTGCAACACTGCTCTCTAACAATAAGGCCCCCAGCCTCCTTCAGACTACGATAGGGCAGTATTCACGTTTTACTCTAGAGACGATTTCATTTTGAGGCCTTCTAGAGACTCTCCCAAATCAATGTGAAAGCCTTGGAGAGTAAAACAGCAGAGAACGGAGAGGACCAGGCTCTCCCTGCTGTAAGCAAATCAGGGTAAGCCTGGAAAGTAGGGGGAAGGCTGTGTGCACAAGAGCTGGAAAGAAATATCTTTTATGCCGTGAAGTTACAGGACACTGAGTCCATGGCAATTGCCGTTCTGTGAAACTTCCAAGGTGTGCCCAGAAAACTTTTATACAGTAATGAGCCATCTGGAGTTTAAATTATCTTGGATCAGGGACTCCGTTTCCCATAGAAAATCTTGGGATTTGAGCAGCGAATTCATTGTTTGAGTAGAAGAACCTAATGCGGTCTCTTCGAATTCAGTAACTCTTAAAAAAAACAAGCTGGGAATGAAAGAGACCAAAAAGATCGGCTGCCTCACTTCTTGGCGTGTTTTCATGATGTGCTGCCTCTTTCTAAACATATCATATCTAGGAGCCTGCAGCTACTAACTCATTTAATCTTCCCAAAAACACAGTAGAGTATTATCATTATTTCCCACCTAAGGAAACTGAGGCTCAGAAAGATTACATAATGTGCCCAAGTGGCACAGCTGGCTAAGCAGATTGGAGAACCCCAATTTAGGTCTGTTCGACTTCAACATCTGCTCTCTATTCTCTGCCGTGGAATCACAGCAGAATTCCCCCTTTTAACTTCCCATCTCCCAAAGCAGTAAAACTGGAGCCCTTCCTCTTTCATCCTAAAGCCCTGCTCAAAAGTCCTGAGCCCCAATCTCAACCCTTCCATTAACGTATCACAGTAGCTCCAAGCCAGCTCCTTAAAATGTCCTATGTCTTCTTTTCCCATTTCTTTAAAATGGGGCTACTGTATCAGCCCGTCACTACTTTATCCTGTGTGAAGCATAAACAAGGGATTTTCAGCTGTACTCTGGCTTCTTCTGTTTAGGGGAAGCTTAACCAAAGGGTTTTATGCGATAGCTCATTTGGTTAGCATTTGTGACCCACATCCTTAAAAAGAGAAGTGGGATACTTACACTTTTCTTTTTCAATTTCCATACGAAGGGGTAGATATTGGATCTGCTCACAGATCCACAGTTGCAGTTACTTGGTTGGGGAGCGCCCATATTGCATCAGGTGGTAGATACACAAGGTAGATCTGGACAGGAGGGTTACAGGAAGTTGCTGGATATTAATAGCCAGATGATCTGGACCCGCATAGGAAGTTTCCCTGTACTCTGTGCAACTTCCTGTACATTCCTATAGTTGCCTTCGGGTAGGGGGAAGAATGGGTTTTCTGACACCTGAATTTTGAGAGGTAAGGAAGCTTGAGAGTGGGACGGGGCACACAGCAGTTGGAACTACAAATCAAAGCTTTGTTGTTAAAAGGGAAGTGATGGCTGGTTTTTTAATGGGTTTTCCAGCTAAATACAGAAACTGATCTTCATTACACTTGACTGCTTCTATCCTGATAGTAAGTGAGAGACAGAGAAAAAGCGATTGTTCTCCAGGGACATTTACTCTGAACACTTCATTATCCCTGTTGAGGGGAGCTGGGTTGGCAGAAAATGTTCTCCCATTGGGCTGAACTGTGAGGGGCAAGGATCTGCCGTATGCCACAACAAACTAGAAGACAATAAGGTGAAAGGAAGAGCCCTCGTTTCTATGAACTTATTACCCCTTTCTCCGGGAAAGACACTGAGAGGTGTAAAGGTCCCCCAGAGCTCTGTGCATACAACCACCCCTTTCTCGTGGGTGGCCCAGGCGTGTGGAGCAGGCCCTGTATTTAAAAGAGGCAGCCTACCTAGCTCCTTAGCAGCCCGACTTGGATCAGACACATCTGGAGTTTCAGCCTTCACACGCCTGGGAGATTTGATCCTGAAACAGACAGGGCTGCAGACCCTCCTCACCCCTATCCGTGCTGAAATTCCCCCCTTCCTCCTAATGGTCTTTTTTTTTTTTTTTTTTTTTTTTGCTGTACACGGGCCTCTCACTCTTGTGGCCTCTCCAGTTGCGGAGCACAGGCTCCGGACGCGCAGGCTCAGCGGCCATGACTCACGGGCCCAGCCGCTCCGCGGCATGTGGGATCTTCCCGGACCGGGGCACGAACCCGTGTCCCCTGCATCGGCAGGCAGACTCTCAACCACTGCACCACCAGGGAAGACCCCTAATTTCTTTTAAAGGTGGGAAGGGAGGAGAATTTACTTAGAAGCTCCTTTGCAAATTCCCTGCTCATTCTGAATCTCCCGGTCCCTCCAACCCCAGCACTGGATCTGCCTGATTCTGAGAATCCTAAACCTCCAGAGGGACTAGATTTTACAACTGGGAACTGGCTTCCTACCTTCCCGGAAGGAAAAGTGTGGACACTATTGTTAGACCACGGGGGTCTCACAGGTGGTCTCATTCACTGTGTACAATGCCCCATCCCCTGCACTTCAGGTTTCAGTATTTCACAGATGATGAACCTGAGGCTTAGAGAGGGGAAGGGGTTGTTCTCTGCCCCAGGAACGATGGGCCTGTGAGTGATGGATCCTAAAAAGCCCCTGTCCTTCTGCAGGTCCGGTCCAGCCTGTAGGTCTGTGTGTGACTCCTGCATACTTCCTTCCCCTGGGCGCTTCAGGGAGAGGCAGGTGAAACTCCGATAGTGCTGAAAGGTTGCCTGCTTCCTTCCTGGGCCAGGCCGGCGTGGAAAAATACTTCTTTCCCCCAGCGGCTTAGTCCGTGCCTTCCCAACTTGGCGTGGGAGACGCCTGCCAGGGCCACCTTGACCTCGCCTCTGCAGAGCGCCGCCCCTGGCCCCGGGAACCGCTGTGTCCTGGAGCTGCGAATAAACCAGAAATCAGTGGGCCCAGAGAACGCGCAGCTCCAACTGTCCATCCAGCTGCAGGCCAAGCTTTGCTTTCACTGCCAGAAAGGAGGCCCGGCAATCCTAGTTTTGCCCCGAAAGCGGAGGCGCTTTGACAGTCCTGGTTTAAACCCGGGAACCCAGTGGCCCAGGCGTCCAGCTTTCCGCGGCTCGGCCAGGCTGGGTGCTGGCGCAGCCCCGCTGCTGGGGGAGCTCAACTTTGGCTACTCCCTCGGGTCATAAATTAGTCGGTGCCTCCTCCCTAGTGTTCTCCGGGCCTCCTTCCCGCTTGCCTACGCTCTGGGGCCGGCAGTTGTGCAAATCCAAACCGCTAGACCCAGCTGGTGAGGGCCTGGGGACCGCAGAGCGGTAACTCAGGTACAAGTAAATGGGACACCCGCCCCCGCAATCCACACTCACTCCACCTAATCCGCCCCATTTCCCCCAGGTCTCCGCGTCCATTCCCCTGCGGTCAGTTTATCCTCCGCCCGCCTGGCCCTCGGGCCCATCGCCTGCGTCGGTTGGGACGCGTCGGAGGGTCTCTGCTCTTCCCATCCTCCTCCATCTCCTTCTTCCAAGAGCACCCCAGCTTCCTCCAGCTCTCACCTGAACCCCCGAAGCGCAGTTTCTCCTTCTCTCCGGACTAAAGCCGGCCCCGCAACCGGTGGAAGAGTCCCGGAGCCTTCCACACTAGGCTGCAAGCTACTTGTTTAACAAGTCCAAAGGTCAGCTAAAGTTTGGCTGATAAACAGAACCGGGACAAGAGTCTCTTCGGCCCCCTGGCGTGAGTACAATGGACCCTGGCAGCCCCGCTCCCGGCCCGGGTCTCCTGCTCTCCGCGTCTGCCCCTCGCGCTCTCCCTCTCTCGGTTTTCCCCCCTCCCCACGACCATTTGCATCTGGCCGAAAGCCGGGCCCTCCCCACTAATTTGCATATCTTATATGGCCTAATGGTGGCGATCATGGCAAGTTAGAAGTTTTCTGACTCCTCTCGGAGGAGACTCCGGGCCCTGGGGAGTAACAGGTGTTTGGAGGCTGAAGGGTGGGGGGGTTCCTGGACTTGGGGTTCGCTTGTGAAACTCCCCTCCACCCTCCTCTCTCGCACCCACCCACCCCCTCACCCCCTCACCCCCTTCTTTTTCTGTCCTTGGAAAATGGTGTCCAAGCTCACGTCGCTCCAGCAAGAACTCCTGAGCGCCCTGCTGAGCTCCGGGGTCACCAAGGAGGTGCTGGTCCAGGCCTTGGAGGAGTTGCTGCCATCCCCGAGTTTTGGGGTGAAGCTGGAGACGCTGCCCCTGTCCCCTGGGAGCGGGGCCGAGCCGGACACCAAGCCGGTCTTCCATACTCTCACGAACGGCCACGCCAAGGGCCGTCTGTCCGGGGACGAGGGCTCCGAGGACGGGGACGACTATGACACCCCTCCCATCCTCAAGGAGCTGCAAGCCCTCAACACCGAGGAGGCGGCGGAGCAGCGGGCGGAGGTGGACCGGATGCTCAGGTAGGCGCGGACCGAGGTGCGGGCTGTGCGCCCGAGCCCCTTGAGCCCCCGGCCTTGTGCCTGAGCGACACTGCGCGCGACCGCTCTTGCCAAGCCTGGTTCCCGCCAGAGAAGTCCCCCGGGGGGGCGCTCCGCTTCTCTCCCAACACCTGGACCCCTCCAAGTCCCTCAACTGGACGGCCCGAGCCCCGAAGCTTCAGAACGCCTGCCCAGGCCAGCGCCCGGGACCCGCGGGGCCCTCCCGGCCGGGCTGGGGCTCGGCCTGGGCGAACCCGAGCTGCGGGGCCCTTTGCCCGGAGGTTTGCCCACGCGGCGGAAGGTGCGAGTGGGCGCAGTGAAACCTCTGCGATTCCCAGGAGACCAGGCTCGGGCCCGCATCAGCCCCAGGCCAAGCCTTTCTCCGAGGTGCCGCCTCCGCGGTCCGGGGAAACGCAGCCGGCCTGGGACACGGCGTCCCGCCGCTCTTGGCAGAGGGACAGGCGGCACCCGGGCCGGGATCTGGGGGGAGACTTCTCTGGAGTGCACTCCCACTTACAGCGCCCGTGCGAGACCCCAGTGCTAGCCGGAATCCCCAAAACCCGTTTAGATTCGCGAAAGGAAATGTTTGCACGTTGTCAGGTTAGGGTGGATCCTCAAGCGGCGAAAGAAACCATGTCACTAAGCAAGCGAGGGGAGAATGCGGCCAAGACCCCAGTTCGCAGCGGATTCGGTGGGAGAAAGGAGGGCGTTTCCGGATCTCGCCGCCGACACCCCGGCGTCCCTGGGGAATCCAGGCAGGCTGGCGGGAGGTCTATCTCCCGGCCCCGGGTCGTTTGCTAAAACTTCCCGACCGGCCTAGGGCTTTGACAGCTGGTTACTAATTATCCAAGGAGCCGAGCGGTCCCCTTAGACCGCACGTCGCTCCCGGCCCCTCTGCTTTAGGACCAAGCCCCTCGCTTGGCCTCGGACCCTTCAGAGCCGCGGTCTCTAGGCAGGGCCAGGACCAAAGTCGCGCCGGGGACTCGGGCAGCCTCGGTCACCCGCCCGCAGTGGCAGTTTGGGATGGGATATGACCTTGCATTTGAATTTGCTACCTGGGGACCCGGCGGCTTACTCTCTAGCAAAACAGTCAGGGGAATTTCTAGATTTTTTACTTCCCGAAAGTATGTTGCTATAGTTCTGAGGTTTGAGGTTCTTCCCTCGCGGTTTCGCCCGTGGCGGCGGTTTCTCCCCAGCCGGGGTTAGGGTGCAGGAAGGTGAGAGGGGTCTGAAGAGGAGCGGCTGGGGCGCCAGGGCGGCCCGGAGGTTGACCCGGGACCGGCGGACCGACCCATCTCCCGCCGCCCACCGGCGGGCCAACACCCCCCCACACACGCCCCGGGACCTAGGCCCATCTGCCTGGCCGCAGGCGCCCGCCTTCCAGCTGGGATTTGGAAGGACCTGGGGCGCCCCTCGGCACCCAGCCCCGCGCCGGGCCGGACGCGGCAGAGATGTAATATAAACTGCAGCACGTGGAGTTCCGGTGTTATTAATTTATTTCTATAAATCATCAACAGAAAGATACACAAAAAGTCGTGATTAGGTTGAACGGAGAGGCGGGTTATTCATTGGTGAAGTTGTAAACGCGGCGGCTTCGAGGGGGAAGGAGAGCAGAACGCGGACGCGGGGCTGCTCGCCGCCGCCCGCGCACACGCACCGCGCTGCCGGGCCCTCCCAGCCGAGCCCCGCGCCGCCCGGAGACCCGGCGCCGGACCCGGGCTGCCCCAGCGCCGCCGACGCCGCAGGCCCGGCGGGCAGAGAGCCAGGCCCGGCCCGGAGCCCCGGACCTCAGCGCTCTTCGCTGAGCAGGGCCCCCGGCTGCAGGGGGCGGGGAGCGAGGCTAGGGGGCCCGAGACCCCCAGCTGGGGCGGGGGTCGCAGGACAGACCCCAAGGTTTCGCTCCCTTTCCCCAGCGGTTGCTGCCTTCCCTCCCCCAACTTCGGGAGTGGTCGGACTTGATTAAAGTAATTTTTCAAGAAATCGCTAGCGGTCCCCAGGTCACTGCACAGTCGGCTGCTGACCGCCAGACGCACGCACTCCCTTTTTTGGCCCACCTCGCTCCCCTAAGGCGGAAAGAAAAGAACAGGGCAAGTCGCTCTGGGGAGCGCCCGGCCGCTCTTTCCATCTCCTAGAAGAGAAAGGCGAGAGAAGCAGGCCGGGGGCTGCGCGCTGCCGGGTCCCCGGCCCCAGCTCTAGGCTGGCGCGCGGTGGAAAGTTGGAAAGTAAGTTGGTTGCTCCCAAGAGGCCGGGCTTGAGGCTTCCTAAAGAAGAATCACGGCGATCTGAGACGGGGTCCAGGGCCTCTCTGCTTGTGGGCGGCCGAGGCATTGTTTGGAAAGGAGCGTGCTGGGCTGGCCAGGCGGGCGCCGAGGTCGGGCGCTTGACACCTGCGTCCTGAGCACAATGCCCGGGCGCGCTTCTCCCGTTCTGTGTGTTTATCGGGGTTGGGAACCCCTGAGCACGGGCTGTATTTTCAAATTTCAAAACGTAACCGACTCTCGGGGCTCTTCCCGGTGAATGCATGAGAATTCCGTGATTAGAGCTGTAAAGGTGTAACTACGCCATCTTATCCCCAACTCTGGTCCTTCAATGCGGGCTGAAAGATTTGCTACCGTTTGTAAGGTTTTACTGGTTTGTTGTTGTTTTTTTTTTTAACGTTCCCAATTGTTAAGCTAATTCACTCTTAACAACGGAATCATTCGCTCTTAGAACATTACACTATTTCAGTTAGGTTTCTTAGACACACGAAATAAATAGAAGTAAAAAAATATTAAACAAAACCAAAAAAGTCAAAGAATCTGTCGAAGCAGCATTAACTTTTAAAATCCAAGTACTTTTTCTAACTTTCGAAGCTATTGTTGGTATCTGTTGAAGGTGTTTTTCTACCTTAAGAATATCTGTGGAAATATTCATCAGAAATAAGGTTTTAAATGAGCTCTGATGTTTACACGGGTATGTACAAAATGTTACATTACTTTCCTCTTACTCAAGGTGAATTCTCCATGCTTGAAACCGGGACGCAGTTCCTCATTTTTTGTTCCTGTTGTTACTTCATTATGTTGTATTACATGGAAGTACCTTTTTAAATACTTGAGAAATATATTAAGCTATATGTAATTAATCTCGTTTGCATTTTTCAAAACATGTCTATCAAAGCCTGTGTTTTCATAAATTTAATATTAAAGACTTGCTAAAATCACAATTTTTCAAATGCTTACAAAAATCTCAGTTTAATTACTGGATTTTTAAAAATTCATTACACAAACATAACTTTAGTTGACATGTTATAGATACCATTTAGAAATAAATCGGTTATTTCATTTGCAACACTAAATGTTGTTTTTCAGCATTGTTTTTTATTACCTCTGAAACTAATTTTTCCCTTCACTTTTTTTCATGTTCTGTCAGGCTATTATATACATCAACATACAGTAAAGGGATGCTGTTTATTTTTTTTTAAGTTAAATATGTAGCTGCATTAAACAAATAGTATATGTGGATGTATTGCTTCTTGAATATTTTTGTTCTATACTGTGCACTGTTTTCTTAATTTCTGTTTTCAATTATATCTCTCACTTTTAAATCACCTATTCAATAAGCAAGAAAAGATATTGGCAAAGTTGAAAACATTTGGAATAAATTCAAAGGCACTAATACGGTGTTTTAAAGAAGCTTTTTACATTACCTGTGTTTATGAGAAATGTAAGTTCTTATCCCAAGCTTAAAATTTATGAGAAAGATTAACTTCCAGACACTCTTATCCTGTCAGAGGAGAAATGTAAGAATACAGGAAAACATGGCATTTGGAATCATTCATATCTTATTCAGAAATTGAAATTATTCTCCCTCCGTTTGGTCTTATTTGAGAGGCGGGGCTGTGAAGTTGTTTTGGTTTTTTTTTTTTTTTTAACTTTACTGACCTCACCTCAGTGCAGCGATTCTTCAGCCCCAGGAAGGAACATCATTTCTTAAAACTTTTCTGAAACTCTGAAAACTGTTTAACATTTGGCTAAGAAGTCCTCCTTGCTTCTCAGGAGGTGGACACGAAAGTTTTACTCCTGTTTTATAAGACAAGAAACGGAGACACCCATTCTGAAGGAAAATAATGGGGGAGCAGTCCAGGTGAATTTAGAGATTCTGCCCTCTGTCATTGTCGGATCAGCCAGCCCAGCCCCAAGCTAATGGCACCTCCACTGTCCAGTGGGCCTCTTGCCGTTGTTTAAGTCTCTCACATTCCAGGAAAGTGAAGGAAAGCAAAACAAAGCAGAAACTTCTCTTTCTGCTTCCCAAGAGAGAGTGCTGGGGTGCTTTCCCATTCCTGAAGCAGGGAACTCATCTTCCTCTTTGCCCTCCTAATCTCAGATGAAAGGGACGGAGTACACTATATAGGAGCTTCCATCTCCTCTTTTGTTTAGGTTCTATTTTGGCCTCTCCCCAGGATGTAACTTGGACAGGAGGAGAAACAGGGGAAGGTCAGAGTTTTACACAGAGTTTAGGTAAAACCTCTAGAAAGAGGGTATTTCTCCCCGACCTCTTCTACCAGCATCCTAACCATCTCCTTATCTGTCCAGTGAGGACCCTTGGAGGGCTGCCAAAATGATCAAGGGCTACATGCAGCAACACAACATCCCCCAGAGGGAAGTGGTCGACGTCACTGGCCTGAACCAGTCACACCTCTCCCAGCATCTCAACAAGGGCACCCCTATGAAGACCCAGAAGCGCGCCGCCCTGTACACCTGGTACGTCCGAAAGCAACGGGAGATCCTCCGACGTAAGTGCTTTCATCCTGCCTCTGCCTCAACCAGGGGTGACCTTTGCCCTAACTCTGACCCCTGTGGAATGCCTCAGTTTCCTCTTCATCAACAAGGTCTGCGTAGCACTTGGCAGATACAAGGAAGCTGGCATGTGGATTTGGCCTTCAGAGCTGCTGTACAATGGGTTGACTTATATCATTCTCTTCTCCCACGGTCCCCTAGTACCCAGCCAGTTGCTTTGACAAGCCCTTCAGTGTGTGCAGTGCACCTTGAATATTTTGGTCCCTGCTTCCAACATATTTCTCTTTGAAACCAAGTAGGTAACAGTGGAGTATGGTCCCCAAAGTAAGCCACGCATCTCCCCTTGATACGTGACCATGGATCAGTTTCCAAGGAAGACATTTAGTAGCAATCGATAATATTGATCACTAGTATCGTTATTTTCCTCCTCTCTGAAAAGTGTATAAAAAATAGAAGGCATTTGTATATATAGATATATTCAGAACCTGATCCTGTTATTTGGGAGGGTTGGGTCGGGGGGTGCAACTGAGTTCTGAAGCAACTTAAGATGCCTGCTCACATTTACCAAAATCGGTAGAGTTTTGAGACCCCCAGCCGGTGAGCCTATCGGAGAAAGAAGTTGCTTCCGGCTAAAGCAGGACACACTAAAAGCGTCTGCATTTGCAACTCTGACCCATGAATTCTTGTCATTCCCGTTGTCATTCCCAAATTTCCTTTTTGTCCCAAGATTTCTTCTACCCAGTAACACAAAGATTTTTGTTTTGAAGTCTAGGGAAGTTTGAACTGCCTTTCAATGATAAGAGTATCAGTGACCTACTGTTTTTACTTTAGGAAGGTATATTTTACATGACACTTTGATTATTTCGATCCAGCCCTTTATCTAGGAAAAATTTATATGAGCTTTCACTCCTCCCACATGCCATCCTCTGGGCGGTGGGCTTCTCTGTCAAGATATGAGTTTCTACCACTTTCTGGGCTGGGTTTTTTCCCTCTCACTGGAGGGCTACTTTTAAAAATCACTCTTGTTTTCTGTCACACACTGACCTGAAGTGATTGTTTCAGTATTTATTGTCTCAATGTCTGTGGGCTGGAAACAACTTCAAGGTGGAGGGAAAGGGTTTAAGGATTCATCTCATATTGTGGTGGTTTGCTCTTTTGTTGGAAGCATTAGATGGGTAGGTTAGCAGAAGCAAAGTGAGAGCTCTTTGCTACTGAGGGGAAGAGACCCCTTTTAAACTCTGGGATGATCCACCATCCATGGTGACTAGGTCTTTAAGAATTTGTGTGTCTGACATGAAGCAACTCCCTGTAATTCCTGGAAAGCCTAAGAAAATTTTTCAGGAGCCATAGTCTCCAAAGGCCAGAGAACCCTTGGGACACGCCCTCACTCCAATACAAGCCTCAGGCAGCATCTCCAGTTTGAGCTACCTCTCTGCGTGCCATGGGATTTCCCTCAGAAAGGAGAAGGAGGACAGCCGGAAGCTTCTAAAAAGACAGAAGTCCCAAAAAGTTTCTCAAGATGCTTGAGAATGACATTTTGCAAAAATGTATGACAGTCTCTGCAAAGGATTTTTAAATTATTACTATTGTTTTAGAGTCCCATGAGACATAAAGCTTATGAAGCATCCCTTCATTCTGTAAATATTGTATGAGCACCTATGAGGTGCCAAGCACTTGCTGGGCTGTGAGATACGCAGGTCCTTTTCTCCAGGGATTTACAACCTAATGAGGGAGATGAGATGTTTGAAAAAATAATGACAGCTGCTTTCTAAGAGTTGTTATAAAAGTATACACAAGGGGCAGCGGAGGAATTACTAAATTGCCTAGAGACATCACGGAGGGCTTCCTAGAGGAGGTGACATTTCAACCAATTCTTAAAGGATGAATATAAGACATGCACGCATGGGATAAAATATAGGAAGTGAGATGAATAAAAGAGGGACACAAGTGAGCGTGGCAAGTGGTAAGAGAGAGTGGGGAAGATAAAAAAAGATGACACATGATAAATTTTCTTGAGAAACTAAAAATAATAAATAGTAATATTCCTGAACCCATCTATGCAGATAGAATCTCCTTGTCCAGGCTGGCTCCTGAGCCTGTAAAGAGGTTGCCGAAGCCAACTGCTCCAAGTTAATTTTTATGGGCAATGAACATTTTCTGTGCCCCTCCCCCAGTTAATCTGGAAGGAAATGGGGGAGAGTTGGTGGTGGATGGAGGACATGGGGGAGTCTAGTTCTTCAAAGCGGGCAGCCAACAGCCAGAGGCAGCCCCCACAGCGTGGGCAACTGCGGGCGTGTCTCTCACCCACCACAGGCAGAAGAACTTCAGGAGTCAGTTCAGTTACCTCCACCCAAGGCCAATTGGAAGGTTTTGTGGGTGTGTTGTTTGGGTTTTGTTTCAAACGAGAGGTGATGCATATGGTGCATCGCCATGCATATGCATGGTGATGCAATGGTTACGAGTTTAGCGCGTCTGCAGGTTGGGTTCACGTCCTGGCTCCCGCCCCAAGCCCATGCAAATTTAACTGGTCTGAACCTTAATTTCTTCATCTGTAAAATGGAGATAACGATACCTCTTGCACAGAGAGGTGTGAGAATTAGATGAAGGGATAGGTTTGGAGGATTTTGTATAATACCTCACTGTAGAAATGGTTCAGTAAATTTTCCCTGTGATGACATCCGTCCACATCAAATGAGGAACCTCATACTGATCCTGGGTCCTCGGGATCATCCATACTGGCTTTGGCTGTTATTCATGGTAACTGCACAGGGCCACAGGGAGGAGAGGAGTCACTGAGCCAGACACCCACTGAGCAGGGGACTTCCTTCTCCCACCATGATCCTCCCCCAAATCACTGTACTTAGATGGCTGCTATGAAGACCAAATGATACAGGAAGTGTAAAAGCACTTTGAAAAGTATAACTTCCGTAGGAACTTGGGTGATCATCATTATCATCCCCGTTATCCTGACTAGGGGCAGATGTTCTAAAAGACTATTTAGTGCCCCTAGGTCTTCACCCAGGCCCATTCCACAGGCGGGGAAGCTGAGGGACCAGGCATTAAGGAACTTGGTTGGGGCCCTACAGTATTTCATTGAGTCAGTGACTTCCTGCCAGTCAATTTGGCAGAGACGTTCTCAGGTATCTAAAGGAATTGTTGGGAACCAGTGAAAACAGAGCCCTAAGTGGCCTGAGAATCATCCAAAGTGGGCGGGGCCCAAATCAAAGGTCCCAGAGACGCGTTCACTCCATCTACCTGGGAGACAGCTCGTTAAGTTGGCCAATCAGCAACTAGTTAACCAAAGGCCAACACCACCTGCATCTGGGGTACAGGCTTGTTAGGGGCTCACTGCTCCTTGTGATGGACCAAAATGGACATGGATCCTTAGATGGTAGTGAGTTTCCCATTGCTGGAGGTGGATGGGCTGGAAGGCCACGTGGTAGGGTGTTGTGGACGAGATTCAAGCACTAAGTAGTGGCCTGACTTCGGACCCTGAGGATTTTCTGAGACCTGTGGGGCTGACTCCAGGAACCAAGAAAGAAAAACATCAAGGTCCAGAACCCAGGGACCGGGAGTTTGAGATGAATCTATTACGTGTCCTTGTCAGCAGGGTCCTCGGCCTCTTATGCTTGTTCATCTGTAAAGTGGAATTAATCACCCTGATGAACCCTTTTTCACGCACATGTGAGGAAGAGGACAACGAGGCCTCCTCTTCCATGAGTAAATATCAAATCTCATTGCAACCGCAAAGGCTAGGGAATCACCATCAGGCAAACTGCCGTCTTTCATTCATTCATTCAACCAAAATATATTGAGGGTCACAGTGTGCCTGGATCCTGGGAATTGGACTGACAAGGGGCGTCATGCTATCTATATTTACCTTTCTCCAACTCACTAAATGCCATTCCCAGGAAGGCCCTGTATTTGCTATCTCCTGCATTTCCCCATCTTTCAAATGTGAGGGCAGATCTGTAAGACCTTTCCCTCTTGGGCTGCTTCCCTCCCAAATGGACCCCTGGACACACACACACACACACACACACACACACACACACACGCACGCACACACACACACACACACTCACACCATTGCCTCTGAAATGATCTGAGCTCTAAAGAGCTTCTTCTCTTTCCAATACAAAGGTCCAGTTATATTTATTTCAAAGCAGTAGTCAAAAGATTCGGGGTTTGGGGTTTTTTCAAAAAGCATAACATTATAATGTTGATCCCTGGGAATTATGAGGAGAGCTGTGGGGGGAGCTATTTTCAGCCTCTGAACACTTTGTCTAAGTGCAAATTGTACTTTTTTTTTTGAGCGTTTTTTCCCCTAGACCTGAGACTTGATGGAGTTCATCCCCTTGACATCAAAACACAAGAGTTCAGGATTCAGAGTGTTGCTTCATGTCTGAGAGCCAGTGAGCCAATGAAATAATAATAAAAATAAATTGTCCCGCAAACAATGGTCGGCCACGTTTGAGCTCCTCCAAAGAAAGGAAAGGGGTGGCTTTGGTGGAGCCATCAGAAGTGGGCAGTGAGGGGCCTGAGCCGAGCCTACCCCCTGCACACCCATCCACAGTAACAGCAGATCCCAAAGCTCAGGGGAGAGGAAGAAAGGTGTTTTTTTTCCATTGGTCTATCTGTCTGTGTGTCTGCTGAGTGAAGGCTACAGACCCTATCAAATCTACTCCTTTCTCTTTTCAGAATTCAACCAGACAGTCCAGAGTTCTGGAAATTTGACAGACAAAAGCAGTCAGGATCAGCTGCTGTTTCTCTTTCCAGAGTTCAGTCAACAGAGCCAGGGGCCTGGGCAGTCCGATGATGCCTGCTCTGAGCCCACCAACAAGAAGATGCGTCGCAACCGGTTCAAATGGGGGCCCGCGTCCCAGCAAATCTTGTACCAGGCCTACGACCGGCAAAAGAACCCCAGCAAGGAAGAGAGGGAGGCCTTAGTGGAGGAGTGCAACAGGTAACGCCACCGGAAGCTCACTCGAGGAGGCAGGCAAGCACATGGACCCGAGCTCCATCCCCTCAGTCCTGGAATATTGAGACATTAGTTATCCAGATAAGTGGCCAAATCAGGGTTTCCCAAAGTGTGTTCCACAGAACCCTCATTTCAAGCCATTAATAAATCAGTTTGAGAAGCATCATTCTGCATACTTCCTCTTAGGGAGTCATGACATACATGAATATTGTAAAGGCTCTGAGAAGTCCTGCAGTCAAGAAACCCACTTCAGGTTGCTGAATTGGCTGTTAACCATGGGAGGTCTCTCTGTGGTATACCCCTATGAACTATTATCCCAGAGAATGCTGGTCTAAAATATAATGCCAATGAAGGGAGAATCATGTGTTTGACCCCCCTTACGGACCAGGGGAAACCTATCCCTTAGCCACGGGCTGGCTTTGGCCTTGACCAAATGTTGTACACACATTGGTTCAAAGGAAACTTAGCAGGAGAGCAAGAATTGCTCAGATCTTCCCTCCGCTCTGTCTACGCTGATTAGAGTTCTTTTTGTAGAGTTCATTTATGGAATTTTAAAGAAAACTATTAGAAATCCTCAAGATACCTTTTTGCTGCATTCCTGCCCCATCCGCCCTGACTCCAACCTTGACTTTTTAAAAAATCTGCTCTTTGCTCCGGTTAAGACCTCTCTCTGGGCTGGACTGGCTCTGGCAGTGGGAGGATACAGCCAGGGAGGTCAGGCTGGGGAGTGGGGAGGCGAAGCGATCCGCCCATACATGTCACAGCGTCCTCAGCTGTGCTCTGGCCCCCTGCGGATGAGAAGGACCCCCCAGTATCCACTGGTATCTAGGATAATCTCTCTCACGCCTGGCACTGGGGTTTCAGCAGCAGCGATAAAATTAGAGACCAGCCGTCTTTTGCGTGGCCTCATTTATACCTCACCCAGCCTGCCCCTTGGAGGGGATTCTGCTGTGTGAATAAGGAATCTCGCTTCCCTGCTACCTGTGTGGGATGTCCAAACCCCAGAAGACCAGAAGTCGTTTCAGGGTGCTTTGGAAGGGCTCAGGCAGAGCCGGGAGCTTGCCTTTTGTAGGGTGGGAAGAAGAACCACATCAGGAGGAGTCAGGAGGCCCACCTGCACCTTCTCCCTGAGCTGCCTGCCCCTCGGCTTCCTCTCTTTTTCAGGAGCCACACCAGAGGCTGCGCCCCTGACTCCCGGGGCAGTGAGCCTGCTCCATACCTGTGTTCCGCCCCATTCCCTCCGTCTCATCAGATAACTACACGGGCTGGCCTTTTCTCAGGACAGGCTTTCCCCCACTCTCTCCGTGGCCTCTTCACCCTCCTTGCCAAGGCCCCCCCCGTGATTGGGGATCTGGGACCAGACGCCGGCGGGCCGGCCCCGGGCCGCCCTTGCTCACCGCCTCCCCTCCCTCCTGTTCTCAGGGCAGAATGTTTGCAGCGAGGTGTCTCCCCCTCCAAGGCCCACGGCCTGGGCTCCAACCTGGTCACCGAGGTCCGCGTCTACAACTGGTTCGCGAACCGCAGGAAGGAGGAGGCATTCCGGCAGAAGCTGGCCATGGACGCCTACAGCTCCAGCCAGACGCACGGCCTGAACCCGCTGCTCTCCCACGGCTCCCCCTCGCACCAGCCCAGCACCTCCCCTCCCAACAAGCTGCCAGGTAAGCCGGGCCCCAACGTCTCGGGCGACCCGACCCTCCGGCTTCTCCCCACGGCTCTCAGGGTGTCTCAGAGGAGGCAGTGCTTTTGGATGGTCCTAGGGCTGACCTCCTCCTGCTGCTGGAATATTCTCGTGAGAAGAGTGTGTGACTCTAGTTGGGTTTGCTCTGACTCCTTGCTCGGCCTCCAGGGAGCCCTCCCGCCTGCCTCGCTCTTCTCCAGGCTCCTCTCTCCTGCCCTTGCGGCTGCTGACTCAGCGGGTCAGGGCCACCACCGGGTGAGACGGAGCAGGCTGCCTCGCGGGTGTGCCTGGTCCGCGCCGCAGGCAGAGGGGTCGCCCCTCCGCCCCATCCAGGTGCACCCCCAGGGCTCCGTCCAGCTGCAGCGGGAGGAGCCCAGGGCCCTCTGGGGAAGGGCCACTCTGCTTGTTGGCGTCTGTGCTCCGCCAGAGTTAGGGCAGGGCGGGTCACTTGAAATCTTGGCAGTGATGAGTTGGCCAAAACTGGTTGAGTACCTATGTGTGCTGCCGTGTGCCGGGCCCCGGCCGGGATTAGGTGCCTCTGCTCTGGGCTGTGGGCCTGTCAGATTGGAATCCTACACCTTCCTGGTGGGAAAGCACCCCCCTAGGCGGAGGGCTGCGTGGGGCACAGGCTGGGGGTGGAATGAGTACGTCTTCCCCTGGGCCTTCGTCCTCCCAGGAAAGCCGGCTTCCCGGAGTGGATGTGTTTACTGAGGTCGGTTTGGTGCCTGTGTAGACAGACTGCGTCACAGTCTGCTGCCTGCTCCGGGGAAGGGTTTGCAGAAGGAGAGCCGAGCACCATTTCTAACTCGGGGGACGGTTCTGAAACTGCTCGTCTCCTCGCCTGCTGGTTGCCCTTCTGATGGGAGAGGCCTGAGACCTGGGTGCTGACCTAAGTGCTGGGGGCACAGGCTCAGAGCCAGCAGCTGGGCCGTCTCCAAGCATCTGTTCCACACTGCACCCCATCCCCCCCAGCATGACCCCTTCAAGTGTCTCAGGGAGCCTGCTACTGTCCAGCGTGAAGCCTGGGGGGCCAGGGAGGGGAGCTTCTCTGGGTCCCGTTGCCACAGAAGGAGAGGGCTCAGCCACACGGGAAGAAAGTTGGGGTTACTCTTGAGAGGCAGAGAAGCCTCCAGATGAACACTGGCCTGACGGCAAAGTAACGTACCCCTGTGCAGTAGTAATCCGTGGAGCAGGAGCGGGGGAGCTCCCGTGGGGCGTGGCTGGGGTTAGGGGCGTTCCTGAGAAGACAATGGCTATTGTGCTGGGACCTGTGATCTCCACACCAAAGTCAGGGAGCCTGCAAGCCAAACAAAGGCCCGGCAGCTTTCTGACAAGCTGGGGTTGTGGTGAGGTCACCAGGCGGTTGTTGGCTTAGGCATTCTGTATGGTGACAGGAGACCCAGAGAGGTGGGGCTGGAGGGGCTGGAGCAGGTACTAGGGACAGGGCAGGGGTCGCGCGGGGAACACGGCCCTGAGACACCACCGAGCTGTCTGAGGAGGCGTATCCCACTGGAAGTGGATTCTCTAGGATCCCCGGAAGTCACAACCTTTTTAAAAATCAGTGAATATTAGAACCGGGAGGAACTTGGAAGAAGGAAACTGAGGCCCAGAAAGAGGTAGTGACTTTGCAGAGTTCCACAGGGTGACGGTAGCAAAATAAGGGCTAGAACCCAGGCCTGGCGACTCCCACCCTGTACTTTCCCACAGCACAGACATGCGCTGAGTCCGGGCACCACGTCGGTGATGGGTAAGACACGCGCGCGGCCCTGCCCCTGGGGGCTTATGGTCTAGTTGGGAAGACCTCTTGCTGGCGTAGAGCCCCTAGAACTGGCTGGGGATCAAGGTTATCTATGGGGAGTTTGCGCGTCTTTCTCCTATTTATGGAGCAATAATTATGGACCACTGTGTATTTTCAGTGACTACCTTCCCCTCTCCCCTAATTTTCATTCAGGGTTCATCAAAATAGTCCAGGGACTGATTCTCTGGACCTAGTTTTGAATCCTGGTTCTAACCTGGTTCTAATTCCCATAACTGCAGCGTGGTCAATTCACATAACTTCTCTGAGTCTGAGTTTCCTGTCTGTAAAATGGAGATATAGTACCTACCTCATAGGGCCCATGTGAGAATTAAACGAGAGCGTGTGTAAACACCATCTTTCCCAATAAACCATAACTACTATTATCATTATTATTATCACAGAAGGCTAAACAAGCCGCTGAAATCTATTTCCTTTTCAATTTCATCCAGGGGCGTTGCTCCTAAGAGGCAGTGAGGTGTGTTCTGGGGCTGGGGTGCAAATGCTGGGATCAGGCCCTGCCCCCCTTGCAGGCTGCTGGTGGAGGCAGCGCACGGGCTGTGACAGGCTCCTAGGGAGTGCGCCCAGGGCCAGCCAGACGGCAGGCTGAAGCCCAGCGCTCAGGGAAGGTTTGATCTGAACTTCTCATGATGTATTTCCCACTGCGGTCCCTACAACCAAGGGATGGTCTCTAACCAAGCCCCAAACCTACCGGGCTGCAGAAAAGAGCTCTGTGGTGGCCGAGGAGAAACCAACAGCCGGAGTCAGCACTAGCAACCTCTAAGGCTGAGCTGGGGAGATGAGGTCCCCACCTCCTCCCCACTTTCCCCTCCAAACACCAGTCTCTGAGCCAGGAGGACAGGAGGCACCTTTGAGACAGATCTTTCCCTTGACCCCTCTTCCTGGAGAGGAGAGCATCCCTTCTGTACCTGAGCCCCTTCCCTCCCAGCCACGCTTATGCTGCTGTGGTCCACTTGCCCACGGTGACCACAGTGTGACCCTGGTCCTGGAATGTCCAGCACAATAGAGGTGGCAGGAGGAGCCCTTTGCCTCTGTCAGCAGAGGCTGATTGGTTACAAGGTGCCCTACAAACACACCGTCAGCAGAATCAGCTGTTTTCAGCGTTGCCCCTCCCGACTTTACAATCACACGCCAGCATGCAGCCCTGGGTTGTCATGGCTTTGTCTGCCTCATGCATGCTTAATTGACAATTAAGCTGGGGCTTTGAACCAGCCTGGCTGCCTCTGATGGGGCTTCATCTTTCCAGTGAGTGTCACAGGGGCACCCTTTGTTTGCTCTTCTTGGAGGCCTGGAGTTACTGTAGCAGGCTGCGGGCAGCCATTTATCTTCAGCCGGGAAGGCCTTTATCTGCACCCCCCCCATCCCGGCTCTCGCCAGCAGGAGCTGTCCCTGGTTATAGGCCCTGTGACAGCCCATTCTGGGGCCATTGAGCAGGCCCGGAGTGATGGCCCCGACCTCCATTCTGGAGCGGAATCAAGAGAAAGGCCCCCCAAAGGTCAGAGAGCAGGGCTGTGGCCAGGAAGCAGACTGGTTGGAGACTGGTGCCTGTATTGATCAGCCCGAGGAGGAGGAAGCTGGCATGGGACGGAAGCTGGGCTAGCCTTGGCCCAAGCCCTGGGATCAGCCGCACGATCTGTGGTGGCCTTGTGTACTGTCCCCTTTGCTCCAGTCTGTGGCAAACTCGCCTGGTCGCCTCAAGCAAACCTCACCTGGCTGCCTTGTGACAGCAGGGAAGGGGCAGAGCTCTCCATCAGCCTTCATTCACCCCACACCGAATGTCCTCCCTCTTGTATCATCTTTCGAGAAGGAGATAGAGGCTCGTTCTCCTCGTAAGAAAGTGAGGCCCAGAGGCGAGAACGAGCCCTACCAGGGTAACCTTTGGATGTGCCGAGCCACACAGCCTCTTTACCCAAGAAGAGGAGACGTTTATTTCTGTGGCTGCTTACTCCTCGCTCCCTTCAAATTCTACTCCTGCCTCTCCAAGCCCAGGGGCTGTGATTGCCCCCATGGTCAGATCAGAGCTTGAGGACCTGAGGATCCAGCCTCCTGCCTCCCCCCGAACCCCTCTTACATCTCCTCCTAACTTGCCTGCAGAAATCTAACCCGGGGTCTTAGACAAACCAGACTCTGGGCCAGGATATCACGTGGTCGCTGCGGTTTTCCCTGACACTGAAATCTACAGAACCCAAGGAAATCTCCAAAGTGCCCAGTGGCGGGGTAGTGAGTAAATCTGAATCATCAGAACAGCTAGTGCGGATCGAGCGCTTCCTGGGTACCAGGCCCTGGGCTGAGTAAATGCATCATCTTACTTAATCCTCACAACTTGGTAGGGTAGACACCATCCATAACCTTACCCTTATTTTACAATCAAGGAAGGTGAGATATTTCGTATGTCAGTAATTTGCCCAAGTTCATACAGTTTGTAAGTGGCAGAGACAGGTTTTGAGCTGTTACACACTGACTATCACTTTGCTTTACGCAGACGCTAAGGACTTTCAGGCGTGGAAATCAACACACACACACACACACACAATCCTCCGACAGTTCCTTCTTCTCCTATATTCTTACTGTTCCCCTCTGAATGACAAAGGGGCTTTTCGAGGTGGGTTAAGGGTGGGGTCTCCCAGTCTGGCTAGTTTGCTGCTTCCGCCTCCCTCTCAGCCTCCCCCCGCCACCAACTGCTGCCCCTGACCAAGGTGGATTCTGTGCCCTGCCCAGGGAAGAAATCAAAGCCCCCTCTTTGACAACCCCATCCCCATCTGGGTGGGGATTTGAACTGCCCTTGCAGTCGGCACTGTCTGGGGCACTAAATGCCTTAACAACTTAATGGGGCTTCTGAGACAGTGCAGGCACCTCAGCTCACCTCTGGAGCCCCGCCCACTCCCTGGGCAGCAGACGAGCGGAGGGGGTTTATGAGGGCAGTTGTAAAAATATTCATCTCCGCAGCAAAGATCCCCACAGTAAATAAGCCCCACTGTCCCTAAGTAGTAGGTTCTTTGAGTTCAGAAGAGAAACAGATCCTGCCTTGAGTCATCTGCCATTTTTAGAAAACACATTTTCTAAAGTGTGGAGTTCCGTGGTGACCACGGCTCCCACGTTCTCCTGGTAGGGACTTTATCTGACTGCCATTTTATCTGTTGAATTCGAAGGTCATTTTATCTTGCGGGTACCACCCCATCGGCTGCCACTAGATTGGGGAAGACAATCAGGATATTAATGAGCTTAAGAGGCCCAGCCTTCAGAGCATTCTGCTGGCAGCCTCCCCCTGATAGCGGACCAACCCTGGTCTGCATACAAAGAAACCCGGCTGCCCTGGCTAGTGGGACTCCAGCCTCCTCACAAAGGGGCCAAGGAGATACCGGAGTTCTATCACCGAAGGCAGCCCTACCTGCGTGCCTAATCCCCCTGAAGGACCCTTAGAGAATTCAAGGACTCCTTGATGCCTCCTGTCCTATCCGAGGAGGAAGGAAGCTGCCTGCAAGCACATTGCCCCAGCCCGCAAGTTATGGGAGAAGTGTCCTCGGAGTCTTGTTTGTTGAAGGTTTGATGGAAACTGACAAAAACCGGGAGAGAATTAAGCAGAGGCAGAGAGCTATGCAAGGGTCTATGAAGCTAACTGCTGGCCGGGAGGCCACACGATCAAACACAAATGGGGAGAGGGGGAAAAATATATATATGAAACATAAAGATACATATATATGAAACATAGCCCCCAAATAAAGTCAAATACATTCAATCCTGGTTATCATCCTAGCTGTGCATAAGAACTCTAGTCTAGAGGACGGCAAGCCTTCTGTGAAGAGCTAGCTAGTGACCGTTTTAGGCTTTTCAGGTCATACTGTCTCAGTCACAGCTGCTCAGCTCTGCCTTTGGAGACCAAAAGCAGCCATGGACCATATGTGAACGAATGGACATGGCTGTCTTCTAGTAAACGTCATTGACGGGGATTGAAATTTGAATTTCCTATGATTTTCGCGTATCACAAAATATTCTTTTTTTATTTTTAAAAACTATTTAAAAATGTGAAAACCATTCTGAGCTCGTGGGTCATACAAAAACAGGCTGCTTGGCCTGCAGATCACCGTTTGCTGACCCGTGCTCTAGGACAACAGTTCCTAAATCTCGCCACATCTTAGAATCAACTGGGGGACTTCCAAAAATCCCAGTGCCTGGGCTGTACCATAGATGCCTGACCGTCAACAATACCGACATTTAATATATGCTAAAGATACTCTGGGGAAATGCTGTTATAAATCCAAGTGGGTGTAGCAACAAAGTCATGGGTATGGAGGTCGACCTGAATCCCAACCTCAACTTGGCCACTGATCACCCAGCTGTGTGACTCTGGACTCTGAGCCTCCGTTTCTCAGTGCATAAAATGGAGACACCCGCTCATGCAGATGAGGGAAGGATTAAGTGAGATAACATATGCAAAGCACCCCAGAGGTATCAGGCTCTCATAAATGGTACCTATTACCATACCTTGTGGAGCCCAGTGGATTGGGTTTCTTTTCCTCTTTCCCTCTGTTCCTCTTATAGGTTTATTTCAACCTCAATTTTGAGACAATTTGAGTAGTTCTACTAGATACTCATCTTGGTGTTTGCAGTAGACTCAGGCTGGCTTCTTGTAGTAATTGAGTCTCAGGCAGGCTCTCATGCTTCCAGGAAGGACTGCTCTGTGACATCCATAATGCATTTGCAAGTGCCATATCCAGTGCCATAGGCTTTCAGTGCAAAGACACTGAACGATGAGAGAAAGCTGGGAGGAACCGTGGATGGTGGAGGGGATGGCAGGTCATGACCGTGTAGCAAGGTCAGGTACATAAGATGGCCCTGAATTTCCTGTACCTAATAAGGCATTTCTCTCCTTTAATGAAAGGAGGTGTGAATACCCCTGCTCGTTGGTAGTTAGCCCTGGGAAGCTGCCACTTAGAGAGGGTGCGGTACTTTCCTGGTGGAGGCCAAATCTGAGAAGCTTCATGACCTTTGTTCTTGGGAAGGAAGCTCCCCCAAACTTCACGCAAAAGAGCAGTAAGAAGGGCTGGGGTAGACATGATTCCTGCAGTGAACGCGGGAAACCTCAGATGCTCCTGAGGGCTGATTTTCTGGAAGCGACATTCCTCTACCTGAGAGCAGGCATCTATCTGCTTAAGATACCTCCCCAGTACCCTCTGTTCTGGCTTCAGCAGCCCCGTCCAAAGCACACCTGTGTGAGTTCAGCCACAGAGGAGCTGACCAGTGAGGCTCTGTCTCTCTAGTGCTCTCAGGGAGTCAAGAAATTTCTCAGGACGTGTACGCTGCATGTCCCTCCCAAGTTGGAGACACACCATGCATGCAGATGATCTTTAGCATTTAATGACTTTCCCAAGGGAAATCCACATCCCCCAGGCAAGCTGGTCACAGGCAGTCCGTTGCCAGGACCACACTCAGATGGGTGTGTCTGGGTAGCAAGGTGTAGCACCCCAGACAGGCTTGGGCTTGAATTGTGGTTCTGTCCCTGTCTGGCAGTGTGGCCTCAAACAAGTTACTTAGCCTCTTTGAGCCTCAGTTTCTTCATCCATAAAATAGGGATCGTAATACCTATCTCCTTCAGACTACTGAGGGGCTTAAAGGTGGTAAAGTGCACCCAGTGCCCCGCACAGTGCCTGACCCAGAAGGGGTTATTAGGTTGACTCAGGAACCCTCAGGGCATCAAGAGAGAGGAAGAGCTTTGGTCCTCCCTGGGTTCTTGACAAGGCTGTGGTTTGCAGTTTCACCCTGGAAGAGTTTCCCGTTTTATGAACCCTGCTTTTCATTTGAAACATCAGGAACAGTGAAACCCAAGTATTGACAAGATCTGTGGTTCTCGGATCTCCTTCCCAGGCCACATGTAAGGCATCTGGGGAACTTATTAAAAGTACCCATGTCTTCCGCATCCACACCTTTTAGAATCAGAATTTGGAACAAGGGGTCAGGCATGGGAAGTTTCAACAAACTCCCTGAGAGATGTGGATATACAGTCAGGGCTGGACATCATAGGCTAGATGGGAGAAGGCCAGAGTCTCAAGGGGTTGGCAACAGTCCTGACGGTCCCCTGCTGAAGTACAAGAGATGAGGCAGCTGGGCTGAGGGCCCCAGACTCGGATCCAGGAGCCCTGAGGCACCGAGGATCAGGGGTGACCTTGGGCAAATCACTTAATTTCTCCGGGAGTCTGGCAAGTGAGACCTTTCAGCTCTGGCCTTTCAGCTCTGACAGGTTATTATTTGGACACTGGGGCCCAGGGCTCTGCCGTTTGAAGTAGTAGAGGGAGCTTTGCCATTGTGATACTTTATTGTTAAGCTCATCATCTGTCTCTCTCCCTCCTGGTCTCCCTCACTCCCTCACTTCTTCCCCATTTCAGGAACTGTGTGCCTTCCACCTTTATTAGGGACCATTAGAGCTTTACAGCACCAGCAGATTGGGTGGGGCCAGTCACAATAAACAGATTTAAAATGGGTATAAACGAGGCACCTATAACTGCTGGAGGTTAACACTTTCAGGGCCTTTGAGTGGCGGCCTGGCTGCCCAGGCCTTCTGGCCCTGCCCGCCGCAGGGCGCCTCTCTCCAGTCGGCACCTGTTGGATCAGGCTGGCAATGAAAGCCAGTGAGTCCTTGCTCAGCAAGGATGCGAAACCTCTGAACAGCACCTCCCATTTGGAGGACATCGGTTTGCATGGTGAGCGCAAAATAGGTGCTTAATTTATCTCAAGATGTCTTAAGGATGGAAACAGAAATGAGCCTTCTCCTCCGTCGTCTTGAGAATACTACCGCCAGGTAGAGTGTAGGGTTTGCATCCCTACCTGTCAAAGACAGAGGAAAAAACCAAGAAAGTCTTATTCTCACCATGAAAAAGGTAGTCCCTGGAGTCTCTAAAAATCCAGCTCCCTGTGACTTTTTTTTTTTTTTTTTTTTGGCTTTTTTCACCACTGAGTCTCTAGCCCAAAGCCCCGTGCCTGGCACATGGTAGACCTTTCGTATATTTGTGGAATGACAGCCTCTCTTGCAGAGGGCTTCCTGTCCAAAAGCTTCATGCATAAATCCCCTGCTTTATAAGTGTGTTATTCACTCTCAAGCTGAGCATGGAATTAGTTTCATTCTACATAACTTATGTACCTATTATTATGTAAAGCATATTCTCCCCTTTCTAGAAACAAGTCATTCAGCTCCACCTCCATGAACACTGCTTAACTAAAGTATACAGTTCACCAAAAAAATCCCTCAACGTTAAATGCTAGCAGGAAGTTTTCAAGGAACATGTTATTATTCTTTCTCCCTTGTGTTCTACTAATTTAGCTTCTCCTTGTTCAGTGTATTAGCTGAGTTTCGATTACTAGTTCAGTTCAGTTCTACTAGATTACTTCCTTTTTTAAGAAAAGTTTTTATTGGAGTATGGTTGGTTCACAATGTTGTGTTAGTTTCAGGTGTACAGCAAAGTGAATCCGTTATATATAAACATCTATCCACTCTTTTTTTAGATTCTTTTCCCATATAGGCCATTACGGAGTATAGAGTAGAGTTCCCTGTGCTATACAGTAGGTCCTTATTAGTAACCTTTTCTATATATAGTAGTGCGTATATGTCAATCCCAATCCCCCAGTTTATCCCTCCTCTCCCCCCCTTACCCCCTGGTGACCATAAGTTTGTTTTCTACATAAGTTTTGTTTTTTTATCTGTTTTGTAGATAAGTTCATTTGTACCCTTTTTTTAGATTCCACACATAAGTGATACCATATGTTATTTCTCCTTCTCTGTCTGACTTAACTTCACTCTAGGTTACTTCCTTTTATAATCTCTTACCAGCATCCCTTGGGCAAGCAAAGAGCAAGAATTACTCTTCCTGAGTTTCCGTTGAGCAACTGAGGACTAGAAAAGGGATTGGACTTATTGCAAATCAGTTGTTTGGAGAAACGGCAAGGAAACTCCCCAGCGCTAGGCTGCCCCCAGGTCTCTGGGGCGATCCCTAAGCGCGTTACTGGCGCTCCTGGTCAATGGAAGCCAGTGATCATCCACCTTCCAAGGTATCAGTGCCCAACACCTGCTGCCCCCTGGGACCAGCATCCATGAGCCTGTGGGTGATCAGTGGCTCTCTGTCATGATGATGGTGATAATGATGCTGGAGCTGCCCTCCACGACGGTGAGGAAGAGGCTGAGGTGTGGCCGGGCAAGCTCCCAGAATGAGGCGGCTCTGACACTTTGCCAGGCCTCCAAGGATCTTCTCCCCGGGTACCACTTCCCAGTAGGGTCCTGCTTATGAATAGGTCGCAGTGGAAAACCTCTCTCTTCTAAGGCAATTTTATTAGCCCTTCAGTCACAATACAGATGTCCGTTTATGGGACCTCACTTTTATGTGGACACCCAGTGGCTCAGTCCGCTGATGACTTTATAGCCTTCCCCGTTCCCCAGACCCGCTAGGAGCATCCTCATTCTCCAGCCAAGCCTAGGGGCCTTTGTTGCAGCCGCATTACCCCTGCCTGCAAAGGCAGCCTCTCAGAAAAGACACCCCAGGAGCCAGACGGTGGCAGGGCTGTGTCTGCCTGCACAGACTTTGTCGGCCTAACGATGTCCATCATTAACCCTTAGTTTTACCCTAGATTCCTTTGGGGAAAAGCATTTGAGTTACTCAGGTTGCCACGGTAAACCCCCAGTAATTGATCCTCCTGACCCCCAGATAAACCCAAGGGGCCTAAAACTGGGTTCTAACATGGCAAATCTGGGGCTCCCACCGGCAGCCCAAACCCTTTAGAAATGGTCAGCCCATCAGGACCCTAGGTAACGGGTATGTTCTTAGTCCTCAAGAAGCAGGGAATGGGTAGGTCCTTGCAGGCGTCCCATTGGCCCTTTGCACTCTGGATAAAGCACTGTCCAAAGTGTCCGGTGCGGGAAGGAGGAGCTGCGAGGTCACACTTACTCCTCAGCACCTCCACCTCGCACCTTCCAACATGAAGTTGTTGAAATGCATCCATGCTGTCTTCATTTTGATTAGATGTTAATCTCTCTTTCTCCTCTCTCCTTCTCTGCTATTCCTCCTTAAAAATACATGCCTCCCATCAACCTCAGAAAACCCGGGAGGTCAGAGAATCAATTATACCATTGTCACTTCTCCACTGCTCAGTCAGAGTTGAAGTGCAGGTCATTCATTCATCACATGCTCTTATCGAGGGGGCAGAGCATAGTCTGTACGAGGTGCTGAGGAAGGAGATCATGGAGAAGACAGATGAGGTCCTGCCCTCACTGGGCTCACATTCCAGTGAGAGATGCAGCCAAGAAAACAAATGACATCATTTCAGACTATTAGTGCATCACGACGGGAGGCTCAGGATACGTGGAATCAATGTGGGGCTACTGGGGAAGAGGGAGAGGGGCCAGCTTCGGGATACTACTGCTTTGCTGGGAGACCCTTAGCAAGAGATGGTGGAAATGACTTCTTCCTCTCTGAACCTCAGTGTTCCACTCTGTCAAACGGGCATCTGGGACACGTTGAGAAGCAGACTGTGTAAAACACTTACAAAGGTGAGGACCTCTCAAGTATTCGAGGGTTGGCTGGGTTTCTTTCACCTGCAGCAGCACCTCCTGGCTGCAGTGTTCATTGCAAACCCTCTCTTGTTTGCCTGCAGAAACCAGCTCTCTGCTAAGGAGCAGGCGTGGTAGCCAAGATGGGCTCAGTGGGAACGACAGGCAGCCCTTTCTACCTCCCCACGTGTGCCATTTTTTCAGGTGCACATTCATGTCTGTTCTCAGCCAAGATGCTTTTGATGGAAGCCTTTGTCTTTTCTTGGTTACATTTGCTTTGATTTTTATAAGAAAACCAGTCTGTGGGCTTCCCTCAAGTATCACTCAACTTTTACTCCTTGAGTTCAAGAATGTTTACCGTCCCCGCAGGCCTGTCTGTGTTTCTCCTCTTATGAATTGGGCTCCTAACTAAGACACCTCGGGTAGAAAGAGATCTGGAATTGAAACCAGCCCCATGTTTAAACTGCTTTCATCTTGCTTCAGATTTTTCCTCTTAGGCTTTCAGATTTTTAATCTCCTCAACTCTTGGCAAACATTCATCTTTATCCTCAGAGAGAAGGAAACGTTAATAAGAACCGGCCGTAGTCCTGCGCGACCAACGAGGAAACTGAGGCAGCCAGTGCCGGCTTATTTGAAAGCTTTCATTTTTGGAGTTCCCAGTTTCAGGCTGGGGGAATTGTTCACATTCTTTTATCCTAAATGAGTATCTTAAGCAGTTCACTAGACTGAATCACATGTGTCTCTGCCTCTCTCCTCAAGAAAGTGACTCGTTTGGGGGAAGAGGGGGAGTGGGTTTATAAGGATGCAGTACTGGACCCATCGAGACTGGCCTAATTCCTCCTGGTGCCCCTACCCCCAAACCTCTGTTTGGCTTCATAAGAAAGACAGCTCTGCCTACTTATCATTGACGGACACGGTTGTTTCCTTTTTGGAAGAGCTTTCTCCTCTGCACTCTCCCTCCTGCCTGATTTTAAATTCCCAGTTTCCAGACCCAACAGTGCTGGGCTGCACTCTGCGTGAGGTTAGGAACACAGGGGAAGAATGTGTGTGACAGAGCCCCAGCCGGTTGAGTAATGTTTACTCTGTTGGTGGCTGGGACTCTCACTCGAGCTGGCAGCGGTCCACCAGCCAGAGGAACATTCCTGCATTATCAGGGATGGGAGATTGGCTTTGAAATGTCAGGAGTGAAAGGCAGCCCACCAGATTCTGGGTGCAGCTCACAGACCCAGTGAAAGGGACCCCCAGGCTTCAGGCTCGAAGGCCACGTGAGGTCAAGCTGAGCCCCGCCCCCCCACGACTGCCCAGGAGACCCCCACCTCCCTCTTTGCTTCTTTCTAAGAGAGCAATTCTGGTCATGCTTTCTGTTCTGTTTGCCCAGCATTTTCTTTCTCAGGAAAACCCAGTGCTTCTCTAACTTTATTCTATTCATTCGTTATTCTGGCTTCCGAGGAAGGGAGATCTGTATGCCCATTTTATAGATAAAAATGCCAAGGCCCAGAAGTTGACTGGCCCAGAATCATCAGAGAGTCAAAGCAGAGAGATAGAGAGAGTATGAATTTAAAGTGGCTGGGCACTGGTGCCCAGATGATTTCTGGAGTTGTGGAATTGGGGTCTCAGCTGGTTTGTTGGTTTGTTTGTTTTTAGCCACACCACATGGCTTGCGGGACCTTAGCTCACCAGCCAGGGATTGAACCCGGGCCATGGCAGAGTGAAAGCACCGAGTCCTAACCAGTGGACAACCAGGAAACTCCCTCAGCTGGTTTTTTGAAACCATTTTTAAAAATTGAAGTGTAGTTAATTTACAATGTTGTGTTAGTTTCAGGTGTACAGCAAAGTGATTCGGTTATACATATATATTCTTTTTTCAGATTCTTTTCCCTTATAGGTTATTACAAAATATTGAGTATAGTTCCCTGTGCTATCCAATAGGTCCTTGTTGTTTATCTCTTTTATATATAGTAGTGTGTATTTAAAAAAAATATTTACTTATTTATTTATTTGGCTGTACTGGGTCTCAGATGCAGCACACAGGATCTTCGTTGCCTCGGGTGGGATCCTTAGTTGCAGCACGCAAACTCTTAGTTGCGGCATGTGGGATCTAGTTCCCTGACCAGGGATTCAACCCGGGCCCCCTGCATTGGGAATGTGGAGTCTTAGCCACTGGACCACCAGGGAAGTCCCATAGTAGTGTGTATATGTTAATCCCAAACCCCTAAGCTGTTTTTTGAAGCTCATAGAGAGCTGGATTAGATACCCAGGGCTCTATGGGGTAGTCCAAGCCCCTGAAGCACGGGTTTATGAAAAGTTTCTGTGGTTAATTACACCCTGGGCAGCTCCTCTCTGGGGTCCTCCTGGGAGGCAGTTGCTTCCATCTTTGAACACAGGGGCACAGTCAGTCCTATAGAACCCAACATACCCATCATAAAAACCACCCGTGCTTTGCAAGGTCACACAATAAAAACCACAGGGCTTATGGGAAAAAAAATGGGGTTAAGGGCACAATACTCCCAAACTTTGTCATTGACACCTTTTAAAAAAGATAAGAATCTAATAGAAACATTAGCAGAGTTTTACACCTGTTAAATGCTTAAGAAATACATAAACACTGTACAACAATCAATATGGCACTTTACCTTGAGAAAGTCCTAAAGTTTGCCCCTTGAACTGAGCATCGGAAGGGTTGCAGCTGGTGAGTTATTGTGAGGTGGGGCGTGGATGTGGGTTACCGTACATGCAGGGAATTAATGGTAGCTGGTATGTGTTTGAAGAGTGTGAGAGAGAGAGAGTGTGTGTGTGTGTGAGTGTGTGTGTGTGTGTGTGCGTGTGTGCGCGTGCATTTAGTGTATTCCTGTGTGAATGGATAAACAAGGTCCGACTGTATAGCACAGGGAACTATATTCAATATCCTGGGATAAACCATATAGAACAGAATATAAAGAAGAATGTATATATGTGTATAACTGAATCACTCTGCTGTACAGCAGAAATTAACACAACGTTGTAAATCAACTATACTACAATTTTTTAAAAAACTAAAAAAAAAAAAAGCAATTGTAGTATATTCCTATGTGGCTCCATTCAGCTGGGGGCAGATTTCTGAATCCCTCAAATATGAAATTCATGTTGTACTCAAGTTATTCCCTAATATATCAATAGAATTGGAACCAATCCACACTGTTAGTACCAATATTACCGCAGAACTGACTGTATTTTCTCCTTCTGCCAGAAGGGGTGCTCCCTTGTTCTCTGGGGTAAGGATCCTCAAAGCACCTGAGAGCTTATTCCCTCATTCAATGGATATTCACACATCAGCTCCCCTCTGCTAGGCTCTGAGGATGCACTAGTGAGTAAAAAGCCGTCTCTTTAAGAGGGAGAGAGGAGGAAACATATCATCAGAGCATTTTAGTGCAGGGTGAACAGCTCCTGCTGTAAGAGTCTCTACTGTATGTAAAATACAAAGGATGGAGCAGATAATACCAGGATGAATCAAGGAGAGCTTCACAGAAGAGGTGACATTTAGCCCTTTTAAATGATGGGACATGGGCTTCCCTGGTGGCGCAGTGGTTGAGGGTCCGCCTGCCGATGCAGGGGACGCGGGTTCGTGCCCCGGTCTGGGAAGATCCCACATGCCGCGGAGCGGCTGGGCCCGTGAGCCATGGCCGCTGAGCCTGCGCGTCCGGAGCCTGTGCTCCGCAAGAGAGGCCACAGCGGGGAGAGGCCCGTGTGCCGCAAAAAAAAAAAAAAAAAAAAAAAAAGATGGGACATGGAGAAGAAGGGAAGAGCTCTCCAGGCACAGGGAACAGCATAAGCAAAGGCACAGAGGCAGGAGGTGGCAGGGTCTGGGTGAGGAGTGGCAGGGCTCTGACATGGCCGTATGGAATGTGGTGACAGATGATACCAATAAGGCAGACTGGAGTCACAACGGCCCAATCCTGCCGTTGAGGTGTTGGGGCTTTTCCAGAAGGTAGTGAGGAGCAGTGTTAGGTTTCCAAATGGCACAGTGACATGGTGCAGTTTTGTTCTAGAAGGAAATCCCAACCTGCAGTAGTGCAAAGAGTGCCCTGGATTGGGTGCTGGTACAGGAAGGCAGCGTATGGAGAGGCTGGCTTCTGGAACCATAAGCTTCCTTCATGTTCTGTCACTTCTGACCCGTCATATTAGGTAGAAACCAAATGATGTGTCTCTGTCCCACGTGCTGTCAGGAGTTCAGAAATAGCATCATCACCCATGATGCTGAGGACCGGGAACAAGTGAGAGTAGATACCTCCTCTGCAAGGCCTCAGGGATGTCTCTAGATTCCAGCTAAGATGCCTTTTGCTGCTGGACATAACTTGCTGTGGTTCTTAGGGCTGGTGATAGGGATGTGGCCAGTTAGTGACTTGAGCCAGGAAGTGAGTGGAAAGTACATGACCACCTTCTAGCCGTGTCATTTCTCCTACGGGACCTCTGTGGCTATTAGCCTGGCATCATCAGTCAGTCACTATTAAACCAGAGCCCTCGTCGTATGTTCATTTTCAGAGCCTGCAATGGGGAAGGGAGAAGGGAAGATGCCATTCCACTTCTTACAGGCTCCCTGCCACAATGTCTGGCACAGGATAGGTGCTCAATGAAGTTTTGTGAACTCGGCCTTCCTAAAAATGTCTTTTAGACAAAGACAATCCCCAAGTAGGAGGACCAGATGCGTCTCGAGTAACTGTCGTGTGCCAAGCGTGGCCTGGGTAATTTCACGCCCGCAACTCATCCAGTGACCAAAGGGATGGAAATCATTAACAATGAAGAAACTGAAGCTCAGGGAGGTTAAGTAATTCCCCCAAGGTCACACAGCTATTATGTGGTAGAGCCAGGATTTAAACCCATGTCACCTGGCACCAGAGCTTATTCTACTTTGGTTCTCCTTTCAAGCGCTCTTCGGAGTTTGTGAAATACACAAGGACCTGGCCTCTCCTTCCTCTAACGAGAACACCAATTTCTGGTCTTGCCGGCAGAGACCTTGTGATACACCACCCTCCACCTCCGCACCCCCTTTTAAGGCGGCTGGCTGATTACAGCCACCCTCTCAGGAGCCTGAGTGATTGCCAAATTCCTGGTGAGAGGAGTGTTCGTGGGAAAAGCTACAGGTGCACCTGGAGCAGATGGGCAGCCTCCTGCCCAGCTCTCATCGCACTCTGGTGAGAGTGGTGTGGTGAAGATAGCCCCCTCCCCACAGTAGGCACTCCTGTGGCTGAGAACCCAGGGAGCTAGAGCTCACCCAATACACTGATGGCAGAGCTGAGTTCAAAACAGGGATCCCCTAATCCCTAGCCAGACGCTCTCTCTTAACCAGAGGTCCTTAAAGGGCGGTGCAGAGGTCTAGGCCCGTCTGTCTTTGAAGAGAGCAGCTCCATCATTCTATTTCTCATATAATGAAGTTCCGCTGGGGGAGAAAACAAGGTTTACAAAGCACAGCAGCCTTGGGCTATGCTGCCGGGATTCTAACAAATGGCTCTTGCCTCCCTCCTGCCAGGCTCCCTTGTAAAGAAGGCTTTTGTTTCCTGCCGATATCTTTGGTTAATTATTTTTAAATAAATAATTATGTAGCCTGGGGTAGGGGAGAAGTCTCCCCACGACCCAGATTCGATCACCAGAGGACTGGCCCTCTTCCTTCAGCCAAATTAAATAGGCGAAAATGAGCGTCTGTTTGACTTGAGGCTGAATCAATGATGGGGACGAGCTGGGAGGTGAAAACACACCTGACTCCCATCGTTATCACGGCTCTCTCAGGAGCAGAGCATCTTGGGGAGGTAAATAGCTGGTCACGGAGTCAGAGAAAGCAGGAGAAAAACAGGGTGAAGTCCAGTGTCTCCAAAAGGCAAGAACAAGAGGGCCAGGGGCCAGGCCCCCCTCCCAGGTTGCTTCCAGGACAAAGCATCCGTGGTTTCAGCAGAGTTGGATTCTTTGGAAATGATTCTCCGTGGAAAGGTAATTCCATTCAGTACTTAGAATCTGCTGTTCATTGTCCAGAATTCTAGAGTCTTAGGGCAAATATCTCGGGCTCCGTCCCTACACCAGCTCCCTTCCTGCGGCATCCCTAGCCGTGTTTGCCATTTATTTGGCATTCTGCTGAGAGCTTTATAGATGTTATCTCGAATCCAAACTAGCCCTATTAAGGAAGCGTTCTCTTCACTTTATGAGAGGAAACAGCCACAGAGAGAGAGAGAGTGATTTTTCCCAAGATCACACATCTGTTAAGAGCAAAGTCAGGATTGGAACCCGAGTTTGTCCAGCTCCAGAGCACACCATCTTCCCGTTAGCCCTCCTTGGTAGAAAATCCTTCGTTTCATTGATTTGAAATCTGTCTCCCCCTTTTCTACTGGACCCAGCTGCCTTCTGAGCTCACAAGCTCCAGATCTCTCTTCTCCTAAGTAAGCACCCTGCTGGGAACCCGGTGGCAAATATGAGTGGAGAAAAAGGACCTCATTTAAGCCAACTGGATAGAGTAGAGGGTGGTAAAGAGGAGACCTAGGGGCTACAGGTAGGTGCAGAGGAAGACAGACAGGACTGGGCAGGCGGTGTTGGTTTGGAGACGTGGAAGTCTTTCTTCCTCTTAACTTCATGGTTCCTGTTCCCCACCACCACCAAAATATAGTGCTCCAGACCTATAACTACCAAATTCCAGTGCTGCCCCTCTGCCAACACCCCGCCCCCCAGCAGCCCCTTGAATCAAAGGATGGGGAAACAACCCATAGAAGAAGCCCACAGAGCATGCATCAAGCCACTTAGTAGTCAAACAAGTTGCTCTTGAAGGTTAGAACCCTGCCCTAGAATTTGTTTGTTTTCTCCCCAGCCCTCTTAAGATCTAGGTCATATCAGCCTTGGGGAACGTCCTTTGCACAATTCAAGGAAAACTAGCTTGGATCTCCTCTTGGCCAGCTCTGTCTTCGTGAATAAGAGGCTGCTGGTTAGGGCAGCTTGCCTGGCTCCCGGGGGTGCAGAGAGGGACTTTTGTAGGCCCCTCGAGCAGGTGGGGCTCCAGGTGGGGCAGGAAGCAGGGCAGGGGGCAAGCGGACCAACAGAACTTGGATACTTGATACAGTGATGTTTGATCCTGGGGAACTGGGCAAAAGGGAAAACAAAGGAGAAGTCGGCCCTCCTCTCCAAATAATTCCATGCATTTGGTCTCCATCCCTTGCAGGTAGGAACAGGCTCCCCCGAACCGTTTTGTCCAATCCGAAGCATAAACCAGAACACTGTCCTTCTCAGCTTTGAGCTGAGGGTGAGATGCCTCAGCTGCCCCTGGCTTTCTCTTTGGCTGTTTCATGGGCACATCGAGCAGGACTTTGACTCTGCACACTGGGCCCAGGTTCTCTTCCCCCTTCAGCCCCCTTCAGTCGCCTGGTCTCTGCCCCGTGCTGTCCCTTTCCTGAGCACAGACCTGCGCTTTGGTTCCCGAGCGAGAGGGAGGGTCAGAGCAGTGGCGCTGTACACATGCTTGGTTCTCCCCTCCCTTGCAGACCAAACTGCACTGGTTTACTAGGCATCCACCTCCTGCCTCTGCATGCTGCTTGCCCCACCTCCCAGCAGACACGCCTTCCCCTGGGCCCTGGAAGTCAGCCAAATGGGACCCCACCAAAGGAATGTGAGTTCCAGAACCAAAGACTTCTAGCTTCAGCCCCATCCTGATCCTGCTCTGCCTGTGTCCCCCTGGCCTCCTGGGCTTGGCCAAAACGGTGGTGCACAGAGTCTGGTGCATTTTGTTGTGGCCCTTATAAGGGTCGCTGGGCCAGTGCCTATCTGTAAAATCCGTCAGCTCATGCTTTGAAGCCCTACTTGGCCAAGAGATGCCAGGGAAACATTTCTAGAAGGCATTTTGAAGAACAAAAGAAATACGCCAGCCAGAAAGAGAAGGCCCTAAATCCTGAAAGAACTATGCTGAAGCAACAAGAATCAGAAGCCATTCATTTGTTCATTCGTTCGTTCATTCATTTGACAGAGATTTTTTTTTTTTTTTTTTTTTTGTGTGTGGTATGCGGGCCTCACTGTTGTGGCCTCTCCCGTTGCGGAGCACAGGCTCCGGACGCGCAGGCTCAGCGGCCATGGCTCACGGGCCCAGGCGCTCCGCGGCATGTGGGATCTTCCCAGACCGGGGCACGAACCCATGTCCCCTGCATTGGCAGGCGGATTCTCAACCACTGCGCCACCAGGGAAGCCCGACAGAGATTTATTGAGTGGCTACCAAGGGAATACAGCAATGAACAAAACAAAACAGATAAAAACATCCTGCCCTCATGGAGATTACATTCTAGAATTCAAGCAGAGGCCATGCAACCTCTACCCTAGAGAAAGACAGCTGATATTTCTCATGGGCAGACAGGGGAAAGAAGGCAGCTTTTCTTCCTTGTCATCCACCCTAGAAAGCAAGTGTTCTCGGGTCAGGTGGCACTAATATTCGCTGTTGGGTCTGCCTTGTTTTGCAGGAGTGCGCTACAGCCAGCAGGGAAACAATGAGGTCACTTCCTCCTCAACAATCAGTCACCATGGCAACAGCGCCATGGTGACTAGCCAGTCTGTTTTACAGCAAGTCTCTCCAGCCAGCCTGGACCCGGGCCACAATCTCCTCTCACCTGATGGTAAAATGGTGAGTACACCTGGGCCATTGTAGCTCTGGAGCTGATAAGATAAGAGGCAAAACAAACACAACTTCTCACAAGGCCTGCCTCAAACAATGAACCATTGTAGCCCCACAGGGGAAAATGGGGGCCGTCCAGAGTTGGAACGGAAAGGTAGAACCGGTGACCCAGCCTTTGGCGGGTGGAAGAGGTGTTCGGTTTGAACCCAGCCAATAAATCTGACAGAGCCCTGCTCTCGTTTTATTGATTGAATGCCTCATAAAGGAGCAAAGCGGGTGGGACACTGTTTGTTTTGGGGCTGCCAGTGACATTTGAGTTGATAAAATGCTCATTCATCCCCCCCCCCAACCCAGGGCCTCCAAAGCCAGTCTTTTAACCCAGAGAGCACCTCACTTTGAAACAAGCCCCCTCTTCCTCTTCACACCCCCCTGGTCCTGGCAAGGAGGGTAGTTAAGTCAGGATTGAGTGGATGGCGAGAGGTGGGGAAGCTTCTGGCACGGGGGTTCTGAAGGACGCTGGACGGCAGTGAAGATCACAGCACAAAATGGCAGGTGGGGTGGGGCGGCGCTTACAGGGTGAGTGGAAAACACCAACTTTGAAGTTACAATGACCCGGGTTCAAATCCCAGCTCTGGCACTTAATCGCTGTGTAGCCTTGGGCAGGTTCTAGCTCTTTCTTTCTCATCTATAAAAAGTAATAACACTAGGGTTGTTGGCGGAACAAAGGTGATAGCACGAGAGGCATGGTGTTTGGGACGGTAAATATTTCAATGAATGACATCGTGGTGTTTGTTAGGTGCATGTCAGTATTATTCTCCCTAAATGAAGTTGTCTATACCCATAAGCACAGCCCAGCCCCAGATGTCAGTTGAGCAGCCCCGCCCAGTGAGGAATAGACTAGTTGATGTTGAATTTTCAACGTTCTAATCCTCAAGCAACACGAGTGCAGCAGGGAAGGGCGGCTTCCGAGAGAACACGAGCATGACGACACTAGGAAGGGTAGGACGTGGAAAACTTGATTCTTTGGGTCATGCTCTGTGTTTCAGGGGAGGGAGGAGCCGTGGGTTCCTGGCTTCCAAGCTCAAGGTGGAGCCGTATGCCTTCCTTCGAGGTGTCTGACCTAGAGGCAGGGTGGGGGGAGGAGGGGGCAGGGAGCCAATGCCATTTTAGACTTTGACGTGTGTGCCGTGTAGGCAACACAGGAATGGTGAGTAACAGGTGACTGAGTCCCCAGCTCCCTGGAGGAAAAAACAAAGTGTAATATCCGAGGGGAGCGCCAGGCCTGGCCAACTCTAGTTTGGGGACTTGAGCTGATCGCTCCCTGGTAGCGGTCTCTGCAAAAGGAAACGAAAGATGCTCCTCGGGGAGCCCTTTTGCAGCCCCCTTGCCCACCTCTCATCCCTTAAGCTTCTTCTTTGGCTGCCTTGTGAGACCCAAGGAAGTTCAAGGATTGCCCAGACTTCCCTGGAGGAGGGGGCCTTGCGGGAGAGATCTTAGCTTCCCAGCGGAGGAAACAGGTCTCCTCTCCTATTGCTTGAAGGTCCTTGGGCTTTCCCTGTGAGCCCTCCCGCCCTTCCTCCTAACAGGCAAACTGCCTCACTCCGGCCGGGGCGCTCCAAAGGCAGCCGCAGGAGACGCTTTTTTTCTTCCTCTTCTGCTGGAGCGCCCTAATGGGCAGTATGTTATTGGATTGATGATTGACCAAGACAACACACCTCAACGTTAGCAAACACCTGGAAGCTTGTTTGCAGGGACCAGATTTTCTCTAGTTTCCAACACCCTGGCTCATGTGTTATGTCACTATCGCTGGATGCCCAAATTCAAGAGTCTGTTTTCGGTTAATATATAACAAGCCCATCACAGATCTTGGTCCACCAAAGACAGGAGTGGAGTATGGTTAAAAATAACGCAGCAAGGGAACTAGTGTGTCCACGTCTTGGGTTCTGTTATTTATCAGCCATAGGATGGACGTTGCTTAACTTCAGTTTCCTCATCTGGAAAATGGGGAATAACGACGCCTGCATCACCAGGGTGGTGTAAGGATTGCCTGTAACTCTGCTGTTTGGGGGATAAGACCCATCCAGGGAAAGACAGTCTCCGTGTGCTGACCTGTGGTAGGATGTGCATTTGAAATCTTCCCACAGGGGTTGGTTTTGGAAATAATGGTGATCCATTTGAGCTTTCTTTTGCTCTATTGGGCCCCCACCCCATGCCCAAATGGCATGCGTCCACAAAGAGCTGGCCAGGTTTCGGATTGCAGTCTGTGTGTGTTGAACCCTGTGTTTTAGAAAAGCACATGCTGGATGCTTTCACAGTATCAAAGCAGTAGAGCTTAATAGTGAAAAGCTCAGGCCTGGAGGCAGATCACCTGCTCTTCGTGGCCACTGTACCACTTGGGCACATTTCTTAATTTCTCCAAACTTCTGTCTCCTTGTCTGCAAAGGAGGGTTAATAGTACCAACCTCGTAGACGGTAGGTATGTAAAGCACAAAGCAAAGGACTGCAAAAGGCAGCGTTGATACCATTCAAAGTCTCTGGATTATCCTGTGAGGATCATGACCGATATTCTTGGCAGCTCCCTGGCTTCCATCAGTCCCGAAGGCAAATAGAAGATGATGGTTGCATTTTAGAGTGTGAAGGAACTTGACCAAGGTGCCCCCCCAAATAGTAAGTGGATGGGATTTAAAGCCCAGCAACACTGGGTTTGAATTCTGGCTTCCTTGCTCACTAGTCCGGTGACACAGAGCTACTCTCTCAACTCTTCTGAGGCTCACTTTCTTTTTCTTTTTTAAAAAATTTTTATTGAAATATAGTTGATTTACAATGTTGTGTTAGTTTCAGATGTACAGCAAAGTGATTCAGTTCTACATATATAAATATATATATATGTATTTTTTTCACATTCTCTTCCATTGTAGGTTATTACGAGACATTGAGAGAGGCTCAGTTTCTTAATCTGTACCATAGAGCAATAATCATAATGCCTTCCCTATGTGTGTCATTAACTATTGAGGACAATCAGTGAAAGCACTTTACAGGTGCTAAAGCCATTCACATTGAAATTGTTTTTATCATTAGCACCCACGTTTCTCTTTCATCATTAAAACCAGACATTGAAATGTCAGAGATTACTGTCACTCCATTGACTTTCTCCAAAGAACTGCGTTACTCAGGGGAAGTCTGAAGGCAGGTCACTGAGTTTTTTTTTTTTTTTTTTCTTTAATGACTCTGACATTTTGAAAAACAAGTCCAGCAAACAAGCTGGTTTTCTCTTGTTTGATGTGGTCAGAATTCCTTCTTGGTCACGTGACCCCTAACTCATGTCTTGATGCTCATTCTAAAAACACAAACAAACCTGTTTGGTTTTTTCTTTCTTTCTTTTTCAAATTCACCTTGGAAGCTCTGGGGTTGGTCAGAAGGGCAGGCAGGAGATAGTGTCTTCCCCCCTGGGTGCTGGTGTGAGACCTATAGTCTAAGAAGCTCTGGGTCACAAGGGAAGGAAGACGGAATGGGCGACTCAAACATCTGATGTATGTATCCCAACCCTAACCCACCTGTCAGCATTCCTGACGCCATCAAGAATGTCTGAGTTATTTCAGAGTGAGGGGGGACAGTCCTTTCTGAGTAATACTTTAAAAAATTATTTTAAAACTATAAATAGTAAACTACTTTATCATGAATAAAAATGTGTGTATGTGTGGTGTGTGTGTGTGTGTGTGTGTGTGTGTGTGTGTGTGTAAAAAACTGAAAACTTATAATTAATGGGGAAACATTGGAAGCATTTCTGATAATACAGAATTAAAGTCAGTGCACCTATTACCTCTGTTACTGGTTAATACTGCTGGGAAAATTCTAACCAATGCAATATGACATGTAGACATATTAGCACTAGCAAGGAAGAGACCCAATTAGCATTATATGCCTGTGATGCCGTTATATATACACTGGGAAAATGAAGACAATCAATAAGGAAAAGATACTATTAGGAATAGATAAAAGGATTCAGAGTGGCTTTGGATAAAAATACACAAAACTCAGTAGGTTTCTCGTACTAATCTGTCATTAAAATATAATGGTGAAACAGAGTAGGGGTACCTGGAGCCAAGCCTCATTTAGTAGCTTTGTCATTACAATAGTAGCTCCTTGCCAAAAAAAAAAGTTGTTTTTTTTTTTAATGTATAGTAGAGATTTGGGGAAAGTAGAGAAGCCCAATAATGGCTGATCTCCCCCGGAAAAACCTTAGTAATAATTGTCGGGGAAAAGTCTTCTGTAAAAAGTGAGAACTTGACTTTTAGAGTCAGACAGACTTGGGCTTGAATACAAGAGTTACCATTTACTAGTTGTCGGATCTCAGGCAACATGCACAACTACTCTGAGCCTCAGTTTATTTATCCGTGAAATGGGAATGGCAGGAGTATCTGCCTCGTGGCTATAGTGAGGTTTGTGAGTTAATGCATGAGCAGTGCTTCCTAGAACCTGTACTCAGTGAAAGCTCCCCTGTGCTCCTGCCTGGGCCCTAATCTGCTACGCTAGGGAATCCCAGGGCATTTCTTCAGCTACTATTTTTAGCAATCACGTGTCTTTAGCACCAATAATATAGAGGGCATAGAGCAGAACAGAGGATACTTTCAACGTGAGCCAGAGACAATCATATAATACACATGGGCTGAGGAATCTCTAAGGCAAGCTAGTAATTCAAAGGTAGTCAACAAACAGAGGCACATGAGGGAAGGGATTATGGTCCATATTACTTACCACTCCATCCTCTGTACCTAGAATGGTGCCTATCCCTCACTTGGTGCTTAATAATTGTTAATGAATGACTGAATGAACCAGTGAATTAGCCGTGCCAAGGAATTGCTAAGCCACGTCATTTTGGACCCTGCTCTTTGTAACCCCAGTTCTGCTCACGATGCTCTTGTATTTTTCTCTCCAGCAGATCTCAGTCTCAGGAGGAGGTTTGCCCCCGGTCAGCACCTTGACGAATATCCACAGCCTGTCGCACCACAATCCCCAGCAATCTCAAAACCTCATCATGACCCCCCTCTCTGGAGTCATGGCCATTGCACAAAGTAAGCTCTGTTCTTGGTCAGAAAACTTGGGGGCAGGGAGAAGCAGCATGGGAAATGAGTCCACCTGATTTAAAAAAAAAAACAAAAACAGGAGAACTAAAGAAGATCCCCCTAAAACTCACCCACCACTTGTAGGTTTGATTCAACTCGTTTCTTTCCTTATTTCTCTCCTCAACAAGGTTTGGATTGTTTAGCCTGAAATAAGAGAAAATTATGGAACGGAGTTGAATCTTGGTCACAGCTCACCAGCTGTGCATTGTGGGTCAAATCATTGAAGCTTTATGAGGGTCAGTCTCCTCATCTGTAAAATGGGTTGCTGAGGCAATCCAATGACCGTGTGTGTAGACGCGCCTGTAAATCGATAAAGCATGAGTATGTATAATATTGTAGCTTATACTTTTGTCTGGTGTTCCTTCCTATCCCTAAGAATGTGGTGGATTTTCCAGGAGGTTGGGTTGTGTTGATGTTTCTTTGTGTTGGCCAAGATGGAGCAAGACATGAGGGGCTTGCTTCTTAAAGGGGACTTTTGTGTGGTCGAACGAGACCTCCTTGGCCCACGGTGAAAACATAACTGAGAAGGAACTCTGCAGGAAACTGTCACAGCATCTCTGAGCCTTGACAGATTTAAGGAGAAATAGGTAGTGTATGCCCAGGCCTGAAGACAGGGAGAGGGGTCAGGTCCTTCCAGCCCCAGCAGCTCACATCCCACGGAGAGTCTGTCCCCATCCATCGCAGATGGGCCATTTCAGGGCATGGGAAGGCTGATACGGCTGTACCAGTGGATGTCTCTCTCGGAGTAATGATGTTCATGAGTATTCAGCATATTTCAGCCTTACGGTACCAGCTCAGGCCAAGTCTTCCTTGTGACCCAGGGAAACATCCCTGAGAAGTCTCGGGAAAGATCTAAGGGCAGTACGTTGCTTATCTTTCTTTCACCCTGGGGATCGCCTCTCTCCCTAAACCATCTCTAGTCAGGGTAGCAACTCAGATCACTTCTGAAGAGAAGGACTTGTGCTCTCCTTGAGGGCCAAACAGGGCTAGGCCGCTAGGAGACACAGGCGTTTACTGAATGAATCAGTGTGGCGCTCTCTGTCCTCAGCAGCTGGGAGATTGGTGCCCTCCCCACTGAGTTTTGTAAAGGGAAGTGGGAAAGGAGAAGCCTTTAGAGAACTCACAAAATAAAATACTTAAAATTTGCCGCCTTTTCACCGGGCCCTCTCCAGGAATATGGTAACCACGCTAACACCAGGGTTTGAGAATGAGATAGGATAACTGAAACCAGCTTGCTTACCTTCTAGAAGATTTGAAAAGGCCCACGGATAAGATATCCCACCTATATTTTTACAACCAAAATGATACACAAGCTGTCCCACTGAACTTCTCTCTTCACGCGTCCAGCTTTGGCTGACACACACAGTTATATATTTTCTTAGGCACTATCTGAATTAAAATTTCCCCTGGAGCTATTACCTATTTTTCTGTTTTGTTCCTCCTAATTTTTCTCACCCATACTTCTCCACCTTCTTACAATAATCTTAATCTCCTGCTGCAGACACACACCAGAGTACGTTGACCTTAGAAGGGTGTGTGTGTACTTCAAGCGTGGTGAGGGCCACCAGAAAACGTGGCTGAGATGCAGTGGTCCTACCCCATGGAGCGTCAGGATGAAGAATCAGTTACCGAGTCCAAGCTTGTACCGCTCTCCACACGGCGGGCCAATAAACCGAGAGATGAGTTTGGGGGCAAGGAATAGCCGACCCCTGTCCTGTTGAGTACGTGGGCCCTGCCTGGCGACTGCAGAGGCCCAGGGAGAAGGTGATAACAGATTACCCAGCAGTGCCAATTCCTCGTTCTCTACTCACCTACTGGACTGGATAACATGCTTCTTAAGCAGGAACCAGTGCCCAGAAAACAGATGGAAAGGCCAAGAGTCACACTCCGCAGGAGCTCGAATGACATCAGTGGCTCTCCATCCTGGAATTGAGGCACATCAGGGTCACAGACTGTGTTGAAAATAAAATTCCTGGGCCTCACCTCTAAAGTGTCTGACTCATTAAGTCATGGGTGAGGCCGAGGAATGTATATTTCTTAAAGTGCTCCCCAGGATGATTCTAGAACACAGGCAGGTTGCAGAAGTATGCCCTCCACTGTCACCCACTCTAGACAGCATAATGCGCTTCTCTGGGCAAAGATTTCCCAAAAAGAGCACTGGCAGTGAGCTCGGGGAGACAACAGCAAACCCATGGATGGGGCTTCCTCGGGTACCGAGACCTTACGCAGAAGGTAGGAAAGGGAAACAGGAGATCATGGTATCGGGTGAGACACTGCCTGGAGGAGTAGCTGAACCCCTGGGGAATTGGACATAGCACTCTTCTGAGTGCTCAGAGGACCCCACCTCCCCAGTCCCAGCCAGGAGAGCCAGGAGGGGGCTTATTCCTCTTCCCTTCTGCTCATTGGTCTCACCTTTTAGGTTTCTGACAGCAGTAGCAGCTGGGTTCTGAGCAGGCAGTTGTTGAGGTCTTTGTGCTATCGCCACAGAGCACTGCCTCCTCCCGTGAACCTGCTTATGGAACCCTCTCCATCTCAGGAAAGGCTCTCTAGGTGTCTTTTCCTCATTTGCCTAAAAGAGACCTCTCTCTGGGTTTCCTTCTTCGTGGCATTCTTCCCCCCCACTTCCCAGAAAGCGAGGTCAAAGGAAATTCGGCAGCTCCAGGAAAGAGGTCGGGGTGTCTTTCCCCTGACCCTCACACCCCCACTTCCACCCTGCCTCAGATGCCTTCCCCAGAGTCCCGCCCAGGGAGCCGATGGAGGGTGGGTACCAGGGACCTGATCTTTGCAGTGCCGGCCCCAGTTCTAAAGAGACCTTAGGATACAGACACAGTACAGAACCACGGAGGCCCTCATCCTCCCGGAACCGAAAGCAACACCGACTGTAACTGCCAACCTTCAACTTACTGCTTACTCCTTCTAATACCTGGTCTTTTTCATGCCACCAGCCCTGTGCTGCCAGATAAGATACACCCGCTTCATAGACTGATTGAGTTGCAGTGTTTTATCCCCTCTGTGTTCCAGTCAAGAGAATGACCATCTGACCTCTTTCGGGGTTTGCACAGCCCGCTAAATGAGGGGCTTCGGGCTCCATACCTCCAGGACTGTGGAGGGGGGTTTGCTTTTTATCCAAATGTGGGTCCCTGCACACTCCTGCCCCCTGCTGGACAGACGTATCTGGGCAGTAATCTGCGCCTTAGTGTGGCCGCCTTTAACTCTGCTCCCTCAGAGCCGGGCGTGGATGGAGCAGGCAAGCATAGGGCCCTGCAACCTCAAGGGAGCGAAGTTTGGGAGGTCACAGGACAGCTTTGGGAGACGCTCAGGTCAGGTCCCCGTCAGATCTGCTGAAAACCCATTTGCGTCCACAACTCGCTGTGGAATTTGAGTGAGTCAACTTAATCTCTCTAAGCCTCAGTTTTATGGTCTATAAGATGGGTCTATAAGATTGCTTTCTGTGCAGTCTCTTGCATAACACGTTCAGCCCAGTGCCTGGCAAATAGCAGGGGCTCCACTGATGACCATTCACATCTGTTCACCTGTCCTCCTCCCTGAAGCCATCTCTAATCTTCCCTCTTGTTCCCACAGGCCTCAACTCCTCCCAAGCTCAGAGCGTCCCTGTCATCAACAGTGTGGCCGGCAGCCTGGCAGCTCTGCAGCCCGTCCAGTTCTCCCAGCAGCTGCACAGCTCTCACCAGCAGCCCCTCATGCAGCAGAGCCCGGGCAGCCACATGGCCCAGCAGCCCTTCATGGCCGCTGTGACGCAGCTGCAGAACTCACACAGTAAGGACACGGGCAAGTCGGGGAGGGAGCCCAAAGGGACCTCAGCAGCCAAGCTCTTCCCTCTCTGGGTCTGAAGTTTCTTGGAAGCTTATTGGTCTGGTCACTTTTCCCTACCTGTGATCAACAAAGCCAATATCTCAAGCATAACTCTTATGCAGTGCTGTGCCTTTTCTGGTCCTCTTCTCTACCCCCAGGATTCCTGGGGGAAGATTTGATGAAGACAGTTAAAGCCTATATGGAAAGGGGAGCTGGAAATAGAGAGTAAGGGTAGCGTAGATGTGGAACGAACTCATGCCCCCTTTCCCACCCTGGCCCCCGTGGAAGCGACCCCCAATCAAGCACAGCCCCTTTTCCCAACGAGCCTCAACTTAGCCTTTTCAGTTCAAAATTCCAGGCAGCTGTTACCAAATGATCAGACTTGGCATATAATTTGCCTCCTATTTGCCTTCTCTGAAACTGAAAAATCTTCCAGAGACCCCACACCCTCCAGTCTCCACACCCTAAACATCTCCAATCAAGAACCATGAACATGGCCAGAGAATACCGCCTACACATCATCCTGCACAAGGAATATTAGAGTTTCTGCCCACCACACAGAGGCTGCTTCCCGCCTCCAATTTCTACACCGACCCCAAGTCTACCTTTCAGCCATTTAGTTCCCACCCACCCCCGTGTCTCTCCCCCTACCCCCTCCTGAGCCCCAGACCCCCAGTCCTCTGGCTATAGCCCCTGGCCTCTGAGTTTGGGGAGAAATCATGGAAAGGATGGCTTCCCTGCTTCAAGCACAGTTCCCACAGGGACACCAGGGACGTCTGTGGAATAGAGTGATAGCCTTAGGGTCAGACAGACCTAGCTGTCTGATTAAATCCTGTCTCTGAACCTTACCAGCTAGGGAGCCATTGTTAAGTTCCCTAGCTACTCTCAGCTTCAGTTTCACCCTCGTAAAGTGGAAATAGTGTGCAGGTAGGGTGATTATGGAAATGAAACAAAAATAGGTATGAACTGTGTTTGGTAAGCGTTAAGAGTTGTAAACATGCAAGTGATTATTTATGAAGGGGCTCCTTAATAGACAGAGGCAGGGATAAGAAAGAGGATTTCAGTTTCTCCTGCGGCTGCCTCAGGCAGAGCTGTGGGTCTGAGGGAGACCAGCCAAGTTCAGCCTTCTTCTATGCTCGGGGCTCTATCCCCAGGCCTGCGGAGCTGGTTTCTAAGTACCATCTCACATTCCAATCACATTTTCGAGGCTTTAAAAAAATGTGCCACAGCCTGTAGCAGAGTCTGGGGCCACAGGTGTACCACTGCCCTTCCGTCCAGGGCCAATATGCTCCCCACTTGCCCCCGCCCCTCACCTGGGCAGGATTCCTCAGCGGCGAGGCCCGGGTAATGACAGTCAGAGAGTGGTCGCCAGTGACCTGTCGACTGCCATGGCCCAGCTGGCCTGGCTGGCTCTGAAGTCATAGCTCATGGGGCCCCAGGCCAGGAAATAACCAGCCTCCCTCCAAGGGCAGGGCAGGCTGAGGCAGCGGGCTGTGACCTTCACCCCCGTTCCCAACTGGAGGACTCCTTGGTAGAACAAGCTGGTCCCTCCCTCAAGGCCAAACATCCACATGCTTTCTGGGTTGGTCATGTGACCTGGAATTTACATGACTCTTATGGATGAACTAACATGAGTCAAAGGTTCCAGACTTGGTGGACACATACTAGAAAAACAAAAAGTGAGCCACATGCTCCTGGAGGTTTTATTGGAATCTAGTCTCCTTTTGTCCATCAGCCTTCATATTTGTGTGATGTCCTAAGGCATTTGAGTGCAAACTGGAACAGCCCAGAATTATACAAGTAATGACATCCGTGTCCATTTGCAATTATTAATTAATCTGCAGTTGCTAGCACGAGACCTGGTACTTGGGTCATGGCAGAAACAGTAGGCAAACAGGCCAGCTCCTTCGCTTTGCCGGCTACTTAGAACTTTTTTTTGCCTTAAGTTCTCAGATGCACCACGTATGCCTCAGGATCACTTGTTGATGCCCAGGAGTCTAATACTTTGTTGAAAGTCAGGGGGAAAGAAGTGCTCCCACCCCTGCATACCAGGCACTGTGCAAAGCTATTGATCTATTTGGTACGAAGTGCTTTAAACACGAACGAACTCTTCTAATCCTATATCATTCCCATTTTAGAGGTGAGGAAACTGAGGCTAACTGAGTTGATTAAGGAGCCAGGATTTAAGCGCATGGCCGTTCTTTTCATCACATCGCACTGCCTTGCCAGACATCACCACCACCACCACCTTCCTTTTATCTGCCTGGGGAAGCAGGAGCAGTGGTGTGGGAGGGAGGCGGCGGGGGTCTGTAGCTATGCCCACGCCTGTGTGATCTACACCTCGATTTTGTCTTCACTCTGTCTCTCTAGTGTATGCACACAAGCAGGAACCCCCCCAGTATTCCCACACCTCCCGGTTTCCATCTGCAATGGTGGTCACAGATACCAGCAGCATCAGTACGCTCACCAACATGTCTTCCAGTAAACAGGTAATGCCGGCAAGAAGATGCGGGGGGAGGGGAGGGGTGACTGTAGCTACGCATGTGCAGAGAGTGTGGCAGGTGTGGACTCAGCCACAAGCGTGATCCTTCTGCGGCTCCCCCGGTACTTGCTAAAGGAATCCCTGAGGTCACAGGGCAAAGGAGATGGGCCACAGCCTGAAGGGGAGGGACTTATGGCTCCCCCCAGCATCCCTAACGAGAGCGCTAGAGTACTGAAGTTTGATCAGTTGCTAGAGACTGGATTACACAGAGCCTGTAGGCACTGAGATTGAGTATCTCCAATGGATTGATCAGTGAGCCACGGAGAAGGCATTTCCAAGGAGGGCTCAGAAAGTCAGACCCCCTGCGGAGTTCCATGCTTGCTTTGCAAGAAGGATCCCTGAGGATTTCCCACCAATAGAGAAAGTGAACGGTGAGTCCTCGGGCTGATTCACCCAGTCCAGGACCCATGTTGGACCCCCCAACGCTGTAAGCTCTAGAGAATGATGCAATTCTGCCAACCCATGGGGACTCCCCAGTAGGCAGCCTGGCCTTGCCAGGGACTTGCATTTACTTGGTGTTTTACAGAGAAACTTAGAGTCAACTTCCTGGTGCATTGAAAGTGGGGAATCCAGAGGCTTAGTCACCATGTCAGTTGATGAGTAATGCCCGTCTCCACATAGAGGGGATGGAGAGTAAAGATGACCCATGGTGAGGCTGCAGCTTGGACAGCCGCACTGGAATGAGACGCCGAGAGTTAGAAAACAGGACAAGATGTCTGAACGCAGGTCACAATTCCAGAGCAACACAATAGGACCTTTTAGTAGCTGGGGTCTGTGCAGTGTGGGAACTGTTTGGCCTTTATTGATTGCTAGATAAGTAGGCGACAACCTTGAACTTCACGTCAGATGCTCTCGGCAGGGTTTGGTCCTGTTGATGGTCTTTCATTTTCCCTCAAATCACACCTCATCCAGTGCCATGTGTTTCTGAGCCAGTTCTTTCACGGGCTCAGCCTTCTCTGTTCTTCCTTTGCCCCCATCTCCTCCTGGTCCTGCAGCGTCAAACAGGTGGGTTCAATTCCTGGCTTTGCCACTTGCTTGGTGACCTTGACCTCTGTGAGCCTTCACTTTCTTCACCTCTAAAACAAGTCATAACATCTGCTTGTTCTGAGGATTTGATGACGTCATGTAGATTAAGTGCCTGGCACATCTTGGATGCTGAAACACATACAACTTAGGCATCCAGGCTCTGGAATTGGGGGTGTTGGGGAGGGAGAGGTGTGTGGGACCTGCTTTGCTACCCTTCTCTCACCCATTGGAAGATGAAAGGACAGCCCCCATTGCCCTGCCCTTCGACTCCCATGTGATTTCCCACTCTTTGTAGCGAGCAGGGAAAACATTTATCTGTGCTCACAAATCTCAATCAGGGGGGCAGCCAGGCGCAGCAGCCCTGCTTGGGAACACCTTCCCCTTTGAAAGGTCTATCAATCCATCTGCCGCTCGGTCAGCCCTAGATGGGGCTGCGATTAATGATTCCTGTCTTTCCCAAGTTGACTTTGATGCTTGCTTGTTGAAACAAGTCCTCTGAATTCAGGAAATGGTCTCTTAATCAAAATGCTTCGAGATGCTCTCTGAGACGCTGCACCCGGCCCCCAGCCGGCTTCTCCCCTCCACCGGACAGAGTGGCCAGCCGACCTTGAAGCCGCACGGACGGCCCTCTAGAACTACTGTGAAGTTGTTTCCGAGTCCCCGGACATTTCAGGAGTCTGTGATGGACTCACCTCTAGGATGATGGTCACGTTTAGTGAGGATGAAACTTCATATGGCACTTTACAGTTTACATTGATACTTCTCATGAAGTACAAAGAAGTACAAAAGAAATGAAGTACTCCTAAGAAGTACAAAGAAATGAACTGAGGCTCAGAGATGCAGGGTCACCTGCCCCAAATCGCTGTTCTTGTGGTCTTTAACGGTCAGGAACAAGAGTAAAACTTAAGCCCACGTACTGTATTCCAGTCAGGAAACTTTCTTCCTACAAACTACAGGAGAAGAGGAAATAGGAAAGACAGAATGAAGTAAAAAGAGGGTAAAGATGCTGTCTCCTGGCAGCAGAAAGGGACCCAAGGTGAAGAAAAGTTGTACAAACTCTGTTCCAAAGGCAAAGGGTCCGGAGTGAGTTCTGGAAGAGAAATGGTGGGAATTCTGCTTTTTTGTTGTTTTCAAGTAGTATTTTCCAGGGCTTCCCTGGTGGCGCAGTGGTTGAGAGTCCGCCTGCCGATGCAGGGGACGCGGGTTCGTGCCCCGGTCCGGGAGGATCCCACATGCCGCGGAGCGGCTGGGCCCGTGAGCCATGGCCACTGAGCCTGCGCGTCCGGAGCCTGTGCTCCGCAACGGGAGAGGCCACGGCAGTGAGAGGCCCGCTTACTGCAAGAAAAAATTAAAATTAAAAAATAAAAACGAAAGTTGTATTTTCCCAAAAGAGTTTCAAGGCTATTGCTAGGAATCAGGGGCCCGTGGCATGAGGAGAAGATTCCACGGTTAAATTTGTTGGGGAAACAGCTGGGCTAAACAGAAATCCCACAGGGCAGGGCATCTCAGAATCTTTCCTGTGCTGATGTGGGCAGTGAATAGAGACCCATCCCGGGGAAGTGCTGCTTTAGAGGCCTCGTAGAATGCTAGGAAAAGCCAACAGGCCTGAGCCAATCCCAGCTCCTTCACCCCTGCTGCACGACCTTGGGCAGTTAATTCAACGGCTGTGAGACTGAGTTGCTTCATCTCTAAAGGGGAAAAATCCCACGTCCCTCTTACAGAATATTCAAAGTGCCTGAAGACCATGCATAGTGCAGAGTCACGTGCTCGAAGTGATAGCTTCCTCCCTGTTCCTACCCCTTTCTGTCTGTGATCCTTTAGGAGACACCTTCCATTAGCTCCTTCAATATTTAACTCGCTGCTTGGTCTGCATGTGATCAAAGGAGGTTCTGACAATAACATTTCTCAGGGTTAGGACCGTCTCTGCAGCGCGTCCTGCCTCTTGGGCACAGGCTCCAGATCCCTGCTTCCCATTCTCCTGCTGGCACGAGGATGCCCCCTCACCCATGTCCCAGGAGAAAAGCAGATAGTTCAGGGCCTCTCAAAGCACCCAAGCCCTTTGTGTGTAGCCAAATGCCTGGGCTTTAGTAGATGTTCAGTAAATATGAATGAATGAATGAATGAATGAATTCAGATCTAGCATTTTTTTGACTGCCTCCCATTTGCCACACAGCACTCCAGATGCTTGTCCATCTTAATTTCCTGGCTAATCCTCCCACCCATCCTGCGAGGTAGAAATTTGTATGCCTGATTTATAGAGCAAAAACCTGAATTTCAAAGATGGGGAAGAATCCGCCCCAATTCACATGATGGTAAATCTGGAGCTGGAGTTCCAGACTTTGGTTCTTCTCACTCCACATCCATTAGACAACACTCACCTTCTAAGATCCATTTTTTTTTAACATTTAATTTTTTTTCTTTTTTTTTTTTGGCTGTGCCGTGCCACACGGCATGCGGGGATCTTCCCCGACTGGGGATAGAACCCGTGCCCCCTGTGTTGGGAGCATGGAGTCTTAACCACTGGAACGCTAGGGAAGTCCTAAGATCCATTTTTAAAGTACTCATTAAAATGACCCAAGGTTATGCCCGTATAAGGCTAAAGCCGGCATTTGACCTTGAATCTGTCTGATCCCAGTATTTTCCATTGTCAAGACAGACATGCCCCAGGGCCTCGTGGATCATGTTTCGGGAACCTCAGGCTGGAACTTTCTTGCTGGGAATCCTTGGCAGCTACTGCCCTCCGTCCTTTCCAGAGCTTATGCCCCATCCCCCACTTCTCAACCCTCGGGTGCTGGCAAGTCACCACCTAAGTGGGTCTCTGCCTGAGCCTCCTGCAAAACGACAGCCCGCCAGCCTGGGAACCAGACCACAGCCAGCACCAAGCTTGGCTAGAACAAGTGTGGGTAGCCTGTGAGCCCACTCCTGTCTCCACAACTTCTCTACCCGCCGCTCCACTTCCTAGTTTACGTAGGGAGAGGTCAGGGGAGGACCCCCGGAGCAGTCGCCCGTCAGGGGTGCTGACGAGAAGGAGGTGGGCGGCCTCGTCGTCATAAATGCCCCACAGCTGCCTCCCACCCTCCCGGCCTTCCCCACCGGCAGCGTGGGCTTATGAAGAGCCCACGTGGGCGCGAGGCAGACCCGGGCTCAAGATTCTACCACTGTCTACCTGTGTGACCAAAGGGAATAGTTTAGCATCTCTGAACTTCAGTTTCCTCACCTTTAATATGAAGATAACGATTCCTCCTTCGTGGGATCACCCAAAGGACAAAACACAATAAAACTTGTAAAACACTCAGCTCGGAAGGCGCTTGGCTGGAAACACCCAGTCCGTGGCAGCTGGGTCAGTCTTGGCTTTCCCTGAGGGTAACCTTGAGTGTCTCTCGAGCTTAGGAAGGAGGATTTTATTTTATTTTTTTTATTTTTCTTTTTTCTTTTTTTAACATCTTTATTGGAGTATAACTGTTTTACAATAGTGTGTTAGTTTCTCCTTTACAACAAAGTGAATCAGTTATACATATGTTCCCCTATCTCTTCCCTCTTGCATATCCCTCCCTTCCACCCTCCCTATCCCACCCCTCTAGGTGGTCACAAAGCACAGAGGTGATCTCCCTGTGCTATGCGGCTGCTTCCCACTAGCTATCTCATTTACATTTGGTAGTGTGTATATGTCCCTGCCACTCTCTCACATCGTCACCGCTTACCCTTCCCCAGGAAGGAGGATTTTAAATGGCAAAGGGCATTTATTTCCCCCTGGTGTCCCACTCAAGATAAAAGGCAGTAATCTTTTTTTTTTACAATTCATTTAATGGCAACGGGTAATCATCAAATTAGCAATGGTTATCTTCAAAAGTGATTACACTAGCTGTGCTACCATTTCTCAAGGTTGATCGGATACCTAGAGCCACAGACATTTCCCACATAAGATTCATCACATAAAGCAGACTTGGTTTATTTATCACCAGCATTTATAAAACCAGACCTAGGAAAAGAACTAGATCTGGGGACACATGCATGGTCTTAATATAGCGAATGTTTAGCCTGCCCTGATTATTTCAAAATCAGAACAACGAGAATATTCGCAGAAAAGGCAGTAATCATACGTAGTGGGTAAGAGCACAGAATTTTCTCTTCTGAGACCCTGGGCACGTCACTTAAAATCTCTGTAAGCTTCAATTCTCTACAAAACTGCAAGTATAATCTTTCCTTGTAATTAATAGAGCTATAATTAATCTAACTTAATAATCATCTGTACTCACTGTCTCCACTTCCTCACCCCCAATTCTCTGTTTTTCTTTTTTTTTAATTGAGGTATAGTTGGCTTACAATATTCTATACGTTTCAACATAGCGATTCACAATTTTTAAAGGTTATACTCCATTTATAGTTATTATAAAATAATGGCTATATTCCATTATCTGTGCTGTACAACAGATCCTTGTGGCTTATTTATTTTATTCATAGTAGTTTGTACCTCTTAATCTCCTTTCTTTTTCCACCCACCTTTCCTGTCCCCACTGGTAACCACTGGTCTGTTCTCTATAATCTGTGAATCTGTTACTTTTTTTTTTACTATATTCACTCATTTGTTATATTTTTTAGATTCCACATATAAGTGATATCATACAGTATTTGTCTTCCGCTGCCTGACTTCTTTCACTAAGCATAATACCCTCCAAATCCGTCCGTGTTGCTGCAAATGGTGAAATTTCCTTCTTTTTGATGGCTGAGGAGTACCCCTTTGTCTATATACCCCCCCACACACATTGTATATATACCTCTCTTGAGAACATTCCAGTCTGGCTTTTGTCCCCACGTTCCTGAAACCCCTCTTGGCCAGCTCACTAATAACCTCCTTGTCACCAAATCCAGTGGTTATCTCTCAAGCTCTATCTCTGACACAGCCAATCACTCCCTCCTCTTTTCACTTGGATTTTAGGACATTACCCACTCCTGGTTCTCCTCCTATGGCACTGGCCACTCCTCCTTTCCTTGGCTGGCAACTCGTCTTTGCGACATCGACTTGTCAAAGGGCCCTGGGACTCACTCTTTGGCCTCTTCTCTTCCATGTTTGTCCCTGGGCGATCTCCAGTCCCAGGCCTTCGGATGAAGTGTCCGCAAAGATGGATCCTGTCATCCTGTCTCCAGTACAGACCTCTCCCCCGAGGGCCCATTCACAAACCGGATGAGTCTTTGGCACATACAGACGCATACCTGACATACCTGACAAGCCTCTCAAAGTGAACCTGCCTAAAATAGCAGCTCTTCATTTTGCCCCAATTCCTCCTGACCCAGATTGCTTCCTCCTTGGGCTTCTCCATTTCCAAACACGATAGCAGTTGTTCCACTGAGATTCCTGAGGGTGCCCTTGATCATTTCCTACCCTGCGCCCCACATCCAGCCCATCAGTAAGTTCTGCTAGGGGTCCTTCAAAACGCATCCCCAGTCCCACGCTTGCCCCCACAGGGGTGGGTGTGCTTTGTTGGCCACACAGCAGCCAGAGTGATCTCTGGAAAAGGGAAATCTGTCACGTCGCTCCCCTGCCAAAACGCTCCACTAGCTTCCCGTTGTAACCAGACTGAACCAGGGACCTCCAAGGCCCTATGTGGTCAGACCACGGCCCTTTCTCCCCCCTCTGTCACACTCAGCTTCAGCTGAACCAGAGCTGAAGCAATCCCACCACAGGACTTCTGCTTCTGCGGTATCTTCTGCCTGGAATATTCTTTCGTGCATATCTTTACCTGCATTCATTTCATTGAGTTCAAACGTCACCACCTCAGAGTGGGGGGATCCCCCTCCCCAATTTATCGCCTCTTCCCTCCAGTCACTGAAACCTCTTAGCATGCTTGTTTTTCTAGAGTGTTCATCTCCTCCTAAACTTTTATGTTATGCATTTTGTTTTATTCATTGTCCAAAACCCTCACTAGAATGTAATCTCAGTGGGGATGGGGACAGGGTCTTGTTCACAACTGCACACACACCCAGTGCCTAAAAAAGGGGCTAAGCATATGGAAGGACCTCCAAACCGTGTGAAATGAATGAATGATGTTTACCTGCCTCAGAGGCTTGACGTGAGCATTCAGTGCCATGATACGCGTCAAGCCCTTACTTAGCGGTGCAGCCCGGCACACAGTAGGACCTCAACAAATGTCAGCTCTTCCCCGTTACGGATCAGATCTTCTTAGGGTGAGGACGTCCTTAACAATCCCCCAGCCGCTACACCCTCCAGACGAGGGCTCTGTAGTCACTCAGAGGTCCTCGGGCAAGGCCCCCGCGCCGCTGGGTGAGCCAGGCCTCCGTTCTGAGGGAGCACAGTGCACCCCTTATCAGATGTTTGTGTTTAGACTCTGAAGGGGGCAAATAACCCTAGTTCCTTTGACAACATTTAGGGCTCTGCCACCATTTTATTATGTGAGCAAACATTTGATAGCTGGGAAGCCCATCCCTAATGACAGGTCATAGAATCTTGCTGGCGTCTCCTTATCTGCTCTTGGTGTTTGCTCTTCTATTGAAACCTGCAAGGTCACAAGCCATTTTCCCTCTCCTCCACCTGAAATCTGAAAATTGGAAAAAGGCTGATAGTGGGGAGTAAAGAAACTCGAGAGTGGGGGCGGGTGGGAGAAGGAAGAGGAGGCAAAGGGTATCAGAGGACCCTGACCAGGGCCTCGAGAGTGAAGAAGGGCCAGAAACCTGTCTCCTCCCGCGGACGCACAGCTCAGTCCTGCTCCGAGGAGCACTGGAGGGGGAGCAGCCCGGTGTTAACAAGGACAGTTACACCAAGCGCCGTGCGGAGTATTGCACACAGAGCAGCCCCTCTGATCCCCCAACAACCTTCATCTTATAAGTGGAGAAACCGAGGCTCAGAGAAAGGAGGTTGACCAAGAAGAAAGCTAGTAGAAGGCTCCTGACCTCAGCGTGATAGAAAGAATGCGGGGCTGGGAGGTCTCCCAGAACTGGTTTGAATCCCCACCCCCACGCTCTCCTAGTTCTGAAGCCTTGGACAATTCACGGACTTTCTTTGACCTTGTTTTCCTCACCTGTAAAATGGACATAATGGCAGCCTCATACAAGGCTACGGCTGGGAGCACTAATTAATGAGATAACAGTGGGATAATAGGCCTTTAACGCGCACACGCACGCATGTGTGTTGGGTGAGGTCTTGAGAAAATAAGCCACTAAGCCGAAGGGCAGAACCTTCCCCTGAGATGTCAACAAAGGGGAAAGAGAAGGAGGAGACAGAGAGAGGAGAAAGGGGACTCTCTGGAAGGCAAGGGCGAGCAATGGTGTTCCAAGACAGTTGAGATGAGGAAGGCCCAGGGCCCTGGGAGCAGAGGCTGCCTCGGATGGGGGTCCGGCTCCTCTCAAAGGCTCCTCCATGCTGGGCAGCTCTCCTGCCCCGACCCACCGGCATCAGAGGCCTTCAGCCCTTGGATCCTGATCCTCTGAGTTCTTGTCCTGACAGTAACAAATGTTGTAGAAAGCACTTTGCAGTTCCCCACGCTTCTCCCCTGATGGATCGCTTGCGAGTACGTGGTGATTTTCTCCTGTGCTTTATGGCCTTGTGGCTCAAAATATATCAGCAGCATCCGCCCAAGCTGGGAGCTGATTAGAAATGCAGGTTCTTAGGCCCACCCCAGGTCCACTGAATCAGAATCTGTCAGTACATTTTAACAGGATCTCTGCTACTCATGGGTCCATCACAGTTTGGGAAGGGGCCTAGGGGAACCCCTGCTCTTAGAGGACTTAGCAAGAGACCCTTGTTTCTGCCAGAAGCAAGAGCTCCCCATCCAGCTGCCATTGCCACCAAACTGAGCAGTTCGTTTATAAACTCACAGGAAGAGGAGCCCAACTTCAGGATAAAGGTCGGCGAGTTATGACTATTCCAAGGTCGGCGGCAGTGCACTTCTCTCTTCTGAAGTAGCCAGGGAAGCCGGCACCTAGGTCTTCCTAAAGGGAGCGTGTTTCAGGACCAGCCCCGTAGGGCTCAGCAGGCACGGGGTCCCCAGGCCTCCAGCCTCAGCTCTTTGCTGACTGAGTTGGGTCTCAACTCCCCCAGAGAGGCCAGACTAATGGCCCAGGTCCCGGCAGATGTACACAGCTGAGCTGTCTCTCCTCTCTCTCTGCAGTGTCCTCTCCAAGCCTGGTGATGGCCCACACATCACTTACTTTGTGCACAGAAACAAGGACCCTATTTTCCACACCATCACCCTCCAGGCAGCTGTCGCGGGGAAAAGCGCAGTGACCTGACAAGCAGCACCTGTGAGAGGTCCCTGCTCACCTGACGTCCTGCCAGCACCTCGGACAATCCTCTCTGAGAGGCGCGGCCCGGAGCCCAGCTTCCCTTCTATGCAGTATTGTCACGATGCCTCTCCCAAGACGTCAAGCTCTCCCGTCTGGTCCGTCCTAAAGGCGGGAGATGAGAAACCGAGGAAGAGGAAGAGAGAAAGCCGGAGCGTCTACATTATGCTCCTTCATCGAACAAACTGATGTGAAAACTTGAATCTGTTACTGAAATGAGGCGAGGAGGACACGTGCTATTGAACTGAGCCAAACACACTGTAAATATCAGCCACCTCCCTCCCCCACCCCCCCATCCCGGCTGATCTGGAGATTTCTTTTAAAGAAGTAAATTTGTCCAATGGGTGTAAACTATAAACTACTGTAATTAAGTGCAATTTCCCCTCTACTTCCTCTCCCCTCTGCCCTGTATATAATACTAAAGTGCCTATCAGTTTCTTCGTAAAGGTCAGAGTTGAATTTTCAAAGTGATTTGCCCCCTCTGTCTTCCCCCACGGAGAAATATCTAAGGTGGAAGTGAAGCCCCTGCCCCCTTCCTCGGGCCCGGGCACACACAGGGACTGTGTATTTTGGACTGTCTGCTAGCTCACTCCAATCTCCTGATGTTAAGACACACCTCTGGATCCCTGGAAGGGCTGAACATAGCGTCAGAGTAATGTCCTCGCTTCTGGTGGGGTTGGGGGATCAGCCAGTACCTCCCCAGGAAACCCCAAGACAGGGACACTGGCTGTTTGATAGCACAAGGAAAAGTTGCCCTTTACGAAAACCTCCCATTAAAACAATTTATTTTGTCACTGCCCAGAGTCTCATATTTCTGTCTGTCTCTGACTCTTCCCCTGCCACGGTTCCTCCAAGAACCCCCGACCCCTGGTCTCCTTGGAATTTTCCACTTACTCCACCAGGCTCGCTGCTACATGCCCAAGTGTCTTCAGGCCGGTTTTAACCGCTAAGGTAAGAAAAGGCTCTTCCCCCAGTCAGACTCCAGTACCTTTGTCTTTCTGCAACTCACAGGAGTAGACATGGAGCCAACTCTTGGTGACTGTTGGTCACAGGAGCAGAGAAAAAGTAGGAAAAGTGGAATCCCCGTGGGTGACATTTTCAACCTCCTTTTAAGCGTTAACTCCAGCTCTCTTCCCTTCCGTAGGGCTGTTAGTCAGGAAAATAGCTCTTCCTTCCCAGGCAGGAAGGTGAAAAGCCAAAAGGTGAAAAGCCAGAGGCCTGAACACTCTGCCAGCAGGGACTTTGCCACAGATGAGCCAGTGTCGACTCCAGGAAGGAGGAGGCTGGACCTGTCCTCTTTGCCGTCTCCTCTTACGTACAGCGTAGACCTACCAGCATGTGGTTTCTGGCTTCTAGACGGAGCAGTTCGCAAGCTGGGTGTAAGCAAGGGCATTGTACCAGCGAGGCCCTAAGCAACAGGTTTTTCAAAATCCCAGTGTAGTGGAAGATGTCATTCTTAGTGAGCCGGGCAAATGTACTGAGTACCCAGGGCAGGGATGGGTAGGTTTGGAAACGCTGACCTCCTTTGGCTCCTGGCTCCCCCAGACAATGTAATTTGGGCTAAAGTGGTCAAGAGAAAATTCATGGTTGGCTTGAAAAGGACTGGGGCCAAGGCCGAGCACCATGTATCAAGAGAGGCCAAGATTTGCTGTCTCTGGTTGAGATGTCCTGTTGGTTGGCTCCTGTGAGTTCCAGGAAGAGGAAGGGGATATAGGTCTCGAGCTCAAGCCTCAACTGAAGCCCTGTGTTTGGACTCACGTTGTTTCTGGGACAGCTAGTATCTGCATTTGATAGATTTTAGATCTTGCGTTATTGCAATAACCCCGAGAATCCAGAAGGTCTTAACCATCCAAGAGGCCATCTGGGAGTTGGGGGGTGGGCAGGTAGGGGGAAATCTCCAGGGAGTTTTCTTTACCAAACCCCACGTGACCCAAGACTTGTAGAAGGTGACCCTGACAGCTGAGAACACCTCCCTTCTAAATCAAATCTCCCTTCCCACTGGCTCTAAGAGGGGCAAGGAGGCTCACTGTGTGTGCATTCAGGTGGGCATTGCCCACTCTGAAGATTCATTTGCAACTAACACCTCCCTATACCTTCCTCCAGCATGTTATGGACCAACATTTCCAGGGTCTCTCTTTACACTCTGAGCCCAGGCTAACAGACAGGTGGTTCTGTATTTACCACGACCCGCCTCCGTCCTCTAGGGTGAGATCTGGGGAAGGCAGATTTCATTTTCACATCCGTGGATAAGAAATGACATCGGTAATGAAGACCTGCCTTAAAATGGATGGACTTGTCCGTGCCAAACTGTGGATTATCTCCCCGCAAAGGCAGAAATAACTGCAGTGTTAACTGCTGGATTAAGGTGGATAAGAACACAGTGTAGACAGCCAGGGAGCTGAGCTTTTGGGTTGGGGCCAGGTCTTTGATATTCTTTCCGGAGCCAGAATGCCTCGATTAGAATCTCCCACTTCACCACTAAACCCCGTGTTCATTGTCCTCCTACATAACATTGGGTGATAATCGTAGTACCTACTGTATACAGTTGTTGAGGAGTAATTGAGTTCATATATGTTAAACGCTTAGACGTGGGCCTGGTACGTTGTGAGAGCGTGTGTGTTAGCATCCTCTCGTCCCAGAGTGCCTCCTCATGCAGTCTTCTGGACTTGGCTGACCTTTCCAGACACCCTCATCACCAGTGTGATGCTTGGTATAGAAAACCGCCAATCACTGGTGAAACGATTTTGCTCATGTCTATGGTATATGACCAATCAAGCAGTGAACCGAGGATGAGTCAGGGAGGAGAGGTCTGAGGAGAGAGGAGAAGCTTGACTGGGGAGTCTGTGTCCTTAGGGCAAGAAGAAGGTAAAGTGTGGTGATGAGTGGGAGGGCCACAGAGAGCCAGGAGGCTGGGACTAAAGGTCCCTAAAGGTTGGGGAGGGGGCAGTCATGGAGGAGGAATAACAGGGAGTGAGGAAGCTGGTGGGTCAGGAAGAGGCAGGAGTGAACTTCTTCACAAGCACCATCAGGGCTGATGCGTCCCCTTTGAATGAGGAAGTAATTCACATAAATGCCATTGAAATCTGTTCTGGAAAATAAGAGATTGCCAGTAATGGACCACATAGTGGCATATAACACATCCATGTTTTTTAATACTTTAAACACATCCCGGTTGTATCAAACAGACTGAATAGTCACTAGAAGCTGCAATCAGCTAAACCAAATGCCTATAAAGCCCCTCCCTGGCTCCCTCCCTCCCTTTCTTTCTCTATGTCTGTCTCCCTGTCTCTCTGTCTCTGTCTCTCTTTCGTACAGAGGTCATTCCAGCTGGGCAAATACTAGATTGTCAGCCAAGATTTATAGCATGACAGTATTTTTTTTTTTTGACAGTATTTTATAAATGAATCTTTGGGGCACGCAGGGCTTCACGCACACCTGGGTGACCATTTTTTTCCTGGTGTATATGGAATGGTACCTGCATGTATATAGAGGAAATACTTTCTAAGGAAGAATGAGCAGAGCAAACATGAGGGGAAACAACATCAAAAGCAGGAATCCTCAGAGCAGGTTTCATGCAGGCTGCACGTGTATAAATATGTTTATTCCAACAGATCACCCGAAATTTCTTCTCCATTTCCACACATTTAATTTTCTCACCAGATACATACTGTTACAGTCCCCAAAGGCAGGTTTCCTTCCTGTGGCCAATTGTCCAGACATCCTTAATAAACCAATTATATTAAAGATTCCCAATTAAGTATGAAAGAGATAAAAATATAAAGCTAGTTGTTTTTTCTTTTTTTTTTTTTGGCTTTGCTGCACGGCATGCAAGATCTTAATTCCCTGACCAGGGATTGAACCCGTGCCTCCTGCAGTGGAAGTGTGGAGTCGTAACCTCTGGACCGCCAGGGAAGTCCAAAGCTAGTTTTCAAAAGACCAAAAAAACAATCGCACTATAAGGAAAGCATGCCTGATTTCCTGAGCCAAAAGGCCTTAGCCTTCTGTATATCCCTTTGCTTTTGGAAATATCATCTAGTCCAAAATAATATTTCCCATTTATTTATTCAAGAAATACTTACCGACACCTACTGTGTGCCAGGCACCATTGTTCTAGACACTGAAGATACATCTGTGAATCAAATAGATAAAAATCCTTGCCCTCGTGAGCTTTACATTCTGGTTAAGGAGATGGGTAGCGAATGCGTGAATGTGTGTATGTGCATGTCAGATGATTTTTTTAAATCTATGAAAAATTCGGCAGGGAGGCTAGAGTAGCTATAGACCTGGGTGAGCGGGAGTGTGGGAGTCAGGGTGCGAACAGAGTGCTGGGAGGTGGTGACAGATGACAAGCACCTTGTCACCATTGTAAGGACTGCTGTAAGCTACTGGAAGGACTTTTATTCTGAGGGAGCTAGAGGCCATCAGAAAGTTGTGAGCAGAACAGGGGCAAGATCTGGCTTACGCTTTAAAAGAATCCCTCTGACAGCTGAGTTGTAGGGAGGCGCCAAAAGTGACGGCAAAGAGACCATCAGGAAGCCATTGCATCATCAGAGCCTGAGACCAGGGCGTGGTGGGTGGTGGAGGTGAGGAGAGGCTGTCTGATCGTGGATGTGGTTTTAAAGGGAGAGGATTTGAAGGCACCAGGGTTTTCTGATCGTTTAGATGTGGCATCAAAGAGGACTCCAAGGTCTGAGGCCTGGACAAATCAGGAAATAGAAATTGACGTTATAGAAAATGGAAAACAATATTACCTGGGCAAAGACTCTATCTCAGGCATCTTGTAAAGTGGTACTTTAGGAAGCATCTGGGTAGTATGTCATGCTGTGATGTCTGCTGTTATCATGTCCCTGAGATGATGTCAGGACTCTCCAGGTGGCAGTAACCTGACATTTGATCATTCATCCAACAAGTGTTTATTGAGTGCTTACTATGTGCTACATACACTTCTAAGTTTGGAAAGAAAAGCAGTTTAAAAAATGTTACTCTTCCCATGGAGCTTACATTCAACTGGAAGGGAGCCAACCATAACGAAATAAACAAATATACAGTATGCCAGGTATTGATTGACAGGTAAAAGAAAGAAGCACAAAGCCAAGAGAGGGGATAGGAGCTGGGAAGGAGGTGGATTCATTTTTGTAGGGGAATCCCCTTGCTTTCCAAGGTGGGATTTCTTGGGGGCATCCTGACTAAAAAGAGAATGCATTTCTTTTTTTTTTTTAATTGAAGTATAGTTGACTTACAATGTTGTGTTAATTTCTACTGTACAGCAAAGTGATTCAGTTATACTTACATATACATTCTTTTTTTGTATTCTTTTCCATTACTGTTTATCATCAGATACTGAGTATCATTCTCTGTGCTCTACAGTAGGGCCTTGTTCTTTATCCGTTCTATATATAAAAGCTTACATCTGCTAACCCCAACCTCCCACTCCATCCCTTCCCCAAGCCCCTCCCCCTTGACAACCAGAAGTCTGTTCTCTATGTCCGTGAGTCTGTTTCTGTTTCATAGATAGGTTCATTTGTGTCATATTTTGGATTCCACATATAAATGATGTCATATGGTATTTGTCTTTCTCTTTCTGACTTACGTCACTTAGTATGATAATCTCTAGTTGCATCCGTGTTGCTGCAAAGGGCATTATTTCATTCTTTTTATGGCTGAGTCCTATTCCATTGTATATATGTACCACATCTTCTTTATCCATTTGTCTGTCAGTGGACATTTCGGTTGTTTCCATGTCTTGGCTACTGTGAATAGTGCTGCTATGAACATAGGGGTGCATGTATCTTTTTGGATTAGAGTTTTGTCTGGATATATGCTCAAGAGTGGGATTGCTGGATCATACGGTAATTCTATTTTTAGTTTTAAAAGAGAGTGTGTTTCTGAATCACCTACACTGGTGGTCAAAGACTTGTTCTCCCTGCTGCCTCCTTCAGTAGAAGACTGTATTAGTTTCCCGTGGCTGCTATAACAAATTTCCACAAGCTCAGTGGCTTAAAACACCAGAAATATATAGTCTCACAGTTCTGGGGGCCAGAAGTCCAAAGTCAGTATCACTGAGCCCAAGCCAGGGGTCAGCAGGGACACACTCCCTTCACAGGTTATAGGGGAGAATCTGTTCCTTGTATCCTCCAGCTCCTGGTGGCTTCCAGGTTCCCTAGCTTGTGGCCACATCACTCCAATCCCTGCCTCCCTGGTGTCATTGCCTTCTCTCCTGTGTCAGATCTCCCTCTTCTTCCTCCTCATAGGGATCCATGTCATTGCATTTAGGGCCCACCCAGATTATCCAGGATATTCTCCCTTCATCACACCTGCAAAGTCTCTTTCCTTTTAAGGTAATGGTTGACAGCTTCCAAGGATTCAGACCTGCTATCTTTGGGGGTCGTTATGCAGCCTAATACAGACTTTACCACAAACCCAGAAAAGAGAACTGAAGGTGACAGTTTCTTTGGCATAACTTTTTCAATGATAATTCACGATTATTTTTGTAAAATAGGTTGCCTTGCCCAGGAAACACAGACGATAATGAGAAAGATGCTTGTTTCTTCATCTTTATGAAATCTACTTTCTATGGGAGCCACACTTTGGAAAAGCTTGAATCAATAAGTAAATGAAAAACTTAAACGTGGTGCTCACGTTTGTATCATGGAAGCAAAACAACAGGCTGCCACTGTAGTGACGGTTAACCATTCATCCACCCCTTTGTTCACCTGGTAAATATTTACTGCTGCCATACAGAGTCATGGTGAGGAACTCAGACTGGGGGGAGTCAGGCAAATCGAAGTTCAAATCCTGGCTCTACCACTTTCTAGCTGTGTGATCTTGGGAAGGCTACTTAACCTCTCTGAGCCTGTTTCCTTCTCTGAAAATTGGGCTGTTGTAGGGATTAAATGAGATACAAGGTGGATCAAGTCCTTCACCAGGTACATGAGAAAGTGTGCACTAAATATTAGTTATTTACATCCAATTTTTTCAGACTATGTGAGAGAGAACATGATGGGCCCCATCCCTGCCGTCACTGAGTGCCTGCCCCCAGCTGGAGTATAAGTTCTGTGAGAGCAGGGACCTGGGAGTTTCATTCACTGTTTTGTCCCCAGCATCTAGCACCTGGTACATATTAGGCGCTCAGTAAATATTTTTTGAGTGAATGCAAGTGTGTATGTGTGTCATGGAGTTTACTAGTTTTACAACTGGAAAATGACCCCAATGTGCACCTGCTACCACCACCCTCAGCACCTCTGTCTGGGGCCTCCCAAGCTTCAAAGGAAGGAGCAAGTCACTGTTATATCTGCTATAAATGGGGACAAGGAGAAAGGAAAGAGATGAAAATGGAGGTCCTAGGTATCGCCTTATGGCTAGTGCAGTACTAGGGTTAGTTAGACCAGCTTGGAACACCCATTCTGGCTTCTGAGCTGGCCCTCAGAAAGGAAAACCAACAACAAAAACAAACCTCTTCTATCTGTGAATCTGATCTTTATACCCTGTCTGCAAATATTCCTATCACCCATAGAAACATAACCAGATTGCAGACTTATCCAAGACAGGACGCCTAGGTTATGTCTGTCTTTACTGGCCTAACTCAGAGCTTCATCCCTTTGACTATATCCATTGTGCATTTTCCATATGCAAAGCATCTAAATGTGGTAGAGGGATACATAATAGATGCCCAGTCACTGATTTATTCAACAAACATCTTTTGCACACTGACTTGAGCCAGGCACAGGGGTGGGTGCTGGGGATTCCAAGATGCCTTGAAGGAGTTCCCAGCCTGGCCAGGGAGACAGAAAATTTTGCAAGTTATTACAATGAATGTGCTGTGTTGGTGTTAGAAGGTAGAGTGGTAGGCCAGTGGAGGAAATTCTGTTTGGGTGGAAATCATCAGAGAAGCTTCCTCGGAGGACACTTGAACTGCATCACAAAGAATGAATGGCAGGGGACTTCCCTGGTGGCGTAGTGGTTAAGAATCCACCTGCCAATGCAGGGAACACGGGTTCGAGCCCTGGTCCGGGAAGATCCCACATGCCGTGCAGCAACTAAGCCCGTGTGCCACAACTACTGAGCCTGCGCTCTAGAGCCCGCGAGCCACAACTACTGAGCCCGCGTGCCACAACTACTGAAGCCCGCGTGCCTAGAGCCCGTGCTCCGCAACAAGAGAAGCCACCGCAGTGAGAAGCCTGCGCACCGCCACACGCGGCAACGAAGACCCAACGCAGCCAAAAAGTAAATAAATAAAATTAAATTAAAAGGATGAATGTCAGTTCACCAAGCAGATGTGGGAGGGGGTGGGGAGAAGACATTCCAGGCTGAGGACCCACAAAATGCAAAGTGAATGTCCAAACCAGTTCCAATGTAGTTTCAGCTCAAATCTTCTGTCTTCTGTGCCACCTGAGACCCCCTGCCTGAACTTATCTTGCCCTGGCTCTGCAAATCATGATCCTGACACAGTGAAATATGTTCTTCAGGCTTCAGGGTCCTCAGGTCAAAGTAATGGGTCACTAGCCAGCCAGTGCCTCTGAGGAGTGAACCAGGGCCTGAGAATCAAATATGTGGGCCCCCCATTTCAGATGAGCAGAGGTAAGGCATGGCATAAGGCATGTGATGTTTACGTCCAGAAACTGCAAAGCCACTAGCTTGCAGAGTGTCATTACCTCTGCAGGTGGAGGGTAATTTTCCTGTGACTCAAGGACTCCTGAGCGGGCTCTGATTGGTCTCTGGGGAATTGTTTTATGACCCAGAGCCAGGCAGCAGATAGATAGGAGATGTGGTTTGCTGGGCAGAAATTTACAAGGCAGGAAATTGCTTCACTGGACACAACCATTCATAAGAAACACCTCTGGGAAAAGAAGCCCAGGCTCCCGGCAGGTCTGCCCTCCGCCGATGTTTACATCAGCAACAACCCGTGTTCCTGGTTACACAATGTGGCAGCGTCACTTCGAGTGGGGGATCTTTGCCCCTTGGAAGAATAAACACATTCCTCACTTGCAGGGGAATTAGCAGACCTCACAAGACTTTTCAGTGGCTCTCCTGGAGGTCTTAATGTCATAAGAAGGTGACTCTACCCGTGATTAGCTCTACAGCCTAACTTACTCCAGATTCGGTTGTGTTTTCTTTTACATGGCAGTACAGGCTAAGATGAAGATACTCCAGCACTGAAGGGTGGAAATGGGGACAATCCAGGCAGTTGCCAAAGCCACGCTAGGTTTCTTAGGAACAATCCAGGGGTTTAGGGGTCATTGGTCAGTCTTTGGGGAGGAGGGGGCAGGGCTGTGGGTTGTTTAGATACATTCCAAAGCCCACGTTTCCATTGTCCCACCAGCTCTTAGCTGAGTTCTAGAGTCCAGATCTTTCAGAACAAGAGCCATCAGATCTGCACAGGTCACGGGGAGGAAAGATAAAGGGCTGTGGCCAGAGTCTCCAGAACCATGGGGGTCTGTCTGGCAGGTTACTAGAGGCTCCAGCCCAGCACTGTTCAGTAGAATCAAGAGCCATGCCTGGGACCTACGCCCCCGGCCCCCACCCCCGCCCCCGTAAACCCCAATGCAGTCCTGGCCCGGCCAGGGGACCTTCCACAGGCTGCCTCCCCTCTCCAAGGCCTCAGGTTCTGCATCTGTGAAATGGTGGGGGGGGGGGGGCCTGGTGCCACTTCACGTTGCTGCTCGAATGTGAGGATTCTATGAAACCATGAGTTTCCTCACTCTCAGGCATGTTTGCACACTTAGGTTTTGGTGCATTGTCTCTGGGGCAGTTGGGCAGGTCAGGGGACTCGGAGGGGAATTTCATTCTATGTGTTTTTAACCTTCCTATGAGGAGTTGCAGGTAATTCGCCATGACCCCAACTTAGTTCCGGACCTACTCACTGTGTCCTTGTGCTATTGGGCATGACGTCCAAGGCAGGAGGGGTCAATGGTGGAAGGCCCTGGACTTGCCCCATCTGAGCTCCTTCTGTTTGCTTCCTGGAGACCAGTTCTTTAATTTTGTCTCCCCCTAGCAAGTTCTAAGGCGGCCCAGACCATGTTACTCTTGTTCACCACTGTACCTCCAGTACCTCGTGTAGTGCCTGGTGCATGCTAGATTCTCTATAAAGACTCGTTGAATGAATAAGCAAATGCATGAGTGAATAAGTGAATTGGTGGCACTTCTTTTAAAAGTTGAAATCCACTGATAGAGTGAATCCATAACAAACCTACTATGGACTTCAGATCACCTAACTTCTGCGTCATCACGTAAGCAGGCAGCCTTGATTCCTAGTTTCCTTGTACAGGTGGAGCAGTTGTGTCAGGAAAAGCAAAGCCTACCAAGGCCATTGCAAGGAAAATCCCTAGCCGAGGACCCTTTAGATAATTGATTCATTAAGTATCCATTTTAGTAGTTATTTTCAACCCACCTCAGGATCTCATACTTACTGCCCTGCTCATTCTCTGTGAAAGAGGCTGCAAAAAGATTTAGAGCCATGGCCCCTAGACATTTGAAGAATAGGATTACTGGCCACCTGATCTCCAAATTCTGCTAGAGGCACCAGGATAAACCCAGAGGTGAAGGGGTGATCCCACAGGGTCAGACTGGAGGAACGTGTGGACAGGGCAGCATAGGACAGACCTAGAGGAGTGTTTGGGGGTCAAGGTCATGGGCCATGCAAGTGTGTTATAGGCCCACTTTGGGTTGGAATGTGTGTATGGGCCTGATGTCCTAAAAGGAATGCTTCTTTTCAAAGTAGGGTACAGGGCAATGAGTCAGGGGGTCCAAGAAGCCACAGGAAAGATAGTTCGTCTTCCTGGAGCATCCATTTTATTCAGAGATAAGTAATTTTTTTGGGGGGGGGTACGTGGGCCTCTCACTGTTGTGGCCTCTCCCGTTGCAGAGCACAGGCTCCGGACGCACAGGCTCAGCGGCCATGGCTCACAGGCCCAGCCGCTCCGCGGCATGTGGGATCTTCCCGGACCGGGACACGAACCCGTGTCCCCTGCATCGGCAGGCGGACTCTCAACCACTGTGCCACCAGGGAAGCCGAGAGATAAGTAATTTTAACTGCATTTTGATATCAAAGCAAATTGATAGGTCGTGGTAGAAAATACAAATTTTACATGCATTTTTAAGATCAAATATGAGTTTTCAAAGAAATGTCCTGTTTGCAGTGATCTAAAACCCCAGGCTCCTTGAGAAACGTGAAATTCACTCTTCTCTGCCACATGGTACTTGAGTAGAACAGTTTCAGAAGCACTGGCTTAAAAGAATCAAGCAGAAAATGCCACCCACTGACAGTGCCTCTACTGTCCACGCACGCTGCTAGACCCCCAGTCCATGCAGTGAAGGTCCCTTTGATGAGACAGTGGCATTGGTACAGCAATGGCCCCTCACATTATCTGGCCCCCCTGGGACCCCAAGAGATCAACTTGCTGTCCTTCTTCTCCAAACTTCTCGGAGATATAAGAGGAGGAGTTACAACCCTGCTATCATTTTCTCTATCCCTGGTGGCCAGCACAGATGTGCTGAGCTGTGTTGGGATGGCCCGAACTCCAGACAGGTGCCTCCATCTCCTTCCTTCCTTCCTTCCTCCTGAGGGCGGTGGCAGCTCTGGCCTCAAATCCCTGGGGAGCCCCAAACCAAACAGCACGGGCACAGCTAACAAGTGTGGCTCTGGTTGGAGTCCCCATGGGGACACGTTTCACTTCCGTGGTTCCCAGGACTAAATGGTTGAGAAATCCTTCCCAAGGAGAGACACTACTTTTTTATTCACATTTTGGAGACAAAGTCACGGAAATCACTTAGGGAAAAGCTAGACGTGCAGATAATTGGTAAGTGGTTAGCTCCACTCTGGAATATACAGAGGTCCACAGTGAATGGGTTTCTGGCTCTGGGGGTAACCACAGTAAGTTAACTTTTGGGGAAACTTTGGTTGCCAGATTCCCTGGGGTCTCCAGCCCCAGCTCCTTCCTCTGACCTCCTGGCAAGTGAAGCTTCTCTGGGTCTCTCTGACTCTAGCGTAAACCCCTGTGAGTGGGAATGGTGTCTCATTCATCTCTGTACCCACTACTGCTTAGCGGAGTCGCTGCACAGAAGGCTCCCTCAAGAAATATTTGCTGGTGATGAGTATGACAGCATTAGGCTAAGTCATTTACCAAATATTTATGTTCTGTACAGTCTGCTGGGCATATAGGGATTCAACGCTGAATAAGAAAAAATCTCTTCCTTCAGGCGGCACATGGCTTAGTAGGGAAGGCTAATAGGGGCTATGACCAGTGCACGACAGAGTAGCGAGCAGACTGGCATCAGCCTCCGCCCCCCCACACACCGCATCCCCAGACAATGGGGGTGCTGCCTGCGCTCTAGCCAGTGGCCTCAACAGCTAAACTGAGGACTTCTTTTTTTATATATAAATTTATTTATTTTTGGCTGCATTGGGTCTTTGTCGCTGCGCGCAGGCTTTCTCTAGTTGCGGCGAGCGGGGGCTACTCTTCGTTGCGGCGTGCGGGCTTCTCATTGCGGTGGCTTCTCTTGTTGCGGAGCACGGGCTCTAGGTGTGTGGGCTTCAGTAGTTGTGGCGCACGGGCTTCAGTAGTTGTGGCTCGCGGGCTGTAGAGCGCAGGCTCAGTAGTTGTGGCACACAGGCTTAGTTGCTCCGCGGCATGTGGGATCTTCCCGGACCAGGGCTCGAGCCCATGTCCCCTGCGCTCGAGCCCGTGTCCCCTGCACTGGCAGGCGGATTCCCGAGGGAAGTCCCTGAAGTGAGGACTTCTAAATCCATCGAGGTGGGCTCGGCCTCCTGCAGCTAAAGTCGTGGGGGACCAAAAGGAAGGTCACATCTGAAGGTGGGCCTTTACAATCACAAGAATGCCCAGAGAGGGCTGGGCTAGAGGTGACCTCTCCATCACCCTGTAGGAAAGTGAGGCCGGGCTAACACCTGTTGAGACAGGTAACTCCCATTTGCCCATTGTCCCATGTTTGCAGAGGAGGAGCAGGGGGCTCCGGGGAATGAGAGGGGATGGGTCACAATCAGGTGAGCCTCCTTTGGATGGCACCACAAGCATTAGCACGGAGATAGGGTGGCCGTCCTGGAAGGATTTATAACTCCAGATTTCAAGGTCTTATCGTAAACAAGCTCTTTCTCAATCTCAACATGTGTGGTGGGGGCGGCAGGTAGGGACGGACCAGATGGAGCCGTGTTGGAGGTGAGACTCTAGCAGAAATGTGTTCCTTTGCTTGTAGCAGAAGAGGGACATTTAGGAGGAAAAGAAGGAGACAGAAATGGAGCTGTTCGTGGTTAATCGTACATAGGACACTGAACTGGTTAATAATAATGGTTAATTCCTTGTCTCATTCCCTGTGGCCCAGGCCTGAAAGGTTACAAACATGCTTTGGGAACCCTAAGGCAAGCCCGAGAGCCAGCCCGGTGGGAGCACTGTCTTACCCAGGTTTCTAGAGACTTCTCCCCCCCTCCACCTCCCACCAAGGTTCCTCACCCAGTGCATTTTATTGCTTGCAGGCGGGGCTGGGGGGCAGAGCTTCTGAGGCAGGAACACAGCAGCGCTGCCCCTGGGGGAAGGCAAACTGCCCCCTGCGCTGCTTTGGGGATGGGGGAGAAAGGGTGAGGCATGGTGTGGAGACCCAGGGAAGCAGTTGGTGGAGGATGAGAAGGGAGGAGGAGATTGATCCTCAGGTGGGACCCTCAGGCCTGTGACTACTGAAGGCACCAGGGCTGCCTTTGTCACCTCTTTCTTCCAGTCTCCCTTGCTGTTCATTCTTACCTGATGCCACCTGAAAAGAAACAGCGCCCAAGGGAACCAGCACACTCCGCCAGCCGCCCTGGGCCACACCCCCGTGGCCCACCCTGGATGGAGGGGGCTAGGTGTTTCCTTCCGTCGCAGGCTCAGCAGGAGTTGAAAGCTGGCCCGGGGAGGACCCCTGGGCAGGCCTCCCTCCTCCTGCTTCTCCCGAGAGACATCAAACACCCCAGGCCTGGGTGGCCAGGCGGAGTTAACAAACACAGCCAGGCTCGGGGGAGGCTCGCAGCCGTCTCCTTCAGGCTTCCCGCTCCAGCCTGAGCAAATGCCCCCTGGGACTTCAAAGCCAGCTGCTTGTTTGCCCGGCCACAGGGCAGCCACAATGCTTTCCCTTTTGACCTACGAAAGCATCGCTGCTGACCGAGACCAGGGAATAGGAACTGTGTCCCCGGGCCCCTGGGCGAACCTCTGGGAAGACTGCCCCAGCCGGGACTCAGTTCAGAGAAGGCAGGCTCCGCCCCGCCACAGCAGGGCGTAACCGGTCACACCAATGCACCGGGGAATGGAGACCACAAGCCCGTGAACTTGCTCTTCCCGCGAAGGCCACCCTTGTTTCCAGGGCCTGCTCATCACGAATGGGGTGGTGTGCTGAGTGTGCTTGTCTGGGCCAGGTGTGTGTGTGCCCACACGCAAGCGTGTGCACAGGAATGTACATGTCTCAGTGATCCCAGACGCCACCCACGGTTCTCTAGGACTCATTCTGAAAACAAATTCTTTTTTTTTTTTTTTTTTTAAGATTTTTTAAAGTATTTATTTATTTATTTTTGGCTGTGCTGGGTCTTCGTTGCTACGCGGGCTTTCTCTAGTTAGGGCGAGCCGGGGGCTTCTCTTCGTTGTGGTGGGTGGGCTTCTCATTGCGGTGGCTTCTCTTGTTGCGGAGCACGGGCTCTAGGCGCGTGGGCTTCAGTAGTTGTGGCGCACGGGCTTAGTTGCTCCGCAGCATGTGGGATCTTCCCAGACCAGGGATTGAACCTGTGTCCCCTGCACTGACAGGCAGATTTTTAACCACTGCGCCACCAGGGAATCCTGAAAACAAATTCTTATGCTTGATCTAAAAACAAGAGCAGAAATGGTGTATGAGAAACAGTAAATTTTTAATAGCAGAAATTATAAAACTTTATTCAAAAATATATTTTATTGAAGTATAGTTGATTTACAGTGTTGTACAGAATTGTGATTCAATGAAAGGTGTACAGCAAAGTGATTCAGTTATACATCTATATATATTTATATCTATATCTATATTCTTTCTCAGATTCTTTTCCCTTATAGATTATTACAAAATACTGAGTATAGTTCCCTGTGCTATACAGTAGGTCCTTGTTGTTTATCTAACTTATATATAGTAGTGTGTGTATGTTAACCCCAGCCTCCTAATTTATCCCTCCCCTGCCCTTTCTTTATGGTAACCATGAGTTTGTCTTCTTTTTTTTTTTTTTAATTTTTATTTATTTATTTTTGGCTGCATTGGGTCTTTGTTGCTGTGCGTGGGCTTTCTCTAGTTGCGGTGAGCTGGGGCTACTCTTTGTGGTGCCCCGGCTTCTAATTGCAGTGGCTTCTCTTGTTGCGGAATACAGGCTCTAGGCACGCGGGCTTCAGTAGTTGTGGCTCGTGGGCTCAGTAGTTGTGGCTCACGGGCTCTAGAGCTCAGGCTCAGTAGTTGTGGCGCACGGGCTTAGTTGCTCCACGGCATGTGGGATCTTCCCGGACCAGGGCTCGTACCCGTGTCCCCTGCATTGGCAGGCGGATTCTTAACCACTGCGCCACCAGGGAAACCCTGAGTTTCTCTTCTATGTCTGTGGGTCTATGAGAAGCAGGAAATTGATTCAACCCATCAGCTCCAAAGGTGGAGAAACCTATCTTAGGACTTATTTACTTACTTAGACTTTATTTACACTTCAGCTTACTTCCACCAGGTCAATGGTGAAACACTCCCATTTTCAGGGACCCTCACTTTGAGGCCTGAACAGTGATCCCAGATTGTAGCATCCAGCACCCAGCTGGACCTTTAACAGGATTTTTTTGGTAATAATTATGATGATGATGACTTTTCCCTGAAGAATGGTCCCCACATATTGTCCATCCCAGGCAAAAGAGGGTATTGAGAGTGTGAAGGCTCTTTCTGAAGATACGGCCCCATGATAGAGGCGGTACAGGGTTGGGGGACATGTGTGGACACTAAACACATCCAGAGGGAATTCCCTGGCAGTCCAGTGGTTAGGACTCGGCACTTGCATTGCAGGGGGCATGGGTTCGATCCCCGATCGGGCAACTAAGATCCTGAAAGCTGCGCATCACGGCCAAAATAAAAACAAATAGATAGATAGATAAGATAGAGGCACCCAGAGCGGGGTTCACATCCTAATGCTGCCACTTACTCCCTATGTGAACATTATTTAACACTCTGAACCTATGTTTCTTTGTCTGTAAAGGGGCTAAAACCTACTGGAAGATTCTACCCTAAGAATCTTCTTAGTGTTTATAGTAAGAGGAAATCGTTTGCCAAAGCATAGCTTTGGGGCGGAAACGCAGGCTTGGGGCTGCAGATCTCACACGTATGATATCCACTGCAGCTCCCTTCACAGTTTAGAGGGGCAGCATCCTGTGTCAGGCAGATTCTTAACCACTGCACCACCAGGAAAGTCCCTTTTCTCTCTTTTAACATACAAATAACACATTTTCAGTAATGTAGTTCAGATGAAAAATGTGTGGGCTTATCTAAGTCCCCCAATATTATTTTTTGATCCCAAATTACTCTATAGGTTCAATGCAATTCCAATAAAAATACCAACTTGGTTGTATCTGTGTATAGGAAACTTACAAAGCTAATCTTAAATAACGAGAGACAAGAGGCAAGAATAGTTAACACAATCTTGAAGAAGGAGGAGGCATTTGCTTTACCACGTGTAAAAAACTTTTAATAAAGCTATAATAACTTAAATGGTATGATTTTGACACACAGAGAGATAAAGAGCTCCAATAGAATGGAATAGAGAGCTCAGAAATAGACCCATGAATATGAGAATTTGGTATATTATAGAAATGGCATCACAGGTCACTGGGAAAAGGATGGACAATTCAATAAATGGTGCTAGAGCAATTGATTATCAAAATGGAAAAATAAAATAAATTTAGCTTCCTACCTCACACTATATATAAAGAGCAACTTAAAGCCTTTGATGTCAAAAGACAAAATTTTAAAGCTTTTAGAAGAAAATATTGGAGAATAGTTTTGTGCCCTTGGGGTAGGGCAGGATTTCTTAGGTAAGACCCCCAAAGCACAATACTATAAAGGATAAATTTGACTATGTTAAAATGAAAATTTAATACATTAAGTAAGTTTAATGTATTAATTATATTGAAATGGAAAAAACACTACAAAGTTAGAAGTCAAACCACAGAGGGGAAGAAAATCTTTACAATGAATGCTACTAACAAAGGATGAGTTCCAGATTATACAAGGAATTCTAACAAATCAATAAGAAAGAGACCAACAACCTAAGAGAAAAATGTTCAAAGAATATGAACAGGTCACAGAAATGGAAACCCAATGGGTAAAAAATATATGCAAAGGTATTAGACCTCACTAATATTTTGAAAAATGTAACTTAAAACCACAATAAGAGAGACTTTTGTCATCACTAAGATGACAGTAAAGATTCTTTTTACAAAAGTCATAAACTCACAAGGATAAAGAGAAAGGAAAAGGAGACTACAGCAAATTTTGGAAATTTTGGAAGCTGGAAAGCAAATAATTGAGAGATAACTCACTCCGTAAACCTAAGAAAGCTGAATCCCAATCCAGAAGTGGAGAAAGCTAGGAAGTAACCCATGTTATTCTACCAAGTACTTCAAACAATGAGGATGAGTGAAGATGGAGTGAAATATATCTAGATCAGGTGGAAATCTTTAAAAAGCCAATAGGTTCCCAGATTTTTTCCCCCTTGCTTCATGCAGCCGGGACTTTGAAGAGAATAAAAGAGAGAGTTTCTGGAAAAGAAAACAACAGACAAAGCTGAGGTCAGGTTATTATATGGAGAACAAGAGGATTAAGTGCATGTTCATATACCAAGTGCTGATGAAGTGAAGGAAGCGTTTACCCTCCAGGAAGGAGATTGGGCAGTGTTTCCCTAGGGATTCTGACTAGTCCAAGAGAAAAAGCTTAACACTTCTGACATCAGGGGTTCACCCAAGGAAATGGCATAGCCAGGTAAATCTACAGTGAGCCCCATGACTGGCAAGCCCTACTCTCAAGTTCAGAGCTTTCAATCAGTTTTTAAGTTGCCCGTATTTAAATATTAGAGAGCATCCAAGAATCACCAGACTCCTAAGGAAGACCTCTAACATGAACAATAGAGACCAAAACAAATAGGAAAAAGCAAGCTGGAGACAACAGATTCTATTCAGGAAAAGGAAGCTAAAAGCAAATAAACAAACAAAATATAAACAAATGAAAAAGACTATAATGATTATTCTTAAGAGGTAAGAGTAGATAGTACATCCATAAAACAAGAGCAGGAAACTGTAAATGGAACATTCAGACAATTTTTAAAAACAAAAAATTAGAAATTTTAAATATATACGATAACATCAATGGAAAACTTAAAGAATGAGTTGGAAAATAAAGTTGAAAAAATTCCCAGGAAGTTGAATAAAAAGACAAGGAAAAAAAAACATAGAAGAGAAAATAAAATAAGAGGACCAATCCAGGAGGTCTAATATCTGAGTAATGGGAGTTCCAGAAAGAAAGAACAGAGAAAACAAGAGAGGAAATTCTCAGATAAACAATCCAAGAAAAATTTCTTAGAAGTAAAACATGACTTTCCATATGGAAAGGGCCCACCAAGTATCTCGCATATTAATGAAAACAGATCCATCCACACAGACATATTATCAAACACATAAAAACACAGAATGGATTCAAACAAACTTCAGAAAAGTGGTTACTTCTGAAGGATGAGAGGTGAAGAATAGGAGTGGGGAGGGATGCAGAGTGGGTTGCAACCAAATCTGTAAACTTTATTCAAAAAAAACACAACAATATGGCAACATGTTAACATTTATTAAATGTAAGTGGTGATATATGAGTATCTGTAATAATCTCTGGACTGTTCTGTTTATATTTTATAATTAAAATATAAATGCAATGGGGCTCAGGAAAATATATAAGAATAATCATAAAGGCCTTATTCGCAACAGCTAAGAGCTGGAAAAAAAATCAAATGTCCATCACAGGAAAATGGATAAGTCATGGTATATTCATACAATGGAGTGGTATTCAATTAAAAAAAAGGAATGAATTACTGACACATGAACAATGTGAATGAATCTCAAAAACATGTTTAACAAAAGGAGGCAGATACAAAAATGTGTGGCATCTGGCAACAGGCAAAATGAAACTAGGGTGATAGATAGAAGTCACAATTGACTAGCAAGGAGAAGAGGAAGACTGGGGGGGGGGTTGAATGGAAAGGAGCAAGAGGGAACTTTCTGGGGTGATATAGCTGTTCCTTACCTAGTTTTGAGTGGAGGTTACATGAGTATATACAATTATCAAAACTCACTGAACTGAACATTAAGATCTGCATTTTCTTGTCTGTAAATTATACTTCAATAATGAGTGAATGAATGAATCAATGAATTGGAAAGGAAAGGTGGCAAAAGGGAACTTCAAAATTATGTTTTGGATAGAAGCTCATATCACTCTGTGACGCTGTGGTGTCCATAATGTAAATCCCCACTCCGGGGTGGGAGAGCCAATGTTCATAGATGATCTAGGTCTCTTTCGTATTTTCATCTTTTTATCTGCTCCAGAGCCCACGTGCAGTGGTACCAGAGTGATGGTCTGTTTCAGAACTCTGGGCAGAGCTAGGCAAACTGATTCTATTAAACTACAGGAAAGTTAGAAAGAAAATCCACAGAACTCAGACCTCATCTTGGCCAACATCCGTCTGATCCATGAATGTCCCACCCAGCATCCCTGACAAAGGGTAAGCCAGTCGAATGCTTGACCCTCTGCAGAGGCAAAGAGCTCCCTCCTTCCCAATAATAATAACAACAACATCAACTGCCCTTGTGCCCTGCAGTGTTCTAAGCCCTTTGCATGTATTGACCCAAATCAGCTCCTTCCAAATTTGGCCAGCCCTTCAGAAGAAGGTTCAGACAGGACTCCAAAATCTCCCTCCGGTCCTCAAAGGTCTCTTAACTAAGGGGGAAATGAGAATTTTCATCTTGGAATGGGTTGCCCATGGAGATTATAAGAGAGGAAAGAGTCAGTATTCATTGTGTTATGTGTTTATCACCATAAACACAGTCTATGCTGGGCTCTGAAGAAATAGCAGTAGTAATAGCTCACATTTATTGAAGCATATACTCACTTTACATGCGTTTACCTCACTTAATCCACATAACAACCCTGTTTTTCTACAGATGAGCAACTTGCTGCTTTGAAAGATTAAGTAATAATCCTAAGGTCCCAGAGCTAGTAGCCAGCGTTCTAGCTCAGGCTGTCTGACCCAGAGGCTGAGCTGTTAACCAGTCTGCACAAGTTTTCAAAGTTAATGTGTTTCTGAGAAGAGTGTCATGGAAAAATATCTGGACCAGGAGGGAGAAGACCTGAGCTCTCCTCGCTCCTCTACTCCTTTCTCTGTGAGTTTGAGCAAACTGCTTTCCTCATTTCCATAAGTCTGAAACAAGATGAAACTAGATGACCCCTAAAGCCCAGGCCTAACTCTAATCATTTATGATCCAAGCTAAAGGTGTCTATAATCCTTTCCCATCTTATGAATGTACCCAGCATAGCATTTCCTGGGGCATCCAATTAACATACGGAGATAGTGATGATAGAGAAGAAGGAGAGGAGAAGAGGAAGAAAAAGAAGAGGAAGAGGAGGAGGAGGAGGAGGAGGAAGGAGGAGGAGGAGGAAGGGGGAGAAAGGGAAAAAGAAAAGAAGAAGAGGAGGAAGAAGAAAGGCATGAATGAATGAATGAGTGAAGTGGAATCTTCAGCATTTTCCTTTTCAAAAGGCTGTCCCTGGTCAGCTATTCCTAGAAAAGGAAAGAAGGTTCTTGTCTCACTTGCTTTTCACCAGTTGGCCTCAAATCTCGGGGCATAAAATAATAAAGCCAGCTCCAACCCCAGCGCTTTCCCTCAAGGCCCAGCTGTAGGCTAGAAGCAGAAAGTGAATATGTGAAGAGTGGCCAATTAGTTCCCTGAGTGCCCTCCTGACCTCTGACCCCTGCTGGGCCACCCCATCCATTAGCTGTCCTCTTCCCCCTCCACCCTCCTCTCTCTCAGTTTGAATCGCTGTCCCGCCATTCTCTTTCAGCAAAGAAACATGCTCAGGCATTCAGCCAGCCGCTGCCACTTTCTGTTCTTTTGTCTCCTCCCTCTGTTGCCCTTGTTGCTAACCTGGTCACCACTACTTGACCCTACAGCTGGGCTCTCTCCCCTTCCTGGGGTGGGGAGGGCCAGTAACCGGAGGCAGGGCTTGCTGGGAAGAAGAAGGTGAGCTCTTGCTTTTCCTTTCACTCGGGTTTCATTCCACAGACTTGAATTTTAGTCCTACTCCTCAATGCAAGAAAGACCCTGTAATGCTTTCTCTGGGCTGATGATTTCTTTCAAAGGCAAGCGTTTTGAAAAGTCCATGTGGGCGAAGGCAGTAGTATGTTCCTTTGAGATGTTGGCTATTCCTCTATGAGATTGGAAAATATATATATATATTCCATTGATTGGGAGGGGAAAGGCTACTTCAAGATTATGGGTGTGTAAGTATATATCTGTGAAAAAATACAAACCAGTCATCAAAAGAGGAAAACAAACTGCTTTATTGCACTTGGAAAAAATCTACCAAGCGTTGATTACATCCACTAACTCTTTAGAATTCTAGCTCAGAGAGCAAAGGAGCTGGTGATGGAGTTTATTAGAAAAGGGTAAGCACTTGGGATTCAGAGCCATTAAATCCAGGTCCTGCCACTTGCCAATTACACACATCATCTCATTTAATCCTCATAACAAGCGTGAAGTAGATATTATTAGCAATTATCATCTCCATTTTACAAATAGAGAAATGAAGGCTAAGAGAAATCAAATTATTTGTTCAGGATTGTAGACATGATAAATGTCAGAAAAGGAATGTGAATGAGGTCTATATGACTCCAGAGTTTTTAAAAGCTGTGCCGTATTTCCTCCAAGTTATAATTACCTAAGTTATTAAATCTTAATGAGCTTCGGTTTTCTCACCTGTAAAACAATCATCTGTAAAGCACCTAATAGTAATGACTAACAACTCCTGAATGCTTTCTATATGCCAGGCATTTTCTAAATGCCAACATACCTTATCTCACTTAATTCTCACAAAGTCCTAATGAATAGGGACTATTTTTATCCCCATTTTACAAGAGAAACTGAGGCTTAGCAGTGTGAAGAAACTAACCCAGATCACACATGGCTATTAAGTAGTGGAGCTAGGATTCTGATTTGAGCCTGTTCAGCTCCAGAGCCCATGCTCTTTCTACTTTCCACTCTGGGACAGCTGCCTCAAAAGGGCCTGCTGAGAGGGCTTCCCTGGTGACGCAGTGGTTCAGAGTCCGCCCGCCGATGCAGGGGACACGGGTTCGTGCCCCGGTCCGGGAGGATCCCACATGCCGCTGGGCCTGCGCGTCCGGAGCCTGCGCCCCGCAACGGGAGAGGCCACAGCAGTGAGAGGCCCGCGTACCGCAAAAAAAAAAAAAAAAAGGCCTAGTGAGAAAGATACTTGTGTATACACAAGAGGGTTCCAGGAATGTAGGGAAGGCTGAGGGTGACAGGGACAGCTTTATGGAGAATGTACAGGAGATTCACTCGATGGAAATTCACTTTAATGCCAGAAAGGCTCAGAAAAACATCTGTTTTGTAAAGTGAAGTATATATGTAATTATGTACCAGTGTTTATGCTGAAGAAGAGGGCAGAGTCCTTGTCATAACCGTGTCCAATAAATAGTAAGGCAGGTGCTGTGTCTTACTCATCTTGGTCCTACTTCCCCCCTCCCACCCCCTCCCACTTCAACAGCATCTAGAATGGTGCCTTGCACCTAGTAGGCACTCACGTGATAGATATTTACTAAATGAATAAGTGAATGATACCTCAGGAAGGATTTGGTTAGGGGTAAACAGCTTTCCTGGTCTGGGGCTGCTGCAGCCCTGCAGCAGGAAGACCCTATTCTCTCTCATCTTTCTCCCTGTAGCTCCCTGGCAAGCCCACAAGCTGCATGGTAGGGGGCCCACTGTACCAGAGATGATTTATGGTTCTTTGTTATACAGACCCTTTCACATTCCTCCCCCATCTTCTTTATGCAGTCAATCATAATATTTAAATCAAACTTTGGGTAGTGAACTATGGCTCACAGTCTTGAAGACAATTGTTCAGGACACACAGACAACAGACCGAGTATTGAGATCTATAAAAAAGACCACCTCTCCACTGGGATTATCTTAGAGTCCGCTGCTTTTCCCCAGGATCCAAGGAAATGACTTTATTTCCACCTTAAAGAATGCCAGGTACTCCACCTGAACAGTGAAAAGGAAGGGACAGGCAGCTAACTGGCTATGGGAGGCATTGCTTGGGAATTTCTCCATAATCAAAACAGTAGAGTCCCCAAGGACTCGACTCTACTCTGCCTTTGTATTTCAGTCTGGGCTGCAGCATACCTTTGCAGAGATAGCTAAGGCATCTTCCTCAGTGCTCCGGGAACCCCAGCTTCATTGAGTCAATCTGCCTTCAAAATGATGGTGGCAAAGTGAAGTGAAACTTGGTTCTTCACGCTAGTACTATAAACTGAGGTTACACTAATCAAAATACATCCTTTATCGTGGCCATTAGAGTAAAACAGGAGTAAGCATTTCCTTCCATCTGTCATTAAGTCTGTTTTCATCACATCACTCATGGGATACTCTGGCATTATCTTGACTATGTCAATATAGTCAATAGAATTGAGACAAATTCTTGGGCAACAATCACATACACGCTCATACAAAATCTTGTGCAAATGGGCACTTTTGATTTTATTTATTGATTGTTATATATCATCACCGATTGTGAAAAGAACTATGGCCGTTAGGTACTAACATGCCATCCATGATTTTTTTTTTTTTTTTTTTTTTGCGGTACGCGGGCCTCTCACTGTTGTGGCCTCTCCCGTTGCGGAGCACAGGCTCCGGACGCACAGGCCCAGCGGCCATGGCTCACGGGCCCAGCCGCTCCACGGCATGTGGGATCTTCCCGGACCGGGGCACGAACCCGTGTCTCCTGCATCGGCAGGCGGACTCTCAACCACTGCGCCACCAGGGAAGCCCCCAACCATGATTTTTTAACATGATTTTTTACAACCCAGACGAGTAGGTGATGCCTTCTCATTTCTTACTGCAATGATGCTAAATAAACTCACTGCTTCTCTCTGTGCTTCAGTTTCCCTCTGTTGACAATTAGGAGATGAATATTTTGCTGCCCATCCTCCTAAAAGACAATGCAATGTAAACAACAGAGGTATTTCATAAACTAATGTGTTCAAAACCAGTTCGGCATACCTTTTAATTTCAGTGAACCACATCATACTTTGGATGTACCAAGGAATATTGAATAATACTCTTTGGTAAAATAATCAAGCCCCTTGTACACTGGGTTTAAAACATTCAAGTTTTCAAGTAATACATTTGCTTAAAAGAGAGGTTCAGGGCTTCCCTGGTGGCGCAGTGGTTGAGAGTCCGCCTGCCGATGCAGGAGACACGGGTTCGTGCCCTGGTCCGGGAAGATCCCACATGCCGCGGAGCAACTAAGCCCGTGAGCCATGGCCGCTAGACCTGCGTGTCCGGAGCCTGTGCTCCGCAATGGGAGAGGCCACAACAGTGAGAGGCCCGCATACCGCAAAAAAAAAAAAAAAAAAAAAAAAAAAAAAAAAAAAAAAAAAAGAGAGGTTCAGTTAAACTTGCCAAGTTCCTTGGGTTCACTCTATGCACTTGGTGGTATAAAATATTTTTATTACATATATTATCAGCCGAAACATTTATTGTGTACTGTCCTTGCTTCCCACTCCTTAAATGCCAGCATTTACCTTTGACCTATATGATGTGAACATTTTATGGTTCATTCCAGATGATTGTTTCTGTTTTGTTATCTGCAAAATAGAAGTCTATGCTGTATAATCTATAAAAATATTGAATCACTATGTTGTATACCTGAAACTAATAAAATACTGTAAGTCAACTATACTTGAATAAAATTTTTTAAAAAGTAATCTCTCCCAAAGCAATCAGGTAAAACAAAAGACATGCATTGAAAAGATACATGGAGAACAAGATTTTTTTAAATATTAACTCTTTCCACACTTTGTTAATGTTCACACTATTCTGATTTTGCTTTTTCCCCAAGAATTTTGTCCCCCAGACTGAATAATAATTCTGTATTAGCTCTGCAGTTCTCAAACTGTGCCCCAAGGTACCACAAGGTGCCATAGCAGCAAGCCTATGGGGGAACATAGAATATTTTTTAAAGTTTCAAAAGCAACACAGTGACACTCAACATCTGTCAGAATTCATGTGAACTTCTAGTACATAGTAGATCATGGTTTCAGCATTAGCCCATCATCCTTTTGATGTTATGTCTTTGAGAAGCTGGGTTTTCTGCAGTTGTGATGAAAAGCAAGTACTGCGTGAATATTGGTGTGGAACAGAAAATGAGCGTGGCCGTGTCTGATCTGAGCTCATGGTTTGAGAAGTACAGACCTCAGCAGGCTCATCCATCCCATTAGCAAGTAATCGTGATTATTTAACAAGAAAATAGGAATATATTTTCTCTTTCAATTCATAAGTACTTTTTAATGGCTACTAAATTGTGAAATCATATATAGATGTTAAGAGATTTGGCTCTAACAACTCAATAAATTGAATTATTACGTTATTTCTTTTGGCCTGAGTTGCCATGAAAAAACTACTGAGACACTAAGCACAGTTAATCAAGAAAGTTTGAGAACCTTGGTTTTTTCAATTGTAACTTGAGTCTAATATTAGTATCTAAGGCCCAGGGTTGCAGTGAGATTAAATGGGTTAATATACGAACGATATTTAGGATAGTATCTGGCAAGTCATTGCAGTAGTAGTATTTGTTACCTAGGATGGTTTTTAATCTTTCTATGTGATAGAAAAAAAAAAACCCAGTTTTGGAGTATGTCTGTATAAGTAACATCAAAGATTTATAACTGCCATCATAATCAGAAATTTCTATTAAATTAACTATCTGGGAAGAGAACAGAAATTACTCCATTTAAAAGTTTCTTTATTTCTTTCATTTTTCTGTCTCCTGGCATTTACATCTTCATCCAATTATGGTTTTTTACCAACTAGAAACAGAATTTGTCTCTGCTACATACTAGAGAGCCTTTTATTTTATTTATTTTTTTGAATGTCACATTGATTTTTATTTCAGTTAATTACCTATGTTTTAGTGTGCTTTTCTTTTTATACATAGAATATTTTGAGTGAGTAATAGTCTTTAAATGGTTATAGAACTCTCTTGCTTAGTTTTAAGAACAGAAAACCTTCATTTTTAATTAGCTATATATTTTTAAATTTTATTTTATTTTTATTGAAGTATAGTTGATTTCCAGTGTTGTGTTAGCTTCAGGTATACAACAAAATGATCCAGTTATACATGCACAGTTTTTTAAAATTGCTACCAAAAACCCTTTTTCAACAGGTTTACATCTTTTCAAAAAGAATTTTTGAAAAAACTTTGTTCAAGGAAACATCTAATAAGGTTTTTGCCCTCCTGCCACCTCCTACTCCCCAACAATGACTTTCCATACACCATTTTGCCAAGGAGGCAGGCAGAATTAACTTGCTATACATTGATTACAGCCCTCGTTTTGCTATATAGCCTAGCAAACTCCTCAGAAATGCTTTAATAAGCTTTTCTTTTTAACTTTTTATTTTTATGTAATCTCAGACTTACAGAAAAGTTGTAAAAATAGTACCAAAAATTCCTGTGTACATCTCACCAAGATTTCCCAAATATCGGTATTTTACTACATTTGCTTTATCATTTACTTTGATCATTTTGTTAACATGGTGCCTGCCAATTTCTCCACTATAAATTTACTACTTTTCTCTTTGTAATTAATAATATCTTGTGAGAGGACTTCCCTGGTGATCCAGTGGTTAGGACTCCACACTCCCAATGTAGGGGGCACGGGTTCGATCCCTGGCTAGGGAACTAAGATCCCACACACCGTGGGGCAACTGAGCCCACGCGCCTCAACAAAGAGCCCGTGCGCTGCTACGAAAGATCCTGAAACTAGGACCTGATGCGGCCATAATTAATTAATTAATTAATTAAAATAATAATAATAATATCTTGTGAGAACATGCTTTGCAGCTATCTAAATATCCTGTTCCTCATCCAAATTTCACCTACTCATTCTACCATCCATTGATGATTCAATTATTACTATGATGGTTGCCAAATAGTGATCATTCCTTCTAAATTTATTAGCTGACATTCTATTGACTCACTTTCCCTTCCCCCACATTATTTACTCTTTCATTTATTTATATGCCTATGTGTTCTTATTTTACTCAGTGGGTTGTAATGCATGACTATCAGCGTTTATTTTTATGTTTAATTGTCCCAGATTTGGCTGGTACTAGTCCCTTCAGTACAGCTCTTTTTGTCATTCTGACCTGTCCTACCATTCTTTGAGCATTTCCTAATTTACTAACTTAATACGATGTTCAAAGTTCATCTTGTTCTTTCCCAGCTCTAGCTCTAGAATCTGCCAGTCCTCCAAGGGGCCTTGGTTCCATTTAGCAGCAGAGTTTAGAAACCAAATTGCTCCTGGGGTGTCATTGCTTCTGGGCTTTCTCAGTGGACAAGGCTGTCATGTCCAATTCTAATCCAATACTATAGAATTCATTCTACTCTTCTCTCTTTCCATATTTGTAATTCTCTTTTCTCTCAGTGAGAAAATTGAATCTCATTGTTTATATTTATACATTTACTTCTTCACCCAATCTCAGATTACACAGAAAGTAGTTTTAGAATTGCTACCAAAACAAAACAAAACCCAGCCACTGCTAAAAACCAAACCAATTTCATTTTAACATTCATTTACAATTCATTTTTTCTTTAGTCTGAGAGTATATAGCAAAAAATATTGTATTCTAAAGTTACTTGGTTTGAGTTAGTTTTCCCTCCCACACAAAAACATGTGCTTTTCAATGTGTTTATATTATTCATTTAAAACCATTAGGTTGATTTGTTTGTGTTCCATTTTTAGGCTTTCCCCCTATTTGTGTGTGTGTGTGTGTGTTTTACTTAATATATGAATTATTAGCATGGATCCAAAAGACAGAACTATATAAAAAGGAGTATTCAAGAGAAATGTCACTTTCCACCTTCTACTTACCCTTTCAACTCATCCCCAACCACCTCCTGTAAGTAACAGTAATCTCATTAATTTCTGGTTTATCCTTCCTGGTTTGCTTTTTGGTCAAAATGCAGGCACTTGTGTATTTTCTCACTTCCCTTTTTTTCTTACACAAAAGGTAGCATACTATAGATACTCTTTTGTACTTTGCTTTTTTTCACTAAATAGTATATCCTAGAAATTATTCCTTATCAGTTTGCAAACATCTTCTTCATTCTCTTTTACAGATGTGTAGTGCTTGATTATGTGCTTGTACCATAGTTTATTCAACCTCTCTCCTCTACATGGGCATTTGGGTTGTGTCTCTTAGTTTGCAAATACAAACAGTGCTGCAATAATTAACGTCGTGCATATGTACTTTCATATTGTTGGAGGTGTATATTTATGGTAACTTCTTAGAAGTAGAATTACCAAAGTAGACACTTTTGAAGTTTTTTAGATGCCTAATAAGGTTTTAATGTAGAGATTTAAAATAGATCTGTGATAATATTTATTACATATTTGTTTACATAGGTGTTTTGTTTTAGATTTTGAGTTACCAGTTACCATTTGTCATATCTTAACAAATGTGTTCTGGTAATTATAAGCAATTGAATAACAAAATTCGTCCTAAGTAGTTTTAGATTTTGCACGTATTTATTTAATTAGATTTTAGCTCTGAGAGTAATGATGTGCAAAAATAATGGGGTGGGGGAGGAATCCCTTAGATCTGAAAAACAATACTTATATAAGGATGGATCACATTCTGCCTGTGGGAATGATCCGGGACATAATATTTTTACATCTCTAAGGAGGAGGTATTTCCTCCCAGCAGAGTTGATGATCTGAAGTCACTGGAAACATGATGAATGGTAAAAGGAGCTGGTCTGCTGGTGCTACAGGGCTGGTTAATTATACTGTAAATCATGCAAACACCGACATGTTGAACAAAAAGCTTCTCTAGACATCTTCTCCTTCTCACTAAAAGAACAGTTCTTTAAAGAAATAGACAGATTAGTAATTCTCTTAGACTGAGGATGTACAAAAATGCTGACATTTAGCCCTAGAGAGACAGAGAAGCCATTTATGGCTTTGAAGTCTGTAAGGCATTTAAAAAATGCTTTGTAAATATGCTTTGACACTCTTGATTAAGCATTGGAGGAGTAAGGACAACTAACTCCCATCTCTACCGTCTGTGATCAGTATAATGACATTATTCTGGAGTTTTATTATTTGTGTCTTTCATTTGGGAGTCCTCCTTTATATAGAGTCCAGGATTCATCAATAATTCTCTACCCCTTAGAAAGGTAACTATTTCATTTGGAAACCTTTGTGGGATTTGGGCTTTCACAGATGGAGATCAAAGATAGAAATTAGTCCTCTGCTCCACTGCTGACCAATCCTGTCAACAGATCCTCCCTGTCCCCTTGTTTTTTCCACTGTAAAAGGAAAAGAATTTCTCTGTGGCACAGATAGCGATATTTTACCACATTTGCTTTCTCATTTATACTTTATTGTATTAACATAGCATCTGCAAGATTTCTCTACTGTAAATTTGCTATTTTTCTCTTTGTAATGAATAAATACCTTGTGGGACATACTCTGTGAATATGTAAATATCCTGTTTCTTATAGGTGGTGAAGAGTTTCAGGAAGAGGCCTCAAATTCACAATAGGGTTCCTCACTAGATCTCCCTAAATACAGTATTATTTAAACCACCTCAATCCAAACAGTCTATACCCAAAGAAAACCACAAAGTTTCATTTGTTACTGCTTTAATTTTGGCATCAATAATACGAGGCCATGCAGCCTTGCTTAAAGACCTCAAATTTTGGAATCGTACAGATTGAGTTCAAAATACAGCATGCATACTTACTACCTGGATGACCTGAGAGGCAAGTGACTTAATGTCTTTGAGCTTCAGTTTCTTCCTCAGAAAAACGAGAATAATTATCAATTGCACGGAGTTGGTATGAGAGTTCAGTGAGCTCATATAATATGAAAGGCATTCTGAACTGTATATGGCACACGGTAGGTACCAATAAATGGTAGCTATTAATAAATAATAGTGAGGATATTATTTTGGTTAGTTTTGAACCCAGGTGAAATTTCTTTTTTTGGATGGAGACCTGCTGCCATATTATACCCTGTACTGTTGATCCAGCCTTAGGTCAGAGCGGATTTAAAAACAAAAAGGATATCCTTCCCTGTAAATTCTCCCCAGGTAGTTTAATTGTGTGGTCTATGGACCCAGAGTTTATGCCAACTCTTTACTTCAGAGTGGGCTGTCCACTTAAGAGTTTAGTAAGATGATTCCAGAGCCCTTTATTCCGACAAGACTGGAGTGCCACCGTGAGGTCAGCTTTGGTCCTGGCGATGTTTACTTGAATTCTGTCCTGATTACAAGCATATTTGAGTGGTTACATTTACATTGCGTTAAGCTTCCATTAAAGCCTGAAAAGAACATGTTATACTTTTGACTCTTAACATTTTGTACATTGGACTCTTGATGGCAAAACAGAAATGTACAAAAAGCGTAAGAATCTGGATCTCTTAAGTACTTGATTTGGATTTCTAAAGTACAAGAGTATGGGTAAGGCTTGAGAATTTGATATTGAAAACTTAGCCCCAGGGAAAGTGAGATTTTTGTCTGTGTGAATGGCTGTTGTGTTTGTTATCTATAGCCAATCACTCTCTCCTCAACTTATTTATTATTATTATTTTTTTGGTGCTAGGCGGGCCTCTCACTGGTGTGGCCTCTCCCGTTGCGGAGCACAGGCTCCGGACGCGCAGGCTCAGCGGCCACGGCTCACGCGCCCAGCCGCTCCGCGGCATGTGGGATCTTCCCGGACCGGGGCACAAACCCGTGTCCCCTGCAACGGCAGGCGGACTCTCAACCACTGCGCCACCAGGGAAGCCCTCCTCAACTTATTTTTAATTAAGACCCTGAAGCTATGATCTAAGTTTCTAGCTTCCTTTGCAAAGAAATAATTCCTATTTCCAAATGAACATTAGAAACTCCACTCAGGTGCTCCACAGAAATCTCAAATTCAGACCTTCTCAAAATTAAACTTTATTATGTTGTTCTCACACTATCCTAGCCCTCCAATATTCCCCATCCCCATAAACAGAGGCCCCCCCACCCAGTCACCAAAGTTTGAGAACTGGGAACTACCTTAGGCTTCTCTCTCTCCATCTTCCTACATCTAATCACTAAGGGAGTGCTGTCAATGTCACCACCTTAATGTCCTTTAGATCTGCTCCTTTCTCCTCTTCCCTTTTGCTACTACCTTCTTCCCTCACTAAACTACTACTGTGATACTTCTGGTTTCCCTGACACCAGGCTTGCCTCCCTTCCATGTTGCTGCTAGAGTGATCTTTTACAATTAAAAAGCTGTTTATATCACTAACTTGACATCCTTTAATGGCTCTCAATGCCTACAAGATCAAGTCCAAGCTCTCTGGCGTACGCATAAGGTGTACAGGACCTAGTCCTTACCCTCCTGATTCCACCTCTTGCGGCATCATCCACTTCAGGTTTTGTTGAACCACTAGTAGATCCCCAAACACAACAGGCATTTTTTTTTTTCTTTAATTTTTGGCTGTGCTGGGTCTTCGTTGCTATGGGTGGGTTTTCTCTAGTTGTGGCGAGTGGGGACTACTCTGCGCTGCGGTGCGCAGGCTTCTCATTGAGGTGGTTTCTCTTGTTGAGGAGCACGGGCTCTAGGCGTGCGGGCTTCAGTAGTTGTAGCACGCGAGCTCAGTAGCTGTGGCTCGCAGGCTCTAGAGCACAGGCTCAGTAGTTGTGGCACACGGGCTTAGTTGCTCCGCAGCATGTGGGATCTTCCTGGAGGACCAGGGCTCGAACCCATGTCCTCTGCATTGGCTGGCAGATTCTTAACCACTGTGCCACCAGGAAGTCCCACAACAGGCATTTTCATACCCTCTTATATTTGTTGCTACTGTTCCCTTTATTTAAAAGAGCCTTGCCTGTCTTGTCTAATTTGCCAACATCTTTTTTTAAGGGCTTGCAAGTTTTATTTCCTCTACAAACCTTTCCTAACTTCCTACAAAGCCTATCCCATCCTGCCACCATTGAGCAAACACTCCCTTACCTCCTATAACTTATACAGTGCTTAGGGAATTTTCTTGCTTCGTTTGAAAACAGACTCTAACAGACTTTAGTCACTATCCTTAGCAGACTTTAAGCTACTTGAAAGCAAGGACTGTGTGTATCTCTGCATCTCTAGGCCCAAGTCCATGCCGATCACACTGTGAAAACAATGCCAAAGTTTGTTGAATGAGAAGCAGGGAGTGGAGGTGAAAAAGATTTTCAAAAACATACTTTTAGGGCATGAAGTGATCACTCTGTCTGTCCATAACAACAAGATATCCCAACCAGCTGCCACCGCAGCATTATACAAAATTTGTGTTCTCACTTGCTACAGTTGAGAAACCATGTGTGTCTACCAGTCAGACCATACTGGTTTTTTGGAGAAATTCCACTTATACAAAACCATGATTCAATTTCCTCAACACTTTTATTGACGATGGTTTTTAATTGTTTTGTTTTCCCAAGAGGAAATGGTCCCTTAATGAGTCAGCTGGACATTGTCAAGGTAGAAAATGATATCAGTCTGACAGTTTCATTTGACTTTATTCACTCATTCAGCCAAAATTTACTACAAGGCACCAAGCAAAAGATATAGGTCCTCTCCTAAATCCACAAGGATGGCAGTTTCAGGAATCTGTGTCTATTTTATTTCACTTCATTAATTCAACAAGATTTATTGACCACTTAACTATGAAACAGTATCCATGCTAGGCCAACATAATATGAAGATAAATGAGATACAGGCCCAGCCCTCAAAAAGCTTAAAGTCTGGTATGTGCCAGATGTGGAAAACAACATTACAATGCAACAGGAAAAGAGCTAAAATAGAGGCATTTACAAAGTGGCATGAAAACTCAAAGAAAGAAGAGGGACTATGTCAAGGAGGGGACACTCAGGGTAAGCTTCAGAGGAGAAAACATATAAACTGAATTTTTAAAAAATAAATTTATTTATTTATTTATTTTTCGCTGCATTGGGTCTTCGTTGCTGCACGTGGCTTTCTTTAGTTGTGTCGAACAGGGGCTGCTCTTCCTTGCGGTACACGGGCCTCTTATTGCAGTGGCTTCTCTTGTTGCAGAGCACGGGCTCTAGGCACGTGGGCTTCAGTAGTTGTGGCATGAGGGCTCAGTAGTTGCGGCTCACGGGCTCTAGAGCACAGGCTCAGTAGTTGTGGCTCACGGGCTTAGTTGCTCCGCGGCATGTGGGATCTTCCCGGACCAGGGCTCGAACCCGTGTCCCCTGCATTGGCAGGCGGGTTCTTAACCACTGCGCCACCACAGGGAAGCCCCTGAATTTTTTTTTTTAATTGAGGTATAGTTGATTTACAATGTTTCAGGTGTACAATAAAGTGATTCAGTTATACATATATATATTCTCTTTCAGATTCATTTCCATTATAAGTTATTATAAGATATCAAATATAGTTCCCTGTGCTCTACAGTAGGTCCTTGTTGTTTAGCTATTTTATATATAGTACTGTGTATCTGTTAATCCCAAACTCCCAATTTATCTGCCCCCCCTTACCCTTTTGGTAACCATAAGTCATATAAACTGAATTTCAAAGAATATAAGGCATTTGCCAGAGAGGAAGAAGAGAGAGGACATTCCAAGAAGAAAGAAAAACATGTACAAAGGTTCAGAGTTAGAAGAAGCAAAGGCATAATCAGATGATAAAATTAAAGCTTACAGAGGATAAGTAACTTGCCTAAGATCACACAGCTGGTAAGTAAAAGGGTTGGGGGCAGTTGAACACAAGCTGAAGTTATTTATGGGAGTGGGTCATGTGTCCTGAGAGAGTTGAGAATCACTGCTAAGGGTCTGGCATACAAGTCACAGGAGTTCGGACTACATTCAGTAGACAGTGGAAAATCATGAGAAATTTTTAAGCAGAGAAGCAATGTAGTCTCATTTGGGCTTTAGAAAGATGATTCTAGCAGTGATTCTTAATCCTGAGTGCAATCAGATTCACTTGAGAAGCTTTCAAAAATTACAGGCCAGAGAGCTCCTCCAGAACAATGAAACCAGGATTTCGGGGGGGTTGGACCAAGTTTTCTTTTGTTTTTTAAGTTTCTCAGAGGATTCTAAAGTGCTGTGATGGTCAAGAACTATTGCTCTAGGAGAATGGACTGCAAGAAAGAAAAGGACTAATATTTATTAAGCACCTACTGTGTTTGAGACTTTGTTCCAAAAGCTTTATACAATAACACACACATATATATAATACATATTTCTAATATGGATAAATGTAGATAGATAGATAGAATCCTAAGCCAATTCCCACCATTTTGATCTCTGTGTGGGGAACCAGTGTTACTCCTAGCCTTCAAGGTAGGATTATAGGATATTATAATCCTATAATCCCCATTTTACCAGTGAGGAAATTGAGGCACAGAACAGTGAAATAACCTGCCTACGATGGTCAGATTATTAAATGATATAACTGGATTCACACGTAAGTCCTTCTGACACCCCAAACCCATGCTTTTTCCATTATACACCATTGCCCTATGAGCCCAGCTTAATGCTGATAACAGTCCTGCTGGTAGGTGTCATGATCCTCATTTTACAAATGAGGAAATTAGACCAAGAGAGGTTAATTTGACCAGGTCATGGCTGACAGGTGGAGAGGCTGGGAGGAATTTAAACTCAGACTTGTTTTACTCTAACTATATGCTTATGAAAGTAAAATATAGCACATATTCAACACTCCATACAATTCTTTCCTCTGAAAGAAGGGAAGCAAGTTGGATTATTAATCTAACCCAGAGTATTATTCTGAATAAGACAGCCATTCCAAGGGATTTTCCCCTTCCTTCTTGGGTTTCCGGAGGTCAAATCTCTGTCGAACTATCAATCCCAGGGGAACTTCTTGAGGCGGGAGAGGAAGCACAAGTAGTTCTGCCATAATCCTCTATCATATTTACCTGAAAATACTTTAACCCCGGCTAAATCCAGCAATACAACTTCTTCACACCCTTATCTAAGCAGCTGAGTCATGCTGATTAGTCTTTTTTTTAATTCATTGTTTCCAACTCAAATGATCATTCACTGCCCATGGGTATTATTGCTTTTTCTCAGTAAGTTCATTTTCCCACTCTTTGAGGATGTTATTTCATATAATTTCTTCCCTCCTCAGCCCTCCAACACTCCCTGACAAAATCTCATCCCACGCCTATCCCATTATTCTTTCTCCCTTCTCTGTTACATCAACAATTTCCATCTTTTCACTGGACCATTCCTTGCAATTTACAAATATCCCCTAGCACCCATCCTTAAAAACATCAAAAACAAAAAGCAAAACCCCAGACGCCTGGAGACGTTCTCAGACAGCGGAGCCCGAGCTCGGCGAAGTCCCCAGCGCTCGCCAGCCCGCGCCCAGTCCGCACTCCTCCGCCCCGCCCCACCATGGCGCGGGGGCCGGGCCTCGCGCTGCTTTCGCCGTCGCTGCTGCCGCCGCTCCTGCCACTGACGGCGGTGATCGGCCACGCGGCCGCGCAGGACAACTGCACGTGCCCCACCAGCAGAGCGGCCCGGGTGGCCGCTGCCAGTGCCGCGTGCTCGGCTCGGGCCTGGAGGTCGACTGCTCCACGCTCACATCCAAGTGCCTGCTGCTCAAGGCGCGCGTGAGCGCCCGGAAGAGCGTCCGCGCCCTGGTGCGGCCGAGCGAGCACGCGCTCCTGGACAACGACGGCCTGTACGACCCGGACTGCGACCAGCAGGGCCGCTTCAAGGCGCGCTAGTGCAACCAGACGTCCGTGTGCTGGTGCGTGAACTCGGTGGGCGTGCGCCGCACCGACAGGGGCGACCTGAGCCTGCGCTGCGACGAGCTGGTGCGCACCCACCCCATCCTCATCGACCTGCGCCACCGCCCGGCCGCCCGGCCGCCCGCGCCTTCAACCCCTCGGACCTGGAGGCCGAGCTGCGGCGGCTTTTCCGGAAGCGCGACCCGCTGCACCCCAAGTTCGTGGCGGCCGTGCACTACGAGCACCCCACCATCCAGATCGAGCTGCAGCAGAACACGTCGCAGAAGGTCGCCGGCGATGTCCCTACTACTTCGAGAGGGACGTCAAGGGCGAGTCGCTGTTCACCGGCCACCGCGGCCTCGACGTGCGCGTGCGCGGAGAGCCCCTGTTGCTGGAGCGGACACTCATCTACTACCTGGATGAGAAGTCCCCCCAGTTCTCCATGAAGCGCCTCACCAGCGGCCTCAATCGCCGTCATCGTGGTGGTCGTGGTGGCCCTGGTCGCCGGCGTGACCGTCCTGGTGATCACCAACCGGAGGAAGTCAAGAAGGTGGAGATCAAGGAACTGGGGGAGATGAGAAAGGAACCGAGCTTGTAGATACCGGCGGGGCTGGGGTGGGGTGGGGATCAGATTTCAGAAAGGTCCCAGACCCAAGTGAGTCACGCTTCTTGATTCTTGGCCCCAAGGAGTCGTTCCTCCTCCCAAATTCCTGCCTCCCCCCGCCGCCACCAAATTTAATAGATCCTGTTCTCAGGGTCACCTCTCTTTCTGACTTCTGTCCTGGAGGAAGAATTTCTAAAATTCCTCCCCTTTCGGTCCAACCATAAAGCTGACTCGAGAGTTAAGGAAAGTTTGGCATAGGGTTATGTATAAGAATCAAGTGTCTGTATGACAACCCAGCATCTTTTACAAGTGACGCAATCATTGCTGAAGGCTTAAATGCGTTTAGATGGGAAACAGCGCTTTTACTGTCTTGGGTTTAGGTTATTGGATTAGCTCCACTTGTATGGTGGCCTTCCTGATGAGGAGTTCGCTACTTGGGCCCGGTAGTATCCTCATTTACCATCGTTTGTATTGATATTACCGACCACACATGCTTGTCATCGGGAAAGAAGGCTGTTTCAGCTGCCTGAACACATTTTAGATGTCTTTGTTTGAGGGCAGACTTTGGCCCAGAAACTCAGTATCTATTCTTCAACTTGCCCTTATTACAGCTGATACTAGCAATATTTCTTTTGTAAAATGTTTGTACATAGTTTGTTTTTGATACTGCTGTTGTGATTTTAAAAAAAACAATGTAATAAAATATGAAAAAGGCACAAACCAAAAGATGGAGTTTGTGAAAACTTGCTCCAGGTTTATATCAAAAAAAAAAAAAAAAAAAAGCAAAACCCACCTTTGAACCCACATCTGCCTCTAGTTACTACACTACTTCTCTGCTTTCCTTCTCAGTTAAGCCTTTGGAAAGAGTTGGATTCAGGGACTTCCCTGGTGGCACAGTGGTTGAGAATCCACCTGCCAATGCAGGGGACACAGGTTCGAGCCCTGGTCCAGGAAGATCCCACATGCTGTGGAGCAACTAAACCTGTGCGCCACAACTACTGAGCCTGCACTCTAAAGCCCACAAGCCACAACTACTAAAGCCTGCGCATCTAGAGTCCATGCTCTGCAACGAGAAGCCACTGCAATGAGAAGCACGTGCACTGCAATGAAGAGTGTGCAGCAACAAAGACCCAACACAGCCAAAAATAAATTTTTTTTTTTTTTAAAAAGCGTTGGCTTCATCAGTCTCCCTTTTCCCACCTCTACCACTCAATCATCTCCAGCCACCATGCCACTGAAACTGATATTAGGTCACTAGTGACCTCCACGTTGCCAAATTCAGTGAACTTTTTTCTTCGTGCCTAGCCTCTTAACAGCCTTTGAAACATCTGATCACTACCTTCTTTTTGAAACTTTCCTCTGGCTGCCAGGACACTACATTCCTCGTCTTCCTACCTCACTGATTGCTTCTTCTCAAACTTTTGTTTTATAGTTATATCCTCCTCTACCCAATCTCTAAATGCTGGTGTACTCTTAAAGTTGAGTTCTGGGTCCCCTTCTCTTCCCTAGTCACACAGTGTCTCTAAGTGATCACATTTATGACTGTGCTTTTAGATATGGGTTTGTCACCACTTACATAAGGATTGGGTTCTAAAGTCAGCTCAAAAAGAAAAAAAAAAAAACAACCTCATGAAGTGTAATTACTCTTGGAAACTACTTAAATCACCTATAAACTACAGAAGTTGTGGTTTCATACATGTTGATTTTACACGATTGTGGCCATATTTATGTGCCAAACTGAAGACCAACACTCCATTTCCTAAAAAACTCAGTTGATTTTTTTCCCTTGCCATGTTGAGATAAATTGTTTTTATTGAGCAATAGATGAAAAAGTACTTGGGGCTTTCATTTAGGAGCCACATTTCATGAAAAATACTTATTTTTAAAGAGCAGACACAATCGGAACAGCAAGCTGCTCCCACAATGAGAGAATTGGAGACTGACTCCATCTGAGGGTACAGCAGACTCACATCTCTCATCTCATCCTCACTCCACACTTGCTTTACTTGAGTGTAAAGGAATCACACAATTTAAAGTATTTCTCACATTCTCTGGCTGAATATGTATAACTCAATAAGATAAATGCTTGTTTGGTATGAATTCCATTGTACCATTTATATGTTGATGACTCCTAAATTTATTTTTCTAGCCCTGACCTTTTCCCCTGAGCTTCAGATTCATGGAATCAGCTATCCACCTGGACATCTCCACTTAAGGTCAACGAGGCAACTTAACATGCCCCAAACATAAAAACTGATTCTACCCCCCATGCCTCATCCTCACACACAAAAAAGCTGTTCTCCTTTCAGTCTTTCCTAGCTCAGTAAATGGCATGCCACCTACCCCGGATTTCAAAAATAAAACCTAGGAGTATATCCTCCCTTTCCTTCACCTCCACATGAAATTCATCAGGTGAATTTAGACCTACCTCCAAAATATACCCCAAATCTATCCATTTAACTCCATCAGCACAGATACCACCCTAATCTCAGCCACCATCATCATTTCTACTTTGACTGAACTCTTTCCACTCTTACCCTTTCTATGGTCCATCCTCCAAATAGCCAGAGTAATCTTTTACAAAGCATTCACTCATTCATTCATCAAATATTTATTGAGAGCACACAGGAACTGGGGATACAGCAGTGAAGCAAATTAGATCTCTGTGCTCCTGGACTTCATTCTAGAAGGGGGAGGCAACTCATAAGTAAATAATTTTGTACAGTACAAATACAATGAAGAAAGTAAATACAAAATGTAATAAACTAAGTCATGTTGCACTCTCAGTAAAAAAATTTGAATAGCTTCCTAGCATGCTTAGATTAAAATCCAAATTCCTTACCATGACCTTGTTATAAAAGTCTGAGAACTGATTTTCATTTGTCCCTTCAACCCTATCTGTACCACTCTTCCTCACTGCAACTCGGGTCCAGTCACCCTGGCCTTTTTTCTATTTTCTCAATGTTCCAAAACTTTTTCTTTCTTCAGACAATGTTTCCTGTGTCTGGAATGCTGTTTCCCATATCCGGGAAAGGCTGCCTCCTCTTAGATCAAATATCACTTCATCAGAATGAACCTGACTACTCTACCTAAAAGTGGCTCCTCTCCCCTTTCTCTATCAATTACACTTTTTTGTTTCATAGCACTTTTCTCTTTCAGGAATTATTCTGCTTATTTATTTGTTAACAACATCTTCAATCCCCACTAAAATATAAGTTTCCCGAGGTAAGATTCCTGGGGTGTTGTTTACCAAACTATCCCTAAAAGTGTAGAACAGTGCCCGACTTAAGAGGATCTTGATAAATACTTTTTTAAAGAACAAATAAAAAACGACGCACTGTAAGACTATAAAAACTCCCAAACTCTCACAGCCGCCACGCTCCGCCCCCCCGGAGCCACTTCCGCCCAAGGTCTAGCCCAGACCTTCCGGGAGGGGAGTCCTCTGCGCAGGCGCAGTGGGACCGCGGAGCTTTCTGGGAAAAGATGGATGCTCACGATCTGTTTCGCCGGCTCGGCGCGGGGGCCAAATTCGACGTGAGACGCTTCTCGGCGGACGCTGCCCGATTCAAGGTACTGTGTGCAAGGCGTCAGAAGCCCGAGTAACTGAGAAGGGGCAGGTGCCGGAGAAGGAACTGGCTGCTGGGGGAGCCGGCACTCGGAGACCTCGTGGCCTGGCTGTGGGGCATTTTCCCTCCCTTGGCGTTCAGCTTACTGCAGCCTTCTGAATGAACTCTTTTTCCCATCCTTCTGTAGACTTGGTTGGGTCTAGCAAGGAAACGTTTCCTCCCGGCCTCCTTTCTGAGTTTATTCAAAGCACAGTTAGAATCCTACTTTCAGAAGTTATCTTTTCTCTGAAACTGATGGAAAAGAATTTGAAAAACAGAAACAGCCCCAAACGGAGAGAACAGATGATTTCACTGTAGTCTCTCCAGGTTTGTGTTGGCATGCGTATGCCTTTAGTGGGCATGTTTTTTTTTTTTATTCCCGCAACTCCATGGCGTGTTAAGTAACCAATGAGAAGAGCGATTTAGAAATGGGAGATCTTACATAGGGAAGTAGTGAGAAATCGGGAGTAGTTAGGGCCCAGTTGTGGAAAATCTTGAATATCAAGATTTCTTGGTATTGGGACTAGGGACATTTGTGTGTGTGTGCAACACGTGTGTTTCTTCTTTTCTCTGTCTGACGGCATAGCGTAGTTGTTAAGAGTTTGAACTCTGGAACCAGATTATTCAGGTAAAATCCTGGGTCTGCCAGTTACTAGTTTTGAGACCTTGGTCAAGTTACTTAACCTCTTAATGCCTCAATTTTCTCATCTGTAATATTGCTATTTCCCTCGTTAGAGTTGTTGAAGGAAGAAGGAATTTAATATATCTAAACATGCTTAGAAATCTGCCTGACAGCATGTAAGTGTTATGCTTGTGTTAGTTGCTATTATGATGATTATTATTACTTTTATAAGGTCAGAAAAGATATCATCTTGGATTCCAATTGCCCAAACATACACTTGTCAGCTCAAACAAATATTTGGTGAAAGATAAAAAAAGATGGGGAGTCACTGTACCCACACCCTTACAGCCAACACTGCTAGGGTGAAAACAGTGCCAGTCTGTCTATAGATTTCATTTGAAATTTTCTGGGTTTTAGATAGGAAAAAGGAAATATGACTTTGGTTCTTCGGAGGTGCTACAGGGACTGGACTTTTTTGGAAACAAGAAGTCTGTCGCAGGTGAGTGTGAAGCATCAAGAACTCATCGGGAACTACAAGATGAAGAGAAAAATGAAGAGAGCCTAACTGAAAGGAAGAGGGAGCAGAACAAGAAAAAGAGGAAGAAGGTGACTTCAGGTTCGTGCTTGATGTATGGTTTTTTTCTTTTTTTTTTTTTTTTTTTCAGTTACAGAAATTATGCAAGCTTATGATTACACCTCAGACAGTATACAGCTATTTGTCAGTGGATGGCATTCAGGTTCTTTCCAGGTATTTGTGATTACAAATATTTGCTACAATAAGATACCTGTACATATATCTTTTTGTACAGGTGCTGTATGTCTCTAATTAGCATCCTAAACGTGAATTCACTAGGTGAAAGGGCATGTGCATTTCTTTCTTTGAACAGTTGCAAAATGACTTCCCACAGCCATGTCAATGCTGGATACTGTTGGTCTTAACATTTTAGCCAGTCTCATGAGTGAAACTATTTTTTAATTTGTATTTTCTTTCTTTTTTTTTTTTTTTTAATTTATTTAATGTATTTATTTTTGGCTGCATTGAATCTTTGTTGCTGAGCGCAGGCTTTCTCTAGTTATGGCGAGCAGGGGCAGCTCTTCATTGCGGTGCGTAAGCTTCTCATTGGGTAGCTTCTCTTGTTGCAGAGCAGCGGCTCTAGGCTCGCCGGCTTCAGTAGTTGTGGCTTGCAGGCTCAGTAGTTGTGGTGCATGGGTTTGGTTGCTCCGCGGCATGTGGGATCTTCCCAGACCAGGGCTCAAACCCGTATCCCCTGCATTGGCAGGCGGATTCTTAACCACTGTGCCGCCAGGGAAGCCCCTGTATTTTCTTGATAACTGGTGAGGTTGAACATCTTTTCATAGGCTTTGTTGGATATTTACATTTCAAGTTTTGTCACTTGTTTGTTTTTATACCTTGCCTGTTTTTCACAAGGTTTTTTTCTGTACTCAACAATAGGAGTATTTACCTTTTTTCTTTGTCTATTACATCTATTAAGTTTCCTAGCCATTTTACCTTTTTAATGAACTAAATACTTACACATGATTTTAAAAAGTTATGCAATGGTGAAAAGTAAATTTTCTTCCCACTGTTTTGTCTCTAGTCCTCTATTCTCCAGAGGCAACCACTGTTAATTAATTTCTTAGGTATTTTCCTAGAGATATTCTTTTCACATGTATTTATACCTCGCTTAAAACATGTGAATGACAGTGTACTCTGTATGCTGTTCTGTTCTGAACCTTCCCTACCCCTACTCCTTTTATAAAAAATGATATATCTTGGAGATTGTTTGGAATGAGTAGGAAGTGCATTGCCTTGTTCATTTTAACATAGCATAGTATCCCGTTGTATATTCCATAACTGATTTAACAAGTTCCTATGTGATGGACATTTAGTTTGTTTCCTCACTTTTACTGTTACAGTGTTGCAATAAATGTTTTACTTTGTGTGTATGTGTGGGTATATCTGTCTGATAAATTCTTAGGAGTGGAATTTCTTAGTTAACAAGTCATGTTACTTTCCTGGCTACAAGGAAGTTTAATAAAGCCTTCCACCGAGATGAATTGAAAAAAGACCTGACACCAGCTTAGGTTGCCCTGTTTTCCTGGGCAACCAGAATCACACAGATATGTCCTATAACCATTTAGCAACAAGTGTGGATAGACATATATATAGTTTTAATTGGAAAATTCAAGATCTTGTGGATGAGTAATGATTCAGGTCTATTAATGCCAACTGTCTCATGAAAGGGAGCAAAATTTTATTTTTTTAAGAAGTCTTTCCAAAAAAAGAAGTCATTCCAATTGGTGATGCCCACCAGCGATGTACGAGTTTCCTTTTTATATTAATTTGCTTCCTCATGTAGTGTTGCACCTTTTTCCTGTTAATATTGTTCATCTGTCTCTTCTTAATTTGTTAGGCCTTATATATATTAAGAAAATTAGCTCTATTCTAGCATGCTACGTATGCAGATATGTTTTCTAGTTTGTCCCTTGTCACTTATCATCTTTATTTATTTATTGCCATTTTATGTGTTAAATTTATCTTTTCCTTCATGGTTTTTTGGTTTTGTTTTTGCATTCTAAGCATTAAGCTTATTTTTAAAAAAATTCTCCCATGTTTTCTTATTTGTAGTTTCATTTTGTTATATTGAAATCTTTGACCCTCTGGGATTTTATTTGGTATAAGGAATGAATGAGGAACTAATTAATTTTTTTCCAGATGGCTAACTAATTGTCCTAATATATTGATATTACATCTTCTCCCCGTTGGATTTAAATACAACTTTTGTTGTAACTTATTTCACATATATATTTGGGTCTTTTGACTCTATTTCATTTATTTCTAATTCTGTATTCCTACACCAGTAGTAGCTTGTGTTAATTAATGTGGCCTTACTTTATAAATTCCAATAGAGTGGTATGGCATACTCTTTTTATTGATTGGGCAACTGGATATTTTCTCCCTAAAGTGATCTATAGAGTCAGTGCAAACCCAGTTAAAACTCTCGTAGGCTTTTTTGGTAGAAATTGAAAAGGATTTTTTTTTTAATAAACATGCAGTTACCATGTGACCCACCTATTCCACTCCTAGAATTTACCCAAGAGAAAGGAAAACGTGTGTCCTCACGAAGACTTGTACACAGGTGTTCATAGTGGCTTTATATGTAACAGCCCCAAACTGGAAATGACCCAAATGTCCTTCAGCAAGCGGAGAATAAACAAATTGTATATCCATACAATGGAATACTACTTGTAAATAAAAAGTTAAAATTATTGATACATGCTCCAACATGGATGAATCTCAAAATAACTATCCTGAGTGAAAGAAACCAGACTAAATTTATTAAATACTATATGATTCCATTTATATAAAATTCCAGGAAAAGAAAGCTAATTAATCAACAGTGACAGGAAACAGGGGACTTCCCTGGTGGTGCAGTGTTTAAGACTCTGCTCTTCCACTGCAGGGAGCACAGGTTCAATCCCTGGTCAGGGAACTAAGATCCCACATGCTGTGCGGCACGGCCAAAAAAAAAAAGAAAAAGAAAGAATACAGGTTGTTACCTAGGGGTGGACTGATGCATTATAAGGGGCCACAAGGAAATTTTGGGAAGTGATGGAAATAGTCTTAAATGTGGTGATGGTTTAACAGGTGTATACATAATGTCAAAATGCATCACATTGTATACTTTAAATATATGCAGTTTATTGTGTTGGTTGTACATCGGTGAAGTTGAAAAAATTTAAAAGAAGTTCCAGAAGTAGTCGTTGCTCACTACTCTTCTTAGAATTTTTTAGGTATTCGTACATATTTATTTTCCCATGTAAACTTTAAAGTCAGCTACTCCAGTTACCAAAACAATCCTATCATTACTTTTCATTGAGCTAGTGTTATTTATAGCTTTAGTGAGAATTGCTTTCTTTATAATATTGAGTAGTCCTTAAGTATTGTGTTGTGTTTATTGCTATTATAAGTGAAATCTTTTCTTGCATCATATTTATTTTCTAGCTGGTTGTGGATAGAGAAAAGCTGGCTGCCTCATTGACATCTCTTATTGTTTAAATAGTTTTTGAATTAATCCCTTATTGTTTTCAAGTGTACATTTAGGTATATATTACAAAGCTGAAATAACTAAAAAGAAAAAAAAGGGAAGAGAGTGAGCTTCAGGGCTCTGATTTTACCAACACACAACTTGCTTCTCCTTTCCCAATTTTTTTAAAACTTTATTTATTTATTTTTATTTTTGGCCGCCTTGGGTCTCCGTTGCTGCGTGAGGGCTTTTCTCTAGTTGCAGTTCGCAGGCTTCTCATTGGGTGGCTTCTCTTGCTGCAGAGCACAGGCTCTAGGCGCGCGGGCTTCAGTAGTTGTGGCACTCAGGCTCAGTAGTTGTGGCTCGTGGGCTCTAGAGCACAGGCTCAGTAGTTGTGGCACATGGGCTTAGTTGCTCTGCGGCATGTGGGATCTTTCCGGACCAGGGCTCGAACCCGTGTCCCCTGCACTGGCAGGCAGATTCTTAACCACTGCACCACCAGGGAAGTCCCTCTCCTTTCCCAATTTTTATACCTCCTATTACTTTCTTTCATCTATTTGCAACCACTAGTACTTTCTCTTTTGTTTAGTGTGAGGGTATGGCCTGTTTGTACCACTTAAGAATGTTGCCCTTAAAATCTTTTAATTTTGAAAAAAAATATTTTAGAAATTACTTCTCAAGAAGTTTCTACTATACAGTGGATATCATCTGTGGAAGCAAAGATTGAAGATAAAAAAGTTAAAAGAGAAAATAAACTAACTTCAGGAAAGTTGGAGCAGCTCAGAAAAGAAAAGGTTAGAAAAATGTCTTCATCCAATTGTTTTTCTGGCCTAATGACTTTTTCACTATCCTTGGGTTATTCCGTTGGTAAAAGCGAGTATGGTTTTGTTTAGAAGATTACTTGTGTTAGATTAGATTTTACTTTAATGGAAACTTAAAGCAAAGTAGTATTTGTGCTGTGGCTGAAATTTTTAAAGTTTAAAATTCTTGAAAGTATCTTGAAATTTTGAAACTTAGATCAAAATTGATGATGTGTTTAGAATTAAATTTTTTAAATTTCTTATTCCCTTTTGATAAATGTAAAATTGGCCCCCTTTCTCCTTTATGTTAAGCTCACACTGGTTTAGAAGGATTTCCTCTGACAGGGATTTGAGAGTTAGAATTCTTAAGAAACCTATTTTATAAATTAGGACTAGGAGGAGTAGAATTCAGAAGAAATGAGAAATATGCCATTGTCGCGTTTGCTGCGTTCCTGCCGTATTGCAGGTGGAGAGTATTGTTCAGCTCATTTAGTAGTTCTGAATCTAGAATTTGGCTGTCTGGATCAGAGAATGGGAAAACAAAAAAAATCAACATTACTTGACTCTGCTTTTGGCACTCAGTCTTATTAAGTAGAGTTTAGGGTAGATCATTAAAAAGCATTGCCACTTGTCTGCTAAGTGCCATATAAAGACAATAGATTGATTCAGTGCCTGCCTTCTAGAAGTTTATATAAGATTGTGACTGTGACAGTAGCACGTTAATATGAACACATTATTCATGGCATTGACACATTAATATGAGGAAAGTGTGGATAGATAGGTTTCATTGTTATGAAGGTCTTCCTTCTATGAAAGGGCACAAATTATACCTAATATCTATATCTTGTAGGGATTGGAATTTAACCAGAAAGTTTCATATGTTACTAAAGCTTATCCCAGAAACCGTTACTGTTGCTTTACAACATCTGACAATGTATTTGACCACATTCATGGCGACTCCTTTATTTCACTTTTCAGATAAACTTCTTCCGGAATAAACATAAAATTCATGTCCAAGGAACTGATCTTCCTGACCCAATTGCTACATTTCAGCAACTTGACCAGGAATTTAAAATCAATTCTCGACTGCTTCAGAACATTCTAGATGCAGGCTTCCAGATGCCTACGCCAATCCAAATGCAAGCCATTCCAGTTATACTGCATGTGAGGATGAAGGCCTGTAAATGAGTATGCGTGTGTGTGTGTGTGTGTGTTCATTCTCTTTCCTCTGTCTTTGAAATCTTCCTTTCTGCCTTATCTCCCCTTGTTGAAATCCTACCCTTGCTTTCAAGGTCCATCTCTAATACCTTTGCCTCCGTAAGATTTGTCTTGATCACTGCTGCGAGATGTGATCTTTTTCCTTTACCAACACTGTTTCCCCTACCACCCAGTTCTTCATGTGTTTTCTTTTTCTTGCAACATTTGTCTTACACTTTACTGTGTATTTGCACTAATTATATTCATCTTTTCCATTTAACTAAGAGTGTTAATCTTCTGAGGATAGGGACTATGATCTGTTTTTTCATCCATGATTTAGTTTGTAATATTCAAGAACTATTTCAGAAATACAGAATTGTTATACATAACTTGACTTTGTTTTTATCCCAGTACTTTTTATTATTGAAGTCTATTTAAGTACCCAAAACACGCATAGATTTTAAGTGCACAGTTCAGTGAGTTTCAACAGTGCATACCCTATGTAACCATCAACTCAGTGAAGGTGTGTAACATTTCTGTCACTCCAGACAGTTCTCTCATACCCCTTCCATTCAGTCCTCACCTGACCCCCGCCCAGAGGTAAGCACTTTTCTGGTTTCTATTGCCATGTTTTAGTTTTGCCTCTTATAGAATCATATAAGTGGAATCATTCATTATTTACTCTTTTTGGTTTCTTTCACTCTAATACTGTTTCTGAGATTCCTCCATGTTGCGTATATCAGTAGTTTGTTACTGAGTGGTATTCTGTTGTATGAATATACCATAATTTGTTTATGTGTTGTTGATAGAGGTATGAGTTAACTTAGATTTTTGGAAATTAAGTTTTTCTGAGGTTTCTTTTTGTAGTGGTGAGAGCTGACTTTTTTCCCCAACATAACCAAGATGGCCTTCAGTTCTAGTAGCCAAAGGATATGAGTTCCCTCTCTCCTCATCCATACTAATCCTTTTCATTTTCTTTGGGAATTGAAATCAGAATATATTTGAATGATGTTGTTGACTAACATAGTAAATTTGCTTTTAGTTTTCATTTAAGGCTGTTTCTGTAGTGACCTTCACTTAAAGCTTTAAAAATCACAGTGACAAAAAAAATAAATAAATCACAGTGACTTTTTGAAGATTGTCACCTATAAATGACTCTGTCACTCAGGTTTTTACCACTTTTTATTTCTTACTTTTAGCCGTTCTGTTATTTGTTAAAACGTTCCTTAAGGATGGAGCAATGCAGATATCAGGCCAAAAAGTTGGTTTTGTAATTTTGCTTTGATAAAGAGGTTTAGGGGAAAGAAAAATTGAAATAATGGAAATAAGGTTGTGAATCATCTTTGAGTTTTAGTTATCTACTTTCTTTACCCAGTTCAAATGAACTTTAGTAATAATGCTCAGAAACTCTGTTGGGGCTGTTGTAGTAGGGGTGGGTAGAAAAGCAAATACGGGATAAGTTACAAGAGTGATGGGAATGTGAGTGTTTGGATTTATTATGTATAATTTTGTTATTTTTATGGCTGGTAGCATTATTTGACTGGGCTCTGAAAAATTTATGTACTCTTCCTTGTACTTAATATACTCTGTTTTTAGGGTCGAGAACTTCTGGCTTCTGCTCCTACTGGATCTGGAAAGACTTTGGCTTTTAGCATTCCTATTTTAATGCAGCTGAAACAACCCACAAACAAAGGCTTCAGAGCCCTGATTATATCACCAACACGAGAACTTGCCAGCCAGGTATGACTGGTAGTTTCTGAAGAGGTTGTGTTTGTGTTTGTCAGTCATCTTTCTTATTTGAGGGTAATAGAAAGGTCCAAAAGAGTAAGGCCTGTGTCTTTCTCATGGTCATGTATTCTGTTCAAAGCACACTTCTCTGTATCTTACTGCATATGGGCAAGTCTTAAGTCTTTTCAGCTTTATGAAATATGTTGTTCTTAACATTTATACTTTGGTATATGCTCTAAGATCCTTGAAGTTGGAAGGCTACTATAATATATAGTTCCCCTCTAAAACTTTTTTTCCTCACCCAGAAAAATGAAACCTCATTTCAGTTTTCGAGAAAGTAAAACTATACAATGATCCACTCCACCCTCCCAATGTGCTTAATACAAAATACATGCCAAGTATGAAACAGTTTTGTAACAGTACTGTATTCTACAAACAATACGTAACAGAATGGAAGAGTTTTGGTTTTATCTCTTGGAACTAGTTTACTAGACCGGAAGAAACTACTAAATCTTACTTAGTATTGACGTTCCAAAATGCTGAGATTCCAGGTTAATCTACAGATTACTGTGGGCTTAATTTCAGGTATTTATGGGTTGATAGTAGATTTATTTTGTTAATAATGAAAAAGAGACTATACATCTTATCCAAGTATTTTAGCAGCAAATGTTTATATCATTTTCTGTTTTAGATTCACCGAGAGTTAGTAAAAATATCTGAGGGAACAGGATTCAGGATACACATGATCCACAAAGCAACAGTTGCAGCCAAGAAATTTGGACCTAAATCATCTAAGAAATTTGGTAAGGGGTTCATGCTTGAGATGTAAGGGATTTAGAAATTACAAGTATCCTAATTGCTACCTAGAAGTTCTTAAAGTGTAGTTAGTTTGATTTTTAGAAAAGCTGAAAGAGATCTCCTCCTTCCCCCCACCCAGTAGTTAATATAAGTATATTCCAGTGGTTCTCAACCAGAGATGATTCTGCCCTTCACCCCCACCTCACCCTCTACCCCAGAGATACTTGGCAATATCTGGAGACATTTTAAGTTGTCACAACTGGGGAGAGGTGCTACTAGTATAGGGACAGAAGCCAGGGATGCTGTTAAACATCCTGCAACGCACAGGTCAGCCTCCTATAACAAGGAGTTGTCTGAACCAAAATGCCAGTAGTGCTGAGGTTGAGAATCCCTGCTTATTCTATTGATAGTTAATCTGCCATGGAAATATTTTGCAGATAAGACTGGTTTACATCCCTATTCTTAGATCAGCCAGAGAATCTGTTTTACTTGTCTTTTATCTTGAGCTTCTGAGTAAAATTGCATTTAAGGAAAGTATTTTCCTGAAAAACAAACAAATGTTTGATAAGCAAACTGGTGGATTATAGTATTCTTGCCTCTTAGAAGCTGAGAAGGCAGATCAAATAAAAGGAGAGTAAGGATATAGTAGTTCGTGCTATGATGGATTAAAAAAATATGTATATTAGTTTATTGTGTTGTTGGTGTAGTGCATATAACCACTTCTCCCCACCTGAGGTTATTAACGGAACTTCAGGAGACTTAATCCCCTAATTCAAGAGGGATGAATGTTGTTTTTGCAATTTGTACCATTTATTTTTCCATATAGATATTCTTGTGACGACTCCAAATCGACTAATCTATTTATTAAAGCAAGATCCTCCGGGAATAGACTTAACAAGGTACTTTACTTTAATAATGTCTTTTATGTGTGTTTTTCATTAAATTGATTATATTTTGTCCTCAATTACTTGTATTATTGCTCTTCGGAGCTTTCTATGTTGATGCTGAGAAAAATGGATTTCATTAAATTTATAGAAAAGTAACTATTCTGGTCTGGAAGAAAGTTAACAGATTCTGATAAGCAGTTAGTACAGAATTCCCCTAGAAATTTTCACATCTTTCAGCAATGGTGATGGCGTTCATAAGGTTTATCTGAGCTGCTGTCATTGCCAGTGGAACCTCATATCTTTGGGGCTAATGGAATAGGTACATTAATTTATATTTATCTTGTTTTTACCTTTTTCTTGCTTATTTTTCTTATACCTTTTTCTGGTATGATATGTAGATCTGGGAAGCATCATTGTGGTTTGACTTCTTCATGTGTTCCCACAGGTAGTGAAGCATCTTGGATCTTTCAGTTCAACACCCACAAGTGTTTTTTGTTATTTCTTAGTGTTGAATGGCTGGTAGTAGATGAATCAGATAAACTGTTTGAAGATGGCAAAACTGGGTTCAGAGACCAGCTGGCTTCCATTTTCTTGGCCTGCACATCCCACAAGGTCAGAAGAGCTTTGTTCAGTGCGACTTTTGCCTATGATGTTGAGCAGTGGTGCAGACTCAACTTGGATAATGTCATTACTGTTTCCATTGGAGCAAGGTAATTGTTCTTCCACATTATCCCACTCATTTCTTTAAAAAAACACAAGTCATTATTTTAGACTAAAAGAGATAGGTTGTGTGGCCTAAGATTGATAAAAAGAGTTGGACTGAAAGAAATATATGCTTTAAAGTCAAGATTGATTAAGCATTTTCTATTTTAGAATAATCCAAAGGGAGATTCTCATATTGTCATATTGATGTATCTATCCTCATGCATTTAGTTGGTTTTTCCAATCCACAAAGTATGACATGAGCTCTGTGGCCACCCAAACGATTTAATCTCGCTGATGGCTTAACAAAGTAGGGCCACGGGGAAGGAAGCTGATGTTACTGAGCCACTTGATTTATAATTGCTTTTTAAAAATATTTTGGGGAGCATTTATGCTAAATGGTAGAGAAAAGTCTTATGAAATTATGATATTGCCACTTGATATACTATAATGCAACACATGAAATGGTCAGAGTGAAGATTGTAGCTATATAAAAAAGTGCTTAGGGGCTTCCCTGGTGGCGCAGTGGTTGAGAGTCCACCTGCCGACGCAGGGGACATGGGTTCGTGCCCCGGTCTGGGAAGATCCCACATGCCGCGGAGCAGCTGGGCCCGTGAGCCATGGCCGCTGAGCCTGTGCTCCGCAACGGGAGAGGCCACAACAGTGAGAGGCCCGCATACCACAAAAAAAAAAAAAAAAGTGCTTATAATACCATGTTAAGTAAAAAAAGGAGCCAAATGAAATAGTAAAGAATATCCTGTCTACTTTCAACATAAAACTCCTGTGTATAAAAAGAAAAATAGAACAGATTAACCATAAACATAATTATAAAGGCAGATAACAGAATGGAAAAAGTATTTACACATGGTATAGAGTGTTAATAAAGCCTAAAGATACCTCACCCCAACTGTTTGTCAATAAATAAACCTTTGCTAACCATTAAGAAAAAAATTTAGGCATATGTAACAACCCCCTTTAAAATGTTCTCATTTTACCCAATAATTTTACTTTTAGAAAGATTTTGTAAGCAATTAGACACATGAAAATTTATGACTAGAACACAAAATGTCAACGTTTATTCTAAAATGGTAGAATTGTGGGTAATTTATTTTATTGTTTATGTCTTTATTTTTTTAAATTTTCTTGAGATAACATTTTTATAATCATAACAAAACATTCAAAGACCTAAATAGACGTTTCTCCAAAGACATCTAGATGGCCAATAGGCACATGAAGACATGCTCAGCGTCACTAATTATTAGAGAAATGCAAATAAAAAGTACAATGAGGTATCACCTCAGACCAGTCAGAATGGCCATCATCAAAAAGTCTACAAAGAATAAATGCTAGAGAAACTAACACAACATTGTAAATCAACTATACTCCAATAAAAATTTTAAAAAGAAAAAAGAATAAATGCTGGCGAGGGTGTGGAGAAAGGGAACCCTCTTACATTGTTGGTGGGAATGTCAATTGGTGCAGCCACTATGGAAAATAGTTTGGAGGTTCCTTAAAAAACTAAAAATAGAGTTACCATATGGTCCAGCAATCTCAACTCCAGGGCATATATCCGGAGAAAATTATAATTCGAAAAGATACATGCACCCCAGTGTTCATAGCAGCACTGTTTACAATAGCCAAGACATGGAAGCAACCTAAATGTCCATTGAGAGATGATGGGTAAAGAAGATGTGGTATACATACACACACACACACACAAATACACACAGAGAGAGGAATATTATTCAGTCATAAAAAAGAATGAAATAATGCCATGCAGCAACATGGATGGACCCAGACATTATCATACTAAGTGAAGTAAGTCAGACAGAGAAAGACAAATATCATATGATATCACTTATATGTGGAATCTAAAAAGTGATACAAATGAACTTATTTACAATGCAGAAACAGACTTACAGACAGAAAACAAAGTTACAATTACCAAAGGAGAAAGGCAGAGATGGGGATAAATTAGGAGTTTGGGATTAGCAGATACAAACTACTGTATATAAAATAGATAAACAACAAGGTCCTACTATATAGCACATGGAACTATATTCAATATCTTGTAATAAACTATAATGGAAAAGAATCTGAAAAATAATATATACACACACACACACACACACACAACGGAATCACTTTGCCGTACACCTGAAACGAATACAACATTGTAAATCAACTATACTTGGATTAAAACATTTTTAAAAAGAACGAATAAAACATTTAAAAATAACAACTTTGTCTTTAAGTTAAAATATAAATAATTCGGTACTTATATTGACAGTGGAAAAGGTCATTCTGTTGGAGTTATGTGTAAATTTTTTCATTTATTTAGAATTCAAGGGGGGAAACAAAAATTGGCTCTTGCAAAACTACAAGGGATGTTTTCTTCTTAGGAATTCTGCAGTAGAGACTGTAGAACAAGAGCTTCTCTTCGTTGGGTCTGAGACTGGAAAACTTCTGGCCATGAGAGAACTTGTTAAAAAGGTATATTTGGACTACATTCTTGAGTTTTGTTAATGTTCACCAAGCCTTGTATTACTAGGTGTAATATTACTAGCAATTACTTGTATTACTAGCCTCGGAAGACGGATTTATTATGAGCACTTAACTTCCTGGCAGACCCTTGATTGGGGCTCTGCTGGGTCTCCCGCCTCCTGCTGGCAGTTTTGGGGGTCTCTCTGTCCCAGCTTCTCCCTGCCCACACCCTAACTCCCATCCAGAACTGGCTGCAGGGCTCCCAGCTCTCCTCCCTGTCACCAGGTAGGGTGGTCAGTGCTGTGGCCTGGGTCCCTGAGCTGTGCTATTGAGGGGGTCCTGCTGCAGGATTCCTGGGTGGGGCCCCCTCTGTGCCCTGGCTGTTTCCATGTTTCAGCTGAAATAAAAGGTTTTAGAAACTTTAAAAAAAAAAAAAAAGGGGGGGGGAGGTTGAGTGCTATTCCTGCGTCATATTTAGTAATCCAGTGGTAAATTGGTAAGAAGCACATTGGAGCAACTCTTGTCTCAAAGGGGAGAGGCTCTCCTCTCAGAATATATTAAGATTTCTGTTCCCAGCTCGGGGTAGGCCAGGGAAAGACCTACCTGCTGCCCTGAATGCCTCCTTTTTCCACACCAGCACACTGGCGGGTTCTGTTCCAGACCACCACAGTAAAGCCAATGTCACAATAAAGTGAGTCACAGGAATTTTCTGGTTTCCCAGTTTATAGAAAAGTTATGTTTACAGTATATTGTAGTCTATTAAGTGTGAATAGCATTATGCCTAAAAAACAATGTACATACCTCAACTTAAAAATACTTTATTGCTGGGCTTCCCTGGTGGCGCAGTGGTTGAGAATCCGCCTGCCAATGCAGGGGACACGGGTTCGAGCCCTGGTCTGGGAAGATCCCACATGCCGCGCAGCAACTAGGCCCGTGAGCCACAACTACTGAGTCTGCACGTCTGGAGCTTGTGCTCCACAACAAGAGAGGCCACGACAGTGAGAGGCCCGCACACTGCGATGAAGAGTGGCCCCCGCTCGCCGCAACTAGAGAAAGCTCTCACATAGAAACAAAGACCCAACACAGGCAAATATTAATTAATTATTTTTTAAATGACAGCTATTACATTTTAAGAAGAAACAAAAATGTTCTGAAGCACAGAAGCAATCAGATGATTATTTCAAAGAGTGGGCATCCATTGCTGTAGAAAGATGAAGGGGAATTAATTAGACAAGATTATTGGAATTAGATGGAGAGCCTGTACTCCACAACAAGAGAAAGAACCCATTGTAGAGAATGTATGGTGAGGAAGAGAGAGGCAGACTTGGACCTCTGGTCTAAGAAATTTGTCAATTTCTAAATTAAAATGAACTAAAATCATATGAAATACTGCAGTTATATTCTTGATTATGGATTATGTATGCTTTCTTTTAGGGTTTCAATCCACCTGTTCTTGTTTTTGTTCAGTCCATTGAAAGGGCTAAAGAACTTTTTCATGAGCTCATATATGAAGGTATTAATGTGGATGTTATTCATGCAGACAGAACTCAGCAACAGGTAAAGTCAAATGCATACTTTCAAAGCAATAACGAACAACTAAATTTTTTTTAATTGGCATTAAATTTATGAAGTACTTGTTTTCCATTCCTAGAGTGGTACTAAAACATTTAATATATGTTCTGTTAACCAGAGAGATAACACAGTCCATAGCTTCAGAGCAGGAAAAATCTGGGTTCTTATTTGTACAGCCTTGCTAGCCAGAGGGATCGATTTTAAAGGTGTGAACTTGGTCATCAACTATGACTTTCCAACCAGCTCAGTGGAATATATCCACAGGATAGGTGAGTCGTGTGCCCCACCCCTCTACTCACCTCTCTTAGCACCACTACCCGTCCCTTCAGCATGCTCACGTTTTTAGTGCTTTGAAAATCCAGTGACTTGCATATGTGATTCTTGAAGGTCCCATTTCGCCCAAAAGTAGGGTTTTTTTAATGGTCTGATTTCTCTTAGGTCGAACTGGAAGAGCCGGGCATAAAGGAAAAGCTGTTACATTTTTCACTGAAGATGATAAACCATTATTAAGAAGGTAAATTAGGATAAAACACTTAGCATTAAGTTGGCAAAATTGATTCATTATTCTCATACACAGTTAACGGATAATTACAAAATGGCTGTGTCCCAAATTCTGTTATGGTATTAGTCAAACAAACCTTAGCCATGAAAAAAAGAAAAATGATCAAAGGGCCTCGTTTTTGCCCTTCCATTGTTAGATTTTGGAAGTATTCACAATGGAATAGTCATTAAGTTTCAGACTCATGAGCTTCCCTGGTGGCACAGCGGTTAAGAATCCACCTGCCAATGCAGGAGACCACGGGTTCGAGCCCTGGTCTGGGAAGATCCCACATGCCATGGAGCAACTAAGCCTGTGGACCACAACTACTGAGCCTGCGCTCTAGAGCCTATGAGCCACAACTACCGAGCTCATGTGCCAGAACTACTACTGAAGCCTGTGCACCTAGAGCCTGTACTCCACAACCAGAGAAGCCACCTTAATGAGAGACCTGTGCACAACAAAGAGTAACCTCCACTCGTTGCAACTAAAAAGAGCCCACACGTAGCAACAAAGACCTAATGCAGGCAAAAATTAATTAATTTTTTTAAAAAGTTTCAGACTCACAGAATTCTCCCAATAGCCATCACTTGATATTACTCAAAATGTAATATTAAGGTTTTGGGATTAATTAATAGTTTAAAGTTAACCCCTGAGTCTCTTAATAGCCCCGTCAAAATGATCTCTTAGCATGGGTGTATTCTTCCCATTAGTCTTAGGGGCAGCTGGAGTTTTATGTTTAGTCCCAGGATCACCTGTCATAGAGGAAAAACTGTTTTAGTAACACACTCTCATATTCAACTGTAGCCCCTTGAAGCCTGGGTAACCTATGATAGATACACTTTTAGAATCTTATCTTAATTTAGCCCATCGTCATAGATTTTAATATAGAAGCTGAGTTTCCTACATTTGGGCTGCCTACAGAAATTTTAGGCTGATGATAATTGGCAACAGTTCATATTTCTAACAAATGAAGTTGAGTTGTGGATGTAGGCGGTTTGTACTTTATTCTGTTTATCAGTTTCGGCGAAGATTTTGCTTCATGCCTTCTGAGCCTTGGCTCTGTCAGCCTTGATTTTGCTGTGATCAGACTTTCACATGTGGTGTGTAGGGGAGTACATTCCAACAGCCTATATTCACCTGAGTTCTCAGCGACTCCAAGCATGTGCATCTGAAGACCCCCATATCAGTGCAACTGTGTACCTCAGTTTTCCATCTGGGAAATGGATATAATGGTAGTATTTACTACAAAGGGTTGTAAGGATTGAATAAGTTACTACAGTAAGTCCCCTACATACAAACAAGTTCGGTTCCGAGAGTGCGTTCATTAAGTCCTGTTTGTTCATAAGTCCAACAAAGTTAGCCTAGGTACCCAACTAACACAACAGGCTATATAGTACGTACTGTAATAGGTTTTAATAGTTTTCATACAAATAATACATTAAAAACAAACCCCAAAATAAAACATTTTTAATCTTACAGTACAGTACCTTGAAAAGTACAGTAGTACAGTACAACAGCTGGCACTTCTTAGCAGTACCAGCTACATCACCGCTGCTTTTATGCTTGCTTCCGGACATCCTGGGCTTGAAACAAAGATACTGTACTACTGTACTGTATACAGTACTGTACAGTAAAGTACACAAAAGCACAACCCCTTGTAGAGGATGTATGCATATGACAATGTACGCCAGACATGTGAACTAATTTACCTGATTGGGCATGCGAATGCATGTTTACATCTTTTGAAAGTTCAAAACTTGAAGGTTCATGTGTAGGGGACTTAACTGTATACATGAGAAGCTTGAGACCATGTCAAGCCTTATCATTTAATAAATTTAAGTGTGACTCTGACTTCAGTCAGCGTCTCATCCAATACTGGGCTTAGTAGCTTTTTAGGGCTTGTTAAATATTGAGTAGAAACAGCTGCTATCTAAAATTTTCATCAAGACATTGATTTTAGTCCAGCAGACCATTCTCTCAGTAATCCAATATGACTGCATCTGGTAATAATTGGTAATAATTTATCAGAACACTTTACTGGATTACTTTTTTGTTTGTGTAGTTTTAGTTCCTCTTGTATTGTGCAAAGGGTTTATGTACATAAACATCAGTTTGACAAGATACAAATTTACGTTTACGGGTACCTTTTTCAGTGTTGCCAATGTTATACAGCAGGCCGGATGTCCTGTCCCAGAATACATAAAAGGTTTCCAAAAGCTACTAAGGTACAATCTTTAATTTACCTGGAGCTTCTCTCTCTCTCTCTCTCTCTTTACATATATATTCTTGATTTCACACTCTTATACATTATAGTTCTAATAATACTACTATTTTTAGAACATTTCAAGATTAAAAATTTTCCTTTTAAATATTTGTGATTCCTGTCTGTTCTTTCCCTGCCAGTTTTTCATCCTTGAAATTTTAAGTATTCAGATTTTTAAAGTATTATTCAACGTGAGTGAAATATGCTGAGATTTTGTTCTAATTCATAAAACTGGTAAAAAGCAGTTAATTGGCCAAAATCAAACTTTGGTGTTTGTTAGCACAAGATATAAGAGTGACACATGACATATTTTAATCATAATCAGTGCCTTTTAAAAAATTGGTTGAATTTATCATCCCTTTGGGTTACCTCTCTAGATGCTGTTAGGTAACCTAGTATATTAAAGTGTATACAGTGGTGTCACTGTAAACCTGTAAGTGGATGAAGGAAACGAATTTTGTGAACCAAAGAACCAAAACTAGTTTTAGCTCTTTTAAATTAAGTTGCACTTAATTCAGTTCTTTCTTTGTAACTTTCAGTAAACAAAAGAAAAAGATGATTAAGAAGCCTTTGGAAAGGGAGAGCATTAGTACAACTCCAAAATATTTCTTAGAAAAAGCTAAGGATAAACGGTAAGTATATGGTAAAAGTTACTGTTTGATTCTGGCATATTCTTATAACCCAAGCATTATTTTTCCTTAGGATAGATTTTTAGGAGTAGAATTTGATAGGTCTACAGTCCATTATAGAATGTAATAAAAGTAATATATCTTAGGTTGCCTGTGATTTGGAAACTTGGATAATTCAATCTTGGAATTTTTCTTTATCTGTATATTAATGATCTGTTTTTCTCCATCTTTGAAATTATGATTTCAATTCACTATGAATTAGAATTGCACTGTCCACCATCTCCACACAGCCTGTATCTGGGCACACTACTGAGGCCAATAGTTAGGACTGCTGACTCACATTGATGGAGTCTTCCTTCAAGCTCCATATTCTGGGCAGGATTTCAGTAGGATCTTGGGCTTATGCTGAAGCACATTGTAACACCTCTGAACAGTATGACTTGGGTAAATTTGTAGTCATTTAGCTGAGTTTTTGAGGATTTTAAAGCATAGATTTTTTTTTTTTCTTAGCGTACACACAGGACTACCTCTTTTGCCTATTACTGCCAGGAAACTACATGATTTCATAGGGGTGGGCTAAAATATTCTGCACAGTACTATTCTTTCCACTATTTAAAGAGAAATGACACTCTTCAAATTCTGTCAGTACCAATTAATATATAACATATATAAAATGTAGGCATTTACCAAGTAAATGTCCACCTGTCCACTGTCCATCTTCAGTCTTACTACATATATAATATGTAGTAAGGTGTATGAATGGATGTAAAATGGGACCCCTTTCCTGATGTTAGGGAAAGGAGATTAATATACATGAAAAAAATTAGAGAATAATTTTTAAATAAAACAAGTTTAGAGAAGGGAAAAAAATCATTATGGATTGGTATAGTTACAGGAAGTTTCAAGGAAGTAGAATTATGTTCAAGGATGGGTAAAATTTAGGCATGTAGAAGGAACAAGGTGAACCCAGGAGAGAAAACCTGTACTTTCCTTCTGAGTGAGAGTCTGCCTGACATTTTGTATTGATTGTGGGAAATAATGTTCAGCCCCAGTACATAGACTGTACAGAGTGTCCCAAAGGGTTTGGTGGTTTTAAGCTTTAATAACTTGGGAAGAATAAATGTTAAAACCTTACAAAACTACATCATTTGAAAGATTATTTTAATTTAACTTGTACTTATTCAGTTTTGTGCGTTCTTAATACATTTTTATTTTTATTCTTTGTGGCAACAGTTCCTGGGTGACAGACCAGTGGATAGGTAGAGAAGGTTGCCCTGCTTGGTCACCTTATCTGTCTCATTAGACTTTTTCTTGTGGTGGTCTGCTGCAGAATTGTTGCGTACACATCAGAACCTCATTCTTTGGGTGATCTTAAAGCTAGGATTGGAAATGCAATCCTTTCAGGCACTGAGCAGCAGCTGATAAAAGTTTTTACAAAGGTCGAAAATTGACTAGAGCATAAGATCATGGCTGTGTTGAACTGTAATAATAAAATCAATATCTTAAATAATGACACTTTAATTGCTGATTTTTGTAAGTTTGTAGCTTTTATGATCTGAGGTTATTAAAACTTAAAGCTGCGCTAAGACTTTGAGGACACCTGGTATAAACCTTGTCACTAGCCCCCTGCTTAAGATGCTTTGGTTCTCTCTCTATTTTCTTCACATTTAAAGGCCATACTTCTTAACATAGCATACAAACAAGACCTGATCTGAATCTAGCTTACCTTTGCACTGTAGATGTTGCTTTAATGATCCTACCCACACCTGTGGCCTCAACTCTATGCTGATAAATCTTAAGTCCATATCTTCAAGCCCAGCTTCCCAACTGAGCTATAAACCTGAAGCCTGTTGCCTAGTGGGTGTCACTTCAGGCACTGCAAACTCAAACTGGTGTAGTAGGGCGTAGGGGAGATTGGATTTGGAGCCAGAATAACTGGCTCTAATAACACCTTTTCCTGTGTGATTTTGGACAAGTCACTTCACCTCTCTAAGCCCCTTTCCCCCTATATATAATGGAAATAGTTATATAAATAATACCAACTCTGCCACTCAGAGTTGGTGGAGGATTAAATGAACTGATATACATCTAAGAACTTTGCATTACTATACTGTAGTATGTGAATATTGATGATTTTCTCAAAACTTTTTTTCCTTTTCCTGTGTTAACAGTTAGTTGATGACATTCACCATTCACCAAACTCTAAAATCAGACTGTCATGTCTAAAATTTTTACCAGTGTCATGTCTAATATTTATTACCAGCGTGTGATGATCAGCAAGTTACTTAACCACTCTACCTCATTTTCCACATCTGTAAAATGAGGATAATAATAGAACTTCTTTGTAAGTTAGGAAGACTATCTGAGTTGATACATATAAATGACTTATAAACTATCTGGCATTTAATCAATGTGAACTCTTCTTATTAATTCAGGATCAGAATCTGTCTTTTATACCATGTTGTAGTTTAGTTTACTGTGGTGTTTCTGTCTCACTTAGGTGGATGTGGTTTTCTAAAGGGCAAAGACACATCTTTGTGTTCCTAGTGCCTCGTATACTTGATTATACAGGAGGTTTCAGTAAATGTTTATTAAACTGGTAGAGTTTTGGAAAGTACATATATCTAAAATTTCTAATTCAACTTTCCTTTCATTGTCACAGGAAAAAGGTCACTGGTCAGAACAGCAAGAAGAAAGTAACTCCTGAGGACAAAAGTTAAAAACAGACTTCTAAAAAGACTATATCACAAATGTGATTTTATGATTCCAGCATGAATGTTGTTTCCATGGAATACATTGTCTTATAATCACCTGTACCAAACATTTGAAATCAACTACAAGAACATGGGACTAGTGAAAAATGATCCTAAACTATCAGTGTATCATGTCAAGTTCCAATTCATAGGTGATTTTTTAAATGATTATATAATGGAAAAAACATTCATGTGGTTTGAATCTAGAGCAATGCTTCTTACAGAAGAACAAAAGTTTATGCTAAAAATAACAACACTCAAATGTGGTGAACTGGATTTTTCTCTTCCAGTGTGGAGGAGGGTGTCATGTATGCTGTGGAGAGGCATTTGGAACCACATTGTGAAGTAAAGTCTTGAGGTTGAATGCCCCTTCCCACCCACTTTTTTTTTTTTGGATGGACAAGAAGCAGCATGAGCTGTCTACCAAGAATAAACCTACTGCTCTCTTTATTTCACCGTTTCTTAATTCGTTGATGGCCTTTTGTGATATGAGCCACAACAAGATGCCTATTATATGGCTGGTTATTCAAGTTCACTAGGATTTTAAATTCTTTGATCTATATATAAGTATCTTTTACCTCATCCCTATTGTAGGTCAGACCTTACCTTCATAATGTTGCAGCTATAAGATTATGGTCAGCTTCTCCCTTTCTTACTTCATTTTCCATCATTTAACCATGTTCTTTCCTGTCTCTTTCCATTTGAGATGACTGCTCGAAAAGTGATAAAACATTTTATCCTGATAAGGAAGAATGTTCCTGTTACTTGATCCACCTCTGGCTCTGTTCTCTTACAGCTTATCTTTCCTAAGGCTTTATGGCCCTTCATCCGGATAGTATGCAGGTCTCTGCCAAAGGTAAAGGATTATGATTATACAGTGATAGAGACTATTCACTCTTAGCAGATTTTCCTCAGTTGCTACTTTTGTACCGTGGAATAAAAAATCTATTTCATACATGTAAGGTACTTAGAATGGTGCCTGACATGAATTTTAGTTATCAGTACTGTAATACTATAATATAGATAACCTTTCCTCAGCAACATTTAAATTAAACTTATTTCCTGTATTCTCAGTCTTTTATTCTAGAGTCAGGATGGGGAGACTGCAACTTAAATATTTTAGATGAGACAAAAATTGTTCATCTTCAGAATTTATGTAAGTGGAGACCTATTGCTACAAGGTGCAAGAAATACAAGCCTGTGCTTTTTTTGTTCTTGCAAACAGAGCCTTGACTCAAAATATATTCTGGAAGTACGTGTACTGGTGCCACCTATTTGCCAGTTGTTTTAAGTTCTTTAATTTCTCAGAGGTTCAGTTTGTTTGTGAAATTGAGGGTCATACCGACTATGTCTCAAGATTAGAAGTACCTAGCACTGTACCTGACACGTCATAACTTCACAAAATATATTCCTTAACCAAACATTATATATTTGGTTAGGAATACAAGTCTTGGTAACACAGTCCCTGCCCTTACAGTGTAGTGGGCATAAAGTAAAGGAACAAATAGTGCGGTAGATGCCGTGTTAAACATAAGGCCACAATGCTGAATCATCACAGGACAGCATCTAACCTGGACTGGAAATACCGTGGAACGCTGACATCCTGAGTCATGTGGTCTGTGATCTTTGAAATACTCCCTTCATTTGACTTTATTTCCTCTTTTTTTAAAATTATTTTCTCCTGTGCAATCACCCATCCTTAAAAGTGGCTACATAAGCCTGTAGCATCTTGATTTGTCAATGGATTAATACTGAATTTAGTTATATATCAGTTTATGTTGATTGGAACATCTGCTACACAGTTCCATCTAAAGAAGGGGAGGAATGAAGTTAGTGGACAATTATGGGGGGAAAAAGCATAATTAAATAGCTAGCTCTAGCTGAAATGAGCAAGGACTTTGAAGTCAAACACCTTGGATTTTGATCCTGGTCCTGCTGTTTTGCAGCTGTTTGATCTGGGTAAATTACTACTTCTTTTAACCTTGATTTTCTTATCTGTGAAATGCCAATACTAGCTCTTAGGGACACTGAGGATTTGAAAAAATGCAGTAAAGTTCCTGACCAGTGATTGTGCCCAATAAACGATAACTATTATTCCAAATTGTTTCCCAGTAAAAGCCCTGAGGCAAGAGTAAAAGATAAAGCTAGTTATAATCCGTTACTTGCTGGTAAGCAAACTCCACTTGAGGGCTTGAAAAAGTTTACATTCAACTTTTATATTTACCTACAGTAGTTTGATTAGAAAAAAAAAAACACAGTGAAAATATGCCCAGGTAGGTTCGGAGCAATGAACTTTTCCAAGCACCACCGTTTTGGCCCTGATTGTAAGTATAGGGAAAACGGGGATTACCAGGTGGCTAAACACCTTCGGCTTTTAGGGTGGGTACCAAAAGGAGGCTGCCGAGTTCCTGGGAAAAAGTAGAGCTCATCACTAATCGGCGCTGTGATGCTATCAAAGGGACATTCAAGATCCATCTATTTGTGTAAAGAGTAACAATAGGGCTTCCCTGGTGGTGCAGTGGTTGAGTTTGCCTGCCGATGCAGGGGACACGGGTTCGTGCCCCGGTCCGGGAAGATCCCATATGCCGCGGAGCGGCTAGGCCCTTGAGCCATGGCCGCTGAGCCTGCCCGTTCGGAGCCTGTGCTCCGCAACGGGAGGGGCCACAACAGTAAGAGGCCCAAGTGCCCAAAAAAAAAAAAAAAAAAAAAGTAACAATAAAAGAACACCCGTGTACCCACCATCCAGGTTAAAAAACAGGACTCAGTGTACTCTTCCCACTAAGCAAGACGATGGTTTTTCAAACGGAGGAATGATGACGCCTTGCCTGAGAATGAATCAACTCCCCTGGAGCCAGAACCAGACCACCCCACCAGCTCCTGAAGTAGAATTGTACCTGGCGGGCCCTCAGCTGTGGCCGGGTCACGTGATGAGGGAGCGCAACTCCTCCCCCGGACGCGAAGGGTCACGTGGGCGCGCGGCCCCGCCCCGTCGCCCAGGCCGCGGCGAGGTGGGGTCCTGCGTTTGCCCCGGAAGTGGCTGTCGGCAGCTGACAGCTGCTGGGAAGGTGGCGGTGGCGGCGGCGGCGGCGGCGGCGGCGGCGGGCCCGGAGCAAGATGGCGCTGCGGCCGGGAACGGGAGCTGGCGGCGGCGGGGCCGCGGGACCTGGCGCGGGGCCTGCCGGGGGAGGCAGGTGGGTGTGAAGACCTGGGCTGGGACGCGCCTCGTAGACGCAGAGCAGACCCGGCACCGGCGACTGGTGGTCGGCGGTTATGGCGGTTTTCGCCCGCGCCGACCCCTTTTCCCTCGGAACTGGGCTGCGGGAGGAGGGGTCGTCCTCCGGGAACCTAGGCCGAAGGGGCGGATGGAGCCCGGGCGCCCGACTTTTGTCCTGCAGGCTCGGGGGCACTGGCTGCTGGGGCTGAGCAGGGAGGAGAGGGGGCGGAGGTGAGTGTCCCATCAGTGCGGCTGCCACCCGGCTGGGTGGATAAAGGAGGAACCCCGACGCCTCGCTTCTAGCTCCGCTGGATTTGAAGCGACCAGAGACTTCCTTTTCCCAGGGCTTGACCAGGGGCTCTGAAAAATCTGTTCACAGAGCTGCACAAGTGTTTCCTAGGGGTGTGTGTGTGTGTGTGTGTGTGTGTGTGTGTGTGTGTGTGTGTACTCTGTTTTTCAGTGTTATGTCCTTTTTATTTTTTCCTTAACACTCTAGAAACAGCAGGAAAATCTGAAGACCTTTGAATTAGTATATAGAGCTCTTGTAGAGGTAGTTTTAACACCTGTCTTCTTACTAAAAAGCAATTCACTGTTAAACAGCACGTACGCAGTTATCAAAACAAAGCTTCCAGACTTTTACTTAGCCCTTAAACAAATCTGCTGTCAATTCCAGCTACTAATCGCCAGTGGCTCTCATATCTAGAACAATAAAAGAGATGAACATTTGCAACCTGACAAGTTCATCATTTGAGGAAATACTTGGTTCTGGGAAGTTTTCATCCCACTTCTGTAATGACCTAGTCTGACTTTGTTTTGCTAGCCAACCCGAGTTTCATACACATTTGGAGATAAATTTAGCTTTTTATCTTCATCCTAAATTATTTTTGGAAAACAAAGTGTTAGGGTTTTTTTTTTTTTAATGCAGTGTGAAGCCTTTAAAATCATCACGTCCTGCAGGTGCTTCTATATATGCCAGGAAAAGAGAGCAGTCACTGTTCACCTGTACGCAGCCGCATTTTTCACTTTCTTTTTCACATCTTTCTCTCTAGATTTAAAACTGTTTTCTTTCTCTTTTGTTTTCTGATTTCCACTGTTTCATTAGAGTTTTTCATGAATACTTGGTATAAGTCAGTTTCTGGCTAGAGAAGACAAATATGTAGTTATTTTTTCTGAATGTGACAACAGTTTCTAAAATGTTCTTGAGTGGCATTAATTTGATCAAGCGTATGATGAATCATGGCACCAAGTTCTGGGGAAATATAAACTTAAAAGAATTTGGCATTCTAGGCACGGATTTTGGGGGGTTTTGTTGTTTTGGTTTGGGGTTTTTTAATTTTTTTCAGGTGGAGAGGAGTTTGGGTGTAGAAAGTTGAGTGGATCGTTCCTCTTAGTTTGTAGTAGTTTAACATCATTGGTCCGTGAACACAATTTTGTTTTCTAAATATGGCCTGAATTGTGATAGAAATTAGAAAAATTAAAATTTTTAAAATTAAAAATTTCTTTCCTATTTAACATTTGGTGGTAGTAACATTACATTCTTAAGCTCTAGAGGATATGTGGGAGAGCAAATCAGCCTTATCTTGTAAAATGTGTGATAAATATTATACTGGAGATATTCGGAGGCTGAGAAGCTGTATAAAGAAAGAATATGGTTTTTAGAGAGCGGTGGTGAGGGCTGAGGTGGTTTTTTATAAGGAAGCTAACATTATGGTTGGTACCCTAGTATATTTTAGGGAAAAGAAAAAGAACCAGGCAACCTTTCTCAGCTTTTAATGGAGGAAATCTGTGAACTATGATTTACTATATTTCTTAGGTACTTGTCTCTGTCCTTGCTAAGAGGCTAAGCAAAAAGCACAGGCATTTTCCAGCTTTATTAATGTTAGCCTACTTTTTATTGGTATCCTGAATGGACTACTTTAGAATAAATAGAGTTGTATAAAGGGCAAAATTTACGCAAGAGATTAGAAGTATAACTTTTTTTAAAAGTATGGCAGGAAAAAAACAGTTGAAAGATCTTGATTAGACTGTGTCCTTCTGGGATAGTATCATTTGTGAGCTTGTCTATTTCCTGCTTTTATAAGCTCCTTAAGGGCCTCGTCATCTTTTTATCTTCCACAGCTTCTAGCACATTCTACACATAGAATACATTCTGTAAATATTTGTAGATTCAAGCAACGTTGTAGGCAAAGAAGAGGTATTTCAGCTGGGCCTCATTTCAAGGAAGAGGAAGGGGTCAAGAGATTGTCATGGAGATGGGTAGGCCCAGTGAACATTAGGGGAAAGCAGGTAGGCCAGATGGACTGTGGCACTGAGTGGGAGAAAAGAGTTTTGTTAGATAAAACTGAAAAAGTTGTGTTAAAACTGGAGAGGGCCTTGAATATAAACTAAAAAAGTTCAGTTTAAGGGGGAATCATTACATTGTTTTAATCCCAGGAGTAGCTTTATCAAATGGTCCCTTAGCTAGATGCACCTCACCTGTGCTACGTGAGCTGCGTTAGAAGCCACAGAGTCTGCAGGTGAGATCCATTAGGAAATCTTGCTGAGTCCAGGCCTCAGAGAGAAGTGAAGGCTGATCTGGGTTAGTAGCAAAGGTAACTGAAAGGGGAGGATGAATGAGATAGGCATGTGACAAGCAGGGCTCACAGTTCTGCTTCAAATTGTTTGTCATCTTGTTGCCCATTTTTTTGCCAAACTTTTGCTGTCTTATCAATATCTTACTTAGCTGTTTGTCTAACCAGCCTTTAAGCATGTTGCTGTTAGTAGTCTAAACATTTCAGAGAGTCCTATGAATGGTACATAGGTTAGTAGGTAGTTTGGGTTGTATAATTACTGGAGTAAGTCATGTTTGTCAGTAATGTTCTTTTTTTTTAACATCTTTATTGGAGTATAATTGCTTTACAGTGGTGTGTTAGTTTCTGCTTTACAACAAAGTGAATCAGTTATACATATACATATGTTCCCATATCTCTTCCCTCTTGCGTCTCCCTCCCTCCCACCCTCCCTATCCCACCCCTCTAGGTGGTCACAAACCACCTAGCTGATCTCCCTGTGCCAGGCGGCTGCTTCCCACTAGCTATCCACCCTACGTTTGGTAGTGTATATATGTCCATGCCACTCTCTCACTTTGTCACTGCTTACCCTTCCCCCTCCCCATATCCTCAAGTCCATGCTGTAGTAGGTCTGTGTTATATTCCCATCCTACACCTAGGCTCTCCATGACTTTTTTTTTTCTCAGTTACCATATATATGTGTTAGCATACAGTATTTGTTTTTCTCCTTCTGACTTACTTCACTCTGTTTGAGAGACTCCAGGTCCATCCACCTCACTACAGATAACTCAGTTTCATTTCTTTTTATGGCTGAGTAATATTCCATTGTATATATGTGCCACATCTTCTTTATCCATTCATCTGTTGATGGACACTTCGGTTGCTTCCGTGTCCTGGCTATTGTAAATAGAGCTTCAATGAACATTTTGGTGACTCTGAATTATGGTTTTCTCAGGGTATATGCCCAGTAGTGGGATTGCTGGGTCGTATGGTAGTTCTATTTGTAGTTTTTTAAGGAACGTCCATACTGTTCTCCATAATGGCTGTATCAATTGACATTCCCACCAACAGTGCAAGAGTGTTCCCTTTTCTCCACACCCTCTCCAGCATTAGTAATGTTCTTAATTTAGTTTTTGTTTATGTTTTTAAAGTAACCTTTATGTGTCTGTACATTATTTGGTTGTCTTAGTTAGGACCTTGGCAAACTTGTGGTTCTGTGTCCTCTTTTGACAAAGGGCAAACAGGACTGGGTGGTAAAGGGATTGCATAGAGCTTCACGGTTACTTTGTGGCAGAGCTAGAGAAAAGAAAATGTCACTTGAGTGTTCAGTTTTTACTTAGCCACTAAGCCCTGTTGGTGATTGCAATCTTTAAGACTGATTTGGAAAGTCTCCGTATGTTGACTACTTAAATCTTAGTGTATGAGTAACTTTTTAAAAAATTGAGTCCTACCAAATTTCAACTTGCAATTTAAACACTTTATCCAGTTAACACATTACTTAGCTAATACATCTTGTGTGCAGTTCAGAAAAGCTGTTAACTGTTCAGACCTCTCTTTGGTGCGGGCTCGCTTGTCAGCAGAATTTGTGAATGGTTCAGATCCTACAAGGCTGTAATCAGGTAGATGTCCAACTAGAAGTTTGTGAACCACCTTACAAAAAAATCTTGTTGATTAAAATATTTTAGAGCTAAAAGACTCTAAAGTTTGATTTTTAGCCCTTTTTTTGGGAAGGGGGAGTGTTGTACAATAGAAAAATGCAAGGACACATAAATTTGGCATACCGTTCCTGATCTCCCTATATCTTTAAAGACTATCGAGAAACCCCCTTCAGATCCTTGACTCCCAGATTAAGGAGTTTTCCCACTCATTTTTTCTTCCTTGATCTGTCCCATTTCCTTTCCCTCCGGTCTCAGAGAATGAAGTCCCTCTTACTTTTGCTACGTTAATCCCATCCTCTCAAAAACCTTGTTTTAGCTATCACTAAGTATATCTTTTGTATCCTAAATCTTTGTGCAGGTCCCTTCCTCTTCCTCTGTTGAAACTGTTCACTCAAAGATCACCATTTTCGAAAACAGCGATCTTTATTTAGTAATTTATTTAGTAATCCTCATCCTTAGCAGCTTCTCTACAGCGTTAGACACTTTTTCCTTAAATGCAGTCCTTCCTGTTATAACTCTCAGTTATAAGCAACTTCTTTGGTTCTCAGTGACCATTCCATACTCAGTTTTCACTAAGAATTCTCCAAGGTTTTCCTTTGCTGTCTTCTCACTATGTATACGTCCCTTTGGCTCTTTCAACCACAACCAGACTTTAATTTTTTTCTTTTTTTACCTTTATTTAAAAGAGCCTAAGAAGATAGATGCAGACCCTTCCCTTAGCTGGAGTTACTTTTCTGGTTGCCTGTTAGATTGCTCCTCGTGGACACCCTCCTAATACCTTTCTCCCCAGACCTGCTCACACTGGGTTCCTGTCAGCAGGTAAACAGTGTCACCATCCTTACAGTTGCTCAGGCCCAAAATCTCGGCAGCATCTTCAGCCCTTTCTGCTTTTTCAGTGCTGTTCTCCATCCTGGTAGTTGCTAAGTCCTGTTGATTCTTCCTTTTAAATAGATTTCATTCACCTCTTCTTTTCTATTCCCACTACTCTGGTTATGACCCTTTTCATTTCTTATGAAGATTATTGTAATAGTTTCTTAGCTAATTCTTGTTACTTCAAGTCTTCTCTGTCATACCCCATTGCCAGAGAAACCTACAGCACATTTTTTTTTATAAATCTAGATTGTTTTTAGTAAGTATTTCTTTTATTTATTTATTTATTTGGCTGTGTTGTGTCTTCGTTGCTGCTCAGGCTTTCTCTAGTTGCGGCGAGTGGGTGCTACTCTTTGTTGCAGTGCGTGGGCTTCTCACTGCAGTGGCTTTTCTAGTTGCAGAGCTCGGGCTCTAGGCGCACGGGCTTCAGTAGTTGTGGCGTGTGGGCTCAGTAGTTGTGGCGCACGGGCTCTAGAGCGCAGGCTCAGTAGTTGTGGTGCGGGCTTAGTTACTCTGCGGCATGTGGGATCTTCCCGGACCAGGGCTCGAACCCATGTCCCCGACATTGGCAGGCGGATTCTTAACTGCTGCGCCACCAGGGAAGCCCTACATCACATTTCTGATCATTTCACTAGAGAAAAGTGTATGACATCAGGGAAATGTAGATTTAAATCACAATGAGATACCCCCTCATACCCATTAGGATACCTATCATTATAAACAAACAAACAAAAATTCAGAAAATAACACGTGTTGGTGAGGATGTGGAGAAATTGGAACCCTGGTGCATTGCTAGTGGGAATGTAAAATGGTGTAGCTGCTGTTGAAAACAGTTTGGCAGTTTTTCAAAAAGTAAACATAGAATTACTCTATGACCCAACAATTCCACTCCTGGTTAGAAACCCAGAAGAATTGAAAGAGGGACGCAAACAAATACTTGTACACCAGTGTTCATAGCAGTATTATTCACAACACCCAACCCAGCTGTCCATCAACAGGTGAATGGATAAGCAAAATGTGGTGCATACATACAATGGAGTATTATTCAGCCATAAAAAAGAATGAAATTCTCATGTGTGCTACAGCATTGATGAACCTTGAAAACGTTATGCTAAGTGAAATAAGCCAGACACAAAAGGACAAGTATTGTATGATTCCACTTAATATAAGGTAGCTAGAATAGATAAGTTCGTCAAGCCAGAAGGTAGAATAGTGGTTGCCAGGGGTTGTGGGGAAAAAGTAATGGGAAGTTATTTTTTAATGGGTACAGAGTTTCTGTTTGTGATGATGAAAAAGTTCTGGAAATGGATCATGGTGATGGTTGTCCACCATTGTAATGCCACTGAACTGTACACTTAAAAACGGTTAAAATGGTAAAATTTTATATTGTGTATATTTTACCACAGTTTTAAAAAAATCTCTGACTTTATACAATTCTCAAAATAATATCAAACATTTTAAAGGCCCTCTACATTTTGCTTTTTCAGTCCTATATCTTATATTCAACCTTAAATCATTTCTCTGAACACACTACAGCTCCGGCCTCTGAGATTTTGCTCAAGCTACATAGTGTGCCTCCCTTTAAGATTCAGCTCAAGAGATACCTCCAAAAAACTTCCCAAGATATAAACCATAAAATTAATCTTTTTCTTCTCATTTCTGTTAGTATTCTGGCCCTCTCACAGCCCTTAGCACATTCTGTCCTATGTTAAAGTTATTTGCCTGCATCTGTGTCTTCAGTGAGACTGAGCTCATTCAGGCCTTTCATGTAGTAGGCACCCAATAAATGTTCACTGAATTGAATCTAATCCAGCCCTCTCATTTTATGGATGGGGAGATTGGAATCCAGGGGAGTCACACAGTGACAGAACCAGGACCAGTTTCAAGGTCTTCTGTCTTCTGGCTCAAAAATTTTCTCCCTACACTAACATGCTGACTGTCATGCATCCTGTGGATGGTCAATCTGTATTGATGGTGGATAATTCAATATTGTACTATGGAACAGATGCCAGGGCCCAGGCTATAATTTTTTTATTTATGTGAAATGTTACATGTTTTATCTGAACTCTTTGCAGATAGGAAGATCCTGATATATTTTTGTTCTGTTTTCAGCTTCATGTTTCCAGTTGCAGGTGGAATAAGACCCCCTCAAGGTATGTGGAAGCTTGAGTTTTCAACTTTCATTTTCACTATTTTTTTATGTTTCTGAACTTGGGGATTAAGTGGGTAAAAAAGTTCTATTGCTGCCAAATAGAGTAAAATTTTCTTATAGTCTCGAACCTCTATGACAGCTTACTCTTAAAATTTCTCAAAAATTGTGTAATTTGGAGAATAAGAAGGATCATTCCTCATTTCTCCCAAACTTATTTAAGCATTATATTGACAGGTTATTATTTAACCTCAGAGATGAAGGAGACTTTCAAGACAAAAGTATTAAAGAAACAGGTGACAAAGATGAAATGAGTTGTAGTTCTCTGAATGCCATCTTTCTCCTGTCTGTCTTCTAGGTTGTTAGCTCCGTGGGGCAGGGGCTATGTCTGCCTTATGCTCGTCAGTATCTCCAGCACCCAGCATGTTGATAGGAAAATAATAGGGTCTTTATAGATGCTTGTTGAATGGATAAATGAACCCCTTTAGTTATTTTATACTTATGTTTTCTGTATATGAATTTGGTCTTATTTTAGTCATTTACATAAGAGATCACATATTCTGATTCTGTTTAAACTATTTGAAGTCTCAGTTTTATTCCTAGCAGTTTCTCCTATAGGTATATCCCTTCTCTCTTGGTTTCAGACAGGGCCCACCAATACTGATTCTAGCTTTGTCTTCAAGGAAACAGTAGTGAAGGGATATAATCTTGACTTATGCTTCTGTGTCACTGGAACACAAAACTGATGAAAGAATATGTCTGCCCTTCTTTCTGCTCACTGCTCCCACTCCAGTGTGCCCCCCTCCTCTCCACAGGCCAAGCTGCTCTGAAAACTGGCCCTTTCACAAAGCCAGTGTTAACTGGTTATGATAGACTTGCTAGAGAAACAGAGACTCCTAGGTCACCAGTAGAGATGAATGATAAAGAGCAGCTCAGTAACAGGTGGTCAGTGTCTCCATTTATAATCAGTGACGGAGGTTGAGTTTCAGGTAAATTTTTCCAAGGGTCAGTTGTATTCTTTTCATTGTGCTCACATTTATGCATTATTTAAGCTATCTATAATTAGATGTGTCCCGGATTTAGATCAAATGGTTTGAGATCTTTTGTTCTTTAGGAGGGCGAGAGTTGTGTGTTCATTATTGTGGCTCGTCATTTTGCATTTTTATAAACTTTCAAGTAAAAATCTACATGTGGAGCAAAGGAACAGGACAAGAAGAGAGCCCAGAAGGTTGCCTGATATTTTTTCTTCTGGAATTTGGAATGGTTTTCAAGATTTTTTTTACAAAGTATGTTAGAGTGGACTTTTTGATCTTTTGAAGGCATTAAATTGTGCATGGGTTATTTCTGAAAGCGTATACAAGGAACAGACAAGAAGAGTAGCTACAAGATTATTGAGTAGGTGAATAGGAGACAGAAGAGAAACAAGACTTGTTTTTCACCGTGTATACTTCTATGCCGTTGAATGTTGTACCAAATCCTTGAGTTACCTGTTTGACTTAAATACACTTATGAATATAAATAAAACTGAAGGTCCAAAGGCATAAGAGGGAAAACATCTTACTATGCTATATTCAGTCTGTGCGTTCTTTTTTTTTTTTTTTGGTAAATTTATTTATTTATTTATTTATTTTGGCTGTGTTGGGTCTTTGTTATTGCGCATGGGCTTTCTCTGGTTGCGGCGAGCAGGGGCTACTCTTCCTTGCGGCGTGTGGGCTTCTCATTGCCATGGCTTCTCTTGTTATGGAGCACAGGCTCTAGGCACGTGGGCTTCAGTAGTTGTGGCACATGGGCTCAGTAGTTGTGGCTCACGGGCTCTAGAGCGCAGGCTCAGTAGTTGTGGCACATGGGCTTAGTTGCTCTGCGGCATGTGGGATCTTCCCGGACCAGGGCTCGAGCCCATGTCCCCTGCATTGGCAGGCGGATTCTTAACCACTGCGCCACCAAGGAAGTCCCCAGTCTATGCATTCTAATTCTCCATGACACCTCAAGGCCTTCGCATTTGGTGTTCCTTTGTCTAGAATACTCTAAGCAAATATCCGCATGGCTCACTCCCTTCAAGTCCTTGCTTAAATGCCACCCTTGTGGAGAAACCTCTTCTGACTATGAAACAGCAGCCACTCCTTTCCCTGGCTCTCCCTTTCCCTCATCCCCACCTGATATCCACTTATTTTTTTATTTTTTTATTATCTGTCTCCCCCAATTACAGTGTAAGTTCCATGAGAGCAAAGACCTGGCTTTGTTCAATGTTGTGTCCCTAGAATGGTGCCTGACATGGAGTAGGCCCTCAAATATTTGAAAAAATGATTAATATAAATGAATAGTTTGCCACTAATAAATGTTACCTATAAATGTGGTGTCCATGCTTCTGAAATTAAACTCTGTATGAATAACCTTGAAGGTACACAGAATCCACAAGATAAATATGGTGTACTTTACCAGACCTTTAATTTTTTTTAATCAAAATTTGATTTTAAAAAGTTCCTTATACTAGAACCAGCATGGATGTAATATGTTGTACAGTGCAAAATTAGGATGAAATTTGTGTTCAGGCTATGTAGGGATTTTGTTTTATTCACTGTTGCATACCAGGTATCTAGAACTGTGCCTAAAATGTGGTAGGCATTTCATATTTATTAAATCCCTGAAGGGACATAATCTTTATTCTCCTGTACTCTTGGGAATACTTCATTGGAAAAGTTTGGGAGGTACTGTACTATAAAACATACTTTCATGATGGTTTTCCTGCTATTGCATTATATACTTTGCATGCTGATAGCTGTTTTGTGGTGTTATATTAATTATTTGTGTAAGGAAAGAGAAGAGGAATATCATTTCTTTGAGCATATTGGGTATTAAACAGTTTCACAGATGTGAAACCAAGGCACAGAAAGAAGGTAAGCAAGTTGTTTAAGGTCCCAAACTTAGCAAGTGACATTTTTAGTTGGCTTCCAGAGTTCATGCTTTTAACTACTTTTGTATTAAAAGTAACTTAATTAGTATTAGTGTTAATTAGTATTAACTCTTAACTACTAGTAATCTGCTGCTGTATAAAAAATTACCCCAAAACTTAAAGAAAATAAACACTATTGTTTTACACTTTGTGTGGGTTAGGTATCTGGGAGTGGCCTCACTGGGTGATTTTGGCTTAGGGCCAAGGAGATTGAATTAAAGATGTCAACTAGGACTGTAGTCATCGCAAGGTTTGATGGGTTTGGTAGATCTGTTTCCCAGATGGCTCACTCACATAGATGGCAATTTCGTGCTGCAAGAGATTTCAGTTCCTTGCCACATGGATTCTCCATTCCCCCTAGGACTGCTTGAGTATTCTCATGATGTGGCAGTGGCTTTCCCCAACGGGTGATCCAGAAGAGCAAGAAGGAAGCTGCAGTGGTTATTAGGAACCTTGTGGGACTTCCCTGGTGGTCCAGTGGTTAAGACTGTGCTCCCAATGCAGTGGGCCTGGGTTCAATACCTGATCAGGGAACTAGATCCCACGTGCCGCAACTTAAGAGCCGACACGCCGCGATGAAGATCCCGCACCCGCATGCCACAACTGAGACCTGGTGCGGCGCAGCCAAATAAATAAATAAATATAATAGAGAGAGGAACGGAGTAAGAAAGAAAAGAAAAAAGAAAGGGAAAGGAAGAAGAACCAGCCTTGGATGTTACACACTGTCATTTCCACAATATACTATTGGTTATTCTGGTCCGCCCTATTCAGTATGGGAGGGAAGGACAAGGATATGAATACCAAGAGGCAGAGATTGCTGGGGGCCATCTTGAAGGCCAATTAGTCCATATTGTGTATTTTTTAAGTATGCACAAAAATTCTGTGGAATAGGTATTATTATCTTCATTTTACTGATGAAGTTTTGTAACTTACCCAAGATCACAAAGCTAAGTAAATGATGGAATTGGAATTCACACTCAAGTCTGTCTCACTCCAGAGCCTGCGCCTTTTCCTCTGTACTGTGCCACCTCCCAAGTAACAAGTCCTTTAGGTGCTTACGGCTTTAAGAAAATGAACTGTAAAACACATTGACCTTAGTGATATCTTTATGTTTTTCAGCAGGTCTGATGCCGATGCAGCAACAAGGATTTCCTATGGTCTCCGTCATGCAGCCTAATATGCAAGGCATGATAGGAATGAATTACAGCTCTCAGATGTCCCAGGGACCTATTGCTATGCAGGTACTTGCCTCTTTAGCCAATGCTTACAAAGTTATCGTTTGTTGTTAATTGTCTTATGTTCTAAGAGCTACATACTAGGAGCTTAATGTTATATTTAGAAATAAGTGTAGTCTGCATCTTAGGTGGCTTCCTTCAAAATAAAATGAATATATGTTTGTAAGAGTGGAAAAAAAGATAACTCATTTAAGAAAAATCTCGTGACCTCTATATTTGACTACTGACTTAGAAGAATTATAGAATGGCATCTTGGAAAGTTTAGGGACCTGATGCCATGAAATCACATTGTTAGAAGAACTCTGCTGTTCTCATGAAAGGAGCAGTATTGTCGTTTGCAAGGCTTAGATACTGCTTTATATTGAATTGTCTCATCTAATCCCCATAACAATTTTTTAAAGAGGTGGTATCTCCATTTTTCTGATGAGGAAACTGAAGTGTTGTGAGGATGCTCACAGAGCATAGCCACGATTTGAACCTGTGTCTTCAGTAGGTCTGTACTTCACTATACATTGAATTCTCTCGAGAGCATCAGAGAGCCATTGACTGGTATAAAGCGTGGAATGACGCAATCAGAATTGTATTTCAAAAAGATCATTCTGACTGCTGATTGGAGAATGATTGGAAGGAGAGGGGAGAGCGAAAGTGGATGTAAGGAGAATCATTAAGAGGCTGATGTAGTGAGAGCAGGCGAGATGTTGGCTTAACTTAGGGTGGTAGCAGGTGGGTGCAGAGATGGATGTTTTTGAGAACTTCTTAGGAAATAAAATGAAGAGAACTTGATGAAGGATTGGATGTTGAAAATAAAGGAGAAGGTGGTATCACATTGATTCCCTATTTTCTGCATGAGCCACTGACTGGTCATTTATTAATAAAAGAAATACCAGAAGAAATTGTTTGCAGGAACATAATTGTTGACTTTCAAGGACCCATGAAATATTCAAGTGGGGCTGTCCAGAGACAATTAATCAGTTGACCTGGCACTCAAGATTTTTCACTCTGGGTTGAAAATTATAGATTTGGGAATCATCCACACATAGAAGGTAATTGGTGCCATAGGGGTGAACTAGAACATCCAAAAACCCTATAGATGGAGAAAATAGTCCAGGATAGCGCCTTCAGAATTTCAGTGTTTAAATCTAAGGGAGTGAGTTGCAAACAGGAGATTGAAGAGGAACAGCCACAGAAGGGGGTGGGGGTGGGGGGTGGGGCGATTAAAGAAAAAAAAAACATGGGTGTCAGACAGACCTAAGTTCAAAGCCCAGCTTTGCCACTTACCTGTAAAACGGGGATTTAATAATGACTTGCCTGTACGGTTATAGAAAGAATTGAAAAAGGAATTATATAAAGCACTTGGAATTGTACCTGGCACACAGTGAGCAGGAAGTGGCAAGAAATTTTTATTTCTTATATTGTTAATATCAGGAATGATCTTTCCAGTGGCATGGCACTATTTCATGTTCTGTTTTTAATATTTGTCTATGTTTCCATGCTTTCATTGGCTCACAACCCCCATTTCTGTCTAAAACATTCTTTCTTGAATAATGGTAATAAACAGTAATAATAATAATGACCACCATTTGTTGTTTACCTGTGCTGTACTCATTGTGTGCATTATATCATTCAGTCCTCACAACAACTCTATAAATAATATTTTTATTCCCATTTTATAGATAAGGAAACTTTAGTCAGAGAGATTCAGTGCCCTGTTCAGTGTCATTCAGCTTGTTTCAGAACAGACTGAAGCCAAAGCTATCTTACATTTTGGAGCCTGAGTTGTTAATTACCAGTGTTTCCCAGCCTTTATTCATTTGAGTATCACCTTCATGATTTTTGCCATGTATTATTTAATTAATATTTTTAATTGGTTAGGTTTGCAGCAGGTTCTTAAAGGAATCTTTTCTTGTTAAGTAAATAGAAAACCTCATTTGTTATAAACAGAGGGTAACAAAAAAATAAATATGATGAATCAAAACAATATTACCAAATTCTAGCTAGGTACTGTTACTTATTGAAGTTTATAAACCTCATGTTTACTTTCTCTTTGTTTAAAAAAAAAAAGTTAATTATGTCTACAGTTTACCCACAGATGGTTCAGCAAAAGAAAAAGAGTGTATGTATGTGTAGAAACAGCAGAGACTTCCCTGGTGGTCCAGTGGATAAGGCTCCACGCTCCCTGTGCAGGGGGCCTGAGTTCAATCGCTGGTCGGGGAACTAGATCCCGCATCCTGCAACTAAAGATCCCATGTGCTGCAACTAAGACCTGATGCAGCCAAATAAATAAATATTAAAACAAACAAATATTTTTTAAAAACCCAGAACAAAATAGGGCAAAATGTTAATATTATACTGTTCTTCCAGGGATTCCCTGATGGTCCAGTGGTTAAGAGTCCGTGTTTTCACTGCCGAGGGTGCGGGTTCAATCCCTGGTCAGGGAACTAAGATCCTGCAAGCCCCTAGGCACAGCCAAAAAATTTAAAAATAAAACAAACAAAAAAATACTGTTCTTCCACATTTTCTGTAAATTTTATATTTAAAAAGGAGAATTTAGGTAAAAGTTAATAACACTTAAAACGAGACGTAAATGGGAATCTGAATGAGAGTTGCAGGGGAACTGAAGAGAATTTTCCTGCTAGCATGCCGAGCTTGTGTCCCTGCATAACTGGTCGTGATCATAAATAGTGTAGATTAAAGCAAATAAGGTTGTTTTGTTTTGCTTTGGTTTTGGTTTTAGAATTGGTGAGTGAAATTGATAGTATCATGATTTAATTAGTAAGTACAGCCGAAGGAATGGGCTTTATCCACATTGGTAAATTATCTTCTTCAGCCATGATACCCATTTAACCCAAGTAAACTGAATCCAGGATCAGATCTTTGGCTAAATCCAAAGTGTTATATTATTTTAAAAAAAAGAAAGAAAAAGAAAAAAATCATTCACAAATAAACCAGAACAAAAGGATTTTGTACTATTAATATTTTAAATGCCATATATTTCATTTTTACCTAATTATTTAAATTTTTCTATTCCTGCATGTTTTATATATATTTTAGTATAATAGCACATGTATATAACTTATAAATAATATTGGGAGTTAGCAATCAGAATTTAAGTTTAAACCATTGTCATGTCAAAGTCATTTAAGCAAATAAAGCTTCTATGTTGTGTGTAAAGATTTAGTAAAACTTCCAAATCATTCTTTATTCACCTCCAGTAAGAAGAAAATAGGAATAAATTGAGCTTTTGTAGGTTTTAAGTCCAAGTTACTCAGCTTTCACTAGGTTATGTTACAGAAACAAAAATCCCCAAGTCTCAGTGACTTACAGAAACAGATTTATTTCTCATTTATGATAAGTGTCCTTTATGAGTTAGCTGATTCAGCTCCATGTTCTCTTGATTGTGAGACCCTTACCAAGGACATCCCAGAGATGACCAAACCCTGTGATGTCTTTTAAAGCTTTGTCTCAAAGGCAGGATTTATCAATCACTTCTCACAAAGCAGTATGACTCAAAAACCTCATTAGGAGAGTATACCAGGAGGAATGCACACGACATAGGGATGTGTCATCTTATAGTAAGGGCAGTAAGTAATTGGAAACAGTCTACCAAAGAATACCATGTGTTTCTAATTAAGATTTAGTAAACTTAACACTGAATCTTAACAACTGATACAATTTTTTTTTGGCCATTCCAGAGGGGCTTGTAGGATCTTAGTTCCCTGACCAGAGGTTGAACCCGTGCCATCAGCAATGAAAGCGCAGAGTCCTAACCACTGGACCGCCAGGGAATGCCCACGACTTTAAAATCATTAATTTTCACATTAAACATTGTTTTATAACTTGCATAATTATCTAAAAGAATTTTTTTAAGAGTTTGAAACAACCAAAAACAATAAGGATCTCTAACATGCAGAAAAACAATAAGAAAGTGAACTACCAGATTTGATATCACCCAAATAATTTCCCTGAGTATCAGGAGTTTAGGATTAATGGTTCTAAAGTAAAGAAGCCAAAATCTTTTTCTTTAACCTTTATTCTTGCTGACAGGCATTATGCTACTTGGAAGCTGCTCACTGTTCTTAAAGGAGAAACTCATTCAGATCTTATTTTTCTCCCTCAAACTTAATAACCTTAACCAACCACAGACTGTATGAGGAATACCCATTATTCTTTAGTCACCCCTTAAATGTTTGAAGGGTGCACTTTCAGATAAGAGTCAAAGATGAAAATTAGTCTCGGTTGCCGCATAGCCCTCCACTCCCCAAAACTCATAAAAAGAACACACTTCACAAGATTTAGAATAAATTTTAAAGTTATTATTCAAAATATTTCAAGTATATAGGGAAGAATAGACTATATGATGAACATGTGTGAGCCAATTGCACAGCTTTATCAAAACATTTTTCGTTAAACTTTTAATTTTGAGGTAAATGTCTGTACACATGTACATAAGAAATAATACAGAGATCCTTTCCCTGTTTTCTCCAGTGGTAACAAGTTGCAGAACTACAGTATAATATCACAGCCGGGATGTTGGCATTGATACAGTCAAGATACAGAACATTCCCATCACCCCAGGGATCTCCTCATGTTGACATTTTACAGCAAAATTCATCTCCCTCCCACTTCATACTCCCCCCAACCCTTGTCAATCACTAATATGTTTCCCATTTCTATAATTATGTGATTTCAACAATGTTACCTAAATTGAATCACTAGCCTTTTGAGATTGGCTTTTTTTTTTTTGCTCTGCATAATGCCCTTGAAATTCATCCAAGTTGTTGCATGTACTTCATTTTTATTGCTGAGTAATATTCCATTATTGTATATACTACTGTCTGTTTAAACATCTGGGCTGTTTTTTACTTTTTAGCTATGACAAATAGAGGTTTTTGTGTGAACATAAGGCTTCATTTCTCTGGGATTAACACTCAGGAGTGCGGGATGGCGTGGTATTTGGATGTTTAGTTTTTACAAAAACTGTTTTCTAGAGTGGTTGTACCCTTTTACATTCTCACCAGCAATATATGACTGATCCAGTTTCTCTGTATCCTTGCTAGCATTTGGTGTTGTTATTTTTTATTTTAGCCATTCTGATAGGTGTGTTGTGATATTTCATGATTTTAATTTGCATTTCCCCAATGACTAATGTCAAAAGAAAATTCAAGGAGCTTTACTTGATATGGGTATTTTATTGGGCAAGAAACAAACTATTCCCCAACAGGGAGACCTCAAACTGCAAGTGCTTTCAGCAGTTAGAGTTCATTAGAAACATGAAGGAGTACATTGTGTTCTACTGTGATTATTTTCTAGAAACTTATTTTCCTTTTCATTGCTAAGCCTACTTGTTTGTAGCTGATTAGCTAGGAAACTGTAAGGTCACATTGACATGAGGAAAGCTTAGGTTTTGTTTAAAGTCAGAGTCAGCATTTCGGGGAACTCAGGACAGTGTTACATTTTTGGCTACTGTGAGCCTTTGGTCTAGGGGTATATTCAAAGTGCAGCCTCCATATTGGTTTCTCTTTAACACTAATGATGGTGGACATCTTTCCATGTGCTTATTTGCCGTGGTTACATTCTCTTCAGCAAAATGTCCCTTCCTGTCTTCTGTCCATTTTCTTGTTGGATTTTTTTTGTTATTTTACTGTTGAGTTGCACATATTTTATCCCAGTCTGTAGCTCGTTGTCTTAGTCTGTTCAGGCTGCTATAACAAAATACCAGAGATTGGGTAGCTTATAAACAACATAAGTTTATTTTTCACAGTTCTAGAGGCTGGAAGTCCAAGATCAGAGTGCCCGCCTAGCCAGATGAGGACCCTCTTCCAGGTCACAGACTTCTGGCTGTATCCTCCCAGGGGGGAAAGGACTAGGGAGCTCCGTGGGATCTGTTTTTAAGAGCACTAATCCCATTCATGAGGCTTTGTCTCTCACGACTTAATCACTTCCCAAAGGCCCTACCTACTAATACCATCACCTTTGGGGGTTAGAATTTCAGCATATGAGTTGGGGGAGACACAGACGTTCAGACCATAGCACTTGTCTTTTCATCCTCTTAACAAGGTCCTTCTCAGAGAAAAAAATTTTAATTTTGATGAAATCCAATTTATCAGTTTTTCACTTTATAAAACATGCATTGGTATAAGTCTGAGAATTCTTCACCTTGCCCTAGATCCTGAAGATTTTTCTCATATTTTTTCTAAAAGTTTTACATTTAAGTCCACTATCCATTCTGAGTTAGCTTTTGTACAAGGTATGAAACTTTGATTGGGGTTTATTTTTTTGCCTATGGATGTCCAATTGCTCCAGTACCATTTGTTGTAAAGGCTGTCCTTCCTCCATCAGAGTGCTTTTGTATTTTTGTCAAAATCAGTTGGGCATGTTTATGTGAGTGTTTTTCTAGGTTTTCTGTTCTGTTCCATTGACTTATGTGTCTACTAGTCTTGATTACAGTAGCTATGTAAGATTGATTCCTCCCATGTTTTCTCCAACTTTATTGCAGTAAAATACACATAACATAAAGTTTACCACCTTAGCCATTTTTAAGTATACAGTTCAGTGGTATTAAATAGTCACATTGTTGTGCAGCCATTACCACCATCCATCCTCATAACTCTTTTCGTCTTGTAAATCTGAAACTCTGTACCTGTTGTACAGTAACTCCCCATTTTTCCCTTTAGGTCTTTATGTTTTTTGCGTTTTGGGGGGGTTTTTTTTGGCCGCACTGCATGGCATGTGGGATCCTAGTTCCCTGACCAGGGATCACACCTGCGCCCCCTGCACTGGAAGCGCTTTGTCTTAACCACTGAACTGCCAAGGAAGTCCCTAGGTCTTTATAATTTTGATTACTCTAAGTACGTCATGTAAGTAGAATCATACAGTATTTGTCTTTTTGTGACTGGTTTATTTTCACTTAGCATAATGTGCTCAGGGTTTATCCATGTTGTAGCATATTGCAGAATTTCCTTCCTTTTTAAGACTAACATTCCGTTGTATGTATATATGACACTTTGCTTATCCATTCATTGGTCTTTGGACACTTGGGTTGAGTCCATGTTTTAGCTATTGTGAGTAATACTGCTATGAACACGGGTGTACAAATATCTCTTTTAGACTCTGCTCTCAACTCTTTTGGGTATATACTCAGAAATGGAATTGCTGGGTCATATGGTAATTCTATTTTAATTTTTTGAGGAACCTCCATACTGTTTTCCACAGCAACTGTACCATTTTATTCCCACTAACAATATAAAAGAGTTCCAAATTTTCCACGTCCTCGCCAACACTTATTTTCCTTTTTTTGATAGGAGCCATCCTAATGGTTGTGAGGTGGTATCTCATTATAGTTTTGATTTGCATTTCCCTAATGATTAGTGATGTTGAGCATCTTTTTATGTGCTTATTGGCCATTTGTATATCTTTGGAGAAATGTCTGTTCAGTTCCTTTGTCCTTTTTTTAAAAATTTTATTTATTTATTTTTGGCTGTGTTGGGTCTTCATTGCTGCACGTGAGTTTTCTCTAGTTGTGGCACACGGGGGCTACTCTTCATTGAGGTGCACAGCCTTCTCATCGCGGCTGCTTCTCGTTGTGGAGCACGGGCTCTAGGCATGTGAGCTTCAGTAGTTGTGGCTCACGGGCTCTAGAGTGCAGGCTCAGTAGTTGTGGCACACGGGCTTAGTTGCTCTGCGGCATGTGGGATCTTCCTGGATTAGGGGTCGAACCCGTGTCCCCTGCGTTGGCAGGCGGATTCTTAACCACTGCACCACTAGGGAAGCCCCTTTGCCCATTTTTGAACTGAGTTTTTTGTTGTTGAGTTTTAGGAGCTTCCTATATGTTGTGGATATTAACCCCTTATCATATATGTAATGTGTAAATATTATCTCCCATTCTGTGGACTGCTTTTTTACTCTGTGGATTGTGCCCCTTAATATACAGATTTTTAAAATTTTCATGAAGTCCAACTTGTCTTTTTTCTTTTGTTGCCTTTGCTTTTTGGTGTCATATTCAAGAAAGCATTGCCAAATCCAGTATTATGAAGTTTCTGTTCTATGTCTTCTACTGAGAGTTTTATTGTTTTGGTCTTACATTTAGGTTCTTGATCCATTTGGAGTTAATTTTTGTATATGGTGTTGGGTAAGGGTCCAATTTTGTTGAAAACCACCATTTATTGAAAAGACTGTCATTTACCCATAGAATGGTCTTGGTACCTTTGTCAAAAATCATTTTGACCTGTATATGCAAGGGTTTATTTCAGGGCTTTCTATTCTTTTCCATTGGTCTATATGCCTTTATGCAACTACCATCACTGCTTTGATTACTGTAGTTTTGTAGCAGGAAATCAGGAAGCCTGAGTCCTCCAGTTTTCTTCTTTTTCAAGATTGTTTTGGCTATTCAGGGTCCCTTGAGTATGAATTTTATTTTATTTTATTTATTTTAGTTTTTTGAGGACTTGGTATACTGTTTTCTTTCTGTTTAATTTTTTTTCATATTTTGTTTATTTTTGGCTGTGTTGGGTCTTCATTGCTGCACGTGGGCTTTCTCTAGTTGTGGAGAGCAGGGGCTACTCTTTGTTGCGGTACGTGGGCTTCTTATTGCGGTGGCTTCTCTTGTTGTGGAGCACGGGCTCTAGGCACACGGGCTCAGTAGTTGTGGCACACAGGCTTAGTAGTTGTGGTGCATGGGCTTTGTTGCTCCGCGGCATATGGAATCTTCCCGTACCAGGGCTTGAAACCGTGTCCCCTCCATTGGCAGGTGGATTCTTAACCACTGCGCCACCAGGGAAGTCCCACTGAGTATGGATTTTAGGATGGGTTTTTCTATTTCTGCAAAAATGTCACCAGTATTTTTATAGGGATTGCTTTTGTAGTTTGCTTTGGGTAATATTGACATTTTAACAATATTAAGTCTTTCAATCCATGAAGCATGCGTTGTGTTTCTATTTATTTATGACTTCTTTCATTTCTTTCAGCAGTTTTTGGTAGTTTTCATTGGGTAAATCTTTCACCTCCTTGGTTAACTTAGTTCCTAAGTTTTTTCTGTTTTTTTTGATGCTATTGTAAATGGAATTGTTTTTGTAATTTCCTTTTTGGATGTTCATTTTTTGTGTATAGAAATACACATGATTTTAAAACATTATTTTAATGTCAAGTTTTTTCTAGTGGTACATACCTCACTTTCTTAGTGCTTAGGGAGAAATACAATCTGAAAGCTTTATTTTGTTTCCATTTAATATTTGAACAATATATTTCTCTAAGTTCTAGAACAGTCCATTTTTCATTTAATTTTGAGCATTTTATGCTTTTTTTTTTTTTTTGGTGGGAAGAGTAATTGTTTCTGCTGACATTCCTTCACCTCTTTTGGCTCCCACACCCCTATAGCAAGGTTGGCTTATGATTTTTGTGTGTTGACTTTGTATCCTGCCCCTTGCTGAATTCATTTAGTAGTTCTAACAGCTTTTTTGTGGAGTCTTTATGATTTTCTACAGATAAGATCATATCATCTGCAAACAGAGATCATTTTACTTCTTCCTTTATAACTTGGATGCCTTTTATTCCATTTTTTCCCTAATTGTTCTGGTTAGAACTTCCACTACTGTTTTGAATAGAAGTGGGCATCCGTGCCCTATTTTGTTTTTTTCTTTTTGGCCACACCGCGCAGCATGTGGGATCTTAGTTCCCCAACCAGTGATTGAACCGGGCCGCCTGCAGTGGAAGCATGTAGTCTTAACCACTGGACCACCAGGGAAGTCCCCCCTGCCCTATTTCTGATCTTAGAGGAAAAGCTTTCTGTCTTTCACCTTTGAGTATGATGTTCACAGTGGGTTTTTCATGTATAACCTGTATTGTGTTGAGGTAATTTTTTTCTGTTCCTAGTTTGTTGAGTGTTTTTTGTCATGAAATGCAGTTGTATTTTGTCAGATGCTTTTTCTGCATCCATTGAAATGAATATGTGGTATTTACATGGATCATTTTTCATATATTGAACCAGCCTTGCACTACAGAAATAAATCCCAATTGGTCATGGTTTATATCCTTTTACCATGCTGCTGAATTCTGATTGCTGGTGTTTTGTTGAGGATTTTTGCATTAGTGTTCATAAGGGATGTTGATCTGTAGTTTCTTTTCATGTAGTGTCTTTGTCTGGCTTTGGTACCAGGGTTATACTGGCCTTAGCATAACCTCTCTCCTCTTCAATGTTTTGGAAAAGTTTGAGAAGAATTGCTATTATTTCTTCTTTAAGTGTTTGGTATAATTCACCAACAAAACTATCAGGGCAGGGCTTTTCTTTGTTGGGAAATTTTCATTACTGGTTCAATCTCATTAGCTATTAGCCTGATTCCTCTCACGTTGTTATTATTTTCAAAATTGTTTTAACTATTCTAAGTTCCTTTGCCTTTCCATAAAATTTTAGAATAATGTTGTCTAGATCTACAAAAGTTCTTGTTGGAGTTTTGGTAGGAATTATATTAAACCTTTATATCAACTTGGGGGAAATTGACATCTTTAATATGAAGATTCTTTGAATATATGAACATGGTATGTCTCTCCATTTTTTTAGGTCTTCTTTGGTTTCTTCATCAGCATTGTATTGTTTTCAGCATACAAGTCTTGTGAATGTTTTGTTAGATTTACATCTAAGTATTTCATTCTTTTGAGTAATTGTAAATGGCATTATATTGTTAATTTCTGTGTTAATGTGTTCATTGCTAGTATATAGAAATACAAATTGATTTCTGTATATTTGTCTTGTAACCTGAAACCTTGCTGAACTCACGTATTAGTTCTAGGAATTTTTGTGTAGATTCCTTTAGATTTTCTACTTAAACAGTCATGTCATCCTTTTATCAAGTTTTAACCTGCCATATTTGCTTCACATTTTTTAAAAGACTTTAACAATATAAGTGTAATTTTCTTCCTCTACTTACCCAGAGATAGTTATCACTATCATGAATTCACTTTTTATTGTTTCCACATGTATTCTGTACTTTTTAAAATATATGTTTGTATATTCATGAATGTTATATAATATTTTCTAGGTTTTAAAATTTTACATAAGTGTGTTCCCTTTTGCATTTGATTTTTTCATTTAACGTCGTTTTTCTCCAAGATTTATCCCAGTTGTGGAATGATGGATGCCAAGTTTGTTCATATAGCTGCTAGTAGTATTCCATTGCATGAATATATATTCTTCTATTGATGGACATTTAAGTTGCTTCCAATTTTTTGCTCTGTTTTGGTTTTATTGATTTCTAAGTGTTCATTATATATTCTGGATTCTACCCTTCGTGGTTATTTGTGCTGTCGATATCTCCTTCTAGACTTTGGCTTGCCTTTTAATTTTGTTTTTGGTGTCATGTTTTGTAGAAGTTAAGTCAGATGGATAAATCATTTCTTTTATGGTTTGAGTTTTTTGTGTCTCATCTAAGACATAATCCTACCCTGGGGTAATAATGATATTCTCCTGTATTTTCTTATTAAAAAATTTAAAGTTTCTTTTTATATATAGGTCCTTAATCTACCTGGAATTGTTCTTTGGTATCAGTGTGAGGCTGAAGGGTCTAATTTTATTATTTTCCATTTGAGTAGACAGTTGTCCCCAAAACCATTTCTCAATAGCCCATTCTTTTTTGTGCGGCATGTGGGATCTTAGTTCCCTGACAAGGGATCAAACCCATGCCCCCTGCAGTGGAAGCGTGGAGTCCTAACCACTGGACTGTCAGGGAATTCCTCTTGGCAGCCCATTCTTTTTTTTTTTTTTTTTTTTTTTTTAAATTATTCACTGTGGTGGCTTCTCTTGTGTGGAGCCCGGGCTCTAGGCACAGGCTTCAGTAGTTGTGGCTTGCGGGCTCTAGGCACAGGCTTCAGTAGTTATTGGTTCGTGAGCTCTAGAGCACAGGCTCAGTAGTTGTGGCACGTGGGCTCAGTAGTTGTGGCGCATGGGCTTAGTTGCTCCGCAGCATGTGGGATCTTCCCGGACCAGGGCTTGAACCCGTATTCCCTGCATTGGCAGGCGGATTCTTAACCACTGAGCCACCAGGAAAGCCCAGTAGCCCATTCTTTACATGTTGATTTCCAAGATTACTCCTGTAATGTCAAATTTCTTTATATGCATTGGATTAGTTTTTGAGCTCTTCTATTTGTCCCATTGCTATATCTGTCTATCTCTACATCAATAAACATCTTACTGTCTTAATTGTTCTAGCCCAAGATAAGCCTTGATATCTGGTAGTGTGGATCCTCCTTTTTCTTTTAAAGAATTATAGCTATTCATGGTCACGTTCCCTTCAGTATAAATTTTGAGATAAGCTTGTCAAATTCCATATAAAACCTGTCGTGATTTTGATTGAAATTGACATTTCAGGGACTTCCCTGATGGCGTAGTGGTAAAGAATCTGCCTGCCAGTGCAGGGGACACGGGTTCAAGCCCTGGTCCGGGAAGATCCCACATGTTGCAGAGCAACTAAGCCCGTGCGCCACAACTACTGAGCCTGCGCTCTAGAGCCCGCAGGCCACAACTACTGAGCCCGAGTGCCACAACTACTGAAGCCCGCACGCCTAGAGCCCGTGCTCTGCAACAAGAGAAGCCACCCAATGAGAAGCACAGGAACCACAACAAAGAGTAGACCCCGCTCACTGCAACTAGAGAAAAGCCTGTGCGCAGCAACAAAGACCCAAGGCAGCCAAAAATAAAAATAAAATAAAATAAATTTTTTTTTTAAAGAAATCAACATTTTTACTCTTTTAGTCTTACTGTCGTACCTCTCCACTTACTCATATCTTCAGTAGCCTTCAGTAGCCTTCAACTTGGGGTGAGCTTCTTTATCTTTTAGTCTTCTTAGTAGTTTATGGGATGTATCTCAGATTTCTGAGTTATTTCTTTTGCTGTGTTATTCACTCACTGTATAGCTAAGGATTAGTGTCTCTTAACTTTTTGGTTTATCTAGATTTCAAAAGAATGTATAAAATTAGACTGTATGAAATGCATAAAGTTACTTTTCAGGAGAAGGAGAAACACAAAATGCCATTTAGCAAGTTTGAATCTTCCTGAAGAACAGAATTGTGTAAATAGAAAGGTAATATGCATAATAACACCTTCTTTCATTCTTTATTATTTTTGTGGAATATCTCATTTTGTCTTTTAGCCTATATGATTTGGGTGGTTTCTTTTGTGTTTTGTGTGCCTTGAGTAAACTGAGTCAAAATTTAAAAAAGAAATTTTAATCCCTTACCACAAAAAAGAAATGGTAATTATGTGACATGGCAGAGGTGTTAGCTAATGCTATGGTGTTAATCATTTTGCAGTATATAAGTGTATCAAATCAACATGTTGCACACCTTAAACTCATACAATATATGTCAGTTACATTTCAATAAAACTGGAAAAATAAGGAACTGATTAAATTATAGATTGGGGGAAAAAAATGTAATGCTGGGGCTCTGGCACTAATTTTTAGCAGCAAGAGAACCACAGTGTGATTAAAAGTAAGTATGCATAGCCATTACTACTCAAGATTTAGAGTAGGGAGTGTTAGTAATTAAGCAATATGACTTCTTGGAATTCCAGTTATAAAGTACTAGAAACCATTCATAAGCCTTCCAGGCTGCTAGTATTTATTGAGCAGGTTTGTGTCTGAGCACATGAATAGAAACAGAAAAAAAAAATTTTTTTTAATTTTAAGTTTGAATTTTATGGTGGTTGTTGGTAGATGGAGAGGGAGCATAGCATAATGATGGAGAACATGGATTTGGAGACCAGAAGCAGCTTGGGTCTAATCCTGGCTCTGACACTTGCCAGTAATGAGTGAGATACTTAACTATTTTCTGCTTCAATTTCCTCATCTGTAAAATGAGAATAATAGTAGCACCTACTGCTTAGATTTGTTGTAAGGATTAAATTAATTAATACATGTAAAGCACTTAGAAAAGTCCCTGGAACATAGTACAGGCTTCATAAGGGTTATTACTAAGGTCTTCTTATTGATCATTATCAGAAATATCCCTAATTCTGATGATCTTACACATATATTGAGAATAATGTATGTAAATGCCTAGTTCTATAGCTGACATATGGCAGGAACACAGTAAAATGATACCTATAACTATTGTGTTCTTTTTTCTTATCTAGTTGCTTAATTCTGTATTTGCTTGAGGAATCTTATTTTGTTTCAGAAAAAAATTGAATCATTACTGCTTTTGAAAGTGTTCTATTCTGTCATTAGTATTGTTTCTAATGTATAAAGTATATTTCTAATGTATAAAGATAATTATTTCTATCGTAGCTGTTATTTACTTATATGTACTAGACAGTGTTCTAGGTGCTTTACACATATTATGTTACTTCTAGACCTTAAAACAATCTTCCACTGTCTTGGTAAAGGTTCACAACAAGAAGGTATTTTGGATAAGTTCAAAAGAAATACTTTTTTTATTTGAGGGAAACAGTTACATGATTTCTGTTAAAGGAAAATCAGACAAAATATACTTTAAGGCAGAAAGCCTTAAAAGCCTGGAGGTAAAAAGGATATTTCATTTTGATGAGAGATTACATTCACCAGAAAGATTAACAGTTTGTATGCACCTAATAACCTGGCCTCAAAATGTATAAGACAGAAACTGACAGAAAAACAAGGTGAAATAGACAAACACACAATCAGTAAAGATAAAGGTTTAAACAACCTTCTTAACAAGCATATTAACTAGTGGATAAATAGGACACTGTTCCCAACAATTGCAAAATACACTTTCTTTTTAAGCAAACATGGAATATTTATTAAAATTGAAATGTGCTGGGCCATAGCAAATCTCAAGAAATGTCAAAGGGTTGAAATCTTACATAGTAGGAGTCCTCATAAGACTCCTGTGTTGGGGATCCATTTGAGATCTGTAGTCAGGAATTTAAGGTGAATTATCAAGGTTTTTTTCTCCAGCAAGGTTAAATGGTTTGGTTGTAAGGATAAGAGAAGGTGATTAGTTGACTAACCAGGAATGAGGTTTCCCAGGACACCATATCAAGGAAGCCAGAGGTAAGGGAGCTAAGGATGTTTACAGAGGCATTTAATATTGAATCCTGGAGTCTAAGCTGAGCAAGAAGAGAAGTGAGGACATGATGAGGATGATGGACAGTGGGAAGGTGGTAAGATTAGTGGATGGGAGGGGGAGGTATTAATGAAATAAGAGAATTGCTGGAGTACATGAGCTGGAGGGATAGAACGTGGTGGTCAGGTGTTGGGATGTTTAAAATCAAGATTTTGGAGACGATGCAGTTACTGGGGCGGATGATCAGGGGAGATGGCCGAGGAATGGGAAACTGGAATGGTATGTTGGACATGATTGTGATGACAAGACCTGAAAGGCCACAGTGTTAAATGAGTCATCCATATGATTATTGACGTCACCAAGAGCAGTTTAGGAGTCGAATGGACCATAGCAAGGTTCTGAAGCCTTTAGTTGAAGAGTGAGGGAGTTGAGGGTCAGTAGTTGACATAAACAAGTTAGGATAGTAAATGATGAAGTCTGATGGCAAGAAATTAAAATGTGTTCAGGTTTTTGGAGGAAAAGGGTTTAGAAGAAGCAAGGAGGAATATTGCCTGTCTACAGGAAATGTTGGAAGAAAAGTAGCAATCTCCAAATGAGAGGGCTTCCAGGGACAGCCAAGTTTCAAGTTAGGGAACTGAAGGGGAACTTTTCAGGGAGAAGGTTGAATAACAGAGGAATTTTCGCTCAGTAAAAATTATCCATTTTCATCATCATCATCATTATTCATATTAGATTTTGTGGTTCGCTGTTGTGTAATACCATTCTTACTTCTGGACACTTAAGTAAACTTTATACTGTTGTATTGATATGTCATTTACTTTTTTTTTTTTTTTTTGTGGTACGCTGGCCTCTCACTGTTGTGGCCTCTCCTGTTGCGGAGCACAGGCTCCGGACGCGCAGGCTCAGCGGCCATGGCTCACGGGCCCAGCCGCTCCGCGGCACGTGGGATCTTCCCGGACTGGGGCACGAACCCGTGTCCCCTGCATCGGCAGGCGGACTCTCAACCACTGCACCACCAGGGAAGCCCTGTCATTTACTATTGATTTTTTTTATTATTGATATTTTCTGTAAAAGTTTGGATAGCCAAGCCTATGATAATATCAAAATAATCATTATCCTATCATATTGGAAAATCGTGTTTAATCTCATTTGTGGAATAACTACCATATTCCAGGCGCTTATCTATTGCTGGAAATACAGACATGTAAGATACGATACCTCTTCTCAAAGATTATGGATCAGTGAACTCACCAGATATAACTTGTGAGTTGTACACACACACAGCCTTACACAGACTGAAAGACTTTACACACACACCCTCAGACTATTCTAGCAGTGGTGGTCCCCTCAAAGACATGAAGGAAATCGAAGGGGCAAGATATTAAGGGGAGCCTTTGATTTTTAGCCTGTGTTCTTTGAATCTTGTATTAAAATGCATTTATATAGTTTTTTAATAATTAATATTAAATATTCTATTAAAGTGCCTTTATATAGTTCATTAATTAAAAATAAAATTTATGGGGGCTTCCCTGGTGGTGCAGTGGTTGAGAGTCTGCCTGCCGATGCAGGGGACGCGGGTTCATGCCCCGGTCCGGGAAGATCCCACATGCCGCGGAGCGGCTGGGCCCGTGAGCCATGGCCACTGAGCCTGCGCGTCCGGAGCCTGTGCTCCACAACGGGAGAGGCCACAACAGTGAGAGGCCCGCGTACCGCAAAAAAAATAAAATAAAAAATAAAAATAAAATTTATGGAAGTAACAGGGTTTTTTTGTAGTAATTAAAAGGAGAAATTGTGGGGACTTCCCTGGTGGTCCAGTGGTTAATACTCCATGCTTCCACTGTAGGGGGCGCAGGTTCAATCCCTGGTTGGGGAACTGATCCTGCATGCTGTGTGGCGCAGCCAAAGGGGAAAAAAAAAGGTTAAAAGGAGAAATTGTGTTTTTTTAAGCTTAAATCTTTGTCTGTTTTTTTCTAGGCAGGGATACCAATGGGACCAATACCATCAGGAGGAATGCCTTACCTGGGACAAGCACCATTCCTAGGAATGCGTCCTCCAGGCCCACAGTACACTCCAGACATGCAGAAGCAGTTTGCCGAGGAGCAGCAGTAAGAGATCTCAGGGTGCAAGGATAAAGATACATGATAGCAATCAATTTAAAAATTGTCACATGATCCGGAGTGCAGATTTGAAGCTGCAACAGTCACGGTGCCTTTACGGTGCCTTTAAAACTCTTTAAAATACTCTTATTATTTAAAAGTTTAAAGCCAGAAGGGACCTTAGAGATCCTGTAATTCAATCCTCTGACTTTACATCTGGGGAAAGTGAGGTCCAAAGAAATAAGCAAGTGTCAGGCTGGGTTACACAGTTACCAGTAAGACCTGGACCCGAGTTTGGGCCTTCTGAGTCCCAGAACCACTGCTCTTTCTCATGTATGATACTGCCTCCTCAAGTAGAAGTTTCTTTTTTGTATGCAGAGCAAAGAGTGTTTTTATTTCGTTTACCTCCCTCTCTGGTTTTGGTAATTACTTGGAATGTAAAATATTGTCTCCTCCCCTTGCTAATTAGACAGGAAATAAATTCACGTCTATAATTTAGGTAAATCACTTTTTAGACTTATTTCATATATTTAGAAATTAATATAGTGGTGAAATAGGATTGTCTTCAGAAAATTAGATATAATTATCAGTGAAGTTTTTAGTCCTAGAAATGCAAGATGACTTTGTAGAAGAAATATGAATGTAACAGTTGATAATCCCTGAAGCTGGCTCTTTACTAGATTGTTTTTCCTTCAGAAAACGATTTGAACAGCAGCAAAAGCTCTTAGAAGAAGAAAGAAAAAGACGGCAGTTTGAAGAGCAGAAGCAAAAGCTCAGACTTCTGAGTAGTGTGAAACCCAAGGTAACGTATTCCAGCACACAGCATACCCCCGAATGTGCCTCTTCTCAGTCGTTCAGTGGGTTTTGTCAGGCGGGCACCAGCGCAAGCTGAGGCTGTGGTTGATTCGTTTTAGTTTTGTCTAAGTCCGAAAGCAAAGGACTTTTCTTTTTCTGTAAAGATACTTTATTGTTGAAGGGAATGGGATAGCAGCCATTATCTCCTCAACTCTTGTTTTCTACCTTTGGAATGCTTTAATCTTTTCCTGGGAAGCATTAATACTGGATACTTAATATCTAACAGCAGTAGCCTAAAGTATTTCCTAAATGGGCCTTTTAATAATCTTTAGAGTGTTGTTTTACGCCTTCACTTTATGTCAATATTTTTCTGACTTGGAAAATTCTCTCTCCAAAGTATGTGGTAAAAATATTGTAAATTGGTGAATATCTGCACTTTTCTTTCAACTTGTGTGGATTAGGAGAAGTGTGAGAGACAAGTGAAGAAATATGTATACATTTATTGTCTCCCAGACAGGAGAGAAGAGTAGAGATGATGCTTTGGAAGCCATAAAAGGAAACTTAGATGGGTTTTCCAGAGATGCTAAGATGCATCCTACTCCAGCATCACACCCTAAGAAACCAGGTAGTTTTAATTTAAAAATTTTCTTTTGTTGAAAGGTGACTTATAGTCCCTGTGTGTTTAATTGACCGTTATGTGTGTGGGTGGAGAGTGAATGTTGAACTCCTCCTTCAAGCTAAGTACAGATTTGGATGTTTTAAAATTTACAGTGGGTTAAGAGCTCTGGTCTAGACAATCTTGGGAGGAAGAAACCTCTGTCTTCTAGTAAATGTCAGTATGACAACTTGTAAATCTTCTGTATAAATGAGTATGTTAACGTTAGTAAAATCCATTCACTGAAAGCAAATGTAGTAAAGGGGTTTACCATTTCATTCTCATTATTTTAAAATAGTTTTACTTTTGATGTACTAGTTCAGATTTTTTTCAATGTGATGAAACTTACAAATTTTCTAAATGACTCCTTTAAAAAGTCATGGATTTATGGGGCTTCCCTGGTGGCGCAGTGGTTGAGAGTCCGCCTGCCGATGCAGGGGACACGGGTTCGTGCCCCGGTCCGGGAAGATCCCACATGCTTCAGAGCGGCTGCGACTGTGAGCCATGGCCGCTGAGCCTGCGTGTCCAGAGCCTGTGCTCCGCAGCAGGAGAGGCCACAACAGTGAGAGGCCCACGTACCGCAAAAAAAAAAAAAAAAAAAAAAAATCATGGATTTGTATGTATAAAATAGATAACTAATGAGAACCTACTGTATAGCATAGGGAACTCTACTCAGTGCTCTCTGGTGACCTAAATGAGAAGGAAATCCAAAAAATAGGGGATATATGTATATGTATAGCTGATTCACTTTGCTGTACAATATAAAATAACACAATATTGTAAAGCAACTATCCTCCAATTTTTAAAAAGTCATGGATTAAATAATATTTCTCATGAAATTTTAGTTTTTAAAATACATTCCTTTGTAGTTTTAATTTTCATTTACCATCCAATAAGCAAAAGAAAAGTACCTAATAGAGCAGGGTAAAGAGATATTTTTGGGGGGTTTTTTGCATGTGTTTTAAACATTTAGCAGTTGAAATGAGTCTTATCTTCACATAACTGTTACCACATCCTTTTTGTAAATTTGATATTTTGACATTCTCAGCTAATTTCAAGAATAACATACCATTAATAGGTGAATAGTTTTCATAAATCATCCAGCCAAGTGCTATTTTCTGCAGGCATGTATTACATTGACAATTTTTATAGGTACCTTTTATAGGTGATATCAGGAGGGCATAATCTAATATTGGCATAGTAACGAGTTCTTGACTTTCTGGGACAGCTTTGCCTCTGTGCTATTAATTTCACTTGCTAGATTATATACTCAGATTATCGTTGCAAAAATATGCCCCGAAGTAAAATATATACTGATATTGAAAAGGGAATGGATATTAGCAATCAGAATGAGTTCAGAAAGGAAAAACATACCTAAAAATGAAAATTATAAGCTGAATAAGCTAGTCAGTAAGTCATTTAAGTATAGTCATTGGAATGGTAAAACTGGACCCAGCATGGAACTTAGATAAAGGAGAAGAAGGCAGAGAGGAATGGTCATTGTTAGGTCACATACTGTTCTATCCATATAGAATGCCCCCTTTGGACAACTGGGTATGGTTTAACAACTTCATTGTTAAGTAATAAATTGGTGTTTTGATGTTCAAATAATCTCTTGAGTTCAGTCAACATGCATCCAGTTAGCTGTTTCTAGTTAACTGCTTCATGCTTTGCTAGAAGAATATTTTTTTGAAGCAAGCCCAAGGAATTTCCAGAGCTTCTCCAGCTAGGGTCTTAAACCTACGCCTAAAGTATGTAAAAAGTTTCCAGCCTTTTTACCACCAGAAGCATAAACGCCCATAGACTGTTTATCTTAAAATACTGAATATACAAACTGTATCACATAATTTTTATACTTCTTATTAATCATATATACATATATCGCTACAAGAGTTTCTAAGCCAAAATATATACCACATAGAATTAACATAATTCCAGTCAAATGTAAAGAAATTTTTAGCCTAAAAAAAAAAGAAAGAAAAGAAAAAAAGTTGGTTTAGCCTAAACAGTCAGCTACTATATCCATAGTAGCTGTCAGTTTTGCATTGTTACTATTTTCTACCAGTACTGATCTGAGAACCCAAATTGAGAGCTTAAATATACACTCTCAGTAACCATTATTGGGAAGGTTGGGATTCATTATGACATGGCTTTTCTTAAACAAAATTCATTAAGGCAGTAATTTTGCATATTCATTTTGCATCGTTCATAGAACTTTAATGCTTCCAGGCTTTATTTCATGGATCCAAAAGAGAAGGGTCCAAAAGAGAAGCACATAGTGACCCCATTTTTCAAATGAGAGCCTTTTTTAAAAAAGACTGCTCCTTGTGACATTAGACTTTAGTAAATGTTAAAGCAATACAAAGAAGTTAAAAATGTGAAGAAGCAACAATAATAGTATTGTTAATGAGCCTAGTATTAAACATAATCCCTGTAGAGAAGGTTTATTACATAAGTGAATCTCATATTTAACAGTAAAAAGCCACAGTGATATTTATATCTTTTAGAGGCAAAGATCTTTTAAACATAGCTCTTAGGGTTTACTTTCTTAAACTGGCTTTTGAGTTATTTGACTTAGCACTTTATGATGTCCTAATTTTGATGCTTTTCACAAGAAAATATCACTTTGGTAATATGTTTGATGTTCTTGTTGCCTTTGTAATTTTCATTCCCCACACAGTAAGTTTCATCCTCACATGAAATATGAACTATGCCAAGTGTGTGGATTAGGCATGATTTATCAACAATTACAAGTATGCATCATGCATTGCTTTTTACTGGCATAATGAAATTTAATCATCAGTATGTATCTGTCTAAAATGTATTCAGCAGCATATAGGTAGGTTCTCTTATTTATATTGGTTTGAGAAAATACTATCCAGATAAACAGATCAATTGGATTTCAAAAATAATCACCACTTTGATGTAAATTATTAGTGGTCTCAAGGAAAAAAAATAAGTGCTAACTTAATAAAAGAAGGAAATAAATTTTGAGTTTTACATTTTTCTGTTTTTGAGTGAAATGCAAAATAGCTATAAAACCTCTTTTAAAAAAGACTAAAAATGAAATTGAGTTATTTGTAGTGAGGTGGATGGACCTAGAGTCTGTCATACAGAGTGAAGTAAGTCAGAAAAGCAAATACTGTATGCTAGCACATATACATGGAATCTAAAAAAAAAAATGGTTCTGATGAACGTAGGGGCAGGATAGGAATAAAGACGCAGATGTAGAGAATGGACTTGACACGGGGAGGTGAAAGGGTAAGCTGGGACGAAGTGAGAGAGTAGCATTGACATATATACACTACCAAATGTAAAATAAATAGCTAGTGGGAAGCAGCTGCACAGCACAGGGAGATAAGCTTGGTGCTTTGTGACCACCTAGAGGGGTGGGATAGGGAGGCGCAAGAGGGAGGGGATATGGGGGTATACGTATGCATATAGCTGATTCACTGTTATGCACAACAGAAACATAACACACCATTGTAAAGCAATTATACTCCAATAAAGATGTTAAAAAAAACAGACTAAAAAATTGTTTGTAAATAGACATCAAAGTGTTTTTGCATTCATTGTATGATTCTGTTTGTTACATGTTATTTCTTATTCACCTCCACTATTCATGTTTCAGTATATTCTTTTGGGGTTATACTACATCTTAATTTCTTTTCCCCTGTTGATTTTCATTTCTGTGTGTTTCATTGCCATTTTCCATTTTGCAGATTATCCCACATCATCTCATTCTGCTAAAACTGTCTCCCCATCACCCGCCTTTCTTGATGAAGAAGAATTCAGTGACTTTATGCAGGGGCCTGTTGAAGCTCCCACATGTGGGCCTTCTTCCACTTCCCAGCCTTTTCAGTCTTTCCACCCCACCGCCCCACTTGTCCAGTTGCATGCTCAGAAGGCTGGAGCACAGTATATCCCTCCAGGTCAGAGTCCAGTGTCTGTTGCCTTACATGGTGTCCCTGGGCAAATTCCTTATTTCTCTTCTGCTTTAGCCTCATACAATGTGCAGAAAGCAGGTAACTACTAGACTATTAATGAAAGTATTTTTAAAATCTAGGATAATTTATTTCACTTATATAAGTAGAATAATACAGTGATGTTGGCACAGAAACATGTGCCTGAATATATGAGTACTATTGAAATTCACCAAAGTAAGAATATAGATTTTTTTAATTCTGGGGGCTTCACATTCTGGAAAAGTGATTGGAAACATCTGCTCCTAAATTAGGACCTATTTAAACCACCTTAGAACTTTAAGAACACGCTGATTTCTTCAGGAGATGCCTCTTGTTTGGGGAAACCACCACCATCATTTTCTTAAGAGTAATGAGCCAGGGAAAGCTGCTTTAGAAAGTGCTCTCAGTGATAAAGCACGTTGGGGTCAGAAGCCCAGGCTCTCCATTTACTATCAGTTTGTCCCTGGACAAATCTTTAAACATTTCTGTACCTCAGTTTTATCACTTGTGGGGGCGGGAGGCAGTTACTGTGTCTTGAGGCACAGAATAATGCTGAGAGGGATCTTAGCAGACGTGTACTCATCTACACGTTCTCGGTTGACAGATGAAGAAATAGCCAATAGTTAGTAGAAGTGTCTGTATCTTGTATAGGTCACCAAATTTCTAAGGTAGTACACCTTCCACTATACCATTCTACCTACTGTCTCACAGAATTCCTGAGAATCAAAGTAGATAGTGATGTTTAAGTTCTCTAAAATCGCTAAAGTGTCTCAAGCCCTAGACAAATGTGTGGACTTGAATTATTTCAAAATTTATATTATATGTGGCAGGACCTTCCCTTTATAATTTGGGGGGTGGAGATGGATGGTTGAAAAATTAGAAGCTTGCAGTTACATACAAATAATCCTTCATGCCGTTTGTTTAGGCCCTTCCTTGGAGGAGAAGCTCCTAATATCTTGTGATATAAGTACATCTGGGCAGGAACAAATTAAATTAAATACTTCTGAAGTTGGGCACAAAGCCCTAGGCCCAGGTTCCAGTAAGAACCATCCCAGTTTAACAGCCAATAACGGGGGTGCTGTAGATGGACGTGTAAGTGGTACCACTACCGCAGAGGCAGAAAAGACTTCAGACCAAAACCTGTCCATTGAGGAGAGTGGTGAGCTCATGAAATACTCAGCGAAAAGTTCATTTAACCAAATGTTGCTCAAATGCTAACACCCTAGGCATTAATCTTAAAATGAATGCTGCTTGATTTTGCTAATCGAAATTTTGCTTAAAATATATTTAATGCATTCCTTTCTCTAATTAACCCCTACAATTTTGCTCTGAATTCTTTCAACACACTGTATTCCTTTTAAAAAAAATTTCAATAACCAGTTTTTTTAATCGGAATCATTCCTGATTTAAAACTTCTCCTTTTATTTTATAAAAAACTTTTTCCCCCTTTTAAACTGTCTGTTCTTCTATAAAGTTGAAAAGTTAAAATTTAACTGGAAAAGTCACCAATGAGAATATAGTTTTGCTTCCCTGAAATTAATCGTACACACCGCTGCCTAAATTAGATCCACATTTTTATAAACTCATCTTGCAGAGATGAATTACAACGTGGGCAGCCCAGGAGGCAAACTTTTGGAGGCTGTTTTACAGGACAAAGTGAAAAAAAAATTTTAAACAAAAATGCTATACATCTAAGGCAGCAGTGTCATATTCAGGATTTTAAAAAATGAGACTTTGCAAAGAAGTGTTATTAAAAGCTGCAAGTGAAGCTTGGGCATTTTTTGGTTTTGTTTTGCGTATGTAATCTTTAAACCATCATCTCTCATGTTTTTGTCTTTAATTTGTAATATATGTGACTGGCACAAGCGTCATATGATCCAGAAGATAGATTTTGTACAACTTAGGGGGGGTTTTTTTTGTTTAGTTTTAGTTTACACCTTAGGACATAGGTGTACAGGAGTTGCTTAGAAACCAAATTTTAGTTGTATTGGTGACTTTTTTTTTTTAGTGTCTCCAGTGCTCTTCTTATTAAAAAAAACATGACACAGTGTGATTTCCCCATCTGCTACATGGACCAGTATATACATTAGATAATGTTCTTTAACTTCTTAGGTGTGGGAGTATTTCCCTCACAGGATCCTGTTCAGCCCAGAATGCCTCCTTGGATATACAATGAAAGTTTGGTTCCAGGTAAAAAGAGCTTTTTTGTCCAAGATTCCTATTTGGATACTTTACTTTAAATGTTGTAAATGTAGTTATAAATATTTACTATTGTGGTTACAGAATATGTAGAAGGAGTTGTAACTTTTTATTATTTATTTTTTCTAAAAGAGTACAGAAAATTAAATACGTCTAGTGTTTAAGACTGCCTCATAGGGACTTCCCTCATGGTCCAGTAGTTAAGACTCCATGCTTCCAATGTAGGGGGGCCAGGGTTCGATCCCTGGTCAGGGAACTAGATCCCACAAGCTGCAGCTAAGAAAAAAAAAAGATCCCACATGCAGCAACTAAGACACAGCACAGCCAAATAAATAAATAAATATTTTTTTTAAAACAAGACCGTCTCATGTATGAAATAACTATATAAATGAAGGAGAAGCGTTTTGCTTTAATGTTTTATTGACCATCATATACTTTTATATCTAAAAGCTTTTCTTAGATATATTATATTTTAAAAGACACTATCAAGGGCTTCCCTGGTGGCACAGTGGTTGAGAGTCCGCCTGCCGATGCAGGGGACATGGCTTCGTGCCCCGGTACGGGAGGATCCCACATGCCGCTGAGCGGCTGAGCCCGTGGGCCATGGCCGCTGAGCCTGTGCGTCCGGAGCCTGTGCTCCGCAACGGGAGAGGACACAGCAGTGAGAGGCCCACGTACCGCAAAAAAAAAAAAGACACTATCAAATATTTATTTCACAGATTATTAATAACATCAAGAATAGTACTAATATGTTTAGTTTTTAATTTTCTGAACTCTTGGTGATTCGTTTATATATTTAAAAAATATTCTTTGACTTTGTCAATATAATACTATGTGAAGTAAAAGACCAAGTGGCATCTTTTCCTACATTGGAAGGTGTTGTTTACTTTTTTCTTTATGTATGTTATTAACTGCTGAGCCAAAAAATCACTGAAGTACACATTTTGTGATGTAGTATTCAATTGGTACAAGGGAGTAGTGTGTTTAAGCCATGGTTGATGTGCATAGAATAATGACTATTACAATGGCATTATGTTAATCACTGTTAGTATATTGTAACTTGTTCAATTTGCTTTGCAAACCCCTTAAAAACTAAAGGTAACTTTGATCTTTAGCTCTCTGTGTTGGTCATAGACTTGATCTAGGTTGGTTCTACACTTGATTTAAATAAAACTCATGCAAGATCCCTGTAGCTCAACTTTTTGGGGGAAGAAATTAGTAATGTCTGCTTTTCCTCAGAATCACATAATCACAAACTGAAAGGCTCATTTCCCAAAACCACAGGGGACTTCAGTTGTATATAAAGATAATTGATTTCCTCACAACTGCCCTTAGACAGATTGCATCTTTTCTTCTTCCTCTCTGTCTGCAAGCCAAACAAACAAAATATAGATCTTGGTACATTTTGGGATTCTGTCCCTTTTCTGCCAGCTTATATTTCTTTTTCCCTTCTCCCTCCAAACATACATGTACACATAATTTCCTAGCCAAAATATGTGTTCTTATGGTCAGCCTACTAACCTGTAATCCATATCTAAATGCTAGATGTAAAATTTTTGCTTTAAGCGTTTTTCTGTCTGCCTTAGCCCTACTTTCATCCCCCAAACTCCTCTAACTAGGCTTGCCAGATTTAGCAAATAAGCATACAGAACATCCAGTTAAATTTGAATTTCAGAGAAACAGCAAATAGTTGTTTAGTGTAAGTATACCCCATGCAATAATTGGCATCCTGTATTTTATGTGGCAACCCTATCCCTAACAGCCTTTCCCACTTTGTCCTTTGGAAAGGCCATTTTATAGTGAAAAACTCCCCAACGGTCCCTCCTTTTTTCAAACACTTATTCCGGTCTCTAACTGAAACCCCGTCTTTCTCTAAAGGCTGTGTTCCCAAAGCACCTTACCCAATGATGTTTCCTCTAATAGCCTCTAATTCACTGGGATAAGAGAAAGGCGATATTTGTATAATTCTTGCTTCCCACTGTTATTTTCAAATTAGTCCCACCATCATTACTCTGCAACTTCTTTTTTAAAGTCCAAAACATCTGCTTATACCGCCTCCATCTTATTGTTGTTACTATCTACTAATGAATTATAAGACTTTCTCTTACCTTTAACCCCAAATCTTTGTCTGTAGGGCCAAGCTCCAACCTCTCTTCTAAGCTCCAGACCCTAATTGTCTGCTGGATGTTTCCACTTGAATATCTTTACAGCAGTTTAAACCCTTGATGTGGCTTCAGTTCTCTTAAAGCAGTTTGACTTAAGATTATTCTTGTATAAGCAGCAATGACAACAAAAAAGATGAATCACTTGTAATATGTTTACATTTGTAATCTGGTCTTTCCTTTAATAGATGCGTATAAGAAAATTTTAGAAAGCACAATGACTCCGACTGGAATAGATACTGCTAAACTTTATCCCATCCTGATGTCATCCGGACTTCCCAGGGAAACTCTTGGACAGATATGGGCCTTAGCTAATCGAACCACACCTGGCAAACTTACTAAAGAAGAACTTTATACTGTTCTCGCCATGATAGCAGTAACACAGGTAGACATTGTTTCTAAGATTAGGTCAAATGACTTTCCAATATAAACAGAGAATATGAATCCTTTTTTTCTACAACCTTGCAGAACTCCTTGGACATTAAAATTTAGATTATTTTCAGGATACAGTTCTTCAAAAATGTACAGTTTATATGATGTGCATACTAGCAAAATATTACTTTGTTTAGAGACTTTAATATATTAACATTCTCTGACCTAACTGTAACCCTTCTGAACTTTAAAGTTAGTTAGTAATAGATGAAATTACTCTCTGTCCTTTGAAGTCCTTGTCTAAAATTCCTTAGATATAGATAAAGTATACTCGGTCTGGCAGCAGTTTTTCTCATATTACAAAATCATTGTAAATGATTTGATTGTAGTGAATTAACCAAACTTGTCAGAGTGAAAATGTCAGAATTGGTATGTGTTGGCCATTTCTTTGCTAAATATTAGATTCACATTAACCTCATAATTTATTTTCTTGTATCAAATTCCTGCGTTTTGGGAGAGTCAGAGTGGAAACATACCAGGGCTACAGATTTTACAGTTAGGTCTCTCTTTGCCAGATATGGGTTGTGCGTGGTTTGCAATTTCCTAAAATGTTTCCGTTTTCCTCCTGTTCTGTGTAGAGGGGTGTTCCTGCCATGAGTCCCGATGCTTTAAATCAGTTTCCAGCGGCTCCTGTTCCAACTTTAAGTGGCTTTCCTATGACTTTACCTCCTGCTGTGAGTCAGCCAACTGGGATGCCTTCAGGGCCTGCAGGCTCCATGCCCCTCACCCTCAGACAGCCAGTCATGGGCATTAATCTTGGACCAGTCGGGGGAGCTGCAGCCCAGACTTCCAGTGGCTTCATGTCAACTTATCCTGCAAATCAGGTAAATGGAGAGCCTGTGCAAAATGGGGAGGCTGTGCATATTCTAAGTTATCCCTGAAAATGAATCCAGGCACCTTTTTTTTCCATGAATGCAGAAAAGATTGCTGGATTATGATGGACACTGGAGGTGAAAATTAAGCAGTATTAAAAAAACACAACATTTAATTTTTCATTATTTAAAAAAAAATTTCTTAAGCCTTAAAATACTTGAATTTTGGCTAAAAGTTTATAGTGCTTTATCATATATGTCTTAAACATCAAGCTTAATAAAGCTAATTAAATCCTTAGGCTGTGTCTTTTGAGGAAGCTGCTAAACCTGAAATTAAGATGCTTCAGTTTATTTTTCACTTCTCAGATTAGCAAAAAAAGTTTTAAACATATATTAGTGTCAGTAAAAACGTAGGGAAAAGGGTTTTTTGGTACGGCCTTTTTGGAAGGCACGTTTGGCAATAGCTATCAGAATTCTAAATGTTCGTATCATCTGACCCAGCCATCGCTCTGTTAGGAGTCTCAAAGAACTTAGTAACTCAAATTAGCAAAAATATACAAGGATATTTGTTGTAGCATTGTTTGTTAGAGTAAAAAAGTAGGAATAACTGCATATCCATCAAGAAGAAAGGTTAAATAAATTTTGGTTTACCTCTACAGTGGTAAACTATTAGATTATTAAAATGAATGCCGGTAGATGTACGTGTACTGCATGGAAAAGATGTCCATGTTCTGTAGTTACATTTTTTTTAAAGTGCAGAACAATATAATATAATCTCGTTTTTCTATAAAACAAATGAACTGTTAACAGTGCTCACTTCCTAAGCATGGGATTAGGAGTCCATGTTCATGGTTTCCTTTATACATGTATGTAATGAGTTAAAACAAACTTGGATCACTTCTATAATTTACAAACATGATTAAAATGTTTTATAAAGATGGCAGTTTCTCAGTAATCTGTTTAATGTGATTCAGCTATTTAAAAATTATATAAATTAACTGTTTAAACCAGTCTTTTACTGTTTGTACAAGAGAGCATTTAAAAATATTAGGCAGCATTCCTGCCTTAAGCACTTGAGTTGATGTTTATGTCTAAAGGGTGTTCTTTTAAAATTAGGTGTTTGTACTTAAATGGGAAGAGTTAAAAAGTAGTCTTTGAAAAAAAAAAGTAGTCTTTGAGGTTGACAGTTGAAGATTTGTTATTTACCTTTTTATCATAAGACGTTATCTATTTCAACGTCCTCTGTAAACCTAGGTGGTCAAACCAGAAGAAGATGACTTCCAGGATTTTCAAGATGCTTCCAAGTCAGGATCCCTTGGTGACTCATTCAGTGATTTCCAAGAGTTGCCTGCTTCTTCAAAATCAAATTCTCAGCACGGAAACAGGTAGAAAAGAGTTGAATATAGTTAACACTGTATTTAATAATTGAGAAAGAGGCCATCCACAATGAGAAGCCTAAGTATAAATAAGAGAATTAAGACTCCTTACTCTCATGCTTTCTTGGTTATTCCTAGTGTATTCATACTTTCACTCTTCAAACTTCCTTGCCCTTTGTCCACCTTAAACTTCAGCTTCTACCATTTCCTCCCAGTACACATCTGCTTAACAATATTTCTTTCTGCTTCTGCTAAAACTGATTTATTACAGCTGAGTGCACCTGTGCCAGGCGTGACTTCATGTTCTTATATTAGATCCAGGTCTTCAACTGCTGAAAAGCTTTAAAAAGCTTTAATTATGTGCAGGGGCACATAATTTGACATTTTGCTATATAACATACTATTGCTTTTCCACTGAAATCATCATTTAGAAATCTAAATATTGATTATTTATCCATGTCGCTCTTCTGTTTGAGATCAGTGGCTTTTAGGCCTTCAGGTTTCTGTTTGTTTGTTTGCATAAACATTTTTCTAATGTTTTAACTTTTAGGTACGGTAAGTGATTCAGTATGTTGTCGACACCTTTCCATTTTTTTTAAACATTTTTATTGGAGTATAATTGCTTTACAATAGTGTGTTAGTTTCTGCTTTATAATAAAGTGAATCAGTTATACATATACATATATCCCCATATCTCTTCCCTCTTGCATCTCCCTCCCTCCCACCCTTCTAGCTGGTCACAAAGCCCTGAGCTGATCTCCCTGTGCTCTGTGACTGCTTCCCACTAGCTATCTATTTTACATTTGGTAGTGTGTATATCGATGTTGGCTGTGGGTTTCTCATGTATATCCTTTGTTATGTTGAGGAAAGTCCCCTCTATGCCTACTTTCTGGAGGGTTTTTATCATAAATTGGTGTTGAATTTTGTTGAAAGCTTTCTCTGCATTGATTGAGATGATCATATGGTTTTTCTCCTTCAATTTGTTAATATGGTGTATCACATTGATTGATTTGCATATATTGAAGAAGCCTTGCATTCCTGGGATAAACCCCACTTGATCATGGTGTATGATGCTTTTAATGTGCTGTTGGATTCTGTTTGCTAGTATTTTGTTGAGGATTTTTGCATCTATGTTCATCAGTGATACTGGTCTGTAGTTTTCTTTTTTTGTGATATCTTTGTCTGGTTTTGGTATCAGGGTGATGGTGGCCTCGTAGAATGAGTTTGGGAGTGTTCCTCCAGCTGCTATATTTTGGAAGAGTTGGAGGATAGGTGTTAGCTCTTCTCTAAGTGTTTGATAAAATTCACCTGTGAAGCCATCTGGTCCTGGGCTTTTGTTTGTTGGAAGATTTGTAATTACAGTTTCAATTTCAGTGCTTGTGATTGGTCTGTGCATATTTTCTATTTCTTCCTGGTTCAGTCTGGGAAGGTTGTGCATTTCTTCCAGGTTGTCCATTTTATTGGCATATAGTTGCTTGTAGTAATCTCTTGTGATCCTTTGTATTTCTGCAGTGTCAGTTGTTACTTCTTATTCATTTCTAATTCTATTGATTTGAGTCTTCTCCCTTTTTTTCTTGATGACTCTGGCCAATGGTTTATCAATTTTGTTTATCTTCTCAAAGAACCAGCTTTTAGTTTTATTGATCTTTGCTATCATTTCCTTCATTTCTTTTTCATTTATTTCTGATCTGATCTTTATGATTTCTTTTCTTCTGCTAACTTTGGGGTTTTTTTGTTCTTCTTTCTCTAATTGCTTTAGCTGTAAGGTTAGATCGTTTATTTGAGGTGTTTCTTGTTTCTTAAGTAGGATTGTATTGCTATAAACTTCCCTCTTAGAAGTGCTTTTGCTGCATCCCATAGGTTTTGGGTTGTTGTGTTTTCATTTTCATTTGTTTCTAGGTATTTTTTGATTTCCTCTTTGATTTCTTCAGTGATCTCTTGGTTATTAAGTAGTGTATTGTTTAGCCTCCATGTGTTTGTATTTTTTTACAAATTTTTTTCCTGTAATTGGTATCTAGTCTCATAGCGTGGTCAGAAAAGATACTTGATAATGATTTCAATTTTCTTAAATTTACCAAGGCTTGATTTGTGACCCAAGATATGATCTGTCCTAGAGAATGTTCCATGAGCACTTGAGAAGAAAGTGTATCCTGTTGTTTTTGGATGGAATGGCCTATAAATATCAATTAACTCCATGTTGTTTAATGTATCATTTAAAGCTGTGTTTCCTTATTTATTTTCATTTTGGATGATCTGTCCATTGGTGAAAGTGGCATGTTAAAGTCCACTACTATGATTGTGTTACTGTCAGTTTCCCCTTTTATGGCTGTTAGTATTTGCCTTATGTATTGAGGTGCTCCTATGTTGGGTGCATAAATATTTACAATTGTTCTGTCTACTTCTTGGATTGATCCCTTGATCATTATGTAGTGTCCTTCTTTGTCTCTTGTAATAGTCTTTGTTTTAAAGTCTATTTTGTCTGATATGAGAATTGCTACTCCAGCTTTCTTTTGATTTCCATTTGCATGGAATATCTTTTTCCATCCCCTCACTTTCAGTCTGTATGTGTGCCTAGGTCTGAAGTGGATCTCTTGTTGACAGCATATATATGGGTCTTGTTTTTGTATCCATTCTGCCAGTCTGTGTCTTTTGGTGGGAGCATTTAATCCATTTACATTTAAGGTAATTATCAATATGTATGTTCCTATTACCATTTTCTTAATTGTTTTGCGTTTGTTATTGTAGGTCTTTGCTTTCTCTTGTGTTTCCTGCCTAGAGAAGTTCCTTTAGCGTTTGTTGTAAAGTGGTTTGGTGGTGCTGAATTCTCATAGCTTTTGCTTGTCTGTAAAGGTTTTAATTTCTCTGTCAAATCTGAATGAGATCCTTGCTGGGTAGAGTAATCTTGGTTGCAGGCTTTTCCCTTTCATCACTTTAAATATGTCCTGCCACTCCCTTCTGGCTTGCAGAGTTTCTGCTGAAAGATCAGATGTTAACCTTATGGGGATTCCCTTGTGTGTTATTTGTTGTTTTTCCCTTGCTGCTTTTAATATGTTTTCTTTGTATTTATTTTTGATAGTTTGATTAATATGTGTCTTGGCATGTTTATCCTTGGATTTATGCTGTATGGGACTCTCTGTGCTTCCTGGACTTGATTAACTAGTTCCTTTCCCATATTAGAGAAGTTTTCAAGTATAATCTCTTCAAATATTTTCTCAGTCCCTTTCTTTTTCTCTTCTTCTTCTGGGACCCCTATAATTCGCATGTTGGTGCATTTAGTATTGTCCCAGAGATCTCTGAGACTGTCCTCAATTCTTTTCATTCTTTTTTCTTTATTCTGCTCTGCAGTAGTTATTTCTACTGTTTTATCTTCCAGGTCACTTACTCATTCTTCTGCCTCAGTTATTCTGCTATTGATCCCGTCTAGAGAATTTTTAATTCCATTTATTGTGTTGTTCAGATTATTTGTCTGCTCTTTAGTTCTTCTAGGTCCTTGTTAAATGTTTCTTGTATTTTTTCCATTCTGTTTCCAAGATTTTGGATCATCTTTACTATCATTATTCTGAATTCTTTTTCAGGTGGACTGCCTGTTTCCTCATTTGTTAGGTCCGGTGGGTTTTTACCTTGCTCATTCATTTGCTGTGTGTTTCTTTGTCCTCTCATTTTGCTTAACTTACTGTGTTTGGGGTCTTCTTTATACAGGCTGCAGGTTCGTAGTTCCCATTGTTTTTGGTGTCTGCCCCCAGTGGCTAAGGTTGTTGCAGTGGGTTTTGTAGGCTTCCTGGTGGATAGGACTAGTGCCTGTGTTCTGGTGGATGAGGCTGGATCTTGTATGTCTGGTGGTGTGTTTTGGGGTGTCTGTGACCTTATTATGATTTTAGGCAGCCTCTCTGCTAATGGATGGGGTTGTGTTCCTGTCTTGCTAGTTGTTTGGCATAGGGTGTCCAGCACTGTAGCTTGCTGGTTGTTGAGTGGAGCTGGGTCTTGGCATTGAGATGGAAATCTCTGGGAGATTTTTGCCATTTGATATTATGTGGAGCTGGGAGGTCTCTTGTGGACCAGTGTCCTGAACTTGGCTCTCCCACCTCAGAGGCACAGCCCTGACACCTGGCTGGAGCACCAAGAGCCTGTCATCCACACGGCTCAGAATAAAAGGGAGAAAAAAAGAAAGAAAGAAAAAGATAAAATAAAGTTATTAAAATAAAAACATAAAGTAATTATTTAAAAAATTTTTTTAAGTAATTAAAAAAAAGAAAGAACAACCAAACCAAAAAACAAATCTACCAGTGATAACAAGGGCTGAAAACTATACTAAAAAAAAAAAAAAAAAGAAAGAAAAGAAAACGGACAGACAGAACCCTAGGACAAATGGTAAAAGCAAAGCTATACGGAGAAAATCAAACACAGAAGCATACGCATACACATTGACAAAAAGAGAAAAAGGGGGGAAAGTATATATATCGTTGCTCCCAAAGTCCACCTCCTCAATTCGGGATGATTCCTAGTCTATTCAGGCATTCCACAGATGCAGGTACGTCAAGTTGACTGTGGAGATTTAATCTGCTGCTCTTGAGGCCGCTGGGAGAGATTTCCCTTTCTCTTCTTTGTTCACACAGCTCCTGGGGTTCAGCTTTGGATTTGGCCCCGCCTCTGCGTGTAGGTCGCGTGAGGGCGTCTGTGCTTCGCTCAGACAGGACGGGGTTAAAGGAGCAGCTGATTCGGGCGCTCTGGCTCACTCAGGCCGGGGGGGGGGGGGGGGATGGAGGGGTACGGAATGCGGTGCGAGCCTGCGGCGGCAGAGGCCAGTATGACATTGCACCAGCCTTAGGCGTGCCGTGCATTCTCCTGGGGAAGTTGTCCCTGGATCACGGGACCCTGGCAGTGGCGGGACCCTGGCAGTGGCGGGCTGCACAGGCTTCCGGGAGGGGAGGTGTGGAGAGTGACCTGTGCTTGCACACAGCCTTCTTGGTGGCCGCAGCAGCAGTCTTAGCATCTCATGTCCGTCTCTGGGGTCCGTGCTGATAGCCACGGCTCACGTCCGTCTCTGGAGCTCCTTTAAGCGGCGCTCTGAATCCCCTCTCCTTGCGCACCACGAAACAGAGGCAAGAATGTCTCTTGCTTCTTCGGAAGCTCCAGACCGTTTCCTGGACTCCCTTCCGGCTAGCTGTGGCGCACTAGTCCCTTCAGGCTGTGTTCACGCCGCCAACCCCAGTCCTCTCCCCGCTATCCGACCTCTGAAGCCCGAGCCTCAGCTCCCATCCCCCGCCCGCTCCGGCGGGTGAGCAGACAAGCCTCTCAGGCTGGTGAGTGCTGGTCGGCACCGATCCTCTGTGCGGGAATCTCTCCGCTTTGCCCTCTGCACCCCTGTTGCTGCGCTTTCCTCTGCGGCTCCGAAGCTTCCCCCCTCTGCCACCCCCTGTCTCCAGTAGTGAAGGGGCTTCTAGTGTGTGGAAACCTTTCCTCCGTCACAGCTCCCTCGCACTGGTGCAGCTCCTGTCTGTATTCTTTTGTCTCTGTTTTTTCTTTTTTCTTTTGCCCTACCCAGGTACGTGGGGAGTTTCTTGCCTTTGGGGAGGTCTGAGGTCTTCTTCCATCATTCAGTAGGTGTTCTGTAGGGGTTGTTCCACGTGTAGATGTATTTCTGATGTATCTGTGGGGAGGAAGGTGATCTCCGCGTTCTACTCTTCTGCCATCTTGAAGCTCCTATCTCCATCATTTTTAAAAAGTACTTAGTAGATACTTCTACCACTGATTAGAGCACATGAGGCTTTGAGTAAGCAATGTGAATGTCTTTGGTTGTTTTTGGAACTTGTTTTTGTCAAGGTACATATTCCATTTCTCTTGGTACATATTCCATTTCTCTTATGTTCCTATTTGTGCAGTTTCATTCATCTTTTCTATTTTAACCAATTGATTATTTCTTAGTCAACACTTCCTGCAGACACTGTTAGAAGAACTAAGGGATAGGCATTATAGAGAATTAGAAATTAGGGAAAGAATTATTCTCCTGATTTTAAGACTACATCAAACACTTGTAAATGACACATAGAAGAAACATACTAGGGGTGTGACTGTAAAGTACTGGGAGTTCCAAGCCCGCTATACCAGCACACACACGTATTAACCTAATAGATACATAACACTTCTTTTTCAGGTCTTTTCCTCTGCACAAATTGATATGTTCTACGCTATCTAGAACATATCTGAATGACCCAAAGCATCTCAAATTACCTCCATAAAATGATTCATTGTTTTCCTGCTCAAAGCAAAATAAAGATTTGTTAGATCACCATATCCAGTCACCTAATCAGAAACATGCTGTTTTTGTCTCCCTTCTCTCTCCTCTACCGCCATCAACTCGGTCAGCTCTGCTTGGCGTGGGAAAAGGCCGTGTGTGTTCTGGCTCCTGCGAACCCTCTCGACTGTTGCCATTTCTCCACAGCTTTCCTCCAGCCACACGTAAACCGCCAAACTGACCATGCTCTTTCATGCTTCTGGCCTTTTCCATTCTGTTTTCTTCAATCTGAAATTCTCTCTATAGTTAATTCTAGTTCCATGTCGAAAATTGGTTCATTATAGCAAGTATTTACTAACTCCACTCCATCAGTCCCCACCTCTAAGATGAGTTAAGGGTGTCTCCTTCTCTACTGCCATGGTAGCCTGTGAATATCTGTGCCATAATTGCCATTACTGGTTTACCTGACTGTTCCCCTCACTAGGCTGTAAGTACTGAAGACAGTATTTCATGTCTCTGTATGTAGTACTTAGCCTGTGATATGTAATTAATAAAGGTTTGTTGGATGAATATATTGTAGTATGAAGGTTAGAAACCAAATTTAACAAATTGATGGTTCATTCCTCAGGGAGAAAACTTTCAGCAGATGAAATTAAAATTTGGGCATAGAAAGTTTTAAGATGGTGGCCGGACCTGAGATACATGGGGTTTTAGCAATTTTGTGTGGCATTATCTCCATACAGTAGTTTACTTTCATATACAGCCATACTTTGCAGATTTTTCTTCTTCAGTTCTGGCTTGACTACTTCTGTGCTTTCCTTGCATGAAAACATTTTGTTCATGTCTAAGAATCCACACTCACTGTTTCTTTATTCATTCAGAAACATGCATCTCCTGTGTGCCAGACACTGGGGTAGGCACTAGAAATACAGAAGCAAAAAGCACAGTTTCTGCTCTAAAGATAGTTAGTTTTATCTGGGTATTTATATTATCTAATAAAACTCTCTTAGAATTGCTCCTTCAGTAGTGTGTTTGTGTGTTCATGTATAATGAATTCCCTAGTTTATGATGATCTGTATTCCATATTGTGAGTTATTTTTAAAGGATATTTGTTAAATCATGATATAAGTAGGTAAGACCACTTTGAGCAGTATTTTTAAGCAAAAATGGACATTATTTGTTTGAGAAGATGAAAAGGCAAGTAAGGTGTTAAAATAGGCTAGGGCCAAGAGTATTGTTACTCTGAAAAAATGACACTAGTTAAGGGCAGGCACCAGTTATGGGATGCCTTATGATTTGTGACATAATCTGTAAAGCATTTTAGAAATAAGTGGCATGGTGAAAGTGATTTTTGCTACTAGGTATGGAATAAATGCAGCTTCCATGGTAATCCTGTTGTGAGGTTATGAGAGTTACCCTGGGTTTAGAGTTACAGATACCGAAAAGTATGTATCTGAGAAATTGGTTGGACTCTGTGTTGAACTGGATGTCAAAGGAGGAATAGCACTTGAGCTGGCATGAAAGGACATCTGGAAGTGAGCAACATCATTCATTTATCCATTTGGAAAATACTTACCGTGTGCCAGGCACTGGGGAGCCTCGTATAATAAACAAAGCGGTCATGGGGCGCTGATGATAGAATAGTTCAAAAAGGATTAAGGTGTAGGAGTTTTGAGTTGGTTTATTTTCTTTGCTTTTTAAATGGGTGTATTTATTTATTTACTTATTTATTTGCGGTACACGGGCCTCTCACTGTTGTGGCCTCTCCCATTGCGGAGCACAGGCTCTGGACACGCAGGCCCAGCGGCCATGGCTCACGGGCCCAGCCGCTCCGCGGCATGTGGGATCCTCCCAGACCGGGGCATGAACCCATGTCCCCTGCATCGGCAGGCGGACTCTCAACCACTGCGCCACCAGGGAAGCCCTAAATGGGTGTATTTAGCAGGTTGAGCAACTCAGTGAAGTCACCTACCACAGCCACATGAAGTAACTGTAAAACACAAATGATACACTAGAGAAAAAGCAAAGCACTTTTTTGTGGCTAAATTCTCTAAAGTCTCATCTTTCAATAGAATGCAGGTTCTTAAATTTTAAAACAGTATGCCTCTCTCACTGAGTACCTTTCGTTAGTATTAAACAGTAGAAATAACCATTTGCATGTTTGGAACAGATAACTACTTTATATAACTGGCATAAACACTTTCATGGTGATTTTTTTAATCTAATAAAAACTTTAAGGAAAGAACTGGAATGAATTCTTCCTTTGTAATATGCATAAAATTACAGTCTGAGTCATAGCGTTTTTTGAATGGAATTTTATTTTGTTGACATCACTCAGTAGTACTACATTACTCTGAAGATCCTCTGGTTTTTTTCCAATTCTGAAAATAATTTTTAAATTAATAATATTCAAATATATGTCATATTTAGTAGAAGATTTTACGACGCACTTTAAAGGGCCATAGCTAACATTGGCGATCATGAAAAAACATAGATCATTCAACTTTGTGATTTTTTCCTAAGACATTAATTACCTTTTTTCCTATGTAACATTCTGCTCAATGTGTTGTAGTTTAATTACTTATGGAACTTTTAGAAATCCACCTATACTGTATAAACAGTGACCTATTTGTCCAGATCAAATATGTAGCAGCTGTTTGGTATTGGTGTGAAATTATAGTATTTGATAGCACTAAGTCCTCCAGGCACTGCAGACGCGCGCATTAGCATGCATGTGCAAGAGCAGGGTTTTTACCTTGCTTGTAGGCCACTGATAAGAAGATTTAAATGACTGTAGAAGATTTTTGCTCCAGGGCAAAGAACTCAATAGAAATCAATTTATATAACTTGTGTGTATGGTATTGAATGACACAAACTAGTAGTGGAATGTAGTCATTCATATGTAAAGGTGGTTTTTCCAGGGAGCTGCCTGGGTCTGATAAGGGGGAAAAAAAAAAAGGCAATGCTTTTATAGTCTGTGTTTAAGCCGCCCAAGAATTACCCACACAGATACTACTCTTTATACTATTTTTCCATCCAGCAGGGAGGTGTGTCCACAGGCAAAAGTATCTTTATCTAATTTTGAAGTGATTGTTGTTTTGCTGCAAAGATAGCTTCTGGAACTGCTGATGTGATCCTCGTAAAAATGCAATTTGTATTAACTCTACTGCTGCTTATCAGATGTGGGAACTTCTGCCACTAAGCAATGCAGTGTGATCAAAAGAAGGACAATTTACATCTTGGCTTGAACAGCATTTCATAAATAGATTTTTATCTTAACTATTCCACCTCTGCATTCTGAACCCATTTTAGAGAATAATTTATATTAAGGTTAACATAATTTACTTTAAAATATTGGGTATACGTACTTGGAGCAGTTCACTTTCACAGTTTTATGGACCTAAATTTAAAATTACAGGAAGTCATCATTCTATAATAATCTATTTCTAATGCCATTCCAGTGGTTCTTATGGCTTAAAGATGATTAGATGGTCAGCATGGATCTGACTCCTTTTCACATAATCAAGAAAAGAATCATTGCTTGAGTGTTGTTTCAGTATTTTTTTTTTCAAGGAAAAGGACGTTGTTTTTTGTCATTTGTGGTGTACCTATATAGTTTCTAACTTTTAAATCAGGGAGTCATGAGTTTTAACTAGGTATCTGTGTGCCATTTTAATTCTAAGTTCTTCCTTGATGACAAGGTAAGGAGACAATGTTCTAGTCATTAAGAAATATTTCTTTTTCCCTTTCAGTGCCCCTTCTTTGTTGATGCCGCTTCCTGGAACTAAAGGATCAGCGTCAGTGGATAAATATGCTGTGTTTAAAGGAATTCCAGCTGACAAGTCCTCTGAAAATACTGTTTCATTTGGAGGTAAAACAGTTCATAAATTCATGAACCTGTGAATGTAAATTTTTGTTTTTAGTGGTGACCTTTTATGGTGAATGTCCTTGAGCTGTGATCTTAAGGTTCCTAACCTTAATTGGGCTTCTGTCTTTTTATCATAGAGCCTGGTGATAAATATAGTGCTTTCAGAGAACTTGAACAGACAGCAGAGAGTAAATCTTTAGGTAAGTTTTTGTTTCCTTAAATGGATAAATTATTTCAATTTTTAATAAGAGATTTTTATGGTTCTTTCAGTAGCATCCCAAACATTCTTTTATTTTACTGTGTGTGGTTGTTTTTGTTTCATTTTGTAGCTCTGGAAATTACAAGAAAGAAAAATGTGGTTCAGTTATTTGATAATTTAGAAAAATTATTTTCTAAAATTTAGGGCAAACCGCAAATCAATGTAATTTCCTTTGAAGATAGTGCATTCCCTTTCACTGGAAGCCTTCAAGCCAATTTAGACTCCTGTGACCACTTTCGGTTATTTTAACGCTCAAAACAAGACTTGAGCTTTTGGCAGTGCAGCAATCTGTGGACTGTGCAAAAGGCAGCAACCAGTCTTTTATGTCTCAAGATTTCCAAAATTGGCTGTAATTTAATGAGTAGAAGTGAGAGGGCTTTGTGTACCTGTGTGGTTCCTATCTCTGATAGAAGGGCTTAAATAGAGTAGAAGGGAATGTAGAATGATAATTTGAGAGCCATATATGTAAAGTCATATCTGTGGCTAAATCCTACTAGAAACCTGATGTGTAGGATTTCGATAATCCATAAGTCAAATGATATCCTTTAAAGCTTAACCGCACATGCTGCGTAATTTGTATCCTCTACTGAGGAGTTCTTCCTGGGAACAGTACCACATTCTATCTCTCTGTATTGGACAATCAAATTTGGAACATCCTTCCACAATCATTTGTTCTAACCCTTTTCTCCAAGCAATGGGGAGGGCATGGGGAGGTGGGGGGAAATAACAGGAAAGGTAAGGTGTATGTGTGAAAGTTAAAATAGAAAGTGTACTGCTTAAATATCTCTAGAAATATTCAATCTTTTACAGTTCCTAGGTTCTAGAAATGTTTCCTTGTGTTTCATTCAAGCCTTTAGGATGTAATAACTTTCTTCCTCAGTGCCTGTATTAGGTACTAGGAGTACAAAAATAAACCCCAGAGCAACTTCTGGTTTTGTTAATTTGGCATTTACTCCTAGCAATGCTTTTATCAACTCTTGGGCCAAGGCAAGTTTGGACTAAAGAGCCTGGTTTAATATCAGGGTTCTTTATATACTCTGGTATTAGTGATCGTATGATATGTTATTCCTGGGAAACACCATGGTGCTACCACAGTGTAAGCAGCACATCTTAGCCCTGCTTTTGCAGTACTTTACGAACAGAATCCCAGATGGTGGTTGCCATTGTTGTGTGCTTGCTTTCATTCCTGTCTTACCTTTAAGGCTTTCCAGGGAGAGATGCCAACTTTGTTCATTTTAGGAGAATATTTTTTTCTACTCTCATTAAAAATACAGGGCTTACCTGGTGGCACAGTGGTTAAGAATCCACCTGCCAATGCAGGGGACACGGGTTCGAGCCCTGGTCCGGGAAGATCCCACATGCCGCAGAGCAACTAAGCCCGTGCACCACAACTACTGAGCCTGTGAGCCACAACTACTGAGCCTGCATGCCACAACTACTGAAGCCCACATGCCTAGAGCCTGTGCTCCACAACAAGAGGAGCCACCGCAGTGAGAAGCCCGCACACCGCTTCGAAGAGTAGCCCCCGCTCGCCGCAACTAGAGAAAAGCCTGCGTGCAGCAACCGAGACCTAATGCAGCCAAAAATTAATTAATTAATTAATTAATTTTAAAACTTAAAAAAAAAAAGTGAACTGAAAAGCTACCCGTGAAGTCATATGCTTAATGTACCTCCTGATAAGCACGCTTCCAGTGTCTGCAACTAATTTATTTGCCCAAAAAGCCCCTGTGTTTTTGAACATGTAAAAACCCACCCATTTTTATTTCTTTTTAACCGTTGTACCCAGCTTACATTTCTAATGGAAACGTTTACAATTCATCAGTAAATTTAGTTTGCTGTGGTGATTTCCTTTACAAAATAACCAAGCAAAACTTGTCAGTTTCACAGATATTTTAAAGCAGCACATCAAAAATTTAGGCTGTGACAAAATTGGCTGCTTATTACCTTTTTATTTACACAAATAATACAAATATTATCAGTGATGTACTTGCCTAAAATTCTAGGGTGATTTTTAAAGTTTTACATCTGCTTCTCCTGTCAATTTGTGAAATTGACTTTAGCTTTATTTGGTATGTATAAAAACATAAAATACAGAAATTCTGAATGCTGTTCTCTTTCTAAATTTTCCCTAATATTAAATAGATTTCTCTGTGTTGATAAATTACGCTGGTGAATTTGTTAAGTAGTTCAAATTAGGGGGAAAATAAGCTTCCATTATTTTCCATGCTTTTTTCTTTCTTTTTTTTTTTATAAATTTATTTTTAATTTTGTTTATTTTTGTCTGTGTTGGGTCTTCTTTCCTTTAGGCGGTCTTTCTCTAGTTTCGGCGAGCAGGAGCTACTCGTTGTTGCCGTGCACTGACTTCTCATTGCAGTGGCTTCTCTTGTTGCAGAGCACGGGCTCTAGGCACGCGGGCTTCAGTAGTTGTGGCACGCAGGCTCAGTAGTTGTGGTTCGTGGGCTCTAGAGCACAGGCTCAATAGTTGTGGCACATGGGCCCAGTTGCTCTGCGGCATGTGGGATCTTCCCAGACCAGGGCTCGAACCCATGTCCCCTGCACTGGCAGGCAGATTCTTAACCACTGTGCCACCAAGGAATCCCCCATGCTTTTTTCATATGATGTATCAAAGTATATATCATGTTATAAGCACAATATATTTAAAGCCTGCATTATTTTAGTGACAATTTGCAGAATTCTATTTTGGTTTTACACACATTTTTATAGTTCATATGCTACTGTATCTCATTTTTAGGGAAAAATAGAATTTTTTTAAATGGATGAAGAAATTAAAGCTTGTGTTTTATAACTCTCCAGAAATGGCATTCATATTTTTAAATAATAAATAATGTTAGTATAGCTATATTTATATTTGGTTTATCTCTGGTTTTCATTATCTGGTATAACCTGGTGAATTTTATGGAAGACCTTCAGGTACTATTCGAAAACTGAGATCATCTGTGTCCTAACCTCATGTCTATGAGTGATAACATTATTGTGATAATAAAGAATAGAAACCCTATTAAAAACCATGGGCCCAGATTTTTATCAGTATCTAACTGCATCTATTTAATTATTTATGAGAAATACCTTAGTACCTATTTTCTCTAACTAAAAAAATAATTTAAAAAATGCTGTCAGTAACCCCATCCTCAGGGTAGCACAGTATATACTAAAGTTTAAATCGATCCTCAAAATTTTTTTTAAAATTTATTTATTATTTATTTATTTTTGGCTGCATTGGATCTTCATTGCTGCACGTGGGTTTTCTCTAGTTGCGGCGAGCAGGGACTACTCTTCGTTGTGGTGCGCGGGCTTCTCATTGCGGTGGCTTCTGTTGTTGAGGAGCACGGACTGTAGGTGCGCAGGCTTCAGTAGTTGTAGCATGTGGGCTCAGTAGTTTTGGCTCACAGGCTCTAAAGCACAGGCTCAGTAGTTGTGGCACACGGGCTTTAGTTGCTCCGCAGCATGTGGGGTCTTCCTGGATCAGGGCTCGAACCTGTGTCCCTGCATTAGCAGGCGGATTCTTAACCACTGCAACACCAGGGAAGTCCCCTCAAAATTTTTAATAATGGAATTGGTATTCAAATCCCTTTGAATTGTAATAAATAAGAATAAGTGCTGATTGGTACAGTAAGATTGCTGATTTCAAGAAAAGCCCAAGTACTCATGGATTTTTTTGGTAAGATTCAGCTTATTTGTTGGAAAATGTGGGGAGAACTACTTTATAATGTGCCCTTAGCAAGAATGCTTTGCAAATAAGCAGATGCCTTTTCAGAATTTTTCATCAAATCCCTTCAAATTAATGCCTCAATATACTTGAGCAAAACCATGTAGTATCTGACCATAAGCTTAAGTGCCTAGCTGAGCAGAGTCTTGTACATCCTAAATATTAGATGCAGCATTTTTCATAATACTTCATTGGTACCTGTGATATTTTTTTTCTGATTGATCACCATGTAACACATTTTATCTTTAAAAGGCCACTATGTATTTTAATATGCCTCTCTTCAGGAACCTCCAGCTCCTATTTCCTTTTTTAAAAAATTTATTTATTTAATTTATTTATTTTTGGCTGCATTGGGTCTTCATTGCTGAGCACAGGCTTTCCCTAGTTGCGGCGAGCGGGGGCTACTCTTCGTTGCGGTGCAAGTGCTTCTCATTGTGGTGGCTTCTCTTTGTTGCAGAGCACAGGCTCTAGGTGCACAGGTTTCAGTAATTGTGGCATGTAGGCTCAGTAGTTGTGGCTCACGGGCTTAGTTGCTCCACGGCATGTGGGATCTTCCCGGACCAGGGCTCGAACCTGTGTCCCCTGCGTTGGCAGGCAGATTCTTAACCACTGTCCAGCGCCTATTTCTTATTCTCCTGTATGCTTGGCTGGCTAGCAATAGTGAGAAGACATCCTTAGAGCAATGCTTTTGGACAGCTGAAGGCTCTGGCACAGACATATCATGTCACATATCATATCACACTGAAATGAGCAAATGAAAATCGTGTGATATGTGTGCTCAGTTTGATTTTTATTTATTTCCCTATCACTAGCCTTCAGTGTGGAAACAAAAGGGATATTTGGTTAGGGTTATTATTAAACTATTGTTAAATAATGTGAAGCCAGTGAGGGAAAAGTCTGTAATATGCTTGTACTTTAATATGGTTGATGGGATTTTCAGCTCAGCATTCTTTTGTGTTTGGTTGTGTTTTTTCTTTCAGGAGAAAACTTTGCAGAATTCATATCTGTGGGAAATGATGATGGTTTCACCGATTTTAAAACCGCCGATAGTATCTCACCACTGGAGCCACCAGCAAAAGACAAACCTTTTCTGGCAGCCTTCCCCTCAGGAGCTCTCCAACAGAAACCACAAACACAAGTGAAAAATCCTCTGAACTTAGCAGACCTAGATATGTTTTCCTCAGTTACTTGCAACAGCGAGAAACCATTGTCCTTTTCAGCTGCATTTAGTGCATCAAAATCTGTTTCCTCACGACCCCAGCTAGCGGGATCTGTGGCACCCATGACGACATTGGCGTCAACTAAAACTTCTAGTTTGGCTGATGATTTTGGAGAATTCAACCTTTTTGGGGAATATTCTAGTCCAGCGTCTGTTGGGGAGCAGGATGACTTTGCAGATTTTATGGCTTTCAGTAACAGTTCTGTTTCATCTGAGCAAAAGGCAGATGACAAATATGAGGCCCTTAAAGAGGAAGGTAGTCCTGTTCCTCTAAGCAGCAGCGTGAGCAGCACAGTGAAGAACGGACAGAACTCTGCCGCCGCGTCTACCAAATACGATGTCTTCAGACAACTCTCTCTGGACGGATCGGGACTAGGTGTTGAAGAGCTGAAAGATAGCACTCCTTCAGGAAAGAGTGATGATGATTTCGCCGACTTCCACTCCAGTAAATGTTCTTCCATGAACTCGGACAAATCCCTGGGAGAGAAAGCGGTGGCTTTCAGACACACCAAAGAAGACTCTGCTTCGGTGAAGTCCTTGGATCTCCCTTCCATTGGTGGCAGCAGTGTTGGCAAGGAGGACTCTGAAGATGCACTCTCTGTTCAGTTTGACATGAAACTGGCTGATGTGGGAGGAGATCTTAAGCATGTCATGTCTGATAGCTCTTTGGATTTACCAACAGTTAGTGGCCAGCATCCTCCTGCTGCAGGTGAGGAATTGGTGAGATTGCTCTGGTGATGGTGATATAGATTTCAAAGATGGTTCTTTGGGTGTTGATTTACAGAAGAGGAAGGCTCTGGCTCTTAAACCCTTATGAATGTCTAATAATGAACCTCTTCATTGCCAGTCCCCTTAAAGCAGTGTTGAATTGGATTCTGTGGATACCATGAATACAATGGAACTTAGATTGGATAGCTAAGATATTTTTGCGTTTGAAATCTAACACCAACTTGGTGTCTGAGACACATCAAAATCCACTGCTGAATGAGCCACACATTGCCAGAAATTTTATAAAGACTTTTGCAGTGTCAGTAATGTTCCTCCATTTCTGTGAGTGAAGTCAGTGCTTCCTTCTCCTTTTGTCTTCTCTTGGGCATATCTGGCAGCTGCCAATAGAGTATTCTGTTTGGTTTATAGAAACCGAATCTTGTTAGGCCAAGAAAGGAAAAATGTCTAGCCAGTTATCCTGCAGTTTTGCCTCATCCCTGCAAGAGAAGAAGAGGGCAAGAGCTTGTATCTGGATGCCCTGTGTGCCAGGGTCTGGCAAGGAGGAGGGCAGGAGTTGTTAGTGGAATTGAGGTACGGTTTTCAGTGTTAACGCTATTACTGGAAGTAGTAAATTGTAACACAACTGTAGACGGTAGGTAGGGTAACTACTGACTTTCTTGTAAAATGTTTGAAAACATCTTAGAAGAGAGCCCTCTTTAAATTCCATATGGATTTACCATGTAGCAGTTGATTCTCTAGTCCAACTTCCTGTCAGAAAAACTAGATTCCCAAGTGTCCTAGTTTTTATTTTGTTTTGTTCTTTGATATGTATATAGAAACATAAACCTATTTTGTGGCCTTTAATAATGAGAATTATCTCAGCATTACTGTATTATTCCAGAAAATGCATTATGCGTACGAAGGGTTCGTTGTCGTTTAACTACAGAGGAACACATAAGACACTCCCAAGTTTACAGATTCAGGAAGAAATAGTAAAGTATGGCGACTTTTGCATATATCAGTTTGGTAAGTCAGAAAACAAAATTGCATCCATCCTTTGGCTGTTGAGATGTTAGAGGTCTCCTGAATTGGGAGCAAGGTATCAGAGGAGTGACGTGTTCCACAGGCTACTTGCCAAGTGCAGTGGGCTGTCTGCAGGGCTCCTTGTGCCCCTGACTGTCTACTTCTTTTTTTAATGTACCCTTCTTCAAATGTTTTCCTTTTTTTTTTTTTTTTTTTTGCCACTGTTTGTTTGCTAGAGTGATTTTGTTTCTTTTTTGTATGAGCTGCTTGAGCTATAGCAGTTGGTTGCAAAGTGTTCCATTTTCTGAACAATAATATTGGCTTTTTATTTTAAAATCTCATAACATGTATACTAGCCTTTTGGACTCTGAAGTTGTTAATTAGAAGCTATTTTTCTGAAAGTGAATCTATATTCTTTCACAGTGCCAAACTAGATTTCTTTGTGAGACGAGTCTAATCTGCGTTTGGGAGGGTGTCTTTTCTTTTTTTTTTTTCCATTTGGGGAGGGGAGATTGGTTTCGTGGCTGAGCTTGTTCTGATTGACCTGTTAAAATAATCTTCTGTGCTCATGTCGTTTTATGTATGTTTGGAACGTTCCCAGCTTGGAACCTGTAACGTTCAAGCCAAGTTTCTTCAGTTTGAGGATATTCTTAAAAGAGGATTGTTCCCTCCTTTTGATCTGTAAACCTCCTGTTCGAAAGGAGCAGTATCCCTTTAGAGTGGTTGTTAAAAGGGGTTGATGTCTGACCAATGAGCTATATCGTTCTTGAGCAAAACTGCTGCATGAATGTATTGGAGAGGGTAAATGGCAGGGACTTCTCCAGTGCAACTTGGTTTTTCTTTATCCTCATGTTGACGCACAGTATCTCTTGCTCTCTTAGTTTGAGGGTTAAGGGTACTTTTTGTTGGAGAAATAAGAAGTGGGCTGATGAAGAGAGAATAAAACGTGGTAGATTATCATCTCTGGACCTTAATCCTATTTAGAAACCCTAACTTGACTCTGAAGGGGATACTGTCTCTTTTAACTCTTGCTATAATTCTTTGTATGGAAGGTAGATAACACTAATAACATTGCCTGATTTCTCTGCGTATTATTACATTTAACCCTTTGAGCCCTTGCTGCATATAATTTCAACTAGGCTGCTTTTGTCCCCCCTCTGAATTGAGTCTCTCAGCACTAAAGCATCTTGATGTGCAGTCATTAAGATCATCTGGTTTTGTTGGCAGCGAGAGCTGCCCCTCATTTGTGACACTCTCAAAGGGTTAGCAAGGCTTCTGTAGCTACCTGCCTACCTACCTACCTGTAAAGTAGCTCTTCTTTGACCTTGAAAATCTTTGTATTTTAATCAGCGCTTTATTATTATTTTTTTGGCTGCTTTTCTGATGTCTTTTTTTCAATTTAGACATTTTCTGTGTGAATGTGCCTTTTCAAACTTGCTTTGGTATATTCCTCTGCAAATACCGATCTGCATGCTTATTCTGATGACTTTTTTCCCAGCTCTTCTGTACCACTCTCTTTTGTGATCTGTAAGTCTTAACGTTAATAAATAATTCTTTCACACATTTTGAAAGTGTGGGGATGTGTGTAATTTGTACTTTTCCAGGGTTAAACCAAAGAAATACCAGGTCAGTATCAAGTTTAAACCCTCCTGTGGTTAGAGGGCTTTTTCCCTTTTGTTTATTTTGTTTCTTCAAACACCTTTCTCCTAAGAAAGTATTGGTACATTTTAGCCTTTTCCCCTTATAATTCCAATGATTTAAATTTTTAACATGGCACTGGATTAAAATATAAGTTAAAACGTTTTAAAAGATAAGTTTGCATAATAGAGAGAAATTTTATTCCTTACTTCTAGTGAAGATTTTATTGCTTAGTAAACATCACAGAGCCTGTCTCCACTAGGAATTATACTGTGAAGAGAAGGGGAAGACCTAAGAGTTTAGTGTTGGGGAAAGGACCATATCTATTAATAACTAGGTATATATAAATTTAATTTAAAATAAATTATCGAATGGTATTGAGATGAACTTCTGAGCAGAGTAAATGTAAACTGAATTTAGATTGATAATCTCTGTAATGAAAAGTGTTCATTGTTAATACCAGGGAGTCTCCAGGACTGAATTTGATTTGAGTTTGAAGTTGGGCACTCTGTCCTCTAATTGTAGAGCATGTTATCTTTCCAACTTCAGAATGTAGTATGAAGCCACCCTTGGTCTTTTTTAACTTAGTCCGTAAAGCAAGTTCTTAACTCATTTCATTTTTAAGAAAACAATTTTAGAAAGACCCACAAAAGTTAGCTGCAAGAGTAGGCCAAATTTAGAATTTTTTTATTCCATTTTAGAGTATAATAATAGTGAAAAACCTTGGGAAAAGGGAGTTGTTTCCATGGTTTAAATTTTTTTCCTTATATTTTGATGCTTTGGTTCTTTGTTCTTTTTAAAAGTTTGAGTCGGAAAGGAAATTAAACCATTGAAGGTGAGGATTTTGAATAGAATTCTTGAGAGATTACTTACAGTATCTGAACTATGCCATTTGAGAAAAAAGAAAAGTTGCATATTGGGATTTAGATTAACACTAAGAAAACCTGGGTCTGCCATTCAAAATATCGTGTTTTCCAGAGCATAATTCTTTAGAAAGTGAATAATACTTGGTTTGCGAAACCTTGTATAATCATACTATGTTTTAATTATGTGTATTAACTAATTTGGAAGAAAGAGATTTTGGTGTAGCCTCCATCTAGTGATAATATCAGTTGCCCTTCTTTTAGAATGTTCTGGTGCCAGTCTCGTTATGGCTTTGGCTAAGGAATTCCTCTGTCAGTGGAATTATTTAGTGCTATATTGGTCCATCAGGGACTGCTTTATTTTAACTCTTTTCTGCATTTAAGCAGGCTCCAGAAAATGAATATACCTGTGCATAAAACATAATCACATTCACAAATTGAGCAATTAATGTTTCCAGAGTAATATTACTTTTTAGGGAGGAAGTTTTGATAATACATGTAACAATGTAAACTTTCAGTAAAGACTTGAAGGCTGTATTCTATAAGTTCCAACAAATCAAAAACCACCATTTTGTTTACCCCAGTGCCAAGTAAAGTAAGATGTGGTTAGTGCCTGACTTCACACATCAGTGCCTGAGAAATTATACAAATGTATTTGTATTTTATGATCACTCTATTTTTCACATTAAAATCCCTGCTGATTTTTAAAAGTAGCTAATGAACATGAAGGGGATTCTGGCAATATCAAAGAAGCTGGGCTAAATCCTAAAATAACTCAAAGAATCAAACCAATTTAATATTTAAAGAGCTGCTTCCAGCTTTGTTTTTCCATCAGTTGAATGCTTTTCCTAGGTTGTTTTGGAAAATGTTGGTCCTTTAGCTACATAGGATCATATGCATAGTATGGTCTTCTGGGTGCTCCCCTCTCCCTTGCATGGTCACAAGGCCCTGGTTGTAATTGCCATCTTCTGTGCTCATTTGATTTTTTTCTGTGGGATTTTTAATGATGACCATGTCCCACTGTATGTCTTGGCACCATTCTGTGGCCTTCCAGCCTCCTCTGGACTGAAAATATCCACAGGATTGCCACTTTTCTTTATTGCACTGACCCAGAAACCTGCAGGTGCTTACTGATAGCCTGACAACATTTAAACTATAGATTTATATGAGTAAGTACACATGAAGAATGGGAGGCTATGATCACTTTCATTCCTGTTTTCTTCAACAACACCTGTCAGGGTGTTTGATACTGAGAGGACACAGTCGGGCCAGGTTCTGTAGTTAATAGAGAATGTAAATATGACTGGCTTCAGAAGGTAGAATAAGGCCAGGAATGGAAAGAAGTTTAAGTGTATAAACATTTCATGATTTGCTTTGGTAAAATGGAGTTTGGATTAAATCAGTATTGGAAATTAAAAGCTGTTTATTCCTTAGGCCAATGAACAATTTAATTGCTATATAAAACACTAGGGAACAGTGGAATTTGCACATGTATCTCTTTTCTTATTCTAAACCCCTTTGTCAAAAGCCAGTAACTCATAATCACCTGGGCACATATGCTTACGGCTTTAGAAAAGATCCATGGGAATCGGTATGGCCTTCTGTGTCCTGTAGCAGCAGCTCACATTCTTTGTTCCAAGAAATACCTTGTTTGCATGTACAACATCCATGCAGAATAGAGGTTATGGAAGAGTCTGAGAGGGTTACTTGCCAGTGTAAGCAAGAAATCCATGTCTTAATTTAATTACAGAAAGCAGATTGTATAGTTTCTTCCTTTGGCCTTAGTAACAGGACATTCCTGGTTGCAAAGAAATACATATAGTAAAGCACACAATTTGGCGCATTATCTGTGTGCAATTGCAGTTCAACCTAGCACAGCCTAAGAGTTTTCCAGTAGAATCAGGAATACAGCAGTGATTCTCTGTTCCTTTTATTGCATTCATTCTGTTTTCTTTTCCTTTTTCTCTTGCAATTTTCAGAATTCAGCTATCAAATTGAAAACCCACCTACAGTAATTTCAGTGATTGCAAAATAAAATGTGGGTTATTCCGTATTATTTTTTCCATCACTCATGTTGTGGCTCTTATAGAATCTTTACTATTTTTAAGACCATCGTACAATAATACATATCATTTGACTGCTTAGAAAAACACAGAACTGTTAACATGGGAAATAAGGAATTTTCTTGGTTTAATCTACCCTCAGTGAGCTGATTTACCATGTTTTTCTAAAAAAAAGGTTTACTTTAAAAAAAAAAAAAAAACAGTTAACTAATATTCACCATGCTAGGAAATACAACTGTATTTTTATATTGCTTATAAATGCTAAGGTTTAGGAATACAGTGTTCTCATGTTCCTTATGTAGTAGCAGTACTTCCTTATGTGTTCAAATAAATTGCACTTTAGTAAATTGATTTTTTACACTATACAGCTAGTAAATAAGCAAAAGTTAAAATTTTTAAAAATCAGCCTTGAGGCTTGACTTTCATATATCTGGTATCATTACTCTTCATTATCTTTTAAAATATAAAATATTTCTTTTTTTAGTCTTTCATTTGGTCATTTCTGTGAGTTGTTCCAAAAGGCAAAATGTTGTGTTTATCATTCTTAATAAAAGTAACATTTCTTGAAGACCTGTAGTGTTATAAAAAACACTTAAAAGGTCTTCAACTAAGGTATTCCCTTATTGCTTATAATGCCTTTTGCCTGATTATATTACAGTCATTTCTGGTTTAGAAAAAAAAAAGAAAACTTGTTTTTTCTTGCTGCATAATTGCACAAAAGGTTCTTTTTTTATTACCATAGCAATTTAGTTGTAATGTTTGAACAAGAGCTTAACTTTTTATTAAATTTATCTTTGGTCTCTAGGAAAATTGCTACCCTTTTTAGTAGATGAGATTCTGGGAGTAGTTCACAATGCAGCTTCTTCAGAGAGCTTTCTGGTAGGATGTAATAATAACAAATTCATGTTCTGACACATTCTTCTGAATGTACCCCTTGAAGACTCACTCATCTTGTGTTTAACTGCATCTGCCTCCTGATTGAATTTCACTTCATTTGAGTCAGGGCACCTTCTGATCCCTTTAAATAGTGGGGAAAATAAACACTACAGCCAGAGACTAAGAGGGGGTTCTACCTAAAGTCTTGTTTCATTCATTCTAAACTGTACATTTTTCACCTGAATCTTTTTTTCCCTCCTGTTTAATAAGCTAAATTTGAAGGGTACCATTTGCACTACGGAACTTTAAAATATACTGCTGTTCTGTGGCAGTTATCTGCTTTTCACTGGTTGGCCTTTCTGTAAATCTCGGGTTTTCCATTTTTATTATTAAGTTAGTGCCCTTTTCCTAATAGGGTTGAGAGAGCGCTGTTTGGGGTGCACTGTTAGAGGAGCAATGTCAGGAATCCCTTCCTTCTCATAAACTATGCAACGTTGCTGTGTAAGAGAGAGGAAGAAGCCCAGTGTTGTTTTATCTGTTGACTGAGTTATGAAAATCTGGGTCACAGAACTTTTGAGCATTTTCCTTTAATCCATGTTTGTGGTTGTCAGAGAGGGAGTCTTGCATTTGGCCTTCTTACCTGGTATACAATGACCAAAATGAGACCAAACACCTCTCAGCCAGACTGAATGGACAGCACTGCTGGGAAGTTGCTTCTCCACACCAGTGTTACTCAGCCTCAGCTGGTTTTGCTTTATGAAAATGAGCAAGAAATTTTCCCTACTAAGACCACTAAAGTGATGGGTTGACTTTTCGTTTTTTTCTTTGAAACAATTCTATTTTAGGCCCTAAGGCAGGCAACTAAATATCACATAGAGGCTGGTGGCAACTATGCTGTATAGTAATTGCTGTGTTGCTCACCAGGCACTGGGCTGGGCCCTTTACACATGTTACCATTAATGTCATAACACAGCCCTTCCAAGTGCATGGTCTTCTCTTTTTACAGATAAGCAAACCGAGGTTAAGAGATGTTACATAGCTTGCCTAATGTCACACAAGTGGTAGGTGGCAGAGCTGGGAGTTGAACCCAGGTCTGTCTGAATCAAAAACCTACATTCTTTCTAATGTTTTATACCACCTCTTAAATTATTTAAAGATATATTAAGCGTGTAAAATGAGTCTTCTGCCCCAGCATTTCTTTTCTTTTCCTTGTTTTTTTGTTTTTTAAATGAGGGGGTTACACATAGTTGAAGGAGAAACAGGAGCCCAAGAGGACCCAGACCTTTGATTCTATTTTTTTTAGGGATTAAAGTAGTTTAGACTGATTTTTCTTTCCTCATACTCCATCACAGCAATATGACGTCCATATTGACCAAAATAACAACTAGGTAAGTAACTGCTTAATTAAAATCTCATATTTGGCCTTGCCTAGACAGAAACTCCTAATAACTGATTAAAAGTTAAATAACATTATTTTTACTTTAGTTTCGGGATATTGTCAGTTTTTAATTAGTTTGTCATGTACATTTCATATGACCATGTTATAAAGGGACGTTTTCCAACAAAGTCAAAACGAAAGAGACTTGTTTTAGGCAGGGAATATTGTAAATACATTTTAAAGTTCATAAGTGAACGGACATTTTATTAAATGACCCTATTCTTATATCAAACTGTACATACATCGGTGGATGCACCTCCTATCTTTTTTTAGGAATTGTACTACCCAAAGAAGATGGCTCTTTGTTACTGAATATAAATGCCAACTCAAGGCTAATGTGGGTTTTTCAAGATCAGATTTTACAGCCCAGCTTCTTTAATTTTAGTACAAGCTCTAAATTTAGTTAACTCCAACATCGCATAAAACGAATCAGAAGTGCTAGACGTTTTGCTTCTGCAGAGCTTAAGGCATTTTGCCTAAATGGTGAGCTTGCCTCTAATTGTGGGGTCTTATTTCCCTTTCAGATATAGAGGACTTAAAATGTGCTGCTTTTGGAACCTACAGTAGCAATTTTGCAGTGAGCACACTTACAAGCTATGACTGGTCAGACAGGGATGATGCCTCTCAGGGCAGAAAACTCTCTCCATTTGTCCTCTCAGCAGGAAGTGGGGCCTCCTCAGCTGCCTCAGCTCTTCAAAAGAAAGAGACTTCTTTTGGCAGTACTGAAAACCTCACCATGACATCTCTCTCCAAAGTCACAACCTTCACAAGCGAGGATGCTCTTCCAGAGACGACCTTTCCGGCTTTTGCCAATTTTAAAGATGTGATCCCCCAGGCCAGCGAGCAAAAGGAATATAAAAGTGGGGACTACAGGGATTTCACCAGACAGGACGTGCCTGCAGCTGAACGGAGCCAAGAGGCCATGTGCCCAAGCCCAGCCTCCAGCAGCACTTCTCACGACACCCCCAAAGAATGTACAGATGACTTTGGAGAGTTTCAAAGTGAAAAGCCCAAAATCAGCAAATTTGACTTTCTAGTGGCCAATTCACAAGGCAAAATGAAATCCAGTGAAGAAATGATCAAAAGTGAGCTGGCAACCTTTGACCTTTCCGTTCAAGGTGAGTGACTTCCAACATAGATTTTACGTCATGCTTTCTTACACTGCAGTGTTAGATGTTCTTTCTTAGAATAAGAAGTTGGTCCCTGGGATAGCAGGAAATAGATTTTCCAGTGTTTAAAATCAGAGTCTATGACAGATAGCTATAAACGAAGGTTTCCCTGAGACTGAACTGAAATTAAACCAGTATCCCTCAGATAACTGCTTTTGGGGCTAAAAATCAGCATAGCACCCAGTCTGTTGTTCATTTGCTTATTTGGGGTAGAGGTGTGCCGTGTTAAAAGACAGAGAAATCATTTGATCCCCTCGTGGGCAAGTTAGTTCTGCTCTTGTTCGCTGGCTATGGACTATATCTTTTCATCCCGAGGCTGCAACGTGGTAGCTGTGGATCTGGATCCACCCTGCAGACCTGTTTTGATTGACCCACATGGAAGGTTTTCTAATATGTGAAGCAGTTGCAGATACATAGAAATCATGACACTTCACAACCTGGATTTCTAGCTTTTCTTTCTTCTTTTGTAAGCTTATTTTTTTTAATGAATTAATTTATTTTTGACTGCGCTGGGTCTTCACTGTGGCTCTCTAGTTGCCGTGCGCAGGCCCTAGAGTGCGCGCGGGCTTAGTGGCAGCACGTGGGATCTTGGTTCCCTGACCAGGGATCGAACCTGAGCCCCCTGCACTGGGAGCGTGGAGTCTTAAGCACTGGACCACCAGGGAAGTCCCTCTAGCTTTTCCTGAAAAGTTGTAGTATCTGGCGGTACTAGGCCTACGTTCGCACCTCTTGGCCGTCAGCTGGAGCTGAGTAGCAACATCCCCCTCTGACAGCTGAGGCGTGCTCTCCCCAGTGTCACGGTCCCCACCACTTCCATCTGCAGCTGAACTTCTTCAGTCATTTACTTTGCTTGCCTGTCTTCTGAAGGCATTTAAGTTCGCCCCTTTTGCCTTAATCGCATCCTGACAGAAGGGCTCGTTGATTTCCGTTAGATTGGGAGAGATGGAGGAGGTCGGTAAAAATCCCTAACTGGGCTTCCCTGGTGGCGCAGCGGTTGAGAATCCGCCTGCCGATGCAGGAGACACGGGTTCGTGCCCTGGTCCGGGAAGATCCCACATGCCGCGGAGCAACTAAGCCCGTGAGCCATGGCCACTAGGCCTGCGCGTCCGGAGCCTGTGCTCCGCAATGGGAGAGGCCACAACAGTGAGAGGCCCGCATACCGCAAAAAAAAAAAAAAAAAAAAAATCCCTAACTGATGACTGGAGAAGCAGCACACCTCTTATGCACTGATACTTAGAAAGACCCTTTAGCCCTCCAGACTCCAGTGATTCCTCACTTAGAATTACGGAAGAATTATGATAGGTCAGAGAAGCGTAATGGAGAAAATTAAAGGCAAGGAACTCAAGCAAGAGAGAACAAATGAAAGCGTTCAACATGTAGCTTGCCAGACAGGCTGGATGGGGGGTGGGGGTGTGAACGCCTCCTGACACAAACATCTAAGAGAAGAGGCTCGTGTTAGCAAGGAAGAGCCTCTGCGTGGACTAAGCTGACTAATCAGAACCTTTGTGCCATCCACTTCCCCCAGGATCGCACAAGAGGAGTCTGAGCCTTGGTGATAAAGAAATAAGCCGTTCTTCTCCTTCTCCGGCCCTGGAGCAGCCTTTCAGAGACCGCTCCAACACACTGAGCGAGAAGCCCGCCCTGCCCGTCATCCGCGACAAGTACAAAGACCTGACAGGAGAGGTGGAGGTGAGCGGGCTCCTCGTCCACAGGGGGCTGGGCCCCTGAGCGCCCTGAGCAAAGGCGCTTGCAGCTTTCACTTGGGGAACCAGGGGCCGAACGTCACAAAGCACCAGACGAAAAATACGTAATTACAGTGAGAGAACGGTGACGTTAGCCCCAGGTGAAAGTACCTCCCAGATGTGGCATCACTGAAAATAGTCAGTGACCCCTAAAACTGGAATTATTCCTGGGACCTCACAGGCAGGCAGGTGTTTCACGGAGTTCTTTTTGAGCACGTGGACTTTATCATCTTAGTGAATGGTGAAGCATCAAAAGAGAGGAGAAAGGGCAGATGTCCCGGGTCCTCTCACTGTTCCTGTTCACAGCATCTTAGTCCCATGCTGCCTTCCTCCTCCAGCCAACACTCGTAGGGCTCCTCCTCCCCCTCCCTGTCACACACGCGCACACGCACACACAGGAAGCCGTGGCGCGAGATTGGCCCTTGTACTAGACACCTACGTGGTGAGTGCCTTTAAAGAAGCTTCTGCTGTTAGTGGAACAAATGAGGCAATATCTACAAAGGGAATCAACGAAGAAACATTTCCCTCAGCTTTACAAGTCGTGTGCTTGGAAGTTACATTTATGAGAAATTAAAAATTGTCACTAGTGGGTTCAAAAGGTAAGCTGAGCTTGGACTAGAGTGATTTTCATAGACAGGAAAGTCTTCAGTACTCTGAATTGACAGAAGTAACAAATAGGATTCCAGGCTTGCTGGCTTGACCCAGTTCTTTTTATAAAATTCACAGGAGAATGAGAGATATGCATATGAATGGCAGCGGTGCCTAGAGAGTGCCCTAGAGGTGAGTCCGTCCCTTTCGTGGTGTTCACACATACGGAAATGCCCCTTGTGTACATATCTTGCCTTCTGGGTTCATTTGGATAGCCTCGCAGAGCTCGGCCTCCATGGCCTTGCGCAAAGAGAAGCTGTGTGGAAAGTCACACATCTTAGGCGAGGCTTCTTTCCCATCTATGATAGTAGACACAGCTCGCTTAACTACCGTGCCCTCTTCTGTCACTGTGTTTAAGACATAACAAAATGATATCATTATCTCTGCCCAAGTTAAAATAATATTTAAGCTAAAGAACCTCTTATTTTTCCTCTTCCAAAAAAAATGAAGGATTGGTTCTTCACTGTCAAAGTTAAATTCTCAGATTTGTTTCAGCATAGTCCTCTATATACATCAGTCAGTCAGGTGTTTTCACACCTCCTGGCTTTCTGTTGGGTTTTCTACTGATAGTAAATTGATTTGCAATGCCTTTTCCTGATTACATAAGGTGATGTGATTTCGTTTCTTTGTAGGTCATTAAGAAGGCCAATGATACCTTAAATGGAATCAGTAGTAGTTCTGTGTGCACAGAAGTAATTCAGTCAGCTCAAGGCATGGAATACTTATTAGGTATGTGCTTTTATATTTTACTTATCCAAAATCATGACACTTTGCAGTCTTTTCAGTTGTCCCTTTGTTACATAGCTTAATCTAGATCTCTCAAACCACATATGACTTCACGAAGTAGCATCTGCATTTGTAGAGAAGACACTGAAGTCCCAGAAAGGAACAACTATTTGACTTCGGATCTCTTTGGCCAGGTTTCCCAGTCCTTGTTATACACAGTGTAAAATTACTGGTTTATCAAAGAGTCTGATAGATGAGGCATTATCATTGGTTTAAAAAAGAAAATTAAATCACTGGGTCTCCAATCAATTCTTACCATGCTGTGTTGAATTCTTCCTTTCTACTCCTCACTGACATCACAGATTCCTTAACTTCCTGGCCACCTTCGGCTATCAGACATGCCAGTCCAACATGAAATCTCAATCCCTGTCCGTTTCAGTGGTCCTCTCCTCCCCAAGCTCGGGCTTGTCCCATGGCCAGAGCCACATGCACTGGACCCTAGTCTTTTTCAGATCTTTACTCAAATGTCACCTCCTAATTGAGGTCTTCCTGGTCTGTCTTACTCAAAACCGTGTCTTGTCTCCCCACCCTGGCACTTCCCGTCTCTTTCCCTGCTTGATTTTCTCCCTAGCCCTGTCACCTTTAATATCTTAAATGCTTTACTTACTGTTCTTATTATCTGTCTCCCTCCACTAGAACAAACTCCAAGAAGGAAAGGATTTGGGTCCGTTTTGCTCACTGCTGGGTCTTCAGCACCTAGACTGGGGCCGGGCACATAGTGGTCTCTCGCAAATACCTGCTGCATGAGTGGCTACGAAGGGATGTGAGCTCTCCTTCCTCCTGCCACCTTGCTCTGGTTCCGCTGTCCTGCCCAGACAGGCACAATTCTGCTGCATAAACAGATGTTCACCGGGTAATGGGGTGCCTATCTTTCCTTCTACTGGTTTTCTAGTGTGGAAGACCGTCTGAGAAGTCCCCTCACTTGGCTTAGAGTGGGCTGTGATTCCTGCCCTTCCCCTGGGCGAGGAAGGACAAGCTGTGGTGCTGTACAGAGGCTGAGCATGTACCACTGAAGACCCCCTGGGATTCTTCTAGTCCTCTCTTATAGCGCCTGGTGGAGGGGTTGGGGGTACGTCTGGCAGCTGTGCTTAGAATGTGGAGACCTTGGCACCCTCATCCTTGCTGGAAGAATTCAGCCATAATTCAGCGACCACAGGAAAAGAACCATTCTGTGTCCTGTTAAGTGTGTATAAAAGATACATGAAGCCACAGACTTTGTAGATCTTTGGGCATTCAGAGGAGTGAGATACTTCTTAATTACAGGCAGACCTAGGAGATATCATGGGTTTGGTTCCAGACCACCGCGATAAAGCGTATATCTCAAAAAAGTATATATGCGAGTCACATGAATTTTTTGGTTCCCCAGTGCATAGAAAAATTATATTTACACTATTACTGTAGTCTGTTAAATGTGCAGTAGCATCATGTCTAAAAAAACAATGTACATACCTTAATTTAAAAATACTTTATTGCTAAAAAATGCTAACCATCATCTGAGTCTTCCGTGAATCATAATCTTTCTGCTGGTGGGGAGGCTCTTGCCTCCATGTTGACGGCTGCTCGCTGATCACGGTGGTCGCTGAAGGCAGGAGGGGGGCCGTGGCAATTTCTTAGAATAAGACAACGGTGAGGTTTGATGCACCGATATACTCTTCCTTTCATGAACCATTTCCGTATACTGTAAAACGCTGTTTGAAAGCATTTTACCCACCAGAGAACTTCTTTCAGAATTGGAGTCAGTCTTCTCAAAACCTGCTGCTGCTTTATCAGCTAAGTTTATGTAATATCCTAAATTCTTTGTTGTCATTTTAACAGTCTTCACCAGGAGTAGATTCCACCACAAGAAACTTTCTTTGCTCATCCATAAGAAGCAATACCTCATTGTTAAGTTTTGTCATGAGATTGCAGCAATTCAGTCACATCTTCAGGCTCCACTTCTAATTCTGATTCCCTTGCTGTTCCCACCACATCTGCCGTTACTTCCTCCGCTGAAGCCTTGAACCCCTCAAAGTCACCCCTGAGGGTTGGAATCAACTGTTAATGTTGATATTGTGACCTCTTCCCGTGAATCACACATGTTCTTAACGGCGTCTAGAACGGTGAATCCTTTCCAGAAGGTTTTCAATTGACTTTGCCCAGATCCATCAGAGGAGTTACCATCTGTGGCAGCTACAGCCTCACAAAATGTATTTCCTAAAGACTGAGACTTGAAAGTTGAAATTATTCCTTGATCCATGGGCTGCAGAATGGATGTTCTGTGTTTAGCAGGCATAAAAACATTAATCTTGTTGTATATCTTTGTCAGAGTTCTTGGGTGACCAGGTGCAATGTCACTGAGCATTCATATTTTGAAAGGAATCTTTTTTTCTGAGCAGTAGGTCTCAACAGTGGGCTTAAGATATTCAGTAAACCGTGTTGTAAACAGATGTGTGTCATCCAGGCTTTATTGTACCATTTATAGAGAGGGCACAGGCAAAGTAGATACAGCATAATTCTTAACGGCCCTAGGATTTCTGGAATAGTAAATGAGCATTGGCTTCAACTTAAAGTCACCAGCTGCATTAGCTCCTAACAAGAAAGTCAGCCTGTCCTTGGAGGCTTTGAAGCCAGGGATCGACGTCTCTTCACTAGCTATGAAAGTCCTAGATATCTTCTTCCAATAGAAAGTGGTTTCATCTACACTGAAAATCTGTTGTTTAATGTAACCACCTTTGTTAATTATCTGAGCTAGAGCTTCCAGATGACTTGCCGCTTGACAGCTTCTCCATCAGCACTTGCTGCTTCACCTTGTTTTTTTAGACTTTAGGTTATGGAGACGGCTTCTTTCCTTAACCTTCATGAACCAGCCTCTGCTGGCTTCACACTTTTTTCTTCTGCAGCCTCCTCACCTCTCTCAGCCTCCACAGAATTGAAGAGAGTTACGGCCGTGCTCTGGATTAGGCTTTGGCTTAAGGGAATGTTGTGGCTGCTTTGATCTTCTATCCAGACCGCTAAAACTGTCTCCATATCAGCAATAAGACTGTTTTGCTTTCTTATCATTCTTATTTTCACTAGAGTAGCCCTTTTGATTTCTTTCAAGAACTTTTCCTTTGCATTCGAAAGTTGGCTAACTATCTGGCACAAGAGGCCTAGCTTTTGGCCTATCTTGGCTTTCGACATGCCTTCCTCACTAAGCTTAATCATTTATAGTTTCTGATTTGAAGTGAGAGACGTGAGACTCTTCATTGAACACTTAGAGGCCATTGTAGGGTTATTAATTGGCCTAATTTCAATATTGTTGTGTCTCAGGGAATAGGGAGGCCTGTGGAGGAGATGGACGGGAACAGCAGATCAGTGAGGCAGTCAGAACATACGCTACGTGGTTTGTGGTGCCCTAAAACAACTACAGTAGTAACACCAAAGATCACTGATCACAGATCACCATAGCAAATATGATAATAATGGAAACGTTAGACATATTGTGAGATTACCAAAATGTGACAGAGATGCCAAGTGAGCAAATGCTGTCAGGAAAATGGTGCTTATAGACTTGCTTGATGCACAGTTACCACAAACGTTCAATTTGTAAAAAACGTATATCTAGAAAGCACAGCAAAGTGAAGTGCAATAAAGTGAGGTGTGCCTGCGTAGTGATATTGACATTCCGATTCTTTTAAACTGTTAATATTCCTATTTTCAGTGAGTTTAATGGTATTTCCCAAATTCAAACAAATGGACTCATAAAGAAGCCAGAAAAAAAATAGCTAATACTTGGTTAATGCCTACTGTTCTCAGACTTTTACAGTATAAACCCATTTAATCCCTTGATGCAGCCATCCTTTGAGGAGGTACTACTATTATCCCAATTTTACAGATGAGGAAACTGAAGCACAGAGAGGTTATGCAACCTGCCTGAGGCTACACAGCTAGTTAAGTGGCAGAGTTGGGACTTGAATCCAAGCAGTGTAGCTCTAGAGTCTTTGCTCTTACCAGTGAGTTTATACTGCAGCATTAAGAGTTGATTGGTCCCAAGGAATAGTAAGTTCACGTCTGTCCAGATACAGTCCCAGTTTCCGCCTAGAATATCAGCCAGCAGTAAGGCTGTTGTGTCTTGCTCAACTCTTTCTGTACGCTTCCAGCACCTAACTCTGTCCTCTCTCACCCCGTCAGGTGTTGTTGAGGTGTACAGGGTAACCAAACGTGTGGAGCTGGGGATAAAAGCCACTGCAGTGTGCAGTGAGAAACTCCAGCAGTTGCTGAAGGACATCGATAAAGTATGGAATAACCTAATTGGCTTCATGTCACTCGCCACACTCACGGTAAGCCCACTAGACAATTTAGCAGTTGCTTTCCTTCTAGAAACCTAAGCTGTAAAGCTGAGTGTATGTTCCTGTGATGGCACTTATTGGAGGATGAAGGTACCTACTGTATCAAGTTATGTTAAAGGAAGGAGATAACATTTGTTCCATTAGTTGAATAGTACCAGGTTGGCTTCTGGATAGCTCCCAGGACCGTTGTACCTAAATAAAATGAGAGTGTAGGAAAATGTTCTCTATCTACATCCTTCTTAAGTCACATATGTATATGCATGTTTTGCAAAGCACTTGTTTGAGTTTCTCCCTTTGCATTTTTAGTTATTTCTGTCCCCATATGTGTCCTTTATAAAAACCGTATGATGAAAACACTAATTCAGAAAGATACATGCACCCCAGTGTTCATAGCAGCACTATTTACAATAGCAAAGACATGGAAGCAACCTAAATGTCCATCAACAGAGGAATGGATAAAGAAGATGGAATACTACTCAGCAATAAAACAGAATGAAACTTTGCCCTTTGCAACAACATGGATGGACTTCAAGGGCATTACGCTCAGTGAAATAAGTCAGACAGAGAAAGACAGATGCTGTATGATATCATTTATATGTGGAATCCAAAAAATAATACAACAAACTAGTGAATATAACAGAAAAGAAGCAGACTCGGGGGCTTCCCTGGTGGCACAGCGGTTAGGAATCCGCCTGCCAATGCAGGGGACGCGGGTTCGAGGCCTGGTCTGGGAAGATCCCACATGCTGCAGAGGAACTAAGCCCGGGCGCTACAACTGCTGAGCCTGCGCTCTGGGGCCTGCAGGCCACAGCTGCTGAGCCCGTGCACCACAGCTACTGAGGCCTGCGCGCCTAGAGCCCGTGCTCCACAGCAAGAGAAGCCACCGCAATGAGAAGCCCGTCGGCATAACTAGAGAAAGCCCACGCGCAGCAGCGAAGACCCAACGCAGCCAAAAAAATAAAATAAATAAATAATTTTTTTAAAAAAGCATACTCGGGACTTCCCTGGTGGCGCAGTGGTTAAGATTCCACACTCCCAATGCAGGAGGCCTGGGGTTTGATCCCTGGTCAGGGAACTAGATCCCACACGCATGCTGCAACTAAGGAGCCTGCCTGCTGCAACTAAGACCCAGCACAACCAAATAAGTAAATATTTTTTTAAAAGGAAGAAGCAGCAGACTCACAGATACAGAGAACAAACTAAACTAGTGGTTACCAATGCGGAGAGGGGAGTGGGGAGGGGTGAAGTAGGGGTAGGGGAGTAAAAGGTACAGATTACTATGTATAGAATAAGTAAGCTACAAGGATATATTGTACAACACGGGTAATATAACCAATATTTTATAATAACTATAAATGGAGTGTAACCTTTTGAAATTGTGAATCACTGTTACATACCTGAAACTAATATATTCTACAACAACTATACCTCAAAAAAATTTTTTTTAAACCTAAGTGAAACAAACAAAAGACTGTATGATACATCTTGTTGCTATCCTGTGGTTCATTTAGCCGGTTTACTTTTTTAGGGTCTTGGATTGTTTTCATTGTTTTCCTGTCATGAATAGTTTTACTCTGAATACCATTAAACAAATGACTGTTTCCCATTTGGGGGATATAGTTTCTCCAAGTGGACTTAAGAGGTCAGAGTGCATGGCTGCACATGTACGCGCATGCCTGCATATAGCTGTTGTTACATGTGTTATATGGATTTACAGGGAGCTTAGGGGCTACTTGACAGTGCTATCAGCAATATATAAGTATACATTTCTTTACATTGTATTCTAGCTTTGTCAATTTCTTACTTTAACAAGTGTGTAAACGATTTCATGAAAGTGTTTTTTAATTTCTTTCATTTCCTGAGGGGCTAGCCAGTGTCTCAAACGATAATTTGCTACTTTTATTTCCTTTGCATATAAACCGATCATCTATCTCTTTTGACCATTTGACCATATATTCAATGAAATATTGTATTGACCATACATATTTCATACTTGTAATAGACTTACTCACACACGTGTGTGTGTGCTCATAAGATTACATCAGTTATTTTTTTCCTCTTCTATTTCTTTCCCTTTTTTAAAAAATTTTTTTATTATTTATTTGTTTATTTATTTTTGGCCATTTTTGGTCTTCGTTGCTGCACACGGGCTTTCTCTAGTTGCGGCGAGCGGGGGCTACTCTTTGTTGTGGTGTGCCAGCTTCTCATTGCGGTGGCTTCTCTTGTCGTGGAGCATGGGCTCTATGCACGCAGGCTTCAGTAGTTGTGGCTCTTGGGCTTCAGTAGTTGTGGCTGGAGGGCTCTAGAGCGCAGGCTCAGTAGTTGTGGCACATGGGCTTAGTTGCTTCACTGCATATGGAATCTTCCTGGACCAGGGATCGAGCCCATGTCCTCTGCATCGGCAGGTGGATTCTTAACCACTGCGCCACCGGGGAAGTCCTCGTCCCCTTTTAAAATATTTCATGGGACAAAGCTATTTTATTTTTATATATTCATACTTACTCAGTTTGTCTGTGATAATATCCTTTATTTCACAATTTATCTTCCTTCCACAGCTGGAATAAATATGCTGTTCCATTTTCTTTCTCCTTTTCCTTACACTTGACCATGTGCCCCATCTGAAAAAGCAGCCAGTTCTCATTGCACTGCACTGATGGTCAGGAGGACTCCCGGCTCTCCCAGCAACCTGTCTTCGACGTCAAGCACATCCTCTCTCCATTGTTATGTTGCTTCTGGCTTGTACTGTTAAGTTCTTAAAGCATTTGAATCATTTCCCAAATCTCTTATTTTTTTCTCTTTGGCCATTTTTCAATTTATAACCTAATTATTTTTTAAAAAATACTGTGTGGCCAATACAATAAGAAATGAACTATAAGTATTTGAAAAGAAGAGATAAAATTATGTTCATTGGGTGATAAGAAATACTTGTAGAAAACTGAATTCAAGAGGTTAAATTTAACAAGTTTGGCAAAAATTCGTAGCATTCTTTTTTTTTTTTTTAAAGACTTTTTTTTGATGCGGACCGTTTTTAAAGTCTTTATTGAATTTGTTACAATATTGCTTCTGTTTTATGTTTTCAGTTTTTTTGGCCGCAAGGCATATGGGATCTTAGTTCCCCAACCAGGGATCAAACCTGTGCCCTCTGCATTGGTAGCATGGAGTCTTAACCACTGGACTGCCAGCAAAGCCCCGTACTGGTTCATTTTTTTATCCACTATCAATTTGTTCTGCACACCACTCTCAGATGTCTCTTTCTAAAATGCTAATCTGATTGTGTCATTTATATCCCGTTTAAAATCCTGCACTGACTCTCCATGGTCTTCAGGGTCAAGTTTAAACTCCTTAGCTCAGTGAGTAAGGTCTTTTCCATCACTTGGACTGCCCTGGCCTCTCTTTCTCTGTTAGACTGCTTTCCCCACTGGACTTTGCATCATTTGTCCCAGAATTCATTCCAAGAGGCCTTCAGTCTTCATTAGATGCCCTTTCTGTGTGTGTCCATAGCACGTTCTGTCGGGGAACTTATCACGCTTCTTGATAATTGTGTTTGCTTGTTTCTTGCCCACTAGCTTCTCAGCTCCTTAAAAGTAGGACTGTGTCCTTTATTTATTTTTTTAATTGAAGTATAGTTGATTTACAATATTGTGTTTCAGGTGAATAGCATAGTGATCTGGGTTTTTTTGTTTTTTGCAGATTATATTCCACTATAGGTTATTACAAGATATTGAATATAGTTCCCTGTGCTATACAGTAAATCCTTGTTGCTTATCTATTTTACGTATAGTAGTTTGTATCTATTAGTCTCATACTCCTAATTTGTCCCTCCCCCTTCCCCCTTCCTTTTGGTGGCCATAAGTTAGTTTTCTATGTCTGTGAGTCTGTTTTTTATATCCATTCATTTGTATTTTTTAGATTCCACATGTAAGTGATATTGTAGAAGTGTATGTCCTTTTTTCCTTTGTGTTCTGACACAGTGTTTGGTGGGACTTTGTACCTTTTGTTTTATACTTTTTTGAACTTTCCAGTTTTTTTCAAGCAAGATAAGCATTTTTGCACCTCATTATTTTAATAACTGGTTTAAATTTTTTTAATAAATGGATAAGGGAAATAAAACGAAGGGAAAATGAAACTAGGGAAATAAGTTAAAGCCAGGTATAAAGTGTACAGAAATATGTGCTATTTTGGGGGGTTGGGGGGCCTTGAGGCATGTAGGATCTTAGCTCCCGATTAGGGATTGAACCCACCCTTGGCAGTGAAAGCCCAGGGTCCTAACCACTGGACCACCAGGGAATTCCCCAAAAATGTGTGCTTTTAAAGTGCTGGCATTTGCTAGTGGTGAGCTGTACAGTTGACCCTTTCTAGGCACTGATGTAAAGAAGACGTGATCAGTTCCATGATTCACTGTGTTCATAACATAAAAATAAACCCTCTACTCAGGAAGCATAATTATTCCTGGTACTCAGAAAGAAACTTCTTTTGTGGGTTCTCATAAAGAGGAAACTAACATAATCTACATTATCTTCAAAAATATCCTTTCAGTAAAGAAAGCAGCAGGTTTCATTGAGTAGTTTCTTAGGAAATCTCTCCATAGAGATCGAATGGCATAGCTCCAAATACAAATTAGTGGAAGTCCTTCCAAGCGGGAAAAAAATAGATGAAATGGTAAACGAGAAAAAACGTGTGGCAGCGCACACTGACAGTGACCGCAAGTCTTTGCTCTGTAAAGAAAACATATAAATTAGTGAGAACTATACCAGCTTCCAGTAAAATCGGAACAGAAACATGAAGTGATTCATAGAGGAGGCACAGCTAAGCGGTAAACATTAATTCAAATTAAAACAAGATCTCAGTTTTTACCTCCTAATAAACCCAGTGTGGGGTTTGGTTATTTATTTGAACCCTGATTGTGTTGATGTGGTAAAATTGGACTACTTCTTAGGGAATTTATTAGGAATTCATTGATTAGGAACTTGGCACCACCCTATGGGAAAGGTGTCTGAAGAGCACATTTTGTTCATTTTCTGCCTGGCCAGGCACCGTGTAAATACCCGGGCAGTGCTGAATGAATGAAGGAACTTGAAAACATTCAGAGCACTTCTCGAAAAACTGCCTAAGGCAAGAGTTCGACATACAAACTCACAAAAAGAAGCAAGTTAAATGCACAAGTTGTTCTCTGTAAAAGTGAAACATTGAAAATAACCTAAAAGTCCAAATCTGGAGAATTAGTTGTGTGACTCTTCCTACTAGGATGTTAGGCCGCCATTTTTTAAAGAAGCACAAAGTTTGAAATAACACAGAACTGTTACCACAGGGCTAGAAGGAAATATGCCAGAATAGTGATAGCGTTGTGTTTGGGTGATAAAACCCTGGTGTTTTTAAAAAATACTTCTAAACTCCAGCTATGCATGGAGTTGGTTGGCTGCTAATGTACGTGGCGTGCCTGTGAAGCTGTGGGATGGAGAGGGACACGTTACCAGGTGTGTCCCCTTTGCATCGTTAGCATAGCAGTTCATCAGAGCCTCTCGGCCTCACAGAGGTCTCACCTTTAGGAGAAAATCTAGAGATTCTCTCACCTTTAGGAATCTAGAGATCAGTGTGGGTCTGGGTCTCTCCTAACTCACCCACCTTCTGCTCCCGACCCTGGGCTGACATGACCGCGTTAAGCCGGAGTACCGCCATCATCGTTAGCCAACTTTCGTGCTGGACCCTAGTCATAACTCTTTACATAGATAAAATGAATGCAACAGTCTTGAGGGTAGATACTGTCATTCTCCCCTTTCTTACACATGAAGAAACTCAGGCACAGAGATATTGGTGAGACCTGGACTCAGTCTGAAAGTCCTAAGTCTGCTTTTTCAACCACTGTATTCTGCTGCCTCCTTGAATATGGGCAAGTTGGATGGGTAACAGCAGGAAGGCAAAAGCCTTTTGGGGAAGAGTGGGTTGTTATTTAGCATCAAGGTTAATGAGATGAAACACCAGGAGTCTATCTTGGCAGCGACTTGGTATAAACAGTCAAGTTCTTTTCTGTACACTTTTTCCCCTGTTTAGATCCCAGGACTACAGAGTAGCTTAAAAGAGTCCCCCTTGCCACTTAGATTTTAAGTTTCTTTGTTCTGGTGAAAGGCAGTTTCTTCTTGTAATTAACGTTTTGAAAACTAGACTTCTAGACAAACCCATCTCTTCTGGTGCTATTAGAAAAAGATGGCTGTGGGAATTCCCTGGCGGTCCAGTGGTTAGGACTCAGCATTTTCACTGCCGAGGGCCCGGGTTCAATCCCTGGTCAGAGAAGTAAGGTGTTACAAGCTGCCCGGCAGGGCCAGAAAAAAAACAAAAAGAAAAAGATGGCTGTGATTGCAAAGCATCTTTCTTTGCCGTGAACTCTTTAACGAAAAGGTATCACAAAAGACCAAGTGTGTTAACCAGGTTCATTATGTATAAGTCCTTTTCAGTTTGGAGCAAAGGATATTTGGGGAGAATCTTGGCCTGGATTACTGCTTTACGGGAGCTGCTGTCAGTGGGTGAGATGGAAGTCAGTTTCATCCTGGTACATCTTGCTCATGAGAAAGGCTTGCCTTCTTGACTCTGATTGCCCCTCCAGACCTTTCTTTTCTTTTTTCTTTTTCTGTAAAATATATGTACAGTAAAATGCCAAAATCTTAGTTATACACCGCTCAATGGTTTTTACATATGCATACCTCATATAACCCATACCCCTATCAAGATACAGAATAGCCCATCATCCCAGAGGCTTTCCTTATGCTCCTCTGTTGTCATCACCCCACTCGGAGATAAGTCATGTTCTGGTTTTTTACACTAAGGATTAGTTTTGTTTCAGACCTTTTTAAAGATGCCATAGAATTTGGTTTTGTGATTTCAAAGGAAGACTGTTGGGTTTGGTCACACATCTAACTTAGGAGTGTTGCCCTCTCACTTACGGTGGTTCTAAATCCCTCTACATGGCAAAATAGGAGGTAAGTGGGAAGAGTGGACAGGCATTCTTGCCCTCTCCTTCAAACTCCCCTTAGAGACATCCATTTCTAGCATCCATGTCTAGATGCTAGAGTGATTTTTACCTGACATTTTTTAGGCACCAGGGAAGGGTAGGTATCTGCCACTAGACAACACAGGAATGCATTGCACATTGTACATGAGTGCCATGGAAGATTTGTTTCTCCAATTACCCATGCTATTCCAGTTATAGTTGCTTTTTTCACCAGGTTAGCTGTGACAGAAAAACAATCATTCTTTACTCAGGTATGTTTCCTGATTATACCATGGCATTTCCTCTTGATAAATGGTAGGTCATTGGGTCTATAAAACTTACTTGAACTGCCCACTGCATGAATAGCATACATTCTACAGAGGAAGTATAAGGTTAAACTTGTCATGAAGAAGACAAGATACTTTAAAAACAGATGCATAAATGTAAATGACACATAAAGCAACGTCTGTGTAATTTAACTCAGTTGCAACAAAACTATACAAATGCCAAGGACTCTGTATTAGAGGCTCAAAGCAGAGAAATCATCACTAGAGAGAGAGGCATAATTGAGGTTGTATAGGCAGCTTTTAACTTTTTACATTATTACTTCATTTTAAGTAGAATTTAAAGTTATTTATTGAACTTAATTGCCACAGTCAGGGTCTTTGATTCCAATAACACTGATGTAATACTTACTGTTTCTTTTGCACCTAAAACCTGCTTGGCATTGTGCTGTATGCTTTCCATTCCTTCTCATTTAATCCTGGTAACAATTCCACAAGGTCAGTAGTGTAATCCCCATTTTTACAAGGGCAGAAATTGGGGCTCAGAAAAGGTGAAACTTGCCTGAAACTTGCAAATCATTGTCTAAAAATCCATTCTTTCTTTGTTGGTCCCAGCTTCCTAGGTATTAAAAAATGACTTGTTTCTTCCCACAAAGACTCCATGAAACTCTTCCCATCAAAAGGAGGCTGCATTACTTTTCTCCAGTGAAAAAGTTCTAGGCGGGCTTCCTTGGTGGCGCAGTGGTTGAGAGTCCGCCTGCCGATGCAGGGGACACGGGTTCGTGCCCTGGTCCGGGAGGATCCCACATGCCGCGGAGCGGCTGGGCCCGTGAGCCATGGCCGCTGAGCCTGCGCATCCGGAGCCTGTGTTCCGCAACGGGAGAGGCCACAACAGTGAGAGGCCCGCGTACCGCAAAAAAAAAAAAAAAAAAAAAGTTCCAGGATGCAGCTTGGGCTAAAGAAAGCAGAGTACACAGTCTTTTTATTTTTTATTTTTTTTTTTTTTTTGGCTGTGTTGGGTCTTCGTTGCTGTGCACGGGCTTTCTCTAATTGCGGCGAGCGGGGGCTACTCTTCGTTGCAGTGTGCAGGCTTCTCGTTGTGGTGGCTTCTCTTGTTGCGGAGCACGGGCTCTAGGCATGCAGGCTTCAGTAGTTGCAGCACGTGGGCTCAGTAGTTGTGGCTCACGGGCTCTAGAGCACAGGCTCAGTAGTTGTGACGCACAGGCTTAGTTGCTCCGTGGCATGTGGCATCTTCCCGGACCAGGGCTTGAACCCGTGTCCCCTGCATTGACAGGCGGATTCTCAACCACTGTGCCACCAGGGAAGCCCAGAGTACACAGTCTTAACCTCCAAATTGTGGCTCCTTAATATTTGTTTAAGCTGGAAGTGATAATAGCAAAGTTTTACATTTCCCTTTCCCTTTCATGCTCCCTTTATCCATGGACTAAAACTCCCTCTTGTGGCAAAAGCCTATCTCCTCCGGGCACAGGTTGAAGGAACTTTTTTCTCAAGAGATAAAAAGCCCCTATTTTAGTGAGATGAGTGAATTATTATCTTATTAAAGTTTTATTTCATGCTTGTGAACTGAATTGCAGTTCAGTAGCTTTGTAACCAAGACTCAGTCCTGGAAAACAATACTAATCCATTTTTTGCCATATAAAATCTACGAGAAGAGACAGGACTGTTATTCTCCTGACCTGTGGTCAACTGAAAATCACCCTGGCTCTGTGATTCCACTATTACCCTCAGTATAATAAAATTCTTCTGTACTTCCTTTTGATGTAAAATAAGCAGTGAATTTCAGAGTACTTACTTCCCATTGCTGTGGCATGTCAGGAGAACAGTTTTTTTGTTTTTATTTATTTATTTTTGGCTGCATTGGGTCTTCGTTGCTGCACGTGGGTTTTCTCTCGTTGCGGCGAGCGGGGGCTCCTCTTTGTTGTGGTGCGTGGGCTTCTCATTGCAGTGGCTTCTCTTGTTGTGGAGCATGGGCTCTAGGCGCCTGGGCTTCAGTAGTTGCAGCATGAGGGCTCAGTAGTTGCGGCTCGTGGGCTCTAGAGCGGAGGCTCAGTAGTTGAGGCGCATGGGCTTAGTTGCTCCGCGGCACTTGGGGTCTTCCCGGACCACGGCTCGAACCTGTGTCCCCTGCATTGGCAGGTGGACTCTTAACCACTGCGCCACCCGGGAAGCCCCAGAACAGTTTTTTGTTTTTTTTTTTTAGTAATGAAAGCATTTTTGTCATCTTGCCAGTCTGCACAGTGTTTTAGAGACAGAATCTTCATCATGTCTCTGCACGGCTGTCTTCAGTTGGCAGAAGGTAGATTTCGTAGACAGAATAACACCTCCCCGCCCCCCTAAAATGTCCATGTCCTAGAACCTGTGAATGTTTTACCTTATGTGTCAAAAGGGACTTGCAGATGTGATTAAGTTAAGGGTCTTTGGATGGGAAACTTATCCTGGATTATCTGGGTGGGCCCAGAGGCATGACAAGGATCCTTGTAAGAGGACGGCAGGAGAATAAGAATGGGAAAAAGCAATGTGACAGTCGAAGCAGAGAGAGAGATTGGCAGATGCTACACTATTGTTCTTGAAGAAGGAACCGTGATCCACAGAGTCTGCAGGCAGTCTCTAGAAACTAGAAAAGGCAAAGAGGCAGATTCTCCCCTAGAGCTTGGATAAGGAGGAATACAGTGTTGCCAGCCCACTTCAGACCTCTGACCTCCAGAAGTGGAAGAGAATAAATGTATGTTGTTTTAAGTCATTAAATTTATGCTGATTTGTTAAGGTAGCACTAGGAAAAATTACCAGAAATAAAAAACATTGTAACCAAGAATGGTCACATTGTAACCAAAATCCAAGGTGAGGAAGTGCTTGTGGAACCTGTGTCTAGATCACTCTTTGTATCAAGTCAAATTAAGTTCTGCAGGGGTAACAAACAACACTTCCCAGCCCCAGTTCTTAGCAATGTGAGACAACAGAGCTGTACTCCTAGCTCCTGTTCCAGGTCCATCTCAAGTTGGAGGGACTCTATGCCCTGTCCTCCTTACTCAGGGATCTGGGTTGATAGAGCCAACACGGAGTGGAACATAGTTGGTCACCATGGGAGTATCAAGGGAACGTGACAAATAGCACATTGGTCTGGCTTCCTTCCAGAAGTGACCATATTACTTATACTCACAGTCTGTTAACACCATGGCAAGTTACACAACTGTGCCTAATTTAGAGGGACAGGGAAGGCCCATCCTACATTTGTCCGGAAGGAGGAGAATAAGTCTACTGGTAAAGAACACTAAAATACTACCAAACTCTTCTTCCTTAATAATGATTTTCTTGGATATCATTTTAGTAGTTTATTACTGGCTAAAGATTCAGGATTATATATCCCAGTCTGACTCTGGGACTTGTCAGTGTATGCAGGTCATGTCTAATATAGCTGGGTTTTTAATTTTTACTAAATGCATGACATACTTGCCACTTAAAGTAGGTGATACGCAATTTAAGGTGCCTGTAGAGGGCATATACCTCCTTATAGAAGTAGGGCCATTTGATTGGTGTCACACTGTGTACTACAATAATCTCCCTGCTAATAGATGTGTATTTATAAAGGTTAATTTTATCATTTGAAAGATTAATTTGACTACAGGGTAATTTATGCAGAGCCTTATGACTTTCACTGGAGATTACGATATGACCTTTTCATTGGCTTCTTTTATTCCTTTGGTAAACAGGTATTAAAAGGGCTTTTATTAACTTGGATTTGATTTCAAGATTCACAGTTTCCCCGGGTTCTCATTATTTCTCAAATAGTCCTCATTCAGTAACATGATAAATGTCTATAATGTAGATTATAGACATACTACTATGTTTTTAAACCTCTTCAAAAAGTTTGTTAGATTTTGTCAACGTGAATAATTGTGATGATCATTTAGAGTATTTTATCCTTTCCAGAGCCCTTTTTATGTATCTGTGAGGGTCCTAACACCAATTGAAGGAGGGAGGGAGGTAGGGCAAGTGAAATTGTTACTATTTTACAAAGGACAGAATTGGACAGCAGACAGATGATAACTCCACCTGCTTCTAGGTTTGACCAAATTGGCCGTGATTACACTAAAATACAAACAAAAAATTATCCTCTGGCTTGGCTAAGGCCATGTAGGTTCACACAGTTGAAACTTCCACCTCCCTTTTTCTTCTTTGAGAACTGTGTATTCTTCCTTCCTTAAGGGAGATCCAAATGGATTCAGCTCAGGTTAGTTTAAGAGAGGTTTATGGAACCTAGCACATGGCTTACTATTTCAAATTAGAAGTGGATGGGGAGGGACTTCCCTGGTGGTCCAGTGGCTGAGACTCCATGCTCCCAATGTAGGGGGCCCGGGTTTGATCTCTGGTGAGGGAACTAGATCCCATATGCATGCTGCAACTAAGAGTTCGCATGCCACAAAAACGATCCTGAGTGCTGCAACTAAGACCCAATGCAGCCAAATAAATAAATATTTTTTTAAAAGATACTTATTTCATATTAAAAAGAAATGGTTGGGGAAAGAAATATCATATATAATCTACACATTTTTCTAGGGAGACGGGTTTTTTTTTCTGGGGAAGAATAATACCGTTTTGCAAATACAAAGACAGTATAGTAACTCCTCAGTGGTTCAGCCTAAAGTAACTATAGAACATGTCACTATTAATTTATTGTCAAATTTGCCATCATCCTGGTCACCCCAGTATTCATGAGGAAAAGCCAGCCAACATGCCAGGCTCCCAGATCCTTGACTCTCTGGACTACAAGCCCCTTGTCTCTGTTTCACTTAAGCCACCCACTTGCATGATCACACTGGACTGTGTTATCACATCACACTGCAGAGCCTGGGCAAACTTAAACTCAGACAACTTTCCGAGCCCAACTTGGTAACTCTAGAACTTTCTCACACTTGACTTGCTCTGCTCTTGTTTTTGGTTCTCAAGACAGGACAATGGACCCTTTTACTTTGTTCCTGTCGACTCCCTTCCATCTTCACTTCCTTTCCCACCTGCTTTGTCCTAGTGTTTGAGGTTATTGATGTCTGTCATAGGACAACCAGCTGTTCCGGTTTGCTCAGAACCGAGGGGTGTCCTCAGAGCTAAAATGGCAACACTCTGGCACAGACCAGGAAACTGGTCACCCTAGTGCATTGTATCCATATGTGGAAATACTGTATGATGGTGCTGCGTGCATCTCTTCCCAACCCCATGTTCAGTGACATCACATCGGTAGCTTGAAATCGACCATAGGGGGAGCATTTATACCATGGAAATCAGCAAATGCTTCAAATCAGGGCTTGACTTGTTTTGTTGATTGTCTAGACTCAAGGTGATAGACAAAATGTTAATAATGTAGATTAAACTTCAAAGTATGCTGTGTCTGTAGCCATTATGTTGTGAGTAGAACCAAAAGTTGAGGAAAGATTCTCCAGTATTCAAGAACTATTATCTGATTCAGCAAAGTCACTCATGTATTTGACAGACAAGTGAAGTTGAAGTTCTAGAGTACGTCTGAGTCATTTCAGTCTAGCCCGAGCGCCCTTCACATGGGAACATCAGCCTTCACACCAGAATTAACACTCTTTCAGGAAAGCAAGCAAAGGTTGTTGATCTAAGAGTTGGGCAAAAATCCAAGAAAGCATTTTGTGAGAACAAGATACTATGTGGAATTTACAATAAAGAAGATGGTATCTTTTATTATTTGTAAATTGTGTGCTACACATTCTTTATATCAGTAAAATTTATAATCGACTTACATAGGTGTGTGGGTTATGTGTTTATATGTGAGCACACATACGTCTTCCTCTTTGGAAAGTCAGTTCTTAATAGTCGGGGAGGGGAGCAGTTTTGCCCCAAATTAGCCAGGGATCCTACATGCAGAGGTCAGGTCTTACAGGTCTTTTAAGCTCGTCTTACAATTATCCAGCTTAAAATGTCAATGGTGCCAAGTTTGAGAAACTCTGCTGTAGGGCATATATAAGAAAAATAAATTAGTTCATGTATACCTAACTTTTACACATTAAGAATCCAAAATCTTTTTTTCTTAATTGTTTTAATTGAAGTATAATTGATTTACAATGTTGTGTTAATTTCTGTTGTATAGCAAAGTGATTCAGTTATACATAATATATATTCTTTTTTTTACATTCTTTTCCATTATGGTTTATCACAGGATATTGAATATAGGTTCCCTGTGCTATACAGTAGGACCTTGTTGTTTATCCATCCTATATGTAATAGGTTGCATCTGCTAACCCCAAACTCCCAGTCCATCCCTCCCCCAACCCCTGCCCCCTGTGCAGCCACAAGTCTGTTCTCTATGTCTGTGATTCTGTTTTTGTTTCATAGATAGGTTTATTTGTGTCATATTTTAGTTTCCACATATAAGTGATATCATATGGTATTTTTCTTTCTCTTTCTGGCTTAATTCACTTGGTATGATAATCTCTAGGTCCATCCATGTTGCTGCAAAGGGCATTATTTCGTTCTTTTTTATAGCTGAGTACTACTCCATTGTATATATGTGCCACATCTTTACCCATTCATCTGTTGATGGACATTTAGGTTGTTTCCATGTCTTGGCTATTGTAAATAGTGCTGCTGTGAACATAGGGGTGTGTGTATATCTTTTTGAATTATAGTTTTGTCTGGATATATGGCCAGGAGTGGGATTGCTGGATCCTATGGGACTTCTATTTTTAGTTTTCTGAGGAACCTCCATACTGTTTTCCATAGTGACTGCACCAACTTACATTCCCACCAGCAGTGTAGGAGGGTTCCCTTTTCTCCACACCCTCTCCAGCATTGGTTACTTGTAGACTTTTTAATGATGGCCATTCTGACCGGTGTGAAGTGGTACCTCACTGTAGTTTTGATTTGCATTTCTCTAATAATTAGCGATGTTGAGCATCTTTTCATGTGCCTATTGGCCATCTGTATTTCTTCTTTGAAGAAATGTCTATTTCGGTCCTCTGCCCATTTTTCGATTGGGTTGTTTTTTTGCTATTGAGTTATATGAGCTGTTTGTGTATTTTGGAAATTAAGCCCTTGTTGGTTGCATCATTTGCAGATATTTTCTACCATTCTGGTTTTTTGCTTTGTTTTTCTGCTTTTTTTTGGTTGTTTTTGTCTTATTTTATTCAAGTGTTTTTCATAGTCAAGGAATAACATATATACAATGAAATGCACAGATCTTAAATGTATAGTTGGACCAGTTTTGACAAATGCACACAACCATGTAGCACACACCCCATTGGTATATGGAGTGTTTTCATCATCCCCTAAAGTTCCCTTTTGCCCCTTCCCAGTTAATCCCCTGATCTCATTCCAAAAACAACCAGTGATCCATTTTCTGTAGATTTCCATCACCATAGATTTGTCTGTTCTAGAACTTAATATAAATGAAATTATGTCGTGTATATATTCTTGTGTCAGCTGCTTTTACACAGCGTGTTGTACAAGTTCATCTGTGTTGTGTGTATACGTTTGATCCCTTTTATCACTGAGTAATATTCCACTGTATTAATATACTATGGTTTTTTCAATCCATTTTCTTGTTTAAAGATGCATGCTATTTCCAGTTTTGGCTAATATGAATAGAGCTGCTATGAACACTTCTTGTACAAGACTTTTGTTAACATGTTTTCATTTCTCTTGGATAAAAATATCTAGGAATTGCAAGCTCATATAATAGATGTGCATTTTAACTTTTAAGAACTTAACAGCTTTCAGTCATTGGGCTTTTCATCATTGGGCGACACGCTCCCTATTTCATAGATTTTTTGGTAAGGAATAAATTAAATAATGTAAGTAATGAGCCTGGTGTACTGATTAGCACAGGTAAAGACTTGACTTGTTAGCTGTTAATATATTTATTCTCCCTAGCCGATAACATCCAGATCTCTCGTTCTTGAGTGCTAGGCCTGTATATCCATCTGCCTGCTCATATAGCATCAGAACTCAGCTGAGTCCCACAGGCAGCTTCGCCTCGGCTTGTACCAAATTGAACTCTTCTCCCCAGTCTCCATCCCCAAACTGGTTCTCCTCTCACGCGCCCCGTTAGGGTGAATCCTCTCAGTTGCCCAGTCCCCTCCCCTCCTCGCACATCTAACAGATCCCCCAGGCCTGTTGATTCTGCGGCCTTAATAGCTCTTCATGTGTCCATTTCTCTCCATTCCGCACTGTTGCTCCCTCAGTTCTGACCTTCAGGACCCGTCTCCCCGCTCGCTACTGCAGCCTTGTAACAGAGGCCCAGACCCCCAGTTCAGTGCCTGCATTGCAACCAAAGGGGTCTGTCCACAGTGCAAACCTGATCCTGTCACCATCTAGTTACAACCCTTAGGGCTTCCCAGGATAGAGTCTCAAGCCCTCATATTCCTTTCAAGGCCTTCGTGCTCCAGTTTCATCTCCTCCCTCCTTCCGTAAGCTTGGCTCCCACTCCCTAGATTGCTTCTCATACCTGATCTTTTGCTTAGAGGCCTTTGCCCAGGCTGCTTATTCTACATAGAGTAGATACCCTTCCCTCCCCTACCTCATCCTACCCACCCCTTTCACCTAGCAAACACCCATCAGGACTCAGCCACCGTGTTTCGAAGTTCTCAGAAGCATTCTCTGCCACCACGCTCCTTTCCCCTTGAGTCGGGTAAGTGCCCCACCCCTTCCCTCCTGTGCTGCGGCGCTTGGTCCTTACCCCTAGTGTGGGTCTCGTGGCACAGTGTGGCCTGACACCCACCTCGCCCTGACCCTAACCTGAGCTCTCAGAGGACAGGGATCATTTTGTGCTCATCCTAACATCCCTAGCAACTAGAACACAGCAGGGCAGGCACTCGGTAAACGTCTGGGAAATGGAATAATTGTACTGGTGGTGGTAGAGAGTGGACTGAATTTGCTGCTGGACCTGTTGGGATGTTTGATCAGGGAGTGAAACCAGCAGCGTGTGGAATTGCTGGCTTCTTACCCGTTTGTCTTGTCCTCACAGCCTGATGAAAATTCACTGGATTTTTCCTCTTGTATGCTACGGCCCGGGATTAAAAACGCTCAGGAGCTTGCTTGTGGGGTGTGCCTTTTAAACGTGGACTCCAGGAGCCGGGTAAGTCACCCGCCTTCCCCCCTCCCCTGCACGGTCTGCTTCCCTGACCGACCCAGGAGGCAACCCCATCTGGCCCTTCTGGCACGGTCTGTGACCAGAGGCGGGGAGTTTATCAAGCCCTGAAATCTGAGCACAGAAAGAAGCAGACACATTCTTTCAAAGGGGCAGCGGGGGGAGCTGTCGAGGGGTGGAGGCAGCTCCTGCCTTTCTAAGGAGCGGGCTTGTTGGCACGTGCCTGCCCACCCTGTGCACAGTGGGGTGGCAAGGAGGGAAGGTGAAACCTGTAGGGACTCGTTTGGAGGCCAGAGGCCCTGTTCTGGGAATTTTGTTGACCTTATGGTTTCAACGTTATTTCAGAAAGAAGAGAAGCCTGCAGAAGAACATCCTAAAAAAGTATGAACCAGTTACGCGTTATCTTAGCGTCTCCATCTTAATTTTGAGTGTGGAAGGCAAATTCGATGATTCCACTGCCATCCTGAGCTGTTCCAATCGTGGATCCTTTGCTGAGTTCTTTTCGTTCCCATAGTGTTTGATTCGGTCAACTAACCTGTCCGTGCGGGTCCACTTCCGTCCGGTGCGCATGCTTGTGGCTCACAGTTGGCTTCTGGTGTTGCGGTTATTTTTCTCTGGGGTGAACAGGGTAACAGAAAGAGCAGCTTCTGGAAGACGAAGTGGTAGTGACACACAGAATGAGATCAGAGAGCTTCAGGACTCGGCCGTTAGCAGACAAAAAGAAATTGTTTGGGTTTTAGAGCTTTATTTATTTACTTGTTGAGCTTTACAAAACACCCCAGGAAGTGATTGAGGTTAGGCCTGGCTGAGTCATCTGGAAATCATTCTGCTGTGTTTAACATCTTTAGTTTTCACAAATCCTATACCTATTTGGACTTTTTAATGATGTCAGTTTGGTTATCAGCTCCGAATGGCATTAGACCCTAAGAGTCTTGAATCTTTCATTTGCTTTCATGTTAGGACTGTAATCAGCCTCAGAAACTTAAGGGATGGCTTGCTGTAGTCAAATGCCAGCCTCAGGGAAGGGCTGCTTTCTTCACAGAGAGATCAGAATGATCCCCAGCCCGTGTCAGGACCCCTGCCGACCCCCCACAGCCTCTGCCTGCCTTTTCTAGGAACGGTTTGGCCTCCTTTTGCTGAAACTGGGTTTAACAGTAAAGATATTTTTATACCTTTAATTAGCTGCGAACAACTTTCTCGCTTGAATTCCTGTAGCCACCTGCTCAGCTTTTGTGTGTGCGCCAGTTTGGCCTCAGCCTCTGTGAGCTGGAGACGGGTCCGTGCCGGCCGCTGGGCAGTGCCCAGGTGTGGAGGGAGCCTGACTGGCCCCCCCATGTCTGTTTCTTCTCGGCAGGCGTTCAACTCAGAAACGGACAGCTTCAAGCTGGCGTATGGAGGACACCAGTACCATGCCAGCTGTGCCAACTTCTGGATCAACTGTGTCGAACCAAAACCTCCCGGCCTCATCCTGCCTGACTTGCTCTGAAATATCCTGAAAGCTCCTCTGGGAAGTACTGGCTGGGTTTGTTTGTTTTCCATCACACGCCTTGGGGTGACAGGGACCAATAAACAGAATGCGAATGCTGCAGAGCTCCCCCCACCGCCATCAATCTACGTGAAGAAATCCTCAAGAGGTGGCGGGGGAGGAAGTGCTGCAGAAGTTCCCAGCCTTTCCCACCGACGACCTTTGCCCCAGGTTCCCACGGCCAGTCTTTGGGATTCGAGGTAAAACTGCTCTACCCAAACTGCACTGGAAGTTTGCTAACTTATCTCTAGTTCTCTTAAGATGTTTTAAAACATGGACCACAATTTTCTTTATCTAAGGAATATTTGCTGCTGCAGTATTGAAACTGTGAAGAATTGACATTTGAAGAAAAATAAATTATTGCTATAGGACTGGAGTTGGAAGGATGCTTTGAGCCAGTGTTTGTATCTAGAACACTTACTGTTCTGTGAAGTAGAATGCATTTATCCGCATTTAGTTTGTTAATATCTGAAATGAATAAAAGGGGAAATTGTGATTAAACTGATATTCTTTTTATCGAAAAAATTGTTTCTCTCCATTGGACAGTGGCAGGTGGGTGAGGGTAGATTTGCCAGCTTTACTGTTGCAACCAAACCAATTCTCTATTCATTCATTTCTAAGACTGTCAACTTTTAAGAAAACTTTCTCAAAACATGACTGGGAACTTTGCAGTGAGAAGAATGTTCATTTTGACAGAGGCCTGAATCTCGGTGTATCGGAGTGAATGTCGTTGCCCTTAGGCGCCTTCACTGAAAGCCTTGTTTTACCTCACACCCAGACTGTGAACGTGATATTTTTTTCAGATGAGATTTGGAAAGCCAGCTGAATGAAATCTCTTTGCAGAGGCCTCTAGCCAAATTTCCAGAAATGACTGCACAGGGACCGATACTGCAGTATCTCTGTGAGAGACCGGGAAGATAATTCAGGGTTTAGAAGGTGGAGCTCCTGGCCTAGCGAGGAGAAAAGTAAGGTGTGTATTTGTGGTAGAGGCACGTGACTTAGAAGCAAAGGCAGGAAATTATTCAAAAACAGCACTGAATTTTAGAAGGAAAAGGCTCATGCTCTCTGATATAGGGAATTTTCTTTGCCACTTAAAATGAATGCAAAAAATCAGGGGGAAAAAAGCCAAGCGGTTAAAGACTGTGTTATTCCTGGGAAGAACCGGCCGAACTAGGACACACATTTCTCTCAATTGTTAGTTACGTGCTTTATGAAGAGATTTTGAATCTTGTGTTTCACTTTGTATGGCTTAAGCTCTCTGACCTAAACTTAGTTTTTATTTGTAAACTGGAAAAGTTGGTTTTGTCTGTGTAATTGCTGCTTTACATAATTAATTAGATCATTTTCCCTCCTGAGGACAAAACTTGAGGAAATGGTTTTGTTCCACCTTACTACCTTTTACTTCCATCCGCTCCAAGAAAGATAGACAACATTTTCATTCCCGAGCTATTGATGAGGCTGCTTCTGCTTTACCTGGCTGCGCGCCCGAGTGCACAGAGAACTGTTGACGAGGTAAATCTGTTTTTCTCATTTGCTCCAGATGATACCATCTCCAGCTACTAATGCCTGGGACAGCTGTCTCTGTATTGTTACCTTTGCCCTCCACAGAGCCAGGGGGTGTTAGTGACAACACAAGTCGCCTGGTTTCTAGCAGGTTTTGCCTGAGGCCTCTGGGTTCCACTTTAGCCTGTGCAGCACCTAGGGTTTCAACAGGACACCAAATTTCAAGCAGCCTTCTAATTGGTCTTATACATTCCATGATAGACCATGATAACAAAATCTACCTTTGCGACAAGAAATGTCTCCCAGTTTGACAGAATTTACATTGCAGAGACATTTTTTGGAAATGCCATGTGGACTATTATTCTGTCACAGTGGTCCATATTGATGACATTTTTAAAAGTATGCTCACCTGTTAACCAGATTGGCTTCCATTTCTAGATGTATTCCAGAATGCCTCAGATAAAACTCCTAAGTATAATTACTGCTGACCTTACCAAGTATGATAGGTTTAGTCACTCCATGGGAGGTGCCAGGGGAGAATACAGCAGACATCAATAAAAAGCCTTTGCTATAAAAAGAGTAGTCACTACTTTCAGTATCTGTTTAGTACTGGAGATGTTTTATTAGATCCAACAATAAAGATTTGGGGAGTGTGGAATACCGTTGCGTTGATTTTCTTTATGCAGGTTTATTAAAATGAGTCACTGCATTCAGCTTCACCTCAGCGCTTGCTAGCCAAGAGCCCAGTGTCCTTGGAAACAGTAACCAAGGTTACTTACTTCCATACGGTGCATTGTGCAAGCTGCTTCACCCCCTTCTTGAGTGGCAGTTTAGTAAGCACTGTTTTGGTGTTGTATTTTGCCTTTAAATTTTTTTATGGCTTAGTGTGTAACTTTTGTCTGGACATGCTTGAGGTAGAAGCAGCACAGGGTATATTAGGATATTATCCATGCTTTATTTTTCCTGTGGGTACTAGTTAGTTCATATAGGTTACATATTTTAAATTATGTATCTTTTGTGTGCATATGCATAATTCTTTGCTAATTTACAGATGCCTTCTACTTGCCTTTTATTTGATGACTAGCGTGTTCTTAAGCTTTGAAAAGATTATAGGACCTTTATGTTATAGAAATCTGAAATGTTTGCTCTGCACTGGGGATCGCTACAAAATATCCTGTCACACCTTGGAGGTCATGTACCTTCCTTCGTGACCTTTAGCTAATAAACTCCAACATTTAGATTGGAAAGGTGTTAGGCTTCCCAAGTGCTAATAAGTTACATCCCAGTAGTGGCATTTGCCAGGATTTCTGCAGGAATTTTTCTTAATTACCAAGAACATCTGTCACCAGTTGTTTCCTTACTATATACAATTTGATTTTTGCACGTTTATCCAGAGACTACCAGACTTATTAGAGTTTGCCTTCATACTGTAGAAGCCGTAGCCGCCACAGCCAGTTTGTTTTTTTCTGATTGATTTTTGATCATGTGCTGCTGAGGCATTTATGGGTTGCTCTGATTTCCCATAGAAACTATTAATTTCATTTTAATTTTTCCTTCTAGACAGTAATGGTGCATGTTTATAAAAGTGGACAAATTGTATAAAAATAAGAAAAGGTGGAATTTAGAGGGAAACCATTGCCACAAACCAGGTAAAATCTGGAGGATATAATGTATATAAATATGTGGCCACTGGCATCATACGTAGGGCTTCTTGCCAAACAAACAGACTGAAAATCTAGGAAATTTTTCTACAGATAAGCAAGGAAATGAAGTAAAACAAAGCCGTTGCTGGGACAAGCAGCTCCCCTGTAAAAGTAAGGAGCAACGTGGTAACTCCCAGTGGTTTCCCAGGAGCGTGGAATAGAGAAGAGCTAATAGAAACTTCTACCAAGTCCCAAGCAGTTTCTGGGAGCTTCCCTGGTGGCGCAGTGGTTAAGAATCCGCCTGCCAGTGCAGGGGACACGGGTTCGAGCCTTGTTCCGGGAAGATCCCACATGCTGCGGAGCAACTAAGCACATGCACCACAACTACTGAGCCTGCACTCCAGAGCCCATGTGCACAATGACTGAAGCCTGAAGCCTGCGTGCCTAGAGCGCCTGCTCCGCAAACAAGAGAAGCCACCGCGATGAAAAGCCCTCACACTGCAACGAAGAGCAGCCCCCACCGGCCACAACTAGAGAAAGCCCGCGTGCACCAAGGAAGACCCAGTGCAGCCAAAAGTAAATATGTTTTTAAAGTTTATAGAAAAACAAGAAAAGTTCCTTTGATGGAGGACTCACTGCTTTGGTGCCCTCCAGTTCCCAAGAGACAGCTGAAAACTGCACCTTTTATTAAGTACACTGTGCTGTTTTCTACTGTTCCAACACTGTGAATGATGTTAATATCTGCCCGTCTGCAAGGATGGGCAATGCTGACATGATTCAAGTGGGATGTCTGGTTTAAGGAGCATTCATAATTATCACAGGAGCCATATTTTACTTACTAGCTATTGGAGAGCATCTTTCTTCCCTTATCCACACACACACACACCCTGAAATTCTTATCAGTAAAAATGCCAATATGTTAAGCAGATATATTTATTAAAAATAATGCTAATATAGTCCTGGGGCACATTGATTCCAACAGGGTGTTTGCAGCAGGTTTCATTATAATTACTTAACAGCTAAATAATAAAGGCTTGTTTTTTTAATTTACAGTCACTAAATAATAGGGGGAAAGGAAAGAGGGCTGATCCAGTAGAGACTGACACTGGTATCAATGTTCCCTAAGCATTTGTTTGGTCGGCAGCCTTGGGCAAAGCTTGTATCTAAAGGGTTAATCAGGGCCCAAAGTGATTTTTGCGCTGAGCTCCTCCCATGGTGCCAAAAGGCATGGGATTGAGAATAGAGCTGAGCCAGTTTATTAAACTGTTCAAATTGTTAAAAATGATTAAAAGCCAGTTAAAGATTTTCATAAACACTATTCCAAAATGTTAGTTTTAAAAATGTCAGTAGCCATGAAAGCATTCCTCTTACGTTCCTCCCCTCCCTCCCTTCTCTCTTTAGATAGATATGAACACCCAGTGTAAAAAAACACTTCAGGGAGAACCAGAAGTCAGCCATTTGGAAAGAAAGGTGAGGAGGGGGGGCAGACGCTGGCGCGGCTCGAGGCGCTGCTGATGCAGGCTTTGGTGACTTATATCCCCCAGTAAGGCGTCAGGTGTCGGGACTCCTTCTCGTAAACGTCTGGAACTATGCCGTAAGGTGTCTGTACCATTTTAACTGTCGACTTCCCAAAGAGCTGGCGCTCGTAGTCTATCAGCTGCCTCCAGAAGCCCACGTTGGGCCTGATGACGGGCCTCCGGGCTTTCACCCAGGTGTACGCCTCCAGCAGGCACACATTGTGGTACTTCATCAGGTATGCGATGCAGAGCGTGGCCGAGCGGCTGACCCCTGCGGCACAGTGCACCAAGGTGGCCCCGTGTTTCCTGCTCACGCTGTGGATCTTGTCGGCCACGGTGTCAAAGTATAGTCCAATGGGGGCATGAGGCATGTCAGCCAGAGGCACTTTAACATATTCAAACTGGGGCCAGTTGAAATTGGGGATCTCGATGGTAGCATTAACAATGCAGGTGATGCCACGAGCCTGGAGGAGGTGCCGGTTGGACGCTATACTGCCTCTGCCCAGGAAGAGCGAGGAAGTGATTTGAGCAATGCCTCCAATGTCTCCCTCAGAAATCATCCGAGGGGCCATGAGAGTCCGTGGTAGCGTGCTGTGACCTCTGGAGCTCATGAAGACGCCAGCAATCACACTTGCATCATTGGAAGCAAGACCAGAGTGTTTTTGTTTTCCTCCACCAAGGAACTGGAAATTACAGTCACTTTCCTGCAAAATACAGGTATATGTCAGTACTTTAAATGCTACTGATTCATCACAGCCTTCTGCAATGTTTGTGGAATGGGAAGTTGAAAGGATTAGAGATGCTTATTTTCTATAATAGTGTGTTCTTTCCAGGACGTAGACAAATCATTTTCATCGATTAACAGGAAAAGTAGTCTAAGATGCCAATATGCAAAACCAATGTAAAAGTCAGCACTCTGGTGATTTTTTTTTTTTTAAGGCACTAAATAGAAAGTCATCGTATTTTAGGAAAAGTTAAAGACAGAAAGAAGCCCAACTAATCCCTGAACAACAACCTTGCAGGGTCTTGCTCTTATTGAAGGAAGTGGTGTTCCCTGGGGAAGAAATCAGAACTTGTGATCCTTTCTGTGGCCATGTTCTTTCATATACGTCTTGCCTACTTCCACAGCCATGATGGCCATATTTTCCTCAACCTAAATCTAGACATAGAGATCGTACATAGATTATACTTACTACAAAGCATAAAAACGATATCGCTTTAGGTAATACATCGAATGCATGGCCTTTGTGGACTAAAGAGATACTGAATTGGATCAGTTACAGAAAAGCCAGGACATATGGTCACCTTAGCCCTTTATAATTTAAAAAATAACTAACTATCATATTTGTGACATTCGAATACCTGTGCTATGTCATTTCCATGGAAACAATCGTAGGCGATTTGAAGGCCATGGTCTCAAAAATTCATTCGTCTAAGTTTTAATGAGCATTTTGGCTGACCTGACCCTGGGTGTGGCTAAATAACTTCACCTTCCTCAGTCAATTCTAAGCTCCAAGATGTATCCCACTGGCTTAAGATGTCTTGGAATTAAAATTTAACATTTGAACATCTATATTCTTTCATTAGTACAGTGGTTATTATAAAAGACATTCAATATTATATAATCTCCATATAATCTTTCATACCACTTTATAGTCTGTGCCCTCTGAGAAGTGTGCTTATCCCCACCCAGGGTACCGTAAGGATGCCCACAGTGATTTCAGTTAGACAAGAACACCCCCGGTTCCACAGACCGGTGATGCTGGGGCTACTCACTTGAGGAGTCTGATTACTCTGAAGTCCTGCGTCTGGAAAGTCCTAAGTGAGTGAGTGCTGATCAGAGTGGATACAACTCAGATCTGCAGAAAGACAAAGAGGCAAGAATACGGTCAATCAGGAAGTTCAAAAGAATTCCTCCTGGGTTTTTACTACGAAATTGGGTTTGACTGGAATAAATCTAGGAAGTGGAAAGCACGTTAAATATATCTCCATGTGCCTTTAAAGAATGTGCCAGTAAGAAGTATCAACCCAAGTCTCAGATTTTTGTTAATGACACATAACCCATGGTGTGAAAAATATTAAGTGCCGTTTTGGGCACAACCGAGACGAATTTGAGGAGATTCAGAGACTACAACATAGTGAAATGTAAGGCTCTGCTCACGGGGCCAGCAAGAGATGCAGAGCAAGCTGGAATCTCTCCCCTGTGCCCACAGCCCGCCTGGCAGGGTGGGACTGCGTGCAGCGTGCTAGATGCTACAGTGGGTGCAGCAGCCAGGCCAGGTGCCCGCAGCCAGCCAGCTTTGCGAAGAGCCGTGCTGCAGAGGTGGCTGCAGCTCTGAACGTCAACTACAGGAGGTGCTGGTGGTGGAGAGCAATTTGAAATTGCTTTCATTTTGTATTCTCTTCCAGGTTGGCCCTCTTATTTATGTAACAATATGAACACCAATCAGTATCATTAAAAATGTGTTCCTTCCCCCAGTGGCATGCAAATCAATGAAGTTAGAACACACCCTCACGAAACATTACTCAAAATGGCTTAAAGATTTAAATATAAGACATGACACCATAAAACTCCTAGAAGAGAACACAGGCAAAAACATTCTCTGACATAAATTGTACCACTGTTCTCTTAGGTCAGTCTCCCAAGGCAACAGAAACCAAACGAAACCATAAACAAACTGACAACCTACAGACTGGGAGAAAATATTTGCCAATGATGCCACTGACAAGGGCTTAATTTCCAGTGTATACAAACGGCTTATATAACTCAACAACAAAAAAACAACACAATTGAAAAATGGGCAGAAGACCTAAATAGACTGCTCCAAAGAAATACAGATGGCCCATAAGCACATGAAAAGATGCTCAACATCGCTAATCATTACAGAAATGCAAATCAAAATGACAATGAGGTTATCACTTCACACCAGTCAGAATGGCCATCATCAAAAAGTCTACAAACAATAAATGCTGGAGAGGGTGTGGAGAAAAGGGACCCCTCCTGCACTGTTGTTGGTGGGAATGTAAACTGGTGCAGCCACTATGGAGAACAGTGTGGAGATTCCTCAAAAAACTGGAAATAGAGTTGCCATATGATCCAGCAATCCTACTCCTGGACATATATCCAGGCAAAACTATAATTTGAAAAGATACATGCACCCCTATGTTCACAGCAGCACTATTTACAATACCAAGACGTGGAAACAATCTAAATGTCTATCAACAGATGAATGCATAAAGATGTGGTACATATATACAGTGGAATACTACTCAGCCATAAAAAAGAATGAAATAATGCTATTTGCAGCAATGTTCATGGACCCAGAGATTCTCATTCTAAGCGAAGTCAGAAAGAAAGACAAATACCAGATGATATCACTTATATGTGGAATCTAAAATACAACACAAATGAGCATATCTATGAAACAAACTTACAGTCATAGAGAACAGACTTGTGGTGGCCAAAGTGGGGTGCAGGGGAAGGATTGGGAGTTGGGGATTAGCAGATGCAAAGTATATACAGGATGGATAAACAATGAGGTCCTACTGTATAGCACAGGGAACTATATTCAATATCCTGTGATAAACCATAATGGAAAAGAATATATATAACTGAAAAAAGAAGTGTTCCTCCCCCGTATGTCCCTCTGCCTTTCCCACGTAACCACTGCACTTAAATTTTCATTTTTTTACAGCTCTGTTGAGACATAGCTGACATAAAATTTGATGTACAACTTGATGAGGTTTGACATACGTGTACACTCAAGACACCATGACCTCAAAATGATAAACATATCCGTCACCCCCAGAATTTCCTCATGCTCCTTTATAATTTATCCCTCCCTCACCCTCTAGCCCCATTCCCAAGCAACCACTGAACTGCTCTCTGTCACTACAGTTTACATTTTCTAGACTTTTATACAATGGAATCATACAATGTAGAGTTTTTCTGTTTGGTCTGGCTTTTCACTCAGCATAATTATTTTCACATTCATCCATGACGTTGTGTCTATCAACAGGTCATTCCTTTTTATTGCTGACTAGTATTCCATTGTGCAGATACAACATGGTTTATCTCTTCACCTATTGATGGAAATGGGTTGTTTCTAGTTTTAGACTAGTACAAGTAAAGCTGATGTAAACACTCATGTGTAAGTGTGTGGATATATGCCTTCCTTTCTCTTGGTTAAATATCTGGGAGTGGAAGGGCTGAGCCCTATGACATGTGCATATTTAACATTTTTAAATAGTTTTTTAAAAAGTAGTTATAGGTTGCAACCTAAGAGGCAGGCTTCTAATTAAACACACATATAAGGGTCTACTGTAATCCTCTCCCAAAGACCTCACAGGCAGGCACTGTCTTTGTGCTGTCCTTCTGCTGTGTTCCAGAGCACCAGTGTTTCTCGGAGAGTAGCTTCTATGTGTGTCTGGTGCCCTGGCTTTTGTGGCTGCCACCCAGGGGACACCTCTTGATCACCTAGCTCTGGGGACAAACAGATCTTGGCTGGCTACCAACCCTGGGGCACAACACAGACAGACAACTGAAACACACCCTCAGTCTTTCTGTGAAAGAGGCCTATTTGCTTTTCCTGGAGTTTCAGCGTAAGGGGCCAGCTTCTGCATTGGCACACTCTGGGGACAGAAGCCAGTGGACGCCATCTGTGTGTTCACCCTCTGCCTCACTCCAAGTCTCTGGTATCTTCCAGAAAGGAACTTGTATACTCTTCTGGTTTCCTGATTTTTGTCACTGCTGCCCAAGGGACACCTCTAGATCACCTGGCTCTGGTAGACAGTGGGACTTACTGTTAGTCATCCCACAAGACTGTATATTTACATACTTTAAAAGCTGGTGACTGAGACCCTTCCCTAAAGAATACTGACAGGTCTGGGCCCACCTGCAACTACTGGGAGCCACTAAAAATAAAATAGTCTCTTTAGTCAATCACAAAGGTTTGAGAGACAACCAAGATTAAGGCAGGGTTGAATTCATCTCCTACACAAGGTCACTCCTCCAACACTGGGAGAGGTTGCTCTTTTATCTAATGCACAGAAACCAACAGGGAGAGTCTAAAATTAAGATGAAAAAGTAGAGGAATATACTCCAAATGAAAGAACAAGATAAAACCTCAGAAAAAGTCATTACCACCTAGAGGGGTGGGATAGGGAGGGTGGGAGGGAGGGTGACACAAGAGGGAAGAGATATGGGAACATATGTATATGTATAACTGATTCGCTTTGTTGTAAAGGAGAAACTAACACACTATTGTAAAACAGTTATACTCAAATAAAGATGTTAAAAAAAAAGAAAGAAAAAGTCATTAATGAAATGGAGATAAGTGACTGACCTGTTAAAAAGAGTTCAAAATCATGGTCATAAAGATGCTCACTTAACTCAAGAAAAGAATGGATGAACACAGAACTTCAACAAAGAGACAGAAAATATAAGGAAGTATGAAAAAAGTCACAGAGCTGAAAAATACAATAACTTAACTGAAAAATACACTACAGGGGTTCAACAGCAGACTAGATGACAGCATAAAAAGGATCAGTGAACTTGAACACAGGGCAGTAAAACTCAAACCACTGGAGCAGTAAAAAGAAAAAAGAATGAAAAAAAATGAATATTGCTTAAGGGACTTATGGGATAACATCAAGCAGACCAACATTTATATTATAGGGGTCCAAAAGAGAAGAAAGAGAGAGAAAAGGGATAAAAACGTCCCTGACCTAAGGAAGGAAACAGACATCCAGATCCAGGAAGCCCAGAGAGTTCCAAATAAACCAAACCCCAAAGATACCCACACCAAGACACATTATAATTAAATTGTTAAAAACACGAGAATTTTAAAAGCCAGAAGAATACAACTAGTTACGTACAAGGGAACCCCCATAAGACTATCAGCAAGTTTTTCAGCAGAAACTTTGCAGGTCAGAAGGGAGTGGCATAATATATTCAAGGTGTTGAAAGAAAAATCTTCCAGACAAAAATACCAGCAAAGTTGTCATTCAGAATTTAAAGAGTTTTCCACACAAGCAAAAGTTAAACTGGCCTTAAAAGAATGAACGCAACTTTTTAAAGCTGAAAATAAAGGCCACTAATTAGTAACAGGAAAACATATGGAAGTATAAATCTCACTGGTAGAGGTAACTAAGGTACACTTTAGAAAAATATAATGTAAAGGTGGTATGGATTAATTACTCATACAGCTAGTATGGAGATTAAAAGATATAGTAGTAAAAATATAATAATTAAGGGATATACAAGATAAAATGGTGTAAAATGTGACATAAAAAACATTAAAATGTGGGGGATGGAGGAGTAAAAATGTTGTGCTTTAGAATGAGTTTAAACTTAGACTGTTATAAATTGTTAATGTGTAAGCCTCATGGTAATCACAAAGCAAAAACCTATAGCAGATTCACAAAAGATCTAAGAAGAAAAGAATCTAAGCATACCACAAAGAAAATCATCAAACCACAAAGTAGCACAACAAGAGAAGAAAGGGACAGAGGAATTACAAAACAGCCAGAAAACAATTAACCAAATGGCAGTAAGTACATACTTATCAATAATTACTTTAAATGTAAATGGACAAAATTCTGCGATCAAGAGACAGAAAGGGGCTGAATGGATTTAAAAAAAGGAAAAGACATGCTGCCTACCTCAGATGTAAGGATACACAAACTCACTTCAGATGTAAGGACACACACAGACTGAAAATGAAAGGATGTTTTATATTCCATGCAAATGGAAACCAAAAGAAAGCTGGGGTAGCTATACTTAGACAAAATAAACTTTAAAATAAAGAGACAAAGAAGGGCATTACATAATGATAAACGGGGTCAATCCAACAAGAGGATATAACAGCTGTAAATATTTATGCACCCAACATAGGAGCATCTAAATATATAAAGCAATATTAGGACTTCCCTGGTGGTCCAGTGGTTAAGACTCTGTGCTCCCAGTACAGGGGGCATAGGTTTGATCCCTGATCAGAGAACTAGGTTCCCACATGCTAAGATCCTGCATGCTGCACCACACAGCCAAAATTTTTAAAAAGTAAATTAATTAAAGCAATATTAACAGACCTCAAGGGAGAAACAGACAATACAATAATATGGGACTTCAATACCCCATTTTCATCAATGCATAGACCATCCAGACAGAATATCAGGAAGGACACATCAGCTTTAAACTACACATTAGACTGGGTAGATTTAACGCATATATACAGAACACTTCATCCAAAAGCAAGAGAATACACATTCTTCTCAAGTGCACGTGGAACAATCTCTAGGACATATATTAGGCCACAAAACAAGCCTTAATAAATTTAAGAAGATTGAAATCCCGTGAAGCATCTTTTTGAACCACAATGGTCTGAAGCTAGAAATCATTACAAGAAGAAAACTGGAAAATTCACAAATAAGTGGAGATTAAACAACACATTACTGAACAACCAATGGGTCAGAAAAGAAATCAAAAGAGAAATCAAAAAATACCTGAGACAAATGAAATTGGAAATACAGCATAACAAAACTTATGGGATACAAGAAAAGCATTTCTGAGAGGGCAGTTCATAATGATAAATGCCTACACATCAAGAAACAAGGAAGATCTCAAATAAAGATCCTAACTTTAGGGACTTCCCTGGTAGCACAGTGGTTCAGAATCTGCCTGCCAATGCAGGGGATATGGGTTCGATCCCTGGTCCGGGAAGATCCCACATGCCGTGGAGCATCTAAGCCCGTGCGCCACAACTACTGAGCCTGCACTCTACAGCCCTCGAGCCACAACTACTGAGCCCACACTCCACAACTACTGAAGCCCGTGCACCTAGAGCCCATGCTCTGCAACGAGAAGCCACCACAATGAGAAGCCCATAGACCACAACGAAGAATAGCCCCCGCTCACTGCAACTAGAGAAAGCCCACACACAGCAATGAAGACCCAACACAGCCAAATATAAAATAAATAAATAATTTTTTTAAAAAAAATAACCTAACTTTACACTTAAAGGAACTAGAAAAAGAACAAACGAAAACCCAAGTCAGTAAAAGGAAGGAAATAACAAAGATCAGAATGAAAATAAATAGAGACTAAAAAGACAACACTGTAGAAAAGATCAGTGAAACTAAGAGAAACTCTTTGAAAAGATAAAATTGGCAAACCTTTAGCTAGACTCACACACACACACACACAAAAAGACAAGAGGACTCAAAATCAGAAGTGAAGGAAGAAATTTTATAACTGATATTACAGAAATACAAAGGATCATAAGAGACTACTATTAACAATTATACACCAAGGCTGAATCATGAAGAAAAAGAAAATCTGAAAAGACCAATAACTAAGAAGAAGATCGAATCCATAATCAAAAACCCCTCAACAAACAAAAGTACGGGACACAGTCAGCTTTTCTGGTGAATTCAACCAAACATTTAAAGAATACATACTAGGGACTTCCCTGGTGGTCCAGTGGTTAAGACTCTGTGCTCCCAAAGCAGGGGGCCTGGGTTCGATCCCTGGTCAGAGAAGTAGATCCCGTATGCCGCAACTAAGAGCCTGCACAACGAAGATCCCATGTGCTGCAACTAAGACCCAGCACAGCCAAATAAATTTTTTTAAAAAAGAAAAAGAATACATACCAACCCTCAAACTCTTCCAAAACACAGAAGAGGAGCAAACACTTCCAAACTCATCCTACAAGGCCAGTGTTACATTACTACCAAAACCAGACAAGGGCACCACAAGAAAAAAAAATTACAGGCCAGTATCTCTGATAAACATGATGGAAAAATCCTCAACAGAATAGCAGCAAACATAATTCAACAATATACTAAAAGGATCATACACCATGATCTGGTGGAATTTATCCCATGGATGCAAGGATGGTACAACATCCGCAAATCAATGTGATACACCACATTAAGAAAAGGATAAAAATCACATGATCATCTCAACAGGTACAGGAAAAGCATCTGACAAAATACAACATCCTTTTATGATAAAAACTCTTAACAAAGCAGGTATAGAGAGAACATACCTCAACATAATAAAGGCCATATATGACAAGTCCACAGCTAACATCATATTCAGTGATGAAAAGCTGAAAGCTTTCCCTCTAAGATCAGGAAAGAGACTGGGATGCCCATTCCTACCACTTTTATTCAACATGGTATTAGAAGTCCTAGCCAGAGCAATTAGGCAAGAAAAAGAAATAAAAAGCATTCAGATCAGAAAGGAAGAAGTAAAACTGTCACTATTTGCAGATGACATATTATATTTAGAAAACCCTGTACTGGACACACACACAAAAAGAACTAATCCATGAATTCAGTAAAGTAGTATACAAAATCAATATATAGAAATCTGTTGCATTTCTATAGACTAATAGTGAACTATCAGAAAGAGAAATTAAGAAAACAATTCCATTTAAAACTGCATCAGGAAAAATAAAATATTTAAGGAATAAATTTGACCAAGGAAGTGAAAGACCTGTATACTGAAAACTATAAGACATTAATAAAAGAAACTGAAGAACACACAAATAAATAGAAAGATATATTTAGTGCTCATGAACTGGATTAGTATTGTTACAATGTCCATACTACCCAAAGCAATCTACAGATTCTGTGCAATCCCTATCAAATCTCTATCAAAATTATCAAATGCCTATCAAATGGCATTTTCACAGAAATAAACAATCATAAAATTTGTATGGTGGGCTTCCCTGGTGGCGCAGTGGTTGAGAATCCGCCTGCCGATGCAGGGGTCACGGGTTCGTGCCCTGGTCCGGGAGGATCCCACATGCCGCGGAGCAACTAAGCCCGTGAGCCATGGCCGCTGGGCCTGCGCGTCCGAAGCCTGTGCTCCGCAACGGGAGAGGCCACAGCAGTGAGAGGCCCGCATACAGCAAAAAAAAAAAAAAAAAAAAAAAAAAAAAATTTGTATGGAAACAAAAAGTCCCTGAATAGCCAAAGCAATCTTGAGGAAAAAAAAACAAAGCTGGGAGGCATCACACGCCCTGATTTCAAACTACTACAAAGCTATAGTAATCAAAACAGTATGGCATCAGCATAAAAAAGACACATAGATCTATGAAACGGAATAGAGCCCAGAAATAAACCCATGTATATATGGTCAATTAATTTACAACAAAGGAACCAAGAATATACAATGGGAAAAGGACAGCTTCTTCAATAAATGGTGTTGGGAAAACTGAACACCACAAAAGAATGAAACTGGACCACTACCTTATACCATACAACAAAAAACTCAAAAAGTGTATTAAAGAGTTGAATGTGGGCTTCCCTGGAGGCGCAGTGGTTGAGAGTCCGCCTGCCGATGCAGGGGACACGGGTTTGTGCCCCGGTCCAGAAAGCTCCCACATGCCGCGGAGCGGCTGGGCCCGTGAGCCATGGCCGCTGAGTCTGCGTGTTCGGAGCCTGTGCTCCGCAACAGGTAGAGGCCACAACAGTGAGAGGCCCACGTACCGCCAAAGAAAAAAAAAAAAAAGAATGTTAAGACCTGAAACCATAAAACTCCTAGAATAAAACATAGGAGGTGATAAGCTCCTTGACACTGGTCTTGGTGATGATTTTTTGGATTCGGCAACAAAAGCAAAAAAAAGTAGGACTAAATCAAACTAAAAAGCTTTTGCTTTTGTTTAGGAAACTAAACAAATGAAAAGACAACCTATGGAATGGGAGATAATATTTGCAAATGATATGAACAATAGGGGTTAATATCCAAAATACATAAACAGTGTGTATAATTCAGTAGCAAAAACAAACCCCAAACAATCTGATTTAAAAATGGGCAGAGGATCTGAATAGACATTTTCCCAAAGAAGAAATACAGATGATCAACAGGTATATGAAAAGGTATTCAACATCACTAATCATCAGGGAAATGCAAATCAAAACCACAATGAGATATCACTTCACTCACACCTGTTATAATGGCTATTATCGAAAAGACAAGAAATAAAAAGTGTTAGCAAGGATGTGGAGAAAAAGGGACCCTTGTGCACTGTTTATGGGAATGTAAATTGGTGCAGCCACTACAGAAAACAGTATGGAGAGTCCTTGAAAAGTTAAAAATAGAATTACCATATGATCTAGCAATTCCATTTCTGGGTATTTATCCAACAAAAAATGAAAACACTAACTCAAGAAGATATATGCACCCCCATGTTCACTGCCAAGACACAGAAACAACCTAAGTGTCCATGGATGGATGAATAGATAAAATGTAGTATATATACATACCATGGAATATTAATCAGCCATAAAAAAGAAGGAAATCTTGCCATTTACAACAACACAGATCTTGAGGGCATTATGCTAAGTGAAGTCAGAGAAAGACAAATACTGTACAGCATCAGTTATACATGGAATCTTAAAAAAAAAAAAGCTCATAGATACAGAGAACAGACTGCTGGCTGTCTGAGGTGGGGGCTAAATGGATGAATGAGGTTAAAAGATACAAACTTCCAGTTATAAAGTAAGTCATGGGAATGTGAAGTACAGCATGGAGACTATAGTTAACATCGTACTGCATATTTGGAAGTTGCTAAGAGAGAAACTTAATCTTAAAAGTTCTCATCACAGGAGAAAAAAATTTGTTAACTATGTATGGTGACAGATGTTAACTAGACTTACCATGTTGATCATTTTGCAATATACACAAATATCGAATCATTATGTTGTACACCTGAAACTGACACAATGTTCTATATCAATTATACCTCAATTTAAAAAATTAAAATAATTCCAGCTTTATACTGCAGTGGTTCTCACACTTGGCATGCATCAGAATCACCTGGAGGGCTTGTTAAAACACAGATGGCTAAGCCCCATGCCCAGAGTTTCTGATTTAGTAGTTCTGGAGAGGGGCTCTAGAGCTGGCACTTATTTCCCACGTGATGCTTATGCTGCTGGTCAGAGGACACACTTTGAGAACCGCTGCAGAGGTGGATGCTGTGGTGTGCCACCCAGATTCCCCTTCAAGACTGAGGCACTCAGAATGCAGGTGCCGACGGATCACAAGTCTCTCCCCAGAAACTGCCCGTGCCTGAAGGGAGCTGCCTCGCCCAAGCTTACCACCCCTCGTTTGGGGACCACATCTGCTGACCAATGATACAGAGGTACCCAGACGTATACAGGTGAAACTGCGTCATGAAGACGAACAAGGAAGTAGTCGCATAAGGAAATGGCGTGCGGATGTAAGGGTCAGATATGCATGGAAACGGGCAGAACTTTGTAAGAACAGCCTGTCCTGCAGCAGAGCACAGTCTCATGCCACTTCCAGGTCTTTCCCTGGCAGAATCCTAATAGTTTAAAAAGCAAAGTCACCGTGGTAATAAACACACAAAGTCAGGCTTTTGAACTGCTGGTGACAACTCCATCCTCAATGTGGAAGATGCTAATCAAATTTCCAACCAGGTTATCTAGTTACTGTCTAATTAAGAGGGACTCAGTTTTGTGGTCTCCCAAATAATTATCCTTTTGGGAAAGCCACTTGCCCTCCTGAGGCCTGTGTACCAGGCTCACTGGCCTTTTCAGCAGAAAGGTCTTCATCAAGGGCCATGGGTAAGTGATGGGTGGGCTGAAAGCCTAGCTTACTCAGTTAACTCCCATTCGTCGGGCAGTGATAGGGTACCTGGTGCTGCGGGGAAAAGAACGCAGATCGTGAGTCCTCAGGGCAGAATCCAAGTGAGACAGACCTGATGCTCCCTCCCTGCTGCTGCTAGTCAGTCTCGTGCCAAAAACCTGCTTAAAATGCCAAAGCTGAGTCCAAGGTTTAGAAAAACAACTTCTGCCAGAGAGCACTCAGAGGGCACAGATATACAGATGCTCCTCTGGCCAACACTCCCGACCCCTTCTACAGATCGAAAAATACAAGGTTCAGAAAGGGTGAGATGATTTCAACTTGGAGAAGACAAGTCACAGGGCCAAGAAAAGATCCAAGGTGTCTGGATCCCTTGCTCAAGCCGACACACCACTTCTCTGTGCCTGTGCCGGGGGTGGCTGCGGCCTCACTACCTGCCCTACAGGACTCCCACACCACCGGCACCTTCAGTGCATGAGGGGCCTTAGATCTGCCTAAGCAGGACATGTTCAAATGCTACACACAGAGAAGACTGACCCCAAATGGGCTACTCCGGTTTCTCCTATTGCCCAGAAGAGGGAAATACTGCCACAGACAGGTACACCTTTCAGGACCCAGAATGCTCTCCTGATAGCAGACGGACCTCAGCAAGGAGCAGTCCCAGAGTAGGCACACCAAGAAGCCCTAGTTTGCTTCATTTCTAAGATTAGCAGATTCTGATCATAATGAATAAAAGAAAACATGCATATTACATCACAGGTGTATCAAAATCAACTTAGTGAATGTGTACAGGAAAACAGAGAAGGATATCTATTAGGAGAGTACAAGAATGACCACGTTTGAGGGATCAATGATTGCAAGATGCCCTCTGAGTGACAGCACCACTCCCACTGCAGCACACTGGTCTCTGGGACAAGGATGACCAGAGAGAACACCAAGGAGTGTCCATGTCGCTGTCCATGGTGTTCCACTTAGCCCTCCCAAGTTGCTCTGGCAGCTGCATTTACTTCTTGGAGGGAAAAATGCTTTCCTGGCCAGTGGAATGGGGGTGGGGTGAGGTGAAAGACAAAAAAGAGGAGGTATCCTAAACCAACCCCAGAGAGGTGTTTTGTTTGTTTGTTTGTTTTTTAACAAGTTATCAGAAATGTCAGGGATGTTGCTGGTCTCTGTGAATAACAAACATCAGAGTGCTAAATGCTAAACAAAATGCAGAATTAGTGTCTACCCAGTGGGCCTGTAATCTCAATAATGCATTAAGCTATTAACAACTGCCTGCTCCCTGCACTGGAGAGCTCTTGGAATGTGGCACCAGCGTCTATACCGGCAGCAGATGCAGAATTGCTACCTGGAGTCACAGTCTATTCAGAGCATCCATTCCACAGCCACAGAAGCTACTTTTTTGTTGTTAATGACAAAAATCACTAGAATCAGGAGTAAAAGAACTGAAATTCTGTCTACTGCTTTTTCTCCTCATGTTGAATAAGCAGAAAAATGGCCACAGTGGTGCTAGAGATGACCATGTAAAATGATCTAAGATATTTTTAGCTTTAGGGATTTCAGGTTTGCAGTATATACTGGAGGCCTACATTGTTTTTATTTTTTAATACATGAAAAGCCTACGTAATCACATTTTCTCCTTCCATTGAAGTAAATGTTTATCTAGTTCTTTCAAAAAAAAAACACTCTTAAAGTCACCCTTTTTAAAAGAGAGGTGGGCTTCCCTGGTAGTGCAGTGGTTAAGAATCTGCCTGCCAATGCAGGGGACACGGGTTCGGCCCTGGTCCACAACTATTGAGCCTGCACTCTGGAGCCTGCAAGCCACAACTTCTGAGCCCACATGCCACAACTACTGAAGCCCACACTAGAGCCCATGCTCCACAAAAGAGAAGACACCACAATGAGAAGCCCTGCACCGCAACGAAGAGTAGCCCTCACTCGCCACAACTAGAGAAAGCCCACGCACATCAAAGAAGACCCAATGCAGCCAAAAATAAATAAATAAATTCATCTTTTTAAAAAAATAATAATAAAAATAAAATAGAGACATTTTAGCCTACATTGTTGTAAATAAATACTGCTTTTCTCATTGCATTTCGTTATTAAATCATAAATGTGTTCCACTGGTGAAAGAAGTTAAAATACTCTTAAAAATAAAAATCACAGTGTGGCAAAATTCAAGGGAAAAAACTTACTGATAAAACATTAAGAATAGGGACGTCCCTTGTGGTGCAGTGGTTAAGAATCTGCCTGCCAATTCAGGGGACACGGGTTCGAGCCCTGGTCCAAGAAGATCCCACATACCGCAGAGCAACTAAGCCCATGCGCCACAATTACTGAGCCTGCGCTCTAGAGCCCGTGAGCCACAACTACTGAGCCCGTGTGCCACAACTACTGAAGCCTGCGCGCCTAGAGCCGTTGCTCCACAAGAGAAGCCACCGCAAGAAGCCTGCACACCACAATGAAGAGTAGCCCCCTCTCCCCACAACTAGAGAAAGCCCGCAAGCAGCAACGAAGACCCAATGCAGCCAAAAATAAATAAAATAAATTTATTTTTAAAAAATTAAGAATAAAATTCAAATACTGAGTTATATTCATGTTAAAATAAAATGAAATAAAGGATATTCACAAATTGTTCTCAGTTAATCTGGAAAGCTTTAGTAATTTGCTGAAACACCTCATTTGGAGGAGGGGTTGTTTTTGCTTTTCCCACCTTATAATTTAACTGATAAGATGGCTAGGAAGAGAATAAATACACATAATACACACAGAACTAAAGAATCTGAGAATCACCATTTTAGTTTGGCCACAGGTATTCCCCCAGTGTGTAGCTGTAGAGCAACTGCCTGTGTAGTCGTGACCTGGCTGACATCTCGATATCCTCATGTGGACCACTAGCCCATGAACTGAGCCTAACAAAGGTTGATCATTTTAAGACACTAGCCAGCTGCTGGATGGAGAATATACCACAGTCCAAAGGAGGACACAGGCAGTCCACTTGATGAGAGCAAGGAAAAAAAACATGCTAATAGTGACAGAGATGCACATTCTTTAGAAGTTTAGTTCCATACGATAAATTCATAGATTCTCATGTTGGAAACAGAATAAGTAGAAGAGACTATAAATAACTATCTATAAAAGGTGAACGTATACATTTATTTGGGTATCAGGGGGCAATCTATTTACATTTGGAATTGAGTTTTTTAGTCTGGTCCTCATCCACCTTGGTGTTTAAGTTACTTGTCACTCATTCACACAACAGTATTTACTGAGTTCATGCCACGTGTTCAACACTATTCTAAGTGCTGTTGGGGACTGTGGCAGAATGTATTGGCGAAAAATGGCCATAACAATACCCTGCATCCCCCATGACCTTCTTACAATGTGACCAACTCAACCAAAAGAGAAGAGTAGAAATGACGCTTCAGAGGCTAGATCATAAACATGTCAAACACCTCTCCCTAGTCACTAGAGACTTGCTCTTGGAGCCCAGCTGCCATGCTGTGAGGCAGCCCAAAGAAGCCAGGCAGAGTCACCATGTGGAGAGGTCATATGTGGGTGTTACAGCCAGTAGCCCAGCGGAGATCCCAGCTAATAGCCAGGATCAACTACTAAATATGTGAGTCAAGACACTTCAGTGATTCTAGCTCCCAGCCATTAAGTCACCCCCAGACACTGTGGAGCAAAGACAAGTTGTCCCCACTACATGAGGTCCAAATTCTTGACCTACAGGAATCTGTGAGCAAACACACAGATTCCTGTAAGTCAAGAATAAAACTGATTTTTATACCACTGAGTTTTGGAATGGTGTGCTATACAGCAATAGTCACTAGAACAGGGATATAAAGTAACAGAAGACATCACCCTGGATTTTATTGAGGATTTTATCATCTTCAAGAGATGACACAAGATACACATATAAAACAGATGAGGACTTCCCTGGTCGCACAGTGGTTAAGAACCCACCTGCCAATGCAGGGGACACGGGTTCAAGCCCTGGTCCGGGAAGATCCCACATGCCGTGGAGCAACTAAGCCCATGCGCCACAACTGCTGAGCCTGTGCTCTAGAGCCCACGAGACACAACTACTGAGCCCACGTGCCACAATTACTGAAGCCTGCACGCCTAGAGAGCCTGCGCTCTTCAACAAAGAGAAGCCACCGCAATGAGAAGCCCGCGCACCACAACAAAGAGTAGACCCTGCTCGCCGCAACTACAGAAAGCACACGCGCAGAACAAAGACCCAACGCAGCCAAAAATAAATATTTTTTTAAATGAATAAAACAGATGAATAACGATTAGAGATAGACTAAGAATAAGCGAATCAAATGAGTGGTACAAACAGCAGGTGCTGCAGTAATGCAGAGAAGGCACAGGGTCAAGACAAAGTAAAACAGTCAGTGGTGCTGAAAACCTGAGTTGTTTGTTTCTTGGGGAAGTGTCTCATAGATTACACTCTCATGCTTTTTCTCCAATCCATTTAAAACAGGCTGCCATTCTTGCCTTGCAAGAGCCTCCTTATTTTCGAGATTCCAAATGAAGAACACTAGCCCTTTTCTATAGCCCCTCACTACTCACAAAGTGTGGTCCAAGGCCCAGCAGCATCAACCTGGGGCTTGAATGAAATGCCGAATCTCAGGCCCCATCCCAGACCTACAGAATCAGACGCCACAGCGTAACAAGATCCCAGGTGATCTGTATACACATTAAAGGGTGAGAAACACAGCTCACATTAATCTGCCTCGGTCTGTCCCACTGGACTTGCTGAAGCCAACTCGAGCGCCTGTTTTGTTTAAGCCACACGAGCATGCTCAGCCTTTCACAGATTAGCATCATTCTGCTGTCATGGTTCCCAGATGAGGAATCAGAGGTAAATGGAGGTTAAGAGGCTTTTACACAGAAAATGAGTAACCCCACTGGGACCAGAACCCCTTCTCCATGAGATGTCCATTTGTTGCTTAGTCATACAATCTGACCACAACAGATCAACTGATCTAAAGACTACCAAAATGTACACTTCACTGGGGAAGAAAATAAAAACTGAAAAGAAAGAAATTAAGGAACATAAATTTAGTCTGTACTTTATCTATAATCTGGATATTCATCTAAAAAATCCTAAACTGCTAAGTGGTATGAGATGGTCTTTGGGTGTGAAAAATCTGATCATCCTGAACCCAGAAAATGCTTGCAAAATTCCACAATCACATTTGAGCTTGTTTGGTGATAACTGAAAACCAATTTGTGCCACAGCCTATACAAATAATACTTTTAAATCTTCAAAGAGTAAGTGGTAAAAATTAAACATGAATCATAGACTCCTGGTTAAGTGGTGAACTTTGATTTGTATAGGTCAGAACATCTAGACCCAGGGTACTTAAAAAAATCACGTCAGCAATTAAACCCAAGGCACGTATAACTTTGCCTCAAAATTGCAAAAGTCACTACTGCCCTCTGAAAAGCAGAATCATGAAATCTCAGGTCCTTTCATAAATAAGATCTCAGTCCTTAGAAGTTCATTATTACTTTAAGGGAGACAAAAACAAATTTATAAATTAGAATAAAGTTCACAGGACTAAGAGCTCAATGGTGAACAGTTGAGCACTCTTTGATCATCTAACCATTTGATGTCTAACTAGATATATCAACATTTTTTAAATCAAGCAGTGGGGCTTCCCTGGCGGCGCAGTGGTTGAGAGTCCGCCTACCGATGCAGGGGACACAGGTTCATGCCCTGGTCCGGGAGGATCCCACATGCCGTGGAGCGGCTGGGCCCGTAAGCCATGGCCGCTGAGCCTGCGCGTCCGGAGCCTGTGCTCCGCAACGAGAGAGGCCACAACAGTGAGAGGCCCGTGTACTGCAAAAAAAAAAAAAAAAAAAAAAAAAATTCAAGCAGTGAGCCTCAACTTTCTCCCTGCAGGGACTTCTATATCATACCTCTGGCCCGCTTCCACATTTTTGGTGCTTTTACACCAAATTAACTTCATTTGTAAACTACTGATGAATTAACTTCCCATTTTTCTTTATAAACCAAAGGTGTCTGTAATTGTCTATGAGAGTTTCTGAGCAGAATAAGATAAGCAGGTAAGTCTCTTGCATTAGCTGGATGCTCCATACCCTCACCCTTGCTGAGGGACAGCAGGCCTCCCAAATTTTGAGGGCAACTGGGTGTATCTGAGCCTCCCTGGAGCAAAGGAAGGAATCAAGTTTTTAGCTAAATAGGAGTCAAAGAACATAGGATCCTGAAGTTATTCCGTTGGCTTTAATTGTCTCCTAAAGAAATAATCTTATACAAAAAGATAATACACATAGTTCTTTGTAGATTATACTACTAATTACTAGTCATATGCTAAACGAGAATGCAGTGGTCTCTGAACCTCATTCTACTCTTGTTCAAATCAGGGGCCGACAAACTATGGCAGGCGGGCCATGTCTGCTCGGCCACCTGTTTCTCTACAGCCCATGAGATAAGAATGGTTTATACATTTTTTAATGGTTAAAAGAGAATTCAAAAGAAGAACACTATTTCATGGCACATAAAAACTGTATGAGATTAAAATTTCAGTGTTCATAAATGAAGTTTTACTGGAGCACAGCCATGCTCATTTGTTACATATTAACTGTGGCATTTTCATGCTACAAAGGCAAGCTTAAAAAGGCCAGTTAAATAGTTGCGACAGAAACTGTGGACTTCCCTGGTGGCGCAGTGGTTAAGAATCCACCTGCAGATGCAGGTGACACGGGTTCGAGCCCTGGTCTGGGAAGATCCCACATGCCGTGGAGCAACTAAGCCTGTGCACAACTACTGAGCCTGCGCTCTAGAGCCCACGAGCTACAACTACTGAGCCCGTGTGCCACAACTACTGAAGCCCGCATGCCTAGAGCCTGTGCTCCCAATGAGAAGCCACCACAGTGAGAAGTCCACACACCACAACGAAGAGTAGCCCCCACTCACGGCAACCAGAGAAAAGCCCGCGTGCAGCAATGAAGACCCAATGCAGCCAAACATAAAATAAGCTAAAAAATAAAAATAAAAAAACTGTATGGCCCACAAGCCTAAAATATTTACTACCTGACCCTTCACAGAAAACCATTTGCCAATCCCTAGCTGAAATTATGTTATAAAGCCATCATAGTATATGGCAAAGGAATATTTTTCCAAGTGGTTCTAAGGACCCTGCATGAGAATCACTGGGCTGCTGGTCAGAAGGCTCTGGTGGTGCTCTGTCTGCCACATCACTGTTTACTAGTTAACAGAAGCAACAGCCTCTTGTTCAAGAGTTTTCTCCTGTGGCTCTGCAAACTCAAAGCCCTAAGGAGTCAAAAAGGCCTGCCATGCTCCACTCATGCTGAAACTGTTCTGGGACAAGGCACGAGTAAGCCCAGCAGCTGCATATAAATTTCAGAAGGGCCTTTTTGTCCACTGAAACCTCCAGATGGCAGGGGAAAGCTGACCAAACTGGATAGGAGGTTACTCTCTGTCCGGGTAAAAGCAAGAATGGGAAGTGCTGAGGTGAGCGGGGAGGGCCATGGGCTGCACGTAACAGGACACGGCCGTAACCTTGGCACCAGGGCTCCCCACTCTTCCCTGCAACAGGTGGAAAACAAAGCTCCTCTGTAAATTACAGCCTTTGTAAAAGGATACCACGAAACACAAAATTTCTCCTCCCATCACTCAGATTAAGAGGTTCTCACACTACTTTTCATCCTCCCGCTATGGGTATCTTTTCTTAAAAACTTCTAATTTGGGGAAAAAAAAAAAAACCTTCTAATTTATACATATGTAATTTTTAAAATTATGATTATTTTAGAGAATCTGAAAAAAAACCTTTAGTATATGAGTAAAAAAGTATTCATGATTTGTAAAGACTGAAAATAATAGAGCAATTTAGCCATTTTCCAAGATGCCTTACAGAAAAAATTTAAAGGAATTACAAATCTCACATTCTTTGGACTACTGTTCTTCTATCAACCCTCCAACTAAGAAAACGATCTACGTAAGGGTGGTTTTTTTTTTTCAGATGCTAGTATATCTTATTATTCAGAGATAATTTCATGATGACAGTTAAAAGGTGTTTTCTAAACGTACAAAATTGTATTTCTGCCCTTAGGATAGAAAGAGACTGTTAGCAGATAACACCAGGCACAGTAGATACTCAACAAACACCTGAACTTAATAATTTAATAACTGTCCTAGACATTTAATTTATAATACTTCATTTTGCATATTTAAATTTCCCTATAACTATACATCTGTTTAAAAAAATAAAATCAATGGAAGGATTCTATTGGGTACCTGTCAGCCACATAGATTGGAAAACCATCTCTAGCTTTGGGTGGTATGTAGTCCAAACCATACAAACTTAAGTGTATAAAAATACAGTGGGGTGTTCCCTGGTGGCGCAGTGGTTGAGAGTCCGCCTGCCGATGCCGGGGACGCGGGTTCGTGCCCCAGTCTGGGAAGATCCCACATGCCGCGGAGCGGCTGGGCCCGTGAGCCATGGCCGCTGAGCCTGCGCGTCCAGAGCCTGTGCTCCACAACGGGAGAGGCCACAACAGTGAGAGGCCCGCGTACCACAAAAAAAAAAAAAAAAAAAAAAAAATACAGTGGCACATGAAGGGCCAGGGATCAAGCCACCTAGGTGAAATTTATTCATTCATTCAAGAAACAGCCAGACATGTTGTGGTTAAAACAGCAAGTACAATGGATTATAAGTTCAAGGCTGACACCACTGGATGAATTGGTACAACCACTTTGGAAAATAGGCATCAGCTAGTAAAGCTGAGGATATGCACATCTATGACCAGCAGTATTCATAACTGCCCTGGGCCAGAAACAACCCAGATGTCCATCAACAGTGGAAGACAAATAGATAACCTGTGGTATATTCATACAAATATGAACTAATTACAGTTACAGGTAACAACGTGGATGAATCTTAAAAACTATAATGCTGCAAGAATTTGAACCAAAAAATTATATACGTGTGTATATATATGTATATATACACACACTTACATACATATACATATGATGTTGACCCCCCCAAAAAAATGGATTTATAATAATACCTACATTAATTCCATTTGCATAAAAGTGAAAAACAGGCAAAATGAAACTATATTGTTTAGGGTTAGTATTTAGGTGATAAAACCTGTAGAGAAGAAAGGAAATGACTTTCACAAAAATGAAGTTATTCACTGGCTGGGTTACCTCTGGGGTAAGGAGAGAGGGGGTCATTGGGAAAGAGTGGGAAGAGGGTACTTCCTGACCTGCAAGATGGTCACAGATGTTTCTTTAAAGTAATTAAGTTATCCATTTATGTTTTATACCCTTTTCTGTGTGTTATAATTCACAATTAAAAAGTTAAATAAATACAACGTTGGTTTCCAGTAATTCAGAACCCTTACAGTTCTGGCCTATCTGGGGAAAGAACAGTTCCTCTCTCAATATCATTACTGGCCTGTTAGCTTCATGAGGCAAGGACCTTATTTGCCTTCTACCCCAACAGTCAGCATTGAACCTTTCGCATGGCAAAAGTCTCAATAAATGTCTAACATATAAACCTATAAACACTTTTTTTTTTTTTGGCCGGGCTGCACGGCTTGTGGGATCTTAGTTTCCCAAGCAGGGATCGAACCCGAGCCCTCGGCAGCGCAGAGTCCTAACCACTGGACCACCAGAAACCCATACACTCTTGATGTGAATTTTGTTTTAACTCACCTATCTTCTGAAATTACTGATTTGAACTGTGCCCACATTAACATTTCCCTTTCTCTGTCTTCACCCCAGTCAGGCTTTCATAAATAACTAAAGCTACCATCTTAAATATTCGCTCTGTAAGTTTATACTTAGGTGCTGTTGCTTTAGCAACTCTCCCTGCTTTCCACTCCCTTTTATGCCTCCTCACAAACAAAGAAAAGACGAATACAGTAGATTTATTTTTTTAATGGGGAAGTTTTCATTTGCAACCAAGAGTATCGCCAAGGATCTTAATGATTTAACTGTTTTGAAGTTAAGAAGGGGTCATTTCTCCATTGTCTGGAGAAATACTACCATGCTATCAGGGTTAATAAAACCTTACAACCAGCTGTACTTAAAACACATGCCACCTGTTCTAGACAGAAACCCAGTCTCTATAAACAGGATTAGTTAATTTTATAATAATTTACTTCAATTTAAAAAGTCACTCAGGAAAAAAAAAAAAAGCTAGAGGTTTTCAGACTATGCAAACCAGAAAAAAAAAAATCACTGTGCAAAGAGACATTTATGAAAATGCGTAGAAAAGTCTAAAAGAATACACATAGACCAATACTTTTGGGACAGATGCTCAAAAGAAGGCTTTAATCTTATCTGTAAAGTTTTAAGTTTTTTCCAAACAGAGAATGATTAATTCTTGGTATTGGGAAAAAGTATTTGTAATCCACCTCGCCTTAAAATAAAATCCCAATTGCTAAAGAATCTACCAAACACAGTTCCTTCCCTAAGGAGCAACATTTTAAAATGCTAAAGTTTTAAAGGATTTCCTGTACTTACACACCTGGTCAATTTTTTATGGTAAGAATATAATTTATATCATTGTATTAAAGAATATTACACAGGGCTTCCCTGGTGGCGCAGAGGTTGAGAATCTGCCTGCTAATGCAGGGGACACGGGTTCCAGCCCTGATCGGGGAGGATCCCACATGCCGCGGAGCAACTAGGCCCGTGAGCCACAACTACTGAGCCTGCGCGTCTGGAGCCTGTGCTCCATGCAACAAGAGAGGCCGCGATAGTGAGTGGCCCCCGCCTGCCACAACTAGAGAAAGCCCTCGCACAGAAACGAAGACCCAACACAGCAAAAATAAATTAATTAATTAATAAAACAAAGGACTAGTCTTTAAAAAAAAAAAGAACATTACACAAATCATACCTGCATTCAACCAATGTGAGAGATTTCAGCTAAGAACACAGCATAGACACGTTGGATACTAACGTTAAAAAGCCTTCGAATGAAGTAAACTGTCTCACATTTTATGGGGGAAAGCAAGCCAAAAATATCAAGCACCTACCTCTCCTCCCCCAAGCGTCAGAAGATGAGTCAGAGCTGGAGGCAGGAGTAGGGCCCATGTGTCAAGCCGCCTGTGCAGGGCTCCTTCCTTCCTCCACCAGGCAACCCTCTGCTCCCACCCACATCGGGGTCCCTGCCTCAGCCTGTCCCTGATGTGAATTCTCAGGTGCCTCTGGTGAAGACGAGGCGGTTATTCATTCTGGGGGCTCCTCCTTCCCTGCATTTCTAAAGGGAACCTGAGAATGGGGGCCTTTAAGAGTCCACAACAAGTAACAAGTCACCAAATGCAGCTCAAGGAAGTGGAGCTTCCAGACACACTCACACAACTTTGCAAAGAATACAGCACCTTTGTTCCCCTCATTTTAAAGACTAGGAAACACACAGAGAGCAGCTGTGACTTGTCCCGTATCACTTAACTTTGTGACAGAGCTGAGTCCCAAGCGTGGAGCTGCTGGCAGCCCCACCCTGTGACTTTTAACTGATCTATACAATCTCAGGGAGTATGTTCCAACATTCCATGACATTTCTGAGTCGCCTCATGGACTAGGAGTTCCAGGAACTCTGGTCCATATTGCTTTCAGGTGAGTAAAGAATCAGGACTTGGCGTTTTGCCTCCGTTTTCAAATCCGTAAAATGGGACGTAATGCTTTCTACTTACCTCTCTCATAAAACTACATTGAACAGCTAGTTAACACGTGCTAAACGCACTGAGGTCTTGCTGGATGAAAAGCACAAGGCACTTAAAAAAAAAAATCCCTACACAGTATAACTGCATTTTTAAGTCACTCCTCCTTCCCTTGCCTCTGGGATGCCCAGTTACCATAACACTGGCTGGCACCATTGGAAACATCCACCTAAATAAAATATAGTTATACAATCCACTTAAGGCAGCTACATACAGCATGTAACTCCTCTCGCACACAAACAACTACTCAACTTCGCTTTGGAGCAAGGGTACTTAGGAGAAATTTAAAAAACATGTTAGCACTGTGCTCACCAATCCACCACCGTAGGGAAATACTCAAGTTGAATACTTGGCATTGCTGAAAGTCAAGTTGCTTCTACCAACGCACCAGAAACCTTTGGAAGATGCAAAAAGCCGCCGACGCTCCCGTGGCTCGGAGCGGGCGAATGGTGGCGACGGGGTGAGGAGGCAGAGAGGCCATGGCTGGACCGCAGAGCAGAGGGGTCAGGGAGGGGGAGGGGAACAGAAAGGATGCTCGCGAAGGAACCAGAGGGCTGGGACCCCGGCCCAGGCGTCGCCGCAGTTGGGGAGCAGCCAGGGTGGCGGGGCGGGGGAAGGAATGCGCGCCGAGAGCCGGCGAGGCGGGGTCGGGCAGTGAGGAGGGGGCGCTGCGTTGGGCTCCGGGCCTCTCCTCTCCCCGCCGCCCAAAGAATGCGAGAAACGCCCGGGAGCAGGTGGGGGACGCCGACACAAAGTTTCCAGAGACCACGTTCGCGCAGGCCCTCGGCCATCCGGTCCGGCCAGGGCCCCAGGGCCCGGTCGGCGCCAAGTCCCGCCCGCCCGCCGCCCGCCGCCCGCCGCCCGCCGCCCGAGCCCGCGGGCCCCATACCGGCTCGCCCGGGCTCGCGGCTGACGCTCTTCCTTCGTGCGCTGCTCCCGGCTTCTGCGGGCTGGCCGCCGCGCGCGCGCCTCTCCTTCTCCCCTCCGCCCGCGCCCGGGTCGGGCCGCGCGCACGCTCCCTGCCCCCAACCGCCCTATCCCCAGGCGGGGCGGGCGCTCTGGGCGGGGGCGGGCGCTCTGGGCGGGGGCGGGGCCTCGGCGCTAGCGGCGCGCCGCGCGTAGGGGGGCGAGCCGGTGGGGGGGGGGGGGCGCACGGAGCTGCGGGCGGCGCGCGTGCGCACTGTGCTCTCCGCCGCGGAGCGGGGCGTCCGGGGCGCGCACCCGGCTCGCAACCCTCAGCTGCCGCGGCAGACCTCCGCTCAGGGGGCCCTTGTTATGTCCTCATCCGTGTCTCAACATACGCCCCCTCTCCTTCCCCACTTCAGCGTCTACCTACAAACTGGGTTTGGGCGTGGGTGCAGGGATGGTGAACTAGGGTACTTTCTGGATGTGAGAGGGTTAAAGGCAAGAAAACAATACAAATGTAAAAGGTGTGAAGACTGCAATTAGTGACTAATCTCCGCCTCTCCCCCCCCCCACCACCTTCGGTCCTGCAAGGGAGAGCCCAGGAGCTGGGACCAAAGAGTGAAGGGGAAATAAATCTCTTGGCAACTGTTGGATGAATTTTGCTTGGGCAGGTATGGGCAGTTTCTAACGACTGTGGGAAGCTGTGTTGTCTGAGACTCAGAAGTAGCTATAGATATGGCCATCTTCTGCCTGCCCCGAGACCTTCAACCCACCATCATAAACCACAGGTGCCACCTGAGTTTCAAAACACCAGGTCCACAGCCCGTGCCTCCAAGGCAGAACTGTAGGGTCTCCGGAGCCCAGGCTTGAACGCATGGATTCGTAAAAGGCTTCTTTGCTGTGTCACGCTGAGGGTCTTTTTTAAAATGTAGGTTTGTCCATCGATAACATGAGTAGATGCAAAGCGGACTTTTTTCAGCACAATCTTGCCCTGTAAACAACTTCCTCGAGGCTCTGCAGTGAGTCAGACACCTAAGAGTCCTGACTCCACGCCCGACCCTTTGCTCACCAGCCCCAGCTACTCACCGTTGTAAATCATTGGCATCAGAACTGCTGAACACTCGAACGAGTAATCATAGTTTTAGGGGGAAGGATTGGTGAGGGAAGTAAAAACAGCGCTTTGGGTTTATATCCCACCCACCCCCACCCCCCGCATCTTCAACCACAAGCTTTGGGGATTTTTCATGCTTTCTGGTCTCCAACCGGATTCCGAGTCATCCCGTGGGTACTGGAATATCTAAAAGTTCTGTCTGCTTCCCAGACAAAAATATAACATCAAAGCCATTTTAGTGATAATCCTAAGGGAGCTGAAAAGGCCTAGAACGGAGAGATTTGTTTATTTTTCCCTTCATAAAGAGAGAATCAAAGCTTTAAAATTAAGCAAAATTAATCTTTCTGCGAGAGAACAACGCAGAATCTGATTCAGGATAACACATTAGGAGTTCAAATCTTTCCTGGGAAAGGCATCTTCCCAGCGCCAAATTGCTCCACCTTCAATTCATCTAGTGACTTATTTTTGACATGCGATTGTATGCCGCTTTCGTTTCTGTTTCTCCCACACACACACGTCTTCCTTCAGTCAATTCAATGACTCAGCAGCACAAATAGATACATCCCTCTTCAGATTCAAGCTTATTTGTTACACAGAAGGCAGGTTTCCAGGACAGCACTTGTTAGTGACAAGGAATTGGGCATTTTCACGCATTCTAGAACTAAGCCTACCATGAAGAATCAAATCCTCATCATCAAAGAGGAGGGAGGAGGACTAAAAAAATAGAGTTTGTATTGAGTGTGATGTATGTGTGAAGATCTAGAGATAAGGAAAGTAGGAAGAAGTGCTAAACTCAGTAAGATCATATAGTGACTGTACATATATGCCTGTGGGTAGGGCCGTGCTTTATGCCTTTACAGAATGTGGAAGTGTGGGCTTATAGATATCTCTACCCAAAAAAAAGAAAGAAAATGCAATTTGAAGGAAATGATCCATATGTGCACTTTCCAATACAGTAGCCACTAGTCTCATGTGACTTTTGAGCTCTTGAAATGTGGTTTGTGTGACTGAGGAACTGAATTTTAAATTGTAATTAATTTTAATCAATTTAAATGTAAATAGCCACATGAGGCTACTGGCTTCCTTACTGGGCAGCACATTACTAGACTGTAAATAGGTGCCTTTAAAGGTGTCGGCTACTTTAGATGTAGAAACATCTTAGAGACAGTCTGTTACAAAAGTCTGACTTGTCTATGCCCAGAGAAGGTGTGGGTGCTTCTGACTACATCTAAATAAGCAGTGCTTTAGAGCAATGCAGCTTCTGTGCAGAATAAGAGCTGATCTGATTAGACACAGTAAATAGAGGGTGGAAACTTCTACTCTGCTTAGCTTCTGATGTCTGCCTTTCCAAAAATATTCTCCTTAATTGCTTGGGCAATGACTTCTCCTGAGACTAATCAGACCTTGATGAGCCCCTCAAAGAATAGCTGCATCTTCCATTTGCATCATTTCTTCTGGTTAACAAATTGGCAACAGATTTGATATATCTGTTAGGATTGGGAGACAGCTATGATCAGGGCTCCGGGGTCTACAGAAGTTAGATTTCAGGATGCCATCAGGTCACATGGCTCTGGAACACTTGCTTGCTAATGCCTGTAATTCCACAGTATATGCCATTAATAGCTACAAAAATGCAAATCCCCCAGAGAAGTAAATCTTTAAGCTATCTTAAACTTTCACACGTTTAAGAGGGACAGTGGACACCAGGTATCTGGGAGAAAACTCTACAAATGTGGAAAAGATAAAAGAACTAGGGGGATAGAGTCCAAAAAAATATTTCATCTACTATACAAACTTGCCTAATGCTTGCACTATTTTATAAGATGTAAGATAACACCTTATTTAGCTACCATAAGGATTAACTAGATATTATTAATTGTAAAATCCTTTAAACTTTTATTTGTAGAGTTTTATTTTATTTTATTTATTTATTTACTTATTTACTTTTTGGCTGCATTGGATCTTTGTTGCTGTGCGCGGGCTTTCTCTAGTTGTGGTGAGCGGGGGCTACTCTTCGTTGTGGTGTGCCGGCTTCTCATTGCGGTGGCTTCTCTTTGCTGTGGAGCATGGGCTCCAGGTGCACAGGCTTCAGTAGTTGTGGCGTGCAGGCTCTAGAGCACAGGCTCAGTAGTTGTGGCACACGGGCTTAGTTGCTCTGTGGCATGTGGGATCTCCTCGGACCAGGGCTCAAACCCGTGTCCCCTGCATTGACAGGAGGATTCTTAACCACTGTGCCACCAGGGAAGTCCTATTTGTAGAGTTTTAATAGTTCTCATGTAATTTATTTTTCCATTAGTAAAAAAAGTCACATTACAAAACAAAACAGAAGAGAAAGCATCACCCCTAATTTTACTACTTAATGAAACAAAAATTAGTATCTTTTTCTGTTTTTTTTTCTATGCATAATTTGTTTTAGTTTTCTTTACACAATTACAATCATAGTGTGCCTACAGTTTTGTAACCTGAGTTCAAGCTTCTTGAGCTAGGCTTATATAAGGGAATATTACAACATATCTAGGATGACTAGGTCATTTAATATCTATCCGTCTGAAATTTTCTGCCCTTAAGTCAACCCTGAGGCTGTGGCAATGATGCACAGTGATGAAGATTCCAATATAAACAACAACATCCATGAAAAATGCACCTGTGCCTATTTTAACATTTGCTCTGTGTCCTTCAGAACTTAGTGTCCCTCTGTGAGACTTTATCATGGTGTGAATTTACCATTTACCATGGAAAATCAAGGGCTTGTTCATACCTGGCTGGAGTTAAATGAAAATATCAAAGGCTCAATGGGAAGGGGAGGGAAGGGAGGTGTCAGGTGTAATAAATACCTTATCCCATTGATCTTCATCAAACCCAGTCAGGTAGGTTTCATCAACCACAGTTCAGATATGAGGGGTTAAAAAACTTGCCCAAGGCTGTATCAATCATTATTAAGTAGCAGAACAAGGATTAGCACTTAGGTCTTTCCAGTACACCAGGCAGGTAAACAAGAAAGCATATACACCCTTTATTTAAAAAGGAAGGGCTTCCCTGGGCTTCCCTGGGCTTCCCTGATGGCACAGTGGTTGAGAGTCCGCCTGCCGATGCAGGGGACACGGGTTCGTGCCCCGGTCTGGGAGGATCCCACATGCCGCGGAGCGGCTGGGCCCGTGAGCCGTGGCCGCTGAGCCTGCGCGTCGGGAGCCTGTGCTCCGCGACGGGAGAGGCCACAACAGTGAGAGGCCCAAGTACCGCAAAATTAATTAAAAAATAAATAAAAAGGAAAAGAGAGGGGTTTAATTTTTTTTAAACGAATATATTTACATATTTCTTGAGGAAAAAATTGTTTTAAAAGAAACGGGAAATGAAAAATTAAAATATTTCCCCCCAAGAGTTAGTAACCTCTGGTAATAAACAATAATGAAATGGTAAGAGAGATAACTTTAAGGACTGCCTAGGTAATTAATGCCACTTTGCATAATCTCCTACAACACCAAAGAGAAAAAACCTGGTCCAACTAAAAGGGAGTAAATGTCCATATAAGCCCAAGAGCCTGAAGACCGCCCCTCTAGTTATAAATTGTTATAATATTCTGATGTCAAGCCTCTGACTATGCAAATGAAAGAATGGAAGGTGAGGGTAGGGCGTGTAGCAGAGGTTCCCAGATTGGTTAGGAGGCAACATCTAACCTAGTGTTGCTCATCTGCTCTCTGCTTTGCCAAATAGTAGCAAATCTGTGTTACAGGAAGTTGTAAGCCTCAAATAAGTCTTCACCCACCCAAAATGTACACATTGTTGCAAACATATCCCCTGCCGCGTGTCTCCAGAGCCCTGGAAAATGTCTGGCTACATCCTGGATGCTAATCAGGGGTACCTCCTCTCAACAGAGGGCCTCTAAGCTCCCAGCCCCTACATCCGCCCCCTCTTGCCGCATCTGCTGGAAATCCATGGCTTGCCTTCCCCTGCCCCGTTTCCATGGAGATGAAACAGTTTACTTTTTTCCCCCAACTGTAAGCCACGGTTATTTTTAACTGTAAAACTCTGAGCCAGGTCACAGCTGGGATCTGGAAGATGAAATGACGTCTATAGCCACCCTTCTCTCCCACCAACGCCTTCTTTTCTGCAGTTGCTGGGGGCGGAGGCACTCCTGGGAGATTTTGCTTTCAAAAGCATTTTGCTTTGCATCATAGAAGTTAAACCTGTGCTCACTTAGATCTGACAGGTGTCTTGAATCTGAAACTATGCACACCTCAAACAAGGCAAAGATCTTCTTGTTGGGGCAGGGGCAGCCAGGTAAGGTTGACATTGCTGTCACATCCCTGTGGCTAGAGCTTAGATAAGTGTCCTTTGGTAAAAATATATCAAGGTTGGGCTTCCCTGGGGGCGCAGTGGTTGAGAGTCCGCCTGCTGATGCAGGGGACACGGGTTCGTGCCCCGGTCCGGGAGGATCCCACATGCCGCGGAGCAGCTGGGACCGTGAGCCATGGCCGCTGAGCCTGTGCGTCTGGAGCCTGTGCTCCGCAACGGGAGAGGCCACAGCAGTGAGAGGCCCGCATACCGGAAAAAAAAAAAAAAAAATATATATATATATACATATCAAGGTGTCATCCTCTAGGCAAAAAATAAGGGCCCTGGTTCCTGCCCCCAGTAGAGTGGCTTTTTCTGCTGCAGCCTGACTTTACTTAAAAAGAGGCTCCAGACAAGATACTGTGTGTGATAACTGTTCCACCTCTCCAAAGCAAAGCAAATTCCCATGGGGTAAGGGCTGGGACACTGTTGCCCTCTCTTCCTTTACTGAAAGTTCCTGTAAGTCCCCCCCATCTCTGAGGCTCCTAGTACTTGGGAGCTCGTGTCTTCACGGCACTTTGGAACTTTTCACCCTTTTTCAATAATTTTTGGGGAAAAGCTATTAAATTACCCTGAAAATTGCCTTTTTCATCTTAGACAACATCCTAAGATTGGAAACCGAAGTAAAAACATCAGACAGCCTCAACTCAAAGTCAGTTTTCTGATAGGGTGTATTGTATGGGAACATTAAAATTAAGCTCCACAGTGCAGGTCCCATTATTTTTTAAATTTCTTAAAATAACATATATTTTATGTGATGATAATGGGGAGGGGAGGGGCGGGGGATCCAAATCGTTAGCTATCTATCGTTTAATGGGAGAAAAGAGGTTGAGTCACTGCCAACAATTCAGATAAAGGAAGTGTACTTGGCAGACAGCTCTCTGGGAAGGAGAGGTGCATTGGAAGTGTCATGAGTTGGCACTTGGCTGTCAGTTCACTGAAGTGTGATTTCAGCGTTTTTGCTTTGATTAATAAAGTGTTGGTTTCTTAAAACAATTGTGAGGTCTTCTCCTTTCCACACTTCCTAAGATGCTGGACCAAGGCAAGATTATTAGCAAGCTACCTGGAAGCTTTCAGCCATATAAGACTTCTGGGGAGACCAGAGAAAGCTGAAAAAATAAGTGTGGCTTGGTTAAGAACATGAGATTAATTAGTTTGGTGCCATAGAAATCCATCCTCTGTGCTCCAAAGTAGAAAATAAGTGCATCAGACTTAATTCTCCAGCCCTGAAAGACACAAAACAAATCTGGGCTGGCAAAGCTTAACTAGGGCTTTCAAAGGCAAGGGGAGGTACGGGGATATTCAGGGCTGCATCTATCAGATCAAATTTTTTGTAGCTTTCAATTAGGGGTTTTAAACCTTTTAATGGTCCCCTTCTGCATTCTTATCTCAATTTCCTTATTCTTACTCTTAACTGGAAGGGGGCCCTGCACACAACGCATACCAAAGCAAGTAACTCCTAGTGACAAAGGAATTTTAATGTCAGATGCAAGACATTCATCCTTCCTTTAAATACCTATGTCTCTTCACTTGTAAGCCTGGTCAGTCAAATCAAAGGGCAGTTAATCTCAGTGCATCTCAACTTGGTAGAAGCCAAGGCAGGAGGCAAACAATGAATAGAAAAAGAACTCCCTCCCATTAGATAAACTGGCTTTCCAAGCTTCTCAGAAATGATTCACCTGTCCCCACCCCCAGCCCTCAAAAGCAGCATACAAATGAACACTCAGTGCCAATGCGTATTTTGTGGATACTTAGGTTCCAAAATATTCCCTAGTTAAGTGCTATTCACTATTGTTCTCTCTCCCAAAGCAAGTATTTGTCAGCACGACCATTACTATTCTAACCTGGTTGCTCTGACTCTCCTTGCACCCTGACATCCTGCTCAATATCATTTACATCTCACTAAGAGGGCTGGTTATTGTGCCTGATTGGAGGGAAATTCTTTATCTTAGCTGGACTACATCATCTAAACAGGGCCACAGACATAGCAGTGTCCCATTGTACCAGAGGTAGTCCTTTCTGACAGATCGGAGAGAGGTTACCCACATTTGGCTAAACACATTAGAAAGGAAAGCAGGGCTTCCCTGGTTACGCAGTGGTTGAGAGTCCGCCTGACGATGCAGGGGACACGGGTTCGTGTCCTGGTCTGGGAAGATCCCAACATGCCGTGGAGCGGCTGGGCCCGTGAGCCATGGCCGCTGAGCCTGTGCGTCCGGAGCCTGTGCTCCACAACGGGAGAGGCCACGACAGTGAGAGGCCCGCGTACCACAAAAAAAAAAAAAAAAAAAAGGAAAGCAAAGCTTCCAGATCAGTACCTCTGGAATAGAAATTAAAACAAATAAAAAGCCAGGTACATGTAAGTTGTGGAAAAGCTTTCTGTGTTGACAATAACAGTGTATATCTAGAAGGTATCTGTAAAGAGATCCTTAAAAATGAATGCGCAGGGCTTCCCTGGTGGCTCAGTGGTTGGGGGTCCACCTGCCGATGCAGGGGACACGGGTTCATGCCCCGGTCCGGGAGGATCCCACATGCCACAGAGCGGCTGGGCCTGTGAGCCATGGCCGCTGAGCCTGCGCGGCCAGAGCCTGTGCTCCGCAACGGGAGAGGCCACAACAGTGAAAGGCCCGCATACCGCAAACAAACAAACAAAACAAAACAAAATGAATGGTCAAATCATCAAAAAAATCTACAAACAAAAATTGCTGGAGAGGGTGTGGAGAAACGGGAACCCTCTTGCACTGTTGGTGAATGTAAGTTGATACAGCCACTATGGAGAACAGTATGGAGGTTCCTTAAAAAACTAAGAATAGAACTACCATACAACCCAGCAATCCCACTACTGGGCATATGCCCTGAGAAAACCATAATTCAAAAAGAGTCATGTACCACAATGTTCACTGCAGCTCTCCTTACAATAGCCAGGACATGGAAGCAACCGAAGTGTCCGTCGACAGATGAATGGATAAAGAAGATGCGGCACATATATACAATGGAAGATTACTCAGCCATAAAAAAAACCAAAATTGAGTTATTTGTAGTGAGGTGGATGGACCCAGAGTCTGTCATACAGAGTGAAGTAAGTCAGAAAGAGAAAAACAAATACCGTATGCTAACGCATATATATGGAATCTAAAAAAAAGAAAAAAAAGGTTCTGAAGAACCTAGGGGCAGGACAGGAATAAAGACGCAGACATAGAGAACAGACTTGAGGACACAGGGAGGGGGAAGGGTAAGCTGGCACAAAGTGAGAGAGTGGCATGGACATATATACGCTACCAAATGTAAAATAGTTAGCTAGTGGGAAGCAGTCGCGTAGCGCAGGGAGATCAGCTTGGTGCTTTGTGACCACCTAGAGGGGTGGGATAGGGAGGGTGGGAGAGAGACGCAAGAGGGAGGAGATATGGGGATATATGTATATGTATAGCTGATTCACTTTGTTATAAAGCAGAAACTAACACACCATTGTAAAGCAATTATACTCCAATAAGGACGTTAAAAAAAAAATGAATGGGCGATATTCCAGAATGCTGTTTAGAACACAGTACTGCTCTCCTGGCTGGAGACCCGTCCAAGTGTTTTGGAGTAAATATGAATGAGTTAGTTTTTCCAAGCTTCTCTTTGTACTTTGGGCCTCTGACTCAACACACTGGAAATTTTAGTTCTTATCACATACCTACATATTTCCTAAAGCTGGAATGACTTCCCAACTAGAACTTTGTTATTGATGAATGTCATTGGTTTTCTCCTCTTTCCCACTAACTACAAGCTGAGGATCTCAATACTCAAAACTGGGAAACTTGTCATCACTCAGCAGCAACTGGTTAATTAACTAAGTTCAGATTTAAAAAGGGGGGTTGGGGTGGGGGGAGTTGTAAACAATAAAAGGATGAAAACTGGAACCCAAGAAGAGATAGATCATAAATAGTTGGTCTCAATAGAGACAGTTGAGGTCTTTGAGCACAAGAAAGGATCATTATAAATTTATTTACTTATTTATTTATGGCTGCATTGGGTCTTTGTTGCTGCGCGTGGGCTTTTCTCTAGTTGTGGTGAGCAGGGGCTACTCTTTGTTGCAGTGCGCTGGCTTCTCACTGTGGTGGCTTCTCTTGTTGCAGAGCACGGGATATAGGCGTGCAGGCTTCAGTAGTTGTGGCTTGTGGGTCTAGGGCTCAGGCTTAGTAACTGTGGCGCATGGGCTTAGCTGCTCCGCAGCATGTGGGATCTTCCTGGACCACGGCTCAAACCTGTGTCTCCTGCATCGGTAGGCAGATTCTGAACCACTGCGACACCAGGGAAGCCCAAGAAAGGGTCATTACATGGCAAGAAATTTGTTCTCTATTTCCCATCAGGACAGAGGAGAACGATATGCATAAAATTCCAGCAGAAATCTTTAATGTTAAATTGTAATAAAGTTCCTAGCAGTTAAAGGTCTTTATTCATTGTTCATTGTTGTTGAGTTTCAGAGTAAATTCTCTTTCTTCTGAGATGATCTGCACCAGGAAGGACCTAAATTACTGTAGCTGGTTTATGGCCAATCCCATCTAGCAGGAAAGGGGAAGGATGGAATATTCTTTGGAAAGTACTTGCTAGCTCTGGATTTTTAGTAACAAGAAAGGCCTTCCTTTGGTGACAAGAAGATGGAAGGAAATAGTGTACTAAGCTAGTGATCGACATCAAACGTCAGCAAGTGCTTTTCTAATGACTCAAGAGTACTCCTCACCCAAAATTACGGCTTGATCTTTGAGAAACCCATTAGGATTCTAGGTCTTAAATTTTCCGAAGTTGGGCTTACCAAAACCATAATAATCCTACTTTCTAAAATCCAGTCATTTGAAATTACAGCCTTATTTTTCTGTCACTCTTTTCAACATGCCACTTTCCTCATCCAATTTACTGATTCGCCAATAAGTTTTTCAAGACTTCAACTGGTTCCAGGGTTTCTATCAGACTGTCCTGCCATCCTCCCAGCCCTAAGTACCACAGCTGCTCCTTGTGTCCTAGCCAGCTAAATCTCTTGGCACTGTTTTCCTTACTCCTCATCACCCTCCACCTACTACGTCTGGAACAGTCTCCCACTTCCATCTGCCATTTTATTTCTCTCATCTCCTTCTTATCATTGCCTCAAAAGCACACCTCTCCCAGGAAGCCTTCCTTAATCAAGATCAAGGACTCTTCAGACTACAGCAGACACCACCTGACACAGATGTCTAATGCATTTTTAGAACAGGACTTCCCTTCCAAGGATAAGAGGCAACCCCTTTATAAGCAACTCAGGGTGATGCTGGTGGTAGAATACGTTTTCTAAGAGACAGGACTACATCAAGAAAACCACAAGCCGCCCTTTTGAAACAATGAAGTCCTTTATTCTATTTCCCTCAGATCCTAAAAGTTTCCTTTTCATTTGTTATCCCCTAGATGAAGTCTATTAGCAAACTGCATGCATATTTACAGCAGTCAAGAAGTTTGAGCAGATACTTCCAACAAAGCATATAATATTTGAATTAGATATTTGGAATGTTGAAAGAATTAAAGAATCAGTAGCTACTGGAGGTAATTTGTGCAGATTCTGAAGTATTTCTATACAACTTTGCTTCTAACAGAAAAGGGAAAACCCTGACTCTGAGTTTGGCTTCTTATTGTGCAGAAAGATTTGAGGACCAAGTTTCAGATGTGGTGGGGTCACTCACCCTCATATCTAGTGAGTTCCATATATGAAAAGGCTTTCCTTTTGTTTTACAAGTAGCTCTTATTGTAGGCTAGCCTCTCACCATTGAGAAATTAGGGTTCAGGTCTTAATCTAAGCAACACTGAGGTTAATTGCATCACCTCCATCCTCAGGGGTCTGGTATCCAGGGAAGCCAAGGGTGAGCCCAGAACACACGTTAGCAGAGACGGTGCAGCGAGATGAGGCGTGCATCCAACCCCCTAAGTGTGCTTTAGTTACCAGAATATTTGACACACCCACAAATTAAGTAGCAAAACATTTTAATCCATTAATTCTAAAAATAACAGAGACATTTTATATCCAGTGCCACCTCCTCAAAAGTCTACTGCAGATTAGACAGCCAGACTGCAACTTACAAAGCCAGACATTAAAGTTGAAGATGCAGTTTGGGACAAGACCATCATGGGGAGATTTTCCTTCTCTTTGCTCATAAACATAAGTTGTCAGCTTAAAAGAATCCTCAGACAGAAAGAGAAAGCTTTCTCTCTATATAACCTCTTTATTTTAAATCTGTCTGTAATGTCTGAAGGCAAAATGGATAATCAGAAAACCAACCTCCCAAGCAAGTACAAGGATCTGAGCTGGACTCCTGGGACTAAAGACTGGTTTAGTTCTATTTCTACCAACACTGTGATGTGAGGTACTATGGTTCTTGTTTTAGTTACAAGAGGTGTTAGGAATGAATGCCCACACACAATTAATAATAGCTTATCTAGCACATAACTCTGCAGCACAGTACCAACAACAGGAGTAGTTTAAAGCAGGGTGGAGAAGAGAGTAGACATGAATACAACTTAAGGTTTCCTTTGTTCTTCCCCTCTTTTTACAAGGAGAATTCAGCTCAGAAACAAAACTCCAGAATGCCCTTACTGTCCTTTGGCCCACCAGGCCCGGAGAGCCTCAGGCTTTAGTGATGTATCCTTCTCGGATGAGGAAATCATAGATTTTCCGGGTTTTGTTCACGTCTATCTTGATGAGTGCTCTTGCCTGTGCCAGTCTCAAGCCTCCTTGCTTGTTACATTCGTTCAGTAGAGCAGATTTGTATTCTAAATAGGCTCCCGGGACCAATCTCACCATCTGACAGAGCTGCAAGACATGGCAAATTTAATAAACATTAACATCTGTCATTCTCATAATTTAATCCAGCAGGTATAGCCAAAATAAAATTTAAAGAGTGACATCAACCTCCAACTATTTATAGGAGCTGCTGGTGGCTAGATCACATTCCAGTTTGTCTTTTCTTTGGAGAGAATACTCTCTAAAGACAGACAGAAAAAGGCAGAGTGTGATGCCGGGAGAGCTCCAGCACCTGTCGGCTGCCTCACCTGGGTTTGTCAGGGATACAAGTCTGTGTCCTGAGGAGCAGTGTGGAGTAGAGGCCCGGCACCTTCCAGCTCAGCCAGTCAGGGATGAGACACGGGGCACCGTGCAGGTGGGGCTGCTGATACTTGGGTTCCCAAGTATGAATCGCATTATTTTTAGTATCGGCGTAAATCTTTAGTCCCTGATTTTGTGATTACATTTCCTACTTTGGAGGGAGAAGAGATATAGAGACCTTGCTAAGAGGTCACTTTAACTGCTAAAAATCTAGAAACCTGGCTCGATTCCAGTTCACCTGCCATTATCCAGAAATGAACAGCCTGAGGTTACCACTTTGTGGGTAAGGATAAAAACTGCTTGAAACTCCAGGCCATTCCACCCTTGATTCAGGATGGCAATACTTCTTCAGCAATACTTGGATATAACATACACCTCCTTCTACTCCCAAACTAATCTTTAGTGTTCCTACTGGGCAAAATTAAAAGACTAATACTCGCGCCTACTCCATGACTTTTCCTTACTGTCTGACCTGAATTACTGATACGGTGTGGCAGATGAAGACACTGATCTTGGGAACCGTAAAAGGAGCACACAAGGAACAAAAGAGGATCCTCTCTTGGAATGGACTTGAGAGCTGCGGCACAGTCTTTTGAAAACGCTTGATGATGACCCTTTTGAGGCTGCATTTAAAGTTTAGAAACGGCCAAAAGTAATATGAAGAAGACACATCCAGTGATTATAATGTAAAAGTAGGTCATGGCTTTTTTAATCAAAATTAATGTGTGATTATATATGATGATGAATTCCTCTTTTATGCTTATACACATACTATGGAGACAATTCAAAAATCTTTTAAGTGATGGTCATATTGTTGGAATAACAGTAGAACTTCTGAAAACGTCCACTCTAATAGGAAATAATCATTTTCATATACCAGTTACTTTAAGTTTGAAAAAAATTAAATTCATTGACATAAAGCACAGTACAGGATCTAGTACATGGTAAATGCTCAATAAATGATAGTTGCTATTATTTAGATTTACATCTCATATGTTCTTCTCTCAGGAGATGAATGGTGGCTGGGTGATAAGGAAAGGAGTCCTTGAGACCTGCTGAGGTCAGCTCTTTAGCACCTGGTCCTCTGGGATGGACTAGAGCTGTACATGCACGTGTGTGACATGAACAGAGCAAAACGGGTTTGATCCTATAACATGTTTTTAATGACAACTCAATGAATAACCAGCCCCTACTCTCTATCTTCTAACCAGCTCCCCTTCTTTTTGTTACCTCCTTTTCTTTTTCATTCAACTTCTCTGTGCCAGGGAGGCCAGTGAGGTTCAAGGGCGGTGCACTTCGTCTACCTACAGATAGAGACAGAAAAAGGCATATGTTTCATAAGAGTGACAGTCCCTCGGGTGTAAAGCGTATGACAAAGTTCACCACAGTCAGGCCAGTTAGGTACAGGATTACTACACGTAGCTGTATATATACACCTCAGGCCTCAGTTTATCTGGCAACACAGGTATCCCAATGCTCACTTGAAAATAAAAATGGTAAGCCATGTGCCCTCTGCTCTGATAAAATACACGTATAATCACACGTACCTCAGTGTCAAATATGGCTATTATTCCTAAACCAGTAGGAGATTCTAAAATCTACAGCCCAGATGTCGTTCAGTTAAGAAAGGTCATACGCCGCCTGCCTTGACAGCTGATGAATGGAAATAACAACTCTGCGTGGGACATTTCCTAACCCTTCCACTCTGCCCGCAGCGCAAGGCAAACGCGGTAATTAACCACGTACCATTCGCCTTGAGATCAAAGGCAGAGTGTTAGGCCAGCAAAAGGCCCTTATTTAATTACATGAGGGAGTATCTGTTCCTTCCAAAGTAGCCCTGTTTACCTGAAAGATCCGCACAGAGGAATGAGCCACTATATGGCAAAGTAGAGGCTGAGGTGAACTCACATACCTGAGAAAGAAACCCAAGCCTGAGGTCACTGCCCACGACAGGAAGCCTGACGTGCAAAACCTTTTGGTTTTGTTTTGAATGTATACTTGAATGCATGGACTGTGTTAGACAAAAGAAAATGCAGAATAATACGTTACGTTTCATGGGGGCTGCCGTTTAGGTGGCGGAGAGAAAGGGGAAGGACTGGTGCAGCCTGCTGTACTACAAAACAGACTTCTCTGTAGTATCAACAAAGGGGATGAGGACTTCACCATAACCGACAGGCCTAGCTGTACCCTAAACGCTCAAAAAGGGAGACTACAATCACTCAGTGCCTCACCAAAGTTCCCAGAGGCTGGGTTACGATCAGGGATCCAGGCTTCCACCCCTGCACTACTTTAGGCGCGACTCAGAGCATGAAGAGGAGTAAGGGGTCGCCTCAACCTAAACACAGGGGGTGAGGAAGGCAAATGCCCACCTAGGACGCAGCAAAGAGCAAGTGCGAATGGTTCAGAAAACACAAATACCAAAGGAGCTCGGTCACATCCATTCATTCATTTTAATTAGCCAATATTAAGTTATTTGTATTTCTGTATTTAGATTGGGGAGGGGTTGGATGTAAGAAACTTAAAAACTTGGATTTAACTGTCTTGGCTATTCCCTAAAAGACACTCTTTTCTCCTTTAAATATTAAGAAATTATTACTTGAAACAAAGGAATAAATGAAAAAAAAATTATCATCCATAAAGTTGCCTTTTCTGAGCCCTGCCTAGATCCTGAATCTGAGAGACTGTGAATGGGATCACAAGGTCTGTTGTTCCAAGCTTCCAAAAAGTGGTAAAACTGCAAGTGGGTCATCTTTTTGCCAAGTCCAATCTGTAATCAGTGGAGCAGTCTGCATGTTCTGACCAGGGGAAGTGGCTAATCTACCATATGGAGCGGGGGTGAATCATAACCAAGAAAACAGGCAAAAAAACACCATGATCTTGGACCAGAGTTCTACAACTAATACCACCCCAAACTACCATTCACTGATTACCAAGAACCAAGGATTACCAGATAGCATATGGCTTAATCTTGCTCTGTAAACTAACCTCAAAAGACGAAACACCCGAAGAGATAAGAAACAGAAATACCTAAGTCTCCAACTTATAAAGAAAGTCTTGCTTTTCTGGCAAGTAACATGCTTCTTTGCTCATATAGGATACAAAGCCTCTAATTATCCCCTATGAGACAAATCTCAAAGTTTGTGGTAGACAGCGTCATAGTAAACTAACTGCCCATGAACATTGGTAAAATAGAGAAAACACCTGTCTGGAGCTCTTTCTTCCCCTGTCTTTGTACTCCAAACCTGAGGAAAGTCCTGTTTGGCCATGAATACTCTAAAAACTTGCTTATGTTTATAAATTGGGATAACACTTAATTACCATTCCTCTGCCTAAGCACCCAGCTCCCATACAGGCTGAAGGGATTGCTGGGATACCATAATTCCTAGAATGAAAACTTCACAATCAAGACCTGCTCCAGCCTAAAAAATAATTACCTGAATTCGAAGACATTGGTACGGAAGGACTCAGGCCAGAATCACTACAAAGAAGAAGAGGAATTTAAACTTATGTCACATCAGAGAAAGCCATTTCCAAAAGCCCATGTGAGACTGGGTGACACTTATCAGGTCAGTTACTTTGAAGAGAAGTAATGAGGCAGACTGTATTATGTTTTACAGGATATCCCAACTGTACTACCTAGGAAAGGAAATCTGTTCCAGAGAAGGAAATTGCTTGGATTTGTTAAGAAGAGTTCTTGGCCTAGCACATCACAAAGACCATTCATGGGGAAAGGATAGGAACATAATTCTTCAATGAAAATCATACCAATAGATACAGAGGGAGAAAGAAAGCATGGGGAGGGAATTTACTAATTAAAAAAAATAAGGTCAAAGTAGCAAAGTAGGATTCTAGGAGGCCAGTTATGTTTCTCAAAACTGTCAGTATGGTACTGTTTCTGAGACAGCCTGCTAAAATTTTCTGAATTCTTCTAGTCACCCAATTATTACTGCCCTGCCATGTAGGATAGGGTGACCACAGAATTCTCTGAAAATACAGGTAAAGGCCAAATCCTCCAAGAGGTTGCTCCTTCCCCCTGGACTAATTCCTCACATGTCAGCCTGCCGGCGGAGCCACTGCTGGCAGGCGCTACTGTCCTGGATGTACTGGAGAACCTCCGAGAGCATAGTGCGTTTGAGGCGTTCCTCTTCTCGAGTCTTCTTGAGGTGATCATAGGTTCTGGCACCTGGAGGTATTAAAAAACACTGTGACTACAAAGATAACGCAGTGGGACTAACTGAAGGGTTTCCTAACTCATCAGCAAACTTCATCTTTTTTAATCTTTAATTTAAATATTTTTTTGGCCATGCCGCAAGGCCTGTGGGATCTTAGTTTCCCAGCCAGGGATTGAACCCCAGGCCCACGCAGTGAAAGCGCTGAGTCCTAACCACTGGACCACCAGGGAATTCCCAGTCATTTTAAAATTTCCTTTGCAAAACTGCTTCCACAATTATTTTTCTAAGAGCAAAGTCATTTCCCCTAGTTTGAAATCCCTTTTTTTTGACAAGAAATAAGAATATTTTTATTCCTTTTCTACCTTTAAGAAATTTTGGGGAAAAAAATCCCCAAAACAGAAAATTACAAGGAGTCCCTCATATTTCCATCCCCTAAAAGTAACTTTTTTTTTTTTGAGGTGCCAAATAGCTTTAATGAGCCTGAGCACCTTTCCCCCTACTTTGTCCCTCCCTCCCAACTCTCCGTGCCCCCTCCTTCAGTTCTGCACAGGTCCAGCCTGCCCAAGGCTCTGGGGCTCTTCGGCTAGAGGTTAAAAGTAACTTTTAATACTGTCATATTTACTTCCTGTTCTATATTTTTCTATCCATATATTTTTCCAAGTCACACAAGTGCTATACACATACACTCTTCCTTAAAAACCAGTTAGGGGACTTCCCTGGTGGCACAGTGGCCCCCCCCCCAGTGCAGGGGGCCCAGGTTCATTCCCTGGCCAGGGAACTAGATCCCACACGCATGCCACAACTAAGAGTTCACGTGCCACAACTAAGGAGCCCACCTGCCACCACTAAGACCCGGTGCAACCAAATAAATAAGTAAATAAAAATATTTTTTTTAAAAAATTAAAACCAGTTAGAATTACAAATAAAAATAAACCCTCACTGACCAGTACTATTCCTTTCCCCTCTTTCCCAGAGGCAACCAATATCGGGTAACCCAAACCCGGTATCAGAGTCTTCATAGGCATCTTACTAAACAGTTGCATAGTGTTTTCTACATGTTACAAATGTATACAGGATCCAAAATATCACACCAGTGGGTTTCAAACCGTGTTCCACAGAGGCCCAGGATACCATGAAAATATCTCAGGGATTACAGGGAAGAGCAAGGGCACCAGCACATACCAGTGGTCCTGTGCTCCACACATACCTGATCCATCAGACTTCAACCAAAGTAGTTCTACTTTTATCTTATTTATGGATTAGCATCCCACATAAAATTTCATTTTGTAAACTGTTTCCATTGTTTGAAATAAAGAGCCATTACAGTAGGCTGAACTTATACCCACAGGGCTACTTCTTGTGAGCAGTCGATGATAGCTTTCAACCAACAGGAAGAAGGAGGAGATGCTGAAGATCGTTACAACAATAACAACAAAATGACAGAAACTACCATTTACTGAGGATTTACTGTGTGCCACAGTAAATGCGCTATGTTTTCATGCATTAACTCTAACTTAATCTTTTTTTAAAAAAATATATTTATTTAATTTATTTATTTGGCTGCACCGGGTCTTAGTTGCGGCACGCAGGATCTTTAGTTGTGGCATGTGGGATCTAGTTCCCTGACCTGGGATCGAACCCGGGTGCCCTGCATTGGGAGCGTGCAGTCTTAACTGCTGGACCACCAGGGAAGTCCCTCTAATTTAATCTTCATACTAACTCTAAGAGACTTGGAAAATTGAAATGAACAGAATTATAGATCTGGTGAAAGAACAGCCAGAATTCAAACTCAAGCTGTCCAAGTCTAGACCTCAGCTCTTAACTACTAACACACACTACCTTCCCTTATGACCTGGCTCTACTACAACTAGCTCCTTGATCACTTTAAACTTTAGTCTCTCTATTAAATGAAAATAACAATAAGTTTGTTACAAGAATTAAATGACACGATCCAGGTGAAGTGCACAGGGTAGGTAGGGCCTGGTGCATGGTAAACTGTTAGCTGCTATGAATATAATTATCACTACCTCAAGTAACTGGGATGCAAGCGCCTAGAATCAGTTGAAGCTCCCTTAGTAAGAATGATCAGACTATGTATCACTAAATTTAAAAAGGCTGAGGCTAAAAATTGGAATACAGAATCCTTTTTTTTAGAGGCCACAACAGAATCCTAAATCTAAAATAGCATCTCTCTTTTCTCTGTGTCATAACTTTTATTACACCTCAGATAATCCATATAATGGTATTTTATAAGGATTAAATAGGTGAAACTTTATGGGAAAGATTGAAAACTCATTCTGAAATGTGAAAGCTTGTTTAAAAACAAAAAAAACTCCATGGCACCTCAAACAGAGACACCCTCTATGTGTTTGGAAGACTTGCCCTCTGATTAAGTGTGTAGCTTAAGCATACTTACTACAAAAATTGGTAATGCCTGCTGTCCTGTATTCCTGGAGCCTCTTGATTTCCCTTCGGAGTTCGAATTCCACTGTTCATCCCCCCGAAAACAACAAAGGAGAAAAGTTGGAGAAACAAAATCAACTGTTGAATTGTGGGATTACTGTTGAATACTTTCAGTACTTCTGCCTTCTGTAAAAGACTGGGCAATTCCATTTGGGGAATCCTAATTGTTGCTAATATCTCATTGGAAATTTTACCCAAGAGCTGACAAAAATGTACTCCAGCTGTCTTCTGGCTTCTGTCTCAAGCTGCTTCCTAGAAAACTTATAGTGAACTGGTTGAATTCATTTAGCTACAGAAGTAATGAATATAATTTTTTAAACCACCAAGTTTCCCTGCTCTATTTATTCTCTGTTAAAAGTTCTAGTCACAAAACTAAATTCTTTTATGAAACCTGTCTCTGGTATTACTTGATGTGGCCCTTTTGCAAGGGAAGGACAAAAGCTCTGTGCTTCAAGTCCCGGAGAGTTTCTTTAAAGCTTTTCTCCTATAGGAACAAAAGAGCATTGTGTTTTCCATAAACCAAAGATTTCTGCCTCCTTTGAGCACACAAATCAGGTTGCACTGCTCGGGTTATTATGTGATAGAACATTCAAATTTGGGTGCTTTGAAACAGAGGATGAAGGAGGAACCTGGACAATCCATGGGGTGTTGTTCTTTGGAGCGACACATAAACCGGGGATGGCACAAACTGGGACAGGAAGTGAAGGATAAATCACGCAAAGAATGCCAACCAAACAGGGTGTCTGGTGAGGACAACCAGCCTGGCTCAGATACATGCCTACAATGTCATGCCAGAAATATCTGCATGATGAGTACAGGATAAGAGCCTTCATGAAGTACCTTCCCAGAACTAAACTTGGGGGGTCAAATACCTGACTCTCATGAGTAAAGGTATAGACTTAGCCCCCCAGTCCAGATTGTTTTATAGTCTAGGCCTTACTGCCTTAACAACTTCAATTTTTTACAGTGAGAAATCAAATGGTAACTAGATAGAGCTCTCTCAGGGAAAAAGGCAAGAAAATGATGGAAGTGCTATGTACTATCTCGATGAGTCATCCAACTCTGTCCCCACTTAAAAAACTAGTTTTAATACTAAAATAATTATGAACAAAATAATATGATTTGCTTCAAAATAATCCAGTTGAGGATGGGAGGGGAGTGGGTGGTAAAGATGAAACTGGACTGGCCATGTGCTGATAATTGCTGAAGCTGGGTGATGGACACATGGGGGTTCATTATACTATGATCTCTATTTTTGCATGTATTTGAAAACTCCCATAATAAAAAGGGGGAAAAACTACTAAACTATTGTTTATCTGAGGGGAAAACAAGCCACTAGGCTTTTTAAGCTCTCTTCTCCCACCCCAAAGGCCCAAATTAATCTCATAGTAATAAAGTGGAAGAAATAAAAAAAAAAAATCCACTTATTTATTTACAGAACTTCACATAAAACACACCATTATCTCTCCTATTTACATAAAAACACACACACAAATATTTGCTCAAGGTTAAAAAACCACCTACATGCATGGCTTTCAATGAACTTGTCATGTTCCACCGGCCCCACTATCCTTGCAAATCGCCTCATTGTTTCATAAAGGTCTTGGACTTCCTTGGGATACCGCCTTTCCATTACTACAGAGAAAGTAAAGAATATAAAGATCTCTAAGTTTTCTGCATTTTTTTTTTTTACAAGAAGTAAAATGGAAGAACATTATTCCCAACCTCATATGACTAACTTACCAATGACAGGAAGCAAACTGGAAAGCTAAGAATGCAGCACACTAATCATAATGATAAGAGAATCAGAGTGACTATGACACAGAGAGGTTGTTATCACTGGAGAGCATCTGCACTGCTGAGCACCCTGGAGACCTCCACACCTTGCTGTCTCTTAATCTATACAAGGGCAGGAAGTACTGGCAGTAATGGGAAAGATGATTAGATCATGTGTTCTCAGAAACAATGTGGGGCAAAATCTCTGGTATTAACTTCTGCAGAGGGCTTCCCTGGTGGTGCAGTGGTTAAGAATCCGCCTGCCAATGCAGGGGACACAGGTTCGAGCCCTGGTCCGGGAAGATCCCACATGCTGTGGAGCAACTAAGCCCGTGCACCACAACTACTGAGCCTGTGCTCTAGAGCCTGCGAGCCACAACTACTGAGCGCACACGCCACAACTGCCGAAGCCCACGCGCCTAGAGCCCGTGCTCTGCAACGAGAAGCCACCGCAATGAGAAGCCTGCACACCGCAACAAAGAGTAGCCCCCGCTCGCCACAACTAGAGAAAGCCCGCACGCGACAACGATGACCTAACGCAGCCAAAAATAATAAACAAATAAAATAAATTAAAAAAAAATAACTTCTGCAGAACAAGGGAAGTGCAGACATACTAATTCATACTAGTTTAGCCTGGAAAAAGTGTGATCTCTTGCACGCTCCACCAAAAATAAAAATCTCCATAACTACATATCCTCAAATGAGGTATTTATTTCTTCACTTTCTACATGGGTCATTTTGCCTTTCTCTAAACTTAATTAGGTACCACAACTTAATGTACTACTAATGAAGTTATATTTTGATAACTATGATGGAAGTAAATGGTCAAATATGCCATTTGGGATATCAGCAACCTTCAGGATCACTACTGACCAAATTTCTAATAAAAAGAGCTATCAGCAAAAAGATGGGTAGTAAGAGCCACCAATAGTAACTGGTAGGTTGGAGCAGCCAGGAACTCTCAAACTGCTACTCAGTCATTTCAATAAGAGTAACTAGGCTAGTTTTGTCCATTCTCAGGCTAAAGATACAGGCTATCACTTATGACAGTTACTTAAATCAAGTCCTCTTTTCAGATGAATCTCTTTCTTTGCAGGAGAAATTCTTGCCCACAAATTCTAGGAGCTGATTTGATGGGCAGCCACAAATTGATTATTTTCACCACCAAACCCCCCGCGCCCCTCTACAGGGATAATACAGAAACATTTGGAGTAAAATTTTTAATTTGATGAAAAAAACTCCTACGCCTACATATTAAGGTCACATGTACATTCAGTATAATGGCAACTTGAAGACCTCTCAAACCACAACGCACATACCACTTCTTTCTCAGAAGGAACAGAGCTTCCCCTCAGCTCTGTATGTAAGAAATACAGTTAAAAGTATAAAGAGGCTGGGTTTCCCTGGTGGCGCAGTGGTTGAGAGTCTGCCTGCTGATGCAGGGGACACGGGTTCGTGTCCCGGTCCGGGAAGATCTCACGTGCCGCGGAGTGGCTGGGCCCGTGGGCCATGGCTGCTGAGCCTGCGCGTCTGGAGCCTGTGCTCCGCAACGGGAGAGGCCACAGCAGTGAGAGGCCCACGTACCGCAAAAAAAAAAAAAAGTATAGAGGCTAAACTGACCTCTGTCCACCAGCTGAGAAAAGAATTTATACAAGAGTCAAGGTCTACTATGTAAAGGTTAAAATCAACTGACCTATCCTGGAAAGCCCGGGAATTCAGACAAAGGAACCCACTACTGAAGCTATAAGAACATGACCAATTACTGTCTACAGAAAGGGCAAGGGAGAACTGACCTTGGGTTATTTTTGCAAACCCACAGCTCTCGATGAGGATGAGGTTAAATAGGCAATACTGTATACTGCTAGAAGGAATATAAATTGATAAAACCATCTTTTAGCAAACAATCTGGCAGCATGTGTCAAGCATTTTTAATAATCATATTCTTTGACCTATTTAATTCCACTTCTGGGAATCTATCTTAAAAAAATAATTCTAAATACAGACAAAGCTTTATTCACAAACAAGTTTACCTTAGCTTTATTTATAATGATCAGAAAAACAATGAAAATAAGCTAAAGATCTAATAATAAAAGACAGGTTAAGCACGTCATTATATATTTATGTATCTATACAACATATTATGTAACTATTAGAAGTGACATCATCAAAACACCATAATGTGTGTAATGGAAAGTGAAAAAATAAAGGACATAAAATGTAACCTACTTATGAACATGACTCTATTAAATGATACTTAACCCAAGACTGGCTGACCTGAACCCTCCTGGCACAGGCTGTCAAACCCTATAAGATTCTATCAATTAGCATATGAAGCACAATTATTAGGTACTTTTACAAAAAAAAAAGTCTTATGACATACAACTATTATAAACATATATAAATATTGCAATTATTATGATATCATCATTCTTATGTTCTGAACAAACTCTACAGTGTAGAGGAAGAAAAAGTACAGAGACTCTTTCTACCCAGCATAGGTTATTGCCCAATATTTAAAAGTAAGGTCAAAGTTTGCAATCATTTAAAAATCATAGGTTTATTTCATAATTTATTTCATTAGCATACAATGCTAATGTCTTTTCATTTTTCGCTACGCGGGCCTCTCCTCTCACTGTTGTGGCCTCTCCCGTTGCGGAGCACAGGCTCCGGACGCGCAGGCTCAGCGGCCATGGCTCACGCGCCCAGCCACTCCGCGGCATGTGGGATCTTCCCGGACCGGGGCACGACCCCGTGTCCCCTGCATCGGCAGGCGGACTCTCAACCACTGCGCCACCAGGGAAGCCCTAATGTCTTTTCTTGTTTGTCTGCCCCGACCATGCAAAATAAAGCTATCATTTTCTGTTAATTTTTTTCCATAAAAATGTTTTCACAGCCTGATGGTCAAAGTTATTTAATGTTTAACATGTAATTCCAAAACACAACCCTATCCAGTTCCAGAAAATGATCCATTAATATTCATGCTTTAATTACTATACTAATTTTAAAAAAAAAGAATTCTCATGCTAGTGTTATTGACCATATATTAATGGTTTGTAACTCTTACGATGCGACAGAATTGCCTTGAAGACTTTAAAAAAATACAGATGCTGTAGCTCTACCTCCAGAGATTCTGACTTAATTAGTCTGAGGTGACTGTCAGGCATCAGAATTTTTTAAAGCTTCCGAGGTGATGCTATTATGCAACTTTGATTAAGAACTACTGTCATAAATGATTTGTTTAAAACTATTCAATAATGTTGGGAGAAATTTTAAAATAAGGGAAACTAATACTTACACTGAAACTTTCTAAGGTTGATTAATCCATGGTCTCTTATAATTCTAGAATGAAAAACATATATATGATAATCAGTTTCACATTTAACAATGTTTTCCACACACAGCTTTCATTAGACATCCTAAACACTGCAAGGGTGAATACTGAGGTCCAGAGAAGTCACTCCCCACAAAGTTCTGCAGGTCAGTAAGTCTCCAGCACAATTTTAGGCTCTCAAGCATCATATATTTTTCCTCTCCTTGGGCACTGTAGATTCTCAATAACTATATGCTGGATGAATGAATAGATCAATAAGCACTCACACATATTGAAAAACACATGTCTGTACCTTAAGATGAAACAGAAGGGAATCTGTGTCCATATCATACAAATCATCTATTCAGATTAGGGAAATGATAATTGAGAACAGCCGTTTAAGGGAAATCTGTGATCACACACTCAACATTTACAACTGTACATTCACAGAATGCCTTGAAGCTATTTGAAATAAATCTTGTGCATGTTTAATAGAAGGTCATCATAAAACATAAGATCTAATAGCGACCTTAACTACTGAGTGCTACAACACTGCCTAGCTCTAATTCCGTGTTTTAAGCAAAACAGAATTTAGGTAAACCATACAGAGTCACGTTTCTGGAACCTCTGATTCATACCGGAGGTATTCATGACTAGCAATGAGGCTTCTCACAAGAACAGCTGGGTAATCTTCTTCAGCGCTTCTTAGAAGCTAATTCCAGACACGTAGAGAGTAAGCTTTACTTTAGATCATGTCTTGGTCCCTCCAGAGTGTCTCCCAAGTCCCATTCCTTTTTCTTGTTGTGATGCCACTGTATCTCTAGTTATTAACACCATGGTAACATGCCTATACATACATATACACACACCCTCCGCATACCCTTCTCTGAACTGTTAAAGTCTCTGTAATCCAATAGGGGTTTGGGATCCATAATTTCTCAGTCTCAATGTATGTTTTTTGTTCTGTTGCAAAGAGAAGGAATAACCAAGAGTGACTGAAACTTGTTCATAATTTATTTGAAATCCTTGTATATAAAAGACTTCTCATAAAAACTGAGCAGTTAGAATAGAGCATTATTAAGCATAACAACTTAATAATATCTTGAATTTTTCTTGTTCCTTTTTTCCTTAAAACAGTGTATCCATATTATTCATTGGTCACCAAAACATCAAGAAAGGGTAAGGAAGGAGGAGGTTAAAAAGCAAGAAAAGGAGAGGTATTATTATCTCCTTTTAACAGATGGAGAAATTGAGATCCAAGGAGGTTAAGTGTATTTCCTCAAGGTCCTAAGATGAGCCACAAGTGGAACTTGTTCTTATGGGCTATATGTGGTCAATAGACCAAAGCCAAAAGAAGGCAGGATGGTGTTCTAGACTTACTTTTTTCGCCGTTGTCTCTCCTTTAACCTGGAATGATAGATATCTACTACAGCCATCTTCAGAGCTATAAACAAACAAACAAACAAACCCTTATATATAAACAAAGCCAAGACAAGAAGAAATCTTTTGCCCAAGCTGTCCTAAACTTTCAACCTCATACTGCTAACTATTCCACACTCACTGGTCTAGGAAATCTGTCTCTTGGAAACAAAAATATCCTAGGATAGTGAATTTCTGTATCAGTAAATTACAGTAAAGTTCTTTTTTCCTAAGTAAATGTTTATATGGGATTACGCTGTAGGTAACAATTTCTGCTTTTTCCTGAACATCTCTTTTGACCATGCTTTGCTATGTATATTATTAGCTTTCATATAACAGTTCAACAAGGAGTCTGAACTTTAGTAACACACGGACTAGAAATTACATCTGTTAGAGTTTCAGATTAGAAGAAAGAAATACCAAAATCTAACATGCTGAGCTATGAGAGATGCATTACATCTGTATATAACTTCAATCACTGGGAAAAGAGCAGGAATACTTTATCCAGGCCATTCTCCCTTGGGTCTGAGATAAAAATAACATAAATTCTAGCTGGATGACCTGAAGAGATGAATGACTGCAATACTTTTTAAACTTTAAGTATTAAAAAAAAAGTATTAACTAGCATGGATCTTTTGTTCATTTCTAACAAGTTCAAAAATTTAAAGAACATTGCTTCATTTTTCCTCATAACTGCCCACAAACTAAAAACAATTCAATAATATCAGGTCCCAGATTTAAGGCAATGGTTTTCAAACATTTTTTCAGGTTGCAGAACTCTTTCTATAAAGGAACTCTTTCTTGATTTACATGTGTTCCATATAGAAGCAAAGGTACCACAGAATGCCCCATACCCTGCCAGTGTTTCCTAATACAACTGCTAGGAAATGATAGGCTCTAGAACGCTGTGCTGGTAGAGATGCACTTTACATAACTGTGTGGTGGGAGAGGAAGGAGGAATGGGGAGAAGAGGAACTGTCTCTGACATGCAGTACAACCAAGTACAAGTTTTATAGTGGACTCTGCCTTTACTTCTTATGAGAAAGAGAAATTAGGACATCAACAGTTCAAGGCAGAAAGAGAAGCAAATAAAATAGCTAAGTAAATAGTTAACATACACTGAGTATTAATCATGTTCCAGGCTCTTTAGGTGACTTGTCTTGTTTATCTACTCAATAATAAGATGAGTTCAATAGGAAAGAAACTACCTGAAGATCCAGTGGAAGTTAGTGCTAATTTTCACAAAATATTTCTGTAATTTTTCTAAGACACTAACTTATCATGTTTTCTTAAGATCTGTGTGGGAATGACTTAATTAAACAGAAAAAAAACTGAAGAGACTGTGTTACCAAAAAAACTCTATAAATAAATCCTGCTGATAAATGGTTCTGGTGCTTGATCATTTCGGTAGTTTAAACTTGTACAACTGGCTCTGGAGAACAAAAGGGAAGGAAGGGAACACAGAGAAACAAATGGGAGAACTGGAATTCTCCCAGAGAAAAATTCATAGTTGAAGCTCTCCCTTGTCTTTATGAAGCACACTCAGGTAGCAGCAACTGAGTAGAAGATCTTAACTGCATGAATAACCCAGAGAGGACCACAGCACAGCAGGCAGAACAGAAATGAGAGGCAGACACTGAAAGAATGAGAATCACAGGTTCATATTCTACTTAAAGTGACTGGAGGGTCTGGTAAAGCAGGCAAAGACCCAGAGCTCCTTAAAAACAAACAAACCCAAAGTGCCCATAACCTCTCCACTGATGCCAGGCCTCTGAAATCTCAGTTTTGGGGGATGACTAGTCTCCCTGTGACCACACTGGGGACTGATAACAACGTTTCCAAACGGCTGGCCTTAAAATATTTCAAGAAGTGGGCAGAAGTCAGAGGCAGCTCCTTCCCACTGCAGTGTATTTCTAACATTGTTCAAAATAGCTGGCAACATGTTTCTGTTTTCCTGACAGAAGGCACCTACTGCTTGCTTGGCAAGAAAACCTACTCAGAGGCCTTAACTGCAGGGAAGCCAATCAATATCCCTACTGCGAGCACACAAGCACAAACCTGTAACTCAGGTATTCCCCAGAAGCAGAGCTTTTTAAAAGTCATTTCCCCCCAAAGATTCTGGCCGAGATGTACACAAGTAGTGCTATGAAGGAAAGACAACCATGTGACCTAATGGTTAAAGTCAGCAACTAGGAAGCCTTAGCCAAGTTACTTCACTCCTTTGTGCATTTCTCTGAAAGTAGAATGGGAAAATATCTATGTCCACTTCTCAGGAATGTGGTTAAGCTCTAGAAGATAAAAAAAACGTGAAATCTAAAAAGAAAAAAAAAAGGTTCAAGGTTGTAGAGACAATAAGTATAGCACAATCTATTAAGAGCATAGACTCGATGGCCCTGCCACTTGCAGGTTACCTCTTGACCGCAAGGCAAGTTACTTGAGATTTCTACTCCTCAATTCCCCCATCTATAAAATGGGGGTAACAGTAATAACACCTAACCTAAAGAGTTCTGTGAGGATTAAATGAGTTTATGTGTGTCAAGGACTTAAATGGTACCTGGCAAACAGTAAGGGCTATACGTATTAGCTATTATCATTAATAGCACTTATGTCTAAAAGGTCGTAAACATAAAGCAGCCAAATCACCATCAAGGGAAGGGCACTGCCAATAGGTAGGTAATAGGCACAGTGACCAGGCTGGACCTCTGATCGACTAATTGTTAAAGGCTCTAAAGGCTGACAATACGGACCAAAGAAAGAAAATCTGGGGGGAAAAAGTGGGGGAGTATCCACATCTGGCCAAGAAATGTTGTTGAAATTGGTTTTCCAAATAGAAGGAGAGTAAACTGCTCTAATGTGCAACCCTGAGACGTGCTGACAACACAGGCCCAGTGCAGAGGAAGGAGCTCAGGATGCCTCTTGCTTGCCTGGGTTATGGGCCAGCAATGATTAGAGGATGCTGCACACAGGGCTTAGCACCTGTGAAACTCTGAGAAAGAAGAGTCCACAAATTTAGGAGAGATCTTCCCAAATGAAAGCAGATGGAGAGCGATGTCCCCCCACTAAGGAAAAGGAAACTATGCTGTGTGTCTGCACTGACATCCCACAACATGCCACAGGGAACGTCGAATTATGTCCTTTGCATCTCTCTCTCTGGACCAATAATTTCTGCTTATTTCAATAAAATACGAGGAGGTGTCATTTAGGGATCTCAGAACCTCCTTATTTTCTTCCTTAGACACTACTTCACATGCAATATCTTTTGGGGGCCCATTCTGAAAGACTTCTGGTATGGTGGAATGTAATTACATGTCCCTCCATTGTGTCCCCAGGCCTCTATAATGGACCATTTAAACCCCCTTTATTAGACAAATTCCATGAATCACAGCAAAAGTCTTGGGTGAGGAAAAGAGCTTCATGGCATCACCCAATTTTCTAGAAGCGATCTTTCTAGGGGATGGGATACAAAGCCCAGCCAAACAGTTTACTTCCTCCCAAGTAGTTGTAAGTGAGGAAACATAAAAGGAATGTTATTAATGCTCAGTAATATTAAGAGTATAAGGGGGCTTCCCTGGTGGCGCAGTGGTTGAGAGTCCCCCTGCCGATGCAGGGGACACAGGTTCGTGCCCCGGGTCTGGGAAGATCCCACATGCCGCGGAGCGGCTGGGCCCGTGAGCCATGGCCGCTGAGCCTGCGCGTCCGGAGCCTGTGCTCCACAACGGGAGAGGCCACAACAGTGAGAGGCCCGCGTACCGCAAATAAAAAAATAAATTAATTAAATTAAATTTTAAAAAGGGTATAATGGAATGGCAATAACACCAATCTGAATTATGTACCACGTTTCACTGGAGACATTCACCCTGACTAATCAGCATCATCTGTTCTTTGTTGGCCAGGGACACAAAGAAACAGCATGCAAAATTCCAAGGGCTTGCCCAAGATCACAGTAACTCAGAAGCAAGCCTGAGGTTGAATCACTGTCCTGATGTGCACAAAATATGTGCCCCTCTTTCTGTTCTCGGTATGCATGAAAAGCTCCTTCTCATTCCCTCCTAGTTTCCTTGGGCTCCTAGTCCGCTTCACTGAGAGTTCCAGGAGAAACTGCTGGAACAATATGTGCCCAAGTGGACAGTGGGTCATACTGCCAAAGGAGCTAATATGAGAACTTAGAGCCATAAACAAAGCATCCTTTTGTGGCACCAGCAAGTCATCCCTTTGATCTCCAGTCCTGCCAAACCCCTTTATGATGCTATCACCTTTTAAAAAGCACCCATCTAAACATCTTACAGTTCACTACTAGACAGGGAGGGAAAGGAGAGGCAGGGATTATTACATAAGCGCTGTTAAAACTACTTATGTATAACAATCAATAACTGATTCTTAGTTCAAATGAATTAAAATCAAATAACTTAAAAGGCTGTAGAAACTGTAGAAAGAACACAAATAACTAAAGTATGTTATAGGTTTGAAATGCTAATTGAAATAAAACTTGCTAATCAATTGCTTCTTTTTGATTTTTTTCCTTTTGCCCTCACTTAATTACAGAAAGGACCATAAGTGCACCAGCAGAAATTGCAAATCATGCTTCCACAAAGGATGAGGAGTGAAATTAAATACCAACCATTACTACAGTTTTCTTAATAATGTTGAGGCTTAAGAATGAAGACCTTGGATTAGGGCCTGGAGAAGTGATTCAGCAAGTCCCTTACATAGCTGAGCCATGACTGACATTAGAGAGTCTGACTTTCAAAAGTTCAGTACTTTTGAATAGTATCTAAAAGAATGATATTTATGAAACTGCTTTTTTGCATTCTGGATAAGAAAGATACAAGCCAGGAAACAATACCATTTTAATTAAAGCTGGTGTGTATGACGAGAAATACTGAATGGCAACCTGCACACTGCCTTCAAGAGAATGACACATGAGGTGAGAATAGACAATAACATGAATTATCAGGGTTGAAAAGCAGAGATTGACATGGAAGACTGAACAAACACAAAGGCTCTAGTGAATGCTAAAGAAGTTTGCTTTAAAGCTTTCCTCTTTTAGTTCAATCTACGTCACTTTGACTTTCCTTAAAGTTGTGTGGGAGAAGAGAAATGAAATTTTGCAAAGAAAACTGCTCAAGAAATATGTAGAGAAAAAACTCTAAAGGTAAAATTTTTCTGAGGACTCTTTCTTGGTCCCAGATCTGATGTAACAAATATCTACTCAGCTCTTCTATGCAGGGAAGAATAAAACTCCCCTTCAAGTGACAGAGGACCAGTTAATGCAACATGAAAACTTGATTTAAAATTCAACAAGGATTCTAACTTGCCTTTCCTACCTGAGATATACATTTAAGAAAAGCAATGAAGATGTTGTTTAGGAAACACAGAATCCAAAGGAGCATTATTCACCTACTGCATCACCCTCAATTCTGGGCTGAAATGAAACAGAAGATTGGGGATTCTTTTGAATACGTAGTTCACTGAAAACGGAAAGAAGGAAAAAAGGACACTCACTGAAAGTCTAACCATCCACTTTTAAAAGTCTTGTTGGCATCAGCCATTTATGTTATAACAAAAGAGTTGACATAAATCCTTAGAGGGTTAATCTTAGATGAGAATTCTGAAGTGCTAAAAATTCAACAGTTCTGAGAAACAAGAGATTTCCAATCTTGGTCTAAAAACTCTTGAACTTCCATTCTTTTCCCCTGCTATGGGAAATTTTGGGTAACAAATTATAGTGAACATCTAGTATCAGCAGTTGTTATTGAAGTCCCAAGGTCTTCACCCTGATTCCCTTTCTTTTAAAGAGGCAGTGCGGGCCATTTAACCAATTACTTCAGTGTAGGCTTATCTCAGCCAGAAGAAAGCTCACACAGTCCGAGGGATGGGATATTCCCAACTACCCTTATATGATCAACATTCTCACCATCATCACAAATGATCTTTCTCATTATGGTCAAATCCCAGCAACAGGGTAAGTTCAGCAACTTAACCACTGTAATTTGAGTCCCATAAGGGGCAGGAGACATGTTTTATTCATTCTTATATTTCTAGCACCCAATACAGTGTCATCACAGTTTGCAATCAATAAAAACATTGGCTGTAATAAAATGTTACCGTGTAAAATGTCCGAGTCATCTTCAACAAAATCAATGTCTCTCAAGTCCCATTCTGCATAATTGTCAAACTCCTGTTTGGGAAAAAAAATTCCCATCTAAAATCCACCAGCTTTGAGTAATGCCTTTACAGGAGCCATGCTTTAGAAGCAAATGGCACTTGCTAAAAAGTACTGAATGGAGTACAAGGCCAGGACAACTGCCGTAAGTAAATAAGTCATGGGAAAAAACTGAGAGGCTTTCAGGCAGCAGTGACAGCAAAAAATGAGAAAGTTATGAGTCCAGGAATAAAGCCAAACGTATTGTTCTAAAAACTAAAAGTAGTCAGTTCATGAAATCTAACTCCTACTAGCCCTTCGAGTATTGGGTTGGCCAAAAAGTTCGTTCGGGTTTTTCCGTAACACAAAAAACCCAAACGAACTTTTTGGCCTAACCAATATTTAGGTAAGAAAATTGTCTGCATTAATTCATCTACCTTTTTACCACCATCTCGAGCTCTATTTATCCCATAATATTGCTTACATAGCTCAATGGGTAGATTTGTTCATGTTCTATTCAATGACTACAGTCTGAAGGGGTAGTGTCTCTGAGGTAGCTCTACAATAGCAGCTGCCATGAACAAAATGCTGACCTGGGTGTGGCTAGCAAAATTGTTTGTAGTTTGCTAAACCTTAAATACCTCCAAGAGTACTATAATTGCAGATTAGGTGATAAATCAGGAGACTGGTGACTACATTCACATGGCTTTTAACTCCATGGCTGAATGAAGAACATGTAGTTTTTACACACATTCATCATTCTTTATAAACTTGTGAATATAGTACAGAGGTCAGCAAACTACAGCCTATAGCCCAAATTCAGCCCACTGCCTATTTTTGTAAATAGTTTTACTGGAGCACAGGCATGCTCATTTGTTTACTATTATCTATGCTGCTTTTGCATAATAATGGCAAAGTTTAGTTCCAACAGAGAATTTATGGTCTACTAAATCTAAAATATTTACTATCTGGACCTTAATAGAAAGTTTGCCAACCCCCTGATATAGTACAACCTCAAAACCCCCTAGATGTGGAATGAAACTTTAAGAAATAGGTTTGGGGGCTTCCCTGGTGGCGCAGTGATTAAGAATCTGTCTGCCAATGCAGGGGACACGGGTTCAAGCCCTGGTCTGGGAAGATCCCACATGCTGCGGAGCAACTAAGCCTATGCACCACAACTACTGAGCCCGTGTGCCACAACTACTGAAGCCCAGGCGCCCAGAGCCCGTGCTCCGTAACAGGAGAAGCCGCTGCAATGAGAAGCCCACGCACCGCAACGAAGAGTAGCCCCCGCTCCCACCAACTAGAGAAAGCCCGCGTGCAGCAATGAAGACCCAACGCAGCCAAAAATATAAATAAATAAAATAAATTAATTTTTTTAAAAAATGAAATAAGTTTTTGCTCTGAAGAACTTTTATCTTTCTAAAAGAAATATTTACAAGTGAGAAAAAGGCACTCAAATGGAGAAAATGTGGCTCGACAAGTTACAGTGCTATGAAAATCTCTTTTTAGTGGTATGGAACCTATAGGTAAGAGATATAGCCTCATCCTAAACAAAAACAAGTTTCTCTTACCTCAATGAAATCTGCTCGAGCTGGCATGTATCCTGCCATGTCCCGAGAAAGCAAGGAGTCAAAGGTAGGTCGGGGAGGGTCATCTGTAGCTGAAAGAATTTAGTTTTTCTTAGTTACTTAACAAAATACTGGCATAAAAAAGTGACACAAAGAAAGTCCTCATTTAGATTCTGAAATATTTTTGTTTGGAGAAAGACAGCATCTGAGAGGATAAATAAAACGCAAGAGATTTTTATAAAGAAAAAGTAAAAAAAGATAAAGTATTAATGGAAACAAATTAATTTCTTGAAAAGGAAACTAAGACTTAGGGAATCCTCTAAGTAAATACAGAAATTCCCTCTTATTTTTGCTTTCCTAATATGAAAGAAAATCAAGGATCTTTTCTTCAGTATTACAGAACTTAAGTATTTACCCTGTCTGCTTCAGCTCCCTTACTCCTTTGGACCAATCTCAATTTACAAATCCCATCCAACTGACAGGCAAAAAACCCCACTGGATTTGGAGTAAGCCAGAATTGAGTCCAGGCTCTACTGTAATATCCACTAGTCCCATGACGTTGTACAAATTATTTAACCTTTCTGAATCTCAGTTTCCTTGTGTGCAAAACAAAAGCACTTGCTCTGCCTGTCTCACTGGGCTGCCATGAGGAAGAAATGGTCTAAGGCATTTGAAAACAAAGTGCTAACATCCAAAGGGCTATTCAAATAGGAGGTATCATCAGGTTTTGAGTTAATCACTTATGAAACTGTTTCCAGAGAGTATGAGGAAAGAGTGGGGAAAGAAAAACATTCATATTTCATTACTCGTGCTCTGGGAGTCATTCAGAAAAGATGTCCATTCATAATTCATCATGGGTTTGGTTATGTTTTATTAGAAGACCCATGAGTCCCTAAGTCACATGAGATTTTAAAAAAAGAAGACGAAAAGTTCGCTATTATTACCACAACCAAGTGAACAAAAATAACAAATTGCTTCTTGGACTTAACACTGAGATGATTAATTATAATAAGCTAAATACTGAACTCTCTTACTGATATAGGGAGGTACTTACAGTGAAATGGAATGGCTGTGTCAGCAGTTTTTGCCTCCTCTGCTTGCTTCAGGTTTAGCAGGGTGGATGCAAATAGAGGGTTATTGATGAAATGCTTCATGTAGTGCTTCTCACACTCCTCCTTGGTCTTGGTGCACATTTGATTGGCTACATCCTGCCTAGAGTATGGAAAAAGAGAGAAGGAAGTAGTGCTTTCATTTATACATAATGGTCAAAGCATGGTTTGTTCTTTCCATATTTTAAGTCCTACCTATATAATGTCTGGAACTTGACATCTCCAAACTGATATCATGGAGCTATCAGCAGAACATTGGGACAAATATAAACATAGTACTGGTGCAATCTGATGTTCCAAATCCTGCTATTCCGAGATACGGAAACAATATTTTAAAAGTCCTTTCCTGGGGCTTCCCTGGTGGCGCAGTGGTTGAGAGTCCACCTGCCGATGCAGGGGACACGGGTTCGTGCCCCGGTCTGGGAAGATCCCACATGCCGCTGAGCGGCTGGGCCCATGAGCCATGGCCGCTGAGCCTGCGCGTCCGGAGCCTGTGCTCCGCGATGGGAGAGGCCACAACAGTGAGAGGCCCGCATACCACACACACACACACACAAAAAAGTCCTTTCCTGGACTTCCCTGGTGGTCCAGTGGTTAAGACTCTGCCCTTCCAATGCAGGGGGTGCGGGTTTGATCCCTGATCAGGAAATGGAGATACCACATGCCATACGGCATGGCCAAAAAAATAAAAAGCCCTTTCCTTTCTATCAAAAGAAAGGAAGACCACTAGAAAATATGTAAGCTAGGCTCCACCAAAAGAATTGCTATAAATAATGATAAGCCACTTCAGAACATTCAAAAATGTACATAAGAGTAGTTTTATATTCACATGTTTTATAGTTTACAAAACACTTCACATGAACAAACATTTCTTTACTAGAGCTCTCATGACAGACCAAGCTCTCAGCTGGAAATATTCACAACATAATTTAAATAAATCCTAGTATTAACTGTGTAGTGTATTTACTATCTCAATTTCACAGATGAAAAAATGAGGCCCAAAGAGATTAAGAAACTTGCTTAAGAACACAAAGCACATAAGTGACAAAGCCACTTAATTTTTACTTAAGACCCCTGACTCCTGGCCCAGATGATGGAAAGGTATAGGTGAAATCTCTCCAAGTCTGCTCTCAACTTCTCTCTTCCACAGTACTTCACCTGTCCTTCTCCTAAGGCATTACTATGCTCTGCTTTGTGTACTTCAATCATCTGTACATATATTGTGATTCCCCTACTAGACTCTAAGCTTCTTGAGGTCAGGATACATGTCATAATTCTTGGCTCTAGCATCCTCACCACCAAGCTTAGTGTCTTACCCACAGCGGATAGAGAAATAATGGTCTTTTTGTGGTCTTTGTTGAGAGGGAAGGGGGACAAAGAGGATTAGCCTATTTTAGACAGTTAGAATGGTAGGCAAAAAGTGAAAAACTAGGCCAAAGATGACTAGCAAGCGAATGATCACTTTTTCTATCTTCTTTGGTATTCCCACAGTAAACAGTATTTTATGATACTTAATAAATGTTGAATGAATGGATACAAGCAAAATGTGAACTGAACTCAACTCTCCTTCTTCAAGGCCCTGGACGTAAGGGAGGCAGCACAGTATATTCTATTAACATCAGGATAGATTATATACACTAGGAAGTCAGGACAAGGAAGAGCTAGTTAGGGGCCCTTCACGAATAAACTACGTGGTCATAAGAAGTCATTTTAACTCCCTAAGCTTCAGATTCTTCATGAACAAAGTATATTTAAAAATGCCTCTGCTATCTAGTTCACAAAATGAAATCATAGGTGTGAAAGTACTCCCAAAAGGTAAAAATGAAAGTGGTGGTATCATTAGTAAGCAGTGTCGCCTCACATGGCAACAGCCATGAGTGCTATTCAGTTCTTGCAGGTATCTACAAGCTAAAAACAGGGAATGAGGATAGGCAGTCTGTCAAATTTGAATCTCAGGTAAGCCATGGCTGTCTAAAGTCTGACTCACTTAAATGACGAGGGCATCTACAGCCGAGAAAAATTCAGAAATCAGAAAGGAGCAATAACTAATAAGTCTAAACTTCCCCACTATTCAGAAAGGAATAACCAACCTTCCTTGTGTGGATATGTCCAAAGCAGCCTTTTAGAGCTGTCCAGTCATGGACCACTAAACATCTCATAGCCCTGTGAGGCATTTAGGCCTTGGAAAATAATGTGCAGAGGGGAAGAGGACTTGTCTCTAAGTCACGCGTCAATAGAAAAGCAACATATGGCCCCCAAACTCCTTTTTCTAAGGCTCCTCCTTTTACCCTCAACAGCACCTTCTTTCTGGAGCCCACTAGCACAGGAGAACCTTACTCCCAAGCTCTTACCAATTTCCAAAGCCACAGTCCATCACAGCTTCTAAAAGGGCCATTTCTTCTTGAGCAGTCCAGCTGGGGTCAAGGACAGGAAAATCTGAGGTCTAAGGAAGAAAAAGTCTGGCCTAAGAACACACACAGAAATGGAACCCGGCAACCCCAAATATAATCCTAATTATAGTCAAATGGCTGTCATTCTCATGGTATTGAGAGATGCCTAAAGTACATTCTTATTAGCTGTCCACATCCCCCCACCTCTACTTCCACCATTAGCTACAAGAGTCTACAATAAATACTATCAACCATAAATGCCACTGTAACTCAGGCAGAAATATATGTTTTTTAAACTTAGCAAAAAGGTAAAGATAAGTATTATAGTATGTTCCCATTTAGCTAAGAAACACAGGAATACAAATATGTATATTTCTATCATTTAAAATGCAAGAATAAACCATATATTAAAACCAAGGTTACCTATGGGGGAGGGAGGGAGGAAATAGGGTGAAAAGGACAAGGATAGAAGCTGGACCTCTCTAAATATTCCTTGTTTGTAGACTTGACTTTGAAAACATAAATACTGTACATTAACTATTAGATTTTAAAATCATAAGAATCAAAAGCAAAATGTAACAAATAAACCCATGAATTAATTTTAAGGCATAATCACACAGGAAGAAACAATCCCAAGTGACTTTATTTTTTATTTATTTATTTATTTTTTTTGGTGGTACGCGGGCCTCTCACTGTTGTGGCCTCTCCCGTTGCGGAGCACCGGCCGCGGACGCACAGGCTCAGTGGCCATGGCTCATGGGCCCAGCCGCTCCGCGGCATGTGGGATCTTCCCGGACCGGGGCATGAACCCATGTTTCCTACATTGGCAGGCAGACTCTCAACCACTGCGCCACCAGGGAAGCCCCCAAGTGACTTTAAAACACAGTAACTTGACTATATATTTCTAGTAGAATATACCTTAAGAGTAAAAGGAACTGCCAAAAAAATCTTAAACTGTTTTCAAGTAGTGTTGGTACAGTTATTCTGAGATTATTATATGTTGATATGCTGTGGGGTAAAGCAAATAAGTAACTGTACTGGTGTCGCTGCGCAGTGGGACTTGGAGCTTGGGGAAAAAAAAGAGATGTAAGATCTATGAGGCTATGTAAAACCGTGTAGTCTTGTTATTTGAATTGAAAGTTTTAGTATGGGGACTTCCCTGGTGGCGCAGTGGTTAAGAATCCACCTGCCAATGCAGGGGACATGGGTTCGAGCCCTGGTCCGGGAAGATCCCACATGCTGCAGAGCAACTAAGCCTGTGCGTCACAACTACTGAGCCCGTGCTCTAGAGCCCGCGAGCCACAACTACTGAGCCTGCGTGCCACAACTGCTGAAGCCCGTGTGCCTAGAGCCCACGCTCCACATCAAGAGAAGCCACCGCAATGAGAAACCTGGGAACCGCAACGAAGAATAGTCCACACTCGCTGTAGCTAGAGAAGCCTGCGCGCAGCAACGAAGACCCAACGCAGCCAAAAAAATAAAATAAAATAAATTAATAAAATTTAAAAACAAGAAAGTTTTAGTATGAACTCATGATGTTATTTGTCTTAAAATAACAATTTCCTATATAGAGAACTAGTGATTACCAGTGGGGGAGAGGGGGGCACAATACAGAGGTGGAGGAGTGGGAGGTACAAACTACTGGGTTTAAGAGAGGCTACAAGGATGTATTGTACAACACAGGAAACACAGCCAATATTTTGTAATAACTGTAAATGACGTGTCACCTTTAAAAATTGTACAAGAAATTTTTAAAAATTCCTATCACTGTTCAATGAAAAGGTCTAGAAAAAATGACTAACACAGTAGCAATTAACACTTCTAGTACCCAGTATGCAGTCTCTAAATACAATTTCCCACTAAAGGAACCAGGGCTCCTTGAAGAAAAAGGCAATTCCAGGTTTGGGTAGGAAATGTACAAGATGAGACTGGAACATTTCGTTACTCTGGAAAGCAAAGAAACTCTCAAAGACGAAAAGAGTCCTGTCAAAAGGATTCAGAGGTCAACTTGTAGAGGCTCCCACTGACAAAAAATGGAACATTCTGAGCGTTAATAAGAACTGCAAAGGATTACAACACATTAAACATTCTAAATATCTAGAGGATGCCAGGGAACCATCTCATACTTTCAAAACTAGTAAATAATGGAAATAATTTATCCTGCCCTTCTGTACAAACTTTACCTCAGGGTGACAACACAGATAATGAAATTTCTTTTTATAGAATTATTTAATCTCATAAATTAAAAGGAGTGATAGAATTGAAAGATAACTGTATTTTGCAATCCCAGAAGATCTAAACAATGATCATGAATGAATCTGATATAGCCAGTATATATTAACTACTAATTTGTAGGAAACACAGAAGTCAGAGGAACATGTTAATCAGCAAAATCTAGACTGCACTAACATCTATAAGATAAACCCAGATTTTTAAACAATCAAACTATAAGAAACAAGAGAAAGAGTGAGAGAAGGAGGGGAAGGAGAGGGAGAACCCACAGGATAAATATATGAGGCAATCAACTGGAATGTACAGACTATATCTGAATTCCAAATAGCACTGTAAAAGGTAAAAGAAAAATGATGATACCACTACACATTCATGATACCCACTAGAATACTAGGATATCAATGACAATAACAAAACTTGGCAAGCATGTGGAGGAATCAGAACTCTCATACACTGCTAGCTGAGGTGTAAAGTGATACAACCATTTAAGGGAACTTTTTGACAGTTTCTTAAAAGTTAAATAATCATTTATATTATGACCCAGCAATTCCACTCCTAAGTGTTTACCCAAGAAAAACGAAAATATATGTCCATAGAAAGCTTTATACAAAAATGTTCAAAGCAGCTTTATTCGTTTTATTCTTTCTTAAAGTTTTTAAAAATTAATTTATTTATGTATTTATTTTTTGGCTGCATTGGGTCTTCGTTGCTGCGTGGGCTTTCTCTAGTTGCGGCGAGTGGGGGCCACTCTTCGTTGCAGTACGTGGGCTTCTCATCACAGTGGCTTATCTTGTTGCAGAGCAAGGGCTCTAGACACGCAAGCTTCAGTAGCTGTGGCATGTGGGCTTAGTAGTTGTGGCTTGCAGGCTCTAGAGCACAGGCTCAGCAGTTGTGGCGCACAGGCTTAGTTGCTCTGAGGCATGTGGGATCTTCCCGGACCAGGGCTCAAACCCATGTCCCCTGCATTGGCTGGTGGATTCTTAACCACTGCGCCACCAGGGAAGTCCCTAAACCATGAAGTTTTGAGGCAGCTATTAGGGGGCAACAGATAACTGAAACACCATTTTCTGTATTTTAGTATATGCTTGAAATTTACTATAAGTTAAAAAAAAAGTGACACAAGACATCCTCAGATCACACGGGCATTTAGAAATTGTTCTATCTTTTGTTAATGGCAAAAAAAAAATCTGTGATCTGTGAAATTACATTACTAATAAGCAATACATTTTATCTGAGCACGTACTAGGAATATACCTCACATGAGATATTTCGGATACGAGATCCGAAAGAGAAATTTCAGAGTCTATGTCAGTATTAAATTCAAAATAATCACTCAATCTGGAAAGTACCATAAATACAGGTAAATATGACAACTCATAGTTGAAAAGCCTGTTATTTCTAAAAGTGTATTTTAGAATATTAATTAGTCCTCACCAACTTTACTGTGCGATAAACCAGAAAGACTTTCTACACCAAAAAATAAATGGGCATAAGTCAGTTTTTCTAAAAGCTGAATCAATATTATTCAATTTCTGGACCCAATCTTGGCCCTACCAAACCAGAATTTCTAACAGTGAGGCCTAGGAATCTATAATTTTAAGAATCTCCCAGGTGATTCTTATGCACTAAAGTTTAAGAATCACTGGTATAAAGGGTGTGGCTGAAAGAGGTGCCTTGACTTGTTCAAGGTTCTAAGAATTATAAGACAAAAATAGGCAAAGAACTCAGAAATCTTGATTAATGCACCACCCACTACAGCATGAGTAACTTCCAAAAATATAGCACTGTGAGATGGCAAAAGTACTGAAAACCATTTAAAGTTTTCTGAGGCTTCATATGCAAAAAGAAAAAAGGAGAAAAAATCAAGTTTTTAGTGGCTTCATGTGTGGAAAAGCAAAATTTGGTCATCATTCCTACAGAAGGAAAGACTCTTCTTTTCCTTATCTGGGAATACATAAAGACTAGCAGAAAAAAAGAGAATATTAGTAACCTCCAAAAGCTCTACAAAATAAAGGACAGAATTCTGAAATGTGTTTGTATGTGTGTAGAATATGTGAGAAAAGGATGAAGTAAACTGAAAAGTTAGGTGGACTTGGAGTGAAACTTCATGCCGTCAGCATTATGCAGAAGGGATGGTGTCCAGAACAGCTGAAGAGAGCTCATGGTCAGCTTTCCGGCAGTGGATAACTTCAATCTACCCAAACTATACTGAATTATCCTTTAAGGAATTATTTTCACAATTCAAATGAATAAATTTGTATTCTGGTTCTAGGCATTCTTGTGTGAATCTGGGAAGAATAAGCCAACTTTCTGAAGATCTGATAACCCTGGTGAAATGAACTCAAAGCCACAGCCACTTTGACCATACTCTCCCCGAGCCCTTCACTCATTCTGCAATTAACAAAAGGGAAAAAAAATTATTCATATGAAAAAGATGTTCCACATCATATGTTGTCAGAGAAATGCAAGTTAAAACAATAAGATAGCGCTATATACCTATCAGAATGGCCAAAATCCAGAACACTGACAACACCAAATGCTGACGAGGATGTGGAGCAACAGGAACTCTCTTTCATTGCTGGTGGGAATGCAAAATGGTGCAGCCACTTGGGGCAGTTTGACAGTTTCTTACAAAACTAAACATACTCTTACCATGTGATCCAGCAGCCATGTTCCTTGGTATTTACCCAAAGGAGTTGAAAACTTACGTCCATAGAAAAACCTGTACATGGATATTTATAGCTGCTTTATTCTTAATTGTCAAAACTTGGAAGCAACCAAGATGTCCTTCAGTAGGTGGATGAATAAATAAACTGTGGTACATCCAGACAACAGAATATTATTCAGTGCTAAAAAAGAAATGACCTATTAAGCCATGAAAAGACATGGAGGAAATTTAAATACATATTACTTGGTAAAAAAAGCCAATTGGAAAAGGCTACACGCTGTATGATTCCAACTTTATGACATTTTGGACAAGGCAAAACCATGGAGGTTGTAAAAACATCAGTAGTTACCAGAGGCTGGGGGGAGGGACGGATGAACAGGCAGAACACAGAATATTTTTAGGAACATGAAACTACTCTGTATGATACTATAATGGTGGGTACATGTCATTATGTATTTCTACAAACCCATAGAATGTGTATCACCAAGAGTGAACCCTAATGTAAACTATGGACTTTGGGTGATAACGAGGTGTCAATGTAGGTTTGTCAATGATAACATATGTACAATTCTGGTGGGGGATGTTGATAATGGGGGAGGTTATGCATTTGCAGGGGCAGAGAAATTTCTGTGCTTTCCACTCAATTTTGCTGTGAGCCTGTAACTCTCTAAAAAACAAAGTCTAATATTAAAAAATGTATTCCAAATCTTATAATTAGTGAAGAAACTACTTAGAAGACTGAGGGTGTTTAGAAAGAGGCAGGGGAACGCTATACAACTGGCTGCCAAGAACTCGTACTAAGGAGCGTTTCTTTGACTAATTCATTATGGACCAGGATCTGACTCTCAGCATTACAGGCCCAGAAACTCACTTAAATAAGACTTCATAAATAATCAGACTTGGAGATGCTGAGTTACCCTTTCTAAACTTTTAAGAGACTGAAGTAGATATGCTACAGCACTGCAGTATACAGAATTCTAAAGATGTCCCCCAGTGCCCCCAAGATTCCTGTCCCCTGATTATTCAATCAAACACTAACTAGATATTACTGTGAAGGGACTATGCTAATGGGATTAAGGTACTAATCAACTGACTGTAAAATAAGGAGATTATGCTAGTGGGCCCAATATAATCACACAGCCCTTAAAAGTAGAAGAGAGAGGCAGAAGAGTCAGAGAGATTCAGCACAGGAGAGGTCAGAGAGATGCCAAGCATTTCATCAGTAACCCTCAAGGACACCCTGCCATTGCTGGCTTTGAATATTGAGAATGGGGGCCAGGAACCTCTAGAGACTAAGAGTAAGCCCTGGCCAACAACTAATAAGGAAACAGTAGCATCAGTCCTACAACCTCCCGGCAGTGAATTCTGTCAACAACTTGAATGAGAATGGAAGTAGACTGGAAGTGGATTCTCCCGCAGGGTCTCCAGATAAAAACCCAGACAGGTCAACACTTTCATTTCAGCCTTACAGAATCTGGAGCAAACCACTGAGCCTAACGGTCTTCTGACCAACAGATTGTGAGATGATAAATTTGTGTTAAGCTCCTTCATTTTTGGTTAAGTTGTTATGGCAACAAGAGAAAACTAACACATGTATCAAAGGATTAACCTATGACGTGAAATTACTGTCAAGTAGATGCCCAACCAGCATTCCTTCCTGTAAGAAAAACAACATGGGAGGCCAAATGTAAGAAAACTACTTGGTGAACTAGGAGTTAGGCTCTGATAACTGACAAAGGTACTGTATATACACCCATCAAGCATACCAGATATTCACTTTGGTTTACTGAAGTGCCCGTTCCTCTGGCTAGATATTGGAAGGACACTACCAACATCTGCCTCTCATTCCTTCTTTAGAGGTGGCAAACAATCAAATTACAGCCAAGTCTTATTCTGGCCTATAAGTCAGTCTACCTCTTCAAAGTGATTTTGTATATTACTATGTTATTCACCCTACATCCATTTTACAACTTAACTCTCTGAGGGTAACTAACTTCCCCAAAGCTGGGGAGGTGGACTGTCAGATATAAATATCACCACTGCCCACACAAACCACATAAAAATACCATTAGCCAAACACAGCGACAACACATTACATGTTTATCAATGAACTTAGAAAACCACAAACCTCTGATCCTTATATTAGTAAATCTCAAAAAGCACTTCCTTTAAATTCCTTCTAATTTGAACCAAAAAATCTGAGTATATAAAATGATTTTTTGGACTTAAATGCCTTAGAAGATCCATAAAACCCTAAAAAGCTTATTGCGCAATGATTACCTAATCCAGAAGTGGGCGAAAGAAAAGTGAGATACTTGCAGATGAAGAAAAAAAAAGACTAATTCCCAGTATAATACTTGAAAATGAAGGGAAATTCCTACAACTTCATCATTACCATTATTTCGTAAGTATGATCACTTTGATGTTTCTTGTACTCAAATCCTCGAGTGAAACACTGCAAAAGAAAAGAAAACTAAGTTACCAAAAAGCTACATTTTGAAATGCTTTCTTAAAGGATAGAAGATGGCTTGGGGGTATTTTACTCTTGTGATGAGTTTTTAAGAATTCATTTAGTTCTTGTCTGCAGCTACAACAGGAAGGTTAAGTTCATGATCCCAGTCTTTCAACGGCCCTCATAGAGAAAAACAATGATCTGAAAAAAAGACTTTTTCCTAGGACAACTCCTTTTATAAAAGCATAAGCCCTGGAAGCAGACTGCCTAAATTTGAATCCTGGCTCTTAGCTTATTTCAGCAATTCTAAGACATGTATTATTTCATATTTTAAAACTCAGAAATGTGGATTCATCTTATAATAAAAAGTATATTACAACTTCCATCAGCCATTTTTACACTTTAACATTTCTGAAATTGGGATGTTTCTTTTAATCAATAGCATCTTGGATCTGATAAAATATGGTATTTGCTGTGTGACCTTGAGCCAACTATTTAACCTCTCTTTGCCTGAGTTTCCTTTATAATATAGGGATACTAATCATAGTTACTTCCTAGGGTTGCAGTTATTATTTAAAGGTTAATTCATGCAAAGTACTCAAGATAGTGCCTGGCACAGAGTAAGCACTTATCATTAGTATTTTTTTTAAACAATTTTTTAAAAATTTATTTATTTTTGGCTGCGTTGGGTCTTCGTTGCTGCGCACAGGCTTTCTCTAGTTGCGGTGAGCAGGGGCTACTCTTCGTTGCAGTGCACGGGCTTCTCATTGCAGTGGCTTCTCTTGTTGCGGAGCACGGGCTCTAGGTGCATGGGCTTCAGTAGTTGTGGCACGTGGGCTCAGTAGTTGTGGCTAGCGGGCTCTAGAGCACAGGCCCAGTAGTTGTGGCGCACAGGCTTAGTTGCTCTGTGGCATGTGGGATCTTCCAGAACCAGGGCCCAAACCCATGTCCCCTGCATTGGCAGGCGGATTCTTAACCACTGCACCACCAGGGAAGCCCAGCACTTATCATTAGTATTGCTATTACCACCATCATCGACGAAATAGTTTGTTCCCTGGTTTGTCACCTGCCCAAACATCACACCTCAGTAAGACAAAAAACAGTGTCATAGGTTCTATCAAAAGGAATAATCCTCCAATTCTATTTCTTGTAGTCCCAATACTTGAAATTTACTGGTAAAAACAGCATTAGGTTGAGACAGGGAAGTGGAATATTCAACAGTCTATCTCATCCATCCTGCTCTGTTCCCCAATTTTTCACTGGTAAAATGTGTAATTGAATATTGATTGGAAAAAATAGACTTAATAAGGTATGGTCCTTCTGAGCAATTGATAGTCATCTCTGAATTTACTATATCCATAAAACTAGGCAAGCCTCCCCTTAAAGAGTTACCTGTAAGCACAGGAAAAAAGGAGGTGGCCCACATTCAGCACACTTGATATAAGGCTCCATGAGGTAGGAGGAGCAGCCTCGGCAAGGTGGCTTATCAGAGGGATCATCTATAACAAAAAGAAAAATATACTAGCTTCAAAACACCTATGATTATCTTAAATGCAAGACGGTGAAAATCTGCAAATGATTACACAAGGTAGTAAGCTGTGCTGAAAAGTTCAAAGAGACAAGATGAGCTCACTGCAAATAAGGAAAAACAAAAATTATGTTCCTTTTTATTTCAGGGTGGCTTTGTTCCTACCTACAGTGTATCTATCTACTCTTTTAAATAGCATTTAAGTAGATATTGCCCCTGCAGAGAAATTTACAAACACAAGTTTTAACTGGAAGTTTCATAATGCCCACAATTTATTTTCCCAGGGGAAAATAATGTCACATACTTACATAACACATATACAGTTATAGATAAAGCCAACCTGACAAAATGTTAATAACTGCTGGGTCTGGGTAATGGGCAATAATTGCTGTACTGTTCTTTCAACTTTCTATAAGTTTGAAATTTTTCATAATAAAAAGTTGGGAAAGAAAAACCCTTTAAACATGTCTTGGGATGTACTACTTTATATTTGATTTGGGAGTTAAACCCAGGACAGCTCCCTCCCTTTCTCCCACAGTAAGCAGAGAACAGAGCAGACCTTCCTCCAGTTCCAATGACAGTACTGTCTCTGCAATATTAAGGCAAGGAGTACAATCCAAACTCTCTAAAGTCATAAAAATGCAGATATGTGTGTCCCTGGCTGCCCCAAACTCTGCCACTCTTGAGTCAGGGCAACCTAGCAGAGTTGTTCTCTGTGATCAACAGAAGTCTAAGAAAACAGGCTCTGAAGGTAGAGAAGGGATTTAATCTGTTTGGCCTGGGGCAGAATTTCTCACATTCTGCAATAGCATTTTCCTTCCTAAAGTCCAAGAAACACTCTTCAAGGCACCTTTCCCTCCTGTAAGTGGGGATTATTGTTCTTTTCTTTTGCTTCTAAATGAAGACCTGGAGAAAAAAATGACAGAGGAAAGAAAGGTAATCTTTCTGGCAGTAGCTTCAAAATAAACATGTGGAACAGAAACTACCCCACTTCTCCCATTTAAAATTTTGACATGGAAGAACAAAAATTATTTTATATTAAATATCAATTTTTACCAAATTACCTTCTTCCTCACATCCTTTTCTTTTAATGATATGAGCTTGCTTTTCTTTCCACAAACTTTCTTCAACAACAATAACAACAAGAAATTGGCCAATGACTGACCTAAAGAGTTTTTAAACCCTCATGTCAAGAAGTAATTGTTTTTTAGAGAAATGCAAATCAAAACTACAATGAGGTATTACCTCACACCAGTCGGAATGGCCATCATCAAAAAATCTACAAACAATAAATGCTGGAGAGGGTGTGTAGAAAAGGGAACCCTCCTGCACTGTTGGTGGGAATGTAAATTGATACAGCCACTATGGAGAACAGTGTGGAGGTTCCTTAAAAAACTAAAAATAGGCTGGTCCGATGGTAGTGGGTTACCAGAACTTATTAACGTTAGTGTCACTAAAGTTGGTATACAACCCCCCACTGCTAAATTTGACTAGCTAAAAAAAAAAAAAAAAAAAAAACTAAAAATAGAACTACCATATGACCCAGCAATCCCACTACTGGGCACATACACTGAGAAAACCATAATTCAAAAAGAGTCATGGGGCTTCCCTTGGTGGCGCAGTGGTTGAGAGTCCGCCTGCCGATGCAGGGGACACGGGTTCGTGCCCCGGTCCGGGAAGATTCCACATGCCGCGGAGCGGCTGGGCCCGTGAGCCATGGCCGCTGAGCCTGCGCGTCCGGAGCCTGTGCTCTGGAACAGGAGAGGCCACAGCAGTGAGAGGCCCGTGTACCGCAAAAAAAAAAAAAAAAAAAAAAAAAGAGTCATGTACCACAATGTTCACTGCAGCCCTCCTTACAATAGCCAGGGCATGGGAGCAACCTAAGTGTCCATCATCGGATGAATGGATAAAGATGTGGCACATATATACAATGGAATATTACTCAGCCATAAAAAGAAACGGAAGTGAGTTATTTGTAGTGAGGTGGATGGACCTAGAGTCTGTCATACAGAGTGAACTAAGTCAGAAAGAGAAAAATACCGTATGCTAACACACATAGAATCTGAAAAAAAAAAAAAAGGTTCTGAAGAAACTAGGGGTAGGACAGGAATAAAGACGCAGATGTAGAGGATGGACTTGAGGACACAGGGAGGAGGAAGGGGGTAAGGTGGGACGAAGGGAGAGAGTAACGTGGACATATATACACTACCAAACACTACCAAATGTAAAATAGCTATCTAGTGGGAAGCAGGTGCTTAGCACAGGGAGATCAGCTTGGTGCTTTGTAACCACCTAGAGGGGTGGGATAGGGAGGATGGGAGGGAGACACAAGAAGGAGGAGATATGGGGATATATGTGTATGTATAGCTGATTCACTTTGTTATAAAGCAGAAACTAACACACCACTGTAAAGCAATTATACTCCAATAAAGATGTTAAAAAGATATATTTTATAAAAATCCAATTTATAGTTTCAAAAATTTTAGACAATGAAAAGTATAAAGTATAAGTCATCCACTATTAACATTCTGATTTCCAGCCCTTCTTCTACGTACATGCTGTGTATATTTTAACAGAAGTGGGATACCACAGATTTTATAGCCTGTTTTTTTACTTGATAATATATTGTCAACATCTTTCATGATGGTACACATAGATCTTCCTCACTCTTTTTTTTTTTTTTGCAGTATGCAGGTCTCTCACTGTTGTGGCCTTTCCCGTTGCGGAGCACAGGCTCCGGACACGCAGGCCCAGTGGCCACAGCTCACGGGCCCAGCCGCTCTGTGGCATGTGGGATCTTCCCGGACCGGGGCACGAACCCGTGTCCCCGGCATTGGCAGGCGGACTCTCAACCACTGTGCCACCAGGGAAGCCCTTCCTCATTCTTTTTAATGGATGAATAATAGTCCATTATATCTATTTAATCTAACCTAATGGTTTTCAACTGCCTCCTAGGAAGGCATTATGGAAATCTGAGGAGATGCTTTTTTGCTGCCACAATGACTAGGGAGCACTCCTGGCACTTAGCAGGCTGGGATCAGGGATGCTAGATATCCTTCAACACTCAAGATATTCCTACACAACAAAGAACTGGCCAGTCTCCTGCACACCTTTCAAATGTCCCACCAGACGTTCAAGTAGGTGAAAACTTACTCATAATTACATGACCTGGAACATAATTCCGTACTAAATAAAACAAAATGTTTTTGACAGTTTTAACATGTATTGAATTTTCCAGGAAGGCAACTGCATTACATCAAGAGGAGATTCTACCTTGTTTTGTTCAGAACTTTACTAAGAGTTATTCAAGCTTGTGGTATTTGAGTCACCAATACAACACAGGTGAATCACTGTGCATTTGTAGTTGTAATATGCACAGTGATTTGACTTATGGTTACAAGCATCTGACTAAAGGCATTATGTTTTCCACTGTAATGTCTAAACATATTGATACATATTATTATAAATTATATTATTTATTACAAATTACTTTTATTTATCTTTTATAGTATAGTTAGGGCATTATTATTTTAAAAAATTAATGAATTAATTTATTTATTTTTGGCTGTGTTGGGTCTTCATTGCTGCGCACAGGCTTTCTCTCATTTTGGCAAGTGGGGGCTACTCTTCATTGTGGTGCGCGGGTTTGTCATTGAGATGGCATCTCTTGTTGCGGAGCACAGGCTCTAGGCGCTTGGGCTTCAGTGGTTGTGGCTTGCGGGCTTACAGCACAGGCTCAGTAGTTGTGGCACACGGGCTTAGTTGCTCCATGGCATGTGAGATCTTCCCGAACAGGGACTGAACACGTGTCTCCTGCATTCGCAGGCAGATTTCTTAACCACTGTGCCACCAGGGAAGTCCTAGGGCATTATTTTTACTTCTTTGAAATCATGGGCATAGATATGTTATATTATCTATGTATTTCATTTCCAAATAGTAAAAGGGGATCTAAAAACATTATAAAAAGAAATCACTGGGTCTCATAAGATTGAGAACCACTAATCTAACCAGTTTCCTATTGGTGGATATTTAAGTTGTTTCCAATTTTTCACTATTATAAAAAATGCTGAGATCAACGTTCCTGTACACATAACAGTTCACATTTTGTCCCTCAGGATTTCTATTTTCCTAAAACTAGAACTGTTGAGTGTACAGAGGGTTTCTGATACACAGAGCCAAAATGCCCTTTACAAAGGATTCCAGAGCTTTTCTGTAACCTAGGGGGAGGGAAAGACTTTTTACCATCATTCAAACTTCAGAGGCAATAAAAGAGTAATAAATTTAACAAAACAAACCAAAAGCTCTTTTTTGGCAAAAAACACCACAAGCAAAGTTAAAAAAGCAAATAAACTAGAAGAAAGCACTTGTAAACATATCATAGATAAAGGGCTAACATCTTTAATATAGAAAGAACTTTTAAAAATTGAGAGGAAAATAAAAGACCAAAAATCCTACTGTGAAAGTCATGAAGAAATAATGAGGAAAAAAAGAGAGAGATAAAATGGACCTTAAACATGAAAAGACATTCAACTTCACTCATAATAAGAGAAATCTACACTGAGATATAAGTTCTTACCCATCAGATTGGCAAAAATTCAAAAACTTTCTTAAGAAGACTGTGGGGAAATAGGCATCCTCATATATTGCTGATGGGAATGCAAAATGGCAAAACTTCTATAGAAGGGAATTTAGCAGTATCTAAATAAATGCATCCATTTATCTTTGGACCTAGAAATCCCACTTCTAGGAATTTATCCTGAATATACACCTCCAACAATATAAGGTTATGCATTAGAACATTATTTATAACTGCAAAATACTACTTTGATGTCCAAGCACTGGACAGTAGTTGAACAAACTATGGTACATTCACATAATGGAGTACTATGCAACTATAAAAAAAATAACAATGTCTATAAAGTAGCATCGTATTTCCAGGAGGTACTATGAAGTGAAAAAAACAAGGTGCAAAAGAGCATACATAGTATGCTACCTTTTCAGGAAAAAATTAGGGAAAACAAAAGCAAAAACATATACACGTCTGTCTGTCTTTGCAAAAAGAAATAAAGGACAGATAAACGAGAAAACAATGAAGTTGGATAGCTATGAAGGGTTGGAGGAGGGGGAATGGAACGGAGTGGAAGAGACCTAGGAAGGAGCAACAATTCTCCAAATATACCTTTTTGCATAGCTTTGACTTTTGGAAGCATACTTATGTTCTACAAATCAGAAAATTAAACCACTAAATATGGTAAGGGAAAACTGAAAGCAGAACAAACAGATGAACCCAAAAGTATTTCAGAGCAATACCACAGCCACAATGAGGAGGGGGAAAAAAAGAACCAATCCAAGTAACTTATGAACATTTAACAACAGACCTTCGGTCTTGGGTGATGCAGAGAACTGCAAACAAATCCCAAACTTGTTGAAGTGGGTCTGTGTTATGTAGTGGTATGCACAGAGCAATTCTGAAATAACTCTGGATGTATTAAAAGACTGAGTAAATGAATAATCGTGCTAATGCTGGGAGCCAGGGTTTTCACTGAGGAAAGGACACACAAACAAGGAACGTGGTGGGGGTGGGGAGACAAGAACAGAGCCTAGGAAGGTGAACTGGAGGTTATCAGTGTGAACTCATGATTTCTAAGAAAGTACATCTATGGATATATGCATGTATATGCAACTATGTACATATACTGGTATATATGTACGTAGCGTACACCTACCACGTATTTCCCAGCGCTGTGGGCCAAAAAGGTCCAGATGCCAAGATATTCTAGTAGCAATAAGCAATGGCCATATCTTGGTCTCTAATGTCATTCCTTTCTAAAAGGATCAAAGGCTCCTCAGAGAAGTGGCTGATTCTAGAGCTGGGGCATGGGAGGTAGAAGATGCACCTCGAACATGTAGCCATGCCAGAAAGTAAGGAGATGCTCAAAAAAGCGATGGGGCATGTCACAAGGTTGCAAGAGCCATTTTGAAGGGGCTCACAGTGGTCAAATTAGGACAATCTGAGAACCAAAGTAAGTATGATAATGAATTATAAACCACTGAAAATAAGGGAATTCATGTGTGCATACTTAAAATAAATAAGTGAAACAGGAGGTCTCTTGATTATAGTAGAATGCTAAGTGCTAACTAGTAAATATGGAGAGAGTGCTGGATGCGGGGGAAAAAATCATTTTGCGACCATCGTAGTAAAGACTGGATCAGGCAAAAATCATCAATGGATGCTAACTAGGGAGAAATTCTGATGAGGAACAGGATACTTTATGGTCTGAAAGTGTCTCCTTATGGGTTGCTTATTAGATGCAAGAGAAAAAATAGACATTAAACAATGAAGAACTCAAACGCACACCTTGACTGGGTTTTCAAAATTAACATCACTAATGAGGAACAGAGCAAGACCAGACAAACCCAAAATGAGACACCTCTAGTTTTAAAAAGGAGAGAACGGGGCTGTATTCTTCAAAAGTGTCAGTCACTAAAGACAAAGGCTGTGGACATGTTTCAGTTTAAAGGAGGCTAAAGAGACACAGCAACTTAATTCAAGACCTGAACCCTGACTGTATCCCGTATAGGAAGGAAAAAAAACATCGTCAAGGACATTATTGAGTCAGCTGACAAAACTGGAATACAGACGGCAGGTTAGATAAAAGTATTTTATCAGTGTTATACTTACTAAAGTTGGCAACTCTACTGAGGCTAGAATGTACTGAAGTTAGAAGAAAATATCCCTAGTCTCAGGAAAAAAACACTAAAGTACTTAGGGGCCATGATATATGTCCCTAAGCCCTCAAATGATTCTGAAAAAACAATATGGAGTATGTATATCTACTTATAAATACATATATATGTAAATAAATATGTATATTTATAGATAGAGAACTATGAAAATAGAGTAAAAGGTTTACAAAAGGTGTATGGATATTCTCTGTACTATTCTTATTCTTCCAACTTTCCTGTAAGTTTGAAATTATTTCCAAATAAAATTTTTAAAGTTTAGGTTAAAAATATTAAAAAATATATTTAAAAAAATTTTTAAATTATTTTGAAAAGGGGGGAGAGAGTAGTTTCAGTTTACACTCCCAGCATGGGGATAATTCATTTAGGCTCTTTCTCTGTGTGAAAAATGAAAGATCTGAACTAGATGTATTAGAAGACTCAATTCTGTTCTAAATATATATAGGGAGTCTGATGAGAGAGTAAATTAGAGCCCCTTTAAGAAACTGCTGAGGGACTTCCCTGGTGGTCCAGTGGGTAAGACTTGGCGCTCCCAATGCAGGGGGCCTGGGTTCAATCCCTGGTCAGGGAACTAGATCCCGCATGCAAGCCACAACTAAGAGTCCACGTCCCGCAACTAAAAGGTCCTGCGTGCTGCAACTAAGACCTGGCGCAGCCAAAAGCAAAATAACTAAATGGAAGGAAGGAAGGGAGGGAGGGAGGGAGGGAGGGAGGGAGGGAGGGAGGGAGGGAGGGAGGGAGGGAGGAAGAAAGAAACTGCTGAGGAGGATACACCCCAAAAGTGACTCTCTGATTCTTCTCATTGGGACACTACTAACATCTAACAATGCATTTCTATTTCTGCCAAATCTCTTATCTTCAGAAGAAAAGAAAAAGTGTATTTTTTCCTCCATAGTTGTGGCTGCCTGGATTTACTTCACATGTACGCCATAAATCTCTGCACTGTTACTGTACTATAGTTTACTCTTAGAATACAAGTGCCAAAAAAGCAGGGGCAGGAGCATTTCCTTTATTCTACCACTGACTTTATTTCTTACCAACGTGCCTGAAATATGTTATTGATTCTAAAGAGAAATTCAACTGCTTTTTTAAGTCAAACTACGGGTTAATCATATTATGCATGGTCCACCTGAGCTTAATTTTCTTATAAGACCTTGATTGTCATGTGCTCAGTTTTGTATCATGTGTTCAGTAGTAGTGGTTGATTTTATTTTGATTTGATACTCATTCCTTTAGGATCAGATTCACATGGCTTCATCTTCAAAGTGCTTATTTTTCTTTGATCAACTTCCACTTCATTTGCTATTAATATTCACCTGGGACTTGTTCTCATGGTACTTACTGCTAAAGGAACTCAAACGGTCCATTCCCCAGTTGGCAAAGACTGCTGCTTTGATCTTCCTCAATGTAGGGCTCCTTCAAGGAGATTTCAGAACTGGCCAACACAGACACCAAAGCTGACAACCCCCCTATAAACAAACAAAAGTGGCACATGGATGAGGAAATACTTTAAAGGGACAAGATAAAGAGAACATAATGCAACTTACTCAGCTGTACCACATCCTAGCTTTGTAAGGCTAAGCAGATTAGTTTCTCTCTATAAGCTTGTCCCTCCTCTGTAAAATGGGTATGATATAATCATATCTACCATCTAGAGTTGTTGAAGATTAAATATCAAAATCCACATAGATAATGCACCATAGTGCCTGGCCCACAGTAAGCCCTCTACAAAGGCTACATATCTCTAATAAACAACAACTGATTTTCTCTGTCAGGCCTCACTTTTCTCCTTAGCCCTCCTTCCTTTGGGAAACTGACTCTCCCACATTTCATATGGCTTTCGTGGGGTTGCAAATCCCAATACTCCATCCCCCAGCTGCACAGCAGCTAAAGCAACCAGATCTGTTCTTACCGAAAGCTGAATCTTGAGTAAGGTATCCAAGGACAGAGGGCAAATTAGAGCTCATTCACTAGCCAAAGAATCTGGTCCAAGAGATCCCCATCCCCAAGGGCAGCCCAATGGTTTAGGTTTGTTTGTTTCTTTCTTTCTCATTTCTCCATCTTTCCAGTAATACTTTAATCTGAATGAACGTCTATTACTAGAAAACTAAGGAATCCTATTACAACGTACATTTTGTTCACTAATTTATTCTTTGAACAGCTATTTAATAGGTATGTACTATATACAAAGTTATCCTTTTGAAGACATAAATGAACTCGTATTTCACACTAAGCCATGAAAACATCCCCCCTCCCTCTATACTCCCATATCTTTTTTTTTTTTTTTTTTTTTGCGGTACGCGGGCCTCTCTCTGTTGTGGCCTCTCCCGTTGCGGAGCACAGGCTCCGGACGCGCAGGCTCAGCGGCCATGGCTCACGGGCCCAGCCGCTCTGCAGCATGTGGAATCCTCCCGGACCGGGGCACGAACCCGTGTCCCCTGCATCGGCAGGCGGACTCTCAACCACTGCGCCACCAGGGAAGCCCCATATCTTTTTATCTATCTCTTTTTTTGGCATTTCTCACATTCTACTTTGTGAGAATCACTTCTTAATGCATATTTTCCCCATTTCTAGACTAAATGAAAGCAGGAACTACATCAAATACAAATTTGTATGTCTTAAAGTACCAAGCACAGTGCCAAGAAGAAAGAACTCAATAAACACAAATGTAATGGATAAAGAAATGTTAATTCTACAAAAAGGTTAGTTCATCTTTAGTTCTCCTGCAGTGACTTCTTTTACCTGATAGTTTTAGCTTGGAGAATAAATCATCGTTAACTGTATGGGACACTCACATAAAACTGTCAATGAACTTGTCTTTTCCAGGGTGAACTGGAGTGGTTATCCCTCTGCTCTGGTCCCAGGAAAATGAGTTTGAAGAAAAGTGCGCTTAGTAAGGGGTACTATGCACTCAATAATGAAATAATGGCCATTTACTGAATATTTCTCATATGCCAGGTACTGTGGTATCCCTGTATGTGGATTGTCTCTGAATCCTTACAACCTTCTGAGACACGCTGCTTTTTCAAGAAGGGAAAGGAACCTCTGAAAGACTGTCACTTGCACAATGTCTTACAGTTAGTGAACAGCAGCGTCACTTCAACAGAGGTTAGTAGAGATGGTCAAGTAAAGGATGTATACAGTCTCAAACACTCCACGTTATAAGCGCAATATTGCAATAAGCGGAATCTTTTTTCCTTTCTTCACACAAGAGACATTTCTGACGCTAACATCCATGAAAGGATGGATGCTAGTTCCACATTAACATCTGCCAAATTCCAAGAAGTTACTGGGAGGAGGAGGGAAGGAACGTGAAGAGCATTCGATGTGGTGAAGAGGACAGGCGCAGGCTTGGGAGTTTTGCGGACAAGATTCGAAGCCTCACTTCGTTCCTTATTAACCGTGTGATCTCGGGCAAGTCATTCTACTAGAGCCTCAGACCACCTCACCTCAAAAACAGACCTGAAATATCTACTTGGAAGGCCTACTTGAAAACAAGAGATAACATCAACCAGGGTCTACTATGAGCAGGATTTCGCGTTCCCTTGCAGCAAAGACAGGGATACCCAGGCTGGGACCCAGCGGGACCGCCCAGGGGGCGGGGCGCGTCAGGCCGCGGCGGGGCGGGGCGGGGCCCCAGGGCTCAGGCCCGCCCCACGCCGCCCTCCCCCACTGCGCGGCGTTGCCCGCGCCTTGCGCCTGCCCGTTCTCCTCGCCGCCGATGCCGCCGTAGCCCGCAGTCCGCCCCCAACCCCGCCGCACCTCACGATCCCTGCCTCCCCCTTGTCCCGAGACAGGGAATCGCGCCCCGCTGCCGCCCGCCCCGCAGCGCCTCGCGCCTCACCTCACTTCGTTCCCCTCGCGCCGAGGAAACGCCAGCGGCGCGCGCGCCCTGGGCTTGCGTGCTCGCTCCCGCGCGGCGCAGGCGCGAGCGGGCTGCGCGCTCGCCGCCTCCGCCCAGTCCCCGCCCCGGCCGTCGCGGCCTCGGCGTGTGCCGCGCATCCACGGCCGCCCCTCCCTCGGTCCCCGACCCGGCCCTACCCGCGAGCTATCGTCTGGCCTCTGGCGGAGGCCTTGGAGGCTGGGCCATTGAGCAGCTTGTCTGAGTTTTGAGTCGGACCAGTAATCATTTTTCCCTGGGGTCGCGTTGCTGGTTGCCGCAGGCTTGCCGGTACGTGGTGCTGTTTGAACCGCTCCAGAGTGCGGTGAGCTGGAGCGGGCCGGTACTGCCCCGCTTCTGTGTTTTCTAACATTCCCACCCCTCACCTCTGTTGCATCCTCGAACAAAATCGAGGCTAAGGGACTGGGCCCAAGGACGGCGAGCGGTGGTCGCCTCTCGAAGCCGGGTCTTGCAGTGCTGCTCATGGATTAACCAGACTGCCTGAATGGTTTAAGGGTTCACAGGGTACGTTTGATTCAGATGCTTCTGGAACGTCGAAATTATCTTCTTTGGAAAGAACCATCCCCTCTTTGGGCTTCAGGGGCCCAGATTGAGGCGCAGTGATGAGAGGATGTGGTGGTCCACTCTGATGTCAATCTTGAGGGCTAGGTATGTCCCAGCATCTCTTGTTACTACTAACTATTATAATAGCTGCCATTTGTCAAGGATTTTCTGCATGCCAGGCATTGTACAAAAAGGAGGTTACATACATGGTCCCGTTTCATCTTGAAAAACAACCTTATGGGATAGACACTAATTATTTTCGTCCGCATTTTCCAGGTGAAAACCTTTAGACACTGCCTTGTGAGCAACGTGGGATCGCACTGCTAGACCGTGTTGGGGAAGGGGATTCAAACAGTATTTTAGCTTAACCATCATGCCTATACATCTATTTAGATGCCTGTCTTTCATAAATTTGCCCAACCTCTTATATAATTCATTTACACTTTATGCATGTGTGGCCTCTTTACTCATTTTTTAGTATCTGAGTCATACAAGTTCATACTAAAAAAAAAAAAAAAATAGAATATTTGCATGAGCAAAAGTAATGTGAAAACCAGCTCCCACCATGATAGTTAACATTTTGCTATACATTCTTCTAGATATTTTTCTATGCTTCATGTCAATAAATTGAGAGTAGTTTTACATTTGATGTATTCTGAAAATCTATTCATTTATCAAATATTTGATGAGAAGAGTGTTCTAGGTGCTGGGAATTCAGCTGAGAATAAAACAAAGTCTCTGTCTCATAATAAGGGGGGAGATTGACATTAAGCAATACACATAATATATTACTAAATAATACCTAATGCCCAGTAATGTGGCAAGTTTAAAAAAAAATAGGAGAAAGGGGATGCTTTATTAGATGGGGTAGACAAGAAAGTCCTCTTAATTGTAAGCAGAAATCTAATCATTAAACGAGGGAGGCAGCTGTGTGGATTTCTAGAGAGAAACTGTTCCAGGAGAAAAGAAATGGCAATTAAAATAGCCCTGACTGCTTGGCATGTTGGAGAAGAAGCAAGGAGAGCAGTGAGGGTGGAGCACAGCAAATTAAAGCAATAAGTTGGGTGGGTAACAGGCAGAAGCCAGATTGTATATCTGGTAAGCCATGTGGGACTTTAGATTTTATTAGAATGTGATAGAATACCATGGAAGGGTTGAGAACAAAGGAATAATCAGAGTTGTTTTAAAAGGATCACTCTGGCAGTTGTGTGGAGAATAGATAATAGAAACATAAAAATTGCCCTTTAAATCATTAATCGTCCAGCAGTTGTTCAACAGGTAGTTTATGAACATCGATGTTTCAGCTACACCTTTACAACACCTTCACCTCCACAAACAGGAAATAGGGTAAAACCTTTAGGACTTATCTTCATGTCTTTCTCATCTAAACTGAAAGTTTTTGAGTCTGGCTAGGGCATATATCCAGATCTGGACGTCACGATTGTCTACAAACTGAATATGAGTCATCAATGTTGTAATGTTGTGGAAAAACAGTCCCACATAATACTGGGATCTATTCATTAAAAACACAGCATTCAAGCACCTGGAAATTACCCTTCCTCTTCAATTGATGTTAGGCCCTCATTAGAATTCTAAGCCCCAATTTAGTCATTCATTGTGCTTAAGAAAGATGTGGAGAAATGAAAATGCACCGTGAGGGTAAGGGTACCAGTGATTAAGGCAGTGTTTTTCTGGGTTTTTGCCTTCAGCAATGTGGTGGCATCAGACAAATTTGGAGGAGAAATGAAAGGTCTGTCTCAGCCTGAGTGGAAATGACATAAATGAATTTAGAGCTCAGAGGAGAGGCCTGGGCTAAAATGCTATAACCATATTAGAATTGTTTCTTTGGATGTGTGTCTTCCTTGTAACCTCAGTGCCCAGAAGTGCATCCTGGACAAATATTTGCAAAATGAGCAGGTAAAAGCAAAGGTATGGATGAAGTCACTCAGGCAAGGAAAAGAGATGTCCAGGCTCTGTAATGTGGATGCCATTGATTGTCTCCAAATATCCCCACAGGCTCCCTCAGCTGTGTAGCTGCTGTGGTTAGAACCAGAAGTGCAGTTTCTGAGGCTTCCTCCCAGTGGAAATGACTATCTGCCATTTCTAGTTACTTGCTATGTCCTGAGTACTGAAAGACTTTGTAAACTTTACTTCGTCTAATATTTATTTTTCCTGTATCTGAAGTGGCTCTTTGTAGTTTGGTATACAAATATTCTTAAATTTAAAAAATTTTTAATTAATTTATTTTAAAAATTAATTTAATTTTGGCTGCGTTGGGTCTTCGTTGCTGAGCGCGGGCTTTCTCTAGTTGTGGTGAGCGGGGACTACTTTTCCTTGTGGTGCGCGGGCTTCTCATTGCAGTGGCTTCTCTTGTTGCAGAGCACGGGCTCTAGGCATGCGGGCTTCAGTAGTTGTGGCACGTGGGCTCAGTAGTTGTGGCTCGCGGGCTTTAGAGGGCAGGCTCAGTAGTTGTGGCACACAGGCTTAGTTGCTCCACGACCTGTGGGATCTTCCTGGACCAGGGAATCGAACCCATGTCCCCTGCATTGGCAGGTGGATTTTTAACCACTGCGCCACCAGGGAAGCCCCTTGGTATACAAATAGATAAAAACAAGAAGTCTAAAAGTCTAGCCATGCCTTCTAGGTTTCAACTTCCTCCCCTTTAAACTCTAAGATAACCCCAGTCAATGTAAATTAGCCAGAGATTTATGTCTGGGAGCAGAGCCCTTTGCTTTGCCAATTGCAGGGTCTCTTAAAGGCAAGGAGTTTCCTGTGATGTACTCAGTAGAGAGGACTTCATGCCACAAAAGGCCTGAGCCTCAAGGATTGCAGCTCTTAGCGCTCAGCCCTCTGAGTTCACACACTAAGGCACTTTCACAGAAGCTCTGGGTCCACTATGGCCCAGCTCAGGACTGGTTCCAGCCTCCTCAGCCTCTGTTGCTGTCTCTTGCATTCAGAAGCATTGCCATCCTCTTGTCCCCATTCGCTCCCCCCCCATATCTTTCTCCTTTTGTGGCCACCCTAGTCAAAGGAGATAGGAAATCAATCCTTTTCTTTCCAGGAGTTTCCTAGATTGCTCTTTTAACTTGATCAACCTCAATCATGACCAGTCTGCAGAGGAAGGGTTGAAGTACTCTTGCTAAGCTACTTAAAGAAATGTAAGGTCTACATATAGCTATTTCTCCACACAGTGGCTTGACTGGAGTGCTTCTGCATAAGTAAGAGGGCCCTAAACATCTCAAAGATGAACAAGAGGGGGAAAAATTCTGCTAAAGGACCTTACTGCATCCCATTTTACAGATAAGAAAAAACGAGGCTCCGAAAGGTAGAACCACTTGCCCTAAGTCATTCAGTTAGATAGTACAGACAGAATTAAAATAAGGAAGGTCTGTCCAAATGTAACTAATAAACTCCCTCTGGCCATTCAAAGTGAAAAGTTAGCAAGTTTTAGGATTTTCATAATGCCATGGCCATTATGCCAAATTTTCATGACTCCAGCCCTTTGCTACCCATCTCCTGTGCCTCTTCCTCACCTTACTGACTTTTTTCTTTTTGGCCGCTCCACACAGCTTGTGGGATCTTAGTTCCCCAACCAGGGATTGAACCCGGGCCCCGGCAGTGAGAGTGCCAAGTCCTAACCACTGGACTGCCAGAGAATTCCCTCACTGACTTCTTTTTGATCTGCACAAAGCACAGGATGTCTGTCTGTTGAAACAGCAGGCTTGGGGTAGAATCTAAAAGTTGGGTGTACCAGAAATGTATTGTTGCTGAGTGACTCCGATTTATCAGGAAAATTTAAAATGCCTGCTAAGCAGCCTGGCTGCATGCCTTTCAGCCTGATGAATGAGGCCTCCACCTTTTGACCTTCAAAACAGGCTCCTAAAGTATTTTGCATCATTTGATGACAGTCTATACTCTTTTGAAACCAACAAGTGCCTAGTAAGTGTTTGAAATATGAATTGTAAGAAACCTGGCCCAGTTTAATATAATTGAAAAAGCATGTACTTTGAAGCCTTGCCTGAATTTGAATCCTAACTACCTTCAAGAATTTAGCAAACTATTATCTTTCTGTGTCTCTCTTCTCCTCATACGTAAAATGAAAATAATAATACCTAATTTATAAGAGTTTTATAAGGATATGATGATGTATGTGTGTAGTACCTAGTTCATGGTGGGAGTCAAATAAATTATAATTGTAGTTTTAATTTTAATTCTAGAAGTTCTTCAGAGTATGAAGCACTTTCTTAGAAGTGTTCTAGGCTAGGTTGGCCAGTGCTCAGCATTGGAATATTTTCATTATTTTAATCAAGAACTATCTACTGGAAACCTGTAGGCTTCCAAAACACCAAATTAAACAGAATTTTCTTTTGCTACCTGCTTCTTTAGCACCTTCCTCACTCTACAAAACTAAAGAGAGTGTACATTATCTCACAGGTCATAGGGCAAATGCATAGTTGCAGTCAAGGGTGAATAATCCAGGCTTACATCAAATGCAGGACACGCTCAGGAGCTCTGTCTCATTTAATTGATGTAAATAGTGAACAGACTTATGCATTATGAACAATTAACTGTAAAACTGTTCTATAGAGTGCTATTGTAATCAAATAAAACTTACAAGGTTAATCTGATGCATATTTAATGATATATGTAATTGTTATTGTGCTGCATGATAATCAGGCCTTAAATGTTTAGCTGTTTACATAAATGGCTGTAACTGGTTATTTTTACACAGCCAAACACATTTTTTAATGTTTACTCACTTTACTAATTTTCTGGAATCTATAATCATGCCAAGGACAGCAGTTTTCTCTGAAGCCCTTTACTCCCCCCCCCCACCGCGGTACGCAGGCCTCACTGTTGTGGCCTCTCCCGTTGCGGAGCACAGGCTCCGGACGCGCAGGACCAGCGGCCATGGCTCACGGGCCCAGCCGCTCCGCGGCATGTGGGATCCTCGCAGACCGGGGCAGGAACCCGCGTCCCCTGCATCGGCAGGCAGACTCTCAACCACTGCGCCACCAGGGAAGACCTCCTTTACTATTTAATCATGCGCACACACACACACATACACACGAACACACTCTTCAAAATGACACAGCAGTGTTGTCTCCCAACTTGGCACTAAAAACAGCTACTGTGCAAGGCTCTTTGTATATACTTTCTCATTTTAGTCCTTAAAAATCCCTTAAGGGAGGTGTTGTTACTCCCATTTTACTGATGCAGAAATTGACGCTCAGAGAGTATAAGCAGGCAGCATAGTAGAGATTCAAACGTCTATCCCCAACCTCTAAACTTTATACAACCTCAGAAGGTCATGGATCCCAGCAGAGATATGTCAAGTTTTTTCAGGAAATAGAATGGCTCCTGAGAAATACAGAGTATGCATACACATCCAAAGGGACAGTGAGTCAGCCTGCAAGAGGGAGGGGTTAGTTAGTAATGGAAGAGTTGGAGCCTGTTAAAGCTGACTTTCTTGTGCCCATTCAAGGAAGAGAGGCTCGGCCTATTAACTTCAAGCACAATCGCTCCAGTATTGGCTATTATAGAGATACTACATCAACCTACTGCCACTGGATATTTGAATTTTAGAACTAACTCCACTTATTCTAATTCCTTAAGAAAGAATCATATAGAGGTTAAACTAGTGTTTCTCAACTTTTTTTTTTTTTATCATTATTGGCAGCCCTAAAGAGCCTTTTTAGACATTTTTTTTTCTTAATTTGCTTTCCCGGATGAAGTTTTAAGACCACAGATATGCTAGCTGTGTATCTGTTTATGTACTGTATGTATATCTGTACTTTATACATAAAAAGTAAGATTGTTTTTGCTCCTCAAGAATAAGATTTTTTTTTTTCCTCCTTCATTGAGAGTGCACAGGTTAAACAATGATGCAGGAGTAATGCAGCTTCCTATATAGGCCTACCTTTAGGTTCGGATAGTTGTACAGAAGACAGTATTTCTGTACATGTGACTATTGTATTTCTCATTATAAATAAGTTGATAATTTTACGTATGAGCATGGTTAGTGTGAATCTGCTCCTAAATAATGGGACCATTCTCTATGCGTGGAAAATTTGGGTTTCCAAGCTTGTAAAACAGCCTGAGAGGTCTTCTGACAGACAGCCTGCTAGCCTTCCACAAGTCAACCTACAGAGCAAACCTTTTTATTTGAAACTTCTAGAGCATTCTTATGTGTTAATTCCTTCATTCCATAAATATTTATTGAGTCCTACTGTAGGCCGAGGTAGTAGGGATTCAACAACTAATCAAATAGTCTCTGCCCTCAAAAAGAAGCTCAGTGACTATCTGGGGAGACAGATGGGCATGCAGATAATTACAATACAAGGTAATATGTGCTGTAACAGAGGTGTGCTAGGTACCCTGTGGGCTCCAAGAAGAGACTGGCCAATTCTAAGGAGAATAAAGTGGTAGTTCTCTGGGAAGTGATGAGTTAAGTCTTGGAGAAGAGTGGGAAGGAAATTCCAAACAGAGAGATCAAATTATTCAAAGGTCAGAAGCATGAGATAGCATGGCCAGTTTGGTCTGTGTGACTGGAGTACAGAGAGCAAGAAAGGAGGGCCACTGTCCATGAAGCTACAAGGTACACAGAGGTCAGACCATAGCGGGCTTTGGACATTACTCCAGAGGCCATGGAGAGCCAGTGAGGCATTTTGAGCTGGGGAGTGGTGATGTCACTAATCTGGTTTTAGACCTATCTCTGGCAGTGATGTGGACTAATAAGCAGCAAAAGGAAAGGCCAGGAGTTTCAGAAGTCCAAGTAAGAGATGATGAAGGCTTGAGCTAACATGGTTGGAATGGGGAATGAGGAAGAATAAATGGATTTAAGGTGTTTAAGAAGTAATTGGGGGGAAATCCCTGGCGGTCCAGTGGTTAAGGCTCCACACTCTCACTGCCGAGGGCCTGGGTTCGATCCCTGGTTGGGGAACTAAAATCCCACAAGCCACGCGGTGTGGCCAAAAAAAAAGTAATGGGGGAATGGGAGTAACTAAGGTGGTAGAATTAAAGATGGTTCTCAATGTCCAACTTGGTTGACTGTGTAGATGATGGTGTCACCAAGACAGGGACCATAGGGCTAAGAGCAGACACAAAGTAGAAAAGAGCAGGTTTTGTTCTGGATATGTGGAGTTTGAGGTGTCTGCAGGTTGTTCAGGTGACATTCCCTAGGCAGATTCCAAAGCTAAAGGAGAGCTCTGGGACAGAGACACAGATTAGGAAGTCAGCGCAAATCTGGGAATTTTGAAACCTTGGGAGAGGATGAGATTCCCTGAGCTCATTGAATGGAAGAAGAGAAAAGAAAGGTGAAGAGCAGAAACTTGGATGTCAACAACAGGTAAGATACAGAGGAAGACCCCATAGTCCAGAAAGGGAGAAGTAGATTGAAGAGACAGAAGTGGTAGTAAAGATGGGGGTGGGAAGTAGTCAACAGAGCATTGAGACCCTATAGGCCCTAAATAACTGAAAATATAGTGCTTTGCATGTAATTTAAAATAAAAATATTGGGAGTTCCCTGGCAGTCCAGTGGTTAGGACTTGGTGCTTTCACTGCTGTGGCCCCGGGTTCAATCCCTGGTCGGGGAACTAAGATCCTGCAAGCCGAGTGGCATGGCCAAAATAAATAAATAAATAAATCTTTAAAAAAATAAAAAATAAAAATATTATAAGCTATAAAATATGTGTAAGGGAAGTCCAACAAAGTTCTGATTTTTCTATGGTGACCTCTTTGATTATCTCTTCTTTATTATCATTATTTTGGTGCCCCTGATTGCTAGTGCCCTAAGTACATGTTTATTCACCTACTCAGTAATCTAACAATACAGCACTGAGAGTACATCAAGGAAAATGGATTAGTCAACAGTGCCAAGTACTACAGAGAAGTCGAAGATAAAGGTTAAAAAGTGCTCATTGGGAAAAAAAAAAAGTAGCAATTACTCTAGCATTTGGATAGACTTACATACTAGTGGAAGAGGAGTGAAAGTTCAGAGGTAAACCAAAATACATATAGGAATTTGTGTATGATGAAGATGGGCTACTCAATAAATGGTGTGGACAATTGGATAACCATCTGGGGAAAAAATAAATGTCAGTCTATATCTCACACCAGGACAAACTCCAAATGGATTAAATATTTAAATAAAAATATAAAAATTGAAAACTATAAAAGTACTAAAAGAAAATATGAGAAATTTCCTTTATAATCTTGGCATGGGGAAGGAAAATCTTTCTAACTATGACTCAGAATACAGAAGGCGTAAAAGGAGAGGTTAATAATTTGACCACACAACACTCAAAATTTCTGCAGAGTGAAATAACATGTTAAGCAATGTCAAAACATAAATATAAAATGGAAAAAAATGTTTGCAACTCATATCACAAAGAATAATCCTAATACAAAGCAATAGATAAGAAAGAGATCAGCCACCCAAGAGAAATATCAATGAAGGATGTAAATTGACAGGGCTCATGTGTTGTGAGCATAGAGATTAAGGCCAGTGACCTATATTGGAATCCTAGCTGTGTCCACTTCCTAGCCCTGTGACCTTGGGCAAGTCTCTGATCCTCAGTTTTCTCTTCTATAAACTGCAGATAATTACAACTACTTCAGAGGGTTAAGTGAGATGAAGGCCAGGCTGGTGCCTCATGGTAAAAAGAAGGAAGGACACAGAGAAGATGGGCCCTAAATTTCTGGTATCTGGCATCCTTGAAATAAAGAGATTCAGGGAAGAGAACCAATTCAACTCCCGTCTGTCTCTTCTTTCATTAAGGGCAGTTATTTACTAAGTCCCTCTAAGTGTCAGACACAGCCCTAGGCTTAGGGACATAATGTAAATGTAAGCAAGACGGACGTGGTCCTTGTCCTCAACGTAGCACGCCTCTGTAAGCGAGGCGTCAATCAAATGCCACAGAAATACATTACAATCAGATGAATACCGTGAAGGAAATGTGTACTATAAAAGGGTATAATGGGGGAATCTGGTGGAGTTTGGGAGGTCATGGGGGACTCTTTTCTTTTTTTTGGCTGCGCCCCATGGCTTGCAGAATTTTAGTTCCCTGATCAGGGATTGAAGCCTGGCCACCGCAGTGAAAACGCCGAGTCCTAACCACTGGACCGCCAGGGAATTCCTAAGCGGGGGGCGGTGGGGGGAATCTATTAAGGAGGTTCTTTTGAGCGAATATCTGGAAGATGAGTAGGTGTTAAATAGGCAAATAGTGAAGGAAGGGGAGGGTGGGACGAGGGAGTGGAAACAGTGTTCCAGGCAGAGGGGACAGTGTAGACCCTGAGAGAAGGAAGAAGGAAGCTAGGTCCACTGTGGCTGAAGCTAGAGTAAAGGGAAGAGTGAGGAGAGATGAAACTGGAGAGGGGGGCAAGCTAGACTAGCGAGGCCCTTGACAGTCTTAAAAATTTTTTTTTTTTTTTTTTTTTTTTTTTTTTTTGCCACGAGGTGTGTTTTATTTTCATTAATCATACAAATAATTTTCTATAATATCCCAGGGCAAACCGGAGAATTTGGCAGTCCGATTGGAGGGTCTCTTCAGAGACCCACAGGCCGGTGGCATCGGCACGGAGTGCCCGGGTTCACAGTGCAGCTTGTCGCTCGTGTCCATCTTGCAGGTGGCTCTTCCTCCACATCACGACTAGGGTCTCCAAGATGATGGGGGTAGAGAATCCTCCAGGTTCTTAGGAAATTTCACTTCGCTTGCTTCTCCTGCTCAATGGTCTCTTTGGTCGGCAGGGTGTTCTTCTCCTGCGTCTCCGTCTTCTTCAGCTTGGCTTTATCGAAGCTGGCGATTTCCCCCATGTCTGGCTTGTCTGCCATTTTCTTAAAACAAACCGAAAAGTTCCGCTCCAAGCCCGCGGTTCCAGTGCTCTGACTCGCGTCGCTGCAGCAAGAGACCAAAAATTTTTTTTTATTGTGGTTTAGTTGATTAACATTGGCAATCATATTAAGCATTTGGGGTTTTGTCTTGATAGCAGTAGGAAGTCACTGGTGTTTTTTAGCAGAAGAGTAACAAGATCTAATTTGCATTGTGGAAAGCTCATCCTGGCTGCAGGGTGGAGAACTGTGCAGATTGAAGCTAGGTAGGAGAGTCGCTGCGGGGAGACGGACACAGGGGCTGTGGTAGTTCAGACCTGTGAGATGCTCCCTGGCCTACCTGTTTCCCAGAGTTACTTTAGCAGGAGACAAAACTTTTATTCTTATTGTGCATAGTAGATGTGCATTATGTGTTAGCTCTTATTATTATCTACAGTTAGAGATAAAAGGCTTAAAATTAATCCACCAGGAAGAACTGAGTATGTTGGAGTGAAAGGATTTCATGGAAAGTATAGATACGGGAATCAGATGATTTCCTTTAGATGGGAAGGAGGGAGCTAAAAGGGTAAACAGGGTTACCACAGCAGAAAGGAGAGGAGGCCAGACAGAAATCTCTAATGTGATGCTGCTCTGGCACATGGGCTGTCTATTCTGCCAAAGTTCATCTTCCCTGTGCTTCGACAAATAAATATGTTAGGCAGAAGTACTTTATGGCTTACTCTGGAGAGCTGGAAAATAGGCCCAGGAGTTTAGATATTGCTACAGGTTGCACTTCTTTTCAACACCATGGAGTCATTATAAATGCTTAGGAAAGCAATATCTGAATAAATCACTCTGAAATTGAACCTGTGCATTACTTAGCTGGTTTAATTTCAGAATAAGACAATAACAGATACTAGCAGTTTTTTGAGAGCTGCTCATTTCTCTTCCTGCCATAAAGAATTGAATAGGGTTGGAACCGGCTGACAACCCAGCTACCTTATTTTGTCACGTATGTATTGACAAAGCAGAGTCCTTCAAGGTGGGAGTCCTTGAAGTCCTTCTAAGGAATATGTTCAGTTTCCTGGGACTGAAACATAAGTCCAATAGCTTTTTAGCCATAGAAGTCAAAATGAAAACAGAATCTTGGAGCCAAAAGGCACTCCTTGAAATATACTTTTGATAGTAAATGTTCCAAAGACAGAGGATTAGTGTTCAGGAATATCGCCAGGAATACAGGACTTCTACAACTCAAAAAAAAAAAAGGCTAACAACACAATAGAAAAAAAGGGAGAGGTTATAAGCAAGCAAGAGAAAACCTGAAGGCAAATAAATATATAGAAAGATGCTCAACCTCACCATTAAGCAGGAAAATGCACATAGGAACAACAATGACACACTACTTCATAGCCATCAGACTGGCAAAAATCTTAAAGTCTGAGATTTCCAAGTTAGGGAGGAGGTGGAACTATAGGGACTCTCTTTACTGCTGGTGGGAATGTATTTGCGACAACCAATTTGGAGGACGATATGCAGTCTAGCAAAGTTGATGGTGTATGTACCCTCCAACCCATGAATTCTACTCCTTGGCATATGTCCTAGACATAGACATGTCCAAAAAAGTTCACTGTAGAAGAAATAAATTAAACTGCGGATATTATCAAATGTATAGTTTATAAGTCTTCAAAATAGTGTCTCTCATGTTGGATGTTTGATTCCTCAAGAGAGCAATAAAGACTTTACCCTATAAACTGTGCTGTTTATTCTTCTTTCCCAGTACATTAGGGAGCAGAAGTGACCTGAATAAATCCTTGGCGAGTCATGTGGGCATCATCTTATTCTGTGGAGACCATGACAGTATACCCCTAAACATGTTCTTTGCCGCCCTATTTCAAGTATTAGAAAATAGACTTGAAAATAGGACAAAATTTGGCTGCTATGAATTATGTTTTTCCTTTGGCGCAGTATTACAGGCTTAACATTTGTTTATATTTAATTATTTATATGCACTGCCTTTTTTCAGAGGGTGACTTTAGCAACTTTAGCCACTGGGTGGAGCAAATTCATAAGAGTCCGGTGAAAGTTTTTGTACTACAGACCCAGGTGCACCAAGTAAAGGAGGGTCAGCCTGTGAAAAGCCTTCTGGCGATTGAAATTTACGTCCTATAGACATGGATTCAAGGAGTGCAGATTAAGAGAAATTTTTTGTATTGGATCACTGGCAAGTTGGGTCAGTGAAAAAGGGAAAGAAAAAGAAGGAAAGGAAAAAGAAAAGTGTTGGAAAAAGAAAAGCATTGGAATAAGGAGCAGGAAGAGAAAGATGAAGAGACAAACATGAGAGAAAAGAATGTAAGTCTAGAGAGATGAATTCAAGTGTTACCAACAATTGCAGGTTGGGCCCTCATTGATTTGCATGCACCTGGTAACCAATAGCAACTTTGATGTAAAAGTAAAGGTTACCTCATTTTCTTCTAGAAAGTCAGTTATGTTACCCTCAGCTATCCATTTAGTGGTGTGACATCGTCAGTAATTTCTTTGAATGTCTACTATGAGCATGGTGCTTTGTTGAATACAAAGTAATGTAGAGAAATAAAAGTTAACACAGATGGGACAGGCTTCAAGCAGAAGAACTAGGAAGTATACATAAAAAGAGCAACTTGAGGCAGCATGAGGGCCAGGTGTGAACTCTGGGAAAGGAATCCTTTCTGAGAATGCAGGGGAAGAGTGGAGGCAGGAGGGGAGGATCAGAGTGTAAGGGGAGGAAGGCCCGTAAGACCAGCAACCTGAACAGGGCAGAACAAAGAAGGGCTCCTGACTGCTAGTCCTAAGTACACACAGCAACTCTTCCTTGGAAAATAGCTAGTTTGGGACATAATGTAGGAAAAGTGCTCTAGGTCAGAATCTACTGGACTGTGCTTAAAGAGTCCAAAAGAAGAGGGAGGGAGGGGTGGGGAGAAAAACGTGTAGGGCTAGAACCACCTTAGATCCCTCTGGTTAGTAACCCCTTGCACTAGCCTGGATGTGCAGAGAAAGAGGGACGCTGGCAGCCTGCTCAGGCCTGTCAGAGACCCAGAGAGGCCTAGGTCACTTTGATTTTTTTCTTTTTTTTTTTTTGCGGTACGCGCGCCTGTCACTGCTGTGGCCTCTCCCGTTGCGGAGCACAGGCTCCGGACGCGCAGGCTCGGCGGCCATGGCTCACGGGCCCAGCCGCTCCGCGGCATGTGGGATCCTCGCGGACCGGGGCACGAACCCGTGTCCCCTGCATTGGCAGGCGGTCTCTCAACCACTGCGCCAACAGGGAAAACCTGATTTAAAAAAAAAATTTTTATTTATTTATCTTTGGCGGTGTTGGGTCTTTGTTTTTGTGCGCGGGCTTTCTCTCGTTGCAGTGAGCGGGAGCTACTCTTTGTTGCGGTGCGTGGGCTTCTCACTGCAGTGCTTCTCTTGTTGCAGAGCACGGGCTCTAGGCACACGGGCTCCGTAGTTGTGGCTCATGGGCTCTAGGCACGCGGGCTTAGTTGCTCCACGGCATGTGGGATCTTCCCAGACCAGGGCTCGAACCCGTGTCCCCTGCATTGGCAGGTGGATTCCTAACCACTGCGCCACCAGGGAAGCCCGGTCACTTGTTCAAATCACAGGTAGATCTTAAAAAATGAAGAAATGTCAAAACAAATATAAAATTGTGTATTTTAAGTGCTTCCTTTGAATAAAGTCATGCTTTTAACACATGCACAAATACAACTATTTACTGAATGTCATTTTGGAATACCATCAGAAGTTTAAATTGCAGGTGTCTGTGAATGTGCTTTCTCTGCCCTAAGCAACTACCTCCTTTAATCTTTGGGCCTATCAAAAAGTATTGGGGGTGGGCTTCCCTGGTGGCGCAGTGGTTGGGAGTCCGCCTGCCGATGCAGGAGACGCGGGTTCGTGCCCTGGTCCGGGAGGATCCCACATGCCGCGGAGCGGCTGGGCCCGTGAGCCATGGCCGCTGAGCCTGTGTGTCCGGAGCCTGTGCTCCGCAACGGGAGAGGCCACAACAGTGAGAGGCCCGCATACCGCAAAAAAAAAAAAAAAAAAAAAAAAAAAAAAAGGATTGGGGTGACTCAGACTCTTAAAAAAGGTAGAATGACTTTCAGTCCTCTCCAGCCTAAGACTTGAAAAAAACACAACTTCATACTTGTGCTAACAGGAAATATGGTAGTAATATATTAGCCAAAAGAGGGAGACAGGTTTAAAATGGTATGACGAGTATGGTGGTGTTTGTGTAACATATGTATCTTTTTTATGTATATGTGTATATATTTATAGTCTGTAAAGAGATACATCAAAGTGTTGATAGTGGTTATCTCTGGGAAGAAGGATTAGCTATAAATTTTTTCTTGTATTCTTTTTACTTTCCAGTATTTTCTAAACATTTTGATAATGAGGATGTACTTTAATAATCAGAAAAACAATGTGTGGTAACTTAATGAGAAAGAATTTGCAGTTAAAAACCTTGCTGACTAGTCACTTCCCAGAGGAATAATTGGCTTCCCCATAGAAATGGCATTTTATCGAGTTGAGTCTATAGCTCAGTCTATAGTGGTGACAGGGAGTATTGTGCCCTGCTGTGAAGTGATCTGCAGAGAACAGACTTGAGGACACGGGGCGGGGCAAGCTGGGACAAAGTGAGAGAGTAGCATTGTCATAAATACACTACCAAATGTAAAATGGATGACTAACTGCTGCATAGCACAGGAAAATCAGCTCAATGCTTTGTGATGACCTGGAGGCTTGGGATAGGGAGGGCGGGAGGGAGACGCAAGAGGGAGGGGATACGGGGATATATGTATACAGGTAGCTGATTCACTCTGTAGTACAGCAGAAACTAACAACATTGTAAAGCAGTTATACTCCAATAAAGATGAATGAATAAATAAATAAATAAAGAGGATGTCTGTAGGGAAAAAAAGAATAAAGGTCACTTCCCAAGGTCCACGTGGGCGTTCTCCCTTCCCTTCTGCTCTGTCTCTTATCTTTTAGTTTTCAAAGATCTTCACTGGTAAGAGAATATTCAAAATTGTTAACTGATTAGGGAGTCAGAAAATCCTCAAAGGGACCTTGCTTTGGCTGGGGAAACAAGTCCCCAAAGCAAAATAAACAATTTCCATTCCATCCGTGAATCTCTATAAAGAAAAGTCACTGTACATGTTACCCAAATTATATTCTTGCAGTAGAGCTAATGAGTGTAGACTCTGCCACAGGTTTTAGCTCCTGTTTCTGGATTAAAGGAAAGGACATTCTCTGGTGGATAAAGCCTGGGAAGGTGGGGATGAATGTAGGTATCAGTCCTAGACCAAGAGCTTTAAGTATGGAATGTTTTTAATCATCCTCCCTAGTGATCTTGAGAAGGAGCGGGGTTTTTTCCCCCTATTTCATGGTTAGACTGAGCCACAGATGGCAGGATAAACTGGAGGTGATGCTGTGAATCAGTGGAGGGTGATACTCATTTATTCAAATGCCATCCTCAGTGGTCTTTCCTCTCCACCTAGCATATATTCAGAGCATGCTCTGTGGAACTTTAGGGCACCTAGAGGATCTCTAGGGCTTCCTTGAAAACTATCATCATCCATGCTTGGTTCCATCTCTTCTAGGGTTAGCTTGAATATCAAATCAGGGCTTAAGGGTAGATGTTGTACCTTTTTGGACAGTACTTAAAATGAAAGAAAGGAGGATATGATTTGTATATGTTGTTGTTACCAGAGAATTAAGAAAACAATTACTTAGGAATAGGCACATTTCACCAAAATGAAATGGAATGGTTTCAGACGCATGAAAAGAATCAGGACAACACCCTTTGTATCCCTCATGCCAGTCCCTTTTTTTTTTTTTTTTTTTTTTGTGGTACGCAGGCCTCTCACGGTTGTGGCCTCTCCCGTTGCGGAGCACAGGCTCCGGACGCGCAGGCTCAGCGGCCATGGCTCACGGGCCCAGCCGCTCCGCGGCACGTGGAATCTTCCCAGACCGGGGCACGAACCCGTGTCCCCTGCATCGGCAGGAGGACTCTCAACCACTGCGCCACCAGGGAAGCCCTAAAATATTCTTATTTATTTATTTATTTATTTATTTGCGGTACGCGGGCCTCTCACTGCTGTGGCCTCTCCCGTTGCAAAGCACAGGCTCCGGACGTACAGGCCCAGCGGCCATGGCTCACGAGCCCAGCCACTCGCCAGTCCCTTTTTCACTGAAGCTCTGTTTTAAGGTCAGCTATTTCATGCCACCATCATAATAAAAACATTTCCAAAATGCAGTTTTTAGAACACAGGTTTGAGTAGTAATTTTGAATTTGTAAGATTAGTTGGGGACTTCCCCGGTAGCACAGTGGTTAAGAATCCGCCTGCCAATGCAGGAAACATGGGTTTAAGCCCTGGTCTGGGAAGATCCCACATGCCGTGGAGCAACTATGCCCATGCGCCAACAGCTACTGAGCCTGTGCTCTAGAGCCCTGAGCCACAACTACTGAGCCCGCGTGCCTAGAGCCCATGCTGTGCAACGAGAAGCCACCATGGTGAGAAGCCTGTGCACCGCAATGAAGACCCAATGCAGCCAAAACTAAATTATAAACAATTAATTAATTAATTTAAAAAAAGATTAATTGTTGCAAAAATTCATTGTTAGGTAATACTCAATTAGCTTAACATTGAAAGTACTGATGTATAGGTTGGCAGTTTTTTACTTAACATGTTTAGAAAATTTCTCAAATAAGACAATTTATAATGGTAAAACAAGTATAATATTCTTTGATACACAAAATAGATTGTAGATGTCTTGTTTCATTGTCAGAAGTCATATGCATTGTAATCCATAGTTTTGAGTTTTATGCAAAATTACAATGTTTAAGTGAAAATCTAATTTCATAATAAATTCTATAAACTGAGCCTTTCTTAAACTTACCTCTTGGCTGAGGTAAGGGAGAGGAAGAAACCACAGCTAAGAAATACTATAAAATATTGCATTGAGTATTAAAATAAAAAACAGCTGTTTCACTTTCTCACCAAACTCTTATTTAAGTAAGTCAGACTTGACTTATAGCCATGCCTCTGTGAGAAAGAGCACATAATCATGTTGCTCTGGAATCCTTGTTCAGAATGTCTGCAGCTCACGGTGATGGTAAGCGATAATGTCAGACCAACTTTAGGAATTCTGGATTATCAGCAGACCTTGTCTGGATCCTGTTTGTTTTTGTCTTTTGGCTGCGCTGCACAGCTTGCAGGATCTCAGCTCCCCGACCAGGGATTGAACCCAGGCCACAGCAGTGAAAGTGCCGAGTCCTAACTACTAGACCACCAGGGAATTCCCAGTCTGGATCCTATTTGTATGCAGTCCCTAAGCGCTTTGGGGATGAGTCACGAGGAGGACTTTTGGAACGCTTAGGGTCACGTTCCCTTCCCCAGTGTGTAGAGAGCTGCATGTAGTGGCAGAGGCTAAGTCATAAAGCCCTATGAATGCCAGCCTGGGAAAACAGGAGCCCCACCCTCAGCTGGCTGGGAGCCAGTGCGCGTGAGGTCAGCAGAGAGGACAATCGAGGACTTGGTGGATGCCACACCAAGGGCTGCTTTGCTCAGTTCCTTGGAGGCTGTGTTTAAACCTTTTGTCAAAGAGAGTAATGGGTGCTAAGCATTCATAGTGCTTAGAGGGAAGACGTTTTGTATTCATTTGATGGGGTGAAAAAAATATCCATTTTTTGTGGGATTACCAAGTGAGTATCAGAGGCTTGTGGCTAAGTCAGTAGCAAAGGCATGAGAGTAACTCTGGAGCCTAGGCTTCCCTCTCACTGGCCTGGCATTACTGTCTGATCATAATGTCCGTCCCTGCTGAAGATACGATGGTAAGATTGGCAAGAATCTGCCCATACTGATTAATAGTAGGGAGAAGACAATGTAGGATCTTTCATTCAGTGTGTGAGGCAGAGCAGAACTTGTCAGAAGTATGTCTCGTGGACCACAGTGATCTCTGCAGCTTTCTTGGAGCTTGATGATTTGGGAGCATCTTGTCTAACCTAGAGATTTAAAGGAAATATGGGGGCTTCCCTGGTGGCGCAGTGGTGGGGAGTCTGCCTGCCGATGCAGGGGACGCGGGTTCATGCCCCGGTCCGGGAGGATCCCACATGCCGCGGAGCGGCTGGGCCCGTGAGCCATGGCCACTGAGCCTGCGCGTCCGGAGCCTGTGCTCCGCAACGGGAGAGGTCACAACAGTGAGAGGCCCACGTACAGCAAAAAAAAAAAAAAAAAAAAAGGAAATATGAAAGGTAAAGAAGGATGCAAATGGGTATTTCTTAATGTATCAACACAGAGATAGCTTAGTACAAAACCCCATGTAACTCCAAGTTCACATCATTTCGCCTTTGTTACCCATCAATTCTAGAAAAAGTTATTGTGCTTTACACTGAGAAAGTATCAGCAAAGTACACTTATATATGAGAACCTACAGTTTATTGGAACCAATAACGTCCTAGTAAACAGCCCAGCCATCCCTTGTTTGACCGATTTGCCTTGAATGGAAAGGGCCCTGGATGTGCAGCTACTTTGGATCCCAGATGCACAGGGATTCTACTTCATTTCTGGAATTAGGCCCAAACAATCTCACTCTGTTTGAGTAGGGGCAAAGATCTGGGTCAATGTGGACCAAATATTTTTTACTAATCCCATTCCACTCTCATTATACCGTGCCCCATCTGATTTTGTATGTACTTTCTAAATGCTTAACTGTTATGAACATAGACTCCAAGCCTCTTGAAGGCAGGGAACTTGGCACATAGAAGGCTTTCAGTAAAATTTTGTGGAAAAGATGAATAAGCCAATAAATCCAGTATAGGAATTAAAAGACCTGAATTTTAGTTCTGTTTCCACTAGGTGTTGTGACCATGGGAAAGTCAATAACCTTTCTAAGCCTTAGTTTAAGTATCAATAAGATGTAGATACCTGCCCTAGCTACTTCCCAGGATTTTTATGAGGCTCAAATGAGGCAGTGTGTATAAAATTTCTTTTTTAAAATTAATTCCTTTATCATTTAGTAGCTTATTTTGTTAATGGGAGAAATTCCATCAGAGTTGCTGTTACATGGCTTCTTCTAATTCTGGACTAGACTTTTTAGTCCCCTTCAAGCCTATTTCTTTCAATGTTCAGTAGAAATGATAATGTTGATTGGATTAAAGAACTAAAAATACACTAAATTATAGAATTATACTAATTTACGTGGGCTCATCATCTAACATTAGCAGAAACAGGATTATAGAAAATATTAAATTAGACCAGAGATGACAAATAAGTTGCCATTGGATACCTAAAGCACTATGATAAAAAGGATTGATGCCATGCCTGGGTGGAAAGAGTGCCATGCTTGATTTTTTAAAATTGAGATTTAATTTTCATATAACGTGTAAGTTTAAGGTGTCCAGCGTGTTGATTTGATACATTTATAAATTGCAGTGTGATGACCACGGTAGCTTTCGCTAACATCCCATCATGTCACATAATTATCTTGCTTTTTTGTGGTGAGAATGTATAAGATCTAGTCTCTTAGCAGTTTTGAAGTATACAATATGGTGACTATAATCTCTATGCTGTGCATTAGACCTCTGGAATGTATTCATCTTCTAGTTGCACTCTGCTTGATTATTATTATCATTATTATTATTTTTTTGGCTACATTGGGTCTTCGTTGCTGCACACGGGCTTTCTCTAATTGCGGTGAATGGGGGCTACTCTTAGTTGCAGTGCGCCTGTTTCTCATTGTGGTGGCTTCTCCTGTTGTGGAGCATGGCTCTAGGTGCGTAGGCTTCAGGAGTTGCAGCACATGGGCTCAGTAGTTGTGGCTCACGGGCTCTAGAGCGCAAGCTCAGTAGTTGTGGCACACAGGCTTAGTTGCTCCGCGGCATGTGGGATCTTCCAAGACCAGGGATTGAACCCGTGTCCCCTGCATTGGCAGGTGGATTCTTAACCACTGCGCCACCAGGGAAGTCCTCTGCTTGGTTATTGATATATGCAGTTGACATGGAACTAAAGAGTGTGTCCCATCCTGGACTATATAATCTTTGAGACCCATTCTTAGTGCTGTAATTCTACAAAAGTGGCCACCTTCTTTAATTTAAAAAAGTATTGGAGACCTCATCTCTTTGCTTCAGTGGGTTTTTAGATGTAAAGAAGGCACCCATCACTTTCTTGTATTCAAAGGCTGCGTCCATTCCTGGTGGAAAAACTATTTAAAGCAGTCATGCTGAGCCGGTGGTGTGATGTCTGACTTACACACTAAAGTGCAATATGGATTTATAATCCTGCCAGGAAACCCCAGGGCAGGGAAGAAAGAAGGTGCTTTGCCAAGTATTCAGGCTGTGTTCAAGTGTGGTGGTTCCTGAACTGTGTTGTATGTCAGAGTTACCCAGGGGAAGGGATGGAGATGTAGGTTGTGGGCTCTGAAGCTCTTGCAATTTCAGGGACCCTTTTTAAAGAAAAAGAATACAAATTTTAAAAATACAAAATTGGATACAAAGCCTTTGTGCAGGTCCCGTGGGTCCTGAGTTTAAGCTTCATTAATTTCACAGTAAATCCACCTCTACTTAGGGAGCTTGTTAAAAATCTAAAAAAATAAAGGAACTTCTGTGGTGGTCCAGTGAAAAAAAAATCTTAAAAATAAGATTCCTGGGGCTTCCCTGGTGGTGCAGTGGTTGAGAGTCCACTTGCCGATGCAGGGGATACGGGTTCGTGCCCCGGTCCGGGAAGATCCCACGTGCCGCGGAGCGGCTAGGCCCGTGAGCCATGGTCGCTGAGCCTGTGCGTCCGGAGCCTGTGCTCCGCAACGGGAGAGGCCACAACAGTGAGAGGCCCACGTACAGAAAACAAACAAACAAACAAAAAATACAAAAAAAATAAGATTCCTGGTCCGACTCTAGCCATTCTGATTTATTATATCTGATGCCCAGAAATAGCTATTTTCAATAAGTACCCTATTGTATTATGACCCTGCAGATGTTAAGAAAACAGTAGTACAAATACCTGCCCATTTCCTGACACATAAAATAATTACCCACATTTGCTGCATAATTAAAGCAGCTTCCTGTCTCCCAGGATTTATATATTAACCGCATTTTCTCTAGGCAAATAACAATAGCCATACAGAGAACACTTTCCTTTTTGGGCTGTCAGTCTGGGATTCAGCTACACCAGGTTGCTGGCTTTCCTTTCTTGGCCTTCGCCACAACCTCTGGCATTGGCATAGCTCTCTGGCTCCTAGGCATTGACTCTGAAGGGAGAAAATGACTGGTATTAACTTCAGGTGGCTGCTGTGCATCTGATTATCTTCCAAACCTCATATCAGGCCATTTAAAGAAAATCACCTCTCTTGTTTTTTATGGCTGTGCCACACGGCTTATGGGATCTTAGTTCCCCAGCCAGGGATCGAACCCGGGCCTGGCAGTGAAAGTATGGAGTCCTAAGCACTGGACTGCCAGGGAATTCCTGAAAATCATCTCTTCTAAGGAAAAAGAAAATATACATTCCTATTGGCTCTATCCTCCCTAGAGAATGTACAAGTACAGCAGAGGAAAGGAACTTGAATTTAGCAAACACCTCTACGTGCCAGGGGCCTTTCCCACAGAATCTCCATTAAACTTCATAACCACCATGAGAGGCAAGTATCATTAGTCCCATTTTAAAGATGAGGCAGCTGCGGTTGGAGAAGGCAAACACCTTTCTCAAAGCCACTCAGCTAGTGAGTGTAGAGTGGCAGGTGTGTCCAGACTCCAAAGTCTGTGCTTTTCTCATTATGCCAGCCTGCCTCTGGGACAGGAGGTCTTTTTTTTTTTTTTTTTCGGTACGCGGGCCTCTCTCACCGCTGTGGCCTCTCCCGTTGCGGAGCACAGGCTCCGGACGCGCAGGCCCAGCGGCCACGGCCCACGGGCCCAGCCGCTCCGCGGCACGCGGGATCCTCCCGGACCGGGGCACGAACCCGTGTCCCCTGCATCGGCAGGCGTACTCGCCACCACTGCGCCACCAGGGAAGCCCGGGACAGGAGGTCTTTATAGATCAAGCCCAAGGACCCAGTACATCAGCAAACTTACAGGGCCTGGGGCTTCAAAAATGACGAACACTATAATGGCAATTCCACTGAGCAAGGTGACTGCAATCAGAAATTTGACACGGTGCTCCATGTCTGCCTCTTCTGTAGGTCCTCATGTGTGTCTGAGAGGAGAGAGAGGAATAGAAAAGGGAGAAAAGAGAAGAACTTGAGAGAAGGAGGAGATTGACCTTTTGACTTGAAGGTCTCCTGGCTCACAAGACGAACAGAGGCCCAGCCTGCTTCAGAGACAGAGGCTGAATTTCCAGTTCAGAGTCAGGGGTGGGGTGGACATGGTGGGCTCTGCTCTAACCTCCTTTGCAGTCTCTTCCCAGAGTGCCCTTTACTAGGATTTGGAATTTTTCCATGATCAAGTAGGATTGATTCTTGCACTGCTTTCACGGAAAGAAAAGTTACGCAAGGGAGTCTGTCACCAGCAGCCCTCTCAGGGTCTCTGTCCTTGTGCCCCGACACACACACTGTATGGGATTAGCAAATCACCTTTCCTATGCTCTTCTCAATTTAGTGGGGCATATGAGGGACAGAGGTAAATTGCCATTGTTTTTGGGTCACAAGCCAAAGTTGGGGACAAATGGCTCATGTGCATCTTGGTATTACTAATCTCATATTTATGTTTCTCCTGTTAGAACTGGGATGTAACCCAAACTGAAATCTTACAGAATTTGCATCCTGGCCAATTTAGGGAGGGCTCTTTGCAAAAACAATGCAGATGAAAACATGCTTCTTGGTTGTTGTCGTCACTGTAGCAAGTGCTTAGAGTTTAAATGTTGCCTCTCTATTCACACAATGGCTGGAATTACCCACCAAACCAATACCATTTACGCTGTCCCCAAATCTGGCTACAAGGTGAGCTCACTTGTGTGGAGGTGAAGGATTATTAATAGTGTCAAGCTACAGACATTTCTGGGACCTTCTTTATAGAGAAGCTGATTCTTTTTCCATAAAAAATGGAGTGATTTTCTAATGCAAACTGTGTGTAACTTCTCAACCTCCAGGAAAATTGTAGGAGACCCAGGCAGATGTTGGGACTGAAAATGTTTCTTTTTCTTTCCGTTCTTATCTCACCTCTACTTATTCTGTACCTTGTTTCAGAGGACTAGAAAAATCATCAATCCTTGTAGTTTTCTCTCCTTTTTTCCCAGGAGTTACGAAGGTGGTAGTGGTGGGGAAAGTCTCTGATGAAGCCCCCATCACTGGATAGACCTTACACTGGGAGATTCCTGGTAAAAAAGCTATAAAACAAGAAAGAAACAATGAAAGGACAACTGAGAAAACTTCATCCTGCCTTTGATTTCACCTGACAAAACGCTAGCTCTACCCAGCTGATATAAACTTCTAACTGTGGTCCCATCGATCTGTCCATAGATTTAAAGTGTGGGCCTTAATAATGCCAAAGAATAAATGAGGATAGAGATACTAATAAGATATGGATTAAATTCCCATGGTGCCTTTGACTAACGTAGGTTCAAGTGAAGGAGTATGGCTATACTCGTAAGGGCATAATGATAATAAGGATGGAGGGTGTAGCACCACTGAAAGTTTCCTTCTTTAAAAAAGATGGCTCCTGGGGTTTCCCTGGTGGCGCAGTGGTTGAAAGTCTGCCTGCCGATGCAGGGGACACGGGTTCGTGCCCCGGTCCGGGAAGATCCCACATGCCGCGGAGCGGCTAGGCCCATGCGCCATGGCCGCTGAGCCTGCGTGTCCGGAGCCTGTGCTCTGCAACAGGAAAGGCCACAACAGTGAGAGGCCCGCATAACGAAAAAAAAAAAAAAAAAAGATGGCTCCAAAGTGCAAGCAAGAACATGAAGTATCATAATTTGCCTTAACGACTGCGGCTGGTCTGTCTAGTGGAGTCTAAGTCAATGACTTTGAGAGAGGTTTGGGGAAAGGGGGAGCTGGAAGAAGGGGAGACCTCCCAGCTTCATGTACCCCTCAATTACATTCTTTCAGCAAATATTATTTAAAAATGAATATCTAGTATGTGCCAGGAACTGCTTCCGTACTTTGGATATATCAGCTGGGTACATTCTACCATGGGAACAAGCGAGGGGGAAGGAGGGCTGAGCGGGGATGGGGGGAAGCAGACAATAAGTACAGTAAGTTTTATGGTTTGTTAGAAGGGGATAAGTGCTACGAAAAGAAAAGTAGAGAAAGGTAAGGGAGCAGTCTGAGGGGTGCGGGTGGGCAGTGGTTGGGTGACCTACAGGAGAGGCTGGTTTCATTGAGAAGATGAGAATTGAGCTGAGACTTGAAGGAGGTGAGGGGATTAGCCAAGCAGATGCTGGGGAACTAGGCAGAGGGGACAGTTAGTGTAAAAGCCCTGGGGCAGAGTGTGTCTGGCATGTTTTAGTTTTAGAGGAAGAGCACAGAGGCCAGAGAGATTGCAGTGGAGTGAGCAAGGTGACAGTCATAGGAGATGAGGGAGTTTCTGAAGGAAGTGGGTCCATATTACTTAGGGCCTTGTAGGCCAGTTTAAGGACTTTGGGTTTTGTTCTGCTTGAAGTGGGGATCCGTTGCAAGTTTTTGTGCAGAGAGGTGACCGGATGGCTTTGTTTTTAAAGGATCAGTGGGCTGCTGAGTTGGAAACAGACTGTAGGGGGGGCCTGGAAGAAGCAGAGTAACCTGTTAGGAGGCTCCCGCAGAATCCAAATGAGAGTTGACGGTGACTCAAACAGCTGTGGAAAAGATGGGGTGCGGATGGGTGCTGACTGTGGTCTGGAACCACCTTCATGTGCCTCCAAAATTGATCTAATCCAGTTCCGACAGTGGTTCCTATTCTATTTTTAATGGCCTCCTGTCATTGCTTATTAAATTGAGATCTGTACGTCCCACTTGACTTTTCTGAATTATTTTCCCAGGTCTTAAGTCTGTGTGAAAATGACAGTTCTTTACTTCAGAGGCCAGTGGGCACAGTACCAGGTACTGTACACAAATTGTAGGGGAACTAGTCCTTGATTTGTTTAATCAGGAAGACAGTGTTGGCAAAGATAAGCAGAGACAAAGAGCCAACGGGCTCAAAAGGAAAAACGAGAATTATGTGGAATTTTTTTCAGCATAGTGCCAATCAGTTCTCTGAAGTGACAGCATCTGTGTTTCTGGGTCAGATGAGATGAAGATAAATAAATCTCACTTTGGAAAAGTAACATATAAGTTCTCTGAGTTTTGGTTTCCTTATCTGCAGGATGGTTATAATCAAATAATTCTTGGTCTACTTATTTCACAGGAGTGATGTGAAGATCAGAAACAAAAATGAGAAAGCAGGTGTGAAAAACACTTTGCAAACTGAGTGATATTATGATTGAAAGAGGAGGCAAAACCTAGAGATCGTGTCTCTGCATAGAAGAACTGTGCCCTCTAGCCACAGGGATAATGGGATTTCAGTGTGGCATGTCTTGCCACCTCCTGGCAGCCACTGTTTCAAAATCTACTTAATAGGCTTTTCATATGTCAGTGTAGTTCCAGTTCTGCCCAGCTTCTAAATTAATGTCCATCCCTGTTGGCAGCTCATCTCTTAGGTCTCATCTGCTAGGTAACTGAGTATTAAGGTGGAGCAAGTTTGTAAATACAAGCAGTCTATTCCCAGTGCTGATGGAATCGCAATATTAGCTTTTCTTTGGCTAAGAATATTTGAGCAAGGATTCCCCCACTTTAAGGAGATGTACAAAAAATGCAAAGTTATGAAGTGGATAATTTAGGAGATGATGCTTTATTACAAAATAATTCATTTTAAATAGGGAACATTAGGTACATTATATTTAAGTGGAAATCTCCTTTAGAGATTATTCTGTAATAATACTAGCAGGTTAAAAGGGCTATTTGAGGGCTTCCCTGGTGGCGCAGTGGTTGAGAATCCGCCTGCCGATGCAGGAGACACGGGTTCGTGCCCTGGTCCGGGAAGATCCCACATACCGCGGAGCAGCTGGGCCCGTGAACCATGGCCGCTGAGCCTGTGCGTCCGGAGCCTGTGCTCCGCAACGGGAGAGTCCACAACAGTGAGAGGCCCGCATACCGCAAAAAAAAAAAGAAAAAAAAAAAAAAAAAAAGGGCTATTTGAGAGGCCTTACATATTGCTGTTGGGCTTACATATCTAGAAGTTAGATCATCTTGTCAAATCTCTCAATTGTAGCTATGGAAACTGAGCATTGGAGAAATAAACACTTGTTTGATGTTATTTCTCTTGTATCCCACAGTTTCTCATGGGGTAAACAGACCATAGGAATCAGTTCATACTAATCAAATTCCAAAGAGCCTAATCCATGCACTAAAATGACATTTGAAAATTTACACAGATTTGCCTAAAGAGAGAGAGGCTAATCCATTTCCTTGAGGCTTTAGCTGCTATTAAGCTCTACCTGCCTCCAAGGACGTCAGCCAGAAGGCAGTGCCTACATCCATCTCATTTTCTAATCTCACCTTTGCCTGTCACAAGGGATCCAGTCTGAACCTTGGATGTGAGGGTTAGGTGACAGCTCGGGGGGGCAGTACTGTTTCTGCAGGGAACAGCTTGACTCTCAGGTTCTTCAGAGTGTGCTTGACCTTTCGCCTTTTTTGCAAATATACAAGGTTGACTTTCACTTTGCTCCTAGAACCAAGACACTGCAAGGTAGCCACAGTCTGATTTAGGATGAATGTGGGCCATTTGGCTTCTGTCTGAGCTTCTGGAAAGAGAAAAGCCAGATAGGATAATGAAGCCAGTTCTTAATCTGAATGGTGCCCAGCCAAACCACTTCCGTTCATGGCCCACTGCTGTACTTTCTTCTCTTTTTCCTTCAGTTCTTCCTCAGCATGTATCTATGGTACTAAATATACAAGCCCTGCCTTTCCCCCTTCCCGCCATGGGTCCCATGAAGATCGGTGACTGCAGTAAATGGAGCCCAGAGAGATGCTCCTAGGTTGTTCTTTCTAACACAGGGCCGCTTGAGTGCCTCCTCCTTCTCTTTCCTCACCTTGTCTCTTTGATTTATGCAGCCATGGCTTAGGTAACAACAGTTAATTAATTTATTTATATTGCATAAGTGAACATTTTATTTTTAATTTATTTTTTGTTACATGTATCTATTCTTTTTCAAATTCTTTTCCCAATTAGATTGTTACAGAATACTGAGCAGAGTTCCCTGTGCTATACAGTAGGTCCTTTTGGTTATCCATTCTTTTTTTTTTTTTGAAGAACTTTTTGTTTCAATTAATCAATTTATTTATTTTATTTATTTTTGGCTGTATTGGGTCTTCGCTGCTGCATGCGGGCTTTCTCTAGTTGCATCGAGTAGGGGCTACTGTTCGTTGCAGTGTGAGGGCTTCTCATTGTCGTGGCTTTGGCTTCTCTTGTTGTGGAGCATGGGCTCTTCAGTAGTTGAAGCACGCGGGCTCAGTAGTTGTGGCTCGCGGGCTCTAGAGCGCAGGCTCAGTAGTTGTGGCGCACGGGCTGAGTTGCCGTGTGGCCTGTGGGATCTTCCTGGACCAGGGCTCGAACCCATGTCCCCTGCATTGGCAGGCGGATTCTTAAACACTGCAGCACCAGGGAAGACTGGTTATCCATTTTAAATCTAGCAGTGTGTACATGTCAGCCCCAAACTCCCTAACTATCCCTCCCCCCCTCACACACACCCTTCCCCCCTGGTAACTGTAGTTCGTTCTCTAAGTCTGTGAGTCAATAGCAGTTCATTTAAAAATGGGTTTCCAGGGACTTCCCTGGTCACGTAGTGGATAAGACTCCGTGCTCCCAATGCAGGGGGCCCGGGTTCTATCCCTGGTCAGGGAACTAGATCCCACATGCATGACACAACTAAGAGTTCACACGCCACAACCAAGGAGCCTGCGAGCCACAACTAAGGAGCCCTCCTGCCACAACTAAGACCTGGTGCAACCAAATAAATAATTTTTTTTTAAAAAAAAGATAAAAATGGGTTTCCAGAAAGCCTCTCAGGGGAATACATAGCTTTTAAACAGGATATTTGAGATCTGGGCTCGGACTGGGGGAAACAAGCATCTTTTAAAGGTAAAAATGTTCAGGAATGGCAAAATGATTTTTCAAGGGCCCATTCCCTACCTCGCATTAGCATAGCCCTTTGAGAGGAAGAGACCAGGCAGCAGTTCCACATGGCAGCTGCTGTCTCTGAGTTCTGGGGGAAAAAAAAGGTCAGGGTTGACTGGGTACTTCTTGAGAATTCTGGGCACCGGAGAGGGAGATACAGAAGAATGCAGTTCCTTCTCATAAAACTTGCACTTGGGGAGATCAGATATTCCCTCAAAAGGACTTCAAGATTTATGCAAGTGGGAGTTAGCCTAGTATAAAGAAAACTGGATACCAGTCTATTATCCTTAGGGAAAAAGAAGGTAAAAGAGTTAACTAAGTTAATGAAAGACTAACCAACGCATTCCTTCAAACACTGCCTATTATCTCTTCTCCTTCCTGTTTTATCTACCTTCTTGTATTAAAACTTTTGGAAGTTTAATATCGTTGGACAAGATATCTCTCCAGGTTCCTATAGAATGATAGGTTATAGTTATTTATGCTTTTTGGCACATAACTCACAGGGTGTTGTGAGTTTTCTTCATTTGTTAAATTTGTTACTGCTGCACCTTATGCTGTTTGGCCTTAACTTTGGTCAGCTAATTTTAGAGATGAACTGTTTAGGACACTTTGAAAAATCATGTGTTAAATAAACAGTTATCAAAGAGCAGCAAGCGGTGCCATTCCACTCTCATACCCTTTCTCAGCTCTTCCCACCCAAGAGCATCCCCATCTATTTGGATGTAATGCCTTTAAAAAGGAAGACAACATCTTATGAAGGGTTATGAATTTAGGAGTCTTAGGTGCTGACAATACTGAAACTCTGACAGTACTTGCCAGGAAAGAAAGCCATCTCACAGTGAAAGGAATTTTAATGTTAGTTACATGAACAAAATGGAAGAATGCATCACACTCTCTGAAGACGTCTCACCATGAAACAGCTATCTCTCTGGGTTGAATAACATGGGGAAAGCATCATCAGCTGAGTATTGGCTGTATCTCTATCTGGCAGAATAGACCCCCAAACACTTTCTAGGCTTCTCTTTGGATTTCCCAGAATGCTAGGCTAGAGAAGTACTTACCTTTCTTGTTAGCATCATAGGATGTAATGATGGGGCTGAAAACCAAGATGGTATCCATGTTAGCTTGGGCACATTCTCCTTGCAGAGACAGTATGCTGCTGGTCTGTCACAGCCACTTATAGCCTTGTCTCTAAATTCTTTCACTGCCTGGAACCAGGTTTGACCCTGGGAGAGTCTGGTTCCACCCTAATTATTTTGCCACATTTCCTGACGGGAGAGAGGACCAAGTTTGTTTGTTAATGATTGATTCAGAAGATCTTCACCTAACTTCACTGCTGGTGCCGACATAAGGAGCTGTAATTACCTAGAGCTTTCCCCGGGAGAAAGGGCATAAACACCCAGTGATATGCTTTACAAATACTCGCAGAGAGACACGTAGACATTCGCATACATGCTCACTGACACAGGCACGGCTATTCACACACCGACATAAAGAGATGGAGAGATTTCTATTAAGGAAAGTGATTTCTAGAATAGAGCAGGGAACTAGGACTGAGTGAGTCAGTGAGTTACACTGGCGAGGGCACTGGACTAGGAATCAACAGAACTGGGTTCCAGTTCAGCCCGTGTGGTTAAGTGTGGCACAGTGAGAAAAGTTTCTTGGCTTCTATGGATCGCAGTTTTCCCCTCTGTAAATGGAGTGTTCCAACCCGGTGATCTCTAGAATTCTTTCACAGTTATACATATAAACTTACCTTAGTACAGACATACCTGTCTAGTTTTGCGCATTTTCACACTCCCAAATAGTGAAGTGAGTGTAGGTGGACCACATTCCTATGACTGCTGGGCTTAGAGGTTGTGAGGAAGAGCTAAGTACACTAGGTGAGTGGTACTGCCTGAAGTTTGGGAAGGCTTTCCTACACAGATAATTGTAGAAGATTTTTCTAAAATTGTATCCTTTAGCTTTTTCTAAAATTGTAGACTTTGTGATAGCATAGCTAGGGGGATCATAGCAATAATGAAGATTTATTCAGACCCTCTGAAGTCTGTTTACCCACTGTGAGTGTACTTACTCCATTGGAGCCATTATAGGTTTGATTATGGGTAAGAAGGTTCTAGAGGCTGACGCTCTGATAATGATGTAAAGGGAGCTTGATTCAAGGGACTTTCCATAAGGGATTTCATGAGGTCTGAGTCAAAGCATAATTTAAATACTACCCTGTTTCCTGACATTTTAATTCAGGTTGAAATCTGGCTAAATTGAGCATGAAGGGAAATCTTGGGAAAACAGAAAGGACAGAGGTGTCACTGAAGGACATGTTTCCATGTGGACGGAGGGGAGGAACTGCTGAACACGCAGCCACAGTGCCTTTCATTCCTTCCTTCCACAAGTCTTTATTATGCACCTACTGTGTGCCAGACACTATTCTAGCAGTAAGCAAGGCCAAGTGTGAGTTCATGTGAAACAATGGGAAGCAGACAATAAACATGGTTGAAAATAAAATAGTGCAGAGGGATAACAATAAATAATATACAAATACACATACAAGATAATTAAAGATTGTGACAATCATCATGAAGCAACAAACAGGGTGATGAGGTGAAGGAGGAATGACAGAGGCCACTTTATTAATTATTATTATTATTATTATTATTATTATTTTGACAGTTTGCAGGATCTTAGTTCCCCAACCAGGGATTGAACCCGGGCCCTTGGCAGTGAAAGCGTGGACTAACCACTGAACTACCAGGGAATTCCCAGAGGCCACTTTAAGTAGGGTGGTCAGGGAAGACTTCTCTCAGGAGGTGGCATCTGAGCTAAGAAAACCAGGAGAGTGGGTGTTCGTTCTAGAAGCCAAGAAAAGAGGGTATTTCAAGGAAGGAAAGGATTTGTCCACTGGACAAACTGTCCACCGGATTTGACAATTCTGTAAGAGCAGTTCCAGCGTCATGATGGAAGTAGGAGGCGGCTGAGAGGGAATAGGAGGTGAGGAAGTGTAGATCATCTTTGAAAGACATTTGGCTATGGAACAGAGGATAGAAGTGAAGCCAGCCGAGTAGAGGGAACATCAGTGCCGCAAAATTTTTTTTTTTTTTGGCTGCATTGGGTCTTCGCTGCTGTGCGCGGGCTTTTCCCAGCTGCTGCGAGCGTGGGCCACCCCTCGTTGCCGTGCGCGGGCTTCTCATTGCGGTGGCTTCTCTTGTTGCAGAGCACGGGCTCCAGACGCGTGGGTCCCAGCAGTTGTAGCACGCGGGCTCAGTAGTTGTGGCTCACAGGCCCTAGAGTGCAGGCTCAGTAGTTGTGGCGCGTGGGCCCAGCTGCTCCGTGACATGTGGCATCCTCCTGGACCAGGGCTCGAACCCGTGTCCCCTGCATTGGCAGGGAGATTCCCAACCACTGCGCCACCAGGGAAGCCCAGTGCCTCAAATCTTGATTGGTCCAGACCAGCACTGTCTCAGTTGCCTGATTCTCCTAGCAGGGCTGGTAGGCAGAGAATAAAGGGGCTCCTCTGCCTTTCCTGGGCTTCATGGTTTTTGCTTACTATTTCCTTAACATGATTGCATTGTTCTCTGCTCCCTTATGGTGCCCCTTATGGTGTCAGACACTTTCCCCTTCTGTCACTCTGTCTGAGATTTTCTGTAGATTAGTTCCAGGATGCCCCGTTAACAGTGCTGCCACCTTGGAGCAGGGGAAGGAAAGGCTCTGAGGGCTATTCTCATTCTCTGTCACAAGGTGGCAGAAGAGCTCACTCTTCCCAAAAGACACCTTGTGCTCTTACAAAATGAAGCAGAAAAGTTTTTTTTTACCGACTCTCAGACCCGTCCCAAAAGTCAGCCTGCAGGTTGGAGCAGCCATACTGTGGGGTACAGAGAAGTGGGAGAGCTTCATTAACGATTCAAAATATCCAGTAGTAGAAAAAACAGACCCAGAACTGTTTCTCTACTACTAGACATTTTTTTCTTTCCTATTACAGACATTTTGCCTGGTTTTCTAAGTGTTTGCAGTATCTGTGGAGGAGAGGATTTCTCTCCTGATCTCATTTCCCCGCAACAAAAATTTCAAATTTAGGAGGAAAAAAAGCTATAACATTGGTGAGTTTTAATGTTGTGTGCAGGTGAGAGATGTAACTCTGGAAGATAGTGGGAAACAGGGTGGGTCTGTGGGAGGAGTACTTAGGCTCTGTAATTGACTGAATGACTTTGAGGAAGTCACTTACCTTCTTTGGCCTCTGTTTCAGTTCCTTTAATGAAATGGTTGGACAGGATGGTTTTGGAGGCCTCTTCCAGCTCTAAAATTATCATCTCAATGCCACACTCTGCTACTTTGTCTTTTAAGGGTGTATGTTTTTTATTTGTTTGTTTGGGTTTATTTTAACTTCTTTTATTGTGGAATATAGCATACATATAGAAGAGTATATAGAACATAAGCATATTTTTAATAATGTGAACATTATGTAATCATCACCCAAAGTAAGAAATTGAACATTGCCAGTAGCTGAGAAGCTCTTTGTATGTCTATCCCTCTGGTCACACTCCTTTCCCTTCTCCCAGTAATTATTTTCCCATGCTTTTTAAAAATAGTGAACTATCGGGGCTTCCCTCATGGCGCAGTGGTTAAGAATCCATCTGCCAATGCAGGGGACTCGGGTTTGAGCCCTGGCTGGGGAACAACTAAGCCCGTGCGGCACAACTACTCTAGACCCTGCGAGCCACAAGTATTGAGCCCATGCGCCACAACTACTGAAGCTTGCGTTCCTAGAGCCTGTGCTCCACAACAAGAAGCCACCGCAACGAGAAGCCCACGCACCACAACAAAGAGTAGCCCCCAGTCGCCGCAACTAGAGAAAGCCCACATGCAGCAATGAAGACCCAATGCAGCTAATAAATAAATAAATAAATTTATAAAAATAGTGAACTATCTACATATGTATCACTAAAAATACTTAGAAATTTTTTTACCTGCTCTTGTACTTATATAAATGGATAGATCATACCCTATGTATTTTAAAGTAAACTTTTAATTATGTATAAAACAAAGTGAATACACCTCTCTTTATGTTGTCTCCCAGTCACTACCCACCATCAAGAGTAACCATTATCCAGATTTTTTACCACCACAGATGAGTTTTGCCTATTTTTGAACTATGTATAACAGGAAACACACTCTTTTGTGTCTGACTTTCTTTGCTCAACATTTATGTCTGTAAAACTCATCCATTTTGTTTTGTGTACCAATAATGTGTTCATTCTCATTGCTTTATAATATTTCACTGTATGAAAGTACCATAACTTATTTATCTATTTTACTGCTGAGAGACATTGGGTTGCTTCCAGTTTGGGGCCATAAGAAACAGTGTTCCTGGGGCACATCTGAAAGTTTCTCCAGAGTATAAATCCAGAAATGGACACTGGGTTATAACATATGCAGGGTTCAGCCTCACTAATTAATGCCAACCTGTTTTCTAAGATGTTGTCCCCATTTACTCTCGCATCTGCAGTATATGAAAGTTCCTGTTGTCCCAAAGGGGCCAAATTGCCTTTTCAGTGTGGCACAACCGTGGGACCTAGCAGGGCCAGGCATACCCTCACAGTGCCAACCCTTTGACTGATGCTTCAGCCACAGCCAGTTCTCCTGTTTACTTGTTCCCTACAAGTAAGGGTAAAGGATTCAGATTAACCCTAGGTCCCTGATCACATGCTCTATTACCCTGGGAATATTGGCCTGGGGTGGGGTGGGGTAGTGAATTTAATAACATAATCATTCCTGAATTCATTGAGCATCCATTGGATATTTTGTTCTTGTACTGAACACTAGTGGAAATGGAGAGGGGCCCAGAGAGAATGGGGGAAGTAATATTTTCAGCATGCCTACTATGTTCCAAGTTTTGTATTAGAAACTTTACATTTTGGTTATAACATTTAATCCAAAACACAACCTTACAAGGTATGTGTTCTACCTCAGTTTTATAGACAAGGAAACTGAGGCTTAGAAAGGGAGTCATTTGCTCAAAGTCACAGAGCTAATTAGTGACAGAGTCAGGATTTAAAGCCTGGTTTACTTGATTCAAGAACCAGCTCTTGGGCTTCCCTGGTGGCGCAGTGGTTGAGAATCCGCCTGCCGATGCAGGAGACACGGGTTCGTGCCCCGGTCCGGGAAGATCCCACATGCCGCGGAGCAACTAAGCTCGTGAGCCATGGCCGCTGCGCCTGCGCATCCGGAGCCTGTGCTCCGCAATGGGAGAGGCCACAACAGTGAGAGGCCCGAATACCGCAAAAAAAAAAAAAAAAAAAAAAAAAAAAAAAAAAGAACCAGCTCTTTACAGTGCAGAACACAGAGAAGGCTGTGTCCCTGCTGCTCTGTTGGCTGAGATTGCCAATACCAAGAACCAGTTCTTCACAGGTCTGCTTGCCTGTATTCACTCCCAGAACTATGCTAGTCAACTGATATGGCCATCTCATTCATTGATTTAAACTACATTTTATTTTAATTCATTTTTGGTTTCCTTTATCCTTTCTTCCTTTTCGTTTTCATTAAGAAATTTGAGGGGCTTCCCTGGTGGCACAGTGGTTAAGAATCTGCCTGCCAATGCAGGGGACACGGGTTCGAGCCCTGGTTTGGGAAGATTCCACATGCCACGGAGCAACTAAGCCCGTGAGCCACAACTACTGAGCCTGCGCGTCTGGAGCCTGTGCGCCACATCAAGAGAGGCCGCGACAGTGAGAGGCCCGCACACCGCGATGAAGAGTGGCCCCCGCTCGCTGCAACTGGAGAAAGCCCTCGCACGGAAACGAAGACCCCAAACAGCCAAAAATAAATAAATAAATAAATTAATTTTTAAAAAAAACTTTAAAAATAAAAATAATTAAAAAAAAGAAATTCGGGCACATCAGCGCAGTAGTTCCACTGATAAACAAGACTTGTGTTGCTCGTTCTACTTGCTGGTCTAGTATGTTAACCAGAGGTGAGATTTAAAAAGACAGGGATGGGGCTTGCCTGGTGGCACAGTGATTAAGAGTCCGTCTTCCAATGCAGGGGACATGGGTTCGAGCCCTCGTCCGGGAGGATCTCACATGCCGTGGAGCAGCTAAGCCCGTGGGCCACAAGTACTGAGCCTGTGAGCCACAACTACTGAGCCCACATGCCACAACTGCTGAGGCCTGCACGCCTGGAACCTGCGCTCTGCAGCGGGAGAGGCCACCGTGGTGAGAGACCCGTGCACCGTGGCGAGGAGTGGCCCCCACTCACCGCAACTGGAGGGAGCCCATGCACAAACAAAGACCCAATGCAGCCAAGAATAAAAACAAATAAATACATAAATTTATTTTTAAAAATAATAAAAATAAAAAGACAGGATGGGGACTTCCTTGGTGGTCCAGTAGTTAAGACTCTGCGAGCCCTGGTTGGGGAGCTAAGATCCCACATGCTGTGCAGCCAAAAATAAATAAATAATAAATAATATAAAAACCTGTCTTAAAAAAAAAAAGACACTGAAATCTTCTGGCACAAGTTATGATACAGGGAAACTTTAAGACTGAATGGATGAAAAGGATAAAAGGAAGTTGAGCAATGGCTCAGTTTTCCTTTAAAGGCTCTACAAAAATTATTAGTGTATTTTATTATTTACTGTGTTTCATATATAATACTAGTGGAGAGTGAGGGTGTTTGTTTGGGGTAGACAGGTGAGAAAGGAGGAGGAGAGGTAGCAGGAGGAATAAATGCAGCAGGAGAAAGCTGGGTCGGACACAGGAGAAATGGAGACGCTGGGGAAGCTGAAGAGAAGCTGAGGCAGGAGCAGGGAGTAAGCTCACCGGGAGCGCTCTCATGGGCCTGCAGGAGAGGGAGGTCAGAGATGAGAAGGTTTAAAGCGGATCAATATGAAATGTCAGAATCCCAGGCTCGGGCAAGACCTCAACAAGTTATTTTCCCTGCCTTCAGATAAAGGTCCCCTTATACTTTCTTTAGGTATTTAGTTATGAAATGTATAGGACTTAGAAAGGGCTTTTTTTTTTTTTAAAGAAAGATGCTGGAGGTGTCATGCAAGAGGCAGCTAGGCTTTGGTGACTGCCAATTATAGATAGCACAGATAGGGACTGGAAGTGTCTGGGATTGGATAATAAGGAGGGAGGGAGAGCTGACATGCCTTGTGAAAACCCAAGTGTCCATGTGAATACATCGTGGGGAGTCTCCACTGGGAACACTGCACTTCGTTGTGTAATCCTACGTTTCATCATCCGGACCAGACTTAACAAGGTGGCCTCCCTAAGGACATTTTCTGACCTTATGGTGTGACGTTCCCTCGGGCTTTTAACCCTGCACAAACCTGAACGGTTGACTAGAGCAAAGGAACATAGTGTTCTGATAAGGCCTTAGTGTCTTCTTTTTCTTCTTTCTCACACTGGAGCCTCAATTCTGCTCAAGGCACTGACTTTCTTGATGAAGTATGTCCATCTGTAAAGCAGCTAAGTATCCTACTGGAGGTTTTGCCTCCCAGAAGTGACCTGAAGACGGACAAGCAGACATCAGGAGCAGAGTGGCCTCTCAGGTAGAGAGCCAGCCTTTATTTCAGTCAATGAAGCCCGTCCGAATATCTCTACCTAGCTATGGAGGGGGAGTACCAAACTATAAGACATGCTCTCTGCCTTTAAGATTAAAATTCAGCTGGAGAGCTAAAACCAACATAGACACAAAAAATTTTAGCCTAATGCTGAACTAATGTGGTGGTGACCAGATCGCTAGAGGAATTCAGAGGAAGGATAAATCAGTAGGAGCTGGACACGTAAAAGAGATCTTCTTAGAGAAAATGGGCTCCTAAGGACTAGAAAAATTCAGAAAATTAGGAAGGAGGAAGGACAAGTTTGCCAGCATAAGCAAAGGTAAGAGTAAGCATGGCAAGAGCTGGAAGCCAGATAAGAGTATGTGTTCTATATTGGGGACCAGTGGGAAATAACATCCCAGTGTATCCCCTGTCCTCTGTCCTAAAGGTCCATCACTGACATTGCCACTTAAGGAATTTGGAACCATGGCCAGATACCTACCAGGACAGGGTGCTCTTCATGGGTCCATTTTCTATTCAGGCACTTTCTTTCCTCCCTTGGTTCAACTTTGGCCTGACCTGACAGACTTTCCTGTCTAGGAAGTACAGGTGTGTAGGACACATTGCTGTTGATCAGAGACATGTGGTAGCAAAGAGGGGGACAATAATGATAAATCCTAAACTGTTGTTCTTAACTCCAGGGTGAATAATTACTGCTTTAAAAAAAAGTCTACAGTGGGGCTGGGAATCTGTATTTTTAACAAGCACCTACTGATTCTGTTTCAAGGTGGTCTGTGGAACATACTTTGAGAAACACTACTATAAACTAAAGTAGAATTGACAGTGAAGTGCTAAAATGTCCCAGACAGTGACACACATACTGTTATGTATTTCTGGGCTTACTCAGATTTGAGAATTTATCCTCTCCTATCTATGGCTCTTATAAAACTTACATGGTTATCATTTAAGGAGTAAGATCTAGGCACTGTTTTGGTGTTTAGTTTTGTCTTCCCAACTAGATTGGGATCATCTTAAAGACAGGGATGCCCTCAGGTTTTTCTTATCTTCCCGGTAGTAGGGTGAGAGACCTTTGTTTAAAAAAATTAATTAATTAATTAATTAATTTGGGGTGTGCCAGGCCTTAGTTGCGGCATGCGGGATCTTTTAGTTGTGGCATGTGGACTCTTAGTTGTGGCATGCATGTGGGATCTAGTTCCCCGACCAGGGATAGAACCCGGGCCCCCTGCACTGGAAATGCTGAGTCTTACCCACTGGACCACCAGGGAAGTCCCGAGAGACCATCTTTTAAGGTTGGAAGGTAGCTAGAATGCTTAGGACAAAATCCCTGATAACTCTACCTAACCTTCTTGAAAAACCTGAAGGCCATTTGATATTTGGGAACTTGTATTAGTTTTCTAGGGCTGCCGCAGTAGAGTATTACAGACTGGGTGGCTTAAACAATAGAAGTTTATTTCTTCAAAATTCTAGAGGCTGTAAGTCCAAGATTGTGTCAGCAGAGTTGGTTTCTTCTCAGGCTTCTCTCTTTGGCTTGTAGATGGCCATCTTCTCCAGCAAAACAGCCACATTCTGGTAAGTGCTTCATCAACTGTGATTCACAGATGGTCTTCCCTGTATGTGTGTCTGTGTCCTAATCTCCTCTTCTTATAGGACACCCAGTCATTTGGAATTAGGGCCCACCTAATGACCTCATTTTAACTCAATTTCCTCTTTAAAGAAAGAGCCTATCTCCAAATATACTCACATTCTGAGGTGCTGGGGGTTGGGACTTGGACACAAATTTTAGAACACAATTCAGCTCATTATAGCCTCTAGTTTCAGCATCTAGAAATGTGCCACTCACTCCCTTCTGTTACACCTGTTAGTCTTGTATAAAGTTCTCTCCACCCTTTAGCTTTCCTCCTCCACTTTTTACAGACATAAGCTTGTGTGGCAAGTACCCATGGAACAGCTCTAAAGAGCCTGTAGTACAGATAGGCAGGTAGTGGCATGCACCAAACAGCACAACACTTAGGAGGTGTTGAAATTCCAGGTGTACTGTCTTAGAGACACAGCTCTCTGCCCAGTTGTCTTACCGTTTGATAACAATAATTAGATTATTATATCATATGTAAGTGGTCTTGGTGTATCCTAACTCATTCTTCATTTTCTTTCACGGCAGCTCATTCATTAGGTCTTTCCTTGGCTAGTTCTTTAGAGAGCTCAGTTACTTCCAAAGTTCAGTGAGGTCAAAAAGCAGGCCATGTAAGGGCTTGCTGAAGTTTCCCATAAGGACAGTTTTTGAGCACCACTCCCTGGTTTTGCAGTGCTCCTAAGGCTGATAAACAGCAGCATCGCTAAGAAAGAACCTATTATAAGTCATAGGAACTAGGAAAGGCAGATGAAAAATAAAACAGACAACTTCAAGATTTCTGGTTCTTTACAAAGTCACTTCTTTCATAGAGCACTATTAGGGAGAGGCAAAGCTTCCCTCTTCCCAGGCTCCCCCCCCCCCACCCCGCGAGTCAGTCAAGTCAAACATCTTGTTAAACCTTGAGGTTTTGCTCAGTATCTTTACATCCTGATTTTCCGCTCTTTGTTCAACTGACAGATGTACCTAATGACAGTTATTGTGAAACATGGGTCACTTCTCTGTAAAGTTGACATTTTCTTTCTAAATTTCTGTTTCCAGTCTATTATTTTAAAGTAGGTTGGTGGGCTTCCCTGGTGGCGCAGTGGTTGAGAATCCGCCTGCCGATGCAGGAGACACGGGTTCGTGCCCTGGTCCGGGAAGACCCCACATGCCGCGGAGCAACTAAGCCCGTGAGCCATGGCCGCTGAGCCTGTGCGTCCGGAGCCTGTGCTCCGCAACGGGAGAGGCCACAACAGTGAGAGGCCCGCATACCGCAAAAACAAAACAAAACAAAAAAAAACAACAAAAAAAATAAAGTAGGTTGGTAAACTGGAGAAGCCAGCACCTAGCGGTATGATGAGGGCTCCTAGATGAATACTCTTCCCTGGTGATCAGCCTTTCCATCCTCCTGCTTCTGCTTCCACCCAAGAACTTCTGACTTCAGGTCGTGTATCTATACCCTATTCACTTTTTGCCCTCTGGCACAGAACTTCTTCTGGCACCAAACTGTCATCCTCTGTGCCTCTCGACCTTTAGCACAAGCTTGTGTACCGATCAGAAAAGTACTCTGGCCAGGGTTGGAAGGAGTTAAGCTCACCCATTCTTCTGAAGTGCAATTTTCTCTAATTTTCTTTCTCTCCTGCCCTATAGCTGTATTATATGTTGGGACTCTTTCCAGTTACTATTAATTTTCAACACACAGCCACCATGAAAGTCTTGCTATAAAATAACTGGCAAAACTAGAAAAATTGGTTGGCTTCTTCTCAAAGGCCTGGTGTAACACCGTGGAGGTGGGGAGGCACGCTCCTTTCGGAGAAGTCAGGAGTTGACCGCCATCGCTTTCCGGGCTCCGGGCAGGCACAGGAGGCTGTGCTTTGGCACCCCGCCCTTCTTACAGAGCTTCCTTCTTGAAGGCTTCCCCTCAATGCTTCAGGATCCAGCCCCTCAGACTCCTTTCGGGAGGGCAAGCCCAGCGAGGCCGGTTATGTTGTCTCAGAATAGGGGTTAGTTTGCCTGCACTAACTTGGAAACCACGCTGTGTGATCCTGGGCAATTCACGGATGCGATACCCACCTCTTCGGGGCGCTGGTATTGAACACGGTGAGGTGTTCACGCACACCGCCAGCCCCACTCAGTCCTGAACCCTTCCGGGCTCCCTTCCCGCGCAGCGAGCCGGCGGGCCACGGCGTCTCTCAGGGATGGGAGCGGCGTGTGGGGCCAGTCCCCATTCCCCCATCTGCCGGGAGAGGGAGGCGCCCAGCCGGCCGGCCGTACACCGCCCGCGGAGAAAGGGCCCGCGGCAGCCCGGGACCCGCCCGCCCTCTAGCCGCTGGGCCCCGAATGGCAGAGCGGCGCTCGGACCATCTGCATCGCCTCACGTCGCCCCGCCCCGCGCCGCTCTCCCATTGGCTGTCGCCGGGCCCTCCCGGCCCGCGTCTCTCCTGGCTGCCACCCGGACCGCGCCGCCGCCGGGAGCGGGGTCGGAGGTGAACGGCCTCGAGTAACCCCGGACGTAGTCACCTCACGGGGCTCGCCGGCTGAGGTGGGAGCGGGGGCGGGGCGGGGCCGGCGCCGTGAAGCCCCGCCCCTCCCCCGTGTGCCGGGCCGGCCTGGTTGCTGCGCGCCTGTCAGCCATCGCCGGAGCTGCCGGCGTCTCCTCCCGCCCAGCACCGCCTCCGCGCAGGGGCTCCGGTACCGTCGGACCTCGGACGCCATCGCCGCCGCCGCCGCCGCCGCCTTGAGGTGAGGGGAGGGCCGCCCCGGAGCCTGCGATCTGGGACCGGGAGAGGCTGGGCCCCGGGGAGGGGCGGCGGCTGCTAGGGGCCGCCTCCCATCTTCCGCCGCACGCGGCCCGGGCTCCATCCCGTCCGGACCCGGTGCTTGGCAGCCCAGCCCTCCCCGCAGCTCTGGGGCCTCGAGTTCCCCTCTGGGGAGACCTGGAGGGGCCTGGGGTCTCCGGGCGTGGGAACTCAGACCTCGGAACTGGGAGGCGTACAGCCCAGGGCCTCTAGGAAGGGGCTGGTGAGACTGCCTGGAGCGGGTCCCCTCATCCTCCCTCCCCAGCCCCGGCGTGGTCTGATCCCTTCCAGACCCCTGTCTCTAATGGGACCCTGCGCTCGGGAAAGGGAGAGGACCCACGTGGGAGGGGGATGTTGAGGGGTGGGTTCAGTTGCGCTGGAACTCTGCCTCTTTTGCAGAGTGAGATGTGGGGTGCAGAGACCCGGGCTTCTGTTGCTCTCGCTGTGTCTTTGTGTCGTGGTGGGAGCCAGGGCCGAGCGAGGTGTCCCTTGCGAGTTCTTTCTCCCAGGGTTTTATTATGTTTTCTATGTGGGACGTAGTAAAGGTACATGCCTGCTCTTAACTCTCTCCCTCACGTTTGCCATACTTACCAAGGGAAGCCATCGAAGATAGGACGTCGCAAGGTGGTGTGAGGCTAATGATTACAGAGGAAAATGTGCCTGAAGGTCTTTCCCGGGTCAGCGCTAACGTTATTTTTGGATTTGGACGCGGGAAAGTGGCCACTAGCCGACACTTGGAATCAGCTCTAAATATTAGGGACTCCAAGTAGGCCTTGTGGGTTTTATAGAAACAAGTAAGAATAAGCTAAAAACTGCTCAGGTTGCCGAAATACTTTAACTTCAGGTGTTTTTGTTTGGGGATTTAAGATTGAAATCAAAAGACCCCAGGAATTCCTGATTCCATTTCTCCTTAAGCAGTGTTTCAGTAATTTCCCAATGTGTGGGACAAACCTAATAGCCTAGCCTTGAGTCTCAGAAGTTGGTCCCCCTTGACTCTGTTTTCATTCTTTTTTTTCTCCCAATCCACAGTGCAGATTGAGAAGCATGCTTTGGTTACATGCTTTCTTCTTCCTGGGGGGTGTGGGGGGTAGGAATTCTCTGCTTTGTCTCTTCTTGGTGGGGATGCCTTGGATGTCTGTGAGGAGAAGGCTTTCTGTGCTGCCTATTTGATAGGCACTTTTAAAAAAGCACTGTGGTCTAATAGAGCAGGATGCCTGCTTACTACAAAGTAACAACTCTCGTCTCTTGCCTCAGTTTACTCATTTCCAATAACAGGAGGACTCTTGTGACTCCAAAAAAATTAGCAAACATTGTAAAATGGCATATGAAAGATTTCAAAGGCAAAGAATTTATGAAGTCCCCTGTGTTTATATCTTGTAGAAGTTTTGTTTTGAATTACCAGTGCAGAATAGAAATACATCTAGCATAAGATTTAATTATTTTTAAAGTTTGAAGAAATACTGAGAAATTGTGACATTTGGCTTAATGATCTTACAGTTCAGATGACTAGGTTATGTCAAAGAACTGGCATTGCGAAAGCCAGCCTTAAAACTCTCTCATCAGATCCTTACCTTTTCAAAGTGCTGTGGACATGGTTCAGGTGTAGATCACTACGTAACATTCTATTTCCTTTTCAGTCAATGACTAGGAAACTTTTTTATTTTAAATTAATTAATTTATTTTTGGCTGCGTTGGGTCTTCCTTGCATGCGCGTGGTCATTCTCTAGTTGTGGTGAGCCGGGGCTACACTTCGTTGTGGTGTGAGGGCTTCTCATTGCAGTCGCTTCTCTTTTTGCAGAGCACGGGCTCTAGGCGCGCGGGCTTCAGTAGTTGCGGCACATGGGCTCAGTAGTTGTGGTTCGCCGGCTCTAGAGCACAGGCTTGGTAGTTGTGGCGCACGAGCTTAGCTGCTCCGCGGCATGTGGGCTCCTCCCGGACCAGGGCTCGAACCCGTGTCTCCTGCATTGGCAGGTGGATTCTTAACCACTGTGCCACCAGGGAAGCTCTAGGAAACTTTTTTACCTGTCACACAGACTGGTTTAACAGGTCTGGGGCTAGTGGGTTTTTTCCTTAAAAAAATTTTGTTTTTTCATAGCTAATATCCTAAAAGTCTTGGTTGAGAAAACAAGTAAATTAAAATTATTGGAATAATACATTGGAATTTAGTATTTCTAGTTGGAGGAGTCTTATTACAATTCAGAAAAAGGTTTTTATATCATTATCTAACATGTTCTTAAAGATTAATAATAATAGCAGATACGCATCAAACGTTTTTCCAAGCCCTTAAAACAATAAGATTGTGAAGAAGTAAATGAACACCAAACACTCATTGGCCAAAAAAAATTTAACTATTGAGGTGAGTAACATTTTTAAAGGAAGCCTTCATTGATCTTCCACTTTTTTTTTTTTTTTTGCGGTACCCGGGCCTCTCACTGTTGTGGCCGCTCCTGTTGCGGAGCACAGGCTCCGGATGCGCAGACTCAGCGGCCATGGCTCACGGGCCCAGCCGCTCCGCGGCACGTGGGATCTTCCCAGACCTGGGCACGAACCCGTGTCCCCTGCATCGGCAGGCGGACTCTCAACCACTGCGCCACCAGGGAAGCCCGATCTTCCACTTTAACAGATTATTGCTTAACTCGTTTTTTGTTTGTTTCACTAATTTTAAAATTTAGTGAGTATTCACTACTTTACTTGGATCTAATGGACTATGTGAGATGATATTAAATAGAGGAAACTATGACAAGTAGTGTCATAAGGCCACTTCACTTACACAAAGAGTATGAATCTGATTGATAAGGCATAGGTTTTTATGAGTTCGACAAGTCAATCTTACAGTGTATGCTCTAATGATACCCAGTTCTCTTACCAATTTGTTATTTACTCACGCTACCATAAAGCCATTTAGCCTCTAGTCTCAGGATGTTTAAGGAAGCAAGTGAAAAGAGACTTCAACAACAAGGGATGTTAATGCCTTACCCAAAGGTTGGTGGTCCCAATTGGTTCGGCCTTCCAATGATGTTATTTGGGACTTGGGCTTATTCCATCCTTTTTTCAGCATGCTGCACTCACCCTCCTTTATATAAGGAACCACAGTAGTGTTTACCATCACATGACATCAAGAATTGAAATTGCATGGCAGAGTGGTCATCCCAGACAGAATAAGCTTGTATAATGATTTTCATTTTTGGAAATGGCAACATGAAGTTTGAAAATTCTGAATGAATTCATGGAGTTAAGTTTGAAAAGCAGACTCAGTTTTAGAGAATTTTTTTCGGGAAGTATAAGGTTTCATTTATGAATATTTGGTTATCTCCTATGGTAGAAATAGAGAGTACACTTACTAATGGAGTTCATAAGAATTACCCTCTGTTTTTGTAGACTGCTCAAATCTGTCCTTAAGTCATATAAGTTGGCACACATGTATATGTATGCACTTATACACATACCAATTTGGGGGGTTAGTATTGATAGGAGCTATTGATACCTATTGATATTGATACCTATACCAACCTATTGATAGGTTGATAGGAGCTTGATTAGTTTTTAAGTTTACTAGGTGTTATATCAGTAAATTGGCATCAAGACGACAGAAAGCTGTGTTGTTTGTGTTTTGTGCTTCAGCATTTAGTAGTATTCCTGGGCCTGACAAGGCAAGCTGTTTAATTTCCCTTTGATTCCATTTTATAAAAATCCAAGTACTAAAGAGAACTTTCAGTTTTTGAATGTACTTTAGGATTTTTCTAGTCCAGCCTTATACTTAATATGAAAATATTTTATCTGATACTCCTGTTGAAAACTTCCAGCTATTCGTTGAGGAGATGACAGAGTCAGTTACACAGTAACACATATTAATAAATGAGTGAATGACATGCCAGTTGTCTATATAAATGCTCAGGCAGATATGAGATAAGGAGTCAAGAGTAGCATGAAACTAATGGGTAAAGCTTTTTATTAAACTTATTTAAAATCTTTAGTTATGCTAATACGTAAGTAATATGTTCACATAGTTCAAAATTTTAAGTGTACAAAAGCGTATACAGTGACAGGCTCTGTCCTAACTTTGTCTTGCAGCCACTCAGTTCCCCTTACCAGAGTCAAGCAGTGTTAATTCTTTCTTATTATAATTTCTTTTTAAAAAAAAAAATAAATTTATTTATTTATTTTTGGCTATGTTGGGTCTTTGTTGCTGCTTGTGCGCTTTCTCTAGTTGGGGCGAGCGGGGGCTTACTCTTCGTTGTGGTGTGCGGGCTTCTCATTGCGGTGGCTTCTCTTGTTGCGAAGCATGAGCTGTTGGCACGCGGGCTCAGTAGTTGTGGCTCGTGGGCTCTAGGGCACAGGCTCAGCAGTTGTGGCGCACGGGCTTAGTTGCTCTGTGGCATGTGGGATATTCCCGGACCAGGGCTCGAACCCATGTCCCCTGCATTGGCAGGCGGATTCTTAACCACTGCGCCACCAGGGAAGCCCTATTTCTTATTATAATTTCTTAATAGTAATTATCAGACATGTTAATTTAAATTTAAAGTTAATTATTTCTTAATAATTAACAAAGACTTCATTCATATTCAAACAGATGCTCATGTATTCTCTTCCCACTCTGCCAACTTTTTAATACAAATTATGCATACTTTACACACCATTCTTCATCTTTGGTTTCTTCACTTAACATTATAGGATGAACTGTTTACATTTTTATTTTCGTCAAAGTGGTATGTGTACATAATTTAAAAGTCATATTGGGACTTCCCTGGTGGCACAGTGGTTAACAGTCTGCCAGCCAATTCAGGGGACATGGGTTCGATGCCTGGTCCGGGGAGATCCCACATGCCGTGGAGCAACTAAGCCTGTGCGCCACAACTGCTGAGCCTGCGCTCTAGAGCCCGTGAACCACAGCTACTGAGCCCGTGTGCCACAACTACTGAAGCCCTCGCACCTAGAGCCTGTGCTCTGCAACAAGAGAAGCCACTGCAGTGAGAAGCCCCCGCTCACCACAACTAGAGAAAGCCTGTGGGCAGCAACGAAGATCCAACACAGCCAAAAATAAATAAATAAATAAATTTATTTTAAAAAATAAAAAAATAAAGGTCATATTGTTCCACAAAGTTTGTTACAGTAAAACAGCAGTCCTTAGCCCCTTTCCACTTTCATTTATTTTAGCTGATATATTTCTTCCACCCCTTTGTCTGTAAATAAAAAACTGGTCTTCCTACATCTTGATTTTTCATTTTTAGGTATTACCTATTGGATTTGGTTCTCTTTCTTCTCCTTACCCTCACAGTTCACCTTTGCCTTTCCCATCTCCCACCATCAACTACCCAGTCAAGTTATGTTGTAACTTTTGTTCTATCAATATTCAGTCTTTACAGTATGATGAATGTGTAACTGCTGTACACAATTTGGTTGCATAAAATCCCATGATTTCTTTCCTGTACAACTCTTTCCTTGGAGTTAATAATGGTCTTGATTTTTTTTTTTTTTTTTTGCTTAGTTTTCTCTGTACTGATCTGTCATTTATTCAGCCTTACTCTTCATCATTTTCTAAATCTCTGAGAATGTTGAGATGATCAGTTATTCTATTAATTTTTATCTTCTGTAAAATCTCTCTTAGAGTCTTCTGACTGGCTCCAACCTATAAATTGTCTGCCTTCTACTTCCAGTACATAGCTGTTGTCCTGGCTTACTCTTCACTGTCATTTTGGGGGTTCTCTTTATTTCTACTCTGCTATGGAGAAATTATTTGTCATGTTTTCCCCATTATTGGTTTATTCCCTCATTTTGGTGGAGAATATTCTCCAGTGGCATCCTGAGAAAGGGTGCATGGGAGGTAAATATTTTTCCACTTAACATTATAGATTCCCCAAATTTAACGTTCGTATAATGTCTAATATATAGTCATACAGTATCTAATATATATATATATTTTAAGTTTCTGTACTTGACCCAGTAATGTCCTTTATAACTGTATATATATATTTTTTGTTTGTTTGTTTTTGGCCACGCTGTGCAGCTTGCAGGATCTTAGTTCCCCGATCAGGGATTGAACTCAGCAGTGAAAGTGCCAAGTCCTAACCACTGGACTGAGGGAATTCCCTATAACTGTGTATGTTTTTTTTTTTTTTTTTTTTTTTTTTTTTTTTTGCGGTACCCGGGCCTCTCACTGTTGTGGCCCCTACCGTTGCGGAGTACAGGCTCCGGACGCGCAGGCTCAGCGGCCATGGCTCACGGGCCCAGCCGCTCTGCGGCATGTGGGATCTTCCCAGACCGGGGCATGAACCCGTGTCCCCTGCATCGGCAGGTGAACTCTCAACCACTGCGCCACCAGGGAAGCCCCCTGTGTATGTTTTAATTAATGATCCAGTCAAGAATCATTTATTACACTTGGTTCTCAAGTGTATTTAGTATCCTTGATGTAGAACAGTCATCCTACTCTTTTTTTGTCTTTCACAGCATTTATCTTTCATTGACATTTTTAAAGAGTCCAAAGTCAGTTGTCTTGTAAAAGTTCCTGTAACCTGGGTTTGTTTGACAATTTCATCATTATTAGATTGAAGTTAACCATCTTTGTCAAAAATACTACATTCGTAATATTGTATACTTCTAACTGTATCACACCAAGAAGCACCTAATGTCCATTTGTCCTGTTATTGGTAAACTTTAGTTTGAACACCTAGTTATGATGGTGTCCACCATATTTCTTCATTGTAAAAATCCCTGTTCCCTTTTGTAATTAATATGTAATCTGTGAGGTGACTTTCCAATTTTTTTTGTTGTGGTAAAATATATATAACATAAAATTTACCATCTTCTTTTTAAAAAAATTATTTATTTATTTATTTTTGGCTGAGTTGGGTCTTTGTTGCTGTGTGCGGGCTTTCTATAGTTGCAGCGAGCGGGGGCCACTCTTGCATGCAGTGCATGGGCTTCTCATTGCAGTGGCTTCTCTTGTTGTGGAGCACGGACTCTAGGCATGCGGCCTTCAGCAGTTGTGGCTCGCGGGCTCTAGGGTGCAGGCTCAGTAGTTGTGGTGCATGAGCTTAGTTGCTCCACGGCATGTGAGATCTTCCTGGACCAGGGCTCGAACCCATGTGCCCTGAATTGGCAGGCAGATTCTTAACCACTGTGCCACCAGGGAAGTCCGAGGGGGGGTTACTCTTCATTGCTGTGAGCGGGATTCTCATTACAGTGGTTTCTCTTGTTGCGGAGCACGGGCTCTAAGTGCACAGGCTTCAGTAGTTGTGGCATGTGGGCTCAGTAGTTGTGATGCATGGGCTTAGTAGCTCTGTGGCATGTGGGATCTTCTTGGAGCAGGGATCGAACCTGGGTCCCCTGCATTGGCAGGCAGATTCTTAACCACTGTGCCACCAGGGAAGTCCTAAAATTTACCATCTTATCCATTTAAGAATGTACAGTTTGGTATTAAATACATTCATAATTCTGTGCAACTATCACTACTATCTATCTCCAGAACTTTTTTCACCTTGTAAAACTGAACCTCTATACCCTTTAAACAATGACTCATTTTCTCCTCCCTCCGCCCCCATCAACCACCATTCTACTTTTGGTCTATGATTTTGACTACTCTAAGTACCTCATATAAGTGGAGTCATACAGTATTTGTCTTTTTGTGACAGACTTATTTCATCCTCAAGGTTTATTCACTTTGTAGCATATTACTTTTTAAGGTTGAATAATATTGTATGTATATGTCATATATTGCTTATCCATTCATCCATCAATGCACACTTGGAGTTTTTTCCAAGTTATAGCTACTCTGAATAATGCTATTATGAATATGGGTGTACAAATATCTCTTTGAGATCCTGCATTCAGTTCTTTTGGGTATATACCCAGAAGTGGAATTGCTGGATCATATGACAATCTATTTTTAATTTTTTGAGGAACCACCATACTGTTTTCCACAGTAGCTGTACCAGTTTACATTCCCACCAACAGCACCTGAAGAGTTCTAATTTCTCCACATCCTTACCAACACTTGTTTTCTGTGTTTTTGATATAGTCATACTAATTACTGTGGAGTGGCTTCTCATTTTAGTTCTGATTTGTATTTCCCTAATGATAAGTAATTTGAGGATATTGATGTTGTGCTTATTGGCCATTCATATATCTTCTTTGGAGAGAAGTCTCTTCAAGTCCTTTGCCCATTTTTGAATCGGGTTTATGTTTTTTAAAAAAAAATATTTATTTATTTATTTATTTATTTATTTTTGGCTGTGTTGGGTCTTAGTTGCAGCACACGAGATCTTTTTTTGTTGTTGCGGCATGTGGGCTGTTCACTGTGGTATGCCAGCTTCTCTCTAGTTTTGGCGCACATGGGGTTGGTAGTTGCGGTGCATGGGCTTAGTTGCCTCGCGGCATGTGGGATCTTAGTTCCCCGACCAGGGATCAAATACGTGTCCCCTGCATTGGAAGGTGGAGTCTTAACCACTGGACCACCAGGGAAGTCCCTGAACTGGGTTGTTTTTTGTTGTTGAGTTTTAGGAGTTCTCTAAATATTCTGGATATTAATCCCTTATCAGATATATGATTTGCAAATATATTCTCCCATTCTTTGGATTGCCTGTTTACCCTGTTGATAGAGTGTTTTAATGTGCAAACTTTTTTTAATTTTTAAGAAGTCCAGTTTGTCTATTTTTTTTCCTTTGTTACCTGTGCTTTTGATGGCATAGCCAAGAAATCTTTGCCAAATCCAATGTTGTGAAGCTTTTGTTCTATGTTTTCTTCTAAGTGTTTTATTGTTTTAGGTCTTACGTTAGGTCTTTGATCCATCTGAGTTAAACTTTTTATATGGTGTTAGGTAAGTATCCAACTTTATTTGTTTGCATGTGGAGATCCAGTTTTCCCAGCACCATTTGTTGAAAAAGGTGTCCTTTCCCCATTAAATGGTCTTGACACCCTGTCAAATATCATTTGACCAAAAATGCAAGGGTTTATTTCTGGGATCTCTACTGTATTCCACTGGTCTTTATGTCTGTCTTTATGCCAATACCATATGGTTTTGATTATGGTAGCTTTGTAGCAGGTCTTGAAATCAGAAGCGTGAGTCCTCCATTTTGTTATTTTTCAAGATGTTTTTGGCTACTCAGGATCCCTTGAGATTCCATATGAATTTTAGGATAGGTTTTTCCTATTTCTGCAAAAAATGTCCTTGAGATTTTGATAGGAATTGCATTGAATTTGTAGTAGGTCACTTTGGGCAGTATTGATATTTTCACAATATTCAGTCTTCCAATCCATGAACATGGCATGTGTTTCCATTTATTTATGTCTTTAATTTCTGTCAGCAGTGTTTTATAGTTTTCATTTTACAGGTCTTTCACTTCCTTGGTTAAGTTAATTCCTATGTATTTTATTCTTTTTGATGCCATTGTAAATGGAATTGTTTTTGTAATTTCTTTTTCAGATTGTTCATTGTTAGTGTATAAAAATGCAACTGAGTTTTGTGTGTTGACTTTGTATCCTGCCACTTTGCTGAATCCATTTATTAGCTCTAACAGTTTATGTTTTTATTTTTGTGTTTTGGTGTGTGTAGAAACTTTAGAGATTTTTACACTTAAGATCATATCACCTGCAGAGATAATTGTATTTCTTCCTTTTCCATTTAGATGTCTTTTACCTTTTTTTCTTACCTAATCACTCTGGCTAGAACTTCTATTTTGAATAGAAATTGTAAAAATGGATATCCTTTCTGTATTTCTGATCTTAGAGGAAAGCTTTTAGTCTCTCATCATTGAGTATGATGTTTGCTGTGGGGTTTTCATATATGACCTTTTTTTTTTTTTTTTTTTTTTTAGTGGTACGCGGGCCTCTCACCGTTGTGGCCTCTCCCGCTGTGGAGCGCAGGCTCTGGACGCGCAGGCTCAGTGGCCATGGCCCACGGGCCCAGCCGCTCCGCGGCATGTGGGATCTTCCCGGACCAGGGTACGAACCCGTGTCCCCTGCCTCGGCAGGCAGACTCTCAACCACTGCGCCACCAGGGAAGCCCTTGTTGAGTGTTTTTATCATGAAAGTGTGTTGAATTTTATCAAATGCTTTTTCTGTATTAACTGAGATGATCGTGTGGGTGTTTTTTCCCTTCATTCTGATAATGTGGTATATTACATTGATTTATGTATGTTGAATCACCTTTGCATTCTGGGAATCCAGTGGAATCCTTGCATCCCAGTTGTTGATGGTGTATAAGCCTTTTAATATGCTGCTTAATTCTGTTTGCTAGTTTTTTGTTGAGGATGTTAATAAGGAATATTAGTCTTTAACTTTGTTTTCTTATAATGTCTTTGTCTTTGGTATCAGAATAACTGTGGCCTCATAGAATGAGTTAGGAAGTGTTCTCTTCAATTTTTTGGAGAAGTTTGAGAAGAATTGATACTAGTTCTTCTTTAATTGTTTGGTAGAATTCACCAGGGAAGCCATCAGATCCAGGGCTTTTCTTTATTGGGAGATTTTTTTTTTTTTTTTTTTTTTGTGGTACACGGGCCTCTCACTGTTGTGGCCTCTCCCATTGCGGAGCACAGGCTCCAGACGTGCAGGCTCAGTGGCCATGGCTCACGGGCCCAGCCGCTCCACGGCATGTGGGATCTTCCCGGACTGGGGCACAAACCCACGTCCCCTGCATCGGCAGGCGGACTCTCAACCACTGTGCCACTAGGGAAGCCCTATTGGGAGATTTTTGATTACTGTTCTCCTTACCAGTTATAGGTCCATTCAGATTTTCTATTTCTCTGTGATTTAGTTTTGGTATGTCTTTGTTTCTAGGACTTTATCCATTTCATCTAGGTTATCCAATTTGTTGGCATACAGTTCATAGTATTCTCTTACAGTCCTTTTCCTTTCTATAGAATAAGTAGTGATATGCCCACTTTCATTTCTGATTTTAGTAATTTGAGTCTTCTATCTTTTTTTCATAGTCTGTCTAGTAAAGGATGTCAATTTTGTTGATCATTTCAAAGAAACAATTTTTGGTTTCATGATGTTTTTCTCTATTGTTTTTCTATTTTCTATTCCATTTCTCTCTGCTCTATCTTTATTGTTTCCTTCCTTCTGGTAGCTTTGAGTTTAGTTTGCTCTTCTTTTTCTTATTCCTTAACTTTTAAAGTTGTGTTGTTGACTTGAAATCTTTCTTTCTTTCTTTTTTCTTTTTTTTTGGCCATGCCATGTGGCTTGCAGGATGTTAGTTCCCTGACTAGGGTTTGAACCCAGGACATGGAAGTGAAAGTGCTGAGTCCTAACCATTGGGCTGCCAGGGAGCTCCCTCTTGTTTTTTATTTTGTTGTTGTTTTTTTTTTGCGGTACGCAGGCCTCTCACTGTTGTGGCCTTTCCTGTTGCGGAGCACAGGCTCCAGACGCGCAGGCTCAGCGACCATGGCTCACAGGCCCAGCTGCTCCGTGGCATGTGGGATCTTCCCGGACCGGGGCACGAACCCGTGTCCCCTGCCTTGGCAGGAGGACTCTCAACCACTGTGCCACCAGGGAAGCCCCCTCTTGTTTTTTAATGGAAATGTTTATAACTATAATGTTCCCCCTTATTTCTGCTTTTACTGCATCCCATGAGTTTTGGTGTGGTTTGTTTTCATTTGTCATTAAGTATTTTCTAATTTTCCTTGTGATTTCTTCTTTGATCCATTGGTTGTTTAAAAGTGTGTTGTTTAATTTCCACAGTTTCTTTCAGTTTTCCTTCAGTTGTTGATTTTTAATTTCATCCTGTTGCAGACAGAGAAGGTACTTTGTATGACATCTATCCTTTTTTATTTATTTTTATTTTTTTATTTTTGGCTGTGTTGGGTCTTTGTTGTTGTGTGCGGGCTTTCTCTAGTTGCAGTGAGTGGGGGCAACTCTTCGTTGCAGTTTGTAGGCTTCTCGTTGCGGTGGCTTCTCTTGTTGCAGAGCATGGGCTCTGGGTGCACAGGCTTCAGTAGTTGTGGCTTAGGGGCTCTAGAGCGCAGGCTCAGTAGTTGTGATGCATGGGATTAGTTGCTGTGCGACATGTGGGATCTTCCCGGACCAGGGCTCGAACCCGTGTCCCCTGCATTGGCAGGCGGATTCCTAACCACTGTGCCACCAGAGAAGCCCACATCTATCCTTTTAAACCTCCTGAGACTTAATTTGTGGCCTAATGTATGCTCTCTTGGAAAATATCCCATGTGCACTTGAGAGGAATGTGTATGATATTGTTGTTGGGTGGAGTGTTCTGTGTTTGTCTGCTAGATCTAGTTGCTCTATTGTGTTGTTTAAATCCTTTATTTCCTTGATTATCTCTGTCTGATTGTTCTATCTATTATTATGAGTGGGTTACTGAAGTTTCCAGCTGTTATTGTGGAACTGTCTATTTCTCCCTTCAATTCTGTCAGCTTTTGCTTCATATATTTTGATGGTCATTAGGTGTATAAATGTTTATAATTATCTCTTGTATTAAACCTTTTATTTTTCTTTTGTATTTTTGTGTGTTTTGGTTTATTTTGGTGTTTAGTTGTGTTTTTATAGTGAGATGTTTACATTTCTTTCTCATTTCCTTTTTTATATTTTCTATAGCTATTTTATAATAGCTATTTATAATGGTATTTATAATAACCATGGGTATTATGTTTAACATGCTAAAGTTATAACACCATAATTTGAATTTATACTAGCTTAACTTCAATAACATACCAAAACTCTGCTCCTTTACAGGTCCGTCCTTACCTTTTTTGGTCGCTGATGTCACAAAATTACACCTTAATACATTGTGTCCCCAAAGCGTACACTAATAATTATTTTAAATGCATTAGTCTCTTAAATTATGTGAAAACAAGATTTGGAGTTACAAACCAATGTTATGATAATACTAGTTTTTAGGTTAACAATTGTTTCTTTTCTTTAAATGTATTAGTTTCATAGATCTTGTAGAAAACAAAAAATAAATTATAAATCATTATTACAATAATGCTAGTTTTTGTAATTACCCATATATTTACCATTATTGAAATCTTTACTTCTCTATATGGGTTCAAGATACTGTCTGTGTCCTTTCATTTCACCTTGAAAGGACTCCCTTGAGCATTACTTGCAGGGGAGTTCTAGTGGTAATGTACTCTCTCAGCTTTTGTTTATCTGGGAATGTATTAATTTCTTCTTCTCTTTTGAAGGACAGCTTTGCTGGATACAGGATTCTTGGTTGATAGCTTTTTATTTTAGCTCTTTGACTATATTGGCCCACTGCCTTCTGGCCTCCAAAGTTTCTGATGAGAAATCTGCTTATAATCTTACTGAGGCTTTCTTGTATGTGATGTGTCATTTTTCTCTTGCTGCTTTCAAGATTCTCTCCTTTAAATGTCTTGACATTTAAAAGTTTGATTATAAAGTGTGTCTATGTTGATCACTTTGAGTTTGTCTCACTTTGGAGTTTGTTAAGCTTCTTTTATGTTTATATTCATGTATTTCATCAAATTTGGGAAGTTTTGAGCCATTATTTCTTCAAATATTTTCTCTGTTATTTTCTCACTTCTCCCTCTGAGAGCTCACAATACATATTTTGGTCTTCTTGATGGTGTCCCACAGCTCCCTTAGTCTCTGTTCACTTTCTTCAATCTGTTTTTTTTTCCGTTCTCAGACTGGATAATTTACATGTTCTGTCTTAAAGTTTGCAGATTCTTTCTTCTGCTTGCTCAAGTTTGCCTTTAAGTCCCCTAGTGAATTTTTCATTTTAGTTATTGTACTTTTCAGCTCCAGAATTTCTGTTGGGTTTCTTTTTAGGTATTCTATTTCTTTATTCATATTTCCATTTTATTTGGACATTGTTTTCTTGACTTTCTCCCCATCTTCCTTTAGTTCTTTGAGTATCTTTTAAACAGTTGTTTTAACATTTTTGTCTAGAATATCTGCTGTCTGGTATTTTTTAGGAACAGTTTCTGTTGGTTTAAGTTTTTTGTTTTTGTTTTTGAAATGGCCATACTTTCCTCTTGCTTTGTATGCCTTGTGATCTTTTGTTGAAAACTGGACATTTGATGCTAATTATGTGGTAACTCTGGAAATCATATTCTCTTTCTTCCCAGAATTTGATGCTTTCTTATTGTGATTTTTGTTTTTTTGACTGTTGTAGGCTGTCTCTGTGCTGAAGGTCAACCTGAGGTATAAACTTTAGGTCTCTTCAAGTCTTTTCCTGAGTCTTCCTCTGGGCATGTTAAGTCACTTTCTAATTTTTCCCTGTATATGTAGTAGTTTTTGAATGTACTAGTGTTTAGTGTCTGGCTCCCAAACGGGGGAAAAAGGAAAATGAAGGGGGCATAAAAAGGCACTGCCTCTTTAAGTCCCCCAGAAGTCACTTCAGCTAGAGGGGGAGGGACTTGCAACAATGAGAGGAGGTGTAACAATTGTGGCTGTCAGCCTCTTTGTCTCCACCTATGTGATCAGAAACAGCAATCAGTGATCAGAGCACAGATCCCCAGTGTTTAGAAGACAGGGTTGTTTTTGCCCACTTGGCTCCCACAACCTGTATGTGTGTTGCTCCAGGAACATGGCCACAGTTGGGTGATAACTGCCATGTAACTGAGGGTGGTGGATGGATAGCTGCTGCTATACTAAGAAATGCAATTGACCATAATTAACCACAATTAACCTCCAAAGTCTGCCCCTGGAATTTGCAAGCTTTCAATAGATTCCAGTATTCCAAAATAGTTACATCAGACAGATTCTGCAAGTGCAATTGTTGTCCAGGTGGGGAGACAGAGTCCTAGTAGTTCCTACTCTAGCATCTTCCCAGAATCCTCTTCTGTAAGGTGATTTTTTTAAGACCACAGGAATATCCTGTTTTTGAATAATCTCTTACCCAGTTGTTTTAACATACATTTATGACTCCTGTCATAAATGTGTTAATTATTGCACTGCTGTTTGTAAAATGAAATATGTTTCTAATTGCTTCATTCTAGGAAGTAATTATTTTGAGATTTTGCTGTCTAAAACTATCTTTATCCTCACAGTTGTTGAAACATTGATTGGATCTAGAATTTTAGGTTCTAAATAATTTTCCTTCAGAATTTTGAAGGCATTGTTTCACTACCTTCAGGCTTCCACTGTTTTTGTTGGTAAGTCTGAAGGGCATTCTGATTCTTGCTCCTTTGTACGTGGCCTTTCTTTCCTCTCTGGAGGCTTATAGGATCTTCTCTTTGTCTTCAATTTTTAAAATTTCAGTTATGTCCCTTGGTGTCTGTTTTTGTTTGTTGTAGTAGGCCTTTGATGGACCTTCTTAAGCTGACAATTATGCATTTCAGTTTTAGGAAGTTTACTGAATTATTACATCAGTTAAAGGCTTTCCACTGTTTTGTTCTGCTCTTGCTTTTGGGAGCGCCTCTTCTTCATATGTTGGACCTTCTGAATAAGTTCTCTAATACTCTTATCTTTTCTCTCTTATTATTTATCCTTTTCTCTTTTTTCTTCCCCTCTTTTTCTTGATGAGTCTGGCTAAAGGTTTATCAATTTTGTTTATCTTCTCAAAGAACCAGCTTTTAGTTTTACTGATCTTTGCTATTGTTTTCTTTGTTTCTATTTCATTTATTTCTACTCTGATCTTTATGATTTCTTTCCTTCTACTAACTTCGGGTTTTGTTTGTTCTTTCTCTAGTTCTTTAGGTGTAAGGTTAGATCGTTTATTTGAGATTTTTCTTGTTTCTTGAGGTAGGATTGTATTGCTATAAACTTCCCTCTTAGAACTGCTTTTGCTGCATCCCATAGGTTTTGGAGTGTCGTGTTTTCATTGTAATTTGTCTCTAGGTATTTTTTGATTTCTTCAGTGATCTCTTGGTTATTTAGTAATGTATTGTTTAGCCTCCATGTGTTTGTGGTTTTTACGTTTTTTTCCCTGTAACTGATTTCTAATCTCCTAGCATTGTGGTCGGAAAAAAGGCTTGATATAGTTTCAATTTTCTTAAATTTACCAAGGCTTGATTTGTGACCCAAGTTGAGATCTATCTGGAGAACGTTCTGTGTACACTTGAAAAGAAAGTGTAATCTGCTGTTTTTAGATGGAATGTCCTATATATATCAATTAAATCTGTCTGGTCTGTTGTGTCATTTAAAGCTTGTGTTTCCTTATTAACTTTCTGTCTGCATGATCTGTCCATCGGTGTAAGTGAGATGTTAAAGTCCCCCACTATTTTTGTGTTACTGTCGATTTCCTCTTTTATAGTTGTTACCATTTGTCTTATGTATTGAGGTGCTCCTATGTTGGGTGCGTATATATTTATAATTGTTATAGCTTTTTCTTGGATTGATCCCTTGATCATTATATAGTGTCCTTCCTTGTGTCTTGTAACATTCTTTATTTTAAAATCTATTTTAGCTGATATGAGTATTGCTACTCCAGCTTTCTTTTGATATCCATTTGCATGGAATATCTTTTTCCATCCCCTCACTTTCAGTCTGTATGTGTCCCTAGGTCTGAAGTGGGTCTCTTGTAGACAGCATATATATGGCTCTTGTTTTTGTATCCATTCAGCAAGCCTGTGTCTTTTGGTTGGAGCATTTAATCCATTCATATTTAAGGTAATTATTGATGCATATGTTCCTATGACCATTTTCTTCTTTTGGGTTTCTTTTTGTAGGTCCTTTTCTTCTCTTGTGTTTCCCACTTAGAGAAGTTCCTTTAGCATTTGTTGTAGAGCTGGTTTGGTGGTGCTGAATTCTCTTAGCTTTTGCTTGTCTGTAAAGGTTTTGATTTCTCCATCAAATCTGAATGAGATCCTTGCTGGGTAGAGTAATCTTGGTTGTACAGATTTTTTTTTTGCTTGTTTTTCTGGGGTTTTATCTTGTTCCTTCATCTGGTACTTCCTTCATCTTGTTCTTCCCTTTCATCACTTTAAATATGTCTTGCCACTCCCTTCTGGCTTGTAGAGTTTCTGCTGAGAAATCAGCTGTTAACCGTATGGGAGTTCCCTTGTATGTTATTTGCCCTTTTTCCCTTGTTGCTTTTAATAATTTTTCTTTGTGTTTAATTTTTGTTAGTTTGATTACTATGTGTCTCGGTGTGTTTCTCCTTTGGTTTATCCTGCCTGGGACTCTCTGCACTTCCTGGACTTTGGTGGCTGTTTCCTTTCCCGCGTTAGGGAAGTTTTTGACTATAATCTCTTCAAATATTTTCTCAGGTCCTTTCTCTCTCTCTTCTCCTTCTGGGACCCCTATAATGCGAATGTTGTTGCGTTTAAAGTTGTCCCAGAGGTCTCTTAGGCTGTCTTCATTTCTTTTTTTTTTTTTTTTTTTTTGCGGTACGTGGGCCTCTCACTGTTGTGGCCTTTCCTGTTGTGGAGCATAGGCTCCGGACACGCAGGCTCAGCGGCCATGGCTCACGGGCCTAGCCACTCCGTGGCATGTGGGATCTTCCCGGACTGGGGCATGAACCCGTGTCCCCTGCATCGGCAGGTGGACTCACAACCACTGCGCCACCAGGGAAGCCCTGTCTTCATTTCTTTTCATTTTTTTTTTCTTCATTCTGTTCTGTGGCAGGTAATTCCACCATTCTGTCTTCCAGATCACTTATCCATTCTTCTGCCTCAGTTATGCTGCTATTGATTCCTTCTAGTGTATTTTTCATTTCAATTATTGTATTGTTTATCTCTTTGTTTGTTTTTTAATCCTTCTAGGTGTTTGTTCTTTAAATCTTCTAGGTCTTTGTTAAACATTTCTTGCATCTTCTTGATCTTTGCCTACATTCTTTTTCCGAGGTTCTGGATCATCTTCACTTTCATTATTCTGAATTCTTTTTCTGGAAGGTTGCCTATCTCTACTTCATTTAGTTGTTTTTCTGGGGTTTTATCTTGTTCCTTCATCTGGTACATAGTCCTCTGCCTTTTCATTTTGTCTGTCTTTCCGTGAATGTGGTTTTCGTTCCAGAGGCTGCAGGATTGTAGTTCTTGCTTCTGCTGGTGGATGAGGCTATTTCCATCCTTTTGTCTTTTTATTCTGATTTATGAAAGATTTTTCTTAACTTTATCTTCTCTGTTTTGAGTGTTTTCTTTGCTGTGATTGTATTTTTAACTTTTGAGAACTCTTTCTTTTCTTTAAATGTTTCTTTTAAAATATCCCATTGTGTTTCATGTAAGTAATATCTTCTGTTAGTTCTCTCAGGATAATGATAGTCTTTTAAAATTAAAATTTTTAATTTTTTTTGAATTTTGAAGTGACTTTAGACTTACAGGAAAGTTGCAAAGAGAGTACATTAAGAATACATAAGTTTCCTGCATACCCTTCACCAGGCTTCCCTTAATTTTAATATCTTATATAATTGCAGTACTTCTGTCAATACCAAGAAGTTAACATTGGTTCAGTACTATTAATTATATAGACTTTACTCAGGTTTCCCCAGTTCTTTTTAAACTGATGTGTTTTTGTTGTTGTTGTTGTTCCAGAATCTAATATAAGAAACTGCATTGCATTTAGTGGTGATGTCTCCTTAGTCTCCCCTGATCTGTGATAGTTTCTTAGTCTTTTTTTTTTAATGACCTTGACAGTTTTGAAGAGGACTGTTCAAGTATTTTGTAGAATGTCCTTTAATACAAATTTGTCTGATGTTTTCTCATGATTATACTAGGGTTATGTGTTTGGGGGAAAATACCACAGAAGTCAGGTTGCCCTCCTCCCCTCTCCTCCCCCTAATTAAAATTTTTTTTTTTTTGCATAATCTCTTCAAGTTGCATTTTTTTTCTACAGGTAGTCATTACTTTTTAAAAATTCTTTCATGTTGGAGGTTTTTCTCAGACATCTAGTAATCCTTAATTGACTGCTACAATTTAAGAGAGAGGATTGAAAAACTGATTCAAGATTATGAAAATATAAATGAGGCTTGTTGACTATTAATTTCATTGTGGGTGATATGATTGGGAATCTTAATTTGGGATCTCTAATGTTCTACTTGAGGCTGTTTTTCGTTGGTCTGGTTAGATTCTGCAAAGAAGGATCCTTCAGTTTCCCTCCTGGAGGGTGAAAATTAGGGAAAGAAGGCTGGGAGGTCTTACTCAATATGTTTACTTAATCTCTCCATTTTCAATATGGTGCCCTCCTCTTTACTGTTGCTGGCATCCCTCAGCCTAGAAGCCCTCCATTTAACCCTCTCTAGAGTATAAATCTTCAGTCTCTTACCAAGATGGTAGAGCAGCAGGCACCTGGCTTTACAGCTGGGAAGAAAATCTAAGGATCTGAAGCTTCTGAAATGGAATTTCAGCCAGTCCTCTTTATAGTTCCATCTTTCACTTCCACTTCTGGACATTTTGGAGATTCTATGATGTAAATTTTATTGATTCTAAGTTTACCACAGATGGTTCATGATTTAGTTTTCTTCAGTTTGTGTAGTCATTTATCACTCTTCCATCTGCCTTCTAAGAAAATTATCTTGCTATTGTCTCCCCTGACTTTTTTGGGGGGAGGTGGGAAGGAGTGTCTTTTTATGGCTTATGGCTTTTAAAAAATTCCTTGACTGTTGTTTTAGTGGGATTTCAGGCAGGAGCAAAAGTGGATATGTGTTCAACCTACCATCCTTATCCAAAAGTTTGACAAGACTTCATTAAAGATTTCTTGAAAGGTGAGAAGTTTGTACCAGCTTCCTCCTTGATAAATATTCTATATCCCTGGACTGAGAAATGAGGAATAGGACAGATAAGTACACCATGTTATTTTCTCTGACTATTATACCCTAAAGAAATATGTTGCTTTTTTTTTTTTCTATTTTTTTCTTTTTGCCACCCCATGTAGTTCCCTGAGCAGGGTTTGAATATTGAATCCAGGCTCCGGCAGCAGAAGCGTGGAGTTCTAACCACTGGACCACTGGGGAATTCCCTCTACCATCTAGGTCTTTTTAAAAAAAAAAAAATTATTTATTTATTTATTTATTTAGGCTGCACTGGGCCTTAGTTGTGGCAGGCAGGATCTTCATTGTGGCATGTGGGATATTTAGTTGCAGCATGTGGGATCATTTAGTTGCAGCATGTGGACTTCTTAGCTGTGGCATGCAGGCTTCTTAGTTGCGGCATGCATGCAGGATCTAGTTCCCTGACCAGGGATAGAACCTGGGCCCCCTGCATTGGGAGTGCAGAATCTTACCCACTGCACCACCAGTGAAGTCCCCATCTAGGTCTTTATTCAGTGGTTTCTTCTACATGGAATGTTCCTTCCTCTCCCTCCTTGCTTTTCTCCCTAGTTCTTCATTGCTAATGCCTTCCCACTCCAAGCAGTCTTCTTTGATCTTTGTCCTCACCATTACTACCTCCAAGTTTGGATAATGTACCCTTCTTTTATGTTTCTACACCTAGCAATTATTATTATTTTTTTTAGGAGTTTTAATTAATTTATCTATTCATTTTTGCTGTTTTGGGTCTTCGTTTCTGTGCGAGGGCTTTCTCTAGTTGTGGCAAGCGAGGGCCACTCTTCATCGCGTTGCGCGGGCCTCTCACTATCGCGGCCTCTCTTGTTGCGGAGCATAGGCTCCAGACGCGCAGGCTCAGTAGTTGTGGCCCACGGGCTTAGTTGCTCCGCGGCATGTAGGATCCTCCCAGAACAGGGCTCGAACTCGTGTCCCCTGCATTAGCAGGCAGATTCTCAACCACTGTGCCACCAGGGAAGCCCCCTAGCAATTATTATACTACTGTAATTGTTTATTTAAGTGTCCACAGCCACTTAGCCAGGGACTAAATCTTATTTATCTTTGAATATACATCATTTATCTCACAAGTTGGAACACAAGTCCTTGTCATTTTAAAATTCAAAACTTGCAGGAAAATCAAATATGGCTTAAAAAAACTGTATAATTCTCTTATGGATACTGAATTAATACCAAAATCCATTTAAGAGTTCATCGATAAAATGACAAAAATGAAGAGGAAAAGTCAGTGATTCTTTTTGAATAAATTTCAATGAAGTTACTGTGGCTTAAAGAGCAAGGATATGTTGTGTTAGGTTGGATACTGTTATCAGTGGCTATGAAGACTAATTGCTGCCTCTTTAATTATAATTGCTTGGAAAATACCATGTCATTTGAGTTCAAGGAGAACATGTTTACTAAGTTTGGTAAAATCTGTTCTATTTTATTTAGAGAAATATCTAAATAAATAAGTGCATTATCTATAATTAGCTTTACCTCATTTTTCAGGAACATGGAAAGCCTTCTGCAGATATTTTCAAGAGTCCCCAAATAAAAGTTCGAGAACATATACAGTTGATCTTTGAATAACAGGGGTTTGAACTGCATGAGTCCACTTACATGTGGATATTTTTTTCAGTAGTAAATACTGCGATTACTACAAGAACCAAGGTTGGTCACATCTGTGGATGCTGAATCTTGGATTTGAAGGAACTGCGTATACGGAGTGCCCACTCTAAGTTATACATGGCTTTTTGACTGTGTGGAGGGTCAGCACCCCTAACCTCTGCTGTTGTTCAAGGGTCAATTATATGTATTTTTAAATAAAAGAAAATTTGACATTGGCAACATTTGGTATAATGAAGGAAATGTTTATTTGGCTAAGCAGAATATCCTACAACTGGATCTGTGGAAAGGCCTTCTTTTGGAGGTGATAAGACAGCAGCTATATGAGCCTTCCCCAGGGGTCAATTCCATTATTTGTCCACTTAGAGGAAAAGTCTTAGCCTAATTCATGGCAAGGCTTTAGGGATACCAAACTTGTATGCAAGCAAAATTTTTGTGAGCGTACATTTTTGTCAGGAAAGGGTCCATAGCTTTTATTAGATTTCTAGTAGTGTCTTGACCTAAGAAAATTTAAGAGCCTTTGGTTTAGGTACTTAACTCACTGTGCTTGCTTGAGGGCATAAAGTGGAGGGGGCAGAAGAGTGAGGGTTAATTGTGGCTTTAAGACTTAACATTTTGGGACCTCCCTGGCAGTCCAGTGGTTAAGACTCCGAGCTCCCAATGCAGGGGGACATGGGTTCAATCTCTGGTTGGGGAACTAAGATCCCACATGCTGCATGGAGCAACCAAAAAAACCCCAAATACACACACACACACGACAACTTTTTGGTATATGTATAACTGATTCACTTTGCTATACACCTGAAACTAGCACAACATTGTAAATCATTGTAAATTGTATACTCCAATAAAAATTTTTTTGAAATACTTAACTTTTTGGACACAACTCATAATAAGATGACATTAATGTCATGACATATATATATAACTGATACAGAATTTTACAAAACAGTATTTATCCTTATGAAGTATGGTGAACTCTTAACATTTTCTATTCTATTGAATATTTAATTTTTAAAATGTTAGTTGTAACCCACTAACTTTATTTCTTAGTATTCTGATTATTGGTAACCCACAGTTTGAAAAACACTGGTTTAGTGCTTGTAAAACCCTTTCCTATACTCTCAGACCTCACAGCAGTCCCATGAGGTACATATGACCTCTTTTTATTTTTACAGATGAGGTGACTCAGAGATGGTAAGTAACTTGTTCAAGTTTGCACTGCCAGTAACATGGCACAGTCAGAGTGTGATCTTGGCCCTAGGTTTTGACTCCAGCTCCCCTGGCACCTTTTGTTACATCCCATCCAAACTATATACTCTTCCCTTCCTCTTCTCACTCCCTTCTCTACCACAACTGTAGGGAATAGTATTAGCTCAGACTACACAGTTGAGAACATCCTAATTTGCCAGTTGGCATACCTGCACTGTTCCCAGTCCTGTTGCTTGTCATTTGGGGTCCTCTCTTAGAGGTTCAATGAATTGTGGAACTTAATATTCAAATATCTGGGTCTCCAGCAGGGATTCTTTTTTTTTTTTGGCTGTGCACGGGCTTTTTCTAGTTGCAGTGAGCGGGGGCTACTCTTTGTTGCGGTGCGCAGACTTCTCATTGGGGTGGCTTCTCTTGTTGTGGAGCACAGGCTCTAGGCGTGCGGGCTCAGTACTTGTGACTTGTGGGCTCTAGAGCGCAAGGCTCAGTAGTTGTGGCACACGGGCTTATTTGCTCCATGGCATGTGGGAGCTTCCCGGACCAGGGCTCAAACCTGTGTCACCTGCATTGGCAGGCAGATTCTTAACCACTGCGCCACCAGGGAAGCCCTCAAGCAGGGATTCTGATTCAGAAGATCTGGAATGGAGTTTAGACATTTTTTTAAAATAATTTTTTTAATTGAAGTATAGTTGATGTACAGTATTGTATGTTACAGATGTACAGTATAGTAATTTACAATTTTTAAAGGTTATACTCCATTTATAGTTACTGTAAAATATTGGCTAGGGACTTTCTTGGTGGCGCAGTGGTTAAGAATCTGCCTGCCAATATAGGGGACATGGGTTTGAGCCCTGGTCCGGGAAGATCCCACATGCCGCGGAGCAGCTAAGCCTGTGTGCCACAACTACTGAGCCTGCGTTCTAGAGCCTGCAAGCCACAACTACTGCAGCCCGTGTGCCTAGAGCCTTTGCTCTGCAACAAAGAGAAGCCACCACAATGAGAAGCCCACACACCACAACAAAGAGTAGACCCCACTCGCCACAACTAGAGAAAGCCCGCACACAGCAACGAAGACCCAACGCAGCCAAAAAATAAGTTAAAAAGTATATGTATTGGCTATATTTCTTGTGTTGTACAATATATCCTTGTAGCTTACTTGATACATAACAGTTTGTACCTCTTAATCCCCTACCCCATTATTGCCCTTCCCCTTTCCCTCTCCCCACTGGTAAGTAGTAGTTTCTTCTTGCTATCTGTGAGTCTGCTTCTTTTTTGTTATATTCACTAGTTTGTTGTATTTTTTAGATTCTGCATATAAGTGATAGCATACAGTATTTGTCTTTCTCTGTCTGACTTATTTCACTAAGCATAATACCTTCCAAATCCATCCATGTTGTTGCAAATGGTGAAATTTCATTCTGTTTTTAATGGCTGAATAGTATTCCATTGTATGTATCACCACATCTTCTTTATCCATTCATGTGTTTTTAAAAAGCTCCACAGGTAATTGTTATACGTTGTCAAAGTAGAGAAATTCTACCCTGAATACATTATAATTGTTGGACATAGAAGGAAAACCAGGATTTGGGAAGTAGCTAGAGATTCCTTGGTTCCTTAGAGTTTAGGGACTTAATAATGAGAAACCTGTCCTCTCCTTGGCTCCCAACCTTTGTGAGTGGGTATAAACATTTGGAAGCATAATTAGAGCCTGACTGAGTTGTTGAGAATCTAGTGGTTCTCTTCTCCCCACTGCCTACTTTTTGATGAAATATTGGAAATCATAGGGTCGGAATGTGTCCATCAAAGTATACAATTGGAAAAGGCACCTTGTGAAATGGTAAGCTTGGATTATTGTTTAATATTTTTCATGAATAGTGAAGTCTTTGAATGTGTAATGCTTTTGATTTACAGATTTAAACCAATAGTTAAACAACTGAATTTTATACTTCAAGTTAAATAGTGTATTTGACCACAGAAATGATACTTTGACTAGTTTTGTACTGTGATGAGCAAAACAGGAATTGATAAAATTTGGGTTTCTTAAAAAAAGATATTTCAAATCTCTCTCTTTCTCTCTTTAGTTCTTTTTGGAGGTGGATATCTGCTCAGACAATAAGAATTTTAAGAGGTCAGTTACAAATAATGCTTCTTCATGTTTACAGTGTGATAAAAATTTTATGTTCATGTGCTAAAATATAAAACTGTAGGCTTTCATGTTAAAAGTTGCCTTCCGCAAAAAAAATATAGGCAGACTGGAGGTGGGAGGTGGGTTACCTGAAGTGGTTGAGACTGACAGTGGTAGTAATCCACCACCTTTTCTCTTCAATTCAGGCCTGGAATCAGTGGAAATGGGACGGGCTGTGGAGTAGCTTCTAGAGTGTCTGGACAGCTACTCAGTGATTTTCCATACACGACCTCTCTTTTCTGTGGTTTGTAGGCTTGTGCCTGGGAATACCACTCAGTGGAGCTGCCGGTTGGTGGACAGCCTCTTTAGCTGTTGACACTTTGCTGCTTTCAGTCTCTGGAACCTATAGGTTCCTTCATGTTCTTCTTGGCTAGGAAAGAAAAATTTGAAGTTGACCTTATGGAACCTTTCATTTATTCGTTAATCCTTTTTCTTTTCCTGTGGAAGAAAGGAGAATTGCTCCTTTCTCAGTGAGTTCTATTTTTTTGTGTAGTTATCTAATTTTGCTTAGACTATAAACTAGAATCTGTCCCTGAGTGCCTTATTTCTCTTGTGAAGAAGGCAGTTATTATTTTCTGTTAGTTGAGATGAAATTTGGAAATTTTTTTTTTAATCTATTATTTTTAAGTTTGATTATTCACTGCTCTAAAATGAGAAAGAAGTAGCCTTTTCACTGCTGTACTTTTTGGTGTTCTTCAGAGTGGTAAATTTGTTAGAACTTTTCCCTCCCTACCTCCTTCTCTCCCTTTTTTCCTTCCGTCCTTTTTTTCTCTTTTTAATGATTTGTGTTTTTTTGAAGGTTCTGGAAATGAGCCTCTTTATAAAATTTGGAGATGTTAAAAAATTTTTTTAAAGAAATGTAATATTCCAAGGGAGAAATGTATAGTGAATTTATTTATTTAATTTAATTTATTTTTTTGGCAACACTGTGCGGCATGCGGAATCTTAGTTGCCCCACCAGGGATCAAACCGCTGCCTCTCACCACAGTGGAAGCATGGAGACTTAACCAGTGGACCGCCAGGGAAGTCCCCTGTATGATGAATTTAGACATCAGTTTTTTCCTTTCACATGATACTTTTATATTTGATTCTGATTTTAAAAATGAAAGTTAGCCTAAGGAATCTCCAACTGGCTTTTAGGAAATGTCTATAGGTATTTTTAGCATTCCTGGCAATTTGTTATTACTGTTTCATTCTTCTAGCACAGTGGTTCTCAAATTTCAGGACTTGTTAAAATATAGATTACTGTGCCCCAACCTGTAGGTTCCAGTACAGTTCGCTAGTCTGCAGTAGAGCCCAGGTGATGCGGTTGCTGTGGCTGCTGCTGTGGTCGGGCAACCACACTTTGCGAACCACTGCTCTAGGGTTTACAGATTCTGTTGTGTTTTTGTAAACGAATAAGCTCTGATTCATAAATTACACCGAAATAATGGTGCATGTGTCTTTTTTAACATATTTAGTGATGATTGTTAAATATATTAAAATCTTGATGTTTTATTATCTAATGTCAGAGAACACTACTGTTTACTTTTATACATCGAACTGGTTTACAGCATATACAATTATTAATAATAAGTTTATTATTTATTTATAACCTTCTCTGAGGGCACCTCAATATCAGGACTGGGAATCGTTACTCTGAATTAAAATCATTGGTCAGGCTGCAAGCTGTTTAATACTAATTTGATGTGTAGTTTTGACTTTTAAATAGCATTTTTGAAATGACAGAATAAATATTGTTTCATTTAGTTTGGCTTTTTATTGTTGTTGTGAGCTTTGAACTATGTTTTGCTCTTTGTTAATTAGTTTGCTAGAGGTTGGCAACATCTAATCCTGACTAGTAAGGCCCCGTATCTAGAAAACTTGTACTTGAGATAACACCTCCATAATTTTAATTACAGATTTAAAATTTGATAGTAGATTCACTTTCTCCCTATCAATGTCAGCAATCAGCACATAAGAGTCCAAAACAGACATTTTGGGGTGAATTTTTTTTTAAGTTTTTAAAAAATTAATTAATTAATTAATTAATTAATTTGTTTATGCCAGGTCTTAGTTGTGGCCCATGGGCTCCTTAGTTGTGGTTCACCAGCTCCTTAGTTGCAGTAGTGTGCTCCTTAGTTGTGGCATGCAAACTCTTAGTTGCGGCATGTGTGTGGGATCTAGTTCCCTGACCAGGGATCGAACCCATTTTCCCTGCATTGGGAACATGGAGTCTTTTGCTGTGCCACCAGCAAAATCCCTGGGGTGAATTTTTAACAGATGTGATTTAAGAAAAAACTCATGGGGACAAGTAAAGATTTTTTTTCATTAAAAAATACTCATCTGGAGTTTGTTTTAAAGCAAGCTGTGTGTGTATGTGTAGTATATGTATACACGCATTTAGTTTGCCTTATATATGTATGTACATATGTAAATGTACTTCATGTGTGTATATTTATATGTATATACACTTATGTAAAATTCATAGCCTCTCATAGTATAGTGTTTGGAACCAGATGATAGTTATGTAAACACCAAGTTTCAAACGACCACCGCTCTCCCCAAACCCTTACCCTGCGTTCTCCCCAATACTAACAACTGAAATCGCAGTATCATAACCAGCAGCTTTCACCTACTACAGAGATTGCTCCACTGATCATTATTATCTCTTGGACTTCACCAAATTGATAGATATTGGGAATGGCTTATAGTTTTTAGAGAGAACGTTCTTTGCGGAAAAGGGAACTGATTTTAATTTTTTAGGCATAGTTCCCATGATCTGGATTTTCTTTTCTTTTAGAAAACAAAAACGTTGAAAAAGTAGTTCTCAAACTCTGCCTTGCTTCCAAGTGCCAGATGTGGTATACTAGGTCTAACCTGTGACTTTCCTCAGATACAGGTTATTATCCATAACCTGCTTTTCTCACTTACCCTTCATCTTCTCCATAGCTCTGAGAGATCATTTTGAAGGAATAATGGATGAACCTTCTTCCTTGGCCAAACCTGTGGAGCTCAACCAGCACTCCCGATTCATAATTGGTTCCGTGTCTGAAGATAACTCAGAGGATGAGATTAGCAACCTGGTGAAGCTGGACCTACTGGAGGAGAAGGAGGGCTCTCTGTCACCAGCCTCTGTCTGCTCAGATACTCTCTCTGACTTGGGGATCTCTAGCCTACAGGATGGCTTGGCCTTACACATAAGGTAAGTCAGAGAAGTTTAATGTTTTACTTATTTAATCTGTCCTGTTGGTTTCACTGACCTTGTTCTGAAAAGAGCAAGAATAATTTGAGTCAAGATTTTTTCACCGTTTTCAGTATCATTGGACTTTTTGATGAGTAAGTGGGAAATGATGTATTTTGCCTGGAGTGCAGGTTTTGAAACTTTATTTTCCTAAATATTCCTCTAAACTTTCTCCAGTTCCTTCCACATGCTAGGTCTTTTAGTGAGACCTAGCAAGTAAGAGTGAGGAATTTCAGTCTCCGTACTACTTTGACTAACACTGTTATAACTGATGATTGATAGGACTTTTGCAGGGGTGGGCAAATTTGTAGTAATCTTTCTTTGAACTGCTTTATCATGTCAGAAAGTTATATTCTAATTCTGGCAGGGCCAGTCTTTATTGAGGAACAAGGGGTTGTTGTAGAGCTCTCCTTTTTCTCTAGAAACATGATTCTCTACATGTAATTGAGAATGTCAGTAAATAGTAACACTAGATTATTCTTATTTATTGATGTTTGATTGTACAACCAGTGTGTGAACTTTTGGTCATTTGCTTTGCATTTCTTGGATTGAAAAGTCTGAATTAGTGGTTCTTGGTTTTTACTGTACATCAGAATCGCTTAGGGGACCTTAAGAAATGAGTCCCATCCCCAGAAATTCTGATTCAGGTGATATTGGCCTGGCTTGGCGCTGGGGCGTTTAAAGCTATTTGAGTGATTCTAATATACAGCCAGGGTTGAGATTATCGGTTAGCCTAGATAAACATAAATTAGGGTGACTATTGCTGCTGTTATTATCTTGGTGCTTCTATAATTAATGGATCGTAAAATAATTCAGCTCCTTTTTATACACTCAAAATATAGATTCTGTAGTAAAATCCTGTACTGGGTCTGGCTGAATGCGACTGTCCTGCCTTATGGTTATCCCTGGGGATTTGGGGTCCTTGCTTCTGAAACATGAAGTAGAGAGTGTCAGTGGTCACCCCTGTTTGGCTATGTGGAGGTCGAAAGAAAAGAGTTAAGCAAGTTAATTATGTTTTACTTTTCCTAGAACTGCAATGAACCAGCGAGATAATTTAGCCTAATGCCTTTTATTTAAATAAATGAGAAAACTGAGGTCTAAAGAGGGAAAATAACTTGCCTAAAGGTAAATAGCTAGAAGACTGGAATTCAAAGTTAGATGCCCGGATTCCATTGAAGTAACTTTTCTCCCCTATTTCCCTGACCATACAAGTGTTTTAATTATATAACTAGTGCAGACAAAGTTGGTTTTTAGGAGTTAGTGAATAAAGTATTATATCTAATCTCTGGGCTAAAAAGAGGAATAGAAGTCAGTATTTAGTAGCAGGTAAAAGAGGTCAGGTTTTTATCTTCATGTAAACATTTTTTCTTACTTAATAGTTCACTTAATGGTTGGCCTGAAGGCTAATACTGGGGGCGGTCTCCCTGAGGTCATTTGTAAATGAGTGGGGGTTGTGACTGGTGGGATTACTTGCATTGAGAAGGCCGAGGACCAAAGATTCTAAACCTTCTGCAGTGTACTGGATAATCACACACAACGGAGAATTGTTCTCACAATGTCATGGTGCCCCTGTTGAGAAAGACTGGGTGAAATCTAAATCCTTAAAGCCACACAGCACTTGAGAAATTTGTCGAATTTGAGGCCAAGTGAAGCAGAGTATCCATTCATTGGATTAGGAAATTGTGAGTTTGGCAATGGTGAGATAAATACCATTATAAGAAATTCAGCTGATGATATTACAAGGCAGTTTATAGTTGCCAAATCATTCCCAAAGTTGATGGCTCTTATTGCAGAGTCTATGGGGTCAGTGGTATAAGCACTTGAGAATATCTTTGCATGCCCTTCTGTTGCAAAACTCATGCCTGTAGCTTGTGTAGGAGCCACGGATTGAAGTGTGATCAGCAGCCTGGGAAGGAGACAGTGCCAGTTTCTACTTGCTTCTCAGATAGCTAATGTTCCAAAATAGAACAAAGGTTCTCCATTGATTCATTTCTTTTTTTTTTTAAACTTCCATCACTTTTTTTTTTTTTTTGGCTGAATTGGGTCTTCGTTGCTGCGCACGGGCTTTCTCTAGTTGTGGCGTGGGCTTCTCATTGTGGTGGCTTCTTTTGCTCTGGAGCATGGGCTCGAGGCCCCCGGGCTTCAGTGGTTGCAGCACACGGGCTCAGTAGTTGCGGCACGCAGCCCTAGAGTGTGCGAGCTTCAGTAGTTGCGGCACGTGGGCTCAGTAGTTGTGGCTCGCAGGCTCTAGAGTGTAGGCTCAGTAGTTGTGGTGCATGGGCTTTGTTGCTCTGCGGCATGTGGGATCTTCCCAGATCTGGGATCAAACCCGTGTCCCCTGCATTGGCAGGTGGATTCTTAACCACTGCACCACCAGGGAAGTCCCCATTGATTCATTTCTTAAGTCACTTATGGATATGGTGTCCTTGGGGGGTAATTTAAATTGTTCCAAATTCATTTTATATATTAGAAAGGACTGTTCTGACATTTGCCACCAGTTAAGTAGGTGACCACAGACAATTCATGTTACCTCTTTGGACTCATATCCCTCATCTGTGAAAATGATGATATTGATTCAGATACTCCTTTTCACCCTTTGAACCCAAGTTAAATAGAGACTGGCTGAGTTTAGGATTAGCTCCTAGAATGAATAGTCTTAATCCTTCACAGGTGATACAGATTAAAGAGGCAGGTACATTCTCAAAAGATGCTAACTGGAGGTCATCTAAAACCAAGTGAAGTAATTGCCATAGTATAGGATGAGAGTGGGCCCCTCTGTCAAGTTAGGGCTTTGTTTTAGGTGCTAAATGAGAAGTCTAGTGGGTGTGATGGATGAATAGGCAGAAAAAGAAAATAGACTTTTCCAGAGTTGGAGATGACTTGCATCACATGTTTTCTAGAGTGCCAGGGTAAGATTTATGACCCAGACATTTGAAAATAATACCCTAAGAAAGTAGTTGTAGCTTGGTGGGAATATATAGGCATTATTGTAGATGACTGTGCTTTGGCTTTTTATTTTTAGAGAAGATCAGCTAAGGTTGTGACCTGTATATCAGCTAGGTTGATACGTTTCTGAACCTTACTATTATTATTATTTTTTTCAGTTTTCATAAAGATCTATTTCATTATTGGTGGGTAGTGCATTTAACAGTTAAATACATTTAAATAATGTATAAGTGACTGCACAACTGCAGCATTGGTAACTAGATAGATAACCAATTCAACTAGAAACCAGCTAACAAGTAACTCTCTAAATATTTAAAATACAGCTCTATTTAGGTCATCCTTTGTTTTGATCACCTTCTGGGGGGCAGGGAAAGCCGGCTGGTCACACTGGAAATATATAAGGCCAAATCTTCTGATATCCATTCCCAGGGGTTTCGTTCAGCTGGATTAAGCCTCCAACTCCAGGGCAAGCCCAAGCTTGTGGCCTTGCATTAATGGGAAGAGCATTAATGCTCTTCCCATCTACCAGAGCAGACAGTGTAAGCTTCACACCAGGCCTCAGAGTCTGAGTGTAACCCACACTCCAATTAAATTAGAGTTGTTGACTTTTGCAGAAATGGAAGCAGTGGGATCCAACTGATATTTAGCTGCAATGCCCAAACTAGTGCAGTTGGTTCCAAGCAGGGTTTACTGAAGTGTCAAGATCTTCACATACTTTCTGATAAACTGACCCTCCAAATTCTGCCCCATCATTGATGTTAGTGTGTAGCTGGAAGTCCCCAGTCCTGTAGCCCACTGCAAAATTATTCCTTGTCAGCTTTGATTTGACACTGTCAAAGGTCATCTGGTGCCCAGCAAGCCAGCCCTCATAACCAAAGACCGCTGAACCGTGGATTGCAGGTCCAGAAAAATCAAAGCCAACATCACAACCAAGGTTTATACACTCCCTCTTGTAAGAAGACTTGATTTTACCGCTTTTCTTTCCCGTGTTTGGTGAAAAGGTGGTATCGGATGTCAGTTTCAAACCTTGACAAATCTGGTCTTCAATAGCGATTTCTGTTCCCAGAGTGTTATCAGTGTTCCACTTTTCTGTGAAAGTCAGACCATACTCACACCATTTATATTTGGTCTCCAAGGTCCCAGTAACTTTACCAGTGCCTGTGTTAGATTAACCAGATGTTGAGAATTCCACCCCACTGCATGACTTTGTTTTCACATCTAGTTTCACCAGCCCAAAACCAAATCGTTTGTTGAAAATACCTCTGGCAGCTTTGCCAAGGTCAGCACATGTTGGAGGAATACACATTGGCCTCAGGAAGTTCTGTCGGTAGACCTTGGGAAAAGGTGATCTGGTGGTATCCTGGGGGTAGGGAGCTGAGGCAGCTCGCTGCGCTGCTCGGGGTCGAGCTGAAGCTGCCAAGGTTGGAGGGCGAAGTTCATTATTAATATTTAATTGAACATTTGAGGAGAAAAACCATTAAAGACTGAATGTAGGCATCTCAATTTTGATACCGAATTTATGATTTGATGGCATATAATAGAGCCATCTAGTTGTATGGATATTGACATTTTCTCTGCTCCTTGTGGGATGCCACTTGAGGTCAGATTGTTCTGCATACTTACAATGCTGTGCAAATCCAGATTACCCCACACTATCACACTATCAAACAAACAAAGATAGTAATCAGTTTTGTCAACTAGTATGCTGATTTCCTGGTTGAAGTCCAGTTGGAGACAGGTTAGCCTCACAGTTGGATCTTTTACCTCTTAAGGTACTGTGATTTCTTTAAATCTTTTCTGTACTATAATTCATGTATTTGAAACTCCATCTCAATTTTCTCTTAAGCTTCTTAAAAATGTATACTCAAAATATCAAAGGGCCAGCATTTTATGCTTAGCAAGCATGTTTGGTTAATGACTTTATTTGAGAACAATCTGTAAATGCTGTTGTGTGTGTGTGCATGTGTGTGTGTATATATGTATATATATATGTATATGTATATGTATATGTATATGTATATATATATATATATATATATATATATATATATATCTCAAGCCTAAGATGTCCTGTAGCTGGGGTTTAAGACAGTAGTTGCTGCTGTGGAAGGAGAGTCATTCAGTTCACTCAGGAAGGGCTCCTTGAAGGTGAGTTATGTTCCTATCTCCTTTATGGTCTAGAAAGAAAAGTACTTTACCAATATCTTAGAAAATTTAGAGTTCACATATGAGATTGTCTATAACGTGTTTGACTCTTCAGAAGAAACTAACTAGAGAGTTTTGATGCTATTTTCTAATTAGAAATAATCTTTAAAGTTTCTCCAGTGATGCCAGTCATGGAATGCAGACAGGTAATATACCGAATTTGGGATCAGCTCTTAGATACCGTACTTCATGGTCATATTAAAAATTTCATACAGAGCTGTACCGAGCTTCATCCATAAGAAATAAGGTGATTCTAACCTTAGTTAGAATCTGAGAGAATCTGGGGGTGGCTCTCAGCTTCCATTCCCATTGACTGGGTCAAGAGGGAAGTTATAGGGAACAAGAATAGTAAGAGAGAGAGCTGACCTATTCTTGCTACATCCTATCCTATTTTTTACCTTGTCTGTATGAATTAGCAGTCCTGTTTTCTCAGTGACTAATTAGAAAAATAATAGTAATGATTGGTAACATTATCAAGTGCTTTACTATATGCCAAACTCTCTGATGTGCTTTATGTGGAGTGTCACACTTAATCTCCACTGCAGCAAACCCATGAAGTAAGTAATATACTCTTATTACCCACAATTTATGGATGGGGAATTTATGGATGTGGAATTACCCAGTCAGAGCGCATACTGTCAGCCACTACACTAAAACAAGAACCCTGGGTGTAATAGATAGGTTGTGTTCTCTTTGAGCAATTTTTCTCTAATTAAATGTCAGCCTTATTTAAAAGGGACAGAAGTTAGAAAAAAATATATATATATTTTTTAGAATTTTTTTTTGATGTGGACCTTTTTTCTTTTAAAGTCTTTATTGAATTTGTTACAATATTGCTTCTGTTTTCTGTTTTGGTTTTTTGGCCATGAGGCATGTGGGCTCTTAGCTCCTGGACCAGGGATTGAACCTGCACCCCCTGCATTGGAAGGCAAAGTCTTAACCACTGGACTGCCAGGGAAGTCCCTGAAAATATATTTTTACATAATGCTTTATTAAAGAAGCAATAAGGAAAATTGAAAACAAAATACTAGAAAGCAAACATAAAGCCTTGTATATCCACCACCCAGAGATAACTCCTGCTAATACCCTATTGTATAATCTTCTGGATCCTTTTCTGTGCATAGGTGCATATGCATTTCTTGCTACTGAAATGAGATCATCCTGTATACATTGTTTTACAGTCTCTTTTTTGTCAAAAATTTCCACTTTTATATTTCAATAAATTTTCATCTCATCTAATATGTACACCATATTCAAGTTTCTCCAATTGACTCTAAAATCCTGGTTCATCCAAACTGGTATCAAATCCAGGACCATACGTTGTATATTATATCCCTTAAATTTCTTAATCTATTGTTACCCTGTTTTTTTTTGGTGACAGTGACTCGTTGAAAAGGAAGGTAGCAAATCATGAGAGTATATGGCTACTAGTGATAGATTGGTGGTATAGAGATAAATGGAAGGAAAAATAAAGGATAATTTACCATTCCACACTTTTTATTGTTATAGCATGTATAGCACAACAATTTGGTGTTGCACTAATGATGATATTTTAGTGGATTTTACAATCATAATGAAAGTGACCATTATAAAATATAGTATGATTTGACCAAAAGTTATGAAGAACAAGAGCTTTCTAGTTTTAGCTGTATATATTTGTGTTTGACCTGGAAAGAAATAAGAATTCTCTTTATTTTTTAGTCTCTCACTTTTAAACTCCTAAGTCTGAAGTGATTTCATTTAAATCTAGTGATGGAGGTGAAAATAAATAGCTGCAAAAGCCTTTGGAAAAGTAAAATGTGCCATACTGGTATAATATATTATTTTTTATGGAGGAGTCCATTTGTGAGGTAAATTTTCATATTAGGGCTTTTGGGAATTTAGGTCTGAAAGGCTTTTAATTACAGCAAACATTTACTGCAACGTTATAATTTATATGCTGAGAATAACCATTATTGAGAGGGCAGGAAACTTCATTTCCCTTCGTATCTTTTGGCTCATCTCTCTCGATCTGTAACATGGGGAATAAGGAAACTGGCTCTAGTTTTGAGTTTATATTATGGCTTTGCTTGCAGATGGGCCTGTGAGAGTGCTCTTATGTTTGGCTTTCTTAGGATTTCCCATTTAGCTTCCCTGAGCTTCCCTCCTTCCCCCAGCAGCTCTCTTTACTCTCAATACTCCTTCCTTGATATTCTGAGGTTCCCAGTTGCCATGGTACCTCAGAAGTGGAGTAGACAGAGAAGGTCATTATGAGATCTGAAACGTAGTACCTTTTTGCTGAGGGCTATAGTTTCCTGTCTCTATCTCCCACTCATTCCTTCTTTCCATTCAGAAAACAGGAGCTGTCTCTGTGTGCGAATTATAGTCTCCAGAGTTTATTCTACAAACGTAGCTAATTGTAGGCATGAAATTACAAATGTTCTAATGTTCAGGACAGCTGCTTGAAAGTGTTTATTCCTTTTAGTACTTCTAGTGTAATGCATACATTTTCCCCCTCTGTTTTTCCTGTTAATATGTATTTGAAAGTAAAGTTTGCTTTTACTACTTAAATTTTTAAAAATTATGAGATGTACACTTATTAGAGAAAATTTGGAAATCCAGAAAGTATAAAGAAAGAAATAAAAAACAATCCAGGATATGATCATCCAGCAATAACTGCTGTTAATATTTGATATGTTTCCTTTCAGTGTTTTTTACCCCTTAAGGATGAATTTCATTAAAAAGTGTATACATAGGTGATATTGCAATGAATACACAGCTCTGTTTCCTGCTTTTTCCCCCCACATAACAATATTTTCTCATGTCCTTAAAAATCTTTCATAAACATGACTTTTTCAGAGTGCTAATGTAGAGTTATGCTTGTTTCTAAGTGGCTTTCCCTACTATGGGCTCTTTGGTTTCTGAGGCAGTTTATTACTCCTTGACGATCTACTTTCTATTTTCCAAAAAATTTTTTGACATCTATAATCTGTTGGGGGTCTCCTCTTCCATTCTCTTTGTCCTTGTATCTTTATACCTCTTTTACTATTTTATTGTCATTTTTGTGATTTTGGTAGGGAACAGTAATAAACAAATGCTCACACTTTCAACTGGTAGTCCCATTCACTTCTTAATCTAGTGCAGTTGGGTTTCTGCATTTCCCATTTCTTGTAGCTACTCTTAGAAAACTCACTGGTGACCTGCTAATGGCCCCAGTCAACAGTGTTGGCTTTTCTCTCACTGTTGAAACTACTCCCTGTGTTTTATGAACGTAATCTCCCAATTCTCTTTTCTGATCCTTCCCTCTTAGGTGCTTGAATAGGCTTGTTTTTCGTTTTTATTTATTTATTTATTCATTCATTCTTGGCTGCATTGGGTCTTTGTTGCTGTGCGTGGGCTTTCTCTAGTTGTGGTGAGCACGGGCTCCTCTTCATTGCGGTCTGCGGGCTTCTCATTTGCAGTGGCTTCTCTTGTTGTGGAGCACAGGCTCTAGGCACGCAGGCTTCAGTGGTTGTGGCATGTGGGCTCAGTAGTTGTGGCTCACAGGCTCTAGAGCACAGGCTTAGCAGTTGTGGTGCTTGGGCTTAGTTCCTCTGCGGCATGTGGGATCTTCTTGGACCAGGGCTCAAACCCATGTCCCCTGCATTGGCAGGAGGATTTTTAACCTCTGCGCCACCAGGGAAGCCCTACATATTCTTGTTGATGCTATCCCCCAATAATTATTGAATTCGTCCTCTTCTTTCCATTGTTACTGCCATTGCTATTGCTCTTATTTCTTATCTGGATTATGGCAGTAGTATTTTAGCACTTCTCCAGTCTCTTTCCCCCTACAGTATAAGCACCACATGGCCATTGTCACCTCTCTAAGGTAAACTGATCATCTCATAGCACTATTCAGTGGGTCCCCATTATCCATAGGATATTTTAGTGTCTAGCCAAACACTGTGCCAGGGTCCTCATGTTCTTTCTTTAAAAATTATTTTAAAAATTTATTTATTTATTTTCGTCTGTGTTGGGTATTCATTGCTGCATGAGGGCTTTCTCTAGCTGCTGTGAGCGGGGGCTACTTTTCATTGCAGTGTGTAGGCTTCTTATTGTGGTGGCTTCTCTTGTTGTGGAGCACGGTCTCTAGGCACGCGGGCTTCAGTAGTTGTGGCTCGCGGGCTCTAGAGCACAAGCTCAGTAGTTGTGGTGCACGGGCTTAGTTGCTCTGCAGCATGTGGGATCTTCCCGGACCAGGGGTTGAACCCATTCCCCTGAATTGGCAGGTGGATTCTTAACCACTGCGCCACCAGGGAAGTCCTCTAATGTTATTTCTAATACTCACAACAGCTGTAATCATTATGATGGGCTTAATGAGATCTGTAAGGGGCCCACTAATATCTCAGAGATGTTTGAACTCGTTTTGAAGAGGAACAGAAAACTGACAAGACAAGCTAACAGAGATAAGTGTGTGTGTAGTAGGAAGGGTAGAGATGGTGAGGTTGACAACATGTGTAAAGGTACCAGACTGTGGAAACAATCCAGTATGTTCAGGCAGTTGTAAGACATGGAGTATCACTGGAAGGTAAGGGGGACAGGGTAGTTAGAGCAGTGGAAGAAGAGGCTGGTGAGATAAAGGTCAGATGGTAAAGGATCTTGTATGTCATACTAATGGTGCAGGAAGAAGGACCCCTGCCAGGGCCCGAGAGTGGGCTCTTATTTAACTCTCAGAAGTGAATTGTCCGAGGAGACACATGTGCTGACAAAGCAAGAGACTTTATTGGGAAGGGGTGCCCAGGCGGAGAACAGTAGGGTAAGGGAACCCAGGAGATCTGCTCTGCCACGTGGCTTGCAGTCTCGGGTTTTATGGTAATTGGGTTAGTTTCCAGTTGTCTCTGGCCAATCACTCTGACTCAGGGTCCTTCCTGGTGGAGTGGGCATCACTCAGCCAAGATGGATTCCAGCGAGAAGGATTCTGGGAGGTTGGTAGGACATACGGACTGGAGTCTCCTCTCTCCTTTTGACCTTTCCCAAATTCTTCCAGTTGTTGGTAGCTTGTTAGTTCTGTGTTCCTTACCTGGACCTCCTGTTGCAAGCAGCTACTTTCTTGCCTGGCCACAGTGGGCGGTTTCAGTCAGTGGTTCCCCAAACACTAAGACATATATAAGATGGAAAACATGGGGACTTCCCTGCTGGCACAGTGGTTAAGAATCCACCTGCCAATGCAGGGGACATGGGTTTGAGCCCTGGTTCCGGAAAGATCCCACATGCCGTGGAGCAACTAAGCCCGTGTGCCACAACTACTGAGCCTGAGAACCACAACTACTGAAGCCCGTGCACCTGGAGCTCATGCTCCACAACAAGAGAAGCCAACACAATGAGAAGCCCGTGCACCACAATGAAGAGTAGCCCCTGCTTGCTGCAACTAGAGAAAGCCTGCGCACAGCAACGAAGACCCAATGCAGCCAAAAATAAATAAATAAATAAATTTATTTTTTTTAAAAAAAGATGGAAAACAGTATTTAGGTTTGGCTGTACAACAGAATCATCTGCAGAGCTTTAAAGAAATATGGATTCCTGAGCCCTGCCTCACACTGATTAAATTACAGTCTCTGGTCCTTCTGCTACTCTCCAGGTGAGTCTGATCTGAAACCTGAGCTAAGAACCACTTTTTCAGAGTTTAGAGCAATGCCTGGCATATAGTATATGCTTAATAAATGTTTGTTGCATTGAAATTAAAGTTGTGCAAGTAGATTTGATCACTGTGAGGAAGAGGATATAGGTAGAAGGGGAATGTATCTTAAGGAAATGTCTACCTTCAGATGGAAGGAGGGGGAAAAAGGAGACAGGAAATGATCGGTGAGGTAGAAGGAGAACCAAGAAAACCAGAGGAAAGATGATTTTAAGGTAGAAGATGTGACATGAAGTGGTGAATGGAGAAAAAGCACTGGAGTTAGGAGTAGGAGAAGCCTGAGGTGAACAGCTTTAAGTAGATGGCAAGAGATAAAGTAGTGAACAAATGGTGAAAGAACAGGAATTTCAACAGTTCACCTGTTAAGAAGTTGATGGCAAGGAAGAAAATACAATAGTTACTTAAGGGCATAATAGGATCTGCTCACTTGCTCCCTCTCCCACCCCTCTCCTCCCCCTCCCCCTCCCACTACTCCCCCCACCCCTCTTTCTTTCTCCTCCCGCAGGCTCTCTCAGGTTTTCTTATTGGAATGCCCTTCTCCTGACTGTTGAAATTCCTTTCATACTTTGGGGTCCTCACGTTTTAAGGTCCTTCTCAAGTGCTGGCCGTGCTGTGAAATTCTTCTTTTTCTTTCTCCTATTTTGTAGTTCTCTTCTGGAAATTTGGCCTTCCATTTTTTTCCACAACAACAGTTTCATTCTTTTCCATTGTCCTTAAACCAGCAGTCTCCCTTTCTGCTAGTCCCTGCCTCTTCTAGACAAACTTTCAGTTCATAACTTTGCCTCATATTTCATGGAGAAAATAGAAACTATCAGGCCAGAAATTCTTCCTCCCAACACTTAATTTCAAGCTTACTTTTGTATCTGTACTCATATTCTTATCTTTGTCATTGATTTTTAGTTTAATCCATTGTATTCAGAGGATATACTCTATGTAATTTCAAATTTTTGAAATTTGTTTATACTCTATGGCGTAGCATATGGTCTACTTTGGTAAAGTTTTTATTGTTTGTTTTGTTTTTGTTTTTTGGATTTTTTTTTTTGGCTGCGCCGTGTGGCTTGCAGTATCTTAGTTACCTGACCAGGGATCAAACCTGAGCCCTCAGCAGTGAAAATGCTGAGTCCTAACCACTGGACTGCCAGGGAATTCCCTAGTAAAGTTTTATAAACACTTGCAAAGAATGTGTATTTTGTAGCTGTTGGTTATAAAATTCTATACATGTCAGTTAAGTTGAGTTTTTCAATTGTGTTGTTTTTCTGTATCCTTGATGTTTTTTTCCTAATTGTTCTCAGTTGCTGAAACAGGAATATTAATCTCACTGTCAGAATCCTATAAATCAATGAGAAAAAGATATTTTAATGTCTTTTGAAGACATTTCAAACCCAGTAGAAATATAAGGAAAAGACTTGAACTTCACAAAAGAAGATACCTGGATGGCAAATAAGCTTATGAAACTAAGCTGTTTAATATCGTTGATCATCAGGGATTTGCAAATTAAAAATCACAATGAATTAATTGCCATCCCAACCAAAAAAGCCAAAATTAAAAGACTGACAACGTCAAGTGTTAGCAAGGGTGTGCGACACATGGAAGTCTCATACATAGCTAATGGGAATAAAAGTAGGCACAACCACTTTAGAAAAGTATTTGGGCAGTGTCTTTTACAGCTGTAAACATACATATACTCTATCAACAAGCAAGTCCTTTCCTTGCTATTTACCCGAAAGAAATGAGTGCATTTGTCCACCAAAAACAAAGTTCAAGTATAGTCAAAATTCATAAAAAACAGAATGTCCACCAATAGAATAAGTAAATCATGCAGTAGTCACACAATGGAATACTACATGCAATGAAAATGAACAAACTACTGCTATGCCACAACATGGATGAATTTCATGGACATAATATTGATCAAATACATACAGTATGGCACTATACATGTGAAGTTCAAAAACAGGCAAAACTGACTGATGGTGATAGAGTTCAGAATAGTGTTTACATTGGGGAAGATATTGACTGGAAAGGAAGCACACTGGAGCCTTCTGAGACTGTGGAAATAATCGGTATCTTAATGGAGTGGTTGGTTATGTGCATATGTAAAATTAATTGAGTGTATAATTAAGACTTTGCACTTTATTGTATGAAGTTACATCTCAAAAAGTAGATAAAACAGGCAGGATTTCCAGCTATAACTTAGTGAGATGAACAAATCCTTAATCCCAAAAAGCAACTACAAAGCTTGACAAAACCATTTCAGCCTTAAAATCAAGTATAAGGCATACAACAGTCTGAGAGAAGTTTATATTTGAAAAACTGCTGAAATTCAATAAGAACAGTAGGAGTCTGTGGTGTTCTTGTCAGGACTTTCCCCACTCCCTTCCCTCAGCTTGGTTGGCATGGGGGTTTTGCCACTGTGGGTTTGCCGTAAGGGTTGGAGTTTGTGATGCGCAGTTGAAAGGAGCATACTCCTTTTGGGTAGTGGAGGATAACCATGCTCCCCAGTGGCATCGTCAGTAGAAGTGACCGTCTGGCAGGGGATGAGAGAGGTGGGCCAACTGCTCTACTAGCCTGAGGTGTGTTTGTGGTTTGGGTGAGCATATTGCTGGGTGGGCCTGTGTGCGGGCACAGAGTGGACATGACAAGGCTCAGCAGAAAGTTAAAGCCAGGACATACTTGATAATGTCCTGAACTTTGAATGTGCTACTCTGCCTTACACACAGACACATGAATGGAGTACAGAAGCCTTACTGGCCTCAGGTGTTTGGGTATAACCCCTGCCTAATCACTGGCTGACACTTAAGTTTTGCAGACATAGAGGTAACCCCTTAGAAAGGAGGTTGAAACGTAAAAGCACATGATAAGAAGAAATTGAGCTGAGGCATCAGTGATTGTACACTTTGGGGGAGAGAGATTTCATAGATTTAGCCCAGGCAAATTATTAAGCCAAGAAAGAAAAACAAACAAGCAAACATTAGTAACAACAACAATCTTCATGGGTAAAAGAAATCAGAACCCAGAGTTGCTACAATAAATTATTTAATATGTTAAGTTTTCAACAAAAAAAATCATGAGACGTGAAAAGAAATAGGAAAGTTGGCCCATATTTAGGAAACAAGTCAATGTAGACTGTCTCTGAGTGTCTAGATGCTGGATTAGCAGACAGAGTCTTCAAATTAGGTATCATAAATGTATTCAAAGAACCAAAAGAAAGCATGTTTAAAGAATTTTTTAGAAGTATGACAACAATGAATCAATAAATAATATTCTCAGTAAGGAGAGAGAAATTGAAAAGAAGCAAATGTCACCTAAGAGGATATACAGGTGGCAAATAAAGATGTGAAGAGATGTTTAAAATCACTAGCTATTAGGGAATTGCAAATTAAGACAGTAAGTATTACTATACAGCTGTCAGAGTGCCTAAAATAAAAACTAGTGACAACACCAAATGTTTGCAAGAGTGTGGAGTAATTGGAAAACTTGTATGTAGTTGGTGGGAATGTAAATGATACAACCAGTCTGGAAAATAATTTGGAAATTTCTTATAAAACTAAATATTTACCATATGTTCCAACAATTCCATTCCTAGTTATATACCCATAAGAAATGAAAGCATATGTTCACATAAAAACTTGTACATGAATGTCCACAGCAACATTATTCATAATAACTACAAAGTGGAAACAACCCAGTATCCATAAACTGATAAATGGATAAACAAAATGTGGTATGGCCATACAGTGGAAAATTATTTGGCCATAAAGAGAAATGAAGTATGGATACATGCTACAACATTGAAAACATTATGCTAACTGAAAGAAGCCACATATGATATCATTCCATTTATATGAAATATCTAGAATAGGCACATCTATAAAGACAGAAAGTAGATTAGTCATTGCCTAGGACTGGGGAGGGGTTTGGGGGAAATAGAGAGTGTCTGCTACTGAGTACAGGGTTTCTTTTGGGGGTAATGAAAATGTTCTAAAATTGATTGTGATGATGGTTCACAACCATGTGAATATAATAACCATTGAGTTATATACTTTAAATGGCTGAAATATATGGTATGTGAATTATATCTCAATAAAGTTGTTAAGGATTTTAAAATGAGATTAGCAAGGTCACAGGCTATAAGATCCATATACAAAAATTAGTTGTATTTCTGTATACTAGCTAGCAATGAACAAGCAAAAAATTAAATTAAAATAATTTTATTCACTATGGCATTGAAAATAATAAAATGCTTAGGAGTAAATTCAACAAAAAAAGTGTAAGACTTGTACATTAAAAATTATATTACTGGGACTTCCCTGGTGGTCCAGTGGTTAAGAATGCGTCTTGCAATGCAGCAGATGCCAGTTCAATCCCTGGTCGGGGAACTAAGATCCCACATGCCATGGGGCAACTAAGCCTGGGTACCGCAACTACAGAGCCCACGCGCCACAACTAGAGAGAAGCCTGCACACTGCAATGAAGCAAAAAGGCCGTGCACTGCAACTAAGACCCAATGCAGCCAAAAAATAAAAATAAAAATAAATTATATTACATTGCTGAGAGAAATTGAAGAAATTTAAAGTCTAAATACAGGCATACCTTGTTTTATTGCACTCGCTTTATTGCACTTCACAGATAACTGCATTTTACAAGTTGAAGGTTTGTGGCAACCCTGCATTGTCAGATGATGGTTAGCATTTTTAGCAATAAAATCTTTTAAAATTAAGGTATGTACATTTTTTGGTAGATGTAATGCTATTATTGAACACTTAGTAGACTATAGTATAGAGTAAACATAACTTTTCCATGCATTGGGAAACCAAAAAATTCATGTGATTTGCTTTATTGCAATATTCACTTTATTGTGGTGGTGAATTGTGGAACCGAACCTGCAATATCTATGAGGTATGCCTGTAAATGGAGAGACAGTCCATGTTTGGGAATTGGAAAACTCAATATTGTCAAAATGGTGATTTTCCCTAAATTGATCTTTAAATTCATAGTCCATGTCAAAATCCCAGGAGGATTTATTTTTTCTTCCTAGAATTTGCCAAACTCATCCTAAAATTTACATGGAAACCCAAAGGACCTAGAATAGACAAAACAATTACAGAAAAGGAGAGCAAAGCTGTAAGACTTACACTTCCTGATTTCAAAAACTGACTGTAAAGCCACAGTTATCAAGGCTGTGTGGCATTGTTACAGGGATAGGCATATAGATCAGTGAATCAGAATTAGGAGTCCACAGCTAAATCTATTTATATATATGGTCAGTTGATTTTCAAAAGAGGTACATCCTTGATTCAAGATTTCTTTGCTTGGAAAAGCCCCAGTGTAAAACAGTCTCTCACAGCGCGTGCTGCAGTGTAACTCAGACTGCCTTGCAGTCAGGCTAGCTAATGCATCACAGTCTGCTGGATAAACTGCTACGTCATCCTTGGTGCTTGGCATGTTACAATGTTGGGATCAGTGTGGGCTTCTAGTTGGATTTTGTGCCAGGTACGTGTCTACTTTGGACACTCTCTTTTCATGTTAGATTAAAATGAGGATGCTTTGAATTTGGAGGAATGAATGTGGCTTTTTCTTTCTTTTGTTCTAATATTACAGGAGGATTGGGAGCAGCATCCATAAAAGATTAGAAACACTAGCTTTGTTTTGGATCTGGGTGTGCTGTGTTAGTGTTTGGTTGTTTTAGAAAGATCCCTTTGGTGAAAGGAAGCACAAACTTGATTACTGAGAGTGACTCTTTAGTATATTTTCTGATATAATCAAGTGCAAAATAGCCTGCTTTATTCTATATGCAATGCTTTGCTTTTTGAATGTTGAACTTATATAACAAAGGCCGAGAGTGATTCTCTTTTGGGAACTGCCTACATCTGGCAGTTAGATGTGTGTAAAATTGAGCTGCTTCTACATCTGTGGTCACTGTAATTGTTCTGAACAAAGGCTTCAGTGCTCTGGTTTTTGAGACATGTTATCCTGAAGAGACATAAAGATAGGAGGACTCTCTGCATCAGCTTCTTTAAAGGAGGAAGCAAACTTGACTGACTTTATCAGATGTTAGCATAGTATGGAAGGAATTATGCAGAGTGGTACAGGCCAGAAACCAATCCAGGACTTCCATTTTTTATTATGGCTAATGGTCATATTGAGTGAGTGTCCTGATTGAGTCTTTTCACCTTGGGTCACCTGAATGTCCTAAGATCAAGGTTTGTCGTAATCATTTATCTTCTATTTGATTTTTCATCTTTCATCTGTGTTCCAGGTCATTTGTGTACTTCCGTTTTGGAGGGTTTCCCTGAAACGTTAATAGGTTCTCAGCATAGTTGGCATTAGATAAGAATTAACCATTTGTATTCAACATTTTGGTGAGGAAGAATTTTTTGGTGGTGCATGAATAAGGTTAGATATGACTCTGGTGGATTATACCATTCCTAAGGACTTATCTCAGGAAATGGTGATTCTGTAGATTCTAGCTGTTGCAGTCTTTTCTGCCATTACAAGTGAGCAATATCCTGAGCAATATCTACTTAATTAAAAGCTAAAACAGGACTATGTTACTGTATAACATTCAGCCACCATTTATTTATTTAAGTGATTTGTCCATCTGTGGCAAATTTGCTTGCATAGCAATAGATGCATCCCAGTAGCTTTTTAGGCAGGGTTTTTCTTCCCTGCTTAAACTGGGTTAGACCTCTGTGTCTAAAATATTTTTCTGGGCCCCTTTTCCTTTCAGGGATTTTATCCACATCTTCTCCTTATCCCATTTGTATCAGCTCCAGTCTTATTCTCAAATTTTAGTGACTTAGATTTTGTTGTTTTTTAAAAAGGTGTGTGTGTGTGTGTGTGTGTGTGTGTGTGTGTGTGTGTGTGTGTTCGTGTGTGTGTGTTCCTCAGTAGTGGCATGTTTCGTCCTTTTGACTGGCTTTCTTTCTCTCCTGACCTGCTCTTCCCGCTCTTGGAGTCTGAAAATCAGTGTTATTTGTTTTGATTGGATCTCAGAAATTACCTACTTAGGCTGTGCTGTCCTCCTCCCTCTGGATTTCCTGACCCCATTACTTTCTTGGCGTAGTTGTCCTTGTAAACTGTCTTCTTTTTGCCCTGGGCCCTCCCTGTCATGTGCTCCTGGCAGCCTGGAGGGGCCGTGGAGCTTTTCTCTGGTGACTGTCAGAAGAAAGTGACCGTTGTTGAAACACGTTTGCTGCGGCTAAGGCAGAGCTGCTGAGATCTACTTTCTAGTTATACAAGCTTTTATATTTCTCCCCCTCTCCTGTCGGGTCCCCTTGGGAAATCAACTAATTCTGTGTGTGGGCCGGGTGTAGGGGAGAAAATGCAAACAGGAGGGGAAGTATGGAAATTGGGGACAAAGTACACAAAAAGACTGTAGCTTGAGGCCATCAGGAATACTCTACTCTGACTGAAGCAGGGCCAAGAAGTAGGCACAGTATGTCTTGTCCTCCTGGGTTTTAAGCACCTGCAGCAGGAGGACAAACTCCGGCTTGTGTTTATAAGGCCGACACCTGAAGAAAAAGCCTCCATTCCTTTGCCATCTTGATATGGAGGGTTCTGCGGAGAAAAATAAGGAGATGAGATATTACATGCTTCAAAGGTAAGTTTTAGAGTGCCATATCTGGGCAATATATACCTTTAAAAAACAGTAAGACATTGACAGCTAAGCCCTGGAATTTATGGGCAATCTGATTTGATGATTTTCTTGTGTCTGTAGGAAACTTTTTTTTTTAAGGAAATGAATTAAAACGCTCATATTTGCTCCTGGATTTCTAAACCTTTATTTTATACTCAGAATTTGAACTGAAGATACCTGAGACCATGTGTGACATTGTAGCTGCGTTGAAAACAAGCACCCATGCACAGACCTTGCTGTGTGCTGGTCTTTCGTTAAGGAATCTCACTTAGTCTGTGCCAAAATTGCTCACCGTTCTTGGCTGGTTTTTCAAGAGTGAAGTCTCTTCATCTATTTTGAAGGAAAATATCAATTCTGTGTAGTAGGTAGCATCCTGTTGGAGGTAGTTTTTCAGAAAACTTTTTTTTTTTTTTTTTTTTTTGGCGTTACGCGGGCCTCTCACTGTTGTGGCCTCTCCCGTTGCAGAGCACAGGCTCCGGACCCGCAGGCTCAGCGGCCATGGCTCACGGGCTCAGCCTCTCCACGCCATGCGGGATCTTCCTGGACTGGGGCACGAACCCATGTCCCCTGCATCAGCAGGTGGACTCTCAACCACTGCGCCACCAGGGAAACCCTGCAGAAAACTTTTTTAGACTCTGTCTCTTGGACCAGGAAAGGTGGCTGCTGCCATTGTCCTGGTGTGTGACAGTAGGCAGCCAGACTGGAGGTGTTGAGAGTGCCAAGCTCTCCTATCCCGAATCTTTGTTCTTCCTGCTGTTAGAACTCACGCTGAGGAGGAAACAAGTCAGGCCTTCTTCAGACCTCTTGCAGGTCTGTGCCTCTCCAGCAGAGGGTCGACATAAAAGACCTGAATGATTTGCTGAATGGCAGTCATTAAGGGTCGCTTGCTTGTTTTTGCAGTCTGGAGTTTTTATTTTCATAAAAATTACCCGAAAATTAAATAGACCCTGGAAAACATAGAAACAAATGAAAAACACTGATTTGGCAAAATGTGTCTTTAAAACAGTCATCCTTTCCTTTTCATTTTTACTTGACCTCTTCCACCCTTTGGGGGGTAAACCAAGCAAATCTTCCACTGAGAGTCAAATAAGTAAAAAGCAACTGGTATATTTTACATATACATATTATATATTGTTTTATATATAATATATACTTATATATTATATATTTTGTATATTTTACTCTATACACAATAAAATGATTTATATATGTATAAATATAATAAATATATATAACTTCGGTTTATTATTTTATTTACGTAAAACAAACATATATACAAACAGAATACATACACACACATATATATATTAATTACACACACATACACAGTTTTATTTTGTTTTTCTGTGGTTAAATATAATAGGTGATCTGTCCATTTTTTTCAAGGAGACATCCCTCCTGGAGGAGTCTGTCCTCCAATTTGAACAATCATCTAGAGAATTCCCTTCTCTTCTGTGTTGGATCCTCTATTTCTTGCATTCCTTGTCTTCCTTTTTCTTGGTTTACTTCATCTTTTGGGAAGACAACATTCTCTGGTAGCTTCCTGAGAAAAGCTAGGTGAGAAGTAAAGATTTTGAGATCTTTTATATCATTCCACTTGATCCTCTTATTTTTAGCATGGTGCCTAACTTCTGAACATGGCTATATGAAGCATCCAATCTTTTTTTTTTTTTTTTTTAATCTTTATTTTTGGCTGCATTGGGTCTTTGTTGTTCCACGCAGGCTTTCTCTAGTTGCGGTGAGAGGGGGCTACTCTTTGTTGTGGTGCACAGGCTTCTCATTGCAGTGGCTTCTCTTATTGTGTAGTACGAGCTCTAGGCATGCGGGCTTCAGTAGTTGTGGCACGCAGGCTCAGTAGTTGTGGCTCACAGGCTCTAGAGTGCAGTCTCAGTAGTTGTGGCACATAGGCTTAGTTGCTCTGCAGCATGTGGGATCTTCCCAGACCAGGGATCGAACCTGTGTCCCCTGCATTGGCAGGCAGATTCTTAACCACTGTACCACCAGGGAAGTCCTTATCCCATCATTAAAAGTAAGGTATATTTCTGTTTTTCTCCCCTCTTTGATTACAAGTGACCCTCAAGGCATTTCTTTGTTATCTCTAAACTATTGATTAAACCCTATGACCAATCCCTTCCCCACCTTAATTTTATTGATAAAGATTTTGCTTCCCTTTTTGTGTTATACTCAGGCATCTCCTTATTTATCCTAGGTTTATATCTTCTCTGTCTCTCTCTCCCTAAGAAACTGAAAGTTGATCTCTAGGGAGTGTGTGTGTATGTGTGTGTGTGTGTGTGTGTGTGTGTGTGTGTGTGTGTGTGTGTGTTTTTAATCTCAGGTGTATAGAATTATATAATCATAATTTTTGGTTCAAGACACACTCATTTGTCCATGTGTAACCCACTATTATTTATTTATTTGGTTACTTTTTTAGTAATTTTAAAAATAGTGTAAAAAAGAATTAGAAAACCCACCATTTAAAGGTTGATCCTTGGCCGTCACCTACATCTTTCTAACCATATAGTCTCTCCTCCATAAACCTTCTCCCTGCTTTCCCCACCCAGGTAGTCATTTCCCTTAATCACATGTTCATCACATTATTTTGTTTCTCTGTTTACATAGTTTTATTGTATCTATATGTATGTCTTAAAAGTATGTATATTTTAGGTTTTTTAAAATAAATTTATTTATTTTATTTATTTATTTTTGGCTGTGTTGGGTGTTCATTGCAGCACACAGGCTTTCTCTAGTTGCGGAGAGTGGGAGCTACTCTTTGTTGTAGTGCGTGGGCTTCTCATTGCGGTGGCTTCTCTCATCGTGGAGCATGGGCTGTAGGCGCGTGGGCTTCCGTAGTTGAGGCACATGGGCTCAGTAGTTGTGGCTCACGGGCTCTAGAGCGCAGGCTCAGTAGTTGTGGCGCATGGGCTTAGTTGCTCCGTGGCATGTGGGATCTTCCCAGACCAGGGCTCGAACCCATGTCCCCTGCATTGGCAGGCAGATTCTCAACCACTGCGCCACCAGGGAAGCCCCTATATTTTAGTTTTTAACTTATGATCTGTTTTTAATTTTATAATCTATATATAATATTTAGGAGCTTCTTATATATTAATCATATATCTAGACACTTGACTAAGGCCTCCTATTATTTCTAATAATTTACGGAATCTTTTGTTTTCTATATAAATTACATCATTCACAAATAAATATAATTTAACTTCCTCTTTGGCAGTCCTCAGGTCTCTAATTTACTTATTAATTTTTTTATTTTATTGCACTTGCTAGGAAATCTAACAGTTTTACATTTATGGATTTTCTAAAATTAAACCATCCTTGCTTACCTGGGACAAACTCAAGTTGGTTGTGGAGTAACATATTTTTTATCTAATATTTTGCCCATCCTTGACCCAACACCTATTTAGAATATCGTCTTTAGGAATTTTGCAACTGTGGTCATGAGTAAAGCGGCCCTGGACTTCCCTTTCATGTAATGTCTTTGTCTGGTTCTGGTATCAGTATTACTCTAACTGGGAAGTTTTACTTCTTTTTCTACTGTTTGGAAGTTTGGTAGGCTACGATCCTTGAGAGTTCAGTAGAACTTGTCTTTTAAAACCATCTGGGGCTTCCCTGGTGGCTGTGGTTAAGAATCCACCTGCCACTGCAGGAGACGTGGGTTTGAGCCCTGGTCTGGGAAGATCCCACATGCCGCGGAGCAGCTAAGCCTGTGTGCCACAACTACTGAGCCTGCGCTCTAGAGCCTTTGAGCCACAGCTACTGAAGCCCACGGGCCTAGAGCCCATGCTCCGCAACAAGAGAAGCCACCGCAATGAAAAGGCTGCGCACCCCAACAGAGTAAATCCCGTTCGCCGCAACTAGAGAAAAGCTCTCACACAGCAACAAAGACCCAACGCAGCCAGAAATAAATAAGTAAGTAAGTAAGTAAGTAAATAAATAAAATAAGGATAAAACCATCTGGACCTGGTATTTCTTTGTGGGAAGATTTTAATCATACTCCTTTATTTTGAAGAGAGAAATTACTTGAGTGCAAGGTTAGAGTGTAGGAGAAATGAAAAAAAGATATAAATAGAAGAAAGCAGCTGTCTGTTAAATAGTGTATAAAGGATTTTATTTACTATATCCATGATCTCATTTAATCCTCAAAACACCCTTTCAGAAGGTCTTTCAGTGCTATGAGTCAAGATCCAGTTAGGGAAAGAGAAACTGCATTAGGTATTATAAACAAAAGACATTCAACTGTGAGAATTGGTTACTTGGGTGTTAGAAGAATAAAAGAACAAAAAAGACATGCTGAGGTAACCCAAGGTTAATATCTGCATGAAGCAGCTACCACCCCTAGGGAAGAGGTAGTAGTCCCAGAACCTACAAGCTTGGAGCGGGCCCAAGGTGCTTGGAGAGGGGCTGGTGCTTGGACCTCTGGGAGTAAGCTTTGAGTAGCTGGTGCTCAGATCCCTGAGGAGGAGGCCTGGCCTGACAGGTGATTGATAGGCCCAGGCCGGGTAGCCCAGAGGATGAGTGAGCATGGCAGGGCTGGTACTCTGACAGCCAAGGAGCCACAATCCACTGCTCCTGGTCCTTCTAAGGGAATGCATCACAGCTGTTCCTGGGAATGCTGAAAGATGCTAGAGACTGGAATTAACTCTTTTTTCCTGTGGAGCAATGCTGATAATAACTGGAAAATAAGCAGAAAATCCCTTTCTCTCTCTCTCTCTCTCTCTCTCTCTCTTTTTTTTCCTTAAACCCTTCTGCCTTCCTATTGGCGGAATCAAACAAGTTTGCATGGTGTTAAGCCCTGTTGTCATAGAGCAGAGCATAAAAGGGTGGGCTTGGAGCTGAGAGACAATAGCTAAAAACCTAGAACAGTGAATACCATACATATTTACAAAGAGAAAAGTGAAGCTTAGCAAGTTTAAGTTATTCAGTGAAGATCTGGAATTTAAAGCAGACCTGTGCTGTTTCCACCACTATCTAATCTAAAACACCATTGATTGTTAGAGGCACCGTTATTGAATGAACCACTGAGAAAAAAAATTCTGCCAATTAAATAAAGCACACCATCAGTTGTAAGATACATACCAATTTCAGAGATTTTAAAAAGCTAAAAAAAAAAGTGTTATCTTAAGGTCAGTGAAATACGGTTTATAAATAAATTGCCTTGTAAATGCCTTGTAAATAATTTGTTTTTGGACTTGTTGATTTTGAAACATCTATGGAATATCCAAGTAAAACATTTAGTAGGCAGTTAAAAATGTGGAGTTACAGCTCATAAGAAAAATGGAAGTTAGAGATACAGAGGTGAAGGTCATCTGTGTGTCAGAATCATAATCCAGAAACAGGTTTGCTAACTGTTGTAGGTTGTTTTTTTAAGTTTTAACAGTCACTCTGAGTCTTTTATTTATACCATCTCATTTTAGTCTGTTCTTTGCCTATCTCTTTATGATGGCATCTGTTGTTAAACCTTAATATTGTCTTTTATTATTCAGGAACACTTATTTTTTTTCTTAAATTTCCACAAGCAAAGATCATTTTCTTTTCTCTCTTTTATATAAAAACTATGTGGTCTGCCATCATGCAGTCTTCACAAGGGTGCAGTTGGAAGTGCTCTTATAAGTTCAATAGTGAAAAGCAGATCTCCATGGGAGATAGATGATGTGAAGAAATCTTATCTGTAGACTTTCATGATTTCTCTATTTTTACAGGTCCAGCATGTCTGGTTTGCACCTAGTAAAGCAAGGTCGAGACCGAAAGAAAATAGACTCACAGCGAGATTTCACTGTAGCTTCTCCAGCAGAATTTGTTACTCGTTTTGGTGGGAATAAAGTGATTGAGAAGGTGAGTTATAACCTGCTAAATTATTTTTTCAAAAGTACATGAGATTTAATGCCTAGATTTGTTGTCCACATTTGCTCAAAACTGATATTTAAGTTGAATTTCTGAGACTGCAGAATTATCCTTTCTGTCTCCCTAGCATCCTATTAAATAATTTCACTATTTTCTGTAATATGTATTTACCACCAACAATTTAGTCATAACTAAGTAAGAAGATGAGGCAGCCATAAAGTGATTTTAGAAAGATCTTGCGGTTTTTATGGAGTTGCGTTGCACTGATCTGAGAGGGTATGAGAAATTGATTAGCTTGTGGGGTGGTAGTGAGGAGGTAACATGTCATAACACTGGGTTTAGAGCTAAGGGAGTGGAGAGAGTTTCAGAACAGAGGGCTTCAACAGTTTGATACAGTGTAACCTACTGGGTTCCGCCAGGAATTTGATATGTTTAGAGGGAATATACCACATGAAATACTTAACGAGATTACAGGTGTTTTGAAATGTTGTGAGTTAATCTGTGTCACTTTTATCTAAACCATATTGGAGCTGAGAGAATGACTTGATTGAAATAGCTTGCAGTGATTAAAAAATTAAAGGATGGGGACCTATATTCTCTGTCCTAAAAGTGTTGCTTTAGCGGTGCACTCCTGTTAGTCTTCCATTGAGTAGAGATTACGTGTCTCCCAACCTATGTTATCCTCAGGGTGATGATTGCAAGACAGTCAAGGAGGCGAAAGGTTTGTCTAACAGAGAAGTCTCAGGATCATTGATCCTTCTATTCTTTGTCTTGTGACCGTTCTTTCTGGGGCAGTCTGTACAATTCTAAGGCATTTGGATTCAGCATTCTGGAGAGAGGTGGTGGTTAGTGTAGGCGTTCTCATACATGTTCAGGACTCTGTGCCTTGTTTCACTACAACAGCGAATAGTGCATGACACTGTTGAATCTTCCCCCAGCCTTATCCATCTTCCCCCTGACGTTTGTTTCTTCTATTCCCTAAAAGTAGATATGGTAGAATAATTCACAAACTCATAAGATTTGAGTAACTGATTTTTCCCTTCAAGAAATGAAGTTAGAAAGGAGTAAGTTTTAGCTGGCACATATTGAAGTATTCGCTTAGCTAACATCTTAAAATATCCCTTGATCATGTGGGAGTTGGTTCCTAACTGCCTAGACCAACAATACAAATTCCTAGTTGAAACTCTGGCTTTTCAGAGGAAGATCTACAAAAGTGATTTCATCTCTTTTCCCCTGTCTTTGCCTGTCTTTTCTACCTCTCTCCAATTCCCATGTTCCCACTCTTCCAGGTTCTCATTGCCAACAATGGCATTGCAGCAGTGAAATGCATGCGGTCTATCCGCCGGTGGTCTTATGAGATGTTTCGAAATGAACGTGCAATCCGATTTGTTGTCATGGTCACACCTGAAGACCTGAAAGCCAATGCAGGTAAGTTATGAACATTAAGAAAGCATCATCCTCAAGCATAAAACATTGAATGGCACAGCCTTTAAGGAGAAGAATGTTAACTCAGGGGGATTCCCAAACCTAAGGATTTCTCTTTTAAAAAGTCAATAGTAGGCATAGACAAGGATTGTATTATATTTAACCTTAACATAGACGCCTGTGTTCTAAGTAAAAATAGGTAGAAATTTAACCAAAGTGTCGATGTGGGTTTTCAGTGTTATTTGCTAAGCCACATTCTTTAGCATGTGTCAGTAGAAACGTTTGGAAGGAAATGCTGTTTCCCTTATGAGTTACATTGAATTTTAGAGAATTTTAAGGTTAAGATTGTTTTTTCCCCTCCTCCTGTGAGGGGGAGACCTCTTGGGACCCAAATAGGTTTCACTCTGCAGGCTCTTTGGCATATTCTCTCTGCTTAGATGGTTTTCCATCTGAGAGAGGTAGATAAAGACTATTGGTGTAGCTGAGAGGTCGTGGCTAGTCCTTCCTCTTCATACTTTTTATCACTAAAGTATAATCTCTAAGACAGAGTACCCACAGATAACATTAGTTCTTTATTTTATTTTATTTTTAAAAATAAATTTATTTATTTAATTATTTTTGGCTGCATTGGGTTTTCGTTGCTGCACGCGGGCTTTCTCTAGTTGCGGCGAGCAGGGGCTACTCTTCATTGCGGTGCGCGGGCTTCTCATTGCGGTGGCTTCTCTTGTTGTGGAGCACAGGCTCTAGGCGAGTGGGCTTCAGTAGATGTGGCACGCGGGCTCAGTAGTTGTGGCATGCGGGCTCAGTATTTGTGGCTCACAGGCTCTAGAGCGCAGGCTCAGTAGTCGTGGCACGCGGGCTTATTTGCTCCATGGCATGTGGGATCTTCCCGGACCAGCCTCTCCCGTTGCGGAGCACAGGCTCAGCGGCCATGGCTCACGGGCCCAGCCTCTCCACGGCATGTGGGATCTTCCCGGACCGGGACACGAACCCGTGTCCCCCACATCAGCAGGCGGACTCTCAACCACTGCACCACCAGGGAAGCCCAAAGAGCTGTCTTTTTAAAGCTATTTTGGTCTTTATATGTACTCTCTATATTGAGACAATGATATTAAGACTATTCCTAAGGAGTAAGGGTTATTACATTATCTTTAGAAGTGAAGAAGGCACCAATTTATTGGAAAATAGATGTTATTATATGAAATCATTTAGATTGGCCCTTCAACACCTCTCAGCTGCAGTTTTGTATATGTGAAAGGAAAATCATGTCTATTTTACTGGATAGTTGTAAAGATGAAATTGTGTATAATAAATGTAAAGTACCTTGCATGATTTCTTTTTCCTTGGTGCTCCTATTAATTCATTTATTCATTCACTCAATGAACATGGAGACCTACAGTTTAAAAAGATATGATCTTGCTTGAGGAAACAAATAATTTCAATACAATGAGGTAAGTGCTATAATAGAAATATGCACAGGGTACTATGGAACACAGAGATGAGACATCATAACTCTGGCCCCTGCTCTTGGGTTAAGGGTTAAGAGGGGTTAACAAGATTAAGAGTGCTTTCTGAATGGGTTTTACCTAGCCAAGAACCAGTAAGAGTTAGTGAAGCAATTAGGGGGAAGAAAAAGGTATTACAGGCAGAAAGAATATATATGCAAATGTTTGAAGGTGTGACACAGTGGTTTCTGGAAACTGCAAGTGGCTTGTTAAAGTACAAGACATGATGTAGTATTTGTCATAGATGGTCTTGTTTTTCATGTTAGCACCATCAACAAAGGCAAAATAATAGATAATATAGTAATAAGAGCAAGGTGGGGTTTTTTTTTTGGTGGGGAGACAGATTAGGTTTGGAGTACATGTGATACAAGCAGATTCTAGAAATCCTACAAAAAATTGAATATATCCTTCTAGAACTTAGAAATAATGAGAACTAGAGATTAAGAGTGTACATTATTGGCAAATATGTGATAGTTAACACTACCTCCTGAAAGATCAGACAGAAAATGAAGAGAAGAGGGTTAAGGATGAAATTTTATAGAAGGCTAAAATTTAGGGATAGACTCAGGAAGATAGGCCCATAAACAGTGTTGAGAAGAAATGGTCAGGGAAATAGAAGAAACAGAAGAGAAAAGCAATGAGAAAAGAGAATTTCAATAAGGAAGGCTCAAAGGTGTCAGTAGTCCAATAAAATAGGAATCAAAATCTGTCTAACGATTAGGGAATCATTGGTAACTTTTGCAGGAATGGCTTCAGTGGAACAATGTGAGTATGCAGACTAATATAGGAAGATAAGGAATGAATGGGATGAGACATGGAGACAGCCAATGTGGACAAGTCTTTTGAGAATTTTGGATGAGAAGAGAAAAAGAAAAGGCAGTAACTAAAGAGAAATTTGGGGTCAAGAGAGAATTTTTATTTTTCAGAATGGAAGAGACTTAGGAATGTTTCTGAGAGGAAGGAGCCTGCGGGGTAGCAGTACACAAGAGAGCTAGAAGAGATGGAAGGGGATGGGATCATGAGCACCAGTGGACAAAAGTACTCATATCTTTTGACTAAGAAATTATATTTCCTGGTATTTATTCTGAGGAACAAAAATCAGTAATGGGGCAAATACGTTCATACAGGGATAGTCATTGCAGTGTTATTTAAAATAACAAGAAACCAGGAATAACTTAAGTGTCCACCATTAGTGATTAGTTACGTAAAATCTGTTAACACCAATTCTATGAAATACCATGCACCCATTAAAAAATATTTTGTGGAGAGGAGCTTCAAGATGGCGGAAGAGTAAGATGTGGAGATCACTCTCCTCCCCACAAATACATCAGAAATACATCTACATATGGAACAACCCCTACAGAGCACCTACTGAACGCTGGCAGAAGACCTCAGACCTCCCAAAATGCAAGAAACTCCCCACATACCTGGGTAGGGCAAAAGAAAAAAATCAGAGACAAAAGAATAGGGGCGGGACGTGCACCAGTGGGAGGGAGCTGTGAAGGAGGAAAGGTTTCCACACACTAGGAAGCCCCTTTGCGGGCAGAGACTGCGGTGGTGGAGGGGGGAAGCTTCGGAGCCACGGAGGAGAGCACAGCAACAGGGATGCAGAGGGCAAAGTGGAGAGATTCCCACACAGAGGATTGGTGCCGACCAGCACTCACCAGCCCGAGAGGCTTGTCTGCTTACCCGCTGGGATGGGCGGGGGCTGGGAGCTGAGGCTCGGGCTTCGGTCGGATCCCAGGGAGAGGACTGGGGTTGGCTGTGTGAACACAGCCTGAAGGGGCTAGTGCACCATAGCTAGCCAGGAGGGAGTCCGGGAAAAGTATGGAACTGCTGAAGAGGCAAGAGACATTTTCTTGCCTCTTTGTTTCCTGGTGTGCGAGGAGAGGGGATTCAGAGCACTGCCTAAATGAGCTCCAGAGACGGACGCAAGCCGCGGCTATCAGCGTGGACCCCAGAGATGGGCATGAGACGCTAAGGCTGCTGCTGCCACCACCAAGAAGCCTGTGTGCAAGCATAGGTCACTATCCCCACCTCCCCTTGCTGGAGACTGTGCAACCCACCCCTGCCACGGTTCCATGATCCAGGGACAACTTCCCCAGTAGAACACACGGCGCGCCTCAGGCTAGTGCAACGTCACACCGGCCTCTGTGATCATCTCTATAGATGCAGAAAAAGCTTTCAACAAAATTCAACACCAATTTGTGATAAAAACTCTCCAGAAAGTAGGCACAGAGGGAACTTACCTCAACATAATAAAGGCCGTATATGACAAACCCACAGCCAGTATCATTCTCAATGGTGAAAAACTGAAACCATATCCACTAAGATCAGGAACAAGACAAGGTTGCCCACTCTCACCACTATTCTTCAACATAGTTTTGGAAGTTTTAGCCACAGCAATCAGAGAAGAAAAAGAAATAAAAGGAATCCAAATCAGAAAAGAAGAAGTAAAGCTGTCACTGTTTGCAGATGACATTATACTATACATAGAGAATCCTAAAGACTCTACCAGAAAACTACTAGAGCTAATCAATGAATTTGGTAAAATAGCAGGATGCAAAATTAATGCACAGAAATCTCTTGCATTCCTATACACTAATGATGAAAAATGGAAAAGAGAAATTAAGGGAAACACTCCCATTTACCATTGCAAGAAAAAGAATAAAATACCTAGGAATAAACCTACCTAAGGAGACAAAAGACCTGTACGCAGAAAACTATAAGACACTGATGACAAAATTAAAGATGATACCAACAGATGGAGAGATATACCATGTTCTTGGATTGGAAGAATCAACATTGTGAAAATGACTATACTACCCAAAGCAAACTGCAGATTCAATTCAATCTCTATCAAACTACGACTGTCATTTTTCACAGAACTAGAACAAAATATTTCACAATTTTTATGGAAACCCAAAAGACCCCAAATAGCCAAAGCAATTTTGAGAAAGAAAAAGGGAGCTGGAGGAATCAGGCTCCCTGACTTAAGACTATACTACAAAGCTACAGTAATCAAGACAGTATGGTACTGGCACAAAAACAGAAATATAGATCAGTGGAACAGGATAGAAAGCCCAGAGATAAACCCACACACATATGGTCACCTTGTCTTTGATAAAGGAGGCAAGAATATACAGTGGAGAAAAGACAGCCTCTTCAGTAAGTGGTGCCGGGAAAACTGGACAGCTACATGTAAAAAAATGAAATTAGAACACTCCCTAACACCATACACAAAAATAAACTCAAAATGTATTAAAGACCTAAATGTAAGGCCAGACACTATCAGACTCTTAGAGGAAAACATAGGCAGAACACTGTATGACATAAATCACAGCAAGATCCTTTTTGACCCATCTCCTAGAGAAATGGAAATAAAAACAAAAATAAACAAATGGGACCTAAGGAAACTTCAAAGCTTTTGCACAGCAAAGGAAACCATAAACAAGACGAAAAGACAACCTTCAGAATGGGAGAAAATATTTGCAAATGAAGCAACTGACAAAGGATTAATCTCCTAAATTTACAAGCAGCTCATGCAGCTCAATATCAGAAAAATAAACAACCCAATCCAAAAATGGGCAGAAGACCTAAATAGACATTTCTCCAAAGAAGATATACAGATTGCCAACAAACAGATGAAAGGATGCTCAACATCATTAATCATTAGAGAAATGAAAATCAAAACTACAATGAGATATCTCACACCGGTCAGAATGGCTGTCATCAAAAAATCTAGAAACAATAAATGCTGGAGAGGGTGTGGAGGAAAGGGAACCCTCTTGCACTGTTGGTGGGAATGTAAATTGAGACAGCCACTATGGAGAACAGTATGGAGGTTCCTTAGAAAACTACAAATAGAACTATCATATGACCCAGCAACCCCACTACTGGGCATATACCCTGAGAAAAGCATAATTCAAAAAGAGTCATGTACCAAAATGTTCATTGCAGCTCTATTTACAGTAGGCAGGACATGGAAGCAACCCAAGTGTCCATCAACAGATGAATGGATAAAGAAGATGTGGCACATATATACAATGGAAGATTACTCAGCCATAAAAAGAAACAAAATTGAGTTATTTGTAGTGAGGTGGATGGACCTAGAGTCTGTCACACAGGGTGAAGTAAGTCACAAAAGAGAAAAACAGAAACCGTATGCTAACACATATATATGGAATCAAAAAAAAAAAAGGTCATGAAGAACCTAGGGGCAAGACGGGAATAAAGATAGAGATCTACTAGAGAATGAACTTGAGGATACTGGGAGGGGTTGGATAAGCTGGGACAAAGTGAGAGAGTGGCATGGGCATATATATACACTACCAAACTTAAAATAGATAGTTAGTGGGAAGCAGCTGCATAGCACAGGGAAATCAGCTTGGTGCTTTGTGACCACCTAGAGGGGTGGGATAGGGAGGGTGGGTGGGAGGGAGATGCAAGAGGGAAGAGATATGGGGACATATGTATATGTATAACTGATTCACTTTGTTATAAAGCAGAAACTAACACACCACTGTAAAGCAATTATACTCTAATAAAGATGTTAAAATCAATAAAAACATTAACAAAAATTTTGTGGGATAACATTTATTGGTCTGAGAATACATTCTGACAAATTGTTAAACTGTTTATTTATTACTGTGTAACAGTATTACCACAAATTTAACATCTTAAAACAATGGACATTTATTACCTCACAGTTTTTGTAGCTGGGTCTTCTGCTTCAGGTTATCACAAGGCTGCCATCAGCATTCAGCTGGGGCTGCAGTCTCATCTGAGGCTTGACTTGGGATGGATCTGCTTTCAAAGTAACATGGTTGTTGGCAGCATTCAGTTTTCTGTTTGGACTGAGGACCTGATTGTGTTGCTGGTTGTTGGCTAGAGACTGCTCTTGTCTCCTTGTCATGTGGGCCACCCCAAAATGACTGACTGCCTGCTTCCTCAAAGCCAGCAAAGGAAAGTGTCCCAGTAAGATTGGCTACATTCTTATGCACTGTTAGTTTGGAAGTGACATCTCCTCATCCTTGCCATATTCTCTTGGCTAAAAGCAAGTCATAGATTGCGCCCACGCCCATGGAGAGGGGATAACTTAAGATATGAATACCTGGGGACTTGAGATCATGGGTCTGTCCATCACAATTGCTTAGAAAAAAGTTGGCTGTAAGGAGACTGATAGCATGATTTAATAATAGAAAGAAAGTACATTGTGTATAGTCAGAGAAAAAAAAAAAGGTGTAATGACATATACCAAAACAGCAATCTGGTTACCTCCATGAGTGGGAGTTTAAGGCAAGTCATAACCTAGAAAAGCATGTTAACAGCAAAGAGTTTCTACCTGTAATATGAGCACAAGACACCCTTCAAAAGAAAATGAACAGAGAACATGACTAGATAGTCCATGAAAGAAGAATTAAAAAGGAACAATAGGGCTTCCCTGGTGGCGCAGTGGTTGAGAGTCCGCCTGCCGATGCAGTGCCCTGGTCCGGGAGGATCCCACATGCCGCCGCGCGGCTGGGCCCGTGAGCCATGGCCGCTGAGCATGCGCGTCCGGAGCCTGTGCTCCGCAACGGGAGAGGCCACAACAGTGAGAGGCCCGCGTAAAAAAAAAGGAACAATAAACACATGAAAAGAGATTCAATTCCAATGATAATCAAAGAAATGCAAACCAAAACAATAATAGATTGGGATTTTAAAAATATAGGACTGGCACAATTTCAAATTGATAATACCCAGTATAGGTGAGAGTATAGGCAATTTGGCACCCCCATTGCAAGTGAGAGTCTAAAGTGGTTTGGTTAGTATGGGAAGATATCCACAATATATTAAGTTGGTTAGCAGTTTATGGTTTCTAGTATATCAAAGCATGAACTGATTATCTCTGAGTCGTGGGACAATGGGTGATTTTGACTTTTAAAAAACAGTACATCCTGCTATATTTTCTAAATTTTTAAATAATCAGCACGCTTTCCCTCATAATCGGAGAGAATGATACACCTGTTTTTATTTTGTACAAACTGTTAGGGCCTCATATCTTACTCTGAGTGGAATTTTAAAAGAAGGACTTAAAACCTTTAAAAATTAAGAGCACGAGATAAGAAATGTAATAAATATGGTGGAGATGGACCTTGAGAAAGTTATTTAACTGCTCCAAGCCATAATTACCTGTAAACTGGGTGCTAATAATACATGTTATATGTGATTATTGAGGATGAAATGAAATAATATATATAAAGTGCTTAATACAGTCCCTGCACATTGTAGCTGCTCTGCCACAAGTACTGCCAGAAAAGGAAGAGAGAAACATCAGGTGACAGATTTGAAAGGGGATACTGAGCCAAAAAAAAAAAGGAGGGAAAGAAGTTATCTTTTTAAAGTATCTTTCCCTCCAGATAAAGGTTTTTCAAGCACTTGATAGACTCCTATACCTAACCTTTCCTGTTTAGCCAGTCTACAGACCCTCCAGACTCTACCCTGTTTCCCCATTCTGTCCCAGCTTTACACCAGGAAAAGGACTTTCTCAGAATATAGTGCAAGTTAAAGATAAAAGGTGTCACTGAGCTTTTTCTCAGAATAGAATAATGGGCCTCTTAAGTGACAGATACATCACCCTTGATATAGGGATCATAAAAACCCTTTGAAAAGGTCACACAGTGAAAAGTTTGAGACCTGCTGTTTTAGTAGTATAAGAGCTCCTAACTAGGGCTTCCCCGGTGGCGCAGTGGTTAAGAATCCACCTGCCAATGCAGGGGACACGGGTTTGAGCCCTGGTCCAGGAAGATCCCACATGCCATGGAGCAACTAAGCCCGTGCGCCACAACTACTGAGCCCGCGTCCCTAGAGCCCGTGCTCCGCAACAAGAGAAGCCACTGCAATGAGAAGCCCGCGCACCACAACAAAGATAGCCCCCACCCTCTGCAACTAGAGAAAGCCCGCGTGCAGCAACGAAGACCCAACACAGCCAAAAATAAAATAAATTAAATAAATTAAAAACAACAACTAAAAGAGCTCCTAACTATGAGATTACCACTTTTAGTACTGTGATTTAACAAAGAGCCTCCAAATAGATGGTTCTGGGAATTACCCCATTAATACAGTTTGTCCTGTGGTTACGTATGATGGTACCTGTCCTTTACACAGTTTTTGCTCTGATGTTACATTTCTGAAAATAAAGCATGTGTTCTCTGTTAATTTGCTTGTGTTTTCAGAATACATTAAGATGGCAGATCACTATGTGCCAGTGCCAGGAGGACCAAACAACAACAACTATGCAAATGTGGAATTAATTCTTGATATTGCTAAAAGGATCCCAGTACAAGTAAGAGATGCCAGCGTCTCCTCGAAATCCAAATTCAGCCTTTAAAAAAAATTTTTTTATGGGAGTATAGTTGATTTGCAGTGTTGTATTAGTTTCTGCTGTACAGCAAAGTGAATCAGTTATACATATACATCTATCCACTCTTTTTTAGATTCTTTTCCCACATAGGCCATTACAGGGTATTGAGAAGAGTTTCCTTTGCCAAATTCAGCCATTTTACAGTTGGGCACAAGGGGATAGCCAGTGAAGAACTTTTAATTTTATATAAAGCATCTTTGTTGAACGTTGGTAAAAGCCTTTAAATGGAATATAACAGACAGGGAAAGGAAAGATGGAAAGAATGGAATGAGCCAACATAAAGTAAACGTAATCCAAACAAGAGGTTTGTAAGGGTCTTTCAGAGATTATTCTATCCATTTCACCTTCAAACCTCCTAGTAAGTAAAAGTAACCTGTTTCCAATGGAATACTCTTAGTCCAGAATGTGGTAGAGTAGAAGGAGGTTGTTTCTTCCCTATCACATTGTGCTAAGGAGTTTAGGGTAAGTGTCTTAAAGCCCAAAGAGGAAAAAACTCAGGCAGTATAACCACTAGATATAAAGGTGGAGTTGGGTGGCCAAAGTAATTCAATCTGTGGAAGAAAACCAACATTTCTACAAGAGGCTCTATAGAGTCTAGTTGAAAGGCTATGAACTGAGTTTCCTAAAGAGCAACAATACTAGCTGGTTCTTAATATCAGTTTCAGCCTGTTTTTGACCTCTTCAGAGGTTCTACCACAATGGACTGCTTATTGTTGTTCTGTGAAAAGTTTGCCAAGAATCAGGCATAGAAGCTGAATTAGGCATTAGGCTGCTGTGGGGCTATTGTACCTCATGGAGCAGGGCCAGTCTTGGTAGAAAGTAATACAGTTTATCATGTTCTTTTTAGTATGAATTTTAAGAATGAATCATTTTGTGTTCCCTTGTAGGCAGTTTGGGCTGGCTGGGGTCATGCTTCTGAGAATCCCAAGCTCCCAGAACTTCTTTTGAAAAATGGCATCGCCTTCATGGGTAAGCCTTTCTGACATACTGTTCCTGCCTTTCTGTTTCTCTCTGTCATTTTGGCCCATGTTCTTCTCTATATTCTGCTTTTCTTCTGTTTAACATGCACTGGGCTCTTATTTTTTCATCAGTCAGCAGCTCTCAGAGCAACCCTTTTCTTCATTTCTTTTTCTTTTTCTTTTTTTAACCCTTCATCATTTCTTACATCTTGCATCTTGATTGTGTTTTTTGTCCCCAGATTCTTTTCTATGAGATATGGAGGAGGCTCTGATTTCCAGAACACTGGCCTTTAAAAACTTTGCCGTTAACGTTAAGAAAGCATGTGGAGAAACGACCTATTTTTATATAGAAAAGATAATTGAATACTTAGGATATGCTGGCAGTGTGCCCTTAAATATGAATCATTTCTTTCACATTTAAGCATATAGATTATATTTCTATAAGTGAGGCTATTTCTTCTGACTTTTCTGCTATCCTATACGGAGAGAAAATTTGAGGTTATATGGCTCAAAGTGTTTCTGTCTCTATCTCTGCAATGTTGATTATGCTTTGTAAAGCCTCTTAAAGATAAATCTTCCTTTTGGGTTTCCCTAAGACCAAGGAGAGTATAATATTTTAAACTTGAACACCAAAAGTTTATTGTCCTTACTTCAGGATATTGGTTAAAAAAAAAAAAAAGACTTTGTTAATATGGTAAAGTTGGATCATGACAGATGATAAAATCAGAGTTACATTTGTCAGGAATTTAATTCAGCATATATCTATATATATTGAATTCTCCCTGTATGCAAAAATTTACCACATTAGGTTCTATGAAGGGTACAAAGATGAGCCAAAACATAGTAGTCCCCATAATCAAGTTTCTGATGTTGATGATATGTGCTGTAGGGGATACAAGACAAATACAAAAATAATTATATGGAAGACAAAATACATGTGACAGAAACGAGGCCAAAATGTTACAGTCAGGGTTCTTTCCTTGTTTTGTTTTCAGGTCCTCCAAGCCAGGCCATGTGGGCTTTGGGGGATAAGATTGCATCTTCCATAGTGGCTCAAACTGCAGGTATCCCAACTCTTCCATGGAGTGGCAGTGGTAAGAAATTATTTCTTGTTTGTATCTTAAAGTGTAGAAAAACTCAGTAGAATATTTGGGACTGTGACCTTGGGGCTTAAGCCTGCTTTAAAATGTGTTGGATATTTGACAGAAATAGAATACACATTAATTAATGGTATCTTGTATCTCCTGGCTTAATTGTTGTACCTGTGATTTTATCATGTCTTAAGAATGTAAATTTTATACCAGGTATGTAGATGCTAAATTGTAACGTAAATGATCTTGGGACTTAATTTGGAGAAACTGAGAAAACTCATCTGCTTCTGTGGATTCAGATCTACTCTGGGTAGGCTAGAATTTTCCTCAGAGATGGACTTCTTAGGTGGAATAGGTCTTTGAAACTGGCTGGGAGGTGACTGGAATCACTAAGAAAAAGCTAAAACCCACCTACTCAGATGCTTGCCTGCCAGTATTCTTTCTTCCTTCCTTCCTTTCTTTCTTTCTTTCTTCCTTCCTTCCTCCCTCCCTCCCTCCCTCCCTCCCTCCCTTCCCCTCCCTCCCTCCCTTTCTTTCTTTCTTTCTGTTTATTTAATCTTTATTTATTTTTAAAATTTTATATTGGGGTATAGTTGATTAACAATGTTGTGTTAGTTTCAGGTATACAGCAAAGTGATTCAGTTATACATATACATTATCTATTCTTTTTAAAATAAATTTATTTATTTTATTTATTTACTTTTGGCTGCATTGGGTCTTCATTGCTGCGCACAGGCTTTCTCTAGTTGCGGCGAGTGGGGGCTACTCTTCGTTGCGGTGTGCAGGCTTCTCATTGCGGTGGCTTCTCCTGTTGTGGAGCACAGTCTCTAGGCACGCGGGCTTCCATAGTTGTGGTACATGGGCTCAGTAGCTGTGGCACACGGGCTTAGTTGCTCCGCGGCATGTGAGATCTTCCCGGACCAGGGATCAAACCTGTGTCCCTTGCATTGGCAGGCGGATTCTTAATCACTGTGCCACCAGGGAAGTCCCTCTATTCTTTTGTGCCAGTGTTTTCTTGATTTGAGCCCACAGTCTATTGATGATTCGTTTTGCTTGTTTAATACCATTCAACCTCTTACTTGCCCTTGATGCAGAAAAATGAGGTCAATAATCAACCTTTCTTTCAGACATGCAGAAGGATGAATTTTTTGTAAAAATGATTTATTCTTGACGAATCCCTTGAAGAGTGCCTGTGAATTATTATAGCTGATAACAATATGAACTTCTGTTTTTTTGGTACTGAAGCACAGAGAGCAAACATACACTAAAACCTCTTCTGAATAGGAACTACCATTGTCTTGAGTCAGAACAGATGTGAACTCTTGTTACTCTGGCTCTCCAGGGAGATTGCAATATCCTCTCCAGACCAGCTGGGTCAAACAGTTTAAAATAAAACGTTGAATTTGTTCTTGTTTGAATGGAGAGGCTGTACCGTTCGTTCCCTTTGTGGCTGAGTACAGGGACATTCAGGGAGTATGGAATCATGACTCTGCTGGGGCCAATAAAACCGCCATTTCCATTTCCAAGAGCTCATAAAGATTGAATTATTTCTCAGACCTCTGGCCCTGGAGCAGCCCTGAACACACGCATTGAAGGTATTTTGCCTGCTGAGATTATGTGAGAAGTCTGAGGTGCTTTTTTGTTTGTTTGTTTTGTCTTGTATGTCCTTGCATTTTTTTTTAAGTTGCTGCTTGTTAGCTCTCTTGGCTTTTTCCAGCAACAGAACCCAAGTGGCCAGGTGTTGCTATAGATAAATCCTGCTAACTGCAAAGACTGATCAGGGTTTTATGGTATCCCTCTTTCTCCCATCTACCCTCAATTTTGGATAAATATGAAAGCATTTTAAAGAAGGTACTGGTGGTCCAGTGGTTAGGATTCGGCACGTTCACTGCCATGGGCCTGCATTTAATCTCTGGTTGGGAAACTTAAAATCCTGCAAGCTGTGTGGCACTGCCAAAAAAACAGTGGGGGGAAGTAAAGAAGGTATAAGCAGAAAATTGACAAGAACAGAAGCTTTTTTAGCTGCTTTTAAGTCACTGTTATCTATTGCAGGTCTTTGTGTGGACTGGCACGAAAATGATTTTTCAAAACGTATCTTAAATGTTCCTCAGGAACTATATGAAAAAGGTTGTGTGAAGGATGTGGATGATGGGCTGAAGGTAAGTTACTAACTCTAGGGAGTGATGTTTTTCAACAGACCACTTATAGTCCCAAATACAGGGATTTGGAGCCTGGTTCATGATATACACCCATGATGGCATTAGGGTTGTAAGACCAGGAGGTATAGTTTATAGAATGAGGAAGTGACCTATGTTTCACAAAAATAATTTAAATTTGTTTTGAAGCAAGCAGTTCACCTGGACAGAACATTTCTTAGGTGGTTAAATCAGAGCTTTAAGGAGGTTCTGATTCTATTCTCTACCACCTGTTAGTATTTATGTGCATGTGGGGAGAGTTGGGGGCAAACACTTTTTGCCCTACTTGAGTTCAGAACTAAGAAGCCAGGCAGAGAGACATCAAAATGTCAGCTTTATTATGAATAGAGATGATGGTGAAAATGGTTTAAGTGTGTAGCAACAATCAGATTCGTAAACTGAATGTCAGTTAAGCAGGCTCGCTCGCTGGTTACTGGTGGTGTGAATAACCACAGAGGCAGAGCTTTTGCCATTCAGTTTATTGTATGACTGAGAGCTGGCAAAGAGCATATGTTCTGTGTAGTGGGCTGATCCCAAAGGGGAAAAGGCTGAGCTATACATGCTCAGTTTCTCCTTCTGAACTGACCAATCACAGAATTCATTCTTTTTCCCTTGGGGAGGAATGAGGGAGGGAGCTGATAGAGGCTGAAACTATTACTCTAATTATTGTCTGTCCATGTAGAAACACGAACCCAAGCAAAAGGAGGTCGGCTCTCTAACATTACTTTTTCTTTCTTCATAGTTCTCTCCAGTTTGTTCCCCTTTCACTTTTTAATTAGTTGGAAGTGTCAGCTGTGCCTCCAAGGAGATAATGAAAGAGGCTATATTTTAGAAAAACACACTACTCTTGTTTGACTTCTATGTTATAAATTCAGGAGGAACATTGAATGCTCAACTAATTTTGCTCTGTTGTTTGCATTTCAAGTTAAGCATCCTGTAATCTCCTTAATAAGAAGAATTAATATTTCTAATTGAATTGCTAATGCTATGTTCTGTTTGCTATAATTTGCAAAAGAGTAGAAGCCCTTTGTAGGGAATTAGCTATTTTGCTTATCAGTTATTTTTTTCCTGGTTATAAACATAAAATTTTCTGGTAGAAAATTTGGAAAGTAAGAAAAGAGATGATAAAACCCATAAGCCTACCATCCAAAGATAAGTCTTGTTAACATATTCATATATTTTCTTCCAGCCTTTTTTGATTCATAGATTCATATAATGATAATCTTTATTAGTCGATTCCCATAACTATAATTATTATGATAATTGTAAAATTAGGGTCTTACTATATACATTGTTTTGGTAATCCTGGGTTTTTTTCTACCTATACATAAGCATTTTCCTCGTGGCATTAAAATTCTTCTAAAATATTTTAAATGGATGACCTCTGCCTAGAGTTTTATATATTTTTAAAAGGCCTGCCTTTTTCTTATATCATGTGGGCTACCCTATTTTTTTTATAATGTTTTTAAAAATTTATTTATTTTATGTATTTATTATTATTATTTTTTAGCTGCGTTTGGTCTTCGTTGCTGCGCACGGGCTTTCTCTAGTTGTAGCGAGTGGGGGCCACTCTTTGTTGTGGTGCATGGGCTTCTCATTGCAGTATCTTCTCTTGTTGCAGAGCCCAGGCTCTAGGTGCATGGGCTTCAGTAGTTGTGGCACGTGGGCTCAGTAGCTGTGGCTCGTGGGCTCTAGAGTGCAGGCTCAGTAGTTGTGGCGCACGAGCTTAGTTGCTCCATGGCATGTGGGATCGTCCCAGTCCAGGGCTCGAACCTGTGTCCCCTGCATTGGCAAGCAGATTCTTAACCACTGTGCCACCAGGGAAGCCCCCTCCTATTTTTTATAAAGTCTTTCTCACAACTCTGGCTGTTTCTTCATTTATCACCCAGTGATTGAGTTCATCATGCTAATTTTGTTTATAAGCATAGAAGTGAATAGTTAAGAGAGTTTAGAAGAGATGGGACTGTGAGTGAAGGATTTTCATGCCTAATCTACTGACAAAAATTAAAATGTGAAATGGTCTTTTTCTGGTGACCCGTTTTTTAGATATTGTTACAATGTAAACCGTGAAAGACTGGAATGTTTTGACAAAGGAATGACTCAGTTATTTTAAACTTTTAATTAACTTTTCCCCAATTTACTTTCTGCCTTAACTATAATATGGACATCTTCCATATCATTGCATGTAAAGGCTACCTCATTCCTTTAATAATTGCATAGTAGTCTAGTAAATAGGTATATCTTGATTTACCTGGCTCCTTACTTAATGGATATATAATTAAATATTCAAAAAGTTTTGGGATCATAACCTGATCATTATAAAATACTGTAAATGTGAAAAGCACATTTAGAGCATGTGTTGAAAATAAGTTTTCTGACTCCTTTCATTAATATTTTGGTATCTTGTTATTTTTATCTTTATCAAAAAGTTGAGTGAGAAAAATTTCTGGATATGTGAGAATCCTGATTTGTTGAGTCTTATATGTTGTCAGAGGGTCAGAAGCTATGCTGAGGCCATCAGCTTATAATAATTGAACTGTGTATGTCTTTTTGTCTTTTTTTTAAATAAAAATTATGGAATAAAGACAGAAAGTGTATACTCTGGTAACTTGAAAATAAAATAAAAATTATGGGTAATAGACAAATTCTTGCATCTTATGAGAAATTCTAATAATACAGAAATATATACAGTAAAAAGTGAAAGTTTATATCTACTCATCTTCCTTTTATAAATCATCACTGGTGGATTTTCTAGACTTGTTTTTTTTATACTTACATATATGTAAGTATGTGAATGCATACATAATTATACATATAGTTTTACTTTGTTTTTGACCTATATGGTATTATCTTAGATTGAACCATACAAAATTGCCAACATTCAACCATTTTTTTACCTACCAAAAAAAAGCAGTTTCTTCTTGTTCAACCCAATAGTACAAATACTATTCAGGTACTATTTTTTTTCCCACCTAATTATATATCTTCACGATCTTTCTATTTTGCTATATATAGACCTACCAAATGACAGCATTTTTAAAGGGAGAAAATGCCAGTTTTCTCCTTCCCTACTAATACCATTCTCACTTCCATTCTCCTCTTTCTTCTTGAAGGCAGCAGAGGAAGTTGGATATCCAGTAATGATCAAGGCCTCAGAAGGAGGAGGAGGGAAGGGAATCAGAAAAGTCAACAATGCAGATGACTTCCCTAACCTCTTCAGACAGGTAGAGTACAAGCTGTCATTATTTATTGGAACTAACATGTATATCAGAGATGCATGTAATTTGGATGTCCAGAAAATATTTAGATTTTTTTTTGTCTACAGCTAATCTTGTCTTTCTTTCTAGCCTCTACCTGCTTATTCGCAGGGGAAAAGAATTAATAAAATGTCCAGTCCAATTTAAGGTTTTATTCATTTAGGTAATTCAAGCAGTAGAGTTATTCTGTCTTACATAAAATAGCTCAGTTTCTCAGATAGCTCTTCTGCATATGGTTTGTGTGGCTCATAGGAACTCATAGTAACAAGCAAGAGTCAGTACCTTTCTACATTTTTGTGCCCCTCTTCTGCTGGCACTTTAGACAATGTATGTGACATGGTTAATTCCTGATCTGGATGCTCTTGGCCTGGCCTCACTCAAGCTCTTTGATTGACTTCACCTCACTTCAGTTCAAATTGGCTGCAGGCTCCCGAGTTTCTGTCATGTGTTTTGGCCCAGCAGTCTACAATACCATGGCCTGTACTGCATGGCCACCACCCCTGGCACAGGGACCCTGTGGCAGGCCCATGTTCTATGAGAACAAAGGGTGGCTCAGGAAAGTGAAACCTAGGATCTCTCTCTGCCTAATCCTCTGATTTGCAGCCAAGGATGTGGCCATACTACAAGTTGGCTGTGGAGGCCAAGGAAATGATTTCTTTTCAGAATCTTAGAGAAAAGAATCAGACGACAGGAGTCTCTTTTTCCTGCCCTCAAAGTTACTCTTACATACTTGACTCACTTCTTTTTTTCTTCTACCAATACCCAGAAAAAGAAGAGGCAGAAAAAGGAAAATTGGGATACCTTCTGGCCTTTTAACTTTCCTAGCTTCCCATTTTTTCTTATTTTTCCGAGCATCTTTTACTTTGTACCGTCTTTTACTAGTACCCCTAGCCGCATATTATTTGCCCCCCCCCCTTTTTTTTTTCTTTTTGCGTTACGCGGGTCTCTCACTGCGTTACGTGGCCTCTCCCGTTGCGGAGCACAGGCCCCAGACGCGCAGGCTCAGCGGCCATGGCTCACGGGCCCAGCCGCTCTGTGGCATGTGGGATCTTCCCGGACCGGGGCACGAACCCGTGTCCCCTGCATCGGCAGGTGGACTCTCAACCACTGAGCCACCAGGGAAGCCCCCCCTTTTTTTTTTTAACCATTCAGCACCAAACTTCTTGCTTCATTGTCGTGAGCTAAAGAGAAAAACTCTGTGAGCTGGGTCTTCCATGATATGATATACTAGACAAAGAAAGTGATAAAGGTATTGTTTTGCTGCATTATCCTATTTTGAGTGTCAGTATTTGAATATTACCTGTCATTTACTTTATATTCCTTCTGTAATAATTCTAATTTCATAAGCAGGTCAGTGCCTCATGTTAATTTTTTAAAATGTTAACTCCTTTAGATAATTCAAAATAACTTGTTACTGTGGAATCAAGTAGTTGAAATATCTAGAATACTAAGATTAGGAAGTTTTATGTAAAAGTCCTTATGTTCCAATAATGATTAACTAAGTAACTCAAATCAGTCCTCCCACTGAGAGCAAACTAGAAAAGGTGGCTAAATTAAAAAAAACAATCTGTTTTAAGGCACTAGAGATCTTTCAAGGCAATGAAGAATTTGGGAGCTAAGATATAGGGGAAGAATGAAACCCAGAGAGGTCTCATGTTTGAGGCCATTTTTTCCCTAGAGATATCCTTTAGTTTGAGAAGAAGTAGTTGAAAAGCTGATTAGAGTTTTCAACAGTCTTATAAGACTAAAAGGACAAAACTTAGACTGTAGGGTTTGCTGAGGAGGGTTCCCTGGGAAACCTCCCACATTTTAGGTTGGGATCTTGAAGGAGTAAGAATGAACTAGAAATAGACCAGTTCTCAAAGGGACTAAATCTCAGCTTCAGAATGCTCAACTCTTGATTACAGCATGGTGTTCTAGGGTAGCTAGCGTCCCTAGCCACCAGCAGGAAGCAAATATAAATTCTTAGCCAATTAAAAATAAGCAGGCAGGGCTTCCCTGGTGGCGTAGTGGTTGAGAGCCCGCCTGCCGATGCAGGGGACATGGGTTCGTGCCCTGGTCTGGGAAGATCCCACATGCCGCGGAGCGGCTGGGCCTGTGAGCCATGGCCGCTGAGCCTGCACATCCGGAGCCTGTGCTCTGCAACGGGAGAGGCCACAACAGTGAGAGGCCAGCGTACCGCAAAAAAAAAAAAAAAAAAAAAAAAAGCAGACATCACAACATTATAAATCAACTATACTTCAATAAAATAAATTTAAAAAATAAGCATATCAAATTATGTGATTGAAAATCAAGAAAAATAAAAGCCAATAGAAACAGACCCACAGAGGGTTTAGATAATGGATCCATCAGACAAGGACTTTAAAGTAACTATATTTAATGTATTCAAAGAAATTAAAGATAAGATTGAGAATTTTGGCAGACAACTCTAAAGAAGAAGCAAATGAAAATTTAAAGAAGAAGAAACTATAAAGAGGAAGCAAATGAAAATTCTAGAACTGAAAATGCAATAACTAAAATTAAGTCAATAGAGGAGTTTAATGGCATATTAGATGCAGTTGAAGAGAGAATTAGTGACTGGATGATAGGTCAGAAGAAAATTCAGACTGAAGCATGAAGAGACGAAAAGGATGAAAAATACAGAAAAGAGCATGTGAGAGAGTATTTGCAAAGATGACCATGATAACTCCTCCTATCCCTATATACACACCTTTTTATAGTATGATTTTGCCTTCTTCCCATCAAGAAATAGAGTCTTTTTTTCCCCACCCTTTGAATTTTGGTTGGCCTTGTGACTTGGGTTGACTAATAGAATGTGGTAGAAATGGTGTAGAAGTTCCAAAGCCTAAACTGCAAGTGGTCTTGTAGTTTCTGCCTTTGCCCTTTTGGAATGAGCCTTAGACTTGCCTTGTGAAAAGCCCAATTTAGCCTTCTGGAAAAGAGAGGCCACACAAAGCAGAGATGAATTATCCCAACTGAGGCTTCCTAGACCTGACAGTCACCAGCACCTTTGAGACATGTAAGTGAGGCCACGTTAGACCATCCAACCCCAGTCAAGTTGCCAGATGACTAACTACATGAGTGGCTCCAAGCCAAGATCAGCAGAAAAACTGCCCAACTGAGCCCAGCTCAAATTGCTGTGAGCAAATAAAAAAAAAAAAATTTCATCGTCCTAAGTCACTAAATTTTTGGTGGTTTGTTAGGCATCAATGGATAACTGACCCAGAAATTTATACCTAAAGGTATATTACTGCCCTTACAAAAAAGTAAAATATGTGGCATTGGCTTTGAGACTGGCTAATAGGTGGAGGCTGGAAAAATGGTAAGGAGGTTGTTAATGAAGGCTGGAAGAATGGTGAACAAACTTTTAGTGCAGGATGAAAAAGCAGTGAGGGAAAAGGTAACCCATGTTCTCTAATGATGGAACAATTACCTGAGGTAACTTGGAAGGTAGAGACTGCTGTATTTAGTGAACTTGTAGACCTAGTTAAGGAGATCTTTTTAGATAAAGTGTTAACAGTATCTGTTGAATACTTTTGGTGCTTTTGCTAAGGAACTATAAAGAGGGATGAACTAAAGAAGGTGTTTCAAACTTGTTGAGTTTGAAAATAGAACTGTTTCTCATTCCCAATCTCTCCAGCTGGCAAAAGATTTTCCAAGTAAAAAATGACTTCAGAGTAAAGACCAAATCAAGAGTGCCTGGGAGATCCTTTAAGACCTCAGAAATATTTAAGACAGTACCTGGTAGATTACTCTGTCAGCTAGAAAAAAAGGGCTTCTACGAATTTTAAAGATGTTGTCCCACAGCAGCTTGACAAGCCTGAGGTACAGAGAGGTCTGTGCAGAAAAGTTATGGATATGTTTTTGGCGCAAGTAGTGAATTTCCAATACGATTCATAGGAAAACCACAAAGTTTTTGAGAGACTTCTGTTGATAAATGCACCAAAGGGACTAAAGGGACAGAGACAGTTCAGACTTCAAAGAGGCCTCTGGAACTTCGATTTTCTATGAATAGGAAGCAGACTGAAAAAGTTGTTCAGCTGTAAACATTAGTAATTTCTAATAATAAAGAGATTTTTCAGATTGTAGAGCCAGGAGTCCAGAGGGCAGCTAAGAGCAGAGGGGAGCCATGGATTAGGAAACCACTCACAGGGAGCAGAACAAGACCATAGTAAAAAACAAAGCAAACAACAAAAAAAATTCCGTGCCCCTGGAGTAAGGGAACCTCACAACATCTGCCCATCTGGATTTCAGAATTGTTGTGGACCAGTGACTGCTATGTACCTCCTGTCCTTTCTTCTTTGAATAGGAGTATCTTTTACAGTTATTCTCTCCCCATCTCATCATTAAATGTTGGGGGTGTTGGGGGCAGATAACTTGTCTTTTTAGTTCCCAGATCTTTGGATCAAGAGCACCTGAGGAGCTGCACCCAAGGAGTCTCTTTTGCTTGTGGACATGACTTATGAGAAAATGGACCTCAAGCCTGATGCCATGATTGGATGACTTTGGGGGTCTTGGGAGGGGGTGAGTCTATTTTGCATGTGGGAGGTATGTGAATTATTGTGGCCAGAGGGCGGACCATAGTAGATTGTTTGCAGCGATGGCCGCAATAACCTCTGCTGTTCTTGAATGTATATCCTTTTGCAATGTGACTTTGCCTTTCCTCATATTAAGAGGTGGCATCTCTTTTCCCACCCCTTGAATCTTAGCTGGCCTTGTGGCTTGCTTAAACCATTAGAATGTGGCCAAAGTGGTATTGTGTAAGTTCTAGAGGCTAGTGCTTGTGAAGCCTTGCAGCTTCTGCCCTCACCCTCTTCTTGGAACACTGCATTGAAGAAGCCTGGTCTAGCCTACTGGAGGATGGAGGCCACATGCAATAGCGATGAGCTGTTCCAGTCAAGGCTCTGTAGACCTACTGGCCAACAGTGAGCACAAGTCAGCAGACATTTGAATGAGACCATTCAGCCCCACTTGAGCCACCAGATGATGATATGCACATGAATGACTGTAGCAAGACCAGAAGAACTGCCCAGATGAGCACAGCATCATGAGCAAATAAAATGGTTGGTGTCCTAAGCAAGCCACTGAGTTTTGAGGTAACTTGTTATATAGCAAAACAAAGCATAAGAAATACAGAGCATAAAAGACAGTGAAATGATCTAACGTGTACTTTGAGTCTCAGAGGAGAATAGAGAGAAAATGGAGCAAAAACAATGTTTGAAGAAATCATGGAGCAGAAGCAATATTTGAAGAGACAATGGCTAAGAATTTCCTGAAAAGATACTAAGCACAGATTCAAAAAACACTATGAGCCCTGCAAGGAGAAGTACAGAGAAAACCATATCTAAGTTTATCAGAGTAAATCTGCCACTCCACTCCCCTAAAAAGACAGAGAAAAGAGAAAATGCTAAAGCAGCCTGGAAAAAAAGATTACTTTCAAAGGAGTAACAGTAAGATTGATAGCTGACATCTCAGGAGAAACAGTGGAAACCAGAAAACATTGCGATATCTTTAAAGTACTGAAAGAAAATAATTGCTAGTGTAGAGTTCTGTATCTAGTGACAGTGTGCTTCAAAACTGAAGATGAAAGTCCTTTGACTACAACAATACTGTATATAATGTAACGTGAACCAGGAAAGTATCTAGTCTAGAACAAGTTGTACATTTGGTTGTTTGGAATTGATGTCAGTATTTTGCCCTTTTATGGAATTTGTGTGTGTGTGTTTTCAAAATATTTGTTCTTTGCCCTTGTAACACACTGGATGTTCATACATTTTTGTATTTATCAATTAATATTGGTTATATAACTAAGAATGCAGTATCTTTAAGAAGGATGAGAGCATGAACTATATTTTATTTATTTTTGTATTTCTAATGATTAACATGGTCCCTGACACTTCTAGGCATCTGCCTGTTGAAATGGAAGGAGCTTATCAAGATAGAAAAAGTGCTTACCACTTAAGAATTTGTTCTATTTCCTTTTCTAATATAGGTTCAAGCTGAAGTCCCTGGATCTCCTATCTTTGTGATGAGACTAGCCAAACAATCTCGTCATCTGGAGGTGCAGATCTTAGCAGATCAGTATGGCAACGCTATCTCTTTGTTTGGTCGCGATTGCTCTGTACAGCGTAGGCATCAGAAGATTATTGAAGAGGCACCTGCTGCTATTGCAACTCCAGCAGTATTTGAGCATATGGAACAGGTATGTATATGAAAAGCTCTAATTTTTGTTTTCTTACACAGAATTACTACTCATTTATTTCATATGCCAATCTGAGAATAGTGGAATTTCAAGCAGTGGTTCTGGATAACTGATAAGATTATATCCTTTTCCTAGACGAAAAATGAAATAAAAATTCTGCTATTCTCCCTCTAGTAGAGATACCAGTGAACACTTCAAACTCTAAATTAGTTAACGCTTTTGACAAAAAATCAGTGTACTATTTTGAGTAGGGATAATGAGAAATATTTTGGGATTTTTAAATCTTATTGTCTGGTTCTTTAACAAGCTCATGATAAGCAGGTAGTTGCATTTTCTAGATTGATTATCATTTAGTCTTCAGATGAATTGGTTCAAGTCCATTGTCTCTTAAAAGTTCCTCTAAGTATCTTTAAAATTTACATAGTCTATATTTCTATATGGAAAATAATCTCTCAGCAGTTTTACAGGGTCCCTTGGAAATAGTTGTAGTTTAGGTGTCTGAACATGGTCTTTTCTGGAACCTTGACTCAATCTTCATCTTACTGGAGATATGTTTTCCATCTTTTTTCTCCCTGATTCCAAAGAAGCTGAACATATGGTCGTCTGTGTTTTAAGTTTAATTTCTGTGTGTGTGTGTGTGTGTGTATGTGTGTGTGTGTGTATTAAGATTAATTCTTTTTTAAAAAAGTTTATTTATTTAATTAATTTATTATTTTGGCTGCCTTTGGTCTTTGTTGCTGCACATGGGCTTTCTCTAGTTGTGGCGAGCGGGGCTACTCTTCTTTGCGGTGCGTGGGCTTCTCATTGCAGTGGCTTCTCTTGTTGCAGAGCATGGGCTCTAGGCGCATGGGCTTCAGTAGTTGTGGCACGCAGGCTTCAGTAGTTGTGTCTCACAGGCTCTAGAGCACAGGCTCAGTAGTTGTGGTGCACGGGCTTAGTTGCTCTGCGGCATGTGGGATCTTCCCAGACCAGGGCTCGAACCTCTGTTCCTTGCATTGGCAGGTATATTCTTAACCACTGCGCCACCAGGGAAGCCCAAGATTGATTCTTTAACTACTGTAGTAAAGAAGCCTCCAAAATACAGTGGCTTAAACAAGGTGCAAGTTCTGTTTCTCTCTCTCATCATAGTTCAGAGATGAGCTGGTGCCAGGGACCCCGGTTTACTGCTTTGCTATTACTAGGACGGGAGTCAGCAAACTACAACTAGCAGGCCAAACCAACCTGCCACCTGTTTTTGTAAATAAAAAAATTTTTTTAAAAAATATTTATTTATTTAACTTTTGGCTGTGATGAGTCTTCATTGCTGCACGTGGGCTTTCTCTAGTTGTGTCGAGTGGAGGCTGCTCTTTGTTGCGGTGCGCAGGCTCCTCATTGCAATGGCCTCTCCTGTTGTGGAGCATGGGCTCTGGGCACGTGATCTTCAGCAGTTGCAGCATGTGGGCTCAGTAGTTGTGGCTTGCAGGCTCTAGAGCGCAGGCTCAGTAGCTGTGGTGCTCGGGCTCAGTTGCTCCCTGGCATGTGGGATCTTCCTGGACCAGGGATCGAACCCATGTCCCCAGCACTGGCAGGCGGATTCTCAACAACTGCGCCACCAGGGGAGTCCCTGTAAATAAAATTTTATTGGAACACGGCATGCTAATTTATTTATGTATTATCTATGGCTGCCTTATCACTGCAGTGACAAAGTTGAGTAGTTGTGACAGAGACTATATGGTCCACACAGCTGAAAATAATTATTATCTGGCCTTTACTGAAAAAGTTTGCCAGCCCTTGTCCTAGAGTGTCATTACCTTATGATTAGAGCTAGCTTGCAAGAATATGTTCACACTGTAGCCTGTGGGAGGGGGAAAGAGAGGACTGGAAGGCAAGCATATAAAAATATGAGCCAGAAGTCACACATATTACTTCTGCTCACTTTTTACTGGACAAAATTCAGTTACACAATCACACCTAGCTGCAAGGGATGTTAGGAATTGTAGTCACTGGCTGGGTGGCCATATGCTCAGCTGAAATTCAGGAGATTTTATTACTAAATGGATGACAGAATGAAAAATTACTGGAGGGCATTTAACAATCTGTGTCTGCTCCTCTGGTAGGATAATGGGTATTATCCTTTCATACCCTTTTTGTCACTCTTGGAACATTCTTAGCCTTTCCCCAAAGAAGATGGCCCAAAGTCCCACCTAGTTATTATTTTCAGCCCTAAGTCCAACTCTCTAGGTTAATGTACAGTCCTCTCTGTTATATGTACTTGTGGCTTTGTATGGGCCAGTGACCTAGAATACAAGTTACCTACCCCTTGTGATTCCTCCTTTCGCCATGTACAGTGGTGGAGTAGGAACAGGATAACTCCGATTTGGAAAAAAGAAGAATGAAAAATAGGCAATAATCACTGATCCATAGCAGTTATCAAATTCTTCTAGGTAGGAATTGTGATTTCCTGTCATGTGGTGGAGTAATACCTCAATTAGCCCTCTGGCTGCCCCTGGTTCTGCTCTCTGGAGGTAAATTCTTTGCCCGGCATCCCTCAAGGCACCGTTTAAGGCCTTTTTCTCTGGGAAGTTCTTCCTTGTTCACGGTCCTCTATGATTGAGCTTTGGAGACCATGCTTTCTTTGGCAGAGCTTTCACCACTCACTTCCTGCTGGTGCAGGGTTGGGGCCACAAAGATGACTGTGCTTATCAATCATGGGTTTTGAAAGCCAGATTTGTGGTTTGTTTAGAAATACAATTCCTTCAAAACTTAGTAAGTTTCTGGACTCTGCTTCTATTCAGCTTCAGGTAGGAGTAACCACACTCAAGATTTCTGGACATAGTAACTTTTTCTCTTTATTTACTTCCTTCTGTGTTCAGCCCTCTTTCTCTCCTCAATTCAGTACTGACTACCTTGAGGCCAGCTGATCATAAAGCAGCCCCCTTGACCTGATCTTTGGCACTGGGTTGTTTCAGGGTGAGAATCTAATCTTCTGGTTTGGGGATACAAAGGCATTTGTTTTTTTTCACATTCTGACTTTTTCTAACCACTTTTCTTAGGGCTTAGTTGGTGTTTTGTCCACATTCCAAGTTATTGTAGGAGACAGTTTACCAAATGTTTTCTTATGCCTAACAGAGAGGCCACCAGTTTTCCGGTCTGCAGTATTTGTTTCCTTGAGAGCTGCTACACTGTTGTTAAGTCAGCATCACATGCTTTAATTTTTTTAAATATCAGCATCCTACCTGAATTTAATAGGTTCTGTATTGATTAGGGTACAGGTTAAGCTATTGTAATAAAGAGATCCAAAAAAATACAACCACGCAATGGGATAGATGCTTATTTTTCCTTCCAATCATAATCTGAGGTGATCTCTTCAGGACCAGTAAGACCATTCTGCTCCATGAGACCATCTTAGGATTCAGGTTCTTTCTGTTTTGTTTTGTCATTCTTAGTATGTTCTCATCTGCTTGGTGAAATGGGCTTGCACTGTCATGACCATGTTCTAGTCCATAGAAGGGGAAAATTCAGGAATAGAGGACAAGCAATTCCTTTTCAAAGCATGATTCAGGGATTATGCATATCACTCACCAATGCTGACGTTGTATTGGTTAAAACTTAGTCACTTGCTTTAAGAGAGGGTGGGAAAAAAAAAAGAGAGAGGGTGGAAAATCTAGTCTCTAGCTGGACTGCCATGTTTCTAGGAAGAATTTCTCGTATTCTAGGAAGAATACTAGAAATACTAGGAACAAGGGTACAATGCAGAATCTCCCATGGTGTTTTATTTTGCTTGTGTGTGCTTATGCCTGATAGGGTGGGGTTGCCTATGACCCAAGTGAAAACCACTGTCTTCACTCACCTTTGAGCTGAGTTTGTCTTCCATGTGCAGGAATCTTGTGTAATAATCGAGAGGGTGAAATTCACTCTCACATGGCTGAAAGCCTTTATAAACACTGGCTCTTTGAGAGGGAGAAGCTATAGATAAGTAGTAGCCCATCAGCTGGACAAGGTGACATACTTATTTTGCCTTATCTTTCTTCTTTGAGTGTGCGGTGAAACTTGCCAAAATGGTTGGTTATGTGAGTGCTGGGACTGTGGAATACCTCTACAGCCAGGATGGCAGCTTCTACTTTCTGGAACTGAACCCTCGGCTACAGGTGGAGCACCCTTGTACAGAGATGGTGGCCGATGTCAACCTCCCTGCGGCACAGCTCCAGGTGAGTCACCCTGCTCTTGATCAGAGAGTTGCTTACAGAAGTTTGGAATGTCAGAGATGCCTGCAAAACTGGTTCAACCAGCATCTGATAAGAGAAAACGCCTCTAATCTGAGTCTTGTGTAATGTTCATCTCTTGCACTCTATGGCTTGGGATGTGTGGGTTGGTTTTCCTGCTATGGTACAAATCTAGAAATATGATTATGTTTTAGCCAGACACATCTGATATAAAATGTCATATATCAGAAAGAAACTTCACAAATAATATGCTTTACTCAGTTGTTTAAATTATAGGAAACCTTACAAACATCGTAATTGTCCTCTACTCCTTTTCCCTAGTGTTCTAAATTGAAGCAATTCTGTCTTAGAGTGGTGGCTGAGGTTATTCATGGCAAGCGTGTGGCAGCACACATTTATTTTTATAATGTTTAAAGTGCTGGCTGTCAATATTATTTTCTCCATTCAGCCCAGGAAACAAATGCTATGGGAAGCAGTAATAGTTCATGATGAAGTTTGATATTATTTGTAAATAACATATTCTTTGCCCACATTGGGAACCCCTTCTGGTCCCCAGTGGTCCCTATTAAGGAACCCAGTAAATAAAGATTTATATACTTTCTCCAGTGGTTTGTGGCGATAATTATGAAGTAATTATGACATAGTTAGGACTTTTTAGCTGTCTGAACTTGGAGAGCCACTGACACTGACTCTTCCCTTGGATATTTTCATTCTGATCCCTTGATGGGGAAATGACAATTAGAGGGAAGCTCATATCTATTGCATTAGGGATTTGGGGACTTTTTAAGGAGTGGGGAGTATTTAACAACTTACGTGTGTTTTGTTTCAAGTAACTTAGAGTCACCTATTCAATGATGTAGGATGCAGGCTATAAAAATAGGGTGTTTTAGGGCTGGCGCGGTGGTTGAGAATCCGCCTGCCGATGCAGGGGACATGGGTTCGTGCCTCGGTCAGGGAAGATCCCACATGCTGCGGAGCGGCTGGGCCCGTGAGCCATGGCCGCTGGGCCTGCGCATCCGGAGCCTGTGCTCAGCAACAGGAGAGGCCACAACAGTGAGATGCCCGTGTACTGCAAAAAAAAAAAAAAAAAAAAAAAGAGTGTTTTAGGTGGTGACTACTGAAATGAGAAATCTCATAGCTTCCACATTTTAAGGCAAGTAACTGTGAAAAATGAGTGATGTGTGTTTTATTACCTTTCAGATTGCCATGGGGATCCCTTTGTACAGAATCAAGGATATCCGTATGATGTATGGGGTATCTCCCTGGGGTGATGCTCCCATTGATTTTGAAAATTCTGCTCATGTTCCTTGCCCAAGGGGCCATGTTATTGCTGCTCGGATCACTAGTGAAAATCCAGATGAGGTAACCCATCACTTAAAAGGTTTACACTTTTTTTTTCCCTGTGAACTTTAATATTAAGATGCTATCTGAGGGCATATCTGAAATATCTTGGTATTTCCTCTGGAGATGGAAATTCATAGAGGCTTCATCAGAGCAGACAAATAAGTAATCACTGTTCCATTGGTCATTTAGACCTATTTAGTCACTGTAGAGTCCTCAGTGGGTCCGTAGCACTGGACATTGGCTCACAAGCCTTTATGATTTTTGTGTATCATTTCTGCTTTTGTGTGTGTGTGATTACACAGAACCTGAACAATGAGTATATGAACATTCTCTTCCTTGGACATATAATATCATCTCATATTCTTCATTCTCTAGCAGGGTTTTTTTTTTATTTAAAAATTTATTGCATGTAGTTAATTTACAATATTACATTAGTTTCAGGTATACAGCATAGTCATTCAGTATACTCCATTTTAAGTTATTATAAAGTACTGACTATAGTCCCTGTGCTGTACAATACTCCTGTAGTTTATTTATTTTATATATAGTGGTTTGTACTTCTTAATCCTCTACCCCTATATTTCCTTTCCTTCCTTCCCTCTCCCTCTTGTTAACCACGTGTTTGTTCTCTGTATCTGTGAATCTTCTAAAAGGGTTTTAAGCCCAGCTCAGGAACAGTTCAGGAACTGAATTTCCGCAGCAATAAGAACGTTTGGGGCTATTTCAGTGTTGCTGCTGCAGGGGGACTTCATGAATTTGCTGATTCTCAGTTCGGTCACTGCTTTTCCTGGGGAGAAAACCGAGAGGAAGCAATTTCGTGAGTATAATAGCATTTGATTGCATTTCAGAGAATAAACTTGTGCTAATCTTCAATGAAGGGGTGAGCATGGGAATGGGAATCATGTATTGCTATAAAAGTACTAATATGAATAACCTTCTTGAAGAAATATATCTTTGACTGTACTTACATTCATGTTGTATTAAATTTATTCAGTGTTTGGCAGATGTTTTTCTGTCTGTTGCCCTGAGCCTTTTCTAGTATTTTTGCTTTCATTGTTTTTAATAAACTTATAAAATTGATTGCTTTAAAGATATCATATTTTACTATAGAAATGGTGTTGTTATTTGGGGGTAGAGATAGATTCTTGTCCAAGAACTTGACATATGTCAGAGATAAGACCTGTTATTTGTCATCAGAATAAAGGTATAGCTGTAAATGTCCCGTAGCCATTTAAAATAATAAAATGAAACTGCTTATTATATGCAAAGGGCATAAGGAGACTGTCTACATTGCTTATATGAGAGACCTCAGTGAGCTATGAAATATACACACAGTGTATAATATATATCATACTTATATATATATCATAATATATATAATATATAATCATAATATATATCATACTTATAAGTATTAGTTAATATTCTATTGAGCGTAAACATTAAATATTTAATAGCAGTTTTGTTTGCCTGAAAAGTAGGGCTCTAGGAGGTAATTTTGACAGGTTAGATATTTTAGAAGATCTATCCAAAATTGATCTAGTTCTGTTTTTTAATTGTCTGTTTACTTGAACCAAGCATTTAATACTATTCCTTTGACCTTTAAACTGCACACATAGATTGTGTAATCAGTAAGTATTTATTAATAATGTTGGTTTTTAATAATGTTTTTAGAAGTTGGGAAATCTCAATTTTTCTCTATTTTGTCCTCTACAACTCTTCCCACTTATTCAAAACTATAAGTGGAGTTTTCAGAATTAAAGCAATGCTACCAGAAAAACCATCTGGTATAAAAGTTGCCTTTTTTTTTTTTTTCCTTCACAGTCCTATCCTGCTTTGCCAAAGTGAAGAAGGTTTACACTAGAGCTTGCAAATTGGTGGCTTTCCAACTAGTCACAGCCACAAATGTGTTTTGATTGTCTTGTAGGGTGTTAGTTTTTTTAAATTGCCAATATTTAAAAATTGGGAGATTGAAATAAATACATGGATTTCTGTCTTCTCTTAAAAAAAATGGGATGATGGTTGGTTTTATATTCCACTTGGCAAAAGTTAACTGAAGCTTTGTGTGACTGCTTCTTTTAGAAGAAACACGAACTCTCCAGTTCACACAGCTCCCATCCAGCCTGCCTCACTCATTTACATCCCCAGAGTGGCCGCTATTGATATTTAGGTTTCCAGTCCTGATTGGCACGCCACTGAGCATTCTCTACAGGACACGTCTTATGACCTGCTCCAAAAGCCTTGCTCCTTACTTCCTGACCTGCTGTGTACATTTCTCTACAGCGTAAAGCTGCCAGGTTAATGTTTAGCATATGAAAATTATGGTCTCTACAATAAGCTTGCCCCCCCCCCCCTTTTTTTTTTCTGGCCGCGCTTTGTGACATGCAGGATCTTAATTCCCCGACCAGGGATCGAACCCACAGCCCCCTGTAGTGGAGTCGCAGAGTCTTAACCACTGGACAAGGCAGGGAAGTCCCTAAACTTGCTTCTTAACACCATGCTAAAGTTCATTCTTCAGCTCAGAGTTTGTTTCTTCTTTCTTCATTATATTAGGTCTATATTCTTCTGTTTGGTGTTCATATTCTTCTCCACAATAGCCCCAACCCATATTTCCCGCAGACTGTAGTCTAAATACCATGAGAACAAGACCGTGTCTGTCTTGTTGCTGCTGTGTCCCCTGAACATAGTAAGCATTCAGTAGATGTTTGTTGAATGAACCGACTTGCCCCTCATTCCTGTCCTCATACCCTCTGCTTCAATCATAACATTCCCTGAACACAACCCCTAATTTATTTCCTTTTTCCCTTTGTTCTTGCTACTCCCTCTGTCCATCCATTCATTCACTCCATTCAACAAATATTTACTGAATATCTAATGGCTCTGACAATATAATGAGGATCAAGATAGGGTCTGTGCCCTTATGGAACTTTATGATCCAGAGTAAGAGAGGCAAATAAGCAATTGAACACAATGTAGGAAGTGCTATCTTCTTCCTACATTGATTGATAGTGGGATTACATAAAGGTTTTATAGGAGCGTAGAGCTGAGTCAGCTAACTCAGTCCAGAAAGGGTCAGGGAAGGTTTTGCAAAAGGAAGTGACATCTAGATTGATATACGAAATATGTATAGGAATAAGCCAGGCTGAGATAGGGCATAGAGAGGAGGGTGGAGGTGGGAAACAGAATAATGTTCTAGGCTGAGAACTCCTGGACCACTTGGAAGACTATTTCTGTCACAGTCATAATATAATCCCAGCTTAACTTTTATCCCATTTCAGATCCCACATTCTTTTTCTTTTTTTTAATTGAAGAATAGTTGATTTACAGTATTGTATTAGTTCAGGTGTACAGCAAAGCGATTCAGTTATATATATATGTTTTTTTCAGATTATTCTCCATTATAGGTAATTACAAGATATTGAATGTAGTTCCCCATGTTATTCAGTTAAAACATGTTGCTTATCTATTTTATGTATAGTAGTTTGTATCACTTAGTCTTATGTTCCTAATTTATCCCCCCCCCCTTTCCCCTTATGGTAACCATAAGTTTGTTTTCTATGTCAGATCTCACATTCTTTATGAAACCATAGGGAGGTGGATTTTCTCCCCTCTTAGAAACGCTCCACACTTTGCTTATATCTCTCTACTGGTATTTATGATATTATGTCATATATTTTTAAAGTGATTATTGTCTCCACATTCTCTCTCCCTTAAGAGTCTAGTATGTGTCTTGAGTCTGTGAGATGCATAATAAATATTTGTTGAAGTAGGGACCTGCCCTGTTCAGCATAACACTGGGCAGAAATATACAGGGAAAAACCCCATGGTATTTGAAATTTTGTTAAAGTTAGATCATGTAACACTTAATTGGAAAGTAATCAAAGTAATGAGCAAGTCATTCCACAGATGGCTAAAATGCAGCTTAAAAAAAACACCACTCTCACATGCAGTGTCAGGCTAATACCTGACTTTCCCCAGCCAGTTACCTCCATTGTATGGAAACCTTTAAATTAAGGTTTTAGTGTTTGTAAAAATTCACTGAACAGTATACTTAAGTATATTTTATTAAATGTAAACTTTACCTAAATAAAATAAAAAAGGTGTAAGGAGGGGAGAATTATGCCCTAATTCTAGTTAGCCAGCAATAAATGAATGGAATGATGGGAACAGGGAGAACTGGGTGGTTTGCAGATAATTTGTTCTGTATTCCATATAATGAAATGTATGTGATCTGCTGATGCTCTTATGGTAATATTAGTCAGACTCGTAAGTTTGCTGACTTCTTGAAAATTCTATCTGGAATGAGCACATATATATCTGCACCCTCATTTGTTCTTGGAACTGTCTGTCTTTTCCCCCGCCTCCTGAAACTCTAAAGGAATGAAACCGTTCTTGAAAATGATTGAAAAACACTAAAACATTTGTTGCTGAATCAGATCTGCTTCTATCCTTCTCCCAGAAACATGGTGGTGGCTTTGAAGGAACTATCTATCCGGGGCGACTTTCGAACTACAGTCGAATACCTGATCAAATTGTTGGAGACTGAAAGCTTTCAGATGAATAGAATTGACACTGGCTGGCTGGACAGACTGATAGCAGAAAAAGTACAGGTGTGTATTTCTCCACTTACACAAACAGCTTCTGGGATTGGGTTTTTATAGGCTTGTGGTGTGATCAGTCCATGCCGCTAGATAAAATTTATTTGATTCTAATCTGAATCGTTTTTGGTCTGTGGAAAAATCTAGGAGTCAGTGTGATTTTAGCACTGTAAGAGTTCTTGTACCTGTGTTTCACAGTCACTTTATAGGTTGTAGTATTACTTCCAAGGGTTTATTTGAAGAGAGGCACGCAGGGATTGAAATACTTTCTCTTTCCTCACTTGATGTTAAATCTGGTTCAGAGTTACCAACTTTTATATCTATCTACCAAGCACTGATGAGAGGGGCCTCATTTTAATCAACAGAAGTTACCCTTTGTTCCTGAATTGCTGGGCTAATATAAATTACTCAAGATTTTGTATAAAATTGTTAGATTCATGTAAATTAGCTGGAGGTCCAAATTTTGGTTATACACCATTTTTCTTTGAGATTATCAGTAGCCAAATCTTTGTACCTTTTGAAGTTTATTTGTGACAAAAGCTTGTTTTTGAGCTACTCTTCGATTGGCTCGTGGAAATCTTAGCGAGGGTGGAGGGAAAGGTGTTTTTCATCTCTATTCAAATGAGGCTTCTATTCAGATTCTAAAAATAAATGCGTTGTTGTCTCAAAAATCAGTTGGGGGCTTCCCTGGTAGCACAGTGGTTAAGAATCCGCCTGCCTATGCAGGGGACATGGGTTCAAGCCCTGATCCAGGAAGATCCTACATGCCTTGGAGCAACTAAGCCCATGTGCCACAACTACTGAGCCTGCGCTGTAGGGCCTGTGAGCCACAACTACTGAGCCCGCATACCACAACTACTGAGCCCGCGTACTGCAACTACTGAAGCCTGCACACCTAGAGCCTGTGCTCTGAAACAAGAGAAGCCACCACAATGAGAAGCCCACACACCACAATGCAGAGTAGCCCCTGCTCACCTCAACTAGAGAAAGCCCACGTGCATCAACGAAGACCCAATGCAGCCAAAAATCAATAAATAAAATAAATATTTTTTAAAATACTTAAAAAAAAGAGTAAATGTTAAAAAACAATCAGTTGGACAATAAGGATGGAGACTCTCAATGGTAGCTGATTCTTCACAGCACATTTGAGCCTGATTTAAATTGAGGGGCCATGGTGCCAAATGACCCTGCTTTTGATCAGCCCTCTTTTCCTTCTTTTCAGGCAGAACGACCTGACACCATGTTGGGAGTTGTGTGTGGGGCTCTCCACGTGGCAGATGTGAGCCTGCGGAATAGCATCTCCAACTTCCTTCACTCCTTAGAGAGGTAGGCTTTGCTTCTCATAGTCTGTGCAAGCTAACTAGTGGTCCTGAGTACAGGACTGAAGTTCAGAGGCCCATTTATTCTTCTCTCTGTTCTTGGCAGCTTGTGAGTGCTACTTGTTATTCACTGACCATGGAGGCAGGGGAGAGTAAGGATGTAGGGGTTTATGGCAAATGATTTTGGGGCTCTAAGGGCAGATTCTAGAAATTGGTTTATACCACAGTTAGAAGAGGTTGCTTTTTAAAAACTGGAGGGGCTTCCCTGGTGGCACAGTGGTTGAGTCCGCCTGCCGATGCAGGGGACACAGGTTCGTGCCCCGGTCCGGGAAGATCCCACATGCCGCAGAGCGGCTGGGCCTGTGAGCCATGGCCACTGAGCCTGTGCTTCCGGAGCCTGTGCTCCGAACAGGAGAGGCCACAGTAGTGAGAGGCCCGCGTAACGCAAAAACAAAACAAAACAAAACAAAAAACAAAAAACAAACCTGGAGTCCAGCTGAAGTAAACATTCTGTTCTGTACAAGCATCAAATCTGTCCAAGCCCTCGTGATGAAAATCTGGTGTTTTACTCTAGCAAGGAACCCTGAATATTTCATATATGACCTCTAAAATTTCAGGAATTAATAATTGAGGCTGATACTCAAGATGACCTCATGAGTCTTTCAAGTATGTGTGGGGCTAAACTCATTTCCAACACTGGTTCTGAAGACTGAGCTCTGCCTTTGAGTCCCTGGAGGAATTGTCCACAAGGCTGATCCTTTTATAGCACTTTAATCACAGGCACTTTAATTCTTTCTGTGTTGTTAGACTTACATCAGCTCCATTTTGAGGTGTCTGAAAGGAAGAAAAGAAACAAAATTTTAAAAATTGAACTGAGATTTCAGTTGTTCAAGTCTTACCATGAAAATCTTTCACTATGTTACACTTATGCACTAAAACCTTCATCAGCTCACATTTCCCTTCTGTATCAGATCTAAATCCCTCAGAGTGACTTCCAACTCCCTATATACTATGGCACCTTTTTACCACTCGAGCCATACTCATTTCTATTCTTCAACATGCAATCTCTAACCTAGTTAAATGGCTTCCCTACTGGTGTACAGATATGTCATATGTAATCTCTCCTCTATGAGCTCCCCTTACCTTTTTAACGTTACTTTAAATTTATTTTTTAAACTTGTGTTTTGAAATAATTTCAGACTTATAGAAGAATTGTGTGAATAATACAAAGAACTTCTATGTATTCTTTTTCCAGATTCACCCATTATTAACAACTTGCCTCACTTGCATTTTTACTCCCTCCTTTAATTATTATCAAAGTCTTTCTTGATAGTGTTTCTTTCCTTCCTTGGCAATGCCCTTCCCTTTCCCCTCCACCCAGCCATGGCCTACTGCCTTTTTTTTTTTTTTAAGACCCCAAATAAAATTCAGTTGATAGGGTTAGATGAGGGTTGATTGCACTGGATCTCTTCTCTTTTTTTAAGTTTTAATTTTATTTATTTTTAAGAACAGGTAATATATTCACATGGTTTAAAATTCAAAAGGCACAAAAAGGTATGTAGTGAAAGGTCTCCTTCTTACCTCTGTTCCCTGGCCACCCAGATTCCTTCCCTGTAGTCAACCCACGTTACCAGTTTTTGTCTGTAATCTTTCAGACATATGGTAAGTTATAGAAGCATATATATATAATATTTGTTTCTTCCTACCACCTATTTTTTTTTAAACACAAGTGGTAGCATACTCTGAAGCTGTCCTACACAGTTTCACTTGCTTTTTTCATTTAACAGTGTATTTTAGAGAGTATTTCATGTTAGTGCATAAAGGGCTTCATCTTTCTTTTTTAATGGCTGCATAATATTCCATTATATGGCTTTTTTGTAATTTATATATTAGTCCCTTACTGATGGTGGTCCTTTAGGTTGTTTTCAGTCTTAATATTCCAGGAAATGCTATAACTGATAACCTTTGAGATTCCCTTGTAAACTTTTAGAACTTTCTAGAAGTGTCTCTCACATTGTTGTTCTTTCAGGGGTCAAGTCCTTTCTGCTCATACACTTCTGAATACAGTAGATGTTGAACTTATCTATGAGGGAGTCAAGTATGTACTGAAGGTATGCTGAACGCCACTGAAGCCAACTTTGTACTTTTTGCCTCTCTCTTTGTCAAC